>NW_025422021.1:4800000-6262500 GCF_011764305.1 Mustela putorius furo
CAGGAAACCCTCACGGACATGCCACCTAGGGCAGAAGAAGAGTTAGACCCCGTGACCCTGCACAACCAGGCGCTCATGAACATGGATGCCAGGCCTACCGAGGGGTTTGAAAAGCTGCAGTTTTTGCTCCAGCAGAACCCCTTCCCCCCGGAGACCTTTGGCAACCTGCTGCTGCTCTACTGTAAGTACGAGTATTTTGACCTGGCAGCTGATGTCCTGGCGGAGAATGCCCATTTGACCTACAGGCTGCTCACACCCTATCTCTATGACTTCCTGGACGCCATGATCACTTGCCAGACAGCCCCAGAAGAGGCTTTCATTAAGCTGGACGGGCTGGCAGGGATGCTGACTGAACAGCTCCGGAGACTCACCAAACAAGTACAGGAAGCAAGACACAATAGAGATGATGAAGCTGTCAAAAAGGCAGTGAATGAGTACGATGACACTCTGGAGAAGTACATTCCCGTGTTGATGGCCCAGGCAAAGATCTACTGGAACCTTGAGAATTATGCAATGGTGGAAAAGATCTTCCGCAAGTCTGTGGAATTCTGTAATGACCATGATGTGTGGAAGCTGAACGTGGCTCATGTCCTGTTCATGCAGGAAAACAAATACAAAGAAGCTATCGGTTTCTATGAACCCATCGTCAAGAAGCACTATGACAACATCCTGAATGTCAGTGCTATTGTGCTGGCTAACCTGTGTGTTTCATACATTATGACAAGTCAGAATGAAGAAGCCGAGGAGTTGATGAGGAAGATCGAGAAGGAGGAAGAGCAGCTGTCCTATGATGACCCAGATAAGAAAATCTACCACCTCTGCATTGTGAATTTGGTGATAGGGACGCTCTACTGTGCCAAAGGAAATTACGACTTTGGTATTTCTCGGGTTATCAAAAGCCTGGAACCTTATCATAAGAAACTGGGAACTGATACCTGGTATTATGCTAAAAGATGCTTCCTCTCCTTGTTAGAAAACATGTCAAAACACATGATTGTGCTTCGTGACAGTGTTATTCAAGAATGTGTCCAGTTTCTGGAACACTGTGAACTTTATGGCAGGAACATACCTGCCGTTATTGAACAACCCCTGGAAGAAGAAAGAATGCATAGTGGAAAGAATACAGTCACATATGAATCCAGACAGTTAAAAGCTTTGATTTATGAGATTATAGGGTGGAATATGTAGTAATGTCTGATAATGTCATTTATCAAAATGGCTCTTTTACTTACATTTGGTCCTCTATTTTGTTTGTATCCATACTTTGACATCTTTACATTTGTTACATATTGAGCCTTGTACAGTTTATAATTGAAATAGTTTAGATGTAACTCTTGAGAAACCTCACAAAAAGATATATAATAAAAGAACTTGTACCCTAGAAGGATTAATGAAAAAGTTCAAAAGTGAAAGAGGAAGTTGTGTCAATATTCTTAATGCCCATGTTCTCATTTGTATTTCATTCTTTGCTTTATCCTGAAGAAACCCTCCATCATAAGATTACATCTTGCAGAGAGCAGGCATTATCAACTATATGGGAATGACTAATAATTATTGATTGCAAAAATTTCATGTTCTACAACAATTTACCCTTATAATTATATTAATTTGTAATGCAGACATTTTGGAAAGATTATAGCGTTTGTGCTGAGTGTTGCAGTATGGTTGTAATGCTTGAGCAAAAATTCCTTGTGTTCTAGATATTGTTGCTGTTTTTAGTTTGCAGGATTCATGGGAAATTTTGTGCCATAACAAAATTAGGATGCTATGGTGTGGATACAATAAACTGTTGACAAATTTCCATGGTTTTCTTTTGCTCCATTTGAATATGTGAAGGTAAACATGATCCTTCTATTTATGGATTTGATCTTTTAACAATGATTAACAGTAGGTAGGTTTAGAACTGTACTTAAATTTAGGACACATTCATGCTGGAGTTTGTTTCCATGTTGTAGCCTCTTGAAAAAAAAAAAAAAATTCTACACTATTTCCATGACCCCAACATATTCTCCTACTCACACTACAGATGGAGTGATATGTCAGTGAATTCTGAAACTAGTAGATAAATAATGCCTGTTTCATATACAAAACCCTATCAATAGTATTTTAAGCTTCTCACTGTGACCCTATTTATTCTGTTCAGGCATTTAGTTTTGTATAAGCTGCTAGAGCTTCATTATTTGTTTCCCCCACCGCTTACCTATTCTCTCCTTCTAAATGTAAATTCCCCATTCTACCTGGCTTAGAAAAAAAAAAAGTATTAGTTTGAACCATATGGAAGTTCTGATTTAGAAAGTTTTCAACCTATAATAACAGCAATTTCGTTGGTTGGACCATTCACCGCTCCATGAATGATAGGGATCCTGCTCCTGCTAATAATGCAGTATTTCCCCCTTCGAAGAGGAACAAACTAGCTACACAGGTATCTAGATGCATTATGCTCTGAATAATTCCTCGATAGCATGACATCTTTGGATGTTGAAATGCTGTCAGACAGTTTGGCTGATTAGGAATACTAAAATACGGTATCTATGTCTCTTTTAGTCTGTACCATTTATGTAGTTGATAGTGATGGTCCCATATTTGGAAGAAAATCTGAAGGAATCTTTGAGTTTATATGCCGTATATTGGAGAATACTTCCCATTTGATTAGGAAATACAGGAAACACTAGTGTACTTAGTAGCGTGACTCCTTTCCTATCCCAGCCAGTTCCTTCTACTGGAATTAACTACCAACGTACAGAAATATTTGCTGTGTTCGGCTTCCGGCGGGCTCGTTGCCGTGGTAACCAGCACGCACCACCGCGGCGGCGGTGATGGCTGGGCTCAGCGGCGCGCACATCCCCGATGGGGAGTTCACCGCGGTCTCGTGTACCGCCTCATCCGCGACTCCGGCTACACCGAGGCCGTGCAGCTGCTGGGCGGCGAGGATGGAATATGTAGTAATGACTGATAATGGCATTTATTTTTAAAATGGCCCTGTTATTTTTATTTGGTCCTCTACCTGTATTTATCTTTGGCAACGTCTTCACATGTTACATATCGAGCTTTGTACACTTAAATTATAACAACAAATATTCTGCTTGAGGAATCTTTCTATTTAATCGAGTAAGGATCCCTCAGTATAGCTCACTTTGGTATTCTCTGTGCCAGAAGTCACCAGGTTTGCCATCAAGCAACAATTGCTAGAGCGATGTTTTTGCGTAACCAAATTAACTCCACAGTTTATATCCTAATTTTAGGCTGTAGAAAAGGATGAGACTTGAGTCCAAGAACTGTTAGAATGGGTTTGTTTGCATTCTTCTGGTGACCGCTATGTAAATGATTGCTAGACCATGGCTGGACATTTCTTCCATCAGCAATCAAGACCCTTCTGTTGTGCCATCCTGGGATACACTTTGTGGTCCAATAAGACCAATTCTGACCTTAACTACATACCTCCACTCCATTTTTTTTTAGTCCTGTGTACTTTGGGTCTCAACTGAATTAAGTTTGGACCTGGGCCTAAGCTCTTGTAGATTAAAAGTACTAAATGAATGAGAATTCTTTTTTGGATTCTTTTCAGGTTTATGAGGTTTGGTCTGTGGTTTAATGTTCCTTCCATAATTTGATTGACTGGTTGATCTTAAATTTATACAATACTTCCCCTAGTTTTCCATTTTTTTATTTTCCAGGATTGATTGTGCCTCCTTGTGAACAGTGACAAATAATCAAATGTAAAAGCTTTCTAATGTGTTCAGCATAGGGAAAAGTTAAGCACTGGACTGACAATGAAAAGACTAAGATGAGCTCCAGACCGCCCACAGTCAAGTTTTTACCTTCAGAAATTCATTTACCCCTTGAGGTGCCACATCATTTGAACTACTAGATGCTTTTTACAATTACTTCTAGATGTAACGTCTGATTCCACACAACCATACAGAAGAAAGCTGACTGCCTTTGTGACCTGTCTATTTAAACAAGTCAGTCAGGAAACAATATATATAATTACATTTCAAATGAATATTTCCTGGTATTTGGCCTTACGGTAGAAGTCTGTTGTCACTTTTTGTGACTGATTACTACTAAGAAATAGATTTTTGCCTTTTTCTACTTGGAGCTTTTTCTTATGACTCTATGAAGGTATAAAAGGCCAGTCCTTGTTCTCAGTTCTGGGTTGTGCATAAATTAAGAATTTTGTAAATATTTAAAAATTATTTCACTCACCCTTTTAGTTTTATCCACTCATTTATCTATTTGGCGGGGAAGATTTGCTTTTAATTCTTCCAAAAAAATGTTATACCACAAGTGATACGTAAATGACATATACTCCAGGATTTCTATTAACAGGATATTATAATATGCATTTTTAAGTCAATTATTCTTAAAATAATTAGAGCTCCTCCTATCCAAGGTGAAGGCCTCCAGCTGCCAATCTGCCAGAAGTCTGGAAACAGAGGAACAGGTGAGGTGAAGATGAAGCAGAGATGTAGCTATGTGATTTACTTCACGACCCACCTTGGATCCCCTTTGTGTCCAAGTCTCAGTAGTTAATCAAATGTCTGCTGCCATTAACAGAACAGAAGTAATGGATAACAGAGTGGAAGTAACAGATGCCAGAACTACTCCCGTAACTAACTCACCAAATCGAATCATCAGTTCTTGCACCCTTGTTTTATTTAATACAAGGAGGAGAGGTCATGCAGGCTTTCCAAAAGGACAAAGCCACAATGAGCAGAAAGACAATCTCCAGTTTATAAAGCTTTCTCGAGCGTTTTCTTTTTCTGCCTTCAAAGGGTCTATTTAAGAGATAGAAGTGTTTACTGCTACAGAATGTATCACAAGATAAGAAATGAAAAATCTATCTGCCTTACTGCCCTCCTTTTCTTTCTCTTTTTATCTTTTATGTTCTCCATTTTGTCAATTATAGGGACATTTCTCTGACAGCTGGCAGTTGAAACCACAAGCAGGTATAAAAGATGCATACCAACCTTTTAGCAATAAGTGTCAGGTAAGTAGCACTGTGATTATCACAGTGATTGTAGAAACCATTTAACCATGCATTGTTGCAAATTGAGATAACACTTACCAATAAAAAGTGACTCTCAAATTGGTAAAGCCAGAGAAGATTTTAAGAGGACTTAACCCAAAGCACTGCATCTATATAATTTGCAGAATGCAGTGAGCTTTATTTGTATATTTATATATTTGTATATAATCTTTATCTTTTTCTCTTTGACCTCAATAGAAAAACAGTGAATGAAATTTTAAAGAGTACAGTATTTTTTAATGTTCTGTGATACTAGGAATTAAATATACTTTTAGCTCTAGAGAAACCTTACTTTTCTGT
Organism: Mustela putorius furo; assembly: GCF_011764305.1. NCBI lineage: Eukaryota > Metazoa > Chordata > Mammalia > Carnivora > Mustelidae > Mustela > Mustela putorius. Next base: position 4,805,330 of record NW_025422021.1, read on the forward strand.
AGCCATAATCATTTTATATTGAAAAATAGAGCCAGGCATTAGCCAGAGGTAATTAATTCATTAGTCATAGGTATAGTGTGGTCTTGTTTTAATAGTTCTCTTGGGGAGATGGGAGAGTGAGTCTTTACAAGGTGATTGCTTTACACTTGAGTCCACAAGAAACCAGGGTTCTTTTGATTGTTTAATAAAATCAGTGCCCTTGGATTTGGGCCAAGTTTGACCTATCACATATTGAAATCCTGTCTACAACATTATAATGTGTCTATATTAGAAAAGGAATTGCCCTCACAGGAAAAAATGTTCAGAAAATAGAGAGTTCTGTATACATTTCTAGAGTGAAAGATAAGCGTTTGCTAGTTTAAAAAGGATCTGTTGATAACTTGATTATAAATATTATCAGGTGGACATGTAAACTGAGTCCAAGTCCTTATTTGAAAGTGAAATTTGCGCATTTGTGAAATTAAACACATCATTATCAAGGACTGGATCTCTCAGTTCAAAATAACAAATGGCTGAAACTATTGTGCAAACAAGACCTTAATAAGGTGCATGAAAAAGCATTTATTATGTTTCCAGTTATTTTAGTACAGAGGCAAATGCTTGAGATAAAAGACATATTACTAAAGGTTTTACCAGTACTCATGGCAACGGCTGTAAAAGCTAGTCCACAAAGTGTCCACAGAGTCTTGAAGAGCTTATCAAGATCCACCACGGTCCTACTGGCTGGTTAGTGTTTCTGTCTCTGCTGCATAAGGTCAGAGGCTATTCTGTGAAAACTCAACATCTTGGTCTGAGTTACTCCAAATTTGACAAAGCCATGCCCTGGAGTTTATGCACTTTGGATATGAAAAGAAGAATATACAGTCTGGGTAATAAAAGGCTTAGTCCATTCGTGAGCCAGGAAATACTGTATTTAGAGCAAGAGATGATCGCACCCTAACACTGTAAAGCAAAAGCTAGCTTCAGGAATTGAATCATAACAGTTTTCTAAAAAATATCCTATTACAAAGGCAATGTCACATACCCACATTTCGTGTGTCTACTAGAAAGGTAAAACTTTTTCTATAGTTAATACAGGATTTTTGTGTACTGGTCTTTTATTCTAACACTGACTCATTACATTTAAAGTTTTTTGGCAATGTGCCAAAGAACAAAGGTGAGCTATGCATGATTAGACCAGGATGTTGCAAGTAGTTACTAGTCCTTTTCAGAAACTAAGGAGACCAGTTTTCTGACAGGGGATGGAAGATCGATAATGAAGTGGTTGGCAAAACTGTAAAATTATTCTAGAAATAATCATGAGGAATCTAAAATGGAGAATCATAAATGGATTCTTCTGTGACATTTGTAGATCTGACTTAATAGATTTTTTAAATTACAGATTGAGTTTATGATAAAAATGTGGAATGCATCCACAACAGGGAGCCCAGGGCTTGGACTAGCACATCTCTTAAATCCTAAGATGGAGGCTCATAGAGAATACTATGATTTGCCCAAATCACAGAATCAAACAGTGGCAAAGCCAGGATCGGAATCTAGGGCTACTGACTCCGATCCAGTGGTCTTTCTACTCTACCACCATTTTAGGGTTTGGTTTGGTTTGGTTTGGTTTCCAAATTATTCTGACACACTATCAACACTAAGTATTTCTTTTTCCAGAGCTATGACTTTTTTTTTTTTTTTTTGTACACTACTTCTGTTGCTGCTGATTGTTTCATTGGTGGTATAATAAGCTTTTCCTAAAGTACACTCAGCAAACACATTCCCACGCCGGCCTAAATTATATTCTAGTTTCCAAGTATGCCAGAGGGGACTCGAGCGGGCACCGTGTGTTGTTTGTAGCAGGCACAAATTTAGCTGTGGCACAATCTGGGTTGGGCACAAAGATTATTGACCCACCTGCTGCTTATCGGGTCGTAAAAAAAAAAAATCACTTTATGATCCTTCTTCAAGTTAGTGATTTTCTTCTCTCCATTGCAGTCTCTAGCCACCCACCACAGTAAAAACAGCTGTCAGAGGCTTCTCTGCACCTCAAGTGCAAAGGGCTACTACATATGAGGCACTTATTCAGAAAGCACAGTAGAGGGCCAGCTGCTTCCACAGGTATTTACAGAGTGTTACCAGAGACTTCTGAGGCTCCATAAAGCTTTACCTTTGCTCGAAAGTCCCATTTGAACCAAGACCTTAAGGGCTTACTTACACTTTCTCACAAGATTGCTTACTCGGATTAGCTTGGGTTTGGGGGAGGAAAAATTAAAACAAGCTAAGAACAAGAGAACAGATTATGTCCCTGTTTTCTACCTCCTTTTCCCCCTTTGAACTAATATCCCTCCGTCCTCACTCTATATTAAAACCAGCCAGTAAACTTTCCAAAATTCAGATGCGTAGGCCTTAACCTCTGAAGATTTGGCTTCAACTCATGCGGATGGCAGTAGCAGGGAGGAATCAGTCTTTAAACAAAGTCCCCCCCAGATGGTTCTAATGTGTAGCCAAGGTGGAGAACCACTGTTCTCTATGAACAACGGTAACAGTGGGCACGTGAATGCTGTGTGCTGGCCACCATGGGGGTGACCTGGGGCAGGGCACAGTCTATATGAGAATAAAATGGCCTGGACATCCAGCCCAAAAAAATGGTAAAAAACAGATAATTGGGAAAAGGGCATCTGAATTTTTTTAAGGCATTCAGTCTGAGGTATTTGTATATAGCTTTTAGACTAGTGAAACCTTTTTTGTTTTTACTTTTCTTTTATTCCAATGTAAGTAATAGAGTGTTACATTAGTTTCAGGTGTATGATATGGTGGTTCGACAATTCCATACATTACTCAATGCTCATCACAGCAAATGGACACTTACTCCCCCTTCATCTATTCACCCATCCCCCATCCTCCTTCCCTCTGGAACCATCCATTTGTTCTCTGTATTTAAGAGTCTGGGTTTGTTTCTTTTCATTTCTTTTTTTTTTTCTTTGTTCATTTGTTTTGTTTCTTAACTTCCACATATGAGTGAAATTATATAATATTTATCTTTCTCTGATTTATTTCACTTAGCATTATACTCTCTAGATCCATCCACGTTATAGTGAAATCTTTTTTTTTTTTTAAGATTTATTTATTACTTGAATGAGCTCATGAGGCAGGAATGGGGCAGAAGGAGAGGGAGAGTGAAACTTCAACAGATTCCACCCTTAGCCTGGAACCTGACTGGGGCTTGATCTCATGACACTGAGATCAAGACCTGAGCTGAAACCAAGAGTCAGAAGCCTAACTTACTGCATCACCCAAGCACCCTGAATTTTTTTTTTTAACTTAGTATCATGCATTCAAGAATTCTTAAGAAATCTTTGGCTTTCCTAGAAGGAATGTGGAAAATACTGAAGTTATCTAGAAGCTATTTGACAGTGGAAATTTAAAAGATGGTTTTCAGAATTTAAGAGTATTTCATGCTTTTTTTCTTCAAAGACTCAGAAGTATCACTTACTGTTATCACTTCTTAATTTATTACAATTTGCTAAAGTCAAAAGTCACTCTATATAGCTATTATCATAACCATGCTCATAAATGGTTTTGATTGGCTTTGGATGCATCCAAATTTGTCTTCCTAATATGGACCACATTCATCTGGTCTCCTTATAAACGTAGATTCCTCCAAATCTGACTCTAATCCCATGTGTGCATTTATATATGCACATACATCTTTTAGAATTTACATTGAAAATACAATAATATTTAGTGGCTATGGCAATTCATTTGTTTATTTATTTATTTTTAAAGATTCCATTTATTTATTTGACAGAGAGAGATCATGAGTAGGCAGAGAGGCAGGCAGAGAGAGAGGAGGAAGGAGGCTCCCCGCTGAGCAGAGAGCCCGATGTGGGACTCGATTCCAGGACCCTGAGCCGAAGGCAGAGGCTTAATGCACTGAGCCACCCAGGCGCCCCTATAGCAATTTATAATCCAATATCCATTTTCTACCTCTACTCCGTCCCCACCCTCCAGATATTTGGTCTAAATTTATGGTTCTCAAATGCTTTGCCGCAGAATCACCTGGGGAAATTTTAGAACTCTTCATTCTCCAGGCTGCATCCCAGGAACTCAGGAGGTGGGACCCCAGTATCAGTATTTTTCTCAACTTTCAAAATGCCAAGATTGAAAATCACTGGTCTAAATCTATTTTTATAATCCTCCTTTTCCATGATTAATTTCAGGATAAAGATGTGGTCCAATCCCTACTAAAGCATGAGAAGTCTCTTGAAGGGCTGTTGAGAAAGCATTTCTTTAAAAAAAAAAAAAAAAAAAAGATAAAAAAAAGTATTCTCCTCCTCTGGGCGTCGTTGATCTGAATCCACAGCCACCATCCTATAACCATAACAGAAACTAACCTAAGTTTGAAGTGGGCGGAGGGAGGGGGGTAGAGAACTGGAGTCATTGATTATATCTTTGAGCCACTATATTACCTTCCTTAGAACCTGACCTACCTCTGAGTCTCCTATAGAATGGATAAAATAAATTATCTTATTGTTTAAACTTGCCTGAGCCAGATTTTTTTGTTACTTGTACCTAAAAGCACCCCACCTACATTCACCATACTTAGGTCACACAATTTTGAGTGTTATCCAGGAGGTGATGGATTTTTATGCATGGTGCCAACTCTATAGTCACCCAGTCTTCCTTGAGACCCAGCATCAATCCTTGGATACCATGGGAAGATTCATGACAGATGGTAAGGCATGAGGGAGAGGACAGGCGAAGAAAGACAATAAAAAACTTGCCTTTGATGGAAAGATGAAATTCTGACTACTATAATTACATGACTTAAACATGAAGTATATTTACCTCAGTATTTCTAAAAGCATGGTAAATATACGCAGTAATTAAATGAGAACAGGACAAAGTTAGTGGACCTTTGTAAAGACATTGCCTAAAAACTTGCCTTCATTTGTATTAAATGTTCATGCAGTCTTTTGAAAATTGTAGCAGCTACTCATGAGATTGATAATGCTATTCTTGGGAGAGCATTCACTTAGGTAGAAGTAAATGCAGATTCAAATTGCTCTACTCAGAAAAGCTGCCCTAAGTCCAAGGCTTGCTCTCTGTTTTTTGGCAGAACTACAAGATAAACACCAGTGCATACCATGACTCATATTTTAGAATTTCCTCCACATTCTTATAAGGTTGATTCAGTGAAAGCTCAATAATAATAGAATAAAAATGAAAATGAAAACAATGGCAGCATTTAATCACATATAGTAAACCTAAGTGTTAAAGTGAGGTAACCTAATCTTTTTACCAGTGAGAAATGCTAATCCACGTTTTCCAGCCTTGGTCCTTTCCAGTCATAAACCTGGTTATAGGAAAAGCTTCATAAAAAATAAATACTTTAGTTTTTGATAATCCCCACAGCACAGCATTCCTCGTACCAGGCCCAACTTATTCTGAGTTGTTGGCTTACATCAGTTCTCTAGAAGAAAGATGAAGAAAATTCAAATTCAAACCGGATGGTCCTTATAACATGGGGGGATTGGGACAGTTGATTTACTCATATAATCTCTTTAAACATCTACCAGGAGAGGTTCTCAGACAGAATTTATTGCCTTCTCCGGCCATCTTTGGACCTACATAAAGCAAAGCAAAATCCTTCAATGAAACCTGAAACTCTAGTCACTGGTTTTCTGGCTGATGTCATTTCAAAGGCATGGTGCAGCCCTGTGATAGCTACAGCAGAAATCTGCCTCTCTATGGGGTTTCCATCTGTTTGCCATCAGAAAGGACCTTTTTGGGGAGCCACAGTAAATGCAGAGCACCCATTCCTCCCTGTGGGTTCTGGAGTCTTGAATTAATGTTTTCAGGATCAATTGTTATTAGGATTGAATAATGCCTAAATTTTCCCAGAATAAGAAGGTATATAGAATTACATTGCTGTAACTTTAGTTTTCATTTACGTGGATTCTCATAAGCTATTTTGTATAAATTTTCCATATGATTCTGAAACTACTTTGCAAATGTAACCAAAATGAAAATTCGGTCACTGAAATTCTTTCCTTTGGAAGAAGAGTGTTCTATATAATTTTCTGTAGTGAACTTCTTATAAAATGGCTGGCATTCAAAGCAACTCTTTCTGAACTCTTTAGGCCTAAAGTTTTAAAAAGTATAAATTTTGTGTCAAAAGGTTATTTATTTACTTTTCATTAAAGTGAACAGAAATGATATACTAAGTTAAAGCAAAGAAAATAAATTATAATGACAAGAGTTTTCAAAACTGAGATCTTCCAAGGATAGGCTTCAACACAAATAATCTACTGTGAATAACTGGGCTTCACAATTGTACCAAGCTAAAACCAGCTGAGGACTGAGTGTGTTCAACCAGCAACAAATGCATAATGGTCGCCTTTATTGCTAAAGAAACAAAGCTTGAATTAATAACACAGGAATGTTTAATAAGGGAAAAGATTTCATGAAGATCAGCCTTTTTCTCAACCCCATCCTCCCCTATGGGTATTCCAGCTTTCACTGTGCCTGGACAAAAACAGACTCCCCATTATATTCCTCAAGGAATAATTTATTAAATGTGTTTTTATGGATTGGGCTTTCTGTGTTTATGTGCCATTTCCTCAGAGAAGGCTGACTCTAAGGATGAAATAGAAACAACATCACTTTTCAATATTCCTCAAGTCCCAATTCCTAGAAAAAGACATGAATACAAAGGCCCTTTTATTCCTTCTGTCAATTACCAGTTTGTTTCAATATGGTTTTTCTGGAGTTCAGTATCAAATGAAGCACGGTCTCCAATGGGCGATAGAGAGGGAAAGTTTTCCTCACCTCATGGGGAAAAGGAAGTATGAGTATTGAACCAAAGGACTTTGAGAGAATGGAAAGGGGAATGAAGGAAGATTCATGACAGAAGGTAAGGCATGAGGGAGAGGACAGGCGGAGAAAGACAATGAAAAACTTGCCTTTGATGGAAAGATGAAATTCTGACTACTATATCTACATGACTTAAACATGAAGTATATTTACCTCCGTATTTCTTAAAGCATGATAAACACATGTGATAATTAAATAAGAAGAATTTAGTTAGCACAGAGAACATTTTTTAATAGCATATATTTATTTTGTTTGTATACACACACACACACACACACACACACACACAAAACACATCAAACCTGAAAATTCATGAATTCTAGTGCATGAGATGAGGCTAAAATAAAAAAAAGGGGAGGGGGGCTTGACTGAAAGAAAAATATGAAATAATAAGACACAGTAAGTACTTAGGTGTAGCAAGAAGCACATCAGTGGTATCTGAAGAGTTTAAGAAATCTTAGTTTAGACAAATGGAGCACAGAACTCCATGGGAGAGTGTGGAAGAACTCTACTCTTCACCGAGCAAAGATGGGATTTTTACCTATAATTGATTCAGTAAGTATTTGTGAAGGGCTTCTATTTTCCGAACGCTAACTTCACTCTTAAATAGAGAGATTTTCGCCAGCTACTGTGAAAATTTCCTCAGTTGAATGTTGCCTAACAAGGGGCGCCTGGGTGGCTCAGTGGGTTAAAGCCTCTGCCTTCGGCTCAGGTCATGATCCCAACATCCTGGAATCGAGCCCCGAATCGGGCTCTCTGCTCAGCGTGGAAGCCTGCTTTTCCCCCTTCTCTCTGTCTGCCTCTCTGGCTACTTGAGATCTCTATCAAATAAATAAATAAAATATTTAAAGAAAAAAAAAAAAGAATGTTGGCTAACAAATTTTTGACCAAAAAAGTTTAAACGTTCTAGATCTCTAAAAGCTGACATTTAGGTATTTACATTTCCTTCCAATTCTAATCTGTTCTGATCCTATGACTTTTTTCCCCCATTTCCCACAAACCTAGCAAGTTCCAACTTTTTGGTGGGGGATGAATCCCACCAGTAGAGGGGGCCTCGCTCTGCGTTAACAGTGCTTTGAAAGGCAGAAGGGAGGTTACTCCACTCAAAGAGGATCGCCCCTCCATTTGTTTGCCTAAGACCTTGTGGCTTTTCTCTGAATTAGTAATTTTAAAAGGAGACCGCCGGCTTGTGGAGAAGTCTGGGATGTGCTGGCACACTTCAATCTCAGATCCAGTCTTGAGTTTTCATACAGATCTGGTGAGCTGCTATACAACACATCTAGCTAAAACAGTGAATGTTCTAATTGTTACCACATTTTTCATATGTTTGTAGTAGTAGTTCCAGGCTGACTAGGCAGGGGTCCAGTTCTGTTCATTTTGAGTTGAATTCAAAGTTCTGAGTTGGAAGAATTTTTAAGAGCATCTGTTCCAACTCCCTCATATCACAAATGAAGGACAGACACACTCAAAGCACTTATTTCCCATAGAAAGATACCAGTGTGGAAACAGAACTATTCAGGGTATATAAAAAAAAAAAAAAAACAACAAAGCAAAGCAGTCATTTGCAGCCTGCTTAGTCCCGACTGCCCCAGGAGCTGTGTGGCAGCTCATTTAACCTTTGGGTCTCAGTTTCCTTTTCTGTAAAATAAAGGCACAGAACCAGGGAACAACAGCCAGGATCACTTCAGCTCTATTTTATTAGGCTCTCTGCTTTTAAATGATTATTGCTTTGGTTTCCATTTGCAGGCAATTCTAAGGCTTCTTGTTTGCTTTATTGTTCATTCATCTTCATTAAGTTTATAAATGTGGTTTACCTTTATGAGTATAAAAGGAATTAAAACGCAACTGCAGAACAAAAAGTTAAAACTCCACTGTGAACACAACAATCAAAAATATAATCCAGACAATAAGAGGATGTAGAAAAGTGAAAACAAGCTGGAGTATCAAGGCTGTAGAACTATGAATGATTTGTCTTTTAAAAATATTTATTTACCACCATCGGGTAATAAACCTAATTCAAGAGGATGAAAAAGTCCATCTAAAAGGCAAAGTCGAGGTTAACAAATATCAGGTACAGCCAGCTAGAGATTTTAGAAGGTGGAATGAAAGCAATCAGCAGGCCCTCAAGCCCTCACTCCCAGGTCCCCCACTCCTGCAATAAAGCTTCCCATTTTTCAGGATATTAAATTTGAGTTCAGGGAAAGCCAGACATCATGTAATCACAGTTTGGAATTACAGTGTAGATCTAATAAAAGCCCACAGAACTTGCCCAAAAAAAAGAATTTTTTTTTTTTTTCCCCAGAATCTTTTAAAGAGCTATGTGTTTGCTAGGAAGAAGGGAGGTGGGAAAGAAATCATGTGTAAGGGGAAACTTTTCATAGAACCAAGGCAGCTCCAGACCAGGCACAGATCCTGGGAGATAACCTGAAATAGGGACCCCCCCCCCCACCCGCACTCCTTTCTCTGAAAGAAAGGAAGAGGAACAGGAAAACTAGTCTCCACCACAGACTGAAGACACCCTTGTTCAGACTGGACCCTAGGGAGGTCCACCCCACATGTTTCCCCCTTTGGCGTCACTGCTCTGTGGAGAAAGCCAAGTTCTTTCTCTGATTGCTATGTAAAATGAATGCAGGAAAGTTCTGATGATTCACCCGATTAAAGCAATCACATTTGGATTCATGCTCATGGAGACACGGGGCCAAATTCAGGGGTGGTTGTATGGTCACACAAGGCTCTGCACACAGAAGGGTCCCCATGCTAGGTTTAATCCTCTGCTGTCACTGTTTTTTAAAATTCTCAATAATTTATGAACAAAGGACCTACCTGCATTTTCATTTTGCACTTGGGCCTCAAAACTGGCATAGCTGTTTTTGGCTGGGCATTTTTATGAGGTTGTTCATATTACTACATACTTTTCTTCCCTTGCTGCAACATTTCTGACATGCTTAATCATGGCCTCCTGCACTTTGAGAGCCTGTATCTTCCTAAATGTTCCATTTGCAGCCTGTGGGCCTTTTCCACGAGGATTCATCTTCTCACTCTCAAACACTCCAAGTCAGAGCCTGCATCTTGTCAGATACCATCCAGAGTGCCTTTTGTCTCTTCTCCCAAATGTCCAGAGGCTCAGTACTCTTTATATGTGGGTGCTCTACGAATACACTACCTTCTTAGAACCAACAAGAAAAGCAGTTGAGTCCTTTTTGCCTGGGGAAAAGATTAGTGTAAACTCCCGCTCCTCTGAGCGTCCAAGTTGTCCTGAAACTGTCCTGGATGTGGCGAACAACAAAGAAGCCCAGTGTGCTACTGAATCTTGCTCAGACTTCTATTGACCCTTAACATGATCTCGGTCTTCTGCAGGTCAGAGTCTGCTTTCAGGCCTAAAGTTGTTCCTTCAAGTGGCTAAAATACAAGGATTTAACGATAACTCTGGATTCCAAAAATCTATGTCAAGAACTGGCAACCTTCCCACCTCACCACATACAGAAGGCCTGAGGAGGATGGGGATGGCCCTGGGGGTAAGATAGCTCCTTTAACATCCCAGCAATCTTCCCCACCCCACCCCCACCCCAACTGAGGGCAGAGCAGAAAGGAAACAAAACACCCTTGTGCACAAAAAAAGGGGAGTTTACTGCCTCCAGGAGAAGGGGGATGAGGGAGAAAGTGGGAGAGAGGAGGAAACACATCTTCCATCAGTGCCTTCTGAAGGAGAAGAGACTGGATACCCGGGAAACCAAAAGAAACTGCCCCACTATCAAGGCCTAATAGGGAAGCTGTACTGTTTCTGTTCACCTTCAAAAGGAATTCTGTGGGAGGGGCATTTGGCATCAAATCACCATCCAATTTCTAAAACACTGATGACAAAGAGGGCCTTACTATTTCCCTCAGCTTGACAAGCCTTTGGAAATGTAATCATCAAAGGAGATAGCAGCCCCCTCCCCATTTCCCAGTTCCTGGAGAGTAAAAGCCTGACTTCTGGTGGTACCTTGTTCTAAGCTGTAAAATGAATACTTGTAAAGATACAAAACCTTATTTTTCCTTAGGTCAAGTCAGTTAGCAAACACAGAAGGGCTATGATCATTCTCTCAACCCCAGTGCTTGAAAAGTCTACCACACTTTGTTGCAGTGCAGTTGAGTTCAGACTGAGTTCTGGGCTCTCTTCCCTAGTGCAGCAGCCTTGAATGAAGTCCTCCTTGGATGTTTAATTTTGGTCCATGCAATTTTTGCTTTGACACCAGCAATGTAAATACTGTCAGCCAAAATGTGTTGTGTTGTTGCAAATCCTGATTGCTTTCCTGATGAACGATCAACAAGGCAAAGTGCCTCTTGGTTTATGCATCTCCATGAGGGATGTTGGGAAGGTACGTCTGGGTCAAAGTCGACCCAGGAAGGAGGGATGTCACCAACCACTCTCTGTAACGGGGACCTCTTCAGGGAGCAGGAAGGGGTCAGTTGGAACTGGTCTGCTGCTGTCCAAAGTACAGCCTTCCTAGATTTAACAGAATCTGAGAGAACATCCACCTCACACCAGGCTCTGCTCTAAGCACTCTATAATAACAATCATTCAATTCTTACAATAACCCTGTGAAGCAGGTTTTATTAGAAGTCCCACATTTTCAGGGAAGGCATAGCTCTGGTGTGGCAGAAAGCTTAAGTAAACTTGCTCAAGCTCACACACTTGGCAAGCCAAAAGCCTGGCATTTTAGTTTCAGCAGCAATGTTTTAAAGCCAAATTCTGCAGCTAGAACCAACGAACACACAATTCCAAGGGATGGTAGTAGGCCCAGTGAGACCTGACCAGGAAACAAAGTCTCCGAGTCTCTACCGGAAAGCAGTTCTCTATTTTGGAAGGAAAGTAGCCCATAACAGTCCATCTGCCATGCACCCACCATGTCCTCTATCCTATAGGACAGGATTATCTTGCACCAGCACCCCACCATCTAAGTTTCGAGAGATTCCTATATAAAAAGTCCTGTAGATCCTTTAGTAAATCTGCTTTCACAGTGAGCAGAAGACGGGCAGTTCCAGGAGAAAAGCCTGTTTTTCTGCAAAGGATTGTACGGAGGTGGCAGTGTCTGAGAACAATTGAACAATATCCATGTATTTTTCCTCCCTTCAGTTCTGATGCTCAGAATGACCTTGGCTAATCTCTGCAGTATATGCTTAAAATGAAGTGGTGGCTTTTGGCTGCCATCAAGGGCATACCAAATTCACATTCAGTGTGCAGGGGTGCTTTTCTCTTCTCTTTGTTCCCTTGCAACCTACTTGCCTCCCTTGCTGCTTCATAAAGTGGGAGAGAAGTCCTTTGGCAGAGTGAATGGATGGTTGTACCAAAGAAATAAAGCAAAGTGAAGTTGCATTTTCAGTTCAGCAGCACAAGATAGGGTCCCTTCGCTGGATCCCTGAGACACCACCACGCCTTGGCAGAACCCCAGGTCTCTGCTGGGCCAGCCTGGACTAGGCAGGAGGAGACCTGGGCTGTGGCACCCAGTTCACCACCTCATCGCACTCTGAGCCTTCCTTTTGCCATCTGTGAAAAGTGACTCAGGATATCTGTGCTTTGTACTCTCCAGGGCTATTATGAGGCTCAAATGAGATAATGTATGTAAAGCGCTTTGTAAACTGTAAAATGCTCTACAAATGTAAGGGATTATTATAAACCACAATACAGCGATGTTTTATGCTTTTATAAAACTACTGGCTGGAACTGCAGGAAGGGGAATCCCTCTGGTGATTTTTATTTTGGAAACAGGAGGACTTGGGTTTGCTTCCTTGCCAGGAATTGGATTCCTGGCAGCAGCTGTTTATTCCATTTCGCCGGGCGACGCACATATGGCCGCCGCGCGCCTCCTGCGGAGCTGACAATGTGTACTGCTTTGTTTGAGCACATCAAGGAAAAGCTCTTTTCGCCTCCCTCGCTATTTCCAACTTGCCAAGTCTAACACCTAGGAAATAGAGACTTTCAAGTCGCACTTCACCGCGGCAGCATTTGGGTTTTTTAGATGAGATTTTTTTTTTCCTCCTTAGCAACCAGAAATTTACAGGCAGACTCTCCCCGTAAAAACAGCCTTCCCTTGAACTGTTTGATGCTTTTATAAAGCTTTGCCTTGGTTCAAATGAATATGATATTAATATTTGTCCGGGGACTGAGCTTGGACCAGCTGAAAGGGATTAAGCTAAGAAGAGGGTCTCCCCCACACACTCGCGCCCCCCCCCCCGCCCCGCCGCCGCCGCCGCCGCCGCCGTCTCCCGCAGCCACGGGGCGAGGCGGGGGCACACCGGGTGACCTGGGGACGCCAGGGAGCAGAGTGCCTGCCTCTCTGCACCTGCCCCTGCGCTTTGCTGCAGGTAGCCACTCGCTGCAGGCTGAGGTGTGTTGAGATGACTCTACGTATAAGAACTACTACTTGCTTGTAAATGTCAAGAGGAATTATGAACGTTTGTAGAAAAGTAACTGTTGGACTAATTTCCGGTTCCATGGAGCAAACGCACTACCCTATGTATTTAGAACCTGGTGCTGACAGCCAGGCCATGGCAAGCTTCAAGGTTATAGGATCATAAATGGGATTAGATAACCCAGACAGTGTGGCTCAGGCTCTAGCACTTTCAAAACATTATTAAAACCCCAGAAAAAGGCCAAACGATTTCAGAGGGAAAGTAAGACATAACAGACCCTCAACAAAGGGAAAATGGAATCCTGGAGATGGTTCTAGGGACTTGTTAATCCCCTGGAGCATTTCTAGAGTACATGTTAGAATAAATAAATATTTTAGGACATAAGACATAAAGAAGCACATCATGATTTATAGCACAGAACGATTTTTCTATTAGATTTGAGCCATGGAGGAAAGACAAAGAAAAGTACAAGGAATGTGTACTGAGAAAACCAAGACTGACAGTAAGAATCTGCAATTCCAGATAGCAGAATTCAGTGCACCACCTGGAAGGCTTTGCATTTTAAATTATCTGTTTCTTTTTAATTGACCAGATTAATTATTTCCACCTTGCCACTTGGCAGGTAGGTCACTGTTCCTTTTCACAACATTAATGAACCCATTCCCTTTTTCTCCATGTAATTAAGACGGTGAGTTACAGATCACATTCTTAAATTGGCTTAGTGTACAACCAACTCAGTCTTTATTAAACAAAATATATGACATCAAGTATTTCTCATTGAAAAAGTGTTGAGTTTTTACTGAGTTTTCCTCCAGTTGTTCTGAGAGTGGTGACTTTGTTCTTTTTACTTTTTGGAAAAGAAATACAGACCTATAAAGATTACAGCATCCAGGGTGGTGTTTCATTCTTAATGTGCTTACAGTCTGGAGACCTAAAGGACAGCAGATGGATTAATGTTCAAGTATTTCTAATGCCACCAATTCTGACCAAGGCCTTTCATGAGCTGTTTGAAAAGAAATAACTTTGGGTATACTGTTAAAGTTAGTTAACTGAAATATATTGCCCTCTTCTGTTAGCTTTATTTCTAGGCCATTTAGGAAACCCTAGGAACATTAAGAGTTACTCAGTGCATTGAATACAGTAGCGGAACACAGCAGAGAAAGCTTTGTTTGCGGTGTCTATGGCCCTCCAGAGAGCAAGCTTTAATTTAAGCCAACCCAAGCCGTCTCCCAAAGCACGTGGCTTCATTCAGGACTTCGGGATCTCAACCTACTTCCCAGAGAACTGAATTGAGAATGAAAGTTTAAGGTGTTTTAAACCTTTCCAGGACCTGAATGGGATTTTCTCCAAGAAAATGAGTCTGGTAGAGCACCTAATCAAGAGGAAAACTGTTCGGAAAGAATGCTTAATGGTGGTCACCTTTGCTGTTGGCAAAAGACTAACAACACAAATCTAAAATATTAGTAATACAAGTGCATTGTTTTTACATACTGAGAGCTTGTGAGAAATTCTGTTTGCTTTGTCTGAATACATGGGGTTGGGATCAAAAATACAACAACTGAAATTTTTCTAATTCTTTGCCCCATTTCTTTGTAGAAATGGAATATTCTAGTCGCATGTAATAAGCTCTACTAATTACTGTGACAAAAGTGCTCAAGATTGTAACGTAAACTACTTCCTAATTTTTTAACGGAACCTACATTTTGTAATCTTTTGTTCCACAGTTGTAGAACTTTATGGTGTTCTTTTACTGTTGAGATTTCAGGTGGTTAACTGCTGTACTTCCTTCCAACCCAAAATGCAAGTGTGCAGTAATGATCTCCATGTGCTTCGATAAAGGCACATTGGCCTGTGGTTGTATTTTAAATAAGTGCCTAAACACACATACTCACACAGAGTCACAAAGTCAGCAGGAATGGCATTTCATCTTGGTCTCACTGTGGGCAGACTGTGGTTGTGACAAGAAACATACAAAGCTAATTGCAGTGTGGCTTAGCAAGGCTCTGTCTTCTGCACTGAGAGAGACAGCTTAAATGCATTTTACCCATTGTTGGGATGGCTTGAAACAGCGTGTAGTCTATCTATGAATAGGGCATTTCAAATTCATGTCATATGAATATGTGGGAATAGAGGTGATGGGAAGAGAAACGTATCCTTTTCAGGACCTGAAGTCCTTATACACGCTCTTAGGAGTCCTCTTTGGGGCCTATACCCAAAGTGTTCTGTGCTGGATAAAGCCGAAGACTGGGGCACTGGAAAGCACAGTAATAAGAGAGAAACATGCTCAGAGAAATGAGGCTTTCAACTTCCAGGAAGCAAACCAAACTAGGAAGCCACCTCAATATATTACCAGTCTTGGCTGGCCAATTTCACCACAGGGACCGAGTCATTCCAAATGACAGCAAGTCCATCTCTTTGTTTTCCCCTCCAGGAATAGATGCCAAGAAGCAAAAACATCTGCCTTGGGGAAATCTCCAGGCACTGTCAAAGTTCTCTGCTCCCCCTTTAACCAGATTTTACTGCTGGGCTGGCGCAAGAGGGCTGCCTGACGCAGCACTTGGGACCCCCTCCCCCCAACCCTCACATACTGTAATGTAATCAGCTGCTCTCACTTCTGGCTCGGGCCTCTGGAGCCACATCTTTACTAACACCTCCGCTTCTTGCCTCCCTCCTTCCCCTTCCCACAATTAGCTTATCATTTCAGGATGGCGTCTAGATTAGGAGCTTTTGGGATGCTGTGGGGTGCAGGGGGAGAAAAATAGGAACCAGGACTAGATTAGGTCTTGAGAGCTTATCCCCCTGTATAAAATATTGGATGGGATATTTAAAAATAATAATCTCCAGGGATCTATCCAGTGATAGCAACACTGGTTTTCAGTTTCCCCCTGAAAAGGGAAAGACAACATGGTGAAGCTGCACACAAGCCTTTGTGACCTTCTGCTCAGAAGCAGCATGTGTCACTCTGGTAATACTTCATTCGCCAAAGAAAGTCATATGACCAGGTCTCACATCAATAGGGTGAGGATGTATAATTCTGTCCCACAGATAAGCAGAAAATATTTTGAACAATATTACAATCATAGGCCAATTATCAAACAGATATTTGAAGCTAAAAGTCTAGAAATTAATGCAAATGAAAAAGGAAAGGTATAGGGAATGAAAAGACAAGATCTTGGTCAAACTTGAGTAGCTAAAGAGAACCGGATGTCTGATTATAACAAAGGCTGAGCAAAGGTCCATGTCTGATGACTGACTTGGAGTATTTTATAAATGACGTGGATAGAATCTGGCAAGAGCTGGCTATCTAGAACTTAGAGCTAAGGTACTCTGAAGAAGTGGAGTTCAAGTAAAGTACTTGTACACAGCCGTGGAGTTGCAAAATGGGAAAAGCTACAATCATTTGTCAGTATGGGGTTAAAAGCTCAGCACTTCCTGACAAACATGTCAGCAATATGGTTCTCTCTATAACGAAAGACATCTAGGCCCACCTGGTGGTACCTAGCAGTTGGGGCGGGGGGGGGGGGGGGGGGGCAGATGTAGTCCTGAAAAGAGAATGTAGCCTGGAAAGAAGAAACATCCCGTTTAAATGGGGCCAGTTCCATTTAACACTCCCTGATCTGGAGTGTTGACCTCACTTCTACTCAGCCAGGAGCTTGGTAAAGGAATTTCTCTCAAGATCAGATGAAAAGAGCTAAAGGGTCCCTAGCCGTTTGCTTCAGCTTCACTCAGTTAGCTAACAGCTCTGAGCCGGCTGACTCTCCTCAGCCCACCATCATCCCTGGCCCTCACGCAGCTCGATGACAAGGGAGAACTCTGGCTCATAAGGCAGATTTCTCCACACCTGCTTCCACATCTGCCTGGATCGGACTGAATGCGGTCAGTTTTTGGCTCGCGTAGACACAAATGTGTGCTCCAGCAAAACCGTGTAGACACAAATGTGTGCTCCAGCAAAACCGTGAGGCCCAAACGCAAACTCTCACAGAGACCCACTCCCTGGACAGCAGCCTGCATGAGTGGCAGAGGGCCACAGAGGTTCTCAGTTATGACCCCGTGAACTTGCACACCCAGAAACGCTCCACCCAGCTGCACACTCACTGACAAGGAGGTGGAATCCCAGGTGCAGGCTTCTCACAAAACAGCACCAGCCGTTAACTGGAAGCCATGTAGCAAGCCTGCGCTGACGTGCCCTCAGTGGCTCTTTGCCCTCTCCCCATCTGAGACATGAGGATGATTAATTAGAAACATCCCTGTTAGAAACCCACCATCTTGCTGTGCCTTCCGATTCCTTTGCATGTATTAATCCCACCTGCATGGATTAATGTCAGATTCCTTATGGGGGTAACTGGTTCTGAGGAGGAGGTCCAAAGCTGCCCTAAGCGAAGACAAAGCTCAGGAGATGTACGGGTATGAAATAACTGGGTCACATACCAGACCAGGAGAATGGTTTCAAGGCGAAGTGTTTCAAGGCTGACTGAAGGACTCTGCTCCCTCAGGACGGCGGGGTGGGGCGGGGGGACCACACGGCGGGGGATATGCAGCAATGTCAGCTAACCCCATGCCATGGAAAGTCATAGGGGTCCGCTGTTTTTATCTTTCAAATATTTACCTCCTCAGCGCTCTTCTCCTGTCTTCTGGAAAGAGTTCGGCTCCACTGGCCACAAGCGTGGGAACATGTGCCCAGTTTGGCCTAATCATATTAACTCGTATACTTATTTCTTAAACGTGGACAGAGAATCCAACTGGGACTAACTAGACTCCTTCCCTGGGATTTTTAAATGATAACTTGCCTCTTGGATCAGTGAAGCTGATGGTACCACATTTGGCCACCTTGGCAGGAAGGGTGTGAGGATGGTATTTCCTTGGAGGACAAGGGTGGGGATCGGTGAAGCAGGTACAGGACTAATACGTCCAGTTCAGGTCTGAAGACAGAAAGAAAGAAGCAGCAAGGACCACATCTTATTCTTACTTGCATCGCCAATGCCTATATGGTAGGCTACATATATGTTCAATGAATGGATAAATGCATGAATGAACATATGAGGCAATAAATGAGATTAATGAAGCAGAAGCAAGTGCTACTCAGAAGACAATTAGTCTAACACCAGGACAAGAAGGAATCGGGACACCGCTCAGCAGCCCTCCTGGACCAGAGCTGTTCCTGGCAGACACTTGTATTCTGGACCCCAGACTTGCCCCTCACAGGCTGCCTTCTCAGAGCGTGAGCAAGGAAAAATCCCGTGAGCCAGGTGCTTCACCCAGAACCTCCCTCTGGCTCGGAAAATCCCCCCATGCAACCACAGGGCTTGACCCAAGAGGCCTCTGGAACAGGAGAGGACTTTAGTTACACTCTCTAATTAATCTTGCATTTGGCAAGAGTGGCTGAGAGCATCAAAAGTCTCTGATCAAACAGATGCTTCTCCTGAGCTCTAACAACTAACAAAGTTGTCAACTATGCTAAGGAACAAGAAGCCATAAAATGGTTTAACAGCCCACTGCCTTGGTCAAACAGACATGGAGAGGAAGGTACTAGATTTTCACCCAGAAGGGGATGAGTCTAAGTCTGAATGACCTGGAACAAGTCACTTGACCTCTAAGGCCCTCATTTTCCTTTAAAATAAGGATAATCACTTCTGTCCTCCCCACACTTCATTTGGTTGTAGTGAAGATCACTTGAGACAACGTTTATGAAAAGAGTTTGTAAATGGACAAAACATGGGTATGAGAGATTGTTATCAGTGTCACCAAGCAATTAACAAAAATTGGATTGGTGCTGGGAAAATCTAGAGGTAAAAAGGTCAGTTAGGAGACTGCAGGTTACACCTATGGGAAATGCTAACTTGAACCAAGGCAGAAGCAATGGGAATGAGAAAAGGGACGGGGACTCTCTCTTAATTTCTGCTCATATGAAGCATCTGAGTTGTCACATAAATAAATAAATAAATAAATAATCAGCAATTCTCGGTAAAGAAATCATCTTTCTTATCAAAACATTACTTGTTACAGTAAATCACCTGTTTCTAAATTCTGAATTTCTCTCTTATTTTTGTAACACAAGTGAGCTTGGTATGTATTTTATTATTGCATTTATCACCCCGATTTAATGTATTTGTTAAATTTTTCATCTCCCCTTCTAGACGTGAATCCCTGCAGGGCAAGGGCCATGTTTTATTAATATTTGAAATCTCTCTTGGTGCCTAGCGCACTGTTTAATGCATAATAAACAGGTACTGTTTGATGGATGACTGATACATCATATCATACTGGATTAATTACTGCAAATCATCACAATAACCTTGCAAGGCAGGTATTTTAATTCCCATTTTGCAGACGAAGAAACTAAGACTCAGAGAACGTAAGTAAATAAGCTACCCAAGGTCTCATAACTGGTAGAGTTTGGATTCAAATGTCCTGCTCTTGAGCCCACACCACCTCTGCCTGTTTCCATAGGGCCCAGCAAATAATGACAGCTCTCGAGGAGTGTGTCCTTGTGCTTTTGCAGGTGTCTTACAGTTGCTGAACTCCTATCCAACCCCATACTTGTCTTGGCTGGACACACATTTTACTTTGGGGAGAAGGGAAAGAGCCTCTGGGCATGAGGCATGGTGAAGACCACGGGAAGAAGACCGACGTTGTAGGTCCTCTTCTGAAAATGATCGGCTTCTTCTGTGCCGAGATTCTCAAGGATAAAGCCTGATGCAACCCTTCCTTAAATTATTTATTTATTTATTTAATAATGAGAGCAAGAGAGCTCACAAGTGAGGGGGAGGAGCAGAAGGAGAGGGATAAGCAGACTCCCCACTGAGCATGGGGCTCAATCCCGGGACCCTCAGATCATGACTGGAGCTGAAACCAAGGGCACCCAGGCTCTCCAAGCCTGATACAAATTCTTAAACAAAACTAAGGGAAGTGCCCACTGCACTGAACTTGAGCAACCCTGCATGCCCCCACCTGTCCTATGGGTCTTCATTGTTTCAGGACGAGTAAAGAATGGAGAGAATGAAAAAGCTCAGGACCCCACATCTGTCTAGCTAGGAAGACAGCTAGCAAAGACTATCCAGAAAAGAAAAAAAGTTTCCAGCACCACTAGTAGTCTAGGATGTAGAGTTTTTAAAGGCTCTTTGTCACTGATAAGGGAAACCAAGCTACTCTCATGTGTCATGTCCCTGCTTTGTTTTTGTTTTTTAAAGGGTTTATTTATTTACTTTAGAGAGAGAAAGAATGAGAGAGGGAGAGCATGAGAGGGGAGAGGCTCAGAGAGAGAAGCAGACTCTCTGCTGAGAGGGGAGCCTGATGCAGGACTTGATTCTGAGACTCGATCCTGGGATTCCAGGACCATGATCTGAGCCAAAGGCAGTTGCTTAATCAACACAGCCACCCAGGTGCCCCCTGCATTATTTTGTTTTGTTCACATATCATAAGCATATCTGACCTGCCTGGTCCAGCTAATATATTGATGTGCAAATATGTTCCTCTAATATGGGATCCAGAATTCATAGTGATATTTGTAGAACGCAACTAAAAATTGCTCCATTTCTGGGCATCTGGGTGGCTCAGTCGATGAAGCGTCTGACTGTTGACTTCATCTCCCCTCATGATCTCGGGGTTGTAGGGTTGAGCCCCATGTAGAGCTCCATGATGAGTGTGCAATTTGCTTGAGATTCTCTTTCTCTCTCTCCCTTTGCCCTTCCCTGCCCCTCTCTTTCTCTCTCTTAGAAAAAAAAAAATTGCTCCATATCATTGTAAATTTCATCATATAAACCAGTGACAATTTTACTGAGACAAGTGGTATCAGGCACTAGAGATGAAAGGATATTTAACTAAACTCAGAGAGGACAGGAAAGTATAAAATGTAAATATATGAGAGGATATAAAATGTAAAATGTATAAAACATAAATGTCTCCTTTCTGAACAGCTACCTGTCCCATCCCACTCCCTCGCCAGAGGGATACTGTTGACAATTTCTGAAGTATCCTTCCAGAAATGTTTCCACATCAGTATAAACTTATTTAGAAAATGTATATCCTTTTAAAAAAAAAACAGTAAGGAGTTCATATTATGAATGCACTTTTGTACTGTGGTATACCAACACAATACATACATTTCTAATAGAAACTATTTATTATTAAGTGGTTTTAAATGAAATAATAAATGACTTTTGAATGAATAAATAAATGAATGACATACACTGTATGCTTTGATATGGTCCTGAAATGATCATAAAGCTAAAATATACACAGACTTTGCTCTTATTTCCCAGTTAGTCCCACGTTATGGTTTTTGAGCCCTGTCAGTCAAGTAGGAGCATGTGGGCACTGACCTCCACGCGACTACGTCATCCAGAAATCCCAAACCAATGGCCTGGGAAGAGAAGAAGCAGGTTTGTTTTTTCATTGACAACCTAAGCACAGACCTCTAAAAATCTCACTAATTTAATTGAAACGAGGCTGAGTTATAGGATAATTCTATACGTACACTCTCACTGAGACCTGAAACATTTTTTTCGAACAGTGTTCAGGCCAGGTGACTTTAATTAAGGAAAAAGATTCATATGCTATTTATTCAGTCCTGTGCATATCAACTACAGATATTCTAAAGCCCTTACATCAGATTCCTATTAATCACTTCAGCAAACAACTTTTGGGCTACTGGAACAAAGATCACTTTCATTCCTAGGCAGTTAGTGTGGAGGAATGGAGTCTGACCACATTTCTGAGCTGGAGCTCTGCTTCAGTCCTTGCGCTGAGCTCCACAGTAGGGTGGGGAAGGGGCCGAAGGAAGAGCTAACCGTGCACCCAGCTGGTCTCTTAACTGGCCTCTGGGACCTCAGAGTGGGAAGCCCAACCAAGGCTGACTTCATGGTCTCCTTAACATTGCCCTTCTCAAAGGCGAGCTCCCGACTCCTCCCTGGCTCCCTACACAGTCCCTATCTTGACATCCTGCTGGCCAAGCAGCTAGGTTCACAGATTTGTTCCCAGCAGGGACAGACCTTAGGGGTAGGTTAGGGTTAGGGTTAAGGTTGGGGTTAACCTAACCTAGGGTTAACCTAACCCTAACCCTAACCCCAACCCTAACCCTAACCTTTTGCACCACCCATTCCAATATGCCCATTCTCTACTACCCCATGCCACACAGGAACAAAGATCTTCACCAACTCAAAGTCCTGATGGGAGAGGAGAACTCGTATTTATCTGGAAGGCTCTCACCACCACCACCACCCCCCCCCCCGCAATGAGATCTGTGGTATTGGGAGTGTAGAACAGCTCGACTTTTCTCCCTGAAGGAAAGAGACGCACAGGCATTTGGATCCTGATTCCTTCACTCAGTAGACCTACAGCTGATGAGCCTCCTTGATTTCTTTGAGTCTCAGCTTCACAAACAGTAGAGGGAGGAGGACATCACCTCCTTCATAGAGCAGTTGTAAGAATTAAGCTACACAAAGCCTAGTGGTTCTGAGGGGTAGACTGCCATGCTAACGTCCATTTTCACAGCTTGGTCTTCATCTTTATGATAGGACCACTAACCTTGGTTAACCAAATCTCTCACCACTGCTAAAAATCCCTCTTACAACCTAAGTGTATCAAGTAAAGAGAAGATACACTGTTCGTACTCCAACTGGGGATATGTTTGGTTCCTCTCTGTATAAAACACAAGACTAGTTGGGGTTTCATATGGTTTTTGTCTTGTGCAGACATGCTTAAGCAGTACTGGCTAAAACCACAGGGGATGGATAAGCCCACATGTTAGATGATGTGACAACTGACCAGCCATGCCTTGAACTTTGAAGTTGCCCGAGCCAGCCAGTCTATTAACCATGGTGCACTTTTTAAGATATGAGATCAAAGGTGAGTCTCTCCTTGCCCTCCCTTGTAAACAGCGAGATACCCACACACTTACAAGGGGAACTGACCATGCGAGGAGGTGTGTAATAAGTGCCAAAGAGTGGCACAGGCAATACTCTAACAGCATTAACTGGACATCTCACTACCAAGTGCAGAGAATTTAGAATTGGCCCTTCCGCACCACGACTTCTGTGTTCTGAGCTGAACCCGAGCTGAGTTTTAGACCTTGAGGTCAGTTATCTATAATCTCGTCTTTGGCCCTTCTAGAAAGGCAACAAAGTTCCTCAAGGGCCTTCCTGATGGCACCTAGGATAATGTTTGGAACACAGTACTTGGTCAATTTATGATAAAATCGATTGACATTTACGGCTGTCAGTTGCCTGATTTTTAGACCAGGTATGCATATGGGATAGGTAGCAGGTGCCTGTTCTGGGCAATTCGAATGCTATTGTTATTGCTGCCTTTAATATTTCTTTGCAGAAACAGAACACAAACATCTGGCGGGCTGTGGATGGGGAGGGAAGTAGGAGGGCTTTTTGTTAAAGGAAGCTCAAAGGCTTACAGAGACAGAAGTGAGTCCCGATCCCACTACCAACAGATGTTCTGCAATCACTCCTGGCTGCTAGAGACACTGAGAGCTGAGTTCCCAGGTGGTTCAGACCTGCCTGAATGTGACAAGGAAGGCCACTCATTAGAGCCCCCAAACCATTGCCCCAGGCCAATCTCAGGGATCCCGGCTGGGTCTGCCTTTCTGGGTACACCACCTGGGCCACGAAGCCTGGAAGATTACCTTGATGGCCACATCAATTTGGCAGGAAAAAAAGGCACTGAGATATCAGGCAAGCTGCTATTAGTGCCTGTGTTTGCGATCTTCTGGCACACACAGCCCACACTGTCTGGCTTTCCAGCTTGCCCTGGCACCCAGGCCTCGCATTTCAGAAAGTTCTGGCAGCAGAACCTGCAAAACAGTAACTTTAAAAAAAAACGTGGAGAAAGCTAATGTCGCTTTGGCAAAGCTCACCTGGGGCCACCTCCATCTGTCGGCCCCTCTCTTTATGGCTCTCCATTTTACTTTCTCTTTAGTGGTCAGAGCCTCTGATGTCCTTTCCATGTTCTCACTGGGAGAGGTCTGTGGATGGTCTTCCACTGTCCCCTGGTTTATGACTCCCTCCTCCTTACGGTTTGACAGCTGGACAGGACAGCTGAAGCAATTCCCATAAGGGCTGTCAGTTAAGACCGCAGTGGAGAGGAAATGGCTTAGAATGCAGTGTACATTCCAAACTCCCTACCACAGATGGGCAGAGGGGCCTGCACAGAGCCTGAGATGGTCATAATGGGGCAGCAGGAGTGGTCTCAGGTCTCCTTTAGCAACACAGGTAGAGTGAACAGAGAAAGTTGTATAGGGCCTTTCCTGCTACCCTCTGGGCTTCAGCTAGGGTTCCTTAGTTGTAAGCAACAGAAACAAAGTATGTTTAAGTTTTAAAAAAGGAACTTGCTGAAAGGATACAGGGTAGCTCACAAAACAGAAGAAGGTGATTAGTTTAGTCTTAGAAAGGGCAGGAAAAAGGGAAGGTCTTGGGATCAAGGTAACAACCCATAAGAACATAGTAATTTCTTCAGAATACTTTTTAAATTTATTGATTTATTCCAGAGGGGGGAGAGGCAAAGAGAGAGGGAGAGAGAATCTCAAGCAGACTCCCCGCTGAGCACAGAGCCCAAAACGGGTCTCCATCTCATGACCCTGAGACCATGACTTGAACTGAAATCAAGAGTCAGATGCTTAACCCACTGAGCCACCTCAGTGCCCCCAGAACATTTTTGGGCCACCTTCAAGCTGTTCACCATATCTGGTGACTGTGACTGGTTATCCTTGGATCAAGTGACCCAAACAAAACCTCATTTGATTGGCAAGGAGCTCACTTGTGAGAGGAACCCTAATGAAGAGACCCACCAAGACATCCCAGAGCACAGGGAAGGGCTTATACCCAAAGGGAAATAAGGGTTCTCTGCTAGGAAGAAGTTGGCCAACTACTGGGTGGCCAAAAGCAACAGGTCCATCGCTCAAACTCACAGAATCCCTTTCTCTTCACTCTGCACGTGCTCTACCTTGCCACCAACTGCATTTTTACCAGGAGAAAAATGGTAGAAGAGTTAAGGGAGTCAAAGACAGGAGAGGAACTGATTACTATTGGCGAGTTCAGTAGACCTTGCCAGGGGAGTCTTGGAACTGTTTCTACTTCCTTGAAAATCTGAATAGTTCATTCACCCAAGTCAGAAACTTGGGAGATATCTAGATGCCTTCATTTTCTTTCCTCTTTCCCTCAAATCAAATTGGGCACCGATTTCTTTCATTTTATACCCTGAACATTTCTCATCTCTACACAACTTTTCAGGCTTCCAGCCTTTTATTTGCCCAGGACCAGAGCCTTCTAACTCACGTAGCCTTCCCTCCAGGATGCTCCTTCCAATACTCTCGCAGGCTGCAGGCAGAGGGAGCTCTTGGGAACCCAAGTCTGTTCGTGTCTCTCCCTCTCAGGGGCTCCCTTGCATTCTGGAAAGCCTTGGCACACACACACTACACAGGGTCTCTTGATTAGTCTCCAGCTTACTTCTTCAGACTTTTGCTAGTTTCTCCTTTCTTTACAACCTTCACATGAAGTTTCTTGAAGCACCACTAGTGCTGGCTAGTTGTTTGTTTTGAAGAGGTAGATTTTGAGGGACAGAATCGTGGCCTTCAAAATTCATATGTTGAAGTCCCAATCCCCTGTATGACTGTACTTGGAAGAAGGAGGTACTAAGGGTAGGACCCTAATATAATAGGATTGGTGTCCTTGTAAGGTGAGGGAGACCAGAACTCTGTCTGTCATGTGAGATCACAGTGAAAGGAGACCGTCTGTAAGCCAGGAAGAGAGCTCTCAACAGAAACCCCCCCTGTCAGACTTTGATCTGGGACTTCTAGCCTTCAGCATTGTGAGAAAGAAGTTTCTGTTATTTAAGCCACCCAGTCCATGGGATTATGTTATAGCAGCCAGAACTAAGACAAGGGGTGAACTGTGAAAGGGTCTGCATAAACCTTGTCATCACTTTGAAGTCTTTTTTTTTTTTTTTAGGATGAGTTTTGGTATTTTTGCATTCTGCCTCAAAATAGTCTTATTTGCTTTGATATAAATATATTGTTTTCAATCACATGCACAGTGAATCAGGCCATAGCGATCTGCTGACATCTGGGATCCGAAGCCCACCATACCCCACTCTGCCACCCAAGGGGATTTAGAACCCAGTTTCAAAGCCCACGTCAGCGATTTCTCCTCAAAGCTTTTGCACACTTTGCTCTCTGCTAGAACATCCTCTAGCTCCTTTTTGCCCAGCTGGTGAACACTTTAAAGAAAAACTCAGTCGTCACCTCTGCTTGCTTTTTTTTTTTTTTTTTTAAAGATATATATATTTATTTATTTATTTATTTTTGAGAAAGAGAAAGAACAGAAGGAGAGTAAGAAGAAGGAGAAGCAGACTCCCCACTAAGGAGAGTCCGACATGGGGCTCCATCCCAGGACCCTGAGATCATGAGCTGTGCCAAAAGTAGATGCTCAACCGACTGAGCCACCCAGGTGCCCTGTCACTTGTGCTTTTATGATGCTCCTGGCCTCACACCTCACTGTGAAGCCGGCGGACATCCTCCTTTCGGCACTCACTAGGCCTTTTGCAGATGTCCAGCCCTTTATTACTCGCATGCATGTTTATGTTTGACCCTACTTAATTGTTAAGGTCGTGGAGGGCAGCCAGGAGCTCTGATTTACTGATGAATGCCTAGGCCCCGAGAAGGGTGATGCACAAAATAGATGCTTGTAGATAACAGTAGAAGAATGAATGAGTGAAAGAACAAATGAACTCATAAATGAGCTTCAGTTAAAGCAGCAGTCATTTCTGTGGGACATTCTTGAGAACAGTGGTAAAATGTGAAACGTCTCACAAAAATGGACAGTGAAATCTCTATCTAAGGCTAACGGCAGGAGCAGGGGGCAAGGTTCTGTCTGCTCCAGAAGGCACGACCACAGAGCAGTCTGCCAGAAGGAGGGCGATAGCATAGGGCGTCTCCTGAGAGTTCCACAACTTGTATTAGTGAGCTTGCTCCTGACACCCTCGTTGTCTCTCCGACGGAACCCCCTTTCTGAATTCTAACAGAGTTGAGTCCCTTAGTACTTCAGGCTTGGATTAGCATTTATTTAATTCGGACAGTGGCCTAAAAGCCAGCCCTCTTCAATCAGTCTGCGTGTCAATGCCAGGAGTACTCAACTCCATGCAAAATTCCACCTCAATCCACCACATACCTGGAGAACATTGTCTGAGAAATTAAAGCTCCTTCAGTCCCTAGCCTCAATGTACATCTCAATAGTAGTCCACGAAGTGAATTGGCAATACTGGCTCTGGGTATTCATAGTAGTGAATTCAATGGACAGAACTTCCAGCCCTTGGGCACCTTCTATCCTTGTAGCCTTGTCTACCCCACCTCCATTCACCATCTTTCCTCACCTGCTCCCCATTACCCCATCACACCTCTCATTCCCATTTCCTTGCCTTTGCTTAGGAGTATGTCTTTTCCACCATTAGAATGTAAACTCCCTGAAGGCAGAAATGGGTTTCTGTTTCCTTCCAGGTCTTGCTCAGTGCTCTGCACATGGAGCTCAATGAATATGGCCTGAAGCAGTGAAGTCAGTTGGCAGGAAACAACTCTGTGGGGCTCTCCCTGACCTTGTGGTTTCACTTCCCACTTCCCAAGAGACCTACTTCTTCCTGTTACTCTGTCTGGGTCCTGCCAGCTTGGGCCCTTGTGGCAGTCTGTCAGTTTACGGTGATGCCCTGCGTCAGGGCTCTGGTAATGTGAGAATGACCCAAGTCTTGATGGTGTCACAGGCAGACATTTTCTTTGAAGCTTGACAGAACTGGCCAGGGTCTTTCTTCCTTTCTTGATGTTTCCAGAATAGAAACTACACACACACACACACACACACACTGAAACATATTCTAACTAGTGGGTATCCTTTTTATTTTTGTGAGTGACGAGGATGTTAGAATGGAGAGGAAAAATAAGGCAGCAAGAGGACCTTCAAAGAGCTGGGGTGTCCTCTCAGGAACTCCACTGCCTACACACATGCACAGAGGCACACAGGGCAGCGAGCTCACAGTGTGCACTGCCGCTAGAATGGAGACCCAGTACTGGTCTCATGAACATCATGTCCAGATGGTTGCCCTGGCATAGTCAGACAAAACCTGCTCAGAACACACAGACTGTGCAGGCTGTGTCTCTCCTTCACAGCGGAAGTCATGACCAGCACCGTTTCCCACTACCTCCAGCCATTCATACTGCAATCTGCCAAAGAGGAAGAAAGGAAGCAGTTCACAGACATCATTATCACTTGCTCTGTGAGGTGGTCTCCTAAACTGATCTTGTCTGCCAAACACGGCAGCCAAGACAGCTCCTGCCCTGGGATCAAATCAAAGGAGAGGGGAATTTCAGGAAAAAAAATTAAAATCCTCCTAGATAGCAAAACCCACAATGCTCTGGGGCCACATCTAATTAACTTAGAGCCTCTGATGTCAACAGCTTCCAAGGCTGGCATGGTGCATTCGCAAACACATTCCAGGAGAGTCAACATGATCTGGTGTTGACACAGGCCCATAACTGTCAGGGGCAGTAATTTTCAATTTATGGATGCCATAAAGCTTTGGCAATATGATTGCTACAATGTGTGGTGTGTTTTTGACAATAAGCAGGAGGTAGGGAGTTGGGGAGTACTGGCTCCGCATTTGGCCATGGCCATGGGCTCACGAAGGCAAACCTGTAGTGATTTCTGCTATTGCAAAGCAACTGCAACAGAAGCTCCAACAATGAACTTAAGACTGTTACATGGTTCTTTACCACAAAACTCTACAGTTCCATATCAGACCAAAGGTCATTATTTATTCAATAAACATTGATTACCACCTATCATGTGTTAGGCACATAATGCAGAACCAGCAATGGAAGCACAAGAAACAGGATATAAGCTTACCTCCAGGGGACTCAATCATAGGTCTCCTTGTTTCTAAGAATCCTCTTGGAGGAACAATGGAGAAAGGAAACAAAACAAAAGGAAATGAGTGGGATAACAAACACGGTTCTCATCAGCTTTTACACCTACCACCTCGGGACTGGTTCACATGGGCTTCCACAGGAAGAGTAACTAGGTCATTATCTGACACCCAAAGATAATAGGTCTGATGATTGACCAAAGTAAAGCATAACCAAAAATATTCATTTGGTTATAGACCAAAAATATTCATTACTTATAGACCAAAGCCAACATGTGGAGGTCCTCAGAGTCTAGGGTTTGAAAACCTAGGCAATGTGGCCCCAAGCTGGTATAGAACAGTGCCTGTGGTTTTATTTATGTGTATGCACGTGCATCTAAGTCCAAATCTCCCCAAACAGATCCTTCCAGTTCTCAAAAGTAGAGGTCGCTGGGTCATTGAGAGCTATGTAATCAGCAAACGTTTTCTAACCACCTACAGAACGCCAAGCTGACACAAAGGGGCAGACTGTGTGGCTCTCAGAAGCTAGTGGACATCTGCTTAACAACAGAGAGGAGAGAACCTGCTTAGATTAATAGTCACACACTCATTTTCAGGCAATTCCAAGTAGGAAAAACTTTAAACAAAAAGAGATAAAGAAAAATGTTACCACTACCCATCAGACTGTCTAAAATCCAGAACACAGACAACATGAAGTGCCGCCAAGGAAGGGGAGCCGCAGGAGTTCTCAGACGCTGCTGGCGGGAGTGCAGAATGGTATGGGCACTCTGGAAGATGGTTTCTTATAAAACTATCCATTCTCTTACCATACGTCCTAGCAATCATGCTCCTCCATGTTTACCCAAAGGAGCTGAAAACTTATATCCACCCAAAAACCTGCATACGGATGTTTTTAAGGCAACTTTGTTCATCACTGCCAAAACTTAGAAGCAACCAAGATGTCGTTCAGTAGATGAATGGGTAAATAAGCTGTGGTATATGCAGACAATAGAAATATTATTCAACAGTAAAAAGAAATGAGCTATCAAGCCATAAAAAAGATGAAAGAAACTTAAATTCATATTATTAAGTGAAAGAAGCCAATCAGAAAAGGTTACATATTATATGATTTCAACTATATGACATTTTGAAAAAGGCAAAATTATGGGGACAGTAAAAAGATCAATGGCTGTCAGGGGCTTAGGGGAGGGGAGGGATGACTACATGGAGCACGAGAGATTTTTTAAGGCAGTGAAATTATTCTGTACAATACCAAAGTGGTGAATACATGTCTTTATACATTTGTCAAAAGTCATAGAAGTTATGACACCAAGACTGAATTCTAATGTAAACCATAGGCTTTGACTGATAATGATATGTCAATATTGGTTCATTGACTGTGACAAATGTACCATTGTGGTGGGAGATGTTAATGGTGGGGGAGGCTGGAGGTGGGCAGGGGAGGGAGTATATGGGCATTCTCCATACTTTGTTTAATTTTGCTCAACTTTTGTGATTCCAAAACTCTAAAAAAAAAACAAATCCATAAATAAAAAAACAAATGGATGAATAAATAAGGGAAAATGGCATTCCAACCTGTGAACACTTGAAGAAAGGAGTGGATCTGATGGGTAATTCTCTCAGCTAGGGCCCTGAGCAGATTTCTTGGGTTCTTTTTGACAGTGAAGTAGTTTACATTTTTTGGTGAATATACAGCCATATTTAGAGTAGGGATAGTGGTTCCAATGAGTTTGTACCCAGCCTCAGGAATTGGGTCATAGCTTCCAACCCACGAGTCAGACGAAGTCCACATAAGGAAGCTGGTGCAGTCCAGAGCTCTCAGTGTTCCATGGCCAGGAAAGATTATGATGAAGAGTAAGAATGCTTGACCAGGCACAGTAACATGGCTGTGATACACTAAGTGAAAAAAGTACTTTGCAGAGAGCATGAATTCTATTTGACCTTAGACAAAAGACATACAAATTACTAACAGCAGTTGTCTTGAGATGACAAGCTAATGGTGTGACTTTTATGTTCTGCTTTATGCATTTCTATGTTCTAAATTTTCCACAATGTACAGATGTATTATTTTTTAATCAAAGGCAGAAGAGAGAAAATAAAAGAGAGAGAATGCTCGTTCATCAACAGAGTTCCCATTGAAGGTTTGGGTTTATCAAGATGAAAAGTGACCAGCAGATAAACCTCCCTAACATCTGACTCAGACCAAGCTTCTGAAGAAGGATTGAAGTACACTTGGGTTAAAATAAAAACTGCACATGAGAACATAAACCCATATGTGTTGTTTTTAAGTCAACCACATGGGCCATAGCAGTAACGATCAGCCCAGTTCTTGTCCACTCCCAGAAGAGAATCAAAAGAGCACAAAGTATTTGAACATGGCAGGTTTTCCCATCAAGGTTAAACCTCTTCATGCATGGAAAGAATAGGCTCTTTCCAAAGCTGAAAGGGCAAGAATGGTAGGGTCTACAGTCCTAAAGCAGATACAAATAAGTCAACTGGAGTTGTCGGCCTGAGCGTTCAACTTAATAGGCTGAGAGTAAGGAGGTGGGGGAAGGAGAAAGAAATTAAATAAACCTGAACCACAGCCAAGAATCAAAACCCAACACCTTCTACTTGATGTGATGGCTCTTCCAGGAGCCTATTAACACTTCATAACTTAACTGACACCCACAAAAGAAACCTTTCCACAGGCAGAACACATAACAGTCCGTCCACACACCCAGAAGTGATCACAGTCTCTGGTGCAGGACAGACAATTCTTCCCAGAAAGAGCTCTGCAGTGAAGAAGCAAAAGATTGCAGGGACATTTTTAAATGTCCCTCAACATTCCTGAGTGTGATTTGTCCATTCAAATCCTGGGAAAACACATTTTTGCATTTCAGTGAAGGGCTCCTGTTTGACATGTGAGATAGTGGATTTCCCAGTCTTCTCTGGAGGGCCAGATGAGAACTTGAGGATGGGCTATGAGTTCCTATCCAGAGCTGTTGGTCCACTGAGGTGCTGTCACCTTGGGCCCCTCTAACATGAGAAACATCCTAGTCAAGTTCACTGTGGCAGTCAGTGGTTCAGTTGAAGGTCAGATCTACAAAGTCAAGCAGGTGTCATTCCCATCCTGAGCTTTAAAAAAAAATACCAGAGCCAGTGGCCCCTGGGTGGCTCAGTCATTAAGTGTCTACCTTTGGCTCAGGTCATGATCCCAGGGTCCTGAGATTGAGCCCTGCGTCAGGTTCCCTGATCAGCGGGAAGCCTGCTTC
This sequence comes from Mustela putorius furo, assembly GCF_011764305.1. Lineage (NCBI taxonomy): Eukaryota > Metazoa > Chordata > Mammalia > Carnivora > Mustelidae > Mustela > Mustela putorius. Next base: position 4,837,747 of record NW_025422021.1, read on the forward strand.
TCCCTCTCCCAGTCCCCCTGCTTGCGTTCCCTTTCACTGTGTCTCTCTCTGTCAAATAAATAGATAAAATCTTGAAAAAAAAAAAACTTGCTGGTATTTAAAAATATATTAGAGCTGAAAAATTCTCTGTAGTCATATAAATTGACATATCTCATTAGAGGTTAGGGACATAGGGTTAGGATTAAGTATGTGTTATTAAATATTAAATGGCCTTTCTAGATTTTTATGATGTATGAATAACATTGATAATCACATCTCCTTTATCCTTCATAACAAAGCAATATGATAAGTAATATTGTCACTACCGTTTTATTTGAAGAAACTGAGCCTCAGGGAAAATGCCTCACCCAAGATGGTAAGCTATTAAGTGACAGAGCTGGGATATGAACCCATATCTTCTCACTCAGCACTCTGTCCACATTGCCTACCCTTGGGCAGCTAGCAGAGTACTACAAAGGAATTTCCAAGCAGGACTTGGAATGTAAGCCCGGACAGTCTGAGAGCTTTTCCAGGACAGGAATCATGTCCTGTTTACCTTCGTCTCAGGGGCTGATGAAACAGGTGAATGATGAAGAGAAGTCAGGAAGACTTAAGGAACACAGTGGGACTCAGTGGCAGCTCACAGACTAATGGCTTTGGGCGAATCAATGTCTCATGATAGGCTCCATCGGAAGGTAAAGCAATGAAACTTCTTAGAGCATCTCCAAGAGCCGGCTTGGATAGTGGCTGCAGCTCTGGGCATATGTAAACCTCCCTCCCTGACCTTTGGGGACTTTCAGAAACAATTTTGGGACACTTCCAAGGCCTAACCTTTCAGCCACTGAAGACTAAAGCAGGTAAAATTTAAATTATTTTTGTATTTAAAGATACTTGTTCTTATTTTTTATTTTATTTATTTATTTGACAGAGATCACAAGTAGGCAGAGTGGCAGGCAGGGAGAAAGAGGGAAGCAGGATCCCTGCTGAGCAGAGAGCCTGATATGGGGCTTGATCCCAGGACCCTGAGACCATGACCTGAGCCAAAGGCAAAGGCTTAACCCACTGAGTTACCCAGGTGCCCCTAAAGATACTTGTTTTTAGACAGTAAACAACAAGTGTTGGAGATGATGTGGAGAAAGGGGAACCATCTTGCACTGTTGGTAGGAATGCAAGTTGATGCAGCCACCTGGAAAACAGTGTGAAGATTCCTTAAGAAATTAAAAATAGAGCTACCCTATGACCCTGCAATTGCACTACTGGGTATTTACCCCAAAGATACAAATGTAGTGAAAAGAAGGGCCATCTGTACCCCTGTGCTCATAGTAGCAACGGCCACAATTGCCAAACTGTGGAAAGAGCCAAGATGCCCTTCAACAGATGAATGGATAAAGAAGATATGGTCCATATATACAATGGAGTATTGTGCCTCCATCAGAAAGGATGAATACCCAACTTTTATATCAACATGGACGGGACTGGAGGAGATTATGCTGAGTGAAATAAGTCAAGCAGAGAGAGTCAATTATCATATGGTTTCACTTACTTGTGGAGCATAAAGAATGGCATGGAGGACATTGGGAGATGGAGAGAAGTGAGTTGCGGGAGATCGGAGTGGGAGATGAACCACGAGAGACTGTGGACTCTGAGAAACAAACTGAGGCTTTTGGAGTAGAGAGGGGTGAGGGGTTGGGTGAGGCTGGTGGTGGGCATTAAGGAGGGCACGTATTGCATGGAGCACTGGGTGTGGTGCATAAACAATGAATCTTGGAACATTGAAAAAATAAAATTAAATAAATAAAAATAAAGATACTTTCTTTTGAACTTTTAATCTCGAGTGGGTATCCTTCTAAATCAGTAAATAAATATAATCTGCATCATGATGGTTAATAGTTATATTGTTCTCCACAATGAACAAGAACACAATTTATTCAACACTCTAGGGGCACCTGGGTGGTTCAGTTGGTTAAGTTCCTGCCTTCGGCTCAGTTCATGATCTCGGGGTCCTGGGATGCAGCCGACATCAGGCTCCCTGCTCAGCAGGGAGTCTGTTCTCCCTCTCCCTCTGCCCTTCCCTCACCTTGTGCCTGCTCTCAAATAAATAAATAAAATCTTTAAAAAACAAAAAAACAAAAAAACAAAGCCTGGTACTCCCTTGATGGTCATGTATGTTCTTTCCCATTTTTTGCTATTATGACCACGCTGCTATGAACACCCTTGCAAAGAGAGTTTCTGAACTTTAAATAAAGAGGATTGGATGGTCAAAAGAGAAAAGGTGACTTTCAGCTTGGGGAGGAAAAATTAGGCCAGGCTTCATGGCACATGTGAAATCTGAGCTGGACTTGGTGGTCAGGTAGAGATTAGGAGGTGAGGAGCAGGGGAAAGGTAATCCAAGTAGATGACTAACCTAGAGCAGAGGCAGACAGCTGGGAAAGCATGGGGTGTGCATGGGGGAAGAGAACACTGTATAATGAGATTAGAGCACAGAGGGAGATGATGAAACAGAGGGGCTGGAAACAAGACTTCCAAGTAGGTTTAGACAAGACCAAGGAGGGCTCTGACTGCCAGAGAAAGGGGTCTATTCCTGTAGATCAACAAGATGGTTTTAAGCTGACTCATTCATGTTAGAGATCAACCTTCCAGGCCTTCATACTCAATGTGTAACTCTCCTGCTAATGGTAATAAAGAAAAAAGAATGCCCTTGATTCCAGATTGGAATATTAGAAAAGAAAATTCACAGACTCAGAAGTTCAGTGAGATATGCATGAAATCACTTGGTATGGATGCATCATACAGAAACTGTTCAAAAAAAAAGGTAATTATTAGCATGCATAACCACAAAAAGAGGTCATTTTGAAATTCTGGGATTCTGCATTCATTCTATTTTTTTTTTTTTAAGATTTTATTTATTTATTTGACAGACAGAGATCACAAGTAGGCAGAGAGGCAGGCAGAGAGAGAGGAGGAAGCAGGCTTCCTGCTGAGCAGAGAGCCCGATATGGGACTCGATCCCAGGACCCTGAGATCATGACCTGAGCCGAAGGCAGCGGCTTAACACACTGAGCCACCCAGGCGCCCCATTCATTCTATTTTTTAAATTAAAAAAATATTTTATTTATTTGACAGAGAGAGGTCACAAGTAGGCAGGGGGGGGGGCAGGAAGCAGGCTCCCCGCTGAGCAGAGAGCCCAAAAGATCATGACCCGAGCAGAAGGCAGAGGCTTAACCCACTGAGCCACTCAGGAGCCCAGGATTCTGCAGTTAGAAACAGCTTTTTTTTTCATGTTGACTCTGCTCTCCCTGAATCTGTGTTTTTAGTTTCCAATAATGTTGCATGGGGAGATGGCAAGCTCACTTTAAGGAGAGAAAAGGAGAAACCCCACACACCCAGGAGGCTACTGGAGCTAGTTTTCAGATTGCTTTATCTCTTTAGTATTCAAATCCTCACTAGCTGATCATCAAATTCACTGCAGTCTAAACTGGCCTATGATATTTCTTCTGTGTTTGGAGTTTATATTAGAAATTAAGATTTACTGCATTTGCAGACCAGTTTTAGCCTTTTCATGAAAAAAATGGAGGCAATAGAGACCCACTTGTCCAATGTGTCATTTTAAACACGGTGGGCAAGCAGAGGGTGGCAGCTTTATTTATCACCACACGCTCACTGGAGTGCTGGTAAATGGAATTGCTTGCTCTGCCAAGCTCACAGGGAAGAAGCACAGCAGAGAGGCTGAGTTTTTACAGCAGCTCTGTGATCTTGAATTATGAAAGGATTAGACAAGGTTTGAGAGAAGGGAGGCTCTGTTGTTTTTCTTCCTTCTTTTGTGAAGATTTGAGGGTGAGGAAAAGCCTAGAATAAAGACAAGGGAAAAAGTCCACCAGATGATCCTCATTGGAAAATGGGTTGGGAGATTTCTGATTTATTCCCTCTGGTTATTTGCCAAGTCAGAAATCATGATGCAAATAACGACTTTTCTCTCTGGAGTGCGGAATTCATTAGTGTTAGACTTAAAGTCTTGCTGGGTCCCTGAAGCACTTGCTTTCCCTGGCAACCTTAAGGGCCACACAGTATTCCATTCCATGAATTTGAGAGTTGAACCCCATGTCTGTTTAATGACATAATGACATTACTGATAAGTGAACTATATTTTTTGGAGATGCTTATCTTTTCTCTTTGCTGCTAAACTGTGTCAAATCGAACTGACCTGCAAGCATTTGGATATTTTCTTCAGTGCAGATGCTACAGATACCACTAGTATCATTTCTAGGCCAATCCCTTACTTCTCTCTGCCTGCCTACCCTTTAGACCACACCCCCAGGTCTCTGCTCATCTCACCATCTTTGAGGGCCTCTGCAAAGCATGTGTCTGACAGAAGCCATCTTCCTGGGAACCTTATTCAAAGGCCTCAGTGTAATGGGAGATTTCTCCCTGCAGATGCAACCTTAGCCTACATCTCCATCTTCCTTGGCAGCTACCAAATTCTTGAACAAGTAAGTCATGCTGTCCCTTATCTCTGGGCCTTTGCAAAAACTAGTTCCTTGGGAAGAAATGCCCATCTGTTAAGGTCAGCAAGGGCTGTCATAACAAAATACCATAGAATAGGCACCTTAAACAACAGACATTTATATCTCACAGCTCTGGAGCCTAGAAGTCCAAGAACAGGGTGCCAGCATGGTCAAGTTCTGATAAGGGCTCTTTTCATGGCTTGCAGATGGTTGCCTTCTCACTGTGTTCTCATGAGGTGGAGAAAAATCTCTTTCTCTTCTTCTTATAAGGAAACTAATCCCACCAGGAGAGCCCCACCTTCATGACCTCAGCCAACTCTACCTCCCAAAGACCCCATCTCCAAATACCATCACATTGGGAATTAGAGCTTCAACTTATGAATTTTGTGGGAATACAAAGCATTCAGTTCATAACACCATCCCACCATCAAATAGGATTTGCTTCAAGACTTAACCTAAATGCTACCTCTGCTGGGCATATTTCCTGAAATGCCCAAGGCTATATTCTCTTTTGGCATACTGTGTTACCACAGTATTTGTCACACTGTATCGCAACTGCTGATATATCTATAAGTCTTCTCCTGCCAGGCTGAACTCCTTGAGGGCAGGAAATACTAGTCATTGATGGATCCCTACCACTCAACATAATATCATGCATATAGTAAGCATTTAAATGCCTATTGCCTGATTGCATGAGTCAGGATCATGCTAGTTGTTTCAAGAACAATGACCTTTAAGACAAAGAAATTTATTTCTCGTACACTAATCTATTGATCAGTTGTTTTATCTGCATATCCTAAATCATCCTTCAGTGAAATGATCTACATTTTGAAGGTACTTATAAGCAGGCAAAGCACCATCCATATACCTTTATTCATCCATAATTAGCCTCAGGTTGGACCTGAAGTCAGTGAGCATGGCCTGACCACCTGTGCCATTACTCAGGCCAACTTCAGACCATCACATAGCAAGAACAAGGGTGAGACTGTATCTCAGTTATTTCAGATGAGAATTTGACACCTGATGGTATTCTGATTGTTTTTTTGTTTGTTTTTTAAGATTTTATTCATTCATTCATTTGAGAGAGACAGAACATGTATATGAGTAGGGGGATGAGCAGAGGGAGAGGGACAAGCAGACTGCACTGAGTGCAGAGCCTGATGTGGGGCTCAATCTCATGATCCTGAGACTGTGACCTGATGAGACCATGACTTGAGCTGCAATCAAGAGCCAGAAGTCCAACCAACTGAGCCACGCAGGCATCCCAATGGTATTCTGATTCTTTTTTTTTTTTTAAGATTTTATTTATTTGGCAGAGATCACAAGTAGCCAGAGAGGCAGGCAGAGAGATAGAGAGAGAGGAGGAAGCAGGCTCCCTGGTGAGCAGAGAGCCTGATGCGGGATTCAATCCCAGGACCCTAAGATCATGACCTGAGCCAAAGACAGAGGCTTTAACCCACTGAGCCACCCAGATGTCCCTTAACATTACCTTCTTAATGTTCAGAATTCTTCTTCCTTTCTAACTATTTCTCACCATGCATTTCATGCTTTCAGATGTGCTCTAAATCTCAAATTTTAAAACACCTGGGCAGAAAATATAAGAGAGGGCTGAAAGGCATGCTAACTTCATTAGAAGCCTATTTTAGGAAATAAAAATAATAAATGTGAATGACCGAAGTTTTCAAAATGAACTTCTAATGGGAATAAACAAACTTAACTAGTCATTTTTGAGGAGTTACTGTGTAACTTCAAATGTTCCTTAGCCCCAAGACTTTCTTTTAACTATAATGACTTTCTAGATTCTTACTTAGCTAAACGACTTGGGCTTAAATCCTCAAAGTGCACGTCAGTAAGAAAGTGTCCTAGAGCTCTTGCAAGTTTTATTTTTGTTTAGACCATTACATTGCCTCAGGAGAAAATGAAAGGGTTCCCCAGTGTTCTGAAACCCATGTATTCCCATGTAAATGACTCAGTAAACATGATCACAGCCTCCTTTACACTTCCCAAACTCCAGGTCCTCTCACTATGAAATCTTGTTCTGACTTCCATGCCTTACGTCCTTGTCCTATTCCCTGCCTAACTCCCCCCGCCCCCATATATCTCTTGGGAAGAATATCACTTCCTGAGGTTGGAAAAGGGTAGCAGAAATGATGCTGCTTTGAAAGTTATTGGCAAAGCACTTCCTAGGTTCAACTTGGCGAGGGAGGCTTTCCCACCCTCCTCCAGCAACCCGCCACTGCCATTTCACACAGTGTACTTTCCACCCCAAATCTAGAGCACTGATCTATAAAGAAGAAAGGGAAAAGCAAGCTGTCTATAGAGTCCTAATTCTTCTTCATGGAATAAAGCAACATGTTACTGTGGCTTTTGACCTCCAGGGGTTGGATTAGATGATTTTCCACATGGTTTATTGCGAAAGGTTTTATTACACATTCACCTCACAGATCCCCCAACAATTTAATTGCCATAAAAACAGCTAACATATGTGGCAGGTTTTAAAAATGTCCATCCACCAAATGGATTTGCTTCTCGTGTGGCCGCCCAGAGCTGGCAGCTTTTCCTCCACACACCTCACTAGGGTTCTAAGCAATAGGGTTAGAGAGTCACCCGGAGGAGCTGTAATGAATGTGGCTCTCAGGAGACAGGAGACAGATTCTATGCTTCTACGACCCTCAGAGACATGCCTTGGTTGCCATTTTTCTTTTTCTATACTGGTGGGGGTTTTGCTTGCCTGTGTTTTTTTCTTTGGGAAGTGAGTTTTTAAAAGAACATTCTCTGTGGGCCATCAAATTTTGTATAGTCGATTCCGCGAACACAAAATGACCTAACAGGGCTCATGGCCACTGTCTTCATGGGCTAGTCCATCATATTCTCCCGAGTGTTCTCATTTGCATGCCACCTACATACCTGTTGGAAACAGAGGGAACGAGGGGCGCCTGGGTAACTCAGTCAGTTAAGTATTAGACTCTTGATTTTGGCTCAGGTCATGATCTCAGGGTCCTGAGATCAAGCCCCATGTTGAGCCCTGCAATGAGCACCGCGTTGGGCTCCACACTAAATGGTGAGTCTGCTGGAGATTATCTCCCTCCCTCTTCCTTTACCTCTTCCCCTGCTGTCTCTCTCTCAAAATAAATAAATCTTCAAAAAAAAAAAAAAAAGAGGGAAAGAAATCTAGCATAATCTATTAGAAGGAATGCAATAATTTCCTTGGTAAGAAGTCATTGTCTTTACATCCCATTAGCTAGTAACAACAATACTAAAAAAAACCATATATGGATATACTTCTCTTTACATAACAGATTTTACTTCTCAAAGTGAGGCTGCCTTCTTGAGAAATATTTTAAGGTCTAGTTAATTAATGTCTCCTCCACAGATATCCAATAACCAGGTGTGATTTCTCCCTTGGCCTCTCTTTTGTTACTTGTCATAGATTCCCCTGGCTATTACTGGGTGATCCCAAAAGCAGCCTCATAGAAGTTTGAGCTCCACCCTGTTAACAGCAGTGCCCCATTATCCTTCTTCAGTAGTGGTGCCTGCTTTAGCTGCCTATAACCTAGCCTGAAGAGGATACTGCCCATCAGAGGAATGCTGTTATCTATCTCTAGGTACCAGCAAGATTTCCCAAGCTCCGGTACCAGAAGAAGAAAGCCGAGGAAGGTCAATTAAGCCCTCCTCCTGTCCTGCTCCCTCAGACCCTAGAATTATCACCTGGCTTAGGAGTCTCATCCAGGCCCAGTGAAGTCCCTCTTGGGCAGCTCTATCAGTTTCTGGTTTCTAATTTAATCCAAAGGACCACTGAGGGTCCTTCCTTTCTTTATCCTCCTAGTCCAACTGTCATTTTTGACCCTCTCTTCTCTCCCCTTTAGAAACAGAACAGAGAGTGGAATATTGCTTCAGGGGCTAGTAGCAGAATTCATCGGGTGGAGACTCGTATTTGTGTAACAAACACGTGGATAACTTTCCCTACCAAACATGATACCTACCAAACATGTGGATAACACTTTGGCTGTAGCAAGATGGTCCATAGGAGATAGGCTGAATGAGACAAGAAGGCTTACAAAGTGAGAAGAATTTTTGAGTTTCTAGGAGCAGTGCTGGAGGAATAGGGGGCCTGAAAAAGGGGAGACATTGGGAGAGATGAGAAAAGATGATGAGAAGGGATGGCCTAGGAAGAGAGCACGGAGTCTGTAACTCTAGAGAAGAGAAAGTAAGTGAGAAATCCCTAGTGCAGTATATGACTTTTTATAATAGGGATAGCTAATCTTTTCAGTACAAAGTTGTTTATTCTGCCATGGACACCAGATTTTTATTAAAAGGAGCTGACTTAGGGGCACCTGGGTGGCCTAGTCAGTTAAGCAGTCGACTCTGGATTTCGGCTGAGATCTTGATCTCAGGGTCATGAGATTGAACACTGTGACAGACTCTGTGCTCAGCACAGAGTCTGCTGGAGATTTTCTCCCTCTGCCCCTTCCCCTGCTCTCTCTCTCTCAAATAAATAAATAAAATCTTCAAAAAGAGCTGAATTAAATTCATTCAATGAAACAAGCTATAGATTTAAAAATGATGAAGATCAGTATGAATTACTGAAGATAATTTTAATTAGTTCAATATATCAAAATATGTCACATATACAGGCACCCAAATAAACTGAAGTTCTTTCTTTATACACAGCTACATACTGTACCTGGGATAAGAGATAGGGTTTTACTGCTTTTCTTTAACCTAATTATTCTCACATACATCCCCCTCCCCAATGTTACTCCTACTTAGTGCCTTGTGGGCGTGGTATATAGGAAAGTGTAAAGAAAATGAGCATCTCCCATATTTGTATAGTTGTAAGAAATAAAGGCTATGCCAGGAAAAGTAATATTTAAGAGAAGTCCGAGTTCAGTGGAAGTGAAAAATCTGAGTATGACACATTGGGGATGGGGTAGCCAGATAAAATATAGAAATGCCCAGTTAGATTTGAATTTGAGATAAACAGGTGACTTTTCAGTATATGTCCCAAATATACTTCTCCTTATACTACATGTCTTACCTGCCGTTTTATTTGCAAAAGCTGGCAATCCTGGAGTAGGGGGATACTGAAATATGTTAGCAGTAAAAAAACTTTTTAGGAGCACCCCGGTGGCTCAGTGGGTTAAGCCTCTGCCTTCAGCTCAGGTCATGATCTCAGGGTCCTGGGATGGAGCCCCACATTAGGCTCTCTGCTCAGCGGCGAGACTGCTTCCTCCTGCCTGCCTCTCTGCCTACTTGTGATCTCTGTCTACTTGTGATCTCTATCAAATAAATAAATAAAATCTTTTTTAAAAAAGCCCTTTTAAATGTCACAGAAGTGATTTGGTACAGTTAATGTCTGGGTTAAATAATACTATTATTATTCTATTCTATTATTCTATTTAGAATCAGGCTCAAAGAAAGCCCTTCACTATGAAACACACAATTTGAATAAACCTTTGCAACATCAACACCTTTAAGAAGATCCTAATGCCATTGACTAGCTGATTGTCTAGAAAAAAAAAACTAGCTATTCTGTCTTTAAAGGGAATTGCTAGTTAGACCCTTAAACTTATACAGAAACTAATTCTAAAAAGGCAAGTGAACAGCCTCCCTTTTGACTCCCTCCCTATAGGATAAACAGAACGAAATGTAGCCTGGGGACCCCTACCTAAGGAAGACTGCAGTTCTCAAGGAGGCCAGCTTAGTCATCAAATAAACAAGTTGGGGGTCCTTTCCCCATTCTCCAACTACCTTGTTTTATCAGGCAGCAATAATCATGCTCTTAAAATGTCCAAATCTTGTTTTAAAAAAGATCTAAGCCATCCACAGAGGGAGAGTGAAAGAATAGGAAATACTTCTCAATTTAAAAAAAAAAAAAAAAGGTTATTACGAAGGTGCTTAATAAAATACAAGGTAAATGTACTTAAAGTTATAGCTTAAAGTGAAATGTGGGGAACCTGTTTCATTTTTATTAAAGCTGGATTTATTGCTTTGGTTTATTGGTTTATGTTCTCAGAACTTAATTTCGTCTCTAGATGATTTGCCCAAAGGAAAGCAGATGGGTCAGCTGCGTGTTGGACCATACCAGCTAAGGGGGTGTGATATAGGTATTAACTAACTTTGGTCTGTGTCAGCCACTCCCAAAGAAACAAAAAACATTCCAAAAAAATCTTTCCAACTTACTCCCAACTTCATCAGGATGAACTTTTTATAAACATCCCTTTTTATAAAAAAATGTGCTTTTTTACCTTTGCCGTGAAACACGACCTCTTTCTCTGTCTCCTATCTGCAAGCTTACATCCCACCCATCCTCTAAGGCTCCTGGATGGCATCACTCCACTTCTCTAGCCTGTCAGCTTTCAGTAGGGGCTGCACCACTCTCAGGGGGCATTTTGAATATTTGTGGGGATGTTCTTCTGGTATTGTCAGAAGAACATCTCAGAAGATTGTTGTTCTGGTATTGCCTAGAACTTATATGTATTAAATGACATACTATTCTATAGAAACATTTTCCCTTTATTTCTTCTTCATATTATAGTAAGGGCATTATTTTATGTATTAATTTAAAAATTAGGTATATAAGGAAAAGTAAAGGGCCAAGAGCAGCCAAAATGCTTCAATTTATTTATTTATTTATTTATTTATTTGGATTTTATTTCTCTATTTGAGAGAGAGCACATATGTGCATGAGTAGGGGCAGGGCAGAGGGAGAAGGAGAAGCAGACTCCCCTGAGAGCATGGACCCCAATGGAGACTCGAACCCAGGACCCTGAGATTATGACCTGAGCCTTAGAAAGATGCTTAACCAACTGAACCACCCTGGTGCCCTGACAGTTCACTTCTGAAAAAGGAAAGTACAGAGGTGGGGTATTGCCCAACCATATTTGGATTTATAATGGAGCTATAGAAATTAAGACAATGTTGTGTGGGTCCCAAACTTAATAAGCTGACAATGGAATAGAATAGAGAGCTCTAAAACAGGTCTATATACATATGAAACCTTGTATATTTCAGAAAAGCCATGTCAAATTGAGGTACACTGAGAGATTGTTCAACAAATGGAACTAAGAAAAGAAGCTTATCCATTTGGAAGAAAATTAGATTGAATCTCTACCTCACAATACACACAATAATCAACTCCCAATGCATTAAAAATTTAAATGAAGAAACAAACTTTTAAAAATATATGTGAGTACAATGTAGCCGTGAAATGAAGAAATTTTCAAAACAAGATATAAAAAGCATTGAGTATAAGAGAAAAGATTAATAAATTTAACTACATTAAACTTAAGTACTTTACCTTAAAGGAAGTGAAAAGTTACTAACTGGAAGAAGAAGCCTGCAATTCACATTACTGATAAAGATTAGGAAAAGAGTATACAAAGAGCTCCTAAAAATCATAAGAAAAACACTAAGAAGCTAGTAGAAAAATGAACAAATATAAGATTGGGCTTTTCTCAAAAGAGAAACTATATATATGGCCAATAAATATGAATTTTGATAAGATGAAGTATTAGAGAGAATGTGGATTTCTAGAATCTCATATATGCTACTGTGGGGATGTAAATTAGACCAACTATTGTGGAAAACAGTTTGGGTTATGTACAATATTAAACATCCAAATACTCTAATGACACAATAATCCCACTTATAGGCATATATACAAAAGAAGCCTTGGACCTGTACACCAAGGAGTATGTACAAATACATACAAATATGTCACAGCATCACTTTTCAAAACAGCAAATATTGAGACACAATCTGAATGCCCATCAATAGGACAGTAAGTAAGTAAACCTGGAATGTTCACTGAATGGTATATAACAGAGTAGTCAAAACCAGTGTACTGCAGAGACATGTGCAAAAATATGGATGAATCTCAGAATTACAACATTACAAGAGGAGATACATGTGAATACTTTTGATAAAGTTAAAACAACTGAAATAAAAATATGTTCAAGAAACTCATATAGATTCAATGAAACTGTATAAAAATGGAACCAATATGGAGTGTCTGGGTGGCTCAGTCAGTTAAGCACTGACTTCAGCTTAGGTCATGATCTCAAGGTTCTGAGATCAAGCCCTGCATCAGGCTCCTCACTCCGTGGGGAGTCTGTTTGTCCCTTTCCGTTTCCATCTGCTCCTCCTGCAACTCATGCTCTTCTCTGTCTCTCAAATATATAATTAAAAATGTTTAAGTTTTAAAAAAAATGGAAGAAAGACAACACCGAACATGAGATTCAGGATTTTGGTTAATCAGGATGAAAAAGATAAGAGCATGGTTTGGGAAACATCTCCAGAGTCAGATGTTGGTTATGGTAAATGTTCTACTTTTTATGTTGGATGGTGCCATCACTGGTGGTTTTTACATTAAAAATAGTTAAACAAATAAACAGAAGACTAGAAGAGGACCATGAATGGACCAATAATGCAGATTATGTCAGTGATTAAGGATTATGACTGATCAGTTCATGTACCTCCTATGACTTTTTTAAAAAGAAGAAAAAAGGGAAGGAAAAAAGGAAGAGAAATTATGTGTATAGGATGTTATATATCATATACAAAATTCATTTCAAAACAACAAAGGCGGCCTTGGAAAATATTTGTTATAAAAGGGTAGAGTAGGGGCGCCTGGGTGGCTCAGTTGTTAAGCATCCGCCTTTGGCTCAGGTCATGATCCCAGTGTCCTGGGATTGAGCCCTACATCGGGCTACCCGATCAGTGGGAAGCCTGCTTCTCCTTCTCGCTCTCCCCCTACTTGTGTTCCCTCTCTGGCTGTCTCTCTTTCTGTCAAATAAATAAAATCTTGTAAAAAGGTAGGGGGAAAGGGCAAGGTATCTATGATAGAGCTATACACCACCACCATAGCCAAATTGCTGGTTTGTTTTTACTATAAACTCTGAAGCTCTATGTCATGTTGTGCCAACTCATTAGGTACCACACATATTGCCTGGGTTGTGGATTTTCAATGTACTTAAAGTATCTCCCCTGGTCAATGAGTTTCTTGAAGGCTCTGGATTCTCCACAATAATTTATTGAATGAACAAAATATACTATTTAATTTTGTGCTTTAATTTCCTGGAGAAGCAGTTTTAGTCAAAACACTAATTTACACCAGATCATTGCCCCTCCACTTTCTGGAGTTTATCAGGCACTCAGGAATACAGCATCTGAAACATCAGGAGAACATCTATTCCTGGACCCAAATGGTTAACTTAGTTTTGACCTATAGTTATTCAAGCCTAAAATATGCTAATTCCCAAGGAATCTCAACAGCTCCATTTATGTAATAAAAAATAGTTAAAATATATTAAGTACCTACTATGGGCCAGATGCTTTGAATAACCTTGAACAAAGAAATTATTTTCATCCCTGTATTACTAATAAGGGAACTGTTAATCAGCAAGGTTAAGAATCTTTTCCATGGCTACATTGTTGGCAATGACAAGACAGGGATTTGACTTCATAAGGTTTTATGCTGAACTAGCCTGTCTCTTTCAAAATGTTACTGTTACCTGGGGAACTTTTCATGTCTTCATCAAGTTTTTGTTTATTTCTTTGTTGTTGTTTTTGTTGTTGTTGTTTTTAAAGGTCCTTTACAGATAGAAAGCAAGGTCTGCAGGGTTCCATTTGCAGAGGCCAGAGAATATAAAACCATTTCTAAAGATTAAAAGACACAGAAAAGGGAAAGGACCCCTCTATGCATAGAAAGCCAGAGGTTAAAAAACAAACAAACAAACAAACAAACAAAAAACAAACACTTGATGTGCTTATAAAACAAAATAATGTTATTAAATTATTCAATAGGAGAAAGTGACTAAATCAGTTGAAGTTTCTGTATCATCCTCAAATTCTACTACCATTAAGTAGCAACCATCCCTTTCAAAACCATTTGAACTTTCAGTCTAAAGACATTCCCATACATGCAGGCAGCAAGAATCATTAGAATGAATGACCACATCTTACACACTTGAGAAGGAAACTCTCACTAAGGAAGCAAAGCCACTGGGAGTCTTGTTTTGCACAAGAAGGTTCTGCAGAGTAAAACCCTAAACAAAGAAGGGAGGAAAAGTGCCCTGAGTCTTTGTAAAGATCCCAGGAAGAGATGAAGGGAAGCCATTTAGGAGACTTATCGAAGATCTGGGAGAGAGATGGTGGCAGAAAGCAGAGGAGCAGTAGCAGAATTCGGAAAGAAGTATACAGAGCTGATATATTTCAAAGGCAGATTGTGAGAACTTTATTCACTGGATTCGGGGAGTACAGCACCAGGAGGCTTGGAGAGGCTTGGTTTCTGAGTTGGGCTCCATGGTCCACCAGCACAGGCCCTGGGAGTGTGTTCCATAACTCTCTACAGAGAAAGCCTAAAAAATACTACAATACTTTTGAGACAATTAGATGGCTGGTTGTCAAAGCCATCATGGATGGCTCTCTACTCTTGTAAGCCAGAAAATGCACTCAAAAGCTGATGACAACTTTCTTTAATAAAAATAGCATCTTCTGGGGGCGCCTGAGTGGCTCAGTGGGTTAAGCCTCTGCCTTCAGCTCAGGTCATGATCCCAGGGTCATGGGCTCTCAGCTCAGCAGGGAGTCTGCCTCTCTGCCTACTTGTGATCTCTGTCAAATAAATAAATAAAATCTTAAAAAAAAAAAAAAGAATAGCATCTTCTGGGGCGCCTAGGTTGTTCAGTCAGTTAAGTGTTTGCCTTTGGGTGAGGTCATGATCTCAGGGTCCTGGGATAGAGTCCCACTGCTCTGGGAAGAATCTGTTTCTCCCTCTCCTTCTGTGTGTGTGCTCTCTCTCTCTCTCTCTCAAATAAATAAATAAAATATTAAAAAAAAAAAAAGAATAGCATCTTCTACCATGGACTTCACAGACCTTTCCCACCCAATTTATTATTTCCATGGCTAAACTACAGAAATGAGAACAAGCATAGGCCATATCTGACTATGAAGGGTAGCAATCTTGGGAGAAAGAAGTGATACTACAAATCATTTCTTACCTCTTAGAAATGTGAAAAAATGCTCAAATGAAGTGATTTGGGTACCAGTCCCATCAATGCATTCCACAGCGCACTCCAACACTAGGGAATAAATTTTTCAAGGGTAGTACCACCTTTATGGCTACTCTGCTAATTCCTTTTTCTAAACCATGTTTTGTGATCTCCCTAATAAATTAGTTTGGATGATAACATCATAAACCTCAAAACAGAAATTATTTGATCAAAAGCAAGATATATGAAGAAGGAAACATATTATGATATAAAATATTAATAGAACGGAACTACCAGAGGAAAAAGATTAAGTCTCAGTGAGGTTAACTTTCTCACCATCTGAGCCTAAATGTTCCCAAGTGTGGCTTCAGCACACAATCTTTTCCAAGAGTCTTAAAAGATTGAACAGATGCTCCTAAAGGTCGATGAACTGCATTACAACTTTGGTACTAATTTATTCTTTTTTTCCCCGTTTATGGGTGAGAGGTGAGAGGTGGTGGAAAGCGGGTCAGTTCTATCATCATCAACAGACACACAGGGACAAAATATCAAGCTGGACTCCAGAGGAATCAATCTGGCCATCCTGCAGAAAATGGCCCGGACTGGATGGGAAACAGAAATAATAACTTGGCAAATGGTTTTGCAGAAGGTCTTCCTTTATCAAGGAAAATGTTTAATCATAGCTGAGGTTGAAATACTCATAAAATAACAATGTTTACTAAAAAGAAGTGGTTATTTTTACAAGTTAAATAAGAAACAGTCATTTCCAATTAGCTTTATAAGAGAATGCCAAATAGAATATCAATGGGATTTAATCATCTCATGTTTTGGCAGGGACAAACATGAGCACATGGAAGAGCCAAATATCATGCTTTTAGCTCCTATACATTTTGCCTAAATGAGATTCTTCTATATGGTCAACATGCCTCTGCTATGCAGCAAAATCCACCCTCAGTCCAACTTTATTTTCTCAGAGCCTAGTTTCTTTCAATAAGGCAATGAATCATTTTATTGCAACTGCCAAATGCTCTCTTATTGCTAGGAATGCTACGATACCCTTACTTTCTGATACATGTTCCAGCTTTCCAAGATTTTGCTGGAAACAAAATGATCCTTTATGACATTTTATAATATTCCACCCCATTTATTGCTTTCCAGAATTTCTGTCATTAATTAAAGGGCCTTCTTTCACTACTGCCCCCCCAAACTAATGTATTCCCCAACTGCCTATCAGAGACTAAATAAAAGTCAGTCTATCACAGCAGCAGTGATGGTCGTGCCAATTTCACAGTGTGATTTGTGCACTCATTTCATTTTGAAAATGACCCTGCCCTCCATCTGTCTAAACCGAATGTCCTGCTTTTTGCAAGCCAGGCCTCAGGAACAGTAGCACAGGAAACAAGGAGAAAGACACAGAGCAGCCTCCCTCCTGCTCCCATCAGCTGCCTCATCCACAGACAGGTAGCAACACAAAGAGGGGACCCCAACTGATGCCTAAAGAGATCAGAGAAATTTGGGGGAGAAAAGATGGTCCATTTTTCATACATTTCCAAGAAGCCATTTGAAGGTGAATGTTCTCATGATACAACTCTGAAACACATGAAAAGATATAAAAGGCAATTTCCCATTTCTATGTTCTGTCATTTTACCTTGATTTAATAGCAAATTACCAAAGGTAATAGCTTCATACTTAAGAACTTAAAATACATTAAGATTTCAAAATATTGAGCCTTTTGGATAATTTTTTTTTCAAGAGTTAAGTGTCAGTCAGGCAGCCATAAAGGAGAAGACACCCTATTTCCTGATTATTCAGCCACACTAGCTAGCATCCCTCAAACCATGTACCTCCTTTGGTTGAAGACCAGAAAAGGCTGCAGCCAGAGACTGGGTCGAAAGCAGCTTTTGAGTAGGGTTATATAGAGGTCTTCTCAGCTGCTTTTTCAGGGAATCTTGAGTAGCCCAGAGACCCCCTCAATTCCTCTGAAATGGGTGCAGTTTCTCCTTTTGCCAGTATTCATGCAGTGAAAGGCTCTTTGTCTAGTTCCATCTAGAAGAACACAAGTTTGGCAAATTTCTCAGCAAGGGAAAAGAATGCTCAAGTACATGAATCAGTTGCTTGACAGTATAGAATCCAGATGCCTAACTGAAATCTCTTTTTAGTTGTAACAGGTGACTAGGAACAACACTGCCACCCAACAATCACTTCCTTACATCTGCTAACAGCTGCAACTCAGGCCAGAAAGCTCCAATTTTACTGCCCAAACCAAGGTGGTTGTTTTAATGGGGAAAATAACAAGCAAAAAACCAAGACACTAGTATTCCCTCAAAACTGAGCTCTTAGGTAATACATACATTGAATTAATTCAATAGTCTCACTTTCCTAATAACTAAGCTTTTGGATATCATGGCTCAGCTGTTCTTTTTTTTTTTTCTCTCTCTCTCTCTCTAATAAGCAGAATACAAGGTGATTATTAAGCTTAGAGATAATCTATATGAACAGTTTAATACAGTGCCCTGCCACACAGCTGATATTGGTTCCAAAACGAATTTATAGAACTTACAGGCTAATGCTACTGAGGCAGGTAAGGGATTTGCACTGAAGTCTTTAATTACATAGCAAAGACATGGTTTTACCTGGACTATGTTTAGCTTGGATTGTAGTGAAGCCAATGGAAATCTGAAAGACTGTGTCAGACTATGAAAGAAAACCCCATTACCCCAGAGGCACTGCATATGATATTCATATCTTACAGCTATTTTTTTTCCCCTTTAGAGAGGGACATACACACACAGCGGGAGAGGAGAATCTTAAACAGGCTCCACAACCAGTGTGGAGCCCAACATGTGGCTCGAGCCCACAACCCTGAGATCATGATCTGAGCCAAAATTAAGAGCCAGACACTCAACTGACTGAGCCACCCAGGCACTCCATAAATTATAGCTAATTTTATTATCTTAAGAACTGCTGCTACCTCACTGGGGTAAGCCAGTTGTGTCTTTTGCTGTTTTGTCTACCTTTGTCTCTAATTTCTGATTGAAAAATTATATTCATCTTTCACAAATTTTAGTCTCCACATCAGTATAAACTATGGGTATGTTTTTTATTAGTGATCCATTATAATTATATAAGATAATTATGTTCCTAGTGTTCCACTGTCCCATGAGGGACAATATTAAATTCAAAAGTATTTACACAGATATAGCCCAGAGGTAGTAACATGGAATCTAGAGCATCTATTCCAAATACATGACAAAAGAACAAAATAAACTCCAGGATTTTTTTGTACTGGAACAAATTTCCAGAGATCTTCAAACTAGGAATCCGAGGTAAAAAAAAAAAAAAAAAACCTTAAGTGTGGGAAATTTTCTTTTCTTTTTATTTTAACTGAAATGAAATCCAATCTTTATCAGTGATATCCAAAAACATTAAAGCCTGACAAGTACATGAATCAGCCTCTCTCTCTCTCTCTCTCTCACACACACACACACACACACACACAAACACACACACAAATTAAGTAGGTTTGGAGAGTTAGAAGAGTTAGTGCAGAGAAACTTGGTCGTGCTTTTATTGTCATCCCACCTTGGAAAAGACCAGGTCATAGATTTTCTCCACCGTCTTTCTATGGTAGTGAAATGTGAAGGTTCAAGGCAGAGGATAGCGCCAAGTGTAAACGCTAACGAAAAAAGTCAGAAAAACCTCACCGCCTGAAGACTGCGCGTCCACCTGGCGGAGACTACGCCTCCCAGCATGCAACGCGGTCACGACCTCGGCAGCGGCGCGATTGAACCAGAGCATGACGGGAAGTGGAGTCTCGGTCTCTGAACTACCCAGAGCAGTTTCTTCTTTGGTAACGCCGCTCACAGTCTGGAGGCTTGGTGAGAGCCCAGACATGAAATACTCAAATTCGTGACTCCTTTCTAACCCTAGTCTGGTCTTCCCCTGCAATGTAACATCATTGGGAATAGACCAAAAAAAAAAAAAAAAAAAAAAAAATCACAAAAAGAAAAAAACCCTAACTCTTCTTCGTATCTTCCGCTTCCGGCGGGCTCGTTGCCGTGGAAACCAGCACGCACCACCGCGGCGGCGGTTATGGCCGGGCTCAGCGGCGCGCACATCCCCGATGGGGAGTTCACCGCGGTCGTGTACCGCCTCATCCGCGACTCCCGCTACGCCGAGGCCGTGCAGCTGCTGGGCGGCGAGCTCCAGCGGTGCCCGAGGAGCCGCGCCGGCCTGTCGCTGCTGGGCTACTGCTACTACCGCCTGCAGGAGTTCGCGCTGGCCGCCGAGTGCTATGAGCAGCTGGGCCAGCTGCACCCCGACCTGGAGCAGTACCGCCTGTACCAGGCCCAGGCCCTGTACAAGGCCTGCCTCTACCCAGAGGCCACGCGGGTGGCCTTCCTCCTGCTGGACAACCCCGCCTACCACGGCCGGGTCCTCCGCCTGCAGGCTGCCATCAAGTACAGCGAGGGCGACCTGCCCGGGGCCAAGAGCCTGGTGGAGCAGCTGCTGAGTGGGGAAGGGGGCGACGACAGTGGGGGCGAGAACGAACTGGACGGCCAGGTCAACCTGGGTTGTTTGCTCTACAAGGAGGGACAGTACGAAGCCGCGTGCGCCAAGTTCCTCGCGGCCCTGCAGGCTTCGGGCTACCGGCCTGACCTCTCCTACAACCTGGCTTTGGCCTATTACAGCAGCCGGCACTACGCCCCGGCGCTCAAGTACATCGCCGACATCATTGAGCGTGGCATCCGCCAGCACCCGGAGCTAGGCGTGGGCATGACCACGGAGGGCATCGACGTGCGAAGTGTTGGCAACACGTTAGTCCTTCACCAGACT
Source organism: Mustela putorius furo (assembly GCF_011764305.1). Lineage (NCBI taxonomy): Eukaryota > Metazoa > Chordata > Mammalia > Carnivora > Mustelidae > Mustela > Mustela putorius. The sequence goes on from NW_025422021.1 coordinate 4,858,056, forward strand.
GCCCTGGTGGAAGCCTTCAACCTCAAGGCCGCCATCGAGTACCAACTGCGAAACTACGAGGCGGCCCAGGAAGCCCTCACGGACATGCCACCTAGGGCAGAAGAAGAGTTAGACCCCGTGACCCTGCACAACCAGGCGCTCATGAACATGGATGCCAGGCCTACCGAGGGGTTTGAAAAGCTGCAGTTTTTGCTCCAGCAGAACCCCTTCCCCCCGGAGACCTTTGGCAACCTGCTGCTGCTCTACTGTAAGTACGAGTATTTTGACCTGGCAGCTGATGTCCTGGCGGAGAATGCCCATTTGACCTACAGGCTGCTCACACCCTATCTCTATGACTTCCTGGACGCCATGATCACTTGCCAGACAGCCCCAGAAGAGGCTTTCATTAAGCAGGACGGGCTGGCAGGGATGCTGACTGAACAGCTCCGGAGACTCACCATACAAGTACAGGAAGCAAGACACAATAGAGATGATGAAGCTGTCAAAAAGGCAGTGAATGAGTACGATGACACTCTGGAGAAGTACATTCCCGTGTTGATGGCCCAGGCAAAGATCTACTGGAACCTTGAGAATTATGCAATGGTGGAAAAGATCTTCCGCAAGTCTGTGGAATTCTGTAATGACCATGATGTGTGGAAGCTGAACGTGGCTCATGTCCTGTTCATGCAGGAAAACAAATACAAAGAAGCTATCGGTTTCTATGAACCCATCGTCAAGAAGCACTATGACAACATCCTGAATGTCAGTGCTATTGTGCTGGCTAACCTGTGTGTTTCATACATTATGACAAGTCAGAATGAAGAAGCCGAGGAGTTGATGAGGAAGATCGAGAAGGAGGAAGAGCAGCTGTCCTATGATGACCCAGATAAGAAAATCTACCACCTCTGCATTGTGAATTTGGTGATAGGGACGCTCTACTGTGCCAAAGGAAATTATGACTTTGGTATTTCTCGGGTTATCAAAAGCTTGGAACCTTATCATAAGAAACTGGGAACTGATACCTGGTATTATGCTAAAAGATGCTTCCTCTCCTTGTTAGAAAACATGTCAAAACATACGATCATGCTTCGTGACAGTGTTATTCAAGAATGTGTCCAGTTTCTACAACACTGTGAACTTTATGGCAGGAACATACCTGCTGTTATTGAACAACCCCTGGAAGAAGAAAGAATGCATAGTGGAAAGAATACAGTCACATATGAATCCAGACAGTTAAAAGCTTTGATTTATGAGATTATAGGATGGAATATATAGTTATGTCTGATAATGTCTTTATCATAATAGTTTTCTATATCTGTATTTTATAGTTGTATCTATATTTAGCTATCATCATCTTTATATTTGTCACATGTTAAACTTTGTACATTTGAAAATCATATTAGATTAAGCTTATTTTAACTTTGAACTAGAAAGATACATGAAAAATTATTTTTACTTTAACTTTTTTACTTCTTTTAACTTTAACCTAGAAAGATACATGAAAAATTTAAAACTGAATTGGTACTCTGTGCTTATTGGAACTTGTAGTGCCCATGTTCCCTCTCCTTTTTTTATCAGTTGTGCTTGGCTGTATTTAGAGTGTCCCCTGTACAGGGATTACAATTTCCAGCACTATCTTGGCATGATCAAGCCCAGAACAAAGTAGTTAACGTAGAGGATTTCTAGGCTTTTAGTATTAAGTTTTAGGGATTGTGTGTTCTATTCTCACAAGTTACCCTCATATTAATTTAAAATGCACACATGTTGCATAGAGTTTAAGATGTTTTGGCAGGGTTTTTCAATATAGATTTAACACTTTCTGTAACCAAAATTCCTTAGGTGATAAAAGTTCTTGTTTTCTTAATGGACAAAATTCAGTGGGAAATCTTGTGCCCTTAACAAAATTATGGTGCTATAGTATAAAGACAATAAACAATTGCTAAAAAAACAACTTTACATAGTTATCTTTTGTTCCATTTGTTAATAATATGTACATATGAACAAGATACACTGTTACTCTTTTTCATAACTCTGCTCTCATTTATGTCTAGACAGTGACTAAAAGCAGAGGTACCCTAAAAACTAACTTTTTTTTAAAAAAAGATTTTATTTATTTGACAGACAGATCACAAGTAGCCAGAAAGGCAGGCATTGGGGGGTGGGGGGGGGTGGGGGGTAGCAGGCTCCCTGATGACCAGAGAACCCGACATGGGGCCAGGACCCTGAGATCATGACCTGAGCCAAAGGCAGAGGCTTAACCCACTGTGCCACCCAGGTGTCCCCTAAAAACTTATTCTTAATTCCTACCTACTGAGGATAGGTTAATGCTGGAGTTGTTTCTGTGTTGTAGCCTCTCTGGTAAGGAAAAATTTACACCATTCCCGTGACCCCACCCAACTACTTTCCTACCTCTATCACGATGAAAAGTTCTGAAACCTTATCTGGTAGATTCATAATGCCAGCTGCATACCTTATCTGGTAGATTCATAATGCCAGCTGCATACCCACAACGTTCCCAAGGAGAACTCTACTCATTCTGCTTAGGCATTTTATTTTATGAACCATATATGAGCTTTACTATTTGTTTACCTACCTTTTATCCATAAATGTAACTGTCAACCCCAAGTTGACCTGGTTCAGAAAAGAAAGTATTAGGTTGAATTACATGAAATTGCTGTTCTTCAAAGTTATTGACCTACAAAACTAGCAGTTTCTCATGGTTCAATCTGATAGCTTTCAAGTAATAGTGAATCCCTGCATTAATGAAATGACGATTTTTTTTTTCTTCCAGGAGAAATCCCTTATGTGCAGCATAAACCCTTTGCAGCATGACTTCCTAGGAGCTCAAATTCTATTAGCTCTGTTAGAAAATTTGGCCTACCATAAAGTCCAATGGTTTTAAATTTATAAGCATTTTTAATCTTAATTATAATTATAATATCATTTACCATAGATGTTTGATCCCATGTTTGGAAGACAGTTCATGTTTAGTGACTTCAGTGCACCCCACAGCACAATTCTATCTCTGGGAAATGGTCTTCATTTAACAACTTTTATACTAAAAGTATTGCTGCTGCTTTGTGCAGTAGCCCTATGTGCCTCTCAATCTCCATAGCCCCTTAAGATTAGGAAAGTAAATGAACTGAAATCTTATTTTCAATAGCCATGTTAAAATTCTGATGTTTTTGCAGCTTCTATTTTTTTTCTTTAAAAAAAATTAAAAAAAATAAGGTGTAAGTAACGTTAACCACCCAAAAGCACATGTTTTCCAGATTCCCTTTTGCAAATAGCCTGGCCTTTATTCAGTCACATTTTATTTACCCAGGTGCTGTGTGTTTGTGGTTTGCATGTATGTGTAATTTAGCTTTCTAGAACATAAAAAGCTTTTCAGAACAGTTTTAACCCCTTGCCACTGGGCAGCTGGGATTTCCTGGTTAGTAATGAATCAGGAAATCCTGACTGCTCCTACCTCTGCGTAAAGGAATAAAGGTCAATCACGGCATTTGTCCCCTTCCTTACCCAGGCTCTCTGGAGAGGCACCCCTCAGACTGACAGACTGCTGCCTGGGAACAGCAAAGACTCTTGAACCACACTTACGGAAGCTGCCCTGTCTTCCGAATGTTAGAGGAGACTGAGGACATTCCTAACTCTTCAGACGTTACTGCCCTTTATTTTTAGGAGATGTGTGTGTGTGTGTGTATTTTTTTTTTAAAGATTTTATTTTGTCAGAGAGAGAGAGAGAGAGAGCATGTGCACAAGCAGGGAAAGCCACAGGCAGAGGGAGAAGCAGACTCCTGGCTGAGCAAGGAGCCCAATGTGGGACTGAATCCCAGGACTCTGGAATCATGACCTGAGCTGAAGGCAGACATTTACCAACTGAGCCACCCAGGTGCCTGGGGATATATTTCTTTTAAATTCACCTTGGAAGTACTTAGCTCTGCTTATTGATACTATGACACTAACAAATGACTTCACAATGGCTGTATTTTGCCATTTAACTGAAGGCTTTCATCCCTAAAGCTCTGATGAAAAGTTTTGTTCTAAGCTCTTACAACATTATCTATTAAGTGCCAAAAGCATTTTTTTAATTTCATTATTTTTATCAACATATAATGTATTATTTGCCCCATGGGTACAGGTCTGTGAATCGCCAGGTTTACACATTTCACAGCACTCACCACAGCACATGCCCTCCCCAATGTCCATAACCCCACCACCCTCTCCCTACCCTCCCACCCCCCAGCAACCCTGTTTGTTTTGTGAGATTAAGAGTCCCTTCTGGTTTGTCTCCCTCCTGATCCCATCTTGTTTCATTTTTTCCTTCCCTGCTCCCCAAACCTCCCACCCTGCCTCTCAAACTCTTTGTATCAGAGAGATATAATTGTTAAAATCACGTTTCTTGACAAAAGGATTTCTGTATACTTCTAAAGCATTTACTCCTTTTTCTTCATCATGTCTGCATGGTATATTTTACAGGAATCAAAGATTAAATCCAGTATTTCATAATCCTAGTCAACCCCCCATCTCCACATATTCAGAATACAAACCTGTTTGTACCCAAGTAGTTATTTTCATTTTCTCAGGCATAAATAAGAACTTGATCTTTCCATGCAGAACAGCCAGCAGATTCCTTTGATCAGTGACATGACTGCCTGCCAAAGGATTCCAATTCCTCCTGACAGCCTTCTTTGAATCTGGCCTCAGCTGTGGCACGGATATTCACACTAACTCCATCTGTGAGGTCAGATGCATAGTGATGACCTCTGACCTACTTATAAGAAGCCAGGAACTAGGAGAACTGTGGGGATAGAGGGCGGTCATCGGGCAATGAAATCATAGGAGATGATCACACTCTCTCTCTGCAGAGTGAGACAGGAATACAGAGGTATGGCCTCCCAAACCTCAGAGGAGCTCCTCAGATCAAATCCATATAGAACTGCCAGTGATAGGTTCGGCCCCAGATTCTAACAATTTGTTTGTGGAGGGCTATGGGATTGATGCCCAGATAAATAAACTTACTAGAAAATGTGAGGTAAGAAAGGGTAAATGAATCTTGGCTTGGGCCTATTTCCACACTGGAATACGGAAGGTTAGCAGTGCTGGATGTCTGTCCAGTTAAGTAGGGTATAGCTATTTAAAGTACCTAATTTTAAAAGGATAACATCACCAAAGCGAAACGTTTCATCTCAAGTGAATGCCAGCATTTTTAATATAAGTTTTTGTCTTAGGTTCCTTAGTCTTTTTCTTAATGGCTATAGGTCTAGATCTAGAAATACCTTGGAGATTGTGGTTTCTTGATGGTATTCTCTGACACACTAATTCCTAGCAACGGTGTGACTTGCAGCTCACAATCTACTGTTCACTAACTGCCTCTTATCCTTTGTCTTGTCTCTGGGACTAAAGTGACATTTGGGCTTTTTTGTATTCACTTATTGAGCTGTACCCAGAGTATTAAACAGAACATTTTGTGAAGAGCCAGTAACTCTGGGTTCTTGGCTGTCCAACCACAGAAACAGAATGACTGTATCCACCAGATTCTAGACTTCTACTTTCATTCTATCTATAAAATACATGCAACTTTTGTAGTATCCAAATGTAGCTCAAATCCTTCAGCAGCAACTTTAATTCTTAAATTGGCAGTTTTAAGCAATTGTGACTTTCCATAGATGGGTTCTAGATTATAATAAAACATTTCCTTAATCTTAACAGTTCTTTCAATTTCTAGTCTCTTTATGGGAAGGTATAGAACTTATAGAAACAGCTATTCTTACATTTTTAAGTGCAGCTCAAAGGAAAATAGCATTAAAGCTCTAAAAATGCAAATTTATTAAGGCCATCAAACACAGCACTTCCTTTATAAGTTTCATATTAAATCTATAAAGGTACCAATACAGGACTTTGTGGATTAAACATTTACAGAGCAAAACAGTATCTGAGACAAAAGATATCCTGGTATTTTCTATGGTGTGTAGTCATGAAGACAGTGGCCTCCACTTTGTAGCTAGGAGAGACCATTTCCTTACTTACGTCCTCCTGCAGAGAGCAATGACTATTTATATAGTCTATATGTAGAATATATATATACAATCTACTTTAAAAGCAGAAATTGAAAATATTATATTTTCTATTGAAAATAGAAATTCTGTATATGTCATAGATACGGAGTACAAACAGCCTAGAGCAGTGAAGCAGCCAGCAGAGGCGTTGGATTTAGTTAGACTCACAGCCAGTTACTTATGAACAGTTGATGTTACCCAGCCTCATTAAATCTGTTATTTCACCAGTAAGGGGAAAAAAAAAAAAAAGGATAATACCACTCACCTCACAGGATTGTTATAACAATCATTACCTCTTGTCTAGGGTTAAATCTCAGCACAGTGTCTGGCTAATAAAGGATGAATTAAAAAGTAAATTAGTGATACAATCATCATTTCTAGGGTAGTATTCAGCAAAAATATCCAGACTTAATCAGAATCACCAAGTTAGAAGGGACCTTAGGGATTTTCACTTTACAAAAGAAATGGGTTCCAAATAGGGAAAATGACTTGTAGTTGTTAGAGGAAAATGGAACACACTCAAAATTCCAGAACTCTTTCCACTGTGTTCTTAGGCTTTAGAACCCCATCCTCTCGTATTTTACAGCTTTAGAGTGACAAAACTTCAATTTTTAAAGAGTACTTTCCCAGGTGTACTGTGGATACAACGAAGTACACAAGATGTGATGGAACTGTGTAAGTAAGAATGGATTTAAGAGGTTGTAACCAGACCATCCATATTAGACCCAATCAACAGGTTGCATCATAAACTGGGTTTAAGTATATTGAAAATAGAAACACACCCCTGAGGCCAAACACAGGCAAAAGTAAATGTGCTGGCAGACCTCATCTGCTTTTCTCACAGGCTAGGACAAGAAACTTGAGCAGCAAACTTCATCAAAGGATTTCAGTCTGGCAACTGACTTAAATGTAATTGCATGTTTAGGTTTTGTCTGAAATAATTGTTGATTCATTGGGACAAAAAAGCCCATTTGTGGACAAAATATAAAAATGTAAAGTGGACAATAGCACATGAAGTGGAAGAATAGCTGCCTGTGCTCAGAAAGCTCTTTCATGGATGTGTTACCAGGCAGACTCTTATGTACAACAGTTTTCTGCCATTACTTGCAACCAGATCCAGACATATTATGTCTCACTTCTACTAAGGACCCAAAACTGGATGGAACAAAAAAAATTCTGGATCAAAGTCAAGATTCTAAAATTTTGAAACTCTGGAATCAAATCCAGCAAGATACAAATTTTAGTAAGAATAAATAAAAGTAATTGGACTTAAAAAAAAAATCAGACTCCAGGGAGATGTGGCCAAAATGGCATATGCAGAAAAGACAAGCTTTGTTAAATTCAAGTTCATTGTGAGGTGACAGTGCAATGTTCATCAAAAATGCACTTATTAGTGCATCTATTATTAGAATAAGGAAATCATTGCTACTACTCTGGCACATACAGGCTTAGACGCTTCACTTTAAGAACATCAAAGAGGAGGCACGTGGGTGGCTCAGTCAGTCGAGTATCCAACTCTTGAGTTCAGCTCGGGTCCTGATCTTAGGGGTAGTGGGATCCAGCCCCGCTCAGCAGACAGCCTGTTTGAGATACTCTCTCTGTCCCTCCTCCCTGATTGCTCATACTTTTTTCTAAAAAAGAAAAGATAGTAATAATTAAATAAAAATTTAAAAATAAAATTTTGAGGCACCTGGTTTGCACGGTCAGTTAAACACGGACTCTTGGTTTTGGCTCCGGTCATGATCTCAGGGTTGTGAGACTGAGCCCTGTGTCATGTTCTGCAGTCAGTAAGGAATCTGCTTGAGACTCTCTCGCCTCCTCCCTCTGTCCCTCCACCTGCTAAAATAAATAAATCTAAAAAAAACCAAAAAACAAAACCAAAAAACCCCACCGTATCAAGGAGGCACACAGGAAGAGACTGGGATGGTGACGGTTCTGCAAGTCACAGGAGCAAAAGCTCACTGAAGAAGATGTGGGGGAACATGAGCTGCCCTTCACTAGAGCACCTGGACAACTCTATGACTACAGAGCTAAAAGTCACCTTAGTGAATAGAAGAGGAAGGTGGATTTGTTTAAACAGCAAAAAACCCTTAATACTTGAAGATTTCAAGCTGGAACAGGCTTCCTGGAAAGACAGTAAATTCCCTGTGGTCACAGCAAAATGTTCAGGACGCCTGGTTAACTGTGGCCTGGGGGATAGGGGAAATTAGACAATTATGTTTGGGAAAAGGTAAGATGAGAGGATTTCTAAGGTTCATTCAGTCCAAGCTCATACGAGCCAGGCAGAAAACTTCTTTATTTAACTAAGAGCTGAAATCTTAGTGAGGTAAGTGATTATTGAAATGGACCAAGTAAGGTTAGGTTCAACAGGTTTGGTCCTCAGTCATTTCAGAGCCCAGAAAACTGTAACCTTCCCTCCAGTTCAGGAGCCACAGGCAGGGAGAAGACCAGTGTCTGTACACATGTCCTTCAGTAACAAACAGAGAGGCTACTCATGGATACAGACTACATTCTATCACTCTCTGGCAGGCTAGCATGTCGTTGCTGAAATAAGGTTAAATGGGATCAACGTGAAATAAACAACTTCTGTAACAATGAGCGGTTTTGATATTGTTTTATTTCTTCCCAGCACATCTTAAAAATCATACATGGGCATTTGCTTATAGAACAGTACAGTCTAGGAAAAGCAATAAAAGGAGAAATCCAAACATACACCAAAAGCACAGTAGATAGACTATGTTTTGAGCCCTTGTGGAAAACAGTATGGCTCAGTCTGAACTGACAAAGCTGCGTTGAATCTCTCAGAAACTTCCCTTCCCACTACATATCAACATTTAAACTATAAACGTAAAGAGAAGAACTGTTTGTATGCATTAGTTACAGCAATATAATGGCTTACATACAAGAGCTTACCCACATAGTTCCCAAAAGATTACTACAGTACTGGCAGGAATATGTACTGCCTTGGAGGAAGACTCAGGATAAGATATTATTCAAGTCAAGTTGTATCAGAGCCGAAGTATTTCACAGGCTTAGCAAAAAAGGACAAAAATTAAGAGATATAATCTGCACATATTTCTCGTGAGATTTATCATTGTCCAGGAACAGAAATACTCATTATTCTGAAGGCACCATCACAGAAAAAAAGACTGACACACAATATAAGGAAGAGATCCCCCCACCCCAACAGGCCCTGCTCCTCAGGGAGCTGTGTGAGCTAACATCCAAAAGCAAGTAGTGGGTGTCTCAGGGACTGAGTGAGTAGGCCACATCCACTAAGCCACATCTTAGGGCTACTAAGTTAGGGCTACTAAGTTGGGACAATAGAAATGAAAATCTAAGAATGAAAGTACATATAAATCCCATCAACTGAACGGATATATGAAGTACAGGTCCACCGTATAACTAGTGAAACAGACTAGAACAGACGATTCAAACCCACACTGTGGAAAGGATTTTCAGTATTTCTACACATAACTACTTAAATCCTGACATATTCTTGAAGAGGAAGAGCCCTGAACTACTAAACAATCTCAGTCTTTAAAGACTTAATTATCCTCTCCCACTCATTTTAAACAATGGCTATTTTATGGAAAAACAAAACAAAACAAAAATCCCAACAAGGCACTGTAAACTTTTGGGGAAATTCCTTACGAGGTCCAAAAAAATAATTATTTATAGAAACTGTATATCAGTATAAGCATTTCATGTTCTTTACGAATATGTGAACAAGATTACTTTAAGTGTTAAACCGTAAGTTTCATAGGGTGCTCATATTTTTCATGAAAAACACTGCTAACAATAAGATGCCTGAAAAACAGGTATTTGTGCAGCTTAAAGATTCACACTAAAACATTTTTCTTTTCCTTCTCTCTCCCCCTTAGATTTGGAAGTTCAGTCTCTGAAAAATGTTCTTAATGATAATGTGTTATTTTTTTCCTTGGTGGAAAAAAAAAAAAGTTATAAAAAAAATCTCCTTTGGGAACCAAAAAAGAAATCTTTTCATGTTCACAGAACTCAAGTTCCTTCATTCTGTGATGGTTCTTTGGCTTGAGTGTTCCATATATCAGTGGTCCTCACTCAGGTTTATTAAGGAATAATAGAAGAGCATAGTGCTCATTTTCTGAGGATCTTCCTAGGTTCAAATTGGAATGCTTCAGGTTCAAGGGAGACTAAACACCTCCTAGGAATATAACATTGATTTAAAAAATAATTAGTGATAAAATCTAGCTAATTATATTCTAAAGGGGCTTGATTATGCTTCATTAATAAAATTATAAAATTTTGTTTTCAAATCAGTGGAAATATGAAGATGAAAAGCTAAAAATGAAAGAAAAACCCATATGCAAAGAGAACAATGAGCTTCCCACTCCCTTTGAAGAAAACAAAATCTCTTAGACGTGGGTGCATTTTATTAATGATACACATTTCTATAACCTGTTGATGTTACAAGTAGTTTTTACAAATTCCACACTGAAGGCAAACAGTGTGGTTTAGGAAGCAGAAACCCGAGGGTCTTACATCCTTCATAGCAGACAGCATAAAATTCAATAGTTAAAAAAAATCTTTTATATTTTCTGAATTTCAGCATCAATGTATACATTATTTCCTTTTCACGACCCTGAAATGAGTAAGAATTCAATGAATGTATTGACATATGGTTCATTTGGAGCCTTGAGCAAAGCCATACTTCATACTCGTAAAGCCAAAAGTGATTCTGGATTCTTCAATCCAACACTGGCACTTGGTATTTTCAGCTTTTCTTCCACCATGAGCTAAGCCCTAATTAAAAGCAAAGTTGCCAAAGATTAAGTGGTAAACGCAAAGCTATTAAAGCAGTCCTTAATGCCTCAGTGTTCCTTAAAATGCAGACACTTCCCACAGCATTCCATTGTGGCTGCTTCAAGCGCCAGCACATCCAGCTTCTGAATCAATCCATGATCAGGAACTGTTTGTGTTCTACATTTATACAGAATAGATGCTCAACCACACCCAGCCCCATTTGAACAGCTGAGGTTACACGCTTCAGCTTGGGACTACAGGGCTTCTTTGATGAGCTCTGGTTAAGAAGTTGCAGCTAAAAAAGGAAAGAACAAAGAAAAATCTCTGGAGCCAGCATGCAGAAAGGCATTATCAAAAATGTAAGCTAGGACTTAGCAGTTACTAAGAGAATATTCTGAACACCAGGTTTCCTTGCAACCATCTGTATCTGACACACTGATGGAAGCTCATCCTTCACTGAGCTTATGTTTTCCAAAATACATCTATACAACTACATTTAAGAAGGCTTCCAGCTTCATAAGTAGCTCTTAATAGTACTAAATACATGTAAGCATTTACGATGTAAATTCCCAATTCCTCCCAAGACGAAAGAATTCAATCCTCTTTCTTTGTGGTAAAATGCTGGGCACAATAAACATGTGGCTTCCACAATTCTTACTAAACTAAAAAAGCTCAAGTTACTCAGTATAAGACAAAATTCACTTATGCACTGTATTTTGCACCAAACATTAAGGCATCAGTTTCTCTAAGGGTCAAAAAAGCCTGTTCATATTGAGTCTTTAGTATTCAATGCCACTTCTGACTAGCAGCAAGTTCCTAGTCCCACTAAAACCTCAACCCAAATGTAACATCAACAAATATTAGAAATATGACTAATTTAAGAAAGACAAGTCAATGTTTACGCTGTACTAAAAACCAAATCGGTTATGAGCTTTTAAAATTTTAAAGAAACTTATTCAAAATGAGTTTAAAAGCCTCACATAAACAATATACTCCATGCTTTAACTTTTATGAAACCATTTTCAGATATTCCAGAAATATGAGGCAAGGTTTAAGTGCCTCTGTGCATAATCAAGAACCCAGTTCTCCACAGAAACTAAGTACATTCCGAGGTATCTCTCAGAAGCAGGTGTGAGAAAGTGGGGTACAGGGTTTCTGATTTACTAAATCAGAGTGAAACAGCACTGGCAAGTGTTCATCTGTTTCAAAATCCCTGTAGAAATCATTCCAAGAACAGAATGTAGTCATCACTATAAAATCAAGGTTGGGGAGTCCTGCATACATGAAAGAAGAAAAACAAAGACATAAATCACTAATTATTCCGTAAGGTTCATGTAGAACAGTGAACACAACAATTTTCAGCTGTGACATTTATAGTTTCCTAAAACCAAATACAGATTTCTGAGGTTGCTGAAATCTGAACTCCCTGGGAGAGAATGTTAGAACAATCACGTGCAAAGGAATGGGTCTGCTTATGAATCCGTAAATTTTATTTAAAAAAATTTACTCAGAAACATGTATACACTCCAGTGAGATATTACTACTGTATTAAGTTTTACATTTTGATCACCAGTTAGAGAAATTACCTTCATGAATAGATAGATGCATTTTATAAAGCTGAGATTTTTATAATTCTAGAGGCAAGTGGAATTTCCTCATCAAACATCCAACTATTTCAAATAGCAAGGGCTTTTAAAGCTAAGATCTGCTGGAAATTTTATAATTAAAAATAAATCACCAGTGAAGAGAGGCAGCTTCTAATAAATAAACATTTAGTTTTTGTTGTTAAACTGATTATTTAATTTTGATTTGCTTACAGATTTTAAGCTTATTAGTTTGAGGCCAATTTTATTACAAATTGTTTTATCATTTTGAAGTCTTAAAAATACCATTTTGTCAATTTAAATTTTCACTTTTCTGTTTAAGTATACTTCAGATATAAAAGGTATCAAACTGCCCAAAAATACTTTGGAGCTGTTGCTACATAGACAGACAGTGTGTCCTTTTAAAGGATCGTCTGCACTTTGACTTATATTATTTGATCAAATATTAATTTTAAAAAATTATCAAAAGTTAGGTATTGCATTAAGAAAAGAATCCATCCCAAAATGTGAATCATGAACCTTGACAGACAGTGATTCAAAGTAATAATTTTACTTATTTTAATATCCAGGTTTAAATGTAAAAATGTCTGCTAAATGTGATTAACGTTCTCCCTATTATTCAAGAAATATGACATTTCAAACTTTTGATTATGGCATGTGTATTAATATATTTTTTTCAAAATTTAGGTTAAACCAGTAATTCAAAAAGGCGTTAAATCACTATTAAAAACTAAACTGAAACTTTAGTTTTATATGAAAATTTATCATGTTGTTCAGGTTAATTAAAAAAAAATGGTTACTGAAACTTGAAGTTTTCAAATTCAGTAGTTAAATGATAGCTGTGTTTCGTTAGCCAAACGATTCTTTGAACTGGAGATATGAAGTGTAAGGAATCTTCCTTCTTCTGCTCCTGTTGCAGCTTCTTATGCATCTCAGCAACAAGAATGTGAAATCAGAAACATTAGAACTGTTAAGCTGATAAAGGCATTCATTTCATGGTAAAACTGTCCTTCAAATACAATGAGTGATAGGTCAGTTTTTCTTATACAACATATGATGAAGGAACTAGGATATAACAAGAGATTTTCTCACTTATACACATACAATTCATACCCCAGTAGAAACAGAAACACGGAAAACTAAAACATGTCCCTAACAATAATTTTTAGACTGACTTAAGGTCTAAAACGCTATACTCATTTCAAAGAAAAATGTAGGCCAAGCACCTCACAGAACTGAAGGTATCCTAAGTAACAGGTTGCCTATGTTCTTTCCTGAGTACCCTCCTTAATGGCCTACTCACACTAGAATTTGTAATCACTCCGAATGGAATCCTTCCCTAGATATTTGCTTCCCAGCAACACCCTTTTAAAAAAGAGGCTGGATAAGCCGTGGATGACACCAAAATCTGCCTTTGTTCCCAAGGGGAGGCATCAATACAGAGCAGCTGGCAGCATCTTCCTTTGAAATAACAGCTAGCAGCCTTGTGCTGCCTGACTAAAATTTGAAATGACAACCAGTTGGCGATCAACTGATGCACCTACAAGGAGAGAGATTTAGGAATACCATCTGTCAATTCATAGATTTAGAAACAAAACAAATACAGAATGATTAACAACTTATTTTCAACCAACAAACAAACTTTGCTGAAATACAGTCCATGATATATTTGATTACTGGTATAACCATAGTTGAAGACTTAAAAAAAAAAAAAAGAAAAAGTAACTTTTTTTTTGTAACAACAGTAATGGATTTATAAAAGGTTTTTGTTTCCAAAGATGTTATTGGGGTCCACATACTCCTTGACAGACTTCAGCATCCCAAAGCCAACATCAGAGATACTTTCCTTTAGCCACTGCTTCCGTAACTTGCCCACTAGAAAAACAAAATAAAAAATGCTTCAGTATACACTATGATGCTGAGAACCAATCAATCTTGTGACCATGAGTGAACAAACACTGTGTGATAAATGCTTTTATTCAAAAATGAGAAATGTTTTGCTTTATTTGATTTATTGAGCCCACCAGACTATCAAGCTCATTAAGCCCAATGTATTCCCAGGGGAAGCCTGAGCTCCACAGTGTCTCCTTTCTCTGTAAACTGTGAAACGGAGATGAAGGAAGCCTGGGCTGAGATCAGGACCCACTTAACAAATAATAAAATGAGAAAAACATGCATTTCAAAAGAACCCACCTCCTGTCTTAACTACCAAAACACGCCAAAGTTTCAGAGAAAATTAACTTAACTAAAGAAAAACATCATCTCCAGATGAATTTATTGGGAATATTATAGCAAAAATGGCAGGATATATACATCCATAAAATATTGTAAAGCTTAAAATAATTAAGGAAATCTGAACCTGTAATGGGCTTAAGAAAAAATTGTGGTTATGAAACTTTCACTTGCATTTTATTTTCATATTGCTTTTAAATAAATTTACATGTTCCCTAATAATGGTTATTTTCTTCCTATTGTTTTGCCAAAATTAAAGATTTTTTTTTTTTTGGCACTAAATAAATACCTACTCCATTTAAAACTTAATCTTCTACTTTTATATATTGTATAATGTTCCCCTTTTCTGTTTCCAGCTCTTGCTAATTTAGGAATAATAAAGTAATATGATGATCCACAGCATAAATTATCTTTTTGAGGGCACCCAATGAAAAAACAAACTTTTCTAAGTAGAACTTTTATAAGAAAGGATATGTAAAAAAAATTTTGAAATGTTAACTTGCTTTGGCATTAAGAAAAGCAAAGCAATATGCTAATTTATCTGTGGCAAAATGGATAAATCTTTTAATTTACAGATAGGCTTATTTGCAGTTAGTACTTTTCAAACATATTATTGAAATAATTGAATTCAAATGGTCATTTTCCACAAATGTTCATTAATGATCCGAAGTCATCAACAGTGATTTAATTGGCCAACTGAAATGGAAACCTTCTTTCATTAAAGTATTCAGCCTGTCATTCTAAAATGCAATCTCATTTATCAGGCTGCAGTGATACACTGTAGCATCTGCCATTTGGAACCTTAAATACCATTTCAGGCTCAACTGAAACCATCTTTGTGTCCAGTTCTCCAGGAAACTATCAAATTGTCATTAAAATTATAGCATGATACATGCTCAGAAAGCAAAGTATTTCTCCTTGACTTCCAGAAATAAAAAAGTTTGCTGGAATTAAGATGGGGGAAAATGAGATAGAGCAGGGAAAAAAATCTTAAATTCAAAAAGAAAAAAACTGTTTAAAAGAACTCTAAAACCAGAAGCCAAACAAAACAGATTCTTATTCATGCAATCTCTACCACCCAAAAGACGTTCTACCGCGTCCTCCTACTAGCTCCCGAAACTACAATGCTTTAGCCTTGGTTTTGTCATCTTCAAAGGGATTAGAATCTATGAAGTCTTTCAACTCAAACAGCCTATGATTTTAAGCACTCAAAAAAGTTACAAATCAGTTATTTTCCGATTTGCTCCAAGGGATTTAAAAAAAAACAAACAAACACAACTACTTTGTAAGTGATAGAAGTCACATTATTATAAGCTACCCGCATGGAGGCAGCTCAAGGGAGAGGGGTGAAGAGCAGTCAATGTTAGTCTCCGTTATCTGTAATATAGTTTCACTGAATGTGTCCTGTGGTTATGGATGTAATTGTCCTGAAAAGACTGCAAACAACTGCTCCAACAAGATGGAGCACATTAGAACCTCAGCATGATGCCCAACAGCTAGCTTGTCTGCCTGGTTTTACACCTCTAATAATAATGCAATTCCACAAGGAGTTGAACCATCCTCTGAGAAGCCACCCAACAGCCATTGCATATTTAATGAAGTTGCTCACCAAGCGCTGGAAAACAGAAGGTGCTTGGAGTGCATCATTAGTTCTGTCAGAAGGATAATTTACACATCTATCTTGTCAAATTTTCTATGGTTTATACTTTTACAATAATCAATCTAACATACATTTGATTAGTGAACTAGAAAGTAAAAAAAAAAAAAAGGAAAAAGAAAAAAAGCAGTAGAGGCAAAATGGCTGTGGTCCCTCATAAACATATTTAATGAAAGAATTTAACCCCTTGATGGCAGAGGTCTCTGAGCTTCTTCCATCAGTGATAATAGAATTTGATCTAAGGTCAGAAATCATGGCCTATAAAATTAAAGTGACCAGGAATCTTTTTAGTTTTGCTTACAATTAGGTCAGCTATACTGTAGGATAAGTGTACAGACAATCAGCCTTCTAAGACTTTAAGATGATTAGTAGAAATAGTCTTCATAAAATGCTACCAAAGAACATTTGGTAGTTTTCACAGATGAATCAGTAAGTGAAAATAACACCAAAATACCAAAGACCAGGGGTGCCTGGGTGGCTCAGTGGGTTGAAGCCTCTGCCTTCAGCTCAGGTCATGATCTCAGGGTCCTGGGATCAAGCCCCACATTGGGCTCTCTGCTCAGTGGGGAGCCTGCTTCCTCCTCTCTCTCTCTGTCTGCCTGCCTCTCTGCCTACTTGTGATCTGTCTGTCAAATAAATAAATAAAAATCTAAAAAAAAAAAAACAAAAACAAAACCCAAAGGCCATAATCTCAAAGAGAGATTACACTTCAAAGTAGAAGACTTTTATTCTAGAGCTAAACAACAACACTAATAATGTCCTTTGTACAATCCTTACCTGCACTGCATTTAGTCATTTAGAAATTAGTTGACTGTACTGGTCTGGATACGTTTAACACACAAGTACACAAATACATGTGTGCTTAAACATTTGCAGAGCTCATTTCAGAAATGGAGGAAATGACACTCTGTTCTTTATGTAGCATGCCATATTGGAGGAAGGGAGAATGGATAAGAATAGCAAATAACAGGCAGCCGAAGACTATTTCAGCATTCCTTGTGTGTATTCACACGTTATTCATGACAAGACATTTATGTACATTCTTACCACATGAAGTTTATGCTTCTTTCTGAACCTGGGTTATTCATGACTACTGACTCAACTATGTGTATTTGACTTCTGACTTTCCAGAAGTATAAACCTAGTCTAAGAGCTAAGACTAGAGCTTGTATTCCACAACTCACAATTATCCTATTGATGCCCAAAGTCTAAACCAGGTATTTAAGAGCCTTAGATATCTTTTTAAAAATGCAAAAATTTGGGTGCCTGGGTGGTTCAGTCGGTTAAGCATCTGCCTTCAGCTCAGGTCATAATCTCAGGGTCCTGGGACCCAGCCCCACATTGGCCTCCTATGCTCAGTGGGAAGTCTGCTTGTCCCTCTCCCTCTACCCCTCCCCCTGGTCATTCTCTCTCTCCCTCTCAAAAAAATAAAATCTTAAAAAAAAAAAAAGATACAAAAAATACAGACCAGCTAAATGCTGAACGTTATCAAAACGAAGAGGAAAATTCTTTTTCCACTCAAATTAAAGTGGAATTCACCTTTTTACAACTTAATATCTAATTATGTGTATACAGATTGGATAAGACAAGTATTTTATGTTCCTCCACAATATACAGTATATTTTTAAAAAATTACTTTTGGGGGGCGCCTGGGTGGCTCAGTGGGTTAAGCCACTGCCTTCGGCTCAGGTCATGATCTCAGGGTCCTGGGATCGAGTCCCACATCGGGCTCTCTGCTCGGCGGGGAGCCTGCTTCTCTCTCTCTCTCTCTCTCTCTCTGCCTGCCTCTCAACCTACCTGTGATCTCTCTCTGTCAAATAAATAAATAAAATCTTTAAAAAAAAATTACTTTTGGAACAGAGGAAATGGAAGCCTTTGGGGACAGTATTTGAAATCACAAGTTCAACAATCCCTTCTGGATGCTTAAGCTCCAAGAAAGAATGTTGTGGTATGATTGACCAAACATGTATGGGGAATACGGAAGTGCCGGGTGTGAAAAATGAAAAATCTACATGGTAGCCAGCCTAGTCACCAAAAATTATCTGAAACTACTCTTTGTGGTCTAAGGGACTGAAGCCTTTGCAGAAGCTACCAAATAGTCCTGTCTGTTTTTTCCTAAGATTTTATTTATTTGATAGAGAGAGAGATCACAAGTAGGCAGAGAGGCAGGCGTGGGGGGGTGGGGCAGGCTCCCTGCTGAGCAGAGAGCCTGATGTGGGGCTCGATCCCAGGACCCTGAGATCATGACCTGAGCCAAAGGCAGAGGCTTACCCCACTGAGCCACCCAGGTACCCCATCCCAAATAGTCCTGTTTTAAAAAGGATAAATCTTTAAAAAAAGGGGGGGGGGGACAAATCTGGGGTCTGCTGTCCAGAGTTCTTTTTAGTTAAATTAAAAACTTTTTGAATTATGAATCTGATTATAGGATTGCAAAGATTACATGCTTATTTAAAAAACAGATTATGAAACAGACTGTACATTTAGAAGATTACCAAAGCTAAAGCTCAGAAATAGAACTTAGCCACAGCTAAAAGCACCTAACCATTACTACATAACAACTATATTTTGAAAGTTCTAGTTTGAGCATCCTGCATATCACTTTAGCACTACTCTATAGGTCAGATGTTAAAGAGAAAATTTCGACTCAGGTGCTTGTTATGAGTGATCTGAGCATTAACTTTGTATTTCAAGTTTTAATTAATCCAACCAAACTACTGGTGGATTATGTAAGGAATCAGTGCTGGAATATCAGTGCTGGAATCAGCCCAACAACCTCACACCATTTGTGGTTCTGGCCCCATGAAACTTATTAGGTACTGGTAAGAAGAGAGAACATGGACAACCTCCACTCTGAGGTTATATGACTGCGAAGATGCTTCTTCAGAGCAAGGGTTTCAACATGGAAAGAGGATGCACTTGTCCAAGCATTCGTGCTACACAGCACATTTTTGTATGTGTTTGGTTCCGGTAGAGGTACATGCTGAATGTTAGCCAAAAGATCTCCAACTGAGGGATGCTAACATCCAGACTTTAAAGGCACATGAAATGGGACTAGGCCTATCCAAGAGTTTAGTTTAGTGCTTTGTGGATACTCAAGTCATGTTTCCATTTCTTTTTCAGATATTCGACTTATTTTCTACTAATGAAATTTCCGATATTGAGATGACAAACGCATGGATATAACAGGCTTTAATAAAGCAATTAAAATCTAATAGGATTTTTCTTTCATTAAATATTTAAAATGTCAATTTTTTTCATGCTCAGATTTCATCTGTGCAGTTCACACAATAGCTCGAAGATCTTACTGATCCTTGAATAGGTTTTTAGAGATTATGAAATAGAATAAAAGTCTAAATTTCTATGGCCAATAACAGATCACAGGAGATCTGTCTTCAGAATATAAACAAGTGATAATTCTGTTAGACTTCCCCCACAGAGGGCTTGACACACTTGAAATTCAAACCCAAGTTGTCAATTAATACCTATACAATAGAGTAAAAAGCATGTGAACAGGTGAAATAACATGAAATACATAAGGGCAGAAAAAAAATAGAAAATTTCATATGCTCCTTGAAGACTAGGGCCATGTTTTATTCATTTTTGTGGCTCTGTGGTAGAACAGTATATGTCACACAGAATACAATGTTAGTAGACATAAAAAATAAATATTGAATCACAGTTATCTGTAAGTCTGTTAGATTAGGAGCAGAAATTCAAGTATCTAGGGAAAGCTATCTGAGTTTCCTTAATTTCCTTTGCTTCTATTTGCCTTGTACTTCCTATATTCTGGCGTTATTTCTTGGATATAAGCAGAGCTATTTATTTATAGTAGCTAAAACAAGAGGTCAATCAAAGAACCTAAAGCTCTTTCCTTCAAATCGCTAGAACTCTTTGGACTCTATCAGTGGTTCTCAATGGAGACAATTCTGCCCTTCAAGAGACATTTTTGGTTGTCCTATCTGGGATGATGTTACCAGCATCTAATGGACAGAGGCCAGGGATGCTGCTAAACATCTTAAACGCCCTTAACAGTCTCCACAACAAAGCACTATCTGCAGTGCCAAAATGAAGAAATCCTGGACTATGTGCTTCCAAGGGGCTCTCTTAGAAGCCCAAACAGTTTCCATAAGGGTAACATACTCTCACTGTGACAATCAACTGGATTAAGGTGAACTTACTATGAATTTGAGGCTACTGACCAAACTGAAATTCTGGAGAAAGGATAAACGGAAGTTACATTTTAGAACATCAACCACTGATGACAAATGCTACTTTATTTTATTTTATCTATCTACCTACCTTTTTATTTATTTATTTAAAGATTTTTATTTACTTATTTCACAGAGAGAGATCACAAGTAGGCAGAGAGTCAGGCAGAGAGAGAGGAGGAAGCAGGCTCACCGCTGAGCAGAGAGTCCAATGTGGGGCTCGATCCCAGGACCCTGAGATCATGACCTGAGCTGAAGGCAGATGCTTTAATCCACTGAGGCACCAAGGCGCCCAGACAAATGTTACTTTATTTCATTAAAGTTAACTCCTGGAGAGGAGTCAAGAAGGCAGAGAAGTAGCAGGCTTTAGATAGCTTATCTAAAGATTGCAAACACCTACAAATCCAACGGGAGATCGAAGAGAAGAAGAACAGCAATTCTAGAAACAGAAAATCAACCACTTTCTGAAAGGTAGGACTGGCGGAGAAGTGAATCCAAAGCGACGGGAAGATAGACCATGGGGGGAGGGGCCGGCTCCCGGCCAAGCAGCGGAGCAATGGAGCATTAAATCAGGACTTTTAAAAGTCTGTTCCGCTGAGGGACATCGCTCCAGAGGCTAAACCAGGGTGAAGCCCACACGGGGTCAGTGTGGCTTCAGGTCCCGCAGGGTCACAGAAGGATCGGGGTATCTGAGTGTCGCAGAGCTTGCGGGTATTAGAACGGGGAAGCCAGCCACAGAGACAGAGCCAGGGTGTGAGCTCTCAGCTTGGGTTACCTTGAACCAGTCGCAGGCTCGGTGAGCTCGGAGTGTGGTCAGAGGCCAGGGAGACAGGAACAATTGCGCGCTATTCTCTGAGGGCGCACTGAGGAGTGGGGCCACGAGCTCTTGGCTCCTCCAGGCTGGAAACTGGGAGGCCGCCATTTTTCATTCCCATCTTCCGGAACTCTACAGAAAGTGTTCAGGGAACAAAAGCTCCCAAAAGTGAACCCGAGCTGATTACTCAGCCGGGCCCCCGGTAAGGGCGGTGCAATTCCGCCTGGGGCAAAGACACATGCAAATCACTACAACAGGCCCCTCCCCCAGAAGATCAATAAGAAATCCAACCAGGACCAAGTTCACCTACCACGGAGTGCAGGTTCAATACCAAGAAGAGCAGCAGAATTCCAGAGGAGGAGAAAGCAAAGCACGGAACTCATGACTTTCTCCCCATGATTCTTTAGTCCTGCAGTTAATTTAATTTTTTTTTTCAATTTTTTTTCTTCTTGTGCTAAATTTTTTTTTAACTTTTACCCTTTTCTTTTTTAATGTTTTTAAACTAGTTTATCTAATATATATACATTTTTTCTTTTTTATATTTTTTCATTGTTTTCTTTTTTTAATTGTTTCTCTCTCTCTCTCTCTCTCTTTTTTTTTTTCCTGAACCTCTTTTTATCCCCTTTCTCCCCACCATGATTTGGGATCTCTTCTGATTTGGTTAAAGTATATTTTCCTGGGGTCTTTGTCACCCTTTTAGTATTCTACTTGCTCCTTCATATACTCTTATCTGGACAAAATGACAAGGCAGAAAAATTCACCACAAAAAAAAAAAAAAAAGAACAAGAGGCAGTACCGAAGGCTAGGAACCTAATTAATACAGACATTGGTAATATGTCAGATCTAGAGTTCAGAAAGACGATTTTCAGGGTTCTAGCCGGGCTCGAAAAAGGCATGGAAGACATTAGAGAAACTCTCTCGGGAGATATAAAAGCCCTTTCTGGAGAAATAAAAGAACTAAAATCTAACCAAGTTGAAATCAAAAAAGCTATTAATGAGGTACAATAAAAAATGGAGGGTCTCACTGCTAGGATAAATGAGGCAGAAGAAAGAATTAGCGATAGAGAAGACCAAATGACAGAGAATAAAGAAGCTGAGCAAAAGAGGGACAAACAGCTAATGGACCACGAGGGGAGAATTCAAGAGATAAGTGACACCATAAAACGAAACAACATTAGAATAACTGGGATTCCAGAAGAAGAAGAAAGAGAGAGGGGAGCAGAAGGTCTATCAGAGAGAATTATTGTAGAGAATTAACCTAATATGGCAAAGGGAACAAGCATCAAAATCCAGGAGGTGCAGAGAACCCCCCTCAAAATCAACAAGGATAGGTCCTCACCCCGTCACCTAATAATAAAATTTATAAGGCCAGTGACAAAGAGAAAATCCTGAAAGCAGTCCAGGAAAAGAAGTCTGTAACATACAATGGTAAAAATATTAGATTGGCAGCAGATTTATCCACAGAGACCTGGCAGGCTAGAAAGAGCTGGCATGATATATTCAGAGCACTAAAAGAGAACAACATGCAGCTAAAAATACTATATCCAGCTAGGCTATCATTGAAAATAGAAGGAGAGATAAAAAGCTTCCAGGACAAACAAAAACTGAAAGAATTTGTGAACACCAAACCAGCTCCACAGGAAATACCGAAAGGGGTCCTCTAAGCAAAAAGAGAGCCTAAAAGTAGTAGATCAGAAAGGAACAGAGACAATATACAGTAATAGTCACCTTACAGGCAATACAATGGCACTAAATTCATATCTCTCAATAGTTACCCTGAATGTTAATGGGCTAAAAGCCCCAATCAAAAGACACAGAGTATCAGAATGGATAAAAAAACAAAAGCCATCTATATGTTGCCTACAAGAAACTCATTTAGACCCGAAGACACCTCCAGATTTAAAGTGAGGGGGTGGAAAACAATTTACCATGCTAATGGACATCAGAAGAAAGCAGGGGTGGCAATCCTTATATCAAATCAATTAGATTTTAAGCCAAAGACGCTAATAAGAGATGAGGAAGGACACTATATTATACTCAAAGGATCTGTCCCACAAGAAGATCTAACAATTTTAAATATCTATGTCCCCAACGTGGCAGCCAACTATATAAACCAATTAAAAACAAAATCAAAGAAACACATCAACAATAATACAATAATAGTAGGAGACTTTAACACTCCCCTCACTGAAATGGGCAGATCATCCAAGCAAAAAGATCAACAAGGAAATAAAAGGTTTAAAATACACACTGGACCAGATGGACATCACAAATATATTCAGAACATTTCATCCCAAAGCAAGAGAATACACATTCTTCTCTGGTGCACATTGAACATTCTCCAGAATAGATCACATCCTGGGTCCTAAATCAGGTCTCAACCGGTATCAAAAGATTGGGATCATTCCCTGCATATTTTCAGACCACAATGCTCTGAAGCTAGAACTCAATCACAAGAGGAAATCTGGAAAGAACCCAAAACAGGGGGACTAAACAGCATCCTTTTAAAGAATGAATGGGTCAACCAGGAAATTAAAGAAGAATTGAAAAAATTCATGGAAACAAATGATAATGAAAACACAAAGGTTCAAAATCTGTGGGACACAGCAAAGGCAGTCCTGAGAGGAAAATATATAGCGATACAAGCCTTTCTCAAGAAACAAGAAAGGTCTCAAGTACACAACCTAACCCTACACCTAAAGGAGATGGAGAAAGAATAAGAAAGAAAGCCAAAACCCAGCAAGAGAAGAGAAATCTTAAAGATCAGAGCAGAAATCAATGAAATAGAAACCAAAAAAAAAACAATAGAACAAATCAATGAAACTAGGAGCTGGTTCATTGAAATAATAAGATTGTAAAACCCCTGGCCAGAGTTATCAAAAAGAAAAGAGAAAGGACCCAAATAAATAAAATCATGAGTGAAAGAGGAGAGATCACAACTAACACCAAAGAAATACAAACAATTATAAGAACATACTATGAGCAACTCTACGCCAACAAATTTGACAATCTGGAAGAAATGGATGCACTCCTAGAGACATATAAACTACCAAAACTGAACCAGGAGGAAACAGAAAACCTAAACAGACCCATAACCCGTAAGGAGACTGAAACAGTCATCAAAAATCTCCAAACAAACAAAAGCCCAGGGTCAGACAGCCTCCCAGGGGAATTCTACCAAACATTTAAAGAAGAGCTAATTCCTATTCTCCTGAAACTGTTCTAAAAAATAGAAATAGAAGGAAAACTTCCAAACTCATTTTATGAGGCCAGCATCACCTTGATCCCAAAACCAGACAAGGATCCCATCAAAAAAGAGAACTACAGACCAATATCCTTGATGAACACAGATGAGAAAATTCTCACCAAAATACTAGCCAATAGGATTCAACAGTACATTAAAAGGATTATTCACGACCAAGTGGGATTTATTCCAGGGCTGCAAGGTTGGTTCAACATGTGCAAATCAATCAATGTGATACAACACATTAATAAAAGAAAGAACAAGGACCATATGATACTCTCAATAGATGCTGAAAAAGCATTTGACAAAATACAACATCCCTTCCTGATCAAAACTCTTCAAAGTGTAGGGATAGAGGGCACATACCTCAATATTATCAAAGCCATCTATGAAAAACCCACCACAAATATCATTCTCAATGGAGAAAAACTGAAAGCTTTTCCTCTAAGGTCAGGAACATGGCAAGGATGTCCGTTATCACCACTGCTGTTCAACATAGTACTAGAAGTCCTAGCCTCAGCAATCAGACAACAAAAAGAAATTAAAGGCATCCAAATTGGCAAAGACTATCACTCTTTGCAGATGATATGATACTCTATGTGGAAATCCCAAAAGACTCCACTCCAAAACTGCTAGAACTTGTATAGGAATTCAGTAAAGTGTCAGGATATAAAATCAATGCACAGAAGTCAGTTGCATTTCTCATCACCAACAAGACAGAAGACAGAGAAATTAAGGAGTCAATCCCATTTATAATTGCACCCAAAACTATAAGATACCTAGGAATAAACCTAACCAAAGAGGCCCAGAATCTATACTCAGAAAACTATAAAGTACTCATGAAAGAAATTGAGGAAGACACAAAGAAATGGAAAAATGTTCCATGCTCCTGGATTGGAAAAACAAATATTGTGAAAATGTCTATGCTACCTAAAGCAATCTACACATTTAATGCAATTCTTATCAAAATACCATCCATTTTTTTCAAATAAATGGAACAAATAATCCTAAAACTTATATGGAACCAGAAAAGACCTCGAATAGCCAAAGGAATATTGAAAAAGAAAGCCAAAGTTGGTGGCATTACAATTCTGGACTTCAAGCTCTATTACAAAGCTGTCATCATCAAGACAGCATGGTACTGGCACAAAAACAGACCCACAGATCAATGGAACAAAATAGAGAGCCCAGAAATAGACCCTCAACTCTATGGTCAGCTAATCTTTGACAAAGCAGGAAAGAATGTCCAATGAAAAAAAGACAGCCTCTTTAATAAACAGTGTTGGGAAAACTGGACAGCCACATGCAGAAAAATGAAATTGGACCATTTCTTTACACCACACACAAAAATAGACTCAAAATGGATGAAGGACCTCAATGTGAGAAAGGAATCCATCAAAATCCTTGAGGAGAACACAGGCAGCAACCTCTTCGACCTCAGCCGCAGCAACGTCTTCCTAGGAATATCGCCAAAGGCAAGGGAAGCAAGGGCAAAAATGAACTATTGGGATTTCATCAAGATCAAAAGCTTTTGCACAGCAAAGGAAACAGTTAACAAAACCAAGAGGCAACTGAAAGAATGGGAGAAGATATCTGCAAACGACATATCAGATAAAGGACTAGTGTCCAAAATCTATAAAGAACTTAGCAAACTCAACACCCAAAGAACAAATAATCCAATCAAGAAATGGGCAGAAGACATGAACAGACATTTCTGCAAAGAAGACATCCAGATGACCAACAGACACGTAAAAAAGTGCTCCATATCACTCGGCATCAGGGAAATACAAATCAAAACCATAATGAGATACCACCTCACACCAATCAGAATGGCTAAAATTAACAAGTCAGGAAATGACAGATGCTGGTGAGGATGGGAGAAAGGGGACCCCTCCTACACTGTTGGTGGGAATGCAAGCTGGTGCAACCCCTCTGGAAAACAGCATGGAGATTTCTCAAAAAGTTGAAAATAGAACTACCCTATGACCTAGCAATTGCACTACTGTAGTGATCCAAAGGGGCACGGGCACCCGAATGTTTATAGCAGCAATGTCTACAATAGCCAAACTATGGAAAGAACCTAGATGTCAACAGCTGAATGGATAAAGATGTGATATATATACACAATGGAGTACTATGCAGCCATCAAATGAAATGAAATCTTGCCATTTGTGACGACGTGGATGGAACTAGAGAGTATCATACTTAGTGAAATAAGTCAATCGGAGAAAGACAGCTATCATATGATCTCCCTGATATGAGGAAGCGGAGATGCAACATGGGGGGTTAAGGGGGTAGGAGAAGAATAAATGAAACAAGATGGGATTGGGAGGGAGTCAAACCATAAGTGACTCTTAATTTCACAGAACAAACTGAGGGTTGCTGGGGGGAGGGGGCTTGAGAGAGGGGGGTGGGGTTATGGACATTGGGGAGGGTATGTGCTATGGTGAGTGCTGTGAAGTGTGTAAACCTGGCGATTCACAGACCTGTACCCCTGGGGATAAAAATATATGTTTATATTTTAAAAAAAAAGTTAACTCCTAAAATCGTGAATTTAATATCTATTGAAAAAAAACCTGTAAGTCATTTTTTGTGCCATTTTCCTACCCAATGCATGAATATATATATACATGAAATAAAGCTTAACAGCACTATCTGATACAATTCTCTTATGATGATACAATGTTCTTTATCTGCACTATTCGGCATCGTTGCTCCTACCCACATGTGGGTATTTGCATTTGAAGTATAGCTAGTGCAAGTGAGAAAATGAATTTTTAATTTAATTTAATTTTTTAAAAAGATTTTTAAAATTATTTGAGAGAACACAAGCAGCAGGGAGAAGCAGAGGGAGAGGCAGCTGAGCAAGCAGCCTCACTCAGGGCTCAATCCCAGGACGCCAGGATCACGACCTAAGCTGAAGGCAGACACTCAACTGATTGAGCCACGCAGACACCCCGTGCATTTTTACTATTAATTAATTTTTTTTTAAAGGCAGAGAGGTAAGGCAGGGGCAGAGGAAGAGAGAGAATCTTAAGCAGGCTCCATGCCCCTTGCAGAGCCTGACAGAGGCTCAATCTCACAACCATGAGATCTTAACTTGAGCCAAAAATCAAGAGGTGGCTGCTTAATGGACTTAGCCACCCAGGTGCCCCTAATTTTAATTGATTTAAATTTAAATAGCCCAACGTAGCTTAGTGGGTTTCATATTAGATAATACATAACAACACTTTAAAAAAATTTCAACTAACATCACTTTTAATAGATTCACATCTGAAAATATCTATATGTTTTTTTTCTGTTATACATTTTTTAAATTTAAAATCTATTAACTAACATATGGTGTATTATTAGTTTCAGAGGTTGAGTGTAGTGATTCATCAGTTGCAAAAAACAATCAGTGTTCATTCCATCACGTGCCCTCCTTAATGCCCATCACCCAGTCACCCCATCCCCCACCAACCTCCCCTCCAGCAATGGTCAGTTTGTTTCCTGTAGTTAAGAGTCCCTTATGGTTTATCTTCTCTGATTTTATCCTATTTTATTTTTCCTTCCCTTCCTCTACATTCATATGTTTTTTTTTTCTTAAATTCCACAGGTAAGTGAAGTCATATGATAAGTCTTTCTCTGACTGCTTATTTTGCTTAGCATAATGTCCTCTAGTTCCATCAGCTTCACTGCAAATGGTAAGATTTCATTTTTTTTGATGGCTGAGTAGTATCCCACTACACACACACACACACACACACACACACCCTATATCTTCTTTATCCATTCCTCTGTCGATGGACATCTGGGCTCTTTCCACAGTCTGGTTATTATGGACATTGCTGCTAAAACACTGGAGTGCATGTGCCCCTTCAAATCACAACATTTGTATCCTTTGGGTAAATACTTCGTAGTCCAACTGCTGGGTCACAGGGTAGTCCTATTTTTAACTTTTCGAAGAACTTCCATACTGTTTCCCAGAGTGGCTGCACCAGTTTGCATTCCCACCAACAGTGTAAGAGGGTTCCCATCTCTCTGCATCCTCATCAACATCTTTTGGGTGTTAATTTTAGCCATTCTGATGGCTGTGGAGTGGGATCTCATTTGATTTGCATGTCCCTGATGAGCATTTGAAAATATCTATTAGAATTAACTGTTTATCTCAAGAAACTACAAAAATTAATCATTCTCTAACAATCTAATAAAGTAGTACAGACATTCCGACTAACAAACATCTTACTTAGAAGAGTCTTGGATATAAAATTGCTGGGATCTCTTTAGAGGTCCAAAGAGAAATATTAGTATCGAGGCCATCTATTCTAGGATGGTGATAGACCTGAGGGTGTAAGCTACAACAGGCAGCTTCTGGAATTGTATACATGGAAAGGCACAGGGATCAATACAACCTTTACAATAGATTTTCAGTCAGTTCTCAATCGGTTTGTCCTATGATACAGCTGTAATAATTAAATGTTCAGTGAAATTATGGGTAAAATTGGCTGGTTTTGAACTCTATTTACAAGATTACTTCAGTGGAAAAATATTAGTTTTGTGAGAAAAAGCCAGTCACAAAGAAGGAACCAAAAGAAAAAAAATTAATTTAAAGGACAAAACTTTCTGCCATATTATGGTAATCTGATAATCAATATTGGAAAAGCTATACTCATCTGGTAGGCATCAAAAGATCAAAATCACAACCAGGATACTGATATTGATATAGTCAAGATACAGAACAATTCCATCACGACAAGGATACCAGTGTTTTCTGTTCTACAGTCACCCCTTCCCCACAACCGACCCCTGGAAACTGTTAATCTGTTCTCTATTTCTGTAATTCAGTCACTTCAAAAATGTCATAGAAATAGAATTGTATTGTATGTAATCTTTGGGGATTGGCTTTCTTTTACTCATCATAATTCCCTGGAGAATTACCCAAGTTGTTGCATGCACTGATAGTTGGTTCCTTCATATTGCTGAGGAATTGTCATGGTATGGATGTACCAAACCACTAGCTGAAGGACATCTACACTGTTTCTAGTTTGGGACTATATATTGGGTAAAGCTGCTCTAAATACTCACGCAGAAGTTTTTGTGTGAGCCTAAGAGTTTAATACCCTGCTATACAATCCCCTGGTATACATAAGAGTATAATTGTTGGGTTAAATGCTAGTTGCATGTTTGATTTTATAAAAAATTGCCAAAGTGTCTATAGAGTGGCTATACCACTTCACATCCCTTCCAGCAATGTATTATTGATCTAGTTTATTCATATCTCACCAGCATTTGATATTGTCACTATTTTTAAATTTTAGCTTTCTGATATGTGTATAGTGATTTCCCTTGTGGCTTTAATTTGCATTTTCCTAATAGCTAATGATGTTGAGCCTCTTTTCATGTGATTATTTACCACCTATATATCCTCTTTAGTGAAATTCTTTGTATCTTTTGCCCACTTTCTAATTGGATTGTTTGCATCTTACTCTTGAATTCTGAGAATTTTTTTTTTAAGATTTTATTTATTTATTTGACAGACAGAGATCACAAGTAGGCAAAGAGGCAGGCAGAGAGAGGGGAAGGGAAGCAGGCTCCCTGCTGAGCAGAGAGCCCGATGAGGGGCTTGCTCCCAGGACCCTGGGATCATGACCTGAGCCAAATGCAGAGGCTTTAACCCACTAAGCCATCCAGGAGCCCTGAGAATTCTTTATATATGATAGACATAGGTCTTTTGTTGGACATGTGGTTTGCATGTTTTTTCTACCACTCTGTAGCTCAACTTTTCATCCACTTATCAGAGTCCTCCACAGAGCAAACATTTTTAATTTTGATGAGATCCAATTTATCAACTCTTCCTTTAAAGGACTAAACTTTTGGCGACCAGCTTAAGAACTCTTTGGCTAACTCTAGACCCTGAAGATTTTTTTCTTGTTTTCTTCTAAAAGCTTTATTATTTTATGTTTCATATTTAAGTCTGTTAACTATTTTGAGTTAATTTTGGTATATGATATTGAAATTCAGGTCAAGATTCTTTTTTTGGCTTATGGATGTCCACTTACTACAGGACCATTTGTTGAAAAACTATATACTTCCTCTACTGGGTTACTTCTGTATTGTTATCAAAATCAGCTGGACATACTTATGGGTCGGGGGACTTTTCTATTCTGTTCTACTGACGATGTTTCTCTCTCTCTTCCAACAGCACAATCCTGATTTTACTAGAGCTACAATATTAAGACTTGAAATCAGGTAGATAGATTCCTATGATTTTAGTCTTCTTTTTCATAATTGTTTTTCCTAAGTGTTTTGGCTATCTAGTTCCTTTGTCTTGCCATATACATTTTAGAATAATCTTTAATGTACCTACTAAAAATTTTGCTGAAATTTTTATAGGAATCACATTGAACAAATACGTAAATCTGGAAATGGCTGTCTTCACTACGTCAAGTTTTCAACCAATCCATGAACACGGTCTCTCCATTAATTTATCTTCTTTGATTTTTTTCATCAATGTACTATAATTCTCGGAATACTGATCCTGTATATATTTTGTTAGATTTATGCCTAAGTATGTACAAATTTTGTTAGATTTATGTTCACTTCATTTTCTTTGAAGCAACTGGAAATGGCATTGTATTTTAAATTTTGGTTTCTCTATCTTTGTTCTTAATATTAGAAACGTGATTTATTTTTATGTATGCTCTTAAATTCTGCATATCTTGTTTTTATAGATTCTTTGGGATTGTCTACATAGACAATTATGGCACCTATTAATAGTAAGAATTTTATTTCTTCCTTTCCAATATGTATGTCTTTTATTTCACACTACGGTTTTAACAAAGGGCTTTGAAGCCAATCTTTTGCTCATTCTTTTGAGTCGTCTCTTTTTTACTTTTTTAAAGTTTCTGATACTACTGGATTCTGTTAAGACCACAAACAAACAAACAAAACCTTGGAGCAGCTGCCCCACAGTTATTCTCTGAACAATAGGAAATAATTTTGGCTAGGTAAAAACACCAATATTTAAACTAAGACTGGTTTTATTTAATCAAAGAATTATACTTCCTGACAAGGACTTAGGTATAATATTAGGTAAAAACTTAAGTCATAAATTGAAATTAAGGACATGGCTGGTAAAAACTCTTTAAACTGACCAGCTCGTCGGTTATAAAAACAAGCACTATGAAGATTAAGTTAAGCAGGCTTTATATTTCCTATAGCCCCCAGTTCCAGACTACATCTGTTTTCTTTGATACACAAAACCAGAGTTAAAATAGCTCCATTTATCACAGCATGATTGTAGGCAGACAAATCAGCCTGTCTGTTTCCAGATAGTGAAAGCAACCATTATTAATCACAATTACAGGCCAAACCCTCTAAGAGAAATTGCATCAATATTCTCCCAACCGCCAGCCCTTCTACTCTTGAACTCAAAAATGGTACTGAGAATGTCGTGACACTGCCTGAAGGTCAGTAAATAAAGATGACACTATGAGGTCAACTTGAGTTTTAAGTTCAGGATGCAAATTAAGGAAAATCTTTTCTTCACATAAAAAGAAGTGATCTCTCAAAAGCTCTGTCATTAGTTAAGTTTTAGCAGGACAATTAAACCTATTCAATTTCAAATTTATCTAGAAAGGTTTCTGTTTTATGAAACTATACTGAACAGCAGAGGATATTTGACATTTATAAATTAGATGATTAACTTTTAAGCAGGAGGCATTTATGAGAGTAGACATTTTTGTATAGCATATTTTGTAGCCAAGAGTGTGAAGGAAATTTCTTTCATACAGATTATAAGAGAATTTCCTATAGAATGAGACCAACTGCAGGTTACAACTGAAAATATGTTAGGACAATTGTTGTATCCTATACCTTAAATGTATGAATGTATCCCTTTCATATAAACTGTAATCCTTTCTTCAACAGTTAAGAATATAAACCAGAGTTTCCATTTGGAGTTGTCTATTGCTATTTTTTTAAGCCACTGGGTTTTTTTTGTTTTTTTTTTTTTTAAGTGCCTACTATATGCACGGCACCTTAGATGCTTTACATATCACATGTAACTCTTATAATAATTGTATTTTAAGTTATTATTTTAAATGTATTAATATACAAGGTAGGTACTATTAATTCTATTTCAGAAGAGAACACCAGCTCAGAGAAGTTATTTCCTTAAGGTCACCAGCTAGTTAAGTGCAAGAACCAGGAGTCAAATACAGATTTGATACCAATGTCTATGTTCTTTCGCCTTGTTTATAAGCCTCCCAACCTTTTATTTGCTTTAAGACAAAGTTTGAACGGAACCTTATGTACATAATGCATCTATGGAAGAATATTAAAATGGCTGCTGTTATACAGTTGTAGAGAAATGCACCTTATTTTACCCTACTTTTCTACTGAATAACTGGCTCTAATATATTTTCTCAGAAATATTATGGAATGAGGTGCCTGGGTGGCTCAGTGGGTTAAGCCTCTGCCTTTGGCTCAGGTCATGATCTCAGGGTCCTCGGATGGAGCCCCCGCATCAGGCTCTCTGCTCAGTGGGGAGCCTGCTTCCCCCTCTCCCTCTGCCTGCCTCTCTGCCTACTTGTGATCTCACTCTGTTAAATAAATAAATAAAATCTTAAAAAAAAAAAGAAATATTATGGAATAAACTGAGTCTTTTCATCATTAAACATGACCCCATATTCAAACAAGGCCTGACCATTAAATATTTGAAGATAAATTAGCAATGAGACTATAGCCATTTTAATATGAATGACTCAGAGCTATCTGCGAATTTGCAAAACTGCTCCAAATTCTGTGAGCACTTGGGCACTTAGCCACTCACTTAACATATTCATTGAGCATCTACTATACAGAAGAGCCAGTAGTCACTGTTTTAGGGACTGGAAAACACAGTGATGAACAAGATAAAGTCAGTAACCTCACTGAACTTATTCAAATGAGGAACACAGAAACTAAACAAAAGAACAGGGAGGATACCCTTAAGAAGCTGACATTTTTATCAGAGAACTAAACGATGGGAAAGTGAGCCATGAAAACATCTGGGGGAAAAACAAGAGAATGGAAGAACATCAGAAAAAAAAAGAAAAGAAACAGCAAAAGCCTTGCAGGCTTTTAAGATTTAAGGAAATCTGGGGATTTCCCCTTTGCAGGGGAAAGGGGGCTGGTATGTCTGAAGAATAGCAAAAAAGCCAATGTTACTAGAGTAAAAAAGTAGGAAGAGATGTGGATGTAGAGACAGAAACATTTATATCCTTGAAGGTCCTGATAAGGAGTTTGGATTTTATTTTTAGTGTGAGGAGAAAGCACTGAATTTTGGGAAAAGATTACTCTGGCAGCAACAGAAATGACAGTAAGGGATCAAGAGTGGCAGTAGACAGACCAGCTAACATGCTACTGCAAAAGTCTCTGCAGAAAGAAAGTAATTTGAACTAGAATGCCCTGGTGGTGATGCTTCCTGGTAGCTGAGAATCATCAGCATATCTTTAAGTCCTGGGACTGAGGTCATCACCATCGAAGTCAACAGAGAAGAACAAACTGGCTCAGTGAGGAGTCCTGGAGGACACTCCAATATTTAAAAGTTTAGAAGAGGGCAAGCTGGCAAAGGAAAAGCATCTTCATTTTACCAGCACATATGAAATATACTTTGTATTTAGGCTTACCTAGTTTCTTTTTCTAAGCACTTGAGGAAACCAGCTAGTTTAGAGTTTTTTCTATGCAGCTATAATTTTTGAGCACAAAGAAAACAAAAATATGAGAAATACAATAAAAATAAGATTTCTATTTAAATGAGGCAGAATCTTAATAAATACATAATCAAACCTAGCTACATTCAAGTTCAAGTCAATAATTTCTAAAAATAAATCATTTCATCAAACTTGGGAATCTTTAACAAATAAAGACCTATGGGCCTAGAACCTGAAAATGGAAATAAATTACTGAAGTTTTATTGTAACATGATCTGACCAGTATTTATTTTGTTACCTGATACTGACAACATGTTAAAAACCTAGTCAGGAAGTAAAAAAACAATCCGAAAGTCAAACTGATTTACATGTAAGAGCTCAGAAAACAATAAATATCTATGATGCAGAAATTAAAATGTTGACTCATTTCTGTTTTAACATCTAAAGCATGGCCAAGTAATTAATTTGTGTCTAAATTAGAGAAAAAGGATTTTATACTTTAAAAGAAGAACAGTAATGTTTAATATTTCGTCTCTGGATTACCACCACAACTCTAGGCTACCTCAATGACAGACATACAAATTCTCAAGAAATATCAGGTGCCCTCAAATTACATACTGTTGTGGCTCTCCCCAGCACTTTATCAAACCAATTATTTTTAACAGTAGGAATATTAGAAATTCTACCTCCATGGTGATGCGACAGGCTCCCTCCATTAGCAAGGATTTCTTCTCTAGCAGCTGCCTGTATTTGGAAACAACACAACAAACAGTTGCTACTTAGGTTTCACTTTGCAGGGAAAGAGTAAAACCCAGCTCCCAAAGGAGGCACATACTTCCTGGGTTAAATAACAAACTGGAAGCCTAATTTTTCTTTCTCTTGGGTTACCTACATTTAACCCAATTAAACAATTAAATATTAAACAATTAAATAGAAACAATTAAAATATGCAGCCTAGCTTTTTCCCCCCCCCTGGTTGTTTTTTTTTTTTTTTTCCCAGTGAATGGTCACAATGTCTACAACAGTCACTTCAAGATTCTAGAAAACAAGAAGAAGAAAAATGATCAATTCAGGAGCACCTCATTGTTAATAATAATAAAAAGTTTTGTGAAGACATTCAAGTCCTACTCTGAAGTAAACATCTCACTATACCAACAAATGTTACTAACCCACATTTATTTTAACTGCTTATTTTAACATTTAACTGCTTATTTTATGTCTACAAAAGTAAGCAATTTACCTGCAGCAACTCATTTATTTTCCACTACAGCCTTATGGGATAATTACAACTATCCATATTTCACAGACAAAGGAAATGAGGCTTAGATGGTTAAACTGCTCACCAAATATCATAAGGTGGGCATCAGACTCAAAATCACTTGCAAAGCTACCAGAGATCAACCAGAAAAGCCCTTATGAAGAACATTACTTTTTTTTTTTAATTTTATTTTTTCAGCGTTCCAAGATTCATTGTTTATGCATCACACCCAGAACATTTCATAGGTCAATTCCTGGGACAAATTATGGTCAGACCTATTTAAGTGCAAAAAAACCCCCTTATTTTCTCCTCCTAACATGTTTGACCCTGATTAATCTCCTTATAGAGCATTAAGGTTAGAAAAATAAACACTTAAAGGAAAATAGAGAATGACTGAAGTGCAGAGTGGAAAAAAGGAACAGAAGTAGAATTACATTCAATTCATGAGTATATACCAGCCATGAGATGAAATAGCTACAGTGCCTAGAACTCAGAATTACTCAGGTGTGTATAACTATCAGGAATTAGGCCAGGGTAGAAGAGGGCCCAGGCAGGACAGATGGACCATATCTCATTGCAAAGCAACTTATATAAACCCTCATCACTGAGGATTTAGGGTTTCTCAAATTAATCCAAAAAAATGCTAGCATTATACCTTCTAACAAATTATTTTAAATAACTATTTTAAATTTAATAAATCATTACATTAATTAAACAAATAATTTTAAATAAGGCAATAACTATTTGAAATTAGTAGAGCTTAGAGAATTGCAGTTTGGATCAGGAAAAAGGAATAATTTCACTCTTGCAGTACAGTACTACAGGGACAGGGCCTTTGAGTAGTCAGAAGGTAACCAAAACATTGAAAGGCTAAACTGATGGAAAAGTATTTGAACTTTTGGGGGTGATAAATACGTTCATTATTTTGATTGACGTGATATTTTCACAGGTGTAAACATATGCAAAGCTCATCAAAATGTACATTCCAAATACATGCAGTTTTCTGTATTTCAATTATACTTCAAAAAAGCTGTTTAAAAAAAAAAAAAAAAAGGCATAGGAGGCAGCCAAACAAACCCTGCTACTGTTTGAATCTAAAAGTGTGGCACTGAAAATCACTGCATGGTGCTACCTTTGGCAGGCACGCAATAACACTAAGACACTAGGTTTTAAACACTACTTTAAACGGGAGCACACCTAAGGTTTTAACAAACCTCAATCTCTTCCCAGTTCCTCCGTAGTCTAGTCTGTCTCAACTCTAGGCATACTTGTAATGACAATTGGAATCTTAAGGCCACTGAAGGCATGTTAACAGAAACTAGCAGTAAATGAACCTCAGTGGCCTATGTATAGCTATAACAAACCAAAAATTTTAAAACTAGAATGAGGATATTACAGCAACAAAAAGCAAGAAGATCAGGGCTGCTGACTTCAAGTGCAGCCGCCATAAGCAAATGGATGAATTGCCAAAGTGATATCAAGGATTCCTAGTTAAGTTAATCAGGTTTCATATCCTGTAAGTAACAACCAAAGAATCACAGGCTACAGAATATTAATTCTAACATCTCTAGAGAATATTACTTTTAAACTCACAATTCAGTATACAACTCAGTACACCAAATACGCTTCTCATTTCTATAAACTACCAACCAGGTAAGCCATTGAGTGATTAAAGAGAGTCAAACTAAAATTCACAAATTGATAGGAAAGTTTATTTAAATTAATAAAAGAATATAAAAGTATACTCATGTATGCAAAATTACCTCTGTTTGTTCAAACACAGTCAGTGGGTCACTTATTCCCCTGTAGTTAAAGGCAAAGTAGAAATAGATACATGCACCTGCATCGTAAGTCTGCGTCACCCTAAAAAACAAAGAGACAATTCCCACAAGATGTTAAGTGAAATCAGATTTAACATTTAGAAATGTAAAGGTAAAATCATTTAATCTGCTTAAGCCATAATCTCATTCTCTACCCAGACTCTTAACTCCATGGAAGGAATGGAGATTGGGTGGATGAAGGAAACACAGGAACTAACTGTGCTATTTTTAACAACTTTTTTTTTAGTAAATCTGGATTATTACCCAAAGAATTTAAAAAATTAAAAACAATGTACATTTCTCCAATTGATCTGAAATAAACAAAAACCCTACCTCCTCAGAAGAGACTGGTTTGGTTTGGTTTTGTTACAAAGTATAGGGAAGTTAATGAAGTCCCCAAACAGACTAGATGGGACTTGGTGATCCATCATAAGCCTTCTAAACTTGCTCAAAGTCAACAAAATAGGCATGAGAACATAAACCTTGGAAATAAGAGAAATGTTCAAATACCAAAAATGATCAGGCTGGGTAAAATACAGCATCTTCACTAACTTCATATTAATAATTATTAAGAACTTTGGAAACAAATTGAATGATCAGATCAAATGCAGTGACAAGGCTTTAAAATACTGTCTCTGAAGGTTTTACACTCTAGGCCCCATATGTGTGCATGTTATATATGTGTTTACAAATGATACCAAGCACATTAGATTATTAAATCATATATATGACATATATCTGGGCTTTCAAAATGCAATTAGGTGAAGCATTTAGAAGAGGGCTAAGATAATCATAGTCAGATCTGTGAGTGCAATTTACAGAGGTTCCTACAAAGAATTTAATTTAACAGAAGGAGCATACAGAGGAAATACTCTTTTTACTACAACAATACAAACAATCTAATCTAAAATTTTAATGGCCTTTTAGGCCAAATGTTAGGTGCCTCAGAACAGAAGAAATGAACTGTTTAACAATGCTACTGTCAATTTGCCAGCTGTGTGTTTCTTCTAGTGTTAATTCACACTCATAAAAAAGATCCCTTGAATGTTTACATTTTAAGTATCAGATTTGCAAAGTTTAAGAAAAACTGGAGAACAGTTTTAACAATGAGGGCACTATCATTTAGGAATAATCAAATTTAAATACATTGAAAGGATACCTGGATGAAATGAGTTGATAGCAATTAATAAAATATGTATCACTCATATTTGAATCAATATCAATAAATAGAAAATACAACTAAATGCTAACAGAGCATTGCTACCTTCCAACAAATCTAGGATCTATACCACAGAGTTCAGTTTCAATAGATAAACAGGCTTCTAAAAGTCATATAACAAAGTTTCACTGATCAGTAACTCAAAGACAAAGTAAAAATAATAAACATTTTTTTGAAAACCTCAATTTGGATCTACTTCAGAAACTGACTCAGGTAGGTCTATACCTTTTAATAGAACAATTCTATTATTTAAGACACTTAAATGCCAAGAGCTTCCAAAATTATCTGGACAAGTGATAGCATGCCTGCCAAGGTCATTATATTATTCTTTAATTTCTAATAAATTTTTGGAGTTCTTATGTTAGACTCACTGGCCAGGAATTCCTTCCCTTATGTTAGACTCACTGGCCAGGAATTCCTTCCCATAATTTAGGATTAGAATTTCTATTCCAGTATAAAGTACATTTTTTTTTAAAGATTTTATTTATTTATTTGACAAGCAGAAATTACAAGTAAGCTGAGAGGCAGGCAGAGAGAGAGAAGGAGGAAGCAGGTTCCCTGCTGAGCAGAGAGCCCATTGTGGGGCTTGATCCCAGGACCCTGTGATCATGATCTGAGCCTAAGGCAGCGGCTTTAACCCACTGAGCCACCCAGGCACCCCTAAAGTACATTTTAATAGACAGAAATGAAATGAATGAGCCCAATAAATATACCCTACAGCTAATTATTTTCCTTGGGACCTTTGATTTCAATGAGAGCTATAATTATTTCAAGTTAATTTTAGAATAAATTTTTTAAAATAGTTTAAAAAATGTATCTCACACATTCAACATTTACATTCAACACCACAATAACCTCCTTGGCCCACACTATTAAGCAGCTCAAATCAAACTAAACTAAAATCAAACTCTGGTTAAACATTAATTTTATCAAGTATGAGATACAAGAACTATATTTAAAATTCCTTACCAAAACTATTCAAATAATTAGACTGTACATTCTAAATTTTGGTTTTATAAAATGATCACAGAAGCTGAGCATTTAAGCTTTTATCAGAAAATCATTCTTAAAAAAACAGCTGCTTAATAAATGACATATGTCAAATTTAGTCTATCTACCTACAATACATAATAAAGAGCCTTAGTTAAAGCCCTTATGAGTTCCTTTTGAAGATCCAAGACTTGTGCTATCCTGAGGGCAGAATATTTTACTTCCCAATAACTTTCAGTAAGTGGTTTGTCACAGTGATATTCTCATAATGGAAGGGGAGAAGCCTGGACAGAGAAATAGAAAGGTGGGGCAGAAGAAGAAAGAGGGGACAAAATCTATTAAGTCGCTACTTGGTAAAACAAAGGAATAAAAAAATTCTCAACTACAAAAATATAGATTCCATTATTTAAAGTATTTCAAATTTTACGGGTAACAAATGACTTTTGGATTATTAGGCCTGATTTGCTTTCAGTATTACAATAGGAGGCATGACAGACCAGGCCACCAAAAGAATTAAGCATCAATTTGGGTTTATAATATAAACGAACAGAAAATTTTTTCTTAGACTTTAAGATAAAAAACTTACTTTAAAGGACATCTCCAAATTAAAAAAAAGAGAAAGAAAGAAAGAGAGAGAGAGAGAGGAAGAAAGAGAGAGATAGAGAAGGAGAAAGAAAGGTGTATATCGTTACACCTTTATTTGGAGAAGTTCTCTCCAAGATCAGTCACTAGGCCACCAGCAGGTTTATCAAGTTATAAGTTCTTTATTGTACAAAGCAAGGCCCCGATTTTCCCTTCCTTTAGATATCAAATGACCAGTCACTAATCCACATTTTGAGCTTTTGTGTTTTTAGATTCATCCCCAAATACACTTGTTCTAAAACATGTTAATACGTAAATTAATACATAGGTTCAGTACTTCCTGAAATGTCATCAAACCCTGATATTCTCCCTCCCACACAGAAGCCAAAAACACATTTTCAAGTAGATCTTTCAAGCTGACATGAACATTTAATGTCTAAGAAAGAGGCTTTCCTCAGATCTCATGTTAGAATTTTGCTTTCTTATCCCAGCAAAAGCATAAAAATTTAGTAAATTCTGAAAGATATGTGTCCCAAAGGGGGCAATAAGTAGAACTAAGAAATATAATCTGGTAGTAGGGAAGTATGAGATGAGGATATAAAAGACAGAAAAAAAAAATCAAAAGAAATAGCAGTCTGAAAAGCATAGAAATATTTGTAGTCTTACAAATGAAATATATGCAAATTATCATGCTACATTAAAATATTAAAGAGGACTTAACAACTGGATGCCTTCATGAGGATTTGTCATTGGCGAAGAAAAACAGTACCTAAATTTTCCTCACTAGCACTAGTATAGGTTGTCTACCTCAAGTTTCATGTAATGACCTCACAACAATTCAATGGTATTCATAAAGCCCTTCACATGCCCTCTCTCACATTTCAGACTCACAAACTCATCAAGTAGATGGTATTACACTGCCTTACTAATGATAAACTCTGAGCTCAGAGATTAAATTACTAATACACAGCAAAACAGCGCCTTCACCTGTCATATACATGTAGTGTTACAAAACAAAGAAATTTAAAAGTAAACAGGAAGTTGCCATGGCCACACAGCTGGCCAGCAGGGTCTGGTTCTCGATCTGGATTAGGCCCAGATCTGCCTTCCCAGGCTAAGATTAAGTGATTCTGAGCAAATCAGAACAAGCATCACAAATAGAAATATACGGAAATGGTATTTTGGTCAAGCATATTTGTTGTTTAGAGTCCCGCATCAGGTACACTTAACAATAAGGATATTACATTATTTCCCAAATTACCTTAACTTCTAATTTTGCTTCTATTGTAATTTTTGGGTTTATTTCAATAATAAATATTGAGTTACATTCCTGAAAACCACATACACACACACACACACACACACACACACACAGGAGAGGAAGTTATGTAACATAGAATGTTTAAAAAATTTTAAAGTGCTAGATAACTACTGTATCATTTACTTCAAGGATCCCCTTCACATAATCTCCCCTAATTTCCCTTTATTCTCCATTCCAATTAATTCTATAACTTTATAGATAAGTCAAGCTTGATTCAGTCTTCATACATTTAATCTTCTGGTGTTTTACACAGGTCTTTTAATAAGAAAAGATTGACTACAAAGTGCCCCATCTCAAGAAAAACCTCCTTTTGGACTGCTGCTATCTAACAAAGAGGTCAAGACTTTCAGTTAACTGCCCACTGTGGAAGATATCAGCCACATGGAGTGTTTTAAATTTAAATTATTTGAAATTAAATAAAACTTAAAATTCAGTTCCACAGTCACATGTCAACAGCTCCACAGCCACATGTGGCTTGTGGCTACCGAAATAGACAGGGGAGACAAAGAACATTTCCATTGCCGTCGAAAACAACGACTTAATCTTTATTTGGATATTTTGTTCCACTCATTCCTTTATTCTATGCCCATTCATTTAATCAATAACAAAGTGGTGCTTTTAACTTTTGTCTATTGAAGAAAAAGTTATGTTGAGTGTGTATTAAATTATACTTTCTTGAATAGATGTGTGATTTACAGCTTCAGTGAACGAAGCGGGAGTCCTTTACTTATTCCAAGAGCTCCAAGGTTTGGCTCTGCACTAGCATGCTGTTCCAGTAGGGTAGAAGGCTCACTTATGGAAAGGTATCCTACTCCTAAAGCCCTAAGGACTGCATTAAAATCCTAGTGGCCCAGTCCTAAGAAGGTGGCAAAAGGGAAGTTTAGGAAAACTTGCTAAATGGAATAGACTGAAGATATTCCTCAGTTGGCAAATTACATTTCTCCACCAATTAGAAAATGTGGTTTGTTTTTCTTTTCAGGGTAAGTAGTATAACAACAACAACAACAACTCACCTGCAGGTAGAAAGAGGAGCAAACTGAACACCCTTCTCTTTGCATTCCCTTGTTATTCGCTCTTTTACATTTCTGCAGAGATCCACAACCCTAGAAAACATCATTGAACACAATATGAAATTTTCAAAAAATTTTCAAAAATGTGAATAGATGTTAGTTTACCTGGCATCCTTCAACTTATAACTTCAAAGGAGCAAAGTTCTTTCTTTTTTTGCCATAAGAAAGACAGAAGTCAGAAAAGCATACTCAAGCCTCCTGAAGGCGGTTTCTTATATTTAGGCAAGCCCAATTTCAAAAAAAATTTAATTACAAGATTTGAAAAGCTTTAAAAAAGCCATAATGAACACGTTAATGAAAACTCAATTCTGGGTTTATAGGAATACCAACCTGTGTCCATGTCTAAAACATTTCCCTTAATATAAAAATAGTAGTCATTGATGTTATACCAAATGTCCAATAGCCTACTGTTAATCACCGAGCTAAAATACAGCTAAACAAAGACTTACTGGACATGAACTATGTGTAAAGCTATGGCTAGACTGATATTAAAAGTCAATGAAAACAGACAGGTAAGAAATAGTTCTTTTTTTTTTTTTAATAAAAGATTTTATTTATTTATTTGACAGAGAGAGACCGCAAGTAGGCAGAGAGGCAGGCAGAGAGAGAGGAGGAAGCAAGCTCCCCGCAGAGCAGAGAGCCCGATGTGGGGCTCGATCCCAGGACCCTGAGATCATGACCTGAGCCGAAGGCAGAGGCTTTAACCCACTGAGCCACCCAGGCGCCCCAAGAAATAGTTCTTAAAGGGAAGAGGGGATTGATAATATTCAAAATGTCAATCCTTTTTTCTAAATTTTAAATAAACTTTTTATTAAAATAAACTTTTAATTTGAAATAGTTTTAGATACAGAAAAATCACAAAAACAGTACAAAGAGTTCCTCTTTTCCGAGTATCCTCTAACATTAACATATTATATTAACCATGA
Organism: Mustela putorius furo; assembly: GCF_011764305.1. Lineage (NCBI taxonomy): Eukaryota > Metazoa > Chordata > Mammalia > Carnivora > Mustelidae > Mustela > Mustela putorius. The sequence goes on from NW_025422021.1 coordinate 4,901,495, forward strand.
CAGATTTGTCAAAACTAAGAAACTGACCAAAGGACATCACTATTAACTAAAATACACACTTGTTTTAAAATATGAAGGTATTCGATTTCTTTTGTTATTTAGTGTTTTTTTTTTTAATAAAGAGAAGCTTAGGCTTGATTTATTTATTTATTTATTTTTAAAGATTTTAGTTATTATTTGATAGAGAGAGATCGCGAGAGAGGGAATACAAGCAGAGGGAGTGAGAGAGGGAGAAGGCAGCTTCCCACAGAGGGGGGAACTGGGCTGGATCCCAGGACCCTGGCAAGGATCATGACCTAAGCCAAAGCCAGAAGCTTAACAACTGAGTCACCCAGGCGCCCCTTGTTGTTTAGTTTTTGATATAATTTTTAAGGTCCTATTTGGGAGTGGAGGAGATATAATGGTGACGTATCCATATTTGGGGAACAAGCTCAGGAAAAAGTTCTGAAATAGAAAATGGATGTCAATCAGAGCTTCCAGGGTGGAGATCCAGAGACAAAAGATTTGACAGATAAAAGATTAATCTATTTTTTTTAATATGAGCTATAACATTTTGTTATTACTACATATTCCATTTGTTTTGGAAAATAAAGCTCCTAAGGGACATATAAGCCACCTTATTCTCCAATAAACACTCTGGCTACACACTGACACTGACTGTATTTTAAATCTTGGTCTTTTTAGAATCAGGAGAACAGAAAAGATAACAAAGAAACTCAAAAGGCTGGGCCATCTCTAGTCTAAAGACTGATTTGACTGTGTGAGAACCAATCTGATTTAAAAAACTAATATTTACATGGACTATGCTTTCTTAAACACATTAAAGTTACTTATACTTCCAATTAGAACAAAGAATATACATTAAAATATAAATATGGGATTTTAGTATTTTATTAGCTACTGCAATAGCATGTCAAATTTTTTTTAATATGGTATCTGCAAGCTTTATAAATTCTGATTGATTTTATGAGAGTTCCAGGCAAACATGATTTATTAAGTTTATGCCTCAATTATGGAATGATAGGATGTATGCTTTTAAATACTTCTTGTAAAAGTATTTGGATTATTGGAATTTATTGTGTCATTATTTTGAAATTCCAACTTATAAAACAAATACCTGAAATATAAATTAAAGCTACTAAACTTTAAGAGCTACAGGGGTTAATAAAGATTATAAATTTATAAACAAGTTCTTTATCATGACTCTAGAAGACAGAATTTTTTACATAACATTAATTTGTTACATAACAATAATAATAATAACCTACAGTAGTAATAAGAGTAGATGGAACCAAGAACTTGACTAAATGGTTAAAATCCTTAATGGGATACTTTCTAGAAATGATTTATACAGAGGGGGTTCCGAAAGCATTCTCTCATAGAACTTGTACAAAGTTCAGTCCATTTGGACTGATCATCCTATGGGAAAGAAAATAACTGTGTATACTTTTAAATTCTTACCTGACCTATTAGCAAATTTAACCCTGTTGATTACTTCCTATTTGAAAAAAAAAAATTTCCTTGGGCTTCTCTCACATCACTGGTTTTCCTCCAAATCCTCTAGATATTATTTTCTTTTGCTAGCTCTTGTTTGTATGCTCATCCCTTAAATGCTGGGATTCCCTGGAATTCATTCTCAGGCCCTCTTTTTTTTCGATTCACCTATACTACCTATAAGGGTTTATATTTACTCTCTTGGTTTTAATCCCAAATTTCATGCCAGTGAGTCTCCAAAATCTTTAAATCTCCAATTCAGACCTTTTAGACAGCTATTTTTATAGGCTGTATTCTTTTTTTTTTAAAGATTTTATTTATTTATTTGACAGGCAGAGATTAGAAGTAGGCAGAGAGGCAGGCAGAGAGAGAGAGGAGGAAGCAGGCTCCCCACTGAGCAGAGAGCCCGACATGGGGCTCGATCCCAGGACCCTGAGCTGAAGGCAGAGGCTTTAACCCATTGAGCCACCCAGGCGCCCCTAGGCTGTATTCTTACACCATTCCAGAGTTCACTCATAGGACTCAGCAGAATATTCATTGAGCACTTAACAGGTATAGCCAAGGCTACAGAGAAATACCAATAATCCTGTGAGAGACTTATGCATGAAAAGGCCTAGCAATCTACTAATGTGTGAAAGTTGAAGACTGATCCCATGGGTTTCTGCTAAACATGGTCTCTACCTAGCTAAATGTTTGAAAGAAAAAGCAAGTTGCTGAATGGGTAACAAGTAAATTTTATGTCAGGAATGTAGCTGCTTTCCATTAATTTTATTTAAGAAAACTTCAGCTGATGATATTGTTTTAAATGAAAACAAAACAAATATATAACCCTGTATAAAAAATACTGTCAGTGAGTAAAATAAATATATAAAAAATACACAAGAAAAGGATTTAAATAGTGAAAAGATAGAAGTGATTAGCTTCCATAGTTCCAAGAATAGAAAGACAAATGGCAATCATCAACTAATAGTAACGGATGAGGAAATTGATAATGCTGAAGAAGTTAACACTACACTAACCTACCGTTCCCAGCAAGTAAATATATAAAAGACTAAAATGGTCTTTGAGACAACTATGAATAGCTGCCAAATGATATTTGCTGTTCAAAAGTTCAGATGTCAGAAAGTTGATTTTTTTTTATTTATAAGATTTATCCCCTTGTTAAAATATCACATCAAAAACTAAGTAACAGATTGGTACTATACACTTGATCACTGTTTTATAATGCATGGACTATGAACATCCATGCACCAAAAGTTAGAACCCAGAGTAGATAAAAAATGAATGCAGAAAAGTAAAAAGTTTTCTGGGGGAGGGGAGTAAAGAGGTTAGAGTAGAAAAAAAATGTTAAGATATGTAATATCTACAGGTGGATTCATGGGGATGGATCTGTTATATCTAATTTACTTTATAATAGCTTTAAAATAATTTGTATATTTTATAAAGAAAAAGTAAAATGTAAGGCATACTCAGACAAAAATGTACTAACAGTCTTAAGAATTTTTATTACTGAATGAGTTAACTCAAAAGTTCATTTTTAATATCTCACATTTGTTCATCAGTTTTTATTATCAATTCCCTAACCAGTATCTGTATGTACATGTGTATAATGCAAAAAACAGAAATTGTACATAATATCTTAAGCTGGATTTCTTTTAGAAATCACTGAAATACAAGTTAAAATCTTACTTAATAATACCCCTACAAATATCAAAAGCTAAATCATTTATTACAAGAGAAGTGGTTTTAAAATTTGGGGGGACTTTTCAGAGGATGTTTAAGCTATTAAGCCCTTAAAATTTTACACCAAAGCTAGTGAAACTATACATTGACACTTAAGTGCTCAATAAGATTCTTTAAAACATAGACTCCAATAATATTTTCTTCTTCTATGGGACATGGACAAATCTGCCTCAAACAAACAAAAAGGCTCACAAATCTGACATTCTGAAGAAGATACTGATTTTTTTAAATATTTATTTATTTTAGAGAGAGAACACGAGTGGAGGGGAGGGGAGAGAGAGAGGGAGAGAGAGAATTTAAAGTAGACCCTCTGCTGAGTCAAGAGCCCAATGCTGGGGCTCAATCTCATGACCTGAACTGAAAGAGAGAGTCAGATACTCAACTGGCTGGAACCACCCAGGCATCCCAAATATATTAATTAATTAATTAATTTTTAAAGATCTTATTTATTTTTTTGATAGAGAGAGATCACAAGTAGGCAGAGAGGCAGGCAGAGAGAGAGGGGGAAGCAGGCTCCCTGCTGAGCAGAGAGCCCAATGTGGGGCTCGATCCCAGGACCCTGGGATCATGACCTGAGCCGAAAGCAGAGGCTTTAACCCACTGAGCCACCCAGGCGCCCCCCAAAGATATTAATTTAAATAAAAGAGCTCCTTTACAAAAATTTAAAAATTCATATATTCATATACAAAAATATATTATTTCAGCAACTCCTATAGCATATTTGAATAATATTAGACATTTTATTATATTTTACCTGTCCCAAGGAGCAGAAGTCTCGAAAGACTCTCCTAATACATAGTATTCCAAGCCCAAGTCCTGTCAAAACATATATACAAAAATCAAGATATTACAACAGGCACAGAAGAATGAATACTATTGTCATATTGCTAGTATGTCACATAATTTTTAATATTACCTGTTTCTAATGTAACCTCCACTGCTCTTTACTCTCCACTCCATAAAAGCACTAGAAAGTGGCCCTGAGAGTGAGCTATAACCTCTAGGAGGACAGGAACTTTGTCTGTCTTGCTGTCTTCTGTACCCTTGTACCAGGCAATGTGCTTGACACATGGCAGGAATTTAAATATTTCTCCAAGGAATGGAGTCTCTAAGAACTGTCTGTGTACATGCCCAGGAAAACGTATATGCTTCAACTTCACTGCAACCTAAAATTTAGATCTTACCAAGGATTAAATTTTTTTTTTAAGACTTTTTAAAAAAAATTAACTTGACAGAGAGAGAGAGAGCACAAGTAGGCAGAGTGACAGGTAGAGGCAGAGGGGAGGCAGGCTCCCTGCAGAGCAGGGAGCCCAATATGGGGCCAGTCCCAGGACCCTGGGATCATGACCTGAGCTGAAGGCAGATAGTTGCTTAACTGACTAGGCCACCCAGGTGCCCAAAGGATTAAGTTATTTTTAAAATGAGAATACAATCCAAGCTTTCTTAGAGAAGTAAAAACAAATTTTATATAAGTTTATGTATTCCCTTCAGAACAATTTCCAAGTGAATATTTAGAAAATTCAGCACTTGGGAAAGTTAAATTCTCAGTAGGACATTTGAGAAATGACTTTTTAAAATAAGACCCTTCAAATTACATAAAAAAAAGCAATATTTTCAAAATGTAACCCTAGTAAGAGCAAAAACAACTACAAAACTTGAGTTTATTACAGCCAAAGTAGAAAAACAAAACGAAATAAATGAATAAACTTCTGAAATAATGCTTTCCTATCGGATAGTATAGTAGACTCTTGGTCAACATGACTAATAAAGTTTCTCAAAAATAGAAAATCTGGAATTAGAAAAATTTTAGACAAATTATTTTATTTAGAATTAATTTTATATAGAAATCATCACCAGTGAACCAATAATTACTTGGAACCAAGTTAAATACCAATTTTTAAAGAGTTAAAGAAAGATTATATATCTTTAGAAGAGATTATGAACCAGTCAGAGTAGAATGACCTAAATAATCTTTAAATTCCTCAAAAACATATAAGGAAGATTTCACTGGGCTTCTGAACACTTGTAAGCTAGTCCTCCATTCATGTAAAATGATGTGATACACCATACTAGATTAAAATTTAAGAAAATAATTTTATTCATTCAAAGAAAGGAAAAGTATGGTCTGCAACATAAACTGACAAGGGAAATAAGAGGTAACTTACTCGAATGTATGCGATGACATAGGTAAGCAAATAACCTCTCTGTCCATTATCTTCTCCAGCTGCCAATCCACTGTAATTAAAGAACAAACTGTGAATATATATCAGATGTATTTATTAAAAATATATAAAATTAACCAAACTAATATGACACCCGAAGATAACTGCTTAACAGATTAACAAATATTACATTGCATCTCATTTTTATTTTAATCTAATTTATCATAAATGTATCAAAGAGCTGTCAAAAGAATGAACTTGGGTAACAAAAAGCTAAAAACACATAATATTTCAGTTTGGTCATTAATTTCAAACTTTTATCTATCAAACTAATAAAACTGACTCATACGAACTCAACTACTTCTACCCATTCTGACAACAGAGAATTAGCCAGGAGAAACAAATTTAAGAAAACTTTAATAAACTTCACAAGCAAAACAAGATACCTAAAATACTCTTATTTTATTCATATATTCTTATCCATATATTCATGTGTCATTACAGTCTTGTTCACATATAAAGATGTACAATGATGGACTACATCTTCCAAATGCCAAGAAGTTTTTTGCATACTCATGCACATTGCATATGAAGTAACAGACACAGTGTTTATTTTATGAAATTTGTAACTTAAATGAGACAAAATATATGTACACAGAAACATTAAAGTTTAGGAAGCAACATACAATTACAAGAAAACAGGTAAGGTTTTATTACTATGAACTATTCATTTCAGTTTGAAAGTAGTTTTATCCACAGAACTGTATTTGGTGATCTAGTTAGAACTAATCCCGTATGACATATAATTCAGTCCAAGTACTCTGCTTTGTAAAAGTCATTCTTATTCTACTACCTTCAGTAAAGAGCTTTCACTTTTGCTTGTTCCCATCATCAGAGAGAAATTAAATTTTAGCTATTCTTAGTCAACTGATGAAAACTTAGCATAAACTCCCAAAGTGCCCATGGGGAAAAAAATCCCTCAATAAAACCAGATAAAAAGAAAAGTGTACTTTCATGTGACTTTCTTGGGTCATAATGGGTGATAAACTTCTCTGTCTCTCTGTAGAATGCCATAATTACACCTCCTTGGTCTCAGGATGCTGAGCCCTTAATCACAGTGTTGCCTAAGACTCAGGTCTTGAACCTCTGTTATTTGAGCCTTCTCTGGAAGAATCAATTTTCTTATTGCTTCGATTAACACCTTAGAGTTAAGTTCTTGCTTCCCCCTAAGTTTTGCTTGGATTTAGCAGTAAGTAAGTAATACTTCATAGATGTACCTTTATGCTATATAAATACTGTAAGGCAATTTTAAACTCAGATGTAAGGGCCAAATCAGATTTCCTGACTTAGAATACAGCTGCCTATAAACAAATCAGTATCACCCAGGGAATTGACAAACACTTGACAGGAGCAGCTCTAGTCTTGGAATACAATGGAATGGAATGAAATACAATGAAATGAAACGGGGTGGGGGGGCCTGTTTGTATTACTAAATGTTAATGACCAAAGAAGACAAAACTTAAAGTCAATCAGTTGAAAGTGAAAAGTAAGAAGAAATAATATAATTCTGGATTGAATATATATGGATTTAAGGTCAAGGTAGGAGGTCAAATAAAGCTCTAAAACAAGAAGCAAACAAGTCAGAAGTTTGCTGTGGTAAAGTGTGTGCATGGAGGGCGCCTGGGTGGCTCAGTGGGTTAAGCCGCTGCCTTCGGCTCAGGTCATGATCTCAGGGTCCTGGGACCGAGTCCCGCATCGGGCTCTCTGCTCAGCAGGGAGCCTGCTTCCTTCTCTCTCTCTGCCTGCCTCTCCATCTACTTGTGATTTCTCTCTGTCAAATAAATAAATAAAATCTTTAAAAAAAAAAAAAAAGTGCGTGCATGGAGGAAAATATCTGAGTCTATACCTCAGGTAGATAAGAAGCAGAGTCAGACACTGAGTTCAAGAAAGAAAAAACACTACTGAGCTAGGAAACAGGAATAATTCATCTTGGGCCTAGCAGCAGAAAGAAAGGACAGTGAAGACTAGCAAAGGTGCAGGAGACCTGCGCTGGAAATCCCTTAGAAGGCACACTCTAAGCATGTATTTGGTGGGAAGTAACAGGTAGGGATATTTAGTAGACCTGTCTCTCTTAAATCAGGATGAGAAAAAGTCCTACTTTGCAATCCCATGTCGAGCCGTTTTTCTTTAGATCCTGTTCTAACATCTGGTGGGGTGGGAAGATCTGCTTCACTTTGGGATTCAGTGTGACAAACCACACAGAAACATGCATTTTCTTATCCAAAACAGGAAAAAACCAAAGTCATTCTAATTATTCATAAATCCCAAAGGAGAAGAAAAGTCATTCTGGGCTTGCTTTTCGGAATCACAGGTTTTCTGGCAAATTTAGCTTTCTGTAACTTCGATCTCTCTCTCTTTCTCTCTCTTTTTGTAACTTTCGGAACTCTATCTTCCAGACAGGATTACTTTAAAATACAATATATAAACAAGAGTAGGGTGTAAAAATTAAATCCTTCTAACTTGCCCTTTTGCAGCCATTTTGGTATTTAACTTGGGTCCAAGTAGTAATTGGTTCACTGGTGAGGACAGCTATATAGAATTAATTCTAAATAAAATATGTCTAAAATTTTTCTAATTCCAGATTTTCTATTTGTGATAAACTTTAAAATTATACTAAGGTTCAAACCACTTTATGGCAAAGTAGCAATATCCATCTCTTACTTCCTACTCCTCTCCACAAATCTCAAACATCAATTAACAAGGTTCTTAAATAAATTTAAACCTGTTTCATGAGAAAGGGCTGGGAAGACTAATGAAAGAGGAATGAGAGACAACCTTTTTATATAAAAGAGCCATCTGGTGAACCTAATCACTCTCATGTTGAATTACATTAAACAACTTAAGCACACACTTTAAAAATAACAGTAACACATTACCTTAAGTTCTATGATAAATGTCAATACATCTGTCATGATTGCTGACAGGGAATGTTTATTCTGTTTAACCCTTAGAGAAGTTAAAGTATATTGCTAGCAAACATAGATAAACCACCAAAGTATGATTATTCAACATTTGCCTATTATGTTCCATTGGCGCATACGTGTTCAAAGGTATGTAACAGTGTTAGGGTAGGGGTATAAGGAAAAAAGGAAAAATGGCTAAGATAACACTTAAAAATGTTCTAAACTGTTGGGAGTACTTTATTTAAAATAATCAATTCAAAGCTAATGAGGTAGTAGGAACAGAAGATAAAACAAAAGAACAGAAAATAAAGGATAGATGAATAATGTCCTAATTCAAAATAAAATACATGAACTAAACTAACTAATCAAACTTTAGCAGAAAGAAATTTATGCTGCTTTTTAGTTATGCAGAAGAAATCATTCATTGGGGAGCAAGGGCTGGACAAGTGGCATCTTACGTAAGAAAAATATCCCTGAATCTTTCAGTGATTACAACGAAGAACTAGTGCCTAGGGAGAAACACAGAGAAAACCAGGACTTCTGCTAGAAAACCATATGAAGATATTTCCAAGTATCAAATCAAATCAAAACCAAAATAGCCCTAAGTCATCTGCCTAATGACAGCCTGAATTGTTAATAAGAAGATTCCTGCATCCAAATGAAGGAAACCAGGATGAAAGCACATTAAGAAATTAATTATAACATAACTAATAAGTACCAAATAATAATAGCCAAAAAAAGAGACCCCAATCAGAGTTTGAGGTTTAATGTTTTGCCCTTGCTTTAAATAGGTATCTCACTTACTATAACCTATTTTAATGGATGATTTTGATATGTTTTGTTTGATATAAACAGATAACTCGAATGAACTCAATAGTTCTGAGGCTTCAGTATCAGTATCTAAAAAGACCTGGATTCATCCTAAGGAAGTTCATTTTTAACTTCTAAGTTGTAAATGACCGGAATTACATGGGAAAAACAAGACAAATTATATGACAGCAGAATTCATGACAGTTGGCGGCTCAAATTAAAACTGACAAAATGGCTCTGATAAATACCTAAAGATTAAAATACACTGTTTAAAGAGGGGCATAGCAGTTAGGAATATATGAAACAGAATAAAAATTGTTAGGGAAAAATATTCAGTTTCCTTAATTCTTTCAACAAATGTTCAATCAAGCATCTAGTATATACTAGGCATCAGCAGTGATATCCAAGAGAAGACAGGACAAGCCCTATAAAAAATTATGTCTTACCTCACATGAAAAGGCATTTTGCCATCATGCTACCCACCCAGTTCAATAGGAAATGTAGCACATTATTAACTACTAATGATTCTGCTGGCTACTCTGAATTGTAATTAAACTTAAAGATACCATAAAGTAAAATTTCTATACATGTGTATCCATGTGTGAGGGTGTGTGTGGGAAGTAGGTTGAGGACCAAGGGATTAAGGTGAAACTAAGCAAATTTACCTTATTTATATAACATGATTCGAATATTATAGTGTACATTTCCCTACAAGTGCTCCTGAACAATTTTGAAATCCCAATTAAATATTTAAATATATAGAGCACCTGGGTGCTCAGTGGGTTAAGCCTCTGTCTTAGGCTCAGGTCATGATCTCAGCGTCCTGGGATCAAGTCCTGCATTGAGCTCTCTGCTCAGAGTGGAGCCTGTTTCCTCCTCTCTCTCTCTCTCTGCCTACTTGTGAACTCTCTCTCCGTCAAATAAATAAACAACATCTTTTAAAAAAATTTTTTTAACATATAAAAAAATTTTTTTAAGTTTTAACTTCTAATATTTAAGAACAGAAATAAAAGATTTACTTGAGATATAAAAGGTTTTCATCTAAACCACCTTAATTTTTTCTAACACCATGGATTTTAGGAAATAAAAGCTAAAAATCAAATTATGTATAAACTCCCAAAACTTAGAAACCAAAAAGTAGGTACACGTACATTTCAAAAATAAATTCAGAGATGAGCCTGTAATCTAAGCCTTTCAGTTACTAACTGAACTTTTATAGCACAATTACTCTTAATTAATTTAGTTAAAAAATCAGTAATTCCCAGAAAAGGTACTGTGAAAGAGGAAAAGTGAAAGATTAATTAATTTCATCTTTTACTAAAGAAATTCTACTTGCCAATTTCAGAATAAGGTAAAAATAAAACCAAGAAACTAATTTGCAATACTCAAAAACAGTACAAAAGTAAACTAAAAATTAAGCCCAAGATTAGATCTTTTTCTAAGAATTCTGCATTTAAACACTAAGTTCAGAACATCCTAAAAATGAAGGGCTAAATATTATATGTGAGAAAAATACATAAAAGTGAGGCATTCTAAAAGACAAGGCTACAAATTAAGTGCCCATTTATTTTCATAATAGCAAAAAAGGGAAACTAAAGTAAATATTTACAAAGAACTCAGATTAAACATAATGTATATTTTAAGCTCTGAAATAAAAAAAGGAAAATGTTATCCAGGAAACTTAGTTTATGTACTTAGAAAGGAAAGGAAAAAAATGTAGTCCTGATAAATGGCATTTTCACTATAGTTCTCATCAATCAATCTCATAATCCATCAAGCAGACAGAAAGAAACCACCCAATCATTATTCAGTTGGTTATAGATGGGAAATGTTTTCTGTTTCTTTATACCAGCACAAAACAGTAAGTGACAAGGGGTGGAGTATAGAAAATTTATCAAATTCTTTTGTTTAAAAAATTACCTTTTAAAAACATACTAATAACATGTTTTATACATATACAATTAACACTAAATAGTAAGAGGATTATGTATTTTTCATATTTTACTCTAGTACAATGAAAGCAAATATTATAAAATCAGCATTAATGGAAAAATATAATAAAATATTTAATATATCTCAAGTATATTTAATATATCTCCAAGTATCAAATCAAATCAAAACCAAAATAGCCCTAAGTCATCTGCCTAATGACAGCCTGAATTGTTAATACAGAAGATTTTAGAAGTAAACCAACACATTTTAAGTTGACTATCATATATTACCCAAATTTAATACTTTAAAGGATACATTAACAACTGTTTATAGATACCAGAATTTAATTATTTATTTTTTTAAAAGATTTTATTTATTTATTTGACAGAGAGAGAGATCACAAGAGAGGCAGGCAGAGAGAGAACAGGAAGCAGGCTCACCGCTGAGCAGAGAGTCCAATGTGGGACTCATGACCTAAGCCGAAGGCAGAGTCTTAACCCACTGAGCCACCCAGGTGCCCCTCAGAAGCCAGAGAGAGCTGAGAGAGAGAGAAGGGGAAGCAGGCTCCGTGCTGAGCAGAGAGCCTCATGTGTGGCTCAATCCCAGAACCCTGAGATCATGACCTGAGCCAAAGGCAGTGGCTTAACCCAGTGAGCCAGGTGCCCCCAGATACCAGAATTTTAGATTAACATTCTCTTGCCATTATGAACTAAAAGCCATACCCAAATTTTGCAGCGATGTCATACACTTGCTTTTCATGTTGAAGAACCTTCTCACGGTCGCCCTCAAATAGTAATGTAGCGACAGTTAGCTGATTTGGATCAAATCCTTTGAACTACCAAAAAAAAAAAAAAAGAAATTATTACAGATAAGTCTTATCCTACAAAACAGTAAATCAAAATACATTTTGCTCATTTTTCCTTCCGATCTGGGCTCAAAGATACCAACTCTTTAAAACTGAGCTTTGGAATTTTACATGTGAATCAAAAAGAATGTTTAATGCACCTATTCAGGTTGTTACAAATAACAAAGCTACAGAAAAATACTTATTTTCAAAGTATGCCATAGTGTCATATGGGTAAGTAATACAACAATAGAACATGTTAAGAATTATAGCTGCAATAAAGAAGCAAATTAAAATACCAAATGATAGAATATAATGAATTAGCAAGATGTAACGTGAGCAAAAAGTAAAAAATAACAGCATCCTTACATACCAACAATAACTTCTTATTAAATAACATTTTCAAAGGAGATCTTACATATACAATTAAAATACCTAAGAATAACCATAAAAGAAAGTATGTAACCTCATTAGGAAAACATGTCTAAAAATGGATTATAAAGACATATGTTCTTAGAATGCCTCAACTAAGCATATAAACCTGTCAATTCTTGCTCAACTTAATATACAGGTTCATTCCAATTCTGATAGAAACCTTAATGGACTTCCTAAGATGGTGAGGAGTTTCTAAAGTTTTTCTAGGTTGATTAACAGTAGGCTATAATGGAAAACAAGGAAAATTCTAAAAAACAAGAACTAGACCTATAGCAATTAAATCCATTTAATTTTTCAAAAACAAAAGCCATTTAAAAAAATGTGATACCTTTTTAAAATTCAATTTATATAAATTTAAAAAACAAACAAAAAAACAGTTCACCTTCTCCTTCTACCCCTCAACCCCTAAAAGCAAAAGAAGTTCATCTTCTTTTCCTACCCCTCACCCCTGTCTCTTGCAGTTACCAGTCTGTTTTCTGTATCTATAAGCTTGGTTTTTTGTGTTTTTTTGAAAATTTTTTCCAGATTGCGCATATAAGAGAAATCATACAGTATTTGATACATGAAAATGGAGTCTACGTCCTCAGTCAGTACATAAGATGTCTCAGACATGGCAAGTCAATGTAAGAGAAGCAGGGATTAGTTAGTTAATAGTGCTGCCACAACTGGTTAGCAATTGGGGGAGTACAGGGTGAAGGTTAATTTAGAGCTTTATCTCAAATCATAAAACTGAAATAAATTCAAAGAGTAATAAAGATAAAAAATTTTCAATTCCCACTTAACAAAAAAAGCAAGAGAAGAAATGCTCCCAACTTAAAAGTGGTTAAATAATCACGGGAAAAGATACAAAATTTTGAAACTTTTGCACCAAAAAGAAAAACTCTTATTAAAAAGGGAGTCAACCAATTTAATTAATTAGTTAATTAATTAATTAAAAGGCAGTCACCTGACTCAAAAAGTTATTCACAACATTTAAGACAAAGGCATCTAATAATCCCATTACTCAAACGGTACATGCAAAGTACCAAGGGAAAAAAACCACGAGGTTGCCACCCCTAGCAAAATAACCATACTGAACTAATGCAGAAAAAAATCGTACTAGGAATTACAAAGAAATGATGGGTCTCACTGGAATTTCAATGAGAAACACTAACTAAAATAAAGTACTACTTCCCCCCCACCCCCAGATTCAGTACATTTAGAACATAACAGAACACAACTCCCACATGCCATAGCAAGGATGGAACAAAGAAACAGCACGGGTGTGTCCCTAGAGGTAATGTAAGCTGGCATAACCCTTTAGGAAAGGAATTAAGCAATGATTAAAAAAAAAGTCCACACTCTCATTTCACTAGATACAGATATCTACTACAAAAAAATAAAAAATAAAAAATAAAACTATAAAAAATCTTACATGCATGAAACTGATGTTATTTTTAGGAACTTCATATCTGAAAAAAATTATTTCTGAAATTAAATGCATAACTGATTTACTTGATAAAACACATATTCCAACATAAAAAATAATAACTAAAAATGTACATAACACCATGAAAAAACATACTTGATAACAGGTACATGTGAAGGGGGAGAAGACAGAAAACAAAATATCATAAGCACTTACAATTTTAGCATTTTATAAAAATTCCTACCTTTGTAATATAAAATTTCTTTAAGCCATCCAAAAATGATGTGAAAATAGAAGAAACCTGAGGTTTAAGAGCATGACCTAAGAAGAAAAGTTCATAATTTAAATTAATAGTAAATTCTCTTTTTCAAAAGATTAAGAGGCTAGTTTAATTAAGTATCCTAAAAAAGTGAATGTTTCATGTCTCCAATTTTTTAAATCTTCCTACGTTTTATATATAGCATATTGATATTAATATCTACATCTTTTAACTTTATTTTCTTTCAAAAGTCACAACTTTCTTTTTGTTGTACAAAACCTCTCTTGTTTCTTTTTGAACTCAAATTACTATATGTAAATACTACATATAGTTTAGGTTATTTTTCAATGGTATAGTTTATACATAGTAAAATCACTTCATTAATTTTTATTTCATTAAGAACAGCCAATGGTGGCTGAGTTTACTTTTATTTTTTATAATTATGCAGAAACCATTCAGAACTATAACCAAATATGCAGTCAATGCCAAGTTTAAGGTTGTTTCTTAATTAATTCTTAATTCTTCCAGAATTCTTGGCATAAAACTAGTAATTGCTTCCTTAATCACACCCAGAGAGTTAAAATTGCCAAAATAACATAAACAGTGTCTCAGAGTCTGTTAAATTAACATCTTTGCCTGCAGATTGGGCTTAATTGAGTGAAAGTCTTTTACTGTTTTCTCATTGTTTTCAGAGTAACAACTTCTTAACTCCCATGACTGTTAGATTAAGAGTCATACATCTGGCCTTAGTGCTAAAGCCCCCATTCAGAAAAATGGGGCATACCATTTACAAAGAATTTTTATAAAGAATTTTAAAGTCTCTAGTAAATCTGAAGTTATTTTCAAATAAAAATTTTATTTTTTAAAAACCGCTTTAAGATTTTGGGATGTTGGGGCGCCTGGGTGGCTCAGAGGGTTAAAGCCTCTGCCTTCGCTCAGGTCATGATCCCAGGGTCCTGGGATCGAGCCCCGCATTGGGCTCTCTGCTCAGCGGGGAGCCTGCTTCCTTTCCTCTCTCTCTGCCTGCCTGTCTACTTGTGATCTCTGCCTGTTAAATAAATAAAATATCTTTAAAAAAAAAAAAAAGATTTTGGGATGTTGTTTTTGTTTGCTTAAAACAGAGATCTCTTCTTTAAAATAGGTGCAAAGAGCAAAGGAGTTTCTTTGGTAGGGAGGGGAGAGATTTCTAGAGGAAAAATACAATGACTTGTATTTTTTTCCCCATTCATCTTTTTTTTTTTCTTTTTTAGAATCTGAATCTGTTATACTTACTATATTTCTACTACTTACAGTAGGAAACTGTGACATGAAACACCAAGTAACATAAGTCTTAACCAGAGGTAAAGAGTTAGCTATCCATGCCATAACTGAACAAAACAAAAAACAACAAATATGAAGGGCAGATTAGATAGAGATCAACCTAGCAATCTTTCCAAGTTCCTGGATCACATGTTTGGGAAATTTTTTTTCTTTTACTGTACCCTGTCAAAAAATGTTTCTCCAGCATAAACAGTGCCTTAAAAAATACTATTACTAGAAAGTATAAAGTTAGAAATAACATACCATCAAAATATTCACTTCCTGTCCCAAATGGAATTTATCCTACTTTAATAATTAGAAATGAATAAACATAAATGTGTATATTAGTCATATTCTTGCAAAAAAATGAAATTATCTGTTCCCATATAAGCCTTCTGATCCACACATCTTTACATAATTTATGACTCCAAAAGTCACTAATGTGAAATAATCCTTAAGGGTCATCTTAACACATGGAAATTTATTTGCACAATTTCCACTAACACTTAGTCACATATATCCCAAATAATGAGTTGACATGATAGCTTTGAAGAATAATCATCATAAAAGTGATACTATCCTTAAGTGTGTCAAGCATTAGTAGTCACCTAAGAGGATATGACCTTGTATTTATTCTTAAATTATTGTTGCCTTTCAAATTAATTACATTCTAAATATATTTTGGCTACTGTGCTTTATTTTTTATAGTAAATGAAGGAACTAGGTTTTCAAATTTACTAGCTGAACAGTCTGATTAGTAAATTTGGTGTTGTTACACTGTTAAGCATTTTTAGTTATTTAATAAATACCAACATTTCAGAGAAGCAAGCTCAAAAGGTGGGAAAAAGTCTTGGGCCTTGGAGTCAGATTTGCGTTCAACCCTGCCCCTACCAGATACAACCTGTGGGCTTTGGCTGAAATATGTAGCCTTTGAGTCATTGTAAACTGGGAGTCACTTTCAGGAACAGTTGTGAGGAGTATTTGATAAACTATGAAACTGATATTGTGCCTGGCATGGTACTAAGCGCTATTCAAGATTTGTTCACCCTCTTTTGCTAAGTGGATGATTAAGTCAATCAACATCAGGGCCTATCATATGACAGGTGTAGGAGAACAAAAATGATAAAGAATCATCCCCTACATTTGACAAACTTTAGTTTTTCAGAGGAAATCTACAGATCATTTCAATATACTCAATGATATATATCATTTCAAAATATTTAAAACATATCATTTCAATATAATAAATTGAAGGGTTGCATCAGAGGTAAAAGTGAAATTAAAAATAATAACATCTAATAGTAAGGCTTGTGCTTTGTTAACAACCAATATGGTACAAACACTGCCAATCAGCTAGTAAAACGTCGACATCCCTTGCTGTGCCAAGTGTTATTCTTTAGTTGCCTGATCATGGAGCCATGACAAGATATATAGATGGAAAGGCTTCAACAAGTAGTGAGAAATCAAAAAGGTTATAGATAGCCAAGAAGCAGAATCAGATCTGTCTGTTCAGCAAATCACTTTAATGGCCATGTAAAGGGTGGCCATGTAAACAGTAGAAAGAAGAGATACAGTCCAGACTAGAGATGGTAGAACCTGCTTTAGAACATGTTCTTAGACAGACCAATGAGAATGTGGAATAGGGACGACAGATGGCCTGAGGAACTTTGCTTTAAACCTTCATTTTAAATAGTTAAAATCCCAATTATAAATCAAATCTAGTCAAATCAGTTAATTTTATAAATATGTTTATGTCTAACATAATTCACTAAAACAACAGCATATAAATGGATAATACAACATTATTAATCAGATACATGGCTCTCTTAAGACCTACATCTCTAAATACAGGCCGAAACACACAGAAGTCTTCATTTTCATTTGATTTAACTATTTCTTTATTTATAGGACACATTTATCTTAAGCTTTTATCATTTTGAAAATAATTTACTTAAAGGAATAAAAGCTATGACTGGGAAGAACCTAACTTGGAAGAACCTAACTCTTGATATAATATGAACATGACTTCCTTAAGTTTCTATATAATAGTCACTCTTCTCGGGCATCTGGGTGGCTCAGTGGGTTAAGCCGCTGCCTTTGGCTCAGGTCATGATCTCAGGGTCCTGGGATCGAGTCCTGCATCGGGCTCTCTGCTCAGCAGGGAGCCTGCTTCCTCCTCTCTCTCTCTGCCTGCCTCTCTGCCTACTTGTGATCTCTCTCTGTCAAATAAATAAATAAAATCTTAAAAAAAAATAATAATCACTCCTCTAAATTAAAATCTAAACTGCTTTTAAGTAGAACAAACAAAAACCTGCCTATCTTAGCCATTAATATTTACTACTGAGCAATCATTCCTATAATTTCAGAGACTGCTCTAAAGACTTCAATTCTATAAACTTGGATCCCAAACTCAATTTCAGCATACGGGAAAAATATAGAAGCAATAAAATTAGAATTAAAGAGATGATAGACTGCATCAGAATGTCAAATACTTTAAAGCAAAATAGGGAGAAAAAGAAACATGGTTATCTGCTAGTGAATTCTCCACCAGATTTTCCAAATGGTACCTTAGAGGCAAACCACTGTAAGATCTCTTCCACCAAATCATCATTTCTTCCTCTAGACAGTTACTCAATGCACACAGTCAGTCAAATCAGAAATCTGGGAGTTGCTCTCAACTCTTCCCATTACTGAACCTTGACAAACTGAGCTTTGGGAAATCTCTGCCTTATTCTTTATCTCCATTACTCCTGCCTTGATCAGGGCCCCCAAAATTTGCCCGTTGAAGCATTTCAACTCTTAGTCCACACTTGCACCATTCTACTCCATCCTGCATAATGCTAGTAGAATGGAGTTTTCTCCAATGTAAATCTAATTTATTTTATTACCTCTACAAGAAATCCCTCTGCTGACAAGATAAAATCCAAATCGATCCTGCTAAGCCCTAGTCCACCCATCCGGTATCTCTTGCAATAACTCTCACCCACCCTCTGTTTGAGCCATATTAAACTATTTGAAGTACGAACATGCCACTGAGGTTTTACAATTCCATATTTTTTTGCTGATAAGTGAACACATTTGGTAAAGGGAAAAGGCAAACTTGTAATCTCCTTTTAAGACTTAGCTTAAGCTCTACCGTCCTTTAAGAAGGCTTTCCTGACTCCCCATGTCAACATGCAGCAAAATTCAACAGGCTCAACCACCCCTTCATTTGCACTCTAGGGTACCCAGTGCACTCTTCTTTCACAACACCCGCAATAATCCTACACTCATTCTTTATGTAATTGTCTGTCCTCATTAGACTGAGAGCTTCCTGCAGGACAGGAAATATCACATTCATCTTCCTATTTCTTCATTCAGTACTCTTCCTGGCAGGTAACAGCTGTTTCACAAATTTTGTGGCTTCATGAGCAGTGTTTAAAATGACAACTCCTTACTTACCAAACTGAAACTGTTGGTTGTCCATGAGGCGGATAGATGCAGGAGCACATCTCTATTGTAAAAAGAAGAAAATGTGACATAAATTTAATACTGTAGAGAAGCTAGACAGGTAGAATAGAAATGTCATCTTTCTGTTTTTGAGATCAAGAGTAGAGTTCCTAGGAATATATACATTAAAAATAATCTTAACTTTTTATATAACTTTAAGATGACAGAACATCAGTGACTTCTAGAAAATACTTGAAGGAGAAATCCCCATGTATAATAATACACACATATGTTGCAGATTTTTAATTTGTCTGCAACTAGATCTTCTTCATGCTTAGCAAAGATCTATGGAAGCACCTAAACAAAATATTGGGGCTTAAAGTGGATTATTTTGGAACAAAGAAATTTCAAAGACTAAAATCAATGCCTAGAACATTACACCACTTGTGAATTATAATGTGGCCTCAGGTTCTTATATCATCTTTTAAAATGAAGAAGATGATGGTGGATATACACTTTTAAGATGAAGAAGATGATGGTGGAACTTTTGTGAGTAAAAGCGCTTTTTTAAAAAAATTATCTGTGATGCCTTCCTACATAACTCTAGGAACTCCCCTTTTTATCCCTTCTCATAATCCCTTTTAAATAGAAAATTCTGGACACTATCAGACAATGTCCAGAATTCTAAAATCTTTCAAGGTTACTTGTATGAAATAGCAACAAAACTCTGAGGGATAACATTACGTATCTAAACCTACGCCAGTGTTAAATTCAGTCTAGGCATCACAGTAAATGCTACAAGGAAAGAAAAATGAGGAGAGCCGATAGCCATATAAATGTTGTGATGCTGAAATACTACAACACAAACACTAGAAAGGTTTAATTAGCTATAATTTTTCCATAACATTAAAGCAAGCTGGACTCCAGAATTTTATTTTCTATGTGAATTTTTAACATGGTTAAAGTTCTACCAAGAGGTCACTTTCAGATGACAAAATTTTCACATTTATCAATAAAATTTACATCAACACATTAAGATTTCTGCAGATCATTCAAGAGAACAAAACTTACTATATAATTGTACATTTTTGCTACTATTCACTTTTAAATACTTAATTTTATAAAATCACTCACGATACATATTTTATTTCACCCAACAAAGTGACTAGATTCTCATTTTGAACACTGCACAATTTATTTACTCACCTTTGACACTAAAGGCGAGATAATTTAATCTGTATTTTAAAAAGTCACTGCCAAATCTAAAGAAACAGTACTAGGTAATTTTATATATATAGTATAATGATAATCTATGCCTTACTTTTATAGAATCCTGTGATGTCTAACTTAACTTCACATGTCTTACTTAATATAAGAAACAACGCCCTCAGGGTAGCAGAACTGGTATGATCTCCATTCTTCAGATGAGTACATTAGAACCAGAGAAGTTAAAAGACTTGTCTAAGGTCCTAAGACTGCTAAATAGACCAGAGTAAAAGACAGAAGTAGGACCAAGATATACCCTGACTGCTAGAAAAGCAGTATTTCAAATACATCACAAAGCTTCCCAAAAAATGACGTAACACATACCACGTACACACACACACACACACACACACACCCCTTTCAAGTCATATTTGAAACAAAATGTATGTGAAAACTATTCACTATGAAGTTATAAAATAAAAAATATACAGTATGAGTAATTTCAAATCTTTGTATAAAGATACCTTTGTAATTGAGTTACACTTCTAAAAACCAAACTAGTTTCCAAAATACTAAAGAAAAATCAATCTTCCTAAAATGTTCCTATTGAACAGGCATATCAACTTTTTCAAAATTTATTTTTATTCTTATTTTTTTAAGTAGGCTCCACGCCCAGCATGGAGTCCATGCAAGGCTTGAACTTAAGACCCTGAGATCAAGACCTTAGCTGAGATCAAGAGTCGGACACTTCACTGACTGAGCCACCCAAGAGCCCCAGGCGTACCAACTTCTAGTAAGACATATGAAGCCTGCTTAGACAAAGTTTCTTTTCTTCGTGAAATAAATAGAATATCATATAATAAACATATTTATATGTTTTGGCTTACACACACCAGTAACATATAAGAAAGAATTCAGAGCCCTCTATCATTATTAGATAACAAACCTTTATTTTAAAGATTTTACTTTTAAGTAATGTCAACACCCAACATGGGACTCTAACTCACAACCCCGAGATCAAGAGTCAATGACTAAGCCATCCAGATACACCCCCACCCACAAAAAAACAACTTTTAAATTCCTAACAACAACCTGTAACTTCTATCTCCTACTGCTACATAGATTCTACTACTCCTATACCTATAGCAAGTGCTATTAATGAAAACAACCAGCACAGGACACATATACCAGAAAATGGCAGGGAAGTATATTATGTCTAGTACAGCAAATCTGCAGTGGAATTCCATCTCTGAAACAACTAAAATACAATAAATATGCAGGCCTTGATAAAATCTTGGTTTGAAAAGACTATCTACAAAATACATCTTGGGTATAACTGAAATCGTTCCAGTTATACCCAAGATGTATTTTGTAGGTATACGGAGGAGCATTACTCTGTTCTTTTAAAGTTTCTATATGCTTAAAACTATCAAATTAAAAAACTGGAAAACTAAGTAAGCTTCAGGGCACTTCGTACATATAACAACTCATACTCAATAATATTGACCACGATTTTAACCTGACAGCTGAGTCACATAACTAGTCAATCATGTACTATTCCTATTTATAATGAAGCAGGGTAGATGGTTACAGACTAACACCTACCACAAAAGAATGAAAAGCTTAAGAAAGTTTATTGTATCTAGATAATAAATATTAGTTTTCAATACTGACTTCTAAATTTTTTTTATTTAATCTGTTTATTTAGCTTTATAATAGCTTCATTATTAAAGCTATTATTAAAACGGACAAAATAAATAGCTGTATTTAGTCTGTTTTCATGGTGCCATATCTTTTAAAAGTCAGTAAATGAGTTTTTTAGTTATCACAAGTAAAGTCTCATGAGTAAATTCCCATTCTCTCTCTCATAAAATAAATTCTCAAATTAAAAAACATCATCCAGATTGCTTTATGATCCTCTGGCTATTGATAATCTGTAATGACTGTGCATCATTCTAAAAACACGAAGCAAGGAAAGTCTCTTAGAGCTTTACATGAAAACTTGCCACTATAACTAATTAAGTTTAAGCTCCTATAATCAAAAGATCAAAATAATATTACTCTTAAAAAACAACACTCAATCTGGGTAACTCTACCTATGGTTAAGATCAGGTTATGTTTTAACTGCTATAAAAACCTCATTTGAAAACCTAAAAATATTTCTTTAAAAGTTAGAGACATCACAAATCCTGAGAATTTGAGCTCTAAATTCATTCCCACGCTATTTAATTATGCTGAGTATTTCACAGATGAGGAAAGGGGGAAAAGGGTCCTTGAGTTAAAGTGACCCCTGGTGGTTTGTGTCAGAACTAACCTGAGAGGGAACAGTTATAACAAGTAATTTTATTGGTGGGTTAATAATACGCATTCAGGGAATTTAAGGAACACTCAAACAAAATCTGCTTACCCAAACAGGAGTTAATGAAATAATTGATATATTTTCTACTATGATAAATGTATTTTTACTAGAATTCCTTATGTCATCTGACTTGTACCCAAGTATACTTTATATTAGTAAATAATCTGAAAAGAGATGAGAAACTCATTATTGACTAATAAGGAAATATCAAATTATCTTTGTTCTATCTGAAAAGAAATAAATAACTACATTGACCTGAGAGCACAAGTGTAGACTGACTCAGTTAAATAGCTGGCAATCTCTTCCCTTTAATGACACTTCAACCAGGAATTTACTTGAATATAAAACCTGGAAAATAAAAAGCCATCACTGATTAGTCTTATTTACTGAGTAGAATTCTCTAAACTAACTTAAAAACCAACAGATTTTTCAATCCAAACATCTTCTCCAAAAAATAATCCCTATAAGAAACACATCAGAAAATTTCTGCAAAATCTGTTTTTATGGAACTAAGTCGTATCTCTTTCTTATCACAAAGAAAACCAGAACTTGCATTGTAGATGTGACACATTATTTGTAAAGGTATCTCTTAGTTAACTAGTTACTGGCAAATCAATACTAAAACATTTCAAATGTCAGCAAGATTTCTGCTATTCCAATTTCATAAAGATGAAATATAAAATAAAAGCACTGAATGGTTGTCCTATATCTAAACTACCTTGGTTAACACATGAATCTTCTTTGTATTGAAAAGGCTTGTTTATTCAAGAAGTAAATCAAAACATTCTGTGTAGACTCTAGAACAGCCCAAATTCCTGAACCGTGAGTCTTTTTGGGAGATAGTCTAGTAATCCCATACTGTATCAGAAGCCAAAGTTCCAATGCCAAACTCCTGTACCTAACCATACAAAAATTTAAACACCTAAAATTTATTATGATATACGTCATCTGTAGTGATTGCTAGAAGCCAGGAACTATGTCTATTTAAATTACACAATATCCAATGTACTTTGTTGGATATAAAGTTAAGAGCACACTATCTCAAATACAGATACACACACACAAAATAAGTTAATAAATAAATTCAAAAAAGGGTATGTGAAGAGAATTCTGTTAATTGCAAATCTCCAGAGAAACGAAACCTAAAATGTAGACAGGTAATTTGATCTTCCTCAGAGCTGATACTACAGATGAAATCAGACAGCATTTAAGGCTACTGGTATAACTATCAGTCTCACTTGAAGTGACAGCTAGGAGTCCACACTGTAAACAATAAGAATGTTCTTTAACAAGAGAATTATCTCTTGGTTTTAAAGAATGAAACAATACATCTTATAGAGTACGTATTTCCCTCCATTTATATTAAGGGAAAGGCCAAAAGTTAATGCCAAACAGTCTCTGGTTCATCATTTTTATTTTTCATTTTTGTAAGGGTGTAATGACTTGTTCTGACTAGCTCTTGGTTGAAAGTAGGTCTTGTAACTGTCCTCAAGTTTAATACATTTTTGCAGGATCACAGAGTACAGATTCCAATTAATCAAACATTTGGCGAGGTTATTTACTCTGCTTCAGAGGAAGGAAAGAACATGCATTCACGAGTGCGTGCATGCACACACACACACAGGCTCATTTAAAATAGCAATGCCGGGGCGCTTGGGTGGCTCAGTGGATTAAAGCCTCTGCCTTTAGCTCTGGTCATGATCCCAGGGTCCTGGGATCAAGCCCCACATCGGGCTCTCTGCTCAGCTGCAAGCCTGCTTCTCCCCTCTCACTCTGCCTGCCTCTCTGCCTACTTGTGATCTCTCTCTCTCTGTCAAATAAATAAATAAATAAATAAATAAATAAATAAATAAATTTAAAAAATAGCAATGTCATTTTCCACATGTAACAAATTATTTCCAAGAATTACCACTGAATATAGAGAAGTTTTAATTATTTTATAATGTAAGTGCTAAACCTAGCTCCTTTTAATTTATTTCAACCCCTCCAGGATAAATCAAATTTAAGACAGAACAATCAGAACTGAGATATAACAGTCTGAGGTGTCAAACATGAACTATGTACTTCTTTCCAAATTATGGTCTAAACTCTCTAGAAAACAACATCATATCGGTTTAAAATTGCTTGAAATAAAAGTGATGGTGGGTAGAATGGGACACCCCTTGTCAAAAGGGAGAGAAAAAGCCACCTTTTAATTTATAATTCTAAAAACCTAGTTCTAATACTGAGAAAGACTGTTTTCAGAGGAATGCATACTGATCTGTGCCACACATGCAGTCTTTCCAATTAATGGAACAAATGGTCCTCCCTCAATACTACAGGGCAGAACTCGTAAGTTTTTACTGGGAAGGGGAAACCTCAGACTTCAAGAATTGCTTTTGAGCTTAGTTCAAAACTTTTCCCTTAATACTTTATAAAGATATCACGGTCATCTTTAAACAAACAATAAGAGAATAATAAAATACACCTGAAACGGATATTCTGATTAAGAAACACCTTCTCCTCTCCTGAGAGGCTCCAGAGGGAAATCTATTTTCTCAGAAAGTCTTAAAAATCACTTACTTACCCATCTACTGAATTAAGTTGGAGATTATACTGGATTGCCATTTGTAAGATAGAATCACATTAATCTTCCACTAAATCTTCCTTTCTAGTTCCTCACCAGGCAGTGAAGTATTGAAAGAGGACAATCCTCACATGGACAAAGATTAGTTGAGAAACCTTAGTAGAATCCTTCTGCTGTCAGTATAAAGTTGTTTAATTTATTTCCTTCAGTAGGAAAAGTGATGAAAATATGCAAAGAGCCCACTTTGCTAATTGTAAACAAGCATGTATACACCTTTCCAAAAGATACATATCCAAAGTATAGTTTCCCATTTCAAAAGCAACTTGAGTCTGAAAATACTGCAAAAATGGAAGTACTATGAAATGACAGTGAGAAATTACAAGCAGCTAACTCATTATTCAATCAAGAATTTGGCACAGTCATAAACCATGTACCATCTATTTTAATGGATCTTAATTCTCCTGCTATCAGTTGAAATTCCAAATTGCAAATTGAAGAACTCGTGCCAAAATGTGATCATTTTCTCAATTTTTCTGCCTCAGAATACTGTTACAAAGCACTACAGCACACAGTTCCATTCTTGACCTACGAGATTATACATTCTGTAAACGGACATGTAAATGTCCCTAAACCATAATACAAAGATTTACCCATTTCCAGGGAAGGTAAACATTAATGCTTACGTGCAACAGTAAAATACATATGCTCCACAAACAGCAGAATATCTCCAAACTGCAGTAACTATCCTAATTGTTTCATTCATACAAGCAATTTTTGAGGATAAAATATTATGTATCTAGGCTCTTTAATCAGTTTCAAAGCAAGGCAAGCTCTCTAGTTGCATGGTATGTATGTCTTTAAAAACTGGCTACTACTAAGTACACAGAGCCAAATTATTAAAACTGTAGATTAGAAAGGAGCTTTCTTTTGATGTCTTTAACCACAGGGTGGCACTTTATCAACCATCACCTTGGTTTACTCCAAACCATATACCCAATACAATTTTGTGTAGTCAATTTAGATTATGGTCACTGGTGAATATCCCAAGAATTCTTTAAATGAATAAAAGGGCAATTTTTACTGACTTATGCAAGGATGAAGCAAAATTTCACCCTCTGCTTTTCTTTAGCACAAGCAGTTCTTCTCTGTTACTTTCTACCAGGGGCATATTAAATTGTACCAAAACCCACATCAGATTATAGCAACTATGTTTAAATCCAACATTTCCATTTTAATAAAATTATAAATTTAGGATTATGATATATTTGTACTTCATTTCTCATTAATGAAACCTAAGATGCAAATATTTATAATATGGAAAAGCAGGAAAGCACAAAATATGTCTACCTCTACTTCAAAGATCACATAACAACAAGTTATGTTGAAATTCCAAATTTGTTGGAATTTCAAGTCTACTAAATCTGTGTTCTAGAGTCGAGATCTTGTGAAGGGGCAGATTTGGCCAACATAGACTGAATGTGACCTCAGTGAGATTTTTTGTTGAAAATATATACATACCAGATAGTTTTATAAATTCTATGATTTAAAAAAAATCCAATGTGGCAATCCTGCTTATTTTGCCATTAAAAAAACAGACACAACAATGGCCAGTTAAAAAGATGTCATTCAGAACTTGAACAAGAGAGATAAACTATATCTTTTACTATAAAGCTTTTTTGGGGAGGGAAATAATCAAGCTTGACAGAGAGAAAGCAAATAAAAGTACTTAACACAAAGAATAAATTATAATACCAAGTGAAAACACTTTAATAAAAAAACATTAAGACTGAAATTAATAGGAAAATACAATTTAATTATGGAAAATGGTTCTAATTTGTAATTGGTGAACTCAGTTATTTTGTAAACAAAACAAAATAAATACAAAGAACACAAAAACCTAGCTTTCCAGTCTTCTAGGTTTTAACTACCTCGAGCAAAACTATGAGGTTTTGCAAATAGTTCTTTTACTCTTTAACACCTGGGCTATCTTAAATTTGAAATTACTCTCCTTTGCTTCTAAATGAGAAAGGTTTTAGCAACAATATTAAAACACACTTGAACTTTACTGCAGTGCTCAGATATTACATTAGAATAACAAATATTTACTCCTAAAATTTATCTCCACTCCTTTATTCAATAATCCTGCTTTTAAATATTACAAATATTTAATAGTACATGAATTATATATAATATATTAATGATATTTAATAAAAGATGTGCTGATATATATTTACATATTAAAATAATATATAAATATTATACCATCTCACTTTTTTAGCAAACATAGCATAATACTTACTGTATATTTTAGCTCTCTAACCATAACATAATATCCCCCAATTCTAGGAATTACAAGCTCTTCTTGTAAAAATTTCAAATATTAACATTCGCTTTTACTTTAACATCACCAAAGTAACCTGTCACAAGTTCAAGAATGTTCATTCCAGGACTATATTTCTTTATTTAAACTCTTCCCCCACCTAGCAGTAAGACAATCGAGATTAAGGGGGCTAGGGCTAAGTTTTGTTGAAGGAAGCAATCTGATAAGTAACTGAAGCCACTTAGAAATTATAAAAATTATCTTTGCCAACCATGAGATTAGGTGACTATATAGCTGGGAATGTTCTGCAAATGGAAAATGAACAGAAAAAAATGAAGGTCTCAGAAAGCAAAACTAAGTGTATGAACTCAAGAACACTGGAAATGGTGAGTAAATGTAAAATATTTCTGCTAATTTTAACTTCATTAAACCACTTAAGAGTGGTTGTCTTGGGATGGTGGGAAGATAAGACTCTTGACCACTTTCCATTTCAATACCTTACCAAGTTTACAGTGCACATGGAATGGCTGCTGGATATCATTCCGTTGCCTCACCAGATCCTCCCTTCCCCCTGCTCATAACACCTGGAAGCTGACCTATATGGGTCAGGTCAGAAAGCTCCCTTGCCCTCAAGATTCCAGTAATATACAGCTGATGGGAAGTACTATAGAACTCTAGGAGTTTGGAGAAAGCAAGAAGAAACAGGCTGGAGTATTATTCCTTGATTTCCTACCTACTGAGAAATGTGCAATAAAATTTTGTATAAAACCACTGTAGTTCAAACAATGAACCAAATGCCTAAAGAAATGCAAGAATTTCTACAATGACACATAGAACATAGAAATAAAATTACATGGCATTACCTGGTCTTTAAAAATCCTCAATAATACATCTTTTTTTTAAGAAGGAAAGAAAAAATGGGAAGTCTTCTTAACTTACAGCTAAGTATATTATGTTATATTATGCTATATTATGTTATTTAATTCAAACTATAGCTTAGGTAGTATTATAAAACAAAGTAGGGCCTAGTAGTAGCACATTCTAAGAACTGAGAAAGTTTGATATACTATATACTTAATTTGTTTTTTTTTTTTAATCCTTGACATTCAGCCATTATTTTAACTTCGATACCTATCTTGGTTTAAGAAAAATTATACTTCAAATTAATCACAAAATGTCCTACCTAAAAATAATTTAAGAAAATACAACATTCATTAAAGGCAGAGTCATTCAAAGCCATCAACCCAAGTACACATCTTACCTTGGCTTAAAATCACACAGCACTCTTTAAACCAAAATATAAAGAAATAACTGCACTTACAGGGATGATTTTACATTACCTTTTCATAGAGAACTGGGTAAAAACCACATATATAACACAACTAAATATGAAATTATCTGTGACATATCAAAATCAGTTATGCAGTAGAATTTTTGAAATATAAATATAGATGGGTGGGTTTTTGTTGTTGTTGTTGTTGTTTTTACCTGTTTTGCAATTTCTCTTAAACAGGCTACTCCTTGTTCAAAATTAGGGAAAGCTACTGAGCCATACTTTTGGTATTCAGGGATTGGTCTGATTTTTATTGTAGCTTCTGTTATCACACCAAGAGTTCCTGAAAAAGAAGGGGGAATAATCCAATATATCACATGCCAATTTTCTAAATCATATTTAAATCTATTTTATCTATTTATTCTATTAATTTATTCTATTCATATTTAAATCTATTTATTCTATGTGGGGAATAAAGGCTACTCAAGTCTTTTTAGAAAAACAACTAAACAAATTTTATACTTTCTAAAAAAAAAGGTTTTGGAATACATTCTCTTATGTTAGGTATAAATACTTTAAAACATTTTTAAGGTAACCTTCCTACAAGAAGGTTACTTTTAAATACTTTTTAAAGTATGACAACCTATTAAAAGAAAAAAATTTTTAAAAACAACAGGTTTGTATACCTCAAACATTCAGACAAAAGTATATTTTGATATTTGTGCCTACTTTCACTGTGAGAAAAATTTGCTGGGGCAAAAAGAAAATTCTATGAGAATTTAAAAATGATAGAAGAAATTAGAGGGACTATTATTACCCTGCTTTTTTTCCTAGGAATTCATGCGAAGACAATGGCAATACTAAGATGCCCTTGTAAGACACAAAAAAAACCCAGATATTTCAGAGACAGAGTAGTTGCCATAAATACCTAGTACAAGAGAACCACCGATGAAACAAATGCTCTTTCCTTATGTGGAAATTTCCTCCTTACTCGGAGGAGGGACAAATCAAAGAGGAGAAAAGCAATTTAAATATAAACTTCATTCTATGAGATCTAAATAACTATGCTAAAATATCTGAAGAGACATGGTTAAAATGATTATATTCACAAAGCCAAGCTTTTCAAATTAGTGGTTTCTGATGTACAAATGGTAGAAATTATTAATACTATTAGTAAATTTTCTGAGAATGATAAAAAAAGAATCAAGAAGGAGGGAAATCTCTGAATTAGAGAACTTAATGATAACAACAGAAATAAATAAAAAGCATCACAAAAATCAAAGCTCCCAGTACATTTATAATACACCCAAAATGTCAATACAGGATACAAGATTAAAAACTAAGAGTTCAAAAAAAAAAAAAAAAAGAGTTCATTAAAAAGTAAACTACATTAGATCACAGTATGCTCATCACATATACAAATGATTGCCTACCAAGATATCAAATATGACCCTATTATAATTTTTAAATCACAAAAACTCTGCAATTAGCATTTAAATAAAAAGTAAATATATCTTGTAAATTTTAAAGGATCACAAAAGTGACTAAGGCTTTATCTTTAATTTCAGCATCTTTATTGAAATATAATTCACAAACCATAAATTTCACCCATTTAAAGGATAAAACTCAGTATGTTTTCAGTATAATCACAAATATATGCAACTATCATCAAAATTTAAGCTTAGGGGGCACCTGGGTAGCTCAGCTGGTTAAGTGACCAACTCTTGATTTCAGCTCAGGTCATGATCACCGAGTCATGGGATCAAGTCCTGTGTTGGGCTCTATGTTTGGTGCGGAGTCGGCTTGTCTATCTCCCTCTGCTCCTTACTGCCCACCCCCCAGCTCTCTCTCTCAAATAAATAAACAAAATCTTAAAAAAAAAAAATTCTAAGTCTAGAACATTTTTAATACCCCCCAAAAGAAACCCTGTACCCATGAAATAGCCATTCTCCATTTCCCCACACATACACTTCAGCCCTAGACAATCATTAATCTCGTAAATCTCTATAAATCTACAAATCTCTGTAAGTCTCTACAAATCTATAAATCTCATAAAATCTCTATAAGTTTGCCTATTCCGGACATTTCATATAAATGGAATTTTACAATATGTGGTCTTTTGTGACTGGCTTCTCTTTTCAAGGTTTATCCCTATTATAGCATGTATTAGTACTTACTCTTTTTTAATTGTGGACTATTACTCCATTGTATATATAATTCATTTTGTTCATCTATTCATTAGTCAATGGACATTTGGGTTTCCAAATTTTTTAAAAATATAAAGCGCGCACGCACACGCACACACACACACACACACACGATGCATAGGGCAAAGTATGGGGGAGGGGGTTCAGAGTTCCTATGTCCTCTGCAGATGCACTACCCTCCCAGCACCTCCATGTGTTCACCATCTTGCAAGCTCCCTGAAACCAACATTTTAGTGATTTTTATGGAGGCTTCAATACATGGGCATGATTGATTAAAACAATAATTCAATGTCCAGTCCCTCTCCCCTCCCTAGAGCTGAGAGTTCCACAGGTTTCCACATTTTGGCTACTTCATATGAATAATGCTACTGTGAATATACATGTAAATTTATATACATATTTTTGTGTGGATGTATGTCTTCCTTTCTCTGGAATATATACATGAAGACTTTTTTAATTTTAGAAAAACCTCTGGTCCTAGTCCACATTACCCTACTCTCAGCCACCTTTTCCTAAGGCTACATTCTGGGCAAGTACCACCAAGAGGTTAGGGGAATGGAAAGAAGTTAGTTCCCTTCTTGTACCCACCTGGTGGGACAGAGGCTCTACTTGGAGTGACACACTAATACTAGGGTCCCAACTGCCCTTAGCCTGGCTCGAAAAGAGATGGCATCTTGCCAGGAGAAGCAAACCAAGAAAATCTGTTTTCCTTTCCTCTTTTCCCTAGCACTCAGCTACCAAAGTAGGGATGATGTCCTCAGAGAAAAGAATGCCATTGCTCCCCTCTGCTCCCCTCCTGAGCCATGCTCAGAGACTCAGAAGCTCAGAGACTCAAGCTCAGAGATTTGGTCTCAAGGGGCTGAGGAGGGAGGGGGGGAAGGAATACAAGCCAAAAAAACAGTTCCTAATCTCTTTCTAAAGAAAACTATTTTGTTTGCAACAAATAGAGCATGGAAAAGTTCAAGCCTAAGAGCACTCTCAAATCAGTGGAGGATGTGGTAAAAGGCAACTGGGAGGACATAGGTAAATTTATTGTAGATAAAAGCAACATTGTACGCCAATTAGTTTGCTTATATAGAAATAGTGCACAGGACACCAAATATGCCTCAAGACGCCAAATATGCTCAGAAAAGTATCCAAACACTAACCTCAGGAACTATCCCTTCTAAGAGATACACTTAAAATGGGTGAATTTTACAGCATGTGAATTATATTTCAATGAAGCTATTTAAAAAATAACCATGATAAGTTAATTAATTCTCTAAACGAATTACAAATGAAACTTCAGAGTTTTTTTTTTTAATAAGGAGCTAACAGTTATACCTTGTACAAATTGGAAAATTTGTATCTTATGCTATAAAAGTATCTTAAAAGGCACCTAAAAGAACTTATATAAGAATCTTATGCTATAAAAGGCACCTAAAAGAACTTCTAAATCTTGGCCAGAGAAGAGGCAAAAGGCTGACAAGTATAATACTAGTACTATGATGTCCCCTCATCTACCAGTACAGAATTATTTACCACACTTGTTCGTTCCTATCAATACAAGTGGTATCACTTTAATTTCTAAAGTTGCTGATTTTCCTACCACTATGCTGACAGTACCACTAAGCTTATTTGTAATTCTTTCAACCCTTTTTACATTTATAGAAGCTCCTGGTAGCCTTGGAATTAACACCTCATGTTAAATGTCCTTTCTACAAACGAACTAAAATTTGACAGGCATATAATCCTAAACACAGGAATCATCTCTATTTAACTCTAATCTGACCACAGATTACAGAACACTTTAATAAATACTTGCTGAAACTAAAAAGTCACCAGATTGAAATCCATTAAGGAAAAGGTCAGAATAAGCCATGATTGCAGACAGGAACACTTTTCTTCTTAAAACTAAACTCCAAGTTCCCAGGTTTTTGTGAAATCTTTCCTTA
Organism: Mustela putorius furo; assembly: GCF_011764305.1. Classification (NCBI taxonomy): domain Eukaryota; kingdom Metazoa; phylum Chordata; class Mammalia; order Carnivora; family Mustelidae; genus Mustela; species Mustela putorius. The sequence continues at coordinate 4,934,138 of NW_025422021.1, forward strand.
ACATCTGAGAAATGGAGTCATTTGAAAATCCTTCTTTGAATTAAAGCATATAATATTATCTAATACAACTTAAATATAATCCAGGAAAAAGCTGGAAACCATTTAAATGCCAATCATTGAGGGTCTGGCTAGTGTAGTCAGTAGCTGTCGAAAAGAATGAAGTGGCTCTAAACGTAATGATATGGAGTAAGCTTTACAAAGTGCAAGCAGAGTAGTAAAATCCCGTTTGTGCTTTTAAAAGAGCATACATACACACTTAAATATAGCACAAAGTGTTTACTGTGAACAAAGGAAATGCTCTGAAGAAGGAACAGAAGGCAGATTTCCCATTATACATCCTTAATACCTTTTGAATTTTGTATATCTGTCCATATTTTAATTTTGCACATGTAATTACTATATTCAAAAAGTTTATTTTAAAATATATATACCTTTACATTAGCAAACTTCTTTTAAAATCCTAATTCTACAGTGTAAAGTGACCATGCCTTAAACTTCTGCCTACCTGTATTGCTTCCTATGTAGAGTAGGTACTCTCAAGTAATAAAACCCCCCATAACATAAGTGAGGTTAAAAAAAAAATTGTAAAGTGAGACTCTGCATTATCACAAGGTTAATGAAATGCCCAAAGCAAGTCTCTACAACTATCCAGCTATGAGTCTACAGGGGGGTCCCACTGTGAAAGCAAAGTCACCCAGGTCTCAGAGAGCAGCTTCCATTCAACTTCCATTCAAATTAGCCCATTACAAATGGATATATCTAAATTCACTCAATCAAATGGCTCGTTTCTGTTGTGTTTTATTATATTTAATGATTCTTTTGCTTTGGGAACGTTATGCCAGTGGAATGATATAAAAGACTTGAATTATTATACCTTGAATATATGTACATTATATCACTTTATACACTTATATTTTAATTCTACTTTATATAATTGCTTATAAATAATTCCATGGCAATATGACATCACAGAGGCTTATACATCATTCACTTTTTGGTTTCATCAAAACTACACTACAATAAATTTAAGAATTTTCTAATCTATAATTTTCAAATATAACGTTTCTTCTCAAGAAAACTGAAAGCTTCACGTGCTATTTGATATAAAATGCAAGTATTTGCTTAAAGTAAATAAACTCTTTTGTAATTTAACAATATACTTTCAGGTGACTTCAGGACTAAGAAGAATGTAAGTCATTTGACTCTGAATCTTCCCTCTCTCTACCTTCCCCTGCCTCAAAACAAAAAAATCAATAAGAAACAGAAAACCACAAATAATATTGAAATAAAACTTTCACCATTACTAGAAGACAAAAAAAAAAAAAAAAAAAAAAAACACTCTGACCCTCACATTACTTGTTAAATAGAGATAAAAAGAAAAAATTCCGAAAGACCTACTATAGCCTTCCACCTGCTGCAAGCTTCTAAGTGTAGAAAGTAAGGGGAGGCTTAAAAGATTTTATATGGAAAAACAAAGAGTATCTGAGGACTTGGAGAAAGCAAAGACAAAATCAACCACAGACACCAAAAGTGCAACAGTAACACCAAAATCCTGTACAGGGAAATCCATAGCCCTGGCTGTGGGGAGGGTCTGAAAATGGGAAGAACTAGAAAGGCATCCTTAGAGAGACAAGTGGAACATTTTCAGAGGAGCATCATATTCAGAGAAGTGTGGTACTCCTTGGAGACAAAGTAATGATGGGAAAGAATTAAGTAAGAGAGAGAAATTAAATATCCTATAGAATAAAAAAGAAGACATGCCATGCCTTCTCCCACCAAAATACCACCATCCACAAAACAAGTAGCACAAGAGAGGGAAGCAGCACAGAAAAGAACATTCCCAAACTAGGAAACACTCTCTAAGTAATAAATAGCAATAGAAAAAAGCAGACCAAATCCACAAAAACTACTAGAAAGAGACAAAATGTAAATAAAAGCTTTTCTGCTCATGAAAAGTCTCTCTCCTAAACCAATCACGATCCTGTAAAGAAAACAGTAATAAACATCTCAAACTGAATTAAATATTGTCAAGCAAGCTTTTGGGGATATTAAAAATTAAAAAAATAAAAAACCTGAATCAGAAATACAATCATCAAAAGTCAGCAAAAAACAAGAAGAAATGAAATGAGAGATAACTAATCTCAGGAAAGAAAAAGAGCAGCGACAACAATAAAACAACATATAAAAAATGAAGGCTAAGTTATAAGGTATCCAAAGGAGAACAGAGAATAGATTCAAATGAAGACTTGATAAAGGGCACTGAAGAAGAGCAGGAAAATAATGAAGGGAATGAAAATGAAATAAAGAAAAAAGCTGGGAATAAAAAAGGGTTAGTCACTCCCTGAAATGCCAAACAAACACAGTCAAGTATAGTATAATTGGTGTCCCTGAAGAAGAAAAATCAAAACAAAGGGAGGGAACCCCTAATATTTAACAGTAGATCCAAAAAAAACTTTCCAGAAAGAATAAAAGATGTAAATGTAAACATAGAAAGGGTCCACTAGGTGCCATGTTAAACAACACAGATCAATCAACTCTGAGCTATAAAAGTAGTAGACTTCATTAATTAAAAAATCCTCAGGACACTCAGGCAAAAAGAGGGAAACAATCTACAAAGGCAAAAGAACTAGCATTAGATTTCTTTAAAGCAACATATAAAACCAAGCAACACTGGAGCAGCATTTTCAACAATGAAGGAAACAAAGTGCAACCCATGGACATTATAACCACTCAAGCTGTCTTACAAGTCTCAAGGTCATACAAAAGGTAAAATTACACAAAAGGACTGAAAATAAGGGGGCGCCTGGGTGGCTCAGTGGGTTAAGTCGCTGCCTTCGGCTCAGGTCATGATCTCAGGGTCCTGGGATCGAGTCCCGCATCGGGCTCTCTGCTCAGCAGGGGGCCTGCTTCCTCCTCTCTCTCTCTCTCTGCCTGCCTCTCTGCCTACTTGTGATCTCTCTCTGTCAAATAAATAAATAAAATCCTTAAAAAAAAAAGATTTAAAAAAAAAGGACTGATAATAAGCATTTCACTTATTTCGACATAGAGCAAAGACAAAAACAAGGGTGGGTCATAGGCTTAAAAAAATAAAAATGTAGTTTTAACCATTTTTCAAATGAAAGAACGAATTATTTTGAGTTACTAGTAAATTTCATACGTAAGAAAAGATGTAAAGCATTTCAGAGGCTTTGACTATTATAGTGTCTAAAATGGAAGGAAGCTGCTAATTGAAAAAAATCATTACGAAAAATTCGTAACACAAGATAAAAACATTAAATTCAACATGATTAGTCACATGTAGAACTTAGAAGGATCAGAAAAATACATTTTAGGGGCGCCTGAGTAGCTCAGTGGGTTAAGCCTCTGCCTTCCGCTCAGGTCATGATCTCAGGGTCCTGGGATCGAGCCCCGCATTGGGCTCTCTGTGCAGAGGGAAGCCTGATTCCCCCTCTCTCTGTCTCTGCCTGCCTCTCTGCCTACTTGTGATCTCTATCTGTCAAATAAATAAATAAAATCTTTGAAAAAAATGCATTCTTTAAATGATAATGCTTTCAAGGCTATCATGAGATAATTTTAACTATAGCAAAAAAAATTTTTTTTAACTTGAAGAAAAGTATATGATTCACATTTAAGGCAGAAGGTAATTATTTAGATGGCTAAAGACAACAGATAAAAATACATACTATGAAAGAATATGAACTTGCTGTGATGAGTACTAGGTGATATACAGAAGTGCTGAATCACTATACTATACTCCCGAAAACTAGTATTATATTGCATGCTAACTAGAATTTAAAAACGTAAAAAAAAAAAAAAAATCCTAAAGTAAAAAATAAAATAAAAAAAAATATGATTTCACATAAATTAACTTTCTCAATCATGCTGTCTCCCAGCCTACATTAAGATGACTCTATGTCCACATACAGAGATGGGGATTAAGGACTATACTTGTATAGACTACTTGTAAAGACCACTGATGCCAAAATAATAAATAGCAACAATAGTAATAAACTTAACATTTGTTCAGTATTTACTAAATGCTTATAGACTGCTTATCATAATCTCATTTAATCCTCACAAAAGCTTATGAAAATGGTTTCTTTTATTATCCTAATTCTATAGCTGAGAACACTGGCATAGAAAATTACCTAATTTACACAAGCCACAGAAATTTATGTGGTGGAACCAGGACTGAAATCCAGATCTGAAAGATTTCATCATTCATGCTCCTAAATCATTTTACATATATGTGTATAATAAAATCTCATTTAAATACAGTAATTTTCCCTAGTATATGTTTAATAAATCATATTTCTTTGCTTCCTCTATTATGAGTTTACCTTCCTCAAATTCAGAAAATAATTTATTATTGAGAGAGGTGTTCTAGTCATTTAGATACAGTTTAAACTATTTTAAAAGACATAAAAGACCAAATTCTCTCTCCAGTTACCCTGTAACCCTTACCATTCTACTCTAGACCTGCTGCCTACTACACTCTTATAGCTAAATCTTATGTTCCTGTTATACTGAAAACCTGGCAGCTTCACCATGCAGAGGAGGCTCTTTTCACTTTAAGTCTGCCCACCTGCAGTTCTCTCTGCAGGGCAACTCCCTCACCACCTTATTCCGTCAACTCCTATCAACCTTCAGGGACCACTTTAGGTATGACCCCTCTGAAGAGGTCTTCTTAAGCACCCATTAATATGAACTTTGTCTGTATTTCTCCTGCATTTACTTCTAATCACACAATTTATCATACTATATTATAAAGGCCAATTGTTACCTGTGTCCCTTCAGTGTGCCAGAATAGTGACTAGCACCAAAAATTTTAAAATACTAAGCAAAGGGAGAAAAAAATGTCTGATATAGTTACTTAAAAAGATCATTTATATTTACAGAGTTGACTCCAACTATGTATGCACCAAGAGTATAATTAGTAACTCTCAGTTTTAATACCTATTCATTACTCAATTTGATACCAGATGGCAAAAGGTTATATATCTCAGTTAACTTTTGGATGATGTGTTAGTATTAGAAGTTGCAGAATTTGTTAAGGGAATTTAACATTTTTCTCATAAAAATGTAGTTCTATTTTTCCACAGAAGAGTATACTGATCAGAAATAAGAAAGTAAACTGGTGATACATCGTGACAAAGGTTTATCATTGATTATCATGAAAAAATATTTAAGCTATATCACTGCTCATCAAATCAACAGTTGACCTCTAACATGGCACTGAGACATAGTTTGTTGTATTTTCCCTCCTTGATGTTTCTATCAAAAGATAGAATTGATGTCCTATCATCCTAGTTTATTATAATCGCTCTCTCATTCATGAATACAGCTAAACATTTCAAAAATCTCTTTTTTAGCTTGTACCATCTTCTAAATTAGTAATGAGTTCCTCCACTAAGTTAGAGACACTTGTTTTATCTTATTTCTCTGAATTTAAGGGATATTCCTGTCTCTGAATTTAAGGGATATCCCTGTCTACTATTCTAAGAATTAAAAAACACGACTATGTTCATCTTATCCACAACAATCACCGCAGAACAGTTAGTTTACAAAATAGATCAGTTTTTTCCTGATCAGTACAGCAGTTAAATGTGAGATAAAGAACTACATTCTAATCAACCCAGCATTAAGTAACCAAGCAAAGAACAGTAAACAGTTAAAAGAAAAAAAAGTACATCACACGTTTTAAAAGATATATAAATCAACAGGATTTTAAATTCCACTTCTTCAAAGAATCAAATAGCAAGTAATAAAAAGTACAATTACAGAAAGGCAAGACACTAAGACAATACTTTCTCAGCTATTCACCCCTGAGAAGTCAGACAAGGTTAGAGAATACTATTATATAAAATTTTAAAGCAAACCATTTTAAATCTTAACAACTACTCTTCCTAAAAAACTGTAAAACAAAAATAGAATACCAAAAAGGCTAACATCTCTAAAACTATAAAAAACCGAAATGTAAAAGGACGTTTAATAAGATGTTCTCATAATAAAAACTTTATGAAGTACTAAATTAAAGTAATAAAACTTAAAAAAAATCACCATTCTTTAAATACATAAAACGTGCCTTTCTTTCAAAGATCTTATATCACAGTATTACAGATTTTCACAAAACTGAGTCTCTAACCTGTAATTTTTTGTAATAAATTTAGTTATATTTACCTTCAGATCCCATGATGAAGTGATGGATATCAGGGCCTGTTGACATACGAGGTCCTTGACAGCTTTTTTCTATTATACCTCTAGGTGTTACCATTTTTATATGAACCACCTGTTTAATACAATGCATGATGTAAAGTCTACATATTTGTCAGTGAATGTTGTGCATGTGTGTACACACAACCATCCATATTTATAAAAAACTCTACTTTTAAAATAATAGATTAAGTGATAAATGGTGATACCCTTCAGAATTCTAGTATCTTTTAATAATTCTTAGACTAAAAATAAATTTTATATAACTTTAAAAGAAGAAAAATCATTCTAAGATTGTTACTGATTTGGGTATGTTCATCACCTTAAAAAAATGAAAAGCACTTTTCTTTAAACCAAATTTAGTCTAGGATTATCCATGTGGCAAAACTAAAGGACGAAAAAAATAATGATCATATTTTAATAGGTTCATTCTTTCACTTAATTTTGAATGAAGCACTATTAATCACCTCAAGCTGCTTCAATGCTTAGAATTCTAAGAAAAAATTTACTCTTGCCTTATTCCCACCCTCAATTTATCTACTTTGCCCACTTAGTAGAAAAGAATGAAAAGAATGAAGTATTAATTAATCAGGCAAAAAATGGGATGAAGAGGGAGATGTAGTGATTGAACTGAAAAGAAGAAAAGAGAGATGCATGTGATACAAGTCTCACACCAGTGAGAATGTAAGCATACTCAAGGGAGAGGGTCACTCAAATAGTTCCTGAAATTTAAATCAGGAAATGGTTAGGTAAAAATCCCAACACATTTTTACAACAGCTTTTTGACAGATAAACAAAAATAGTCTATTTATTATTTAAGGAAATGAGCAGAGGACATCAATAAACAATTCACAAAATAGAAAACAAAAATCACCAATGAAGACATTTTAAAAGGATACATTTACTTGCAATTAAAGAAATTAAAAAAATTAAAAAGACAAAAATAAAAATAAAGGGTCCAGTAAAAGAAATACTCTCATAGTGCTAGTGGGAATGCCAATTGGCACAAATTTCTATGAAACATTTTGGCAATAAAAATTCAAAGACTTAAAAAATATATATAAATGTCTTGATTCAGCAATTCAAGCCTTAGGAACTTCCCCAAAGTGACTGAAGATGTATACCAAGGAAATTACTAAAGAAGATATTTTCCTCTTTTTTTCCTACAATTTTGAAATCAAGAATAATTTAAAATATTCACTAATTGGGAATTACTTTAATAAACCATGAATTACTAGTAAAAGAGAATTATATACAGTCTAAAAATGATAGTGTATAAATACACTTGTCTTTGTTTTTTTTCAAATTAATATATTGATAACATAGTCTAAAGAGATTAAACACAGCATGATCCTATTCTGTATCAAAAGCCAGATACACACATGCAAGTAAGCACATTAGGATATATGATGATCTGTGGTCCTTAAGGCTCTCCAAAAAAGCGATAAAATAAATGACATGCTTTAGCAGTACTAAATGTAGCAGTCTATCACATGTTAACTATGAAAAAGTTTTTAATAATCCAATAGTGAAAGGATCAAATTCTCTCTTCTGAAATTGAATGTTATTTTATTTGCAAAAGGAAAAATGTGATTTCTTAAATATCCTCAATTTTTAAAAAGACAGGATTATGTGAACATTTTAAGTGTTTATAATACACACTTATAATAATTCCATGCAGTGAATATCATTATTCTACTTTAAGAAGTAAGAGGAAAGAAGTTTAGAAAGATGAGCTAATTTGTACAAGGTCACACAACTAATCACTGGAAAAGCTACACATGGAACAGAATGCCCACAGTTATACTATTACCACACTAACTCCCAGAACACTGGCACCAGATCAGCTAAAATAAAATGGTGTACACATAAACCACTACAGGTCATATTGCTATCTACTAGAACCTTTTTAATTAGGCTCTCCAACTCTATAGAGAAAAAATTTTTTAAGAGAAGTAAGTATAAACTCTCCTAAGGCAAGAGTGGCAATGATGAGATCATCTAAATAAATGGACTAAAACCTTGGTGGACTTGAAGACTGAGGCTCCATGAGGCTTATAAAATAATGTTTATATATTTTATAAGTCAGATAATACGAAGCATCTATAAAGTTGAAATATCAGTCATTTGAAAAGGAGCACCTGTAAATAATGACCACAGTTGTCTTTAAACTGCTTCTATTACACACAGTCAACTTCACTATAATCAAAAGGGGTATACTTTTGAGAAGACCCCTACCATATAACTCTAAAAAAGGCTTTAATCATTTTATAGTAATATACTAATCAATTATGACATAGTAACCAGAAAAAAATTTACCAGGTCCTCAATATTGCCATAGATATTCTTCTTCATGCCCGATGCCCGAGTAGAAACCCATCCTCCCACGGTGCTGAATTCCAGTGAATCTGGTTCATGACCTGTACAATAACCACTTTCTTTAAGCTGAAAAACAAAAAATGTAGTATTTTACTAGTGAAAATGGGACCATTTCATATAGCATTCAACACATTAATTTTTTTTCAGTGTTCCAAGATTCACTATTTATGCACCACATCCAGTGCTCCATGCAACCCATGCCCTCCTTAATAACCACCACCAGGTTCACCCACGCACCCACTCCCCTCCCCTCCGAAACCCTCAGTTTGTTTCTCAGAGTCCACAGTCTCTCATGCTTCATACTTTAAAATTTCCATATGTCACTGGTATTTGGACTCATTAAAACCCATATAAAAAAAGAAATACTTTAATCATGCTCATCCAAAAAATTTTTTAAGCTTTTGCCCAGTGGAAAACTTTATAAAACTGAAAAATGTGGACCAAAAGACAGGCTTGCTAGCCAATCTTACTCCTTTCATCCTTTTAAAATAAAACCAACTACCGTCCCTACTTCTTTTTTTTTTTTTTTAACCACAAAGAGATAATTTAAATACTTACGGAGATCAGATTATGTTTAAATAACTGTCAACTTCACCTAAACACTTTCAATAAATAAAGCACTTAATCTCTTGTTTTCCCTACCCTAACATAATATGCAGCAGGCCTGCAGAAAATCTAAGCAAATTGCCTGTACTTAATTCTCTCAAGGAGTCATGTGTTTTAATGTACAGCCATCTGGCTAGGTTTCCTGCATGTAATACCGTCATTTATTTGTGATGCAGATCATGCATTCCTGTACATTAAATAGTCACTTGTTTCTCATTTTTCTATATTAGCTTGGCTTTGCCATCTGCACAGCACCTGAAGTTGAATGGATGCCCTTTACTGCAACACCACCAAAGCCATTCCACTGCAATCATTTTAAAGACTAAGGCATCCCATGTCAAATGGTACAGACACCACCATCTGCACACTCACTGTCTACTGCACTCAAGCCCATCAATCTGTATTGACCATTTTGATAGTCATTCAGTTAAGCAACTGCTTCTATTTTTCAAGTAAGCCATGCAGAGATGTAGAATATGTCAGCTATGTTTGTATCTGTAAGTATGGTATAAAAGTTGTGATCCAAACTGAGAGAACTTAATAAGTTAAACATAATTTGTTAGCTTTTGCACATAAGCATTGCAAATTATTATCTTTTCTAACATTTTTGCTAGAAAAACAGCATTTAAAAAGATATCAATTATTAATAATAAATTTCACTAAATATTCAAGGTCTTTAATTTTAAGAAATTACTAACTACTCACAAAGAAGTAGCTTAAATATAAGAATGAACAATTTATTTTTTTATTTTATTTTTTTTTTAAAGATTTTGTTTATTTCTCGGGGTGGGGGGAGCACAGGCAGACAGAATGGCAGGCAGAGGCAGAGGGAGAAGCAGGCTCCCCGCCGAGCAAGGAGCCCGATGTGGGACTTGATCCCAAGACGCTGGGATCATGATCTGAGCCGAAGGCAGCTGCTTAACCAACTGAGCCACCCAGGCGTCCCTGAATGAACAATTTAAAATGAAGATCATCAGATTGTTATTTTTTAGTTTTTCCTTAATTCCCAATCTATATTCGTATTATTTACTCTCAAAAAAAACTACTGTTACTCAATTTTTCTGAAATTAGCAGAAAAAGGAAAAACACTAATAGAGCACTTAGATATCCTAAGCACTAAACAGTGAGTTTTCATATATTCTGATGACAAAATCTCCACATTACCTACACCAAAGCAAATTAAATCTAAACTACTTCTGTGAGTATATCCAGTGTTACATATAATTTGCCTCTTATGCCTGTAGGTTTACTTCATTACCTTCCTCAATTATAAACTGGCTACCACAAGCCAGGAATTACGTAAAGCAATGAAAATGAGGATATAAAAAGAATGGGGGGGGGGGAGACAGTCTCTATGCTCAAGGACCTAAACCTAGCACACCATTTTAAATCTACTACTTTGTTAAAATCTGACTAACTTCCTACTAGGTAAGTGAAGTAAGTGTAATGGTTAAGAACCTGAACATGAAACTTGCCATTTATGCTTGCTAGAAAATCTGCATGTTACAGTGCACTTATTAATAGGAAACAATTTTTGGCATATGGTTGGGTGCTTAATAAATGGTATCTATGACCACATACATTCAGCCACTTTTTCTTCTAAAGGCTGTGATTTGTTTTTGTTTTTAAGATTTTATTTATTTATTTGAGAGAGAGTGAGAGAGCACAAGAGTCGGGTAAGAGGCAGAGGGAGAAGCAGACTCCCCGTTGAACAGGGAGCCTGATGTGGGGTTTGATCCTGGGAGTCTGGGATCAGGACCTAAGCCCAAGGCAGATGTTTAACCAACTGAGCCACTCAGGCACCGCTTGCTGTGTCTTTGTTAATGCCATTAGCTGCTGGAAAATCTGAACAAAGGTTTAAAGATTTAACTCATATAGTTAATCAAATATCCTTTTTTAAAAAAAAAAATTATTTATTTATTTGACAGATCACTCATATAGTTAATCAAATATCCTTTTTTAAAAAAAAAATTATTTATTTATTTGACAGATCACAAATAGGCAGAGAGGCAGGAAGAGAGAGAGAGAGAGAGGAGGAAGCGGGCTCCCTGCTAAGCAGAGAGCCCGACGTGGGGCTCGATCCCAGAACCCTGGGACCATGACCTGAGCCGAAGGCAGAGGCCTTAACCCACTAAGCCACCCAGGTGCCCCTCAAATATCCTTTTGTAATAAAATAAAATAACCTCTCCTCTCCATCTGTATCCCATAAAACAGAATAAGAAATTTATCTTACTCATTTCTGTACTCCCATTCAATGTTAAAACAAATACTATGTTCTAGGCATGAGACACAACACTAAGAGCAAATTCTAAATTGCAGAGCTTGTTATCATATAGAAAGAGAAGGAACTGAAATTAACAAGAAACATAAATAAATACAGAACAATTAGAAGTATAAAGGAAAAAATTGAAAGTGCAGCAGAGACATTCACCCAAGTTCAAGTAAAAGGAACTAGATTTATCCTCTCACATGAAGAAAAAAAGGAAAAAAACCTGAAAAAATATAAGATACGAAAGTCTTTAAATAACTGGACATGAGGTAACAAAGGACTGTGATCCCTTGAGAAAGCAAACAAAGGAAGTGAATACTATGAATGCCCCTTGCTTATGCTCTAGATGGTGATGCAGGGAAAGTGAATCCAAGTACAACTCTGGCAAACACTGTGTGTGAGGTAAGGAGATTGAGTTTGAAGTTGTGGGAAACCAAAGCATATAAAATTCACAAGAGAAAGTACTGAAGAGAAGAGAGCAGCAAAGAGAGGGTCCCCTTTATAGTCAGCAGAGTAATGAAAAGCACATATAAGTGAGGAAACTACCCAGGATGAGAGTTAAAAACAATGCAAAGGATTAAGAGAAAAGTACTGGCACTCATATAGGGCCAGAAATCTGTTCCCACCAGCCTGACTTTGAAAATTTTTCCTTCACAAAGCATGAGATAGAACACCCAAGATGGTCATTCCTCAGTAATGAGAAATGATTAGCTTTAAGACTGAGCACTGCTCCTGAACCCACCTAAAAGATCGCAGAAAGAAGAACTAAAGAATCAAACTATATCCAAATATCTATACCCCAGGAAAAAAAAAGCTCAAGAATATTTATAGAACTGAAAAACATCCAAGACCTAACAAGATGATATTCATAATGTCTGGTACTTAATAAAAAATTGCGCCTGGGTGGTTCAGTGGGTTAAAGGCTCTGCCTTTGGCTCAGGTCATGATCTCAAGGTCCTGGGATCGAGCCCCATATCGGGCTCTCGGCTCAGCAGAGAGCCTGCTTCCCCCCCCACTCTCTCCGCCTGCCTCTCTACCTACTTATGATATCTCTCTCTCTCTGTGTCAAATAAATAAATAAAATCTTTAAAAAATAATTGCCAACTGTACAAGGAAGCAATAAAACACAACCCATAATGAGGAAAACAATATTATGAGATAAATAATCAAAGCCAAGCCAGAACCAACACAGATGTTACAATTAGCTGACCAGGACATGAAAACAGTTACTTAACTGTATTCCATATGTTCAGAGTAGAGACACAGAAAATATAGGAAGACCTAAATAAATATCTAGAAAAGTAAGAAATATAATGTTTGAAGTAAAAAAATACACTTAGTGGGGTTAAGAGCAGAATATATTTAGCAAATAAAAGATTAGTGAACTCTAAGACATAGCAAAAGAAACTGAAGAAAAAAACGAGAAGAGCAGCAGTAAGCTGTAGAACTTCAAACAGCCTAATATATAAGTAAACAGAGTCCCTAAAAGTCAGGTGGGGGAGGGAGAGTCAGATAATTTAAGAAATAATAGCCCCGAATTTTCCAAACATGATGAAAAGTATAATTGCACAAATAAAAGAAGCTCAACAAAGCCCCAGTGTAAGAAATACACACACAAAAACCCTACACCAAGGTCTATCACAATCACATAACTCAAAGCAGTTATAACAAAATCTTAAAAGCAAAACAGAGGGCAAAAAACCCCACAGAATGTACAAAGGGACAAAGATAAGATTTCTAGCCAAAAACGGTAAAGTGAGACAACAGTGAAGCATTATCTTTATATTACTGAAAGAAAAACACTATCAATTTATCATTCTATACTCAGTTAAAATACCTTTGAAAAAACAGAAAAGTAACCTTGAACTATTAAGCAATTAAAGCAAGACGGCAGGATACATGATTAATATACAAAACTCAATTGCTTTCCAATATACCAAGAAGCAACAGTGGAATTTAAAAATAAAAACATAGTGCTATTTACATTAGGCCCACCAAAATGAAATACTTAGGTATAAATCTAACAGATACATTACAAAATCTATGAAGAAAAGTCAAAGTTTTAAATAAATGGAGAGATATATTCCATGTTTATGGAAGACTCAATATTATCATGATGTCAGTCCTTCCCAAATTGATCTACAGATTCAGTGTAACAAACCCAGTCAAAATCTCAACAAGGTATTTACAGATATTAACTGATTCTAAAGTCTATATGGATGGGCGCCTGGGTGGCTCAGCGGGGTAAACATCTGCCTTTGGCTCAGGTCATAATCCCAGGGTTCTGAGATTGAGCCCCACCATCAGGCTCCGTGCTCAGCAGAGAGCCTGCTTCTCCCTCTCCCTCTGCCTGCCGCTTTGCCTATTGTGCTCTCTCTCTCTGTCAAATAATTATATAAAAAACCTTGAAAGTCTATATGGAAAGGGAAAAAACCCAGAAGAGCCAACACAATTTGAAAGGTAGTCTTTTCAACAAATGGTGCTGAAATAACTGGATATCCATATGCCAAAAAAAAAAAAAAAAATGAACTTCAATCCATCCTTTGCACCATACATAAACATTAACTTAGAATCTTCAAAACTTATCAGAGACTTGAATGGAAACCAAAAACTATGAAACTGAAATGGGAGAAAATCTTTGTAACCTTAAGTAAAGCAAAGATTTCAAGATATGACAGCAACACCACGAAATATAAAGTAAAAAATTAAATACATTATGGAATTCACCAAAATTAAAAAGATCTATTCTTCAAAAGACTCTGTTAAGAGACTGAAAAGACAAGACAAAGACTGGGAGAAAATATTTCCAAAGCATAGCTCGCCAAAAGGACTTCTATCCAGAATATGTAAAAGAATTCTCAAAACTCAATAAGAAAACAAACAAACCAATTTAAAACTTAGATAAACAACTTGAACAGATACTTCACCAAAGAGGACCCACGGATGACAAAGAGCACTTGTAAAGATCACTAGACACTAGAGATATACAAATTAAAACCACAATGAGATACTATAACACATCAAGTAGAATGACTAAAACTTAAAAGACTAACATTAACAAGTACTAGAGAGGATGTAGAGAAACTGGAATTCATACACAGTGCTAGTGGGAATATGAAATGATGCCCTGTGGGAAAATGTTTGGTAGTTTTTCAAAAAGGTTAAATATATACCTACCACTTGATTTAACTACTTCATTTCAAAATATCTACCCAAGAGAAATGAAAGCATAAGTCTAAACAAGGATTTGCACATGAATGTTCATAGTAGCTTTACTTGAAATAGCCCCAAATTGTAAATAATCTAAGTGTTCATGGATAAGTGAACAGTGGTATAGCTATATAATACAATACTACTGAGCAATAAAAAGGAACAAACTAACTGATACATGCAACAATATGCATGAATCTCAAACTAATCATGCCTCGTGAAAGAAGCCATACCCTCAATCCCCCCTCAAAAAGAGTACCTGATTAGTTTTCAGTAAAATTGGAGGACAGTTAAACAAATCTACAGTGATAGAAAGCAGATCAACTTCCAGAACTGTGACACAACACACTTCTGTTATTTAAAAAAAAAAAAAAAAAAAAAAGGCAGATCAGTGATTGTCAGGGGTGGAGGGTAAGGGTTGGGTGGAGAGAATCATAAAGAAGCAAGAGGAAATCTTTGGGTTTGGTACAGTGTTTACTATTGTGATTGTGGTGATGGTTTCATGATTGTACTCATGTTTCAAACATATCAAATTGTATCTTTTAAATAAGTGCAATTTACTGTATGACACTTTTACCTAATGAAGACACTCTACAACAAATCCATAATTGACACGTTAATGACCTCCTTAAATTGTACACATAATAAAATCAACATAATTTACAAACTAAAGAGATTAAAACATGTGCTACCCAACTACTATCTTTGTGTCATTTTAAAATTTCTAGAAGGAAAAAGCAGGATGTTTTAAGCTGGTTATCTCAGCTTATTAAGAAACTGAAGTATACAAAAATTTAATGAGGAAGAACTTGAACTGGGATCAAAATGGCTATAGAAACTACATTACAGTTTACTGGAGGCAAAAAAGAAAGTTCTATATTGGCATTTAGGGAAATGAACTAGTAGGTAAAATATCAGAAGTTCCCCAGTCTAGGAAAATGTCATTTAAATTTCAAGGAAATATGTTCTTTGAATTTTAATTCTAACCTTTCAAAAAAAAAAAAAAAACTTGAAAAGGTTAAAATACTCCATCAAATACTGTAATAAAAGAAGATATAAAATTAGAGACATGAAAGGCTACCCTTTGTTATAAAAAAAATTGGTGTGTTGATAGTGCCTCATTCAGATATAACAGAAAACTAATATGGGATTTTTATAGTCTTTTTCATTAAATACTATTATTCTGCCCACTTAAGTTCATTATATACTATAATAATTAACAAATCTATTACCTGGGTTTATATAAAACCTTGGCTTATTGAAGATCTTTAACACTGCCTCAACTAGTATGTTCAATTTCATTCCAGTTCTATCTTAGTGCATAAATCAAAAATAAAGATAATAGTTTAATAATTTTTTCCAAAGTTTTTCATCCAGAATTGGTCAGTGGCACACCAATTTGATTCAACTTTTATCCAAGAAATAAGGAAAAAAAAAACAATAAAAATAAGACCAACAAGGATGTCTTATCTCTCTCTGTCCCACTCAAAGGTAGAAGAGAAGAGTCTCTGTAACTCACATTGAACAAAGTGGTCATTATATCACCAACAAATTAAACTTTCTAATTTTGGTTTACAAAAGCTGAGTTACAGTCATCTTGACCATGTCTGAAGAAGTTGGAAATACTTTTTTTTTTTAAAGATTTTATTTATTTATTTAACAGATAGATCACAAGTAGGCAGAGAGAGAGGAGGAAGCAGGCTCCCACTGAGCAGAGAGCCAGATGCGAGGCTCGATCCCAAGACCCTGGGATCACGACCTGAGCCGAAGGCAGAGGCTTTAACCCAGTGAGCCACCCAGGCGTCCCTGGAAATACATTTTAATAATTATCTGCTTAGAATGTATGAAAGGAACCTAAAGTTTTCCAAGAATTCTTCTAGCACTAAAATTCTTGTAGCACTAAAAAAGTGCTACAAGGTTTCCAAGAGTTTGACTAATTCACGAGATGAGCAGTTTTCAATGAAATTAGGCATTGGGGCACCTGGGTGGCTCAGTTAGGCACCTGACTCTTCATTTTGGCTCAGGTCATGATCTCAGGGTTGTGAGATCGAGCCCTGCATCAGGCTGCACACTCAATGCAGTCTGTTTGAGAGTCATTCCCCTTCCCTCTCCCTCTGCTCTTCAATACCCCTCTACCCCACTCTCTCTAAAATAAATAAAATCTTAAAAAGAAAAAGAAATTAGGCATTGAAAAGTTAAATTAATAGTAAATACCAACATCTACCAGTTCATCCAATTTATCAACTTCTGAGAGTTCAATGTCCTCTATGTTCCTCCTTGCTCAATTCTTACTCATTAATTTTAAGTCACTATCAGCTCTTGCCTGAATTATGCCAGTAACCTTTAACCACCCTTATGTGCCCCCACCCAACCTCCATACAGGAACTAGCCAGAACTACCTGAATACAGAGGTAAAGTTCAAACTTCTAAAAGGGACTTTATAAGGCCCCTTTCTAATCTGATCTGTTCATGTTTTCTGGCTTCATCCTTTACCACTACTACACATATTCCCATCCAACATATAAATACCAAGAATGTGTATTCTCCCATAAACACACACTAGACCTCAGCCACACTCAGCAGTCTGCAGGCCCCCCAAAAGCAATAGCTGCCCTAAACGCCTCTGCACTTCCTCTGACTGGATTGTTCTCTCCACTCCCATTTTTTGCTGACTTTCACCCATGCTGAAGTCTCATTTTAAATGCTGTGTTCCCTGTGATATCTTCTTTGTCCAATTCCTTCCCTGCTAACCCTGTCTGTTGAGCTATAATACCCTGCATTCAGCCTTCACCTTGCAATTCTCACTCTGAATCATAACTGTCTATTTTCTGTTATAAGATAAGCTTTCTGTCGTGCTCGCTTCGGCAGCACATATACTAAGATAAGCTTTCTGTTATAAGATAAGGTTTCCAAGTGTAGGGGTTGGGGTCTTATTCACTACTATGTCCTCAGTATCTAGCTCAGTGCCTGACCCACAATGGAAACTGAGCAAATCTGTTCAGAGAATGTGCTGTAAAAGATACTCCATTCATAAAGAGGACACAAAGCAGGGCACCTGGGT
This sequence comes from Mustela putorius furo, assembly GCF_011764305.1. Lineage (NCBI taxonomy): Eukaryota > Metazoa > Chordata > Mammalia > Carnivora > Mustelidae > Mustela > Mustela putorius. The sequence continues at coordinate 4,951,876 of NW_025422021.1, forward strand.
GCCTCAGTCCGGTAAGCACCTGACTCTATTTTGGCTCAGGTCATGATCTCTGGGTTATGAGATCAAGCCCTGAGTCTAGCTCTGTGCTCAGCAGGGACTCTGCCTGAGATTCTCTCTCTCTCCCTCTCTCTCCGTGTCCCTCCCCACACTTGCTTTCTTTTTTTTTTTTTTAATAAGATTTTATTTATTTATTTGTAAGAGAGAGAGAGAGTGAGAGCGAACACAGGCAGACAGAAGGGCAGGCAGAGTCAGAGGGAGAAGCAGGCTCCCTGCAGAGCAAGGAGCCTGATGTGGGACTCGATCCCAGGACGCTGGGATCATGACCTGAGCCGAAGGCAGCTGCTTAACCAACTGAGCCACCCAGGCGTCCCCCCACACTTGCTTTCTAAGTAAATAAATCTTAAAAAAAATAAAGTAAAGAGGATACATAGCAATTCTGAAAATCTTAATTAAAGAAATAACATACCTGTCTTTCCAACTCTTGTCCTGTGATACCAGCCTCCACATGAGCTGTCAGATTATTCTCATCAACCCAGAGGATTCGATTCTGTTGCAAAGGAAAAAAAAAGTCTCATCTCCAACGTAAAGAGATTACGTACTTGTGCTAATCATCCAAAAGTCTACTGACATTTTCTGAGGAAATATAACTTCCTAACTCAAGGAAGCAAGTGACAAGACAGAAAACTAGCAAACAGAGTTACCCATGCTACTACACTACCCATATATCCCAGACTACACAACATGACAGATATAGTAACACAGGGAGTATATTACACAGGAGTTGGTTTAAAACACAGACTCTGTCTTTATTTAGGGATTAGTTTGAATTAAACTCTTCCTCTTACCTTAGCCAAATTATGTAACTAAGTTTAGTGTCTCCTCATTTGTAAAGTGTGAATAGTAACACTACTCATAAGGTTGGTGTAAGGATTAAATGAGATACTGCACATAAAAATTTAGCAGATGGGGGTGCCTGGCTGGCTCATTTGGTGGAACATGCAGCTCTTGATCTCGGGTTGTGGGTTGGAGCCCCACGCTGTGTGAAGAGATTATTTAAAAATAAAATCTTAAAAAAAAAAAAAAAAAACACTTAGCATACAAAGTTCCTGGCATTCTGCAAATACTCTCTGCACTACTATTAATAGTTAACAATCATATGTAACTTAAGAATATTAGAAGATGGCCACTGTGAGAGGAGAAAAAGTCACCTAAAAAGACATATGAGTATACTAAATGGCACTCCTGTTTTGTTTTTAATCCAAAATAGGACCAGGACAGAAACCAAAGCATACCCTGGCCTCCTGTTTAAAAGAAGGAACTGAGTATGAACTGGCTCAACTTAAATGTAAGACTGCCCAAAAATGTTTTTAACATTCTTGGTTAACCTATTTTTTGTATATATGAATCTTCGTGAATTATTCGCTAAATAAATTTTAAATTTATATTAATTTTTATTTAATATTATTTTTAGTTTTATATTTAATATTACTTATTTATATTATAACTATAAATTATTATAATTTAATATAAAATTTATATTATAACATTGTAATATGAAATCTATACTATAATATAATAATACTTAATATTATTTACATTAACTATTTACTATTATTTATATTAAAATTTATATTACTTAATATTTGTTTATATTAATTTTAATTTAAAAATTTAAATTTATTTCTAAATAAATTTAAAATTTTCAAAACAGACTTCTTCCCCCTTCTGTTTGGCTGAGCAATCAGGTTAACATATACACTCTTCTTCTGGATCCCAGAGAAGCTTTCTTTGCACTTTGATATGTTCGATTTCATGGCAATAACTAACACAGGTAAGTTTAGCTAATAATAAAAAGGAAAGAATACAACAGACAATATGAAAACTGTTTACCTATCTTTCAAATTTGCATACAAATAACTGTACTACTTAATTCACAGGATTATGATAAACATTAAATAAGGTGATATATGTGAATGGACTTTTTGTTTTGTGTTATATAAAACTCTAATTTTAATTATACTCTCACAATAAGACAACAGCAATTTTAATACAACCAAATCAGTCTTTTGGTTCTATAGCCACTAAACAAAAGGAAATATTAAACTGAAGTAAAAAGACAGAATTCAGTAATCCATTGGTACCTTATAATAACTTAGACACATCTTCTCCTCTAGTAGGCTGGCTCTTAAAGAGATTACGTACTTGTGCTAATTATATACCTTCAATTTGCCAGGAGCCCAAACATATTTTTTGTAGGGGGAAAAAAAGACTGAAGGAAGCAGAGGGAAAGAAAGAAAAAAAAAAAACCCTTTATAGGTACTCACAGAAAAGCTCAAAGAAAATATATAGAATACCCTATTATATCCAGTATACACTACCCAATACAAGTTAACAATAAAACTTTTAGACCAACAGGTCCTAGTATTATTATATGTATTTAAGAAATATAGAAATAAAAAACTGGCATAGCTATCATATTTTACACATACTGTATCAGAAGTACTCCGTGCAAAATCATGCAGAGACATAGCTTATCAACTCTAAAGCAAATCACAATTTTAAGTACCATCCATCCACTACAACAGTTATAAGATAAGCTTTCTGTCGTGCTCGCTTTGGCAGCACATATACTAAGTTCAATATTAAAAGCAGTGAATATATAAGGTTTTTCTATAAAATAAATGGTTAAAAACCTGGCATTTAAAATCCTGGCACAGAATTTTAAGCATCTACTCAGTGTAAAAGACTTTTATTTTATATTATCTCACTTAATCTTCACAATTACATTCTGGATTATTACTGTCTCTATTTCACAAATTCATTAACAGATTTAGTGGTAAATTTGTACACAGTAAAGTATACGTATACAGAAATCCAAACACAGTCAAAGCCTATTACAAAATAGGCTACTCTTAGGTGATCTTCTAAGGAAACTGCCTTTTCTTAAACTCCGGGATAAGGACAAAGGTTAATGGGGAACTTTACAGAAGAATAATCAGGCTGTTACCATCTAACATCCTGATTAATTTTGAGTGGACAACCAGGTATTATGTGCCTCCTGATGTGATGTGACGTGAGCTAGAAAAACACATCACCATCTACAAGATATCCTTGCTTAAAAAAAAAAATTTAAAAGCTATGCCTGAATCTAACTAGACTTTATATCTGACTTTGAGTTTAGAGGACATACAAAGCCTAGAGGAAGAATTAAATGACACTAAGATGAAATGACACGGAAATTCAAAATATGACACATTTTTATACTGCAAATAACTTACATTTTCCAAAAGTCAGTAACATTCAAAAGAGGAGAAAGAAGGGGGTTTCAGATGAAATGAAACAGGGAAACAACCAAAAGCTAATATGGGCCTTGTCTGAATCCCCCTATGAAAATGAAGTATAAAAGAAAGACAATTTTGAAACAACTATAAAATCTGAATGTGAATTGGATATTAAATGATATAAAGAATTCTTTTTAAATTTGCCAGAAGAAATAATAATATAGGGAGAAATGCCTTTTAAAAACAGATACATAAGGGGCGCCTGGGTGGCTCACTGGGTTAAAGCTGCCTTCGGCTCAGGTCATGATCCCAGGGTCCTGGGATCGAGCCCCGCATCAGGCTCTCTGCTCAGCAGGGAGCCTGCTTCCTCCTCTCTCTCCCTGCCTGCCTCTCTGCCTACTTGTGATCTCTGTCTGTCAAATAAAATGAGTAAAATCTTAAAAAAAAAAAAAAAAGATACATAAGTAATATTTAGATAAGTAGCATAATATCAGGCTTTACTTTTAAAATAGTCAAGAGGACAGTCTATGATGATGGAGAAGTAGAAGACCTTAGTTTCATCCAGTCCCCGGAATTCAGCTAGCTAGCTATCAAATCATTCTGAACATCTGTGAACTCAACCAGAGATCAAAGAAAAGAATAGCTGCAACTCCACAAATAGAAAAGTGACCACTTTCTGTAAGGTAGGAGGTGCAGAGAAGTGAATCCAAGACAATATATGGGAAGATAAACCACAGCAGGAGGGAAAGAGAGCCTATGTAAGCTGGAACCAGGAGGTGATATAGCAACAGAGCACAAAATCAGAACTTTTAGAAGTCTGCTCCAGTAAGGGACATCCCTGCCTGAAAGGTGCTCAGTTGGCGAAGGAGGGTGGAATCCTAGGCAGGACAGAGTGGTCCCAGGATCCCTGGGTTTCAGGAAGACCAGGGGTGCCTGAGTGTGGCAGAGTTCCCAGGCATCAGGTGGGAAAGCCAGCTGCAATAAGCAAGCCCAGGAGTGAGCTCTCAGCTCCAGGATGCCATATATTGCCACCCATGGCACAATTGGGCGACTGCTCTTTGAGCAGGGGCCCAGCAAGCAGCAGAACTAGGGAGACCTCCCTTTCTCCGCCAGGAGGACTGGCACAGATGCACACTACAGGAGTCTACAGGGTTTAGAGACTTGAAATGGGGCTGCGTGCCTGATACAGAAACACTCGGTTATAGGACGGAGACCAGGGAGAAAGGAATAATTGACTTCTTTTCCCTGAGGGTGCACTGAGGAGTGGGGCCCCAAGCTTTCAGCTCCAGGGCAAGAGATTGAAAGGCTGCCATTTTCATTCTCATCCTCTAAAGTGGCAGGAAAAGCCTTCAGGGAACAAAAAGCCACATATAGCAATCCGGAGCTGCTTACTTAGCCTGGCCCCCTGGCAAGGGTGGTGAAATTCCACTGGGGCAAATACACCCGAAAATCAATGCAACAGGCCCCTCTCCCAGAAGATCTGCAAGAACATCCAGCCAACACCAAGTTTACCAATCACACAGAAATGTAAAACTCCAGCACTAGGAGAAAATAGTATACAGACTTCATGGTTTTTTTCCCCCACGATTCTTTAGTCTTTCAATTTTTTTTTCTTTTTCCCTTTTCAACCAATTTCTTGTTTTATCAACTCTTTCTTTAAAATCTTTTTAAAATTTTCATTTGTACAGTTAAACCCTACCCTTTCATTGTATTTAATTTTATTTCTGTATATATATGTTTTTTCTTTCTTTACAATTTTGAGATATAGTTTCTTTTAAAAAACCAACCAAAATACACTCAGGATATAGTGTACTGCTCTGTTCTGTTCACCTGTCTGTTTATATCCATTCTTTCTTTTTGTCTTTTAATTTTCATCTTTACATTTACATTCTATCCTTTCATTGCATTTAATTTTATTTTCATACATATACAAATACTTATTTCTTTACAATTTTGGGATCTACTTTTCTAACAAACAGACCAAAATACACACATGATCCGAGGTATTGCTCTGTCTGTTCACCTGTCTGATTACATTCTTTTTTTCTTTTTTTTCAGTTTCAGGTATCTTCTGATTTGTTTAGTGTATATTTCTCTGGGGTTGTTGTTGCCATTTTAGTATTTTGTTCTCTCATTCATCTATTCTTCTCTGGGCAGAACGACAAAATGGAAAAACTCACCTCTACAAAGAGAACAAGAGACAGTACTGACTGCCAGAGTCCTAGTCAATATGGACATAAGTAAGATGTCAGAACTAGAGCTCAAATTAACAATTATGAAGATACTAGTGGGGCTTGAAAAAAAGCACAGAAGACACTAGAGAATGCATTTCTGGAGGGAAAAAAAAGAACCAAAATCTAATCAAGTCAAAATCAAAAGGGCTATTAATGAGATATAATCAAAATGGGGGCTCTAACTGCAGGATAAATGAAGCAGAGGAAAAAAAATCAGTGATATAGACAAAATGATGGAGAACAAAACTGAGAAAAAGAGAGATAAACAACTATTGGATCATGAGGGGAGAATTTGAGAGATAAGTGATACCGTAAGGTGAAACAATATTAGCTCACTGGGATCCTGGGGGGCGGTGGTGTGGAGAAGGTATATTGGAGCAAATTATACTGGAGAATTTCCTTAATCCAGGGAAGGAAACAGGCATCCAAGTCCAGGAGACACAGGCAATCCCCCTCAAAATCAATAAAAACAGGTCAACACCCTGACATATAGTAAAACTTGCAAATCTCAGAGATGAAAAAAAATTCTTGAGAGCAGCTCGGGACAAGAGGTCTATAATATACAAGGGTAGAAACATTAGACAGGCAGCAGGCCTATCCACAGAGACTTGGCAGGTCAGAAAGGACAGGCATAATATATTCCTGTGCTAAATGAGAAAAATATGCAGACAAGAATACTTTATCCAGCTAGGATGTCATTCAAAATAGACGGAGAGATAAAAAGCTTCCAAGGCAAGGGCAGCAGGGTGGCTCAGTTGGATAAGCTTCTTCCTTTGGCAGAGGTCATGATTCCAGGGTCCTTGGATTAAGCTCAGCAGGGAGCCTGCTTCTCCCTCTGCCTCTCCCCCTGCTCCTATTCTCTTTCTCTCTCAAATAAATAAAATCTTTAACAACAACAACAAAAACAAACAAACAAAAAAAACGTCCAAGACAAAAAGAATCTAAAAGAATTTGTGATCAATAAACCAGCCCTGCAAGAAATATTAAAAGGGAACCCTTAAGGGAAGAAAGAACCAGAAAGGAACAGAGACAAAATACAGAAAGTTACTTTACAGGCAATACAATGCCACTAAAGTTATATCTTTCAATAGTTACTCTAAAGGTAAATGGGCTAAATGCCCCAATCAAAAGATACAGGGTTTAAGATTGGATTAAAAAAAAAAGCAAGACCCATAGATATGCTATCTGCAAGAGACTCCTTGTAAACACAAAGACACCTTCAGATTTAAAGTGAGGGGTGAAAAACCATTTATCATGCTAATGGCCATCAAAAGAAAGCTGGGGTGTCAATCCTTACCTCAGACAAATTAGATTTTAAACTACAGACTGTAATAAGAGATGAGGAAGTACACTATATCAGAATTAAAGGATCTATTCAACAATAAAATCTAATAATTATACATATTTATGTCCCTAACATGGGAGCAGCCAATTATATAAACCAACTAATAAAAAAATTAAAGAAACACATTGATAAGAATACAATAATAGTATCACACTCACTGCACTCACTGCAATAGACAGATCATGTAAGCAGAAGATCAAATAGGAAACAAGGACTTCAAATGACACACGGGACCAGATGGGCTTCACATATATAGTCAGAACATTCCATCCGAAAGCAACAGAATATACATTGTTCTCGAGTGTACATGGAATATCCTCCAGAATAATCACATACTAGGTCACAAATCAGGCCTCAAAAACTGGTACCAAAAGACTGGGATCATTCCCTGTATATTTTCAGACCACAGTGCTTTCAAAGTTGAACCGAATCATAAGAGGAAATTTGGAAAGAACTCAAATACATGGAGGCTAAAGAGCATCGTACTAAAGAATGAGGGGGTCAACCAGGAAATTAAAGAAAAAACATTTATGGAAACAAAAGAAAATGAAAACAAAACTATTCAAAAACCTCTGGGATGCAGCAAAGGTGGTCCTAAGAGGGAAGTATATAGCAATAGAAGCCTTTCTCAAGAAACAAGAAAGGTCTCAAATACACAACCTAACCCTACACCTAAAGGAGAAATAGCAAATAAAGCCTAGACCCAGCAGGAGAAGAGAAATAACAAAGATTCTACCAGAAATCACATATATAGTGAAACTAGGAGCTGGTTCTTTGAAAGAATTAATAAGACTGGTAAATCCCAGGCCAGACTTATCGAAAAGAAAAGAGAAAGGACCCAAGTAAATAAAATCATGAATGAAAAAGGAGAGACCACAACCAACACCAAAAAAATACAATTATAAGAACATATCATGAGCAACTATATGCCAACAAATTAGGCAATCTGGAAGAAATGGATGCATTTCTAGAGATGTATAAACTACCAAAAGTGAAACTGGAAGAACTAGAAAACCTAAACAGACCTATAACCAGCAAGGAAATGGAAGATGTAATAAAAAATCTCCCAACAAACAAAAGTCCAGGGCTGGATGGCTTCCCAGGGGAGTGCTACCAAACATTTAAAGAAGAATTAATATGTATTCTTCTGAAGCTGTTAAAAAAAAAATAGAAAGGGAAGGAAAACTTGTAAACTTGTTCTATGAGGACAGTACTACCTTGATCTCAACACCAGACAAAGACCCCACCAAGAAGGACAATTACAGACTAATAACCCTGATAAACATGGATGTCAAAATTCTCACCAAGATACTAGCCAATAGGTTCCAACAGTACATTAAAAGGATTATTCATCGGGACGCCTGGGTGGCTCAGCTGGTTAAGCAGCTGCCTTCGGCTCAGGTCATGATCCCAGCATCCTGGGATCGAGTCCCACATCGGGCTCCTGGCTCAGCAGGGAGCCTGCTTCTCCCCCTGTCTCTGCCTGCCACTCTGTCTGCTTGTGCTCACTCTCACTCCTCTCTCTCTCTCTGACAAATAAATAAATAAAATCTTTTAAAAAAAAAAAGGATTATTCATCACAACCAAGTGGGATTTATTCCTGGAATGCAAGGATGGTCCAACATCTTCAAATTAATCAGTGTGATACACTACATTGATAAAAGAAAGAACAAAAACCATATGATACTCAGTAGATGCAGAAAAAGCATTTGACAAAGTATAGCATCCTTTCTTGATTAAAACTTCATAGTGTATGGATAGAGGGAACATACTTCAATATCATAAAAACCATATACGAAAAGCCCACAGTGAATATCATTCTTAATGGAGAAAAACTGAGAGCTTCCCCTAAGGTCAGGAACATGGCAAGTACGTCCACTATCACCACTGTTGTTCAACATAGGACTAGAAGTCCCAGCCTCAGCAATCAGACAACAAAAAGAAATAAAAGGCATCCAATTAGTAAAGAAGTCAAACTCTTACTCTTTGCAAATGTCATGCTACTCTATGGGGAAGACCCAACACTCCAACCCAAAATTGCTAGAACTCATACAGCAATTCAGCAGGGTGGCAGGATATAAAATCAATGCACAGAAATCAGGTGCATTTTTATACATTAAGAATTAGAAGAAACAGATAGTAAGGAGTTGATTCATTTACAACTGCACCAAAAACCATAGATACCAAGGAATAAATCTAACCGAAGAGACAAGAATCTGTACTCAGAAAAAAAAAAGAACATTCATGAAAGAAGTTGAGGAAGACACAAAGAAATGGAAAAATGTTCTATGCTCATGGATTGGAAGAACAAATATTGTCAAAATGTCTATGCTACCTAGAGCAATCTATACATTCAATGCAATCCCTATCAAAATAACTCAACTTTTTTCACAGAGTTGGAACTAATAATCCTAAAATTTGTATAGAACCAGAAAGACCTTGAGTAGCCAAAGGAATGTTGAAGAAGAAAACCAAAGCTGGTGTCATCACAGTGCTGGACTTCAAGCTCTATTACAGAGCTGTAATCATTGAGTCTGTATGGTACTGGCACAAAAACAGACATATTGATCACTGGAACATAAGAGAGAACCCAGAAATGGATCCTCAACTCTATGGTCAACTATTCTTCAACAAAGCAGGGGAAAATATCAAATGGGAAAAAGGCAGTCTCTTCAGCAAATGTGTTAAGAAAATTAGAAAAGCCACATGCAGAAGAATGAAACTGGACCATTTTATTATACCATACACAAAAATAGACTCAAATGAAGGAGAAATCTAAATGTGAGACAGGAATCCATCAAAATCCTAGAGAAGAACACAGGCAGCAACCTCTTCACTTTGGCTGCAGCAACCTCTTGCTAGACACGCCTCCAAAGGCAAGGGAAACAAAGGCAAAAATGCACTACTGAGACTTCACCAACATAAAAAGCTTCTGCACAGAAATGGAAATAGTAGACAAAACCAAAAGACAGCTGACAGAATGAGAGAATATATCTGGAAATGTCTCATCAGATAAGGGGCTAGTATCCAAAATCTATAATGAACTTAATCAAACTCAACACCCAAAAAACCCCAAATAATCCAATCAATAAATGGGCAGAAAATATGAACAGATATTTCTCCAAAGAAGATATACAAATGGCAACACATGAAGGAATGCTCAACATCTCTTTGCATCAAGAAAAAACAAATCGGGGCACCTGGGTGGCTAAGTGGGTTAAAGCCTCTGCCTTCAGCTCAGGTCATGATTCCAGGGTCCTGGGATCGATCCCTGCATGGGGCCCTCTGCTCAGCGGGAAGCCTGTTCCGCCCCCCCAACCCACCTGCCTCTCTGCTTACTTGTGATCTCTGTCTGTCAAATGAATAAAATCTTTAAAAAAAAAAAAGAAAGAAAAGAAAGAAAGAAAGAAAAAAACAAATCAAAACCACAAGCTACCACCTCACACCAATCAGAATAGCTAAAATTAACAAGTCAGGAAACAACAAATGTTGGTGAGGATGTGGAGAAAAAATACCCTCTTACACTGTTGGTGGGAATGCCAACTGGTACAGCCACTCTGAAGAACAGCATGGAACTTCCTCAAAAAGCTGAAAATAGAGCTACCCTATGACCCAGCAATTGCACTACATCAAAAGTACAAATGTAGTGATCTGAATGGGCACATGCACCCCAATGTTTATAGCAACGATTCCTACAATAGCCAAACTATGGAAAGAGCCCAGATGTCCACTGACAGATGAATAAAGAAGATATCAAATATACATACAATGGAATACTACTCAGCCATAAAAAAATGAAATCTTGCCATTTGTAATGACATGGATGGAACAAGAGGGTATTATGCTCAGCCAAATATATCAACAGAGAAAGATAATTATCATAATATCTCACTCATATGTGGAATTTAAGAAACACAGGATCATAGGGGAAGAAGAGGAAAAAACAGAACAAGACTTAATCAGAGAGGGAGACAACCCATAAGAGACTCTTAATCATAGGAAACAAACTGAGGATTCCTGGAGGGAAGGGGTAGGGGGACGGGGTAACTGGGTGATGGAAATTAAGGAGAGGATGTGATGTAGTGAGCACGGGGTATTACATAAGACTGACGAATCACTGACCTTTACCTCTGAAACTAATAATATATTATATGTTAATTAACTGAAATTAAATAAAAATTTAAAAATTAAATAATCAAGAGACAAAGAAATATAAAGCCAATATGATAAAAAAGTCAATAATTACTTAATCTAGAAAATGGATATACTATTGTCTCTACTTCAGTGTTTGAAAAAAATTTCAAATTAATAAAATAAATAATAAATAAATCTTAAACTTTTTATAGTAATGAAGGCATATGCAACCACAAATATTGTTGACTATATAAAGTTTAAGTTCATTTCCAAATTAAAGCTTTAACATAGCACAATGTCCAACTCTTGGACCATAGCGAGCCATAAGGTCACAAAATAATCCTATGATTAAAATTAGTTTGCTCTCCATTCTTCCAGAAGCAAAAGTGCAAGAGCATTGAAAATTTGGGGAATAAGTCTTGGTGTTTCAAATCAATCTTAAGTAATAACACTTGTTTTGCTTTTAACAATACAAATCAGGTCATCTATTGTATCAATATTCCAACCCATGCTTCTCAAATTATCAATTTCTCAGGTCAATTTGGTAGAAATTACCAAGATATATACCTGAGTGTGAGTGAACTTAGCTTTCTGAGACCTGAAGACAATGGTAAAATACAATGAAAAAATAAGTTTAAAACAAAATGTACCAAAATATACCTTTTTAATGACAACTAAGACTGAGCCATAAGAGTTTTTTTTTAAAGCAAACACTATCTTCAAGTATGTCTGAAATTATCATATACCATTTGTGAAGTATCCAAAGAAATAATTGTTCTTGTCTCATCTGGAGGACACATTAGGCCATATGATACACTTGTTCCTCCTGTCAAAATAGAAAACAATTTTAATATTTTATTTTTTAGCTACATTTCTAGGGCAAATCCCTAATACAAAGTATACAAACAGGCCCACTAGAAAAGTAATACCTATTTCTACTTTGCAAAATGTAATTTGCAAATGCTAACACACTAAAAGCAAACTCACCTTTATTTTATGCTGCGTGCCAAAATGAAGAAATATTATGGAGCTGAAAGCAATGGGATATGGCTCCATCCCCTGGGCACACTCAAGTGACGCCCCTAGCAATTTGTGAAACTCCAAAAACATGATTAGAAAAATTCTAAGCTAATGATTACTCTGGAGATATTGCTTAAAAGAAAAAATACTTCCTAATTCAACTAAAGACACCTTACCTTAATTATAAAATTCATTTATCATTTGAAATATCTTATATTGTCATACAAAAAGACTTTAATAAATTAGAATATAAGCAAGTTAAAATTGCCCAGATTATATAATATTCAAACAAATATATATGTTAATGATGAAAAGGTGATTTTAATATAGAATAAATATATACAAGTATATAATCAATGTACTCCTGTTTCCCATTAACATTTGCTATCAAAGGAAAAATGTTTTCTTGATACCAACATAAAATAATACTGCGTTTAGTCCTTAACCGTGTGTCTTACCATATACTAGAGTAAATTCTTAATTGGTATTTCCATGTGTCTTGGATAAAAAAACTCCTGATATGAGTAAGAATTACAGGAGGTGGTAACCTACTATATTCAGTTTACTTTTACAAGGTGAGACCATGAACTGTTAATTAAGAGCATGCCTATAATTAGTAAATACTATTTGCTTGTCATAGTTATTTGAAATCAGAAAAATATTTCACTAAAAGCAGCACTGTGTTGTCTTCTTTTTTTTTTTTCATGAATTAAAAGTATCAGCTGAAGAAGGAATCTGGAGCTGATTTGTTTGGGGTAGCACTTCTGTTTCATCAATGCTAACTGAATCAGTGAAGTCAATTTCCTTTGGCTTGTATAGGTTATTAGAATGTGGCTAATAAATGATCAAGAGATCAAATTTGTCTTAAAGGCAAATTTGTCTTAAAATGCAAAGCAATGTTAGTTTTCAACATTAAAATATATTACTGATCTGGTCATCATTGTCCTAGTTGATCTTTCACACTGCATAGTGTTCCTTCTCTAAAGTATATATTGGATATATTAAGTCTCTGAAAAATAACATTCTCTCCATAAAGAAAAAGGTTATAAAATAATTACTAAGGTGGGAACATTTTCTTATTTAAGCATTAAGTCACAGTGTGAATTGGGATCTATATGGCAAAGAACCCATGAACACATATTTCAAACAGTTTAGGTGATAGATCTACTCAAAAATGAGCATAAAAATTTTTTTCAGAATAATCATATCATAATTACAAGAATGTTTGCTTTCAATGGGATGATACCAATATTTAGAATACAAATAATTTAAATAAAAGTAAAAATAAACACATTTACCATATTAAAATTTAAAAGGCACAATACCTACCACCAATTGGTATGATACAAAGATTATATTTGCACGCTAGATTCACAATCTTAACTACATCATCATGACATGCTGTTGAAGAAAAAAAAAAGGAAAATGAATTAATCACAGGGATATGAACAAAATCTGGGTAACCCTGCAAAGTAAAGGTCCATGAAGTTCTTTAGTGTATAAACTTTTTCTTTCTTTATTCACTCACTAACACACATTAAACAGCTACATTAAAATAAAATGTTTACTATTTATCTTTTTAACTTTTTACTTTTAAATGATTTCATACTTATAAAAAGGTTGTAAAAAGGTACAAAGAAGTTTCTTCATCCAGCAGCCACAAATATTAACATCTTCTACTTTCAAATATCAAAATCAAGCAATTTACTATTACACAATACTATTAACTAATACATAGGCCTTATTCAAATTTTGCCTATTGTTCCACTAATGTCCCCTTTTCTGCACCAGCCAATCACACACTGTATCTAGTTGTCATGTTTCCTTACTCTTTTTTTTTTTGAAAGATTTTATTTATTTATCTGACAGAGAGAGAGAGAGAGAGAGAGAAAGTGTGCACAAGCAGTGGGAGCTACAGGAAGAGCAAGGAGCCTGATGAGGGGCTCAGTCCCAGGACCCTGGGATCTTGACCTGAACAGAAGGCAGACACTTAACTGACAAAGCCACCCAGTGACCTCTCCTTACTCTTCTTTAATCTGAGAGAGTTCCTCAGTCTATTTTTAATTTTCATGGCCCTGACACTTTTGAAAAGCACTGGTCAGTTATAGCATAGAGTATCTGCCAATTTGGGTTTCTGCCTCATCATTATATTCAGGTTACACATCTCGGCAGGAATTCCACAGAAGTGATATTGTGCTTTTCTTACTGAGTAACATCTGGAGGCACATGATATAGACAGGTCTCATTTCTGGTAATGTTAACTTTCATCCTTTGGTTATAAAGTATCAGCTAGGTTTTTCCACTATAAGAAGACTATAATTAATAAGTATCTTGTGGGGAGATAGTTACTCTATATAAATACGTTTCTCATCATACTTTCACCCACTAATTTTTGCAGCCGTTGATTCTCTACTGTTTTTTAAGCAATTTTTAAAATGCTATACATAATGTACTATGTATATTCCTTTCTATTGTACTCAACTAAAGAGTACTCTTTATCAGAGTAAAAGTTATATGAGTAACAAAAACCTGACAACAGAAGATCTTAGATACAAGACACAAGATTCTAAACCTCAATTTGAGTAGCAATAGAGCATTAAGTCAAGGACCAACATGGCAAAGAAACTATCTGAGAAAGATAAATCTTTCTCCATTTAATATGGCATGGCAAAGAAGAGAAAAAGACTTGATGTAAGGAAACGATGCAAAACTCAAGTATTACCTGCTAAGAGCTTGAAAGGGAAATTAAGGATGTAAAATATATAAGTGAATATCCATTAATGAAAGTAAAAATATTGTTCTATAAGATTTATCATTTCTCAGGTTTGTTTAAAACTAGGAATATGTCATTTGCGTCATTCCAATTTTTTTTTTTTAGATTTTATTTATTTATTTGACAGAGATCATAAGTAGGCAGAGAGGCAGGCAGAGAGAGGGGGAGAAGAAGGCTCCCTGCTGAGCAGAGAGCCTGATGTGGGGCTCGATCCCAGGACCCTGAGATCATGACCTGAGCCAAGGGCAGAGGCTTTTTAACCCACTGAGCCACTCAGGCGCCCTGCCAATTTTTAAAAAATATTTTATTTATTTATTTAACAGAGAGAGAGAGCTTACAAGTAAGCTTTCATTTTTTCCAGTTAAAAAATGGAAATAAATCCTCCCCAAATCTTGGTAAAGAAGTAGCCTAAAGCTACTAAAAGAATACTGGGAGAATATATACCATGAATACTGGGAGAATATATACCATAAGTATCAAGACAGTAATTTAATCTCAGCTACACATGCTCTTGGATTTTCCTCCTATGTATGTCACCTCCCTCCTACCTCTATATTAAAGTATGATTTTCTCCTTCAGATACTCCCTGTAAAGTAAAAGGATCACATCTAAAAACAGATGAGCCAACTTCTGAAAAATAAAAAATAAAATACTCCATCTACTCCTTTAATAGAATCTAAAGAGGAAAAAGGACCAGACCACTAGAACTTTTTTTTTAATGGTAATTATGGACAGTAAGGTACACTATACCAATTCTGCTTTAAATTTTCTACTAAGAGATAGATATAAAAATCATATAAATATACTGACTGTCTAATCATCAGCAAGAGCAAAATAACAACATAAAGCTAATCCATCCTCTTTCTCGAGCCAAAATCATGAATGATATTAATTTTTCAGAATTTAATTATTTATATCAAAGACAATGGGTATCTTAAACAATTTGTTTCACCATTTGGACATAATGCTTTTTAGGCCACAAGCTGATATCAACAAATTACTACAACAAATTTGCAGGAATTAATAGTTTCTCTACCTCTGAATATATCATTGATCGATACTAATTTCATTAAGCTTTCAAACTAACCAGAAATAGATTTTTTTAACTGAACTCCAAATATGATATTAACATTTAAAATGAAAACTTAATCATCAGCAAAATCAGTCATGAAAACCAATAGTTCAGGATGCTCAGATCAAGAAAGAATTATATGACTTTTGGTAAACTTTAAAAGTACAGCTACCTGTACTTTTTACAACTCCTATGTTCAAAAGTATGTATTTCCAATACTAAATTTACTTAAGATTTCACAATACTAAATTAATGACACAAAGAAAAGAAAGAACTTACTTGGCCATAAAACTATATCAGGAATTCGCTGAAACATTCCTTCCCTGAGCAAAAATATCTCATGAAGACAATGACCTGTTTTGCAATTTAAAAAAGAATATGTAAAAACATCTTAAATTATAGGAAATTTTAAAATTAAAATCAAATAGTGCTTCTATAAGGTTGCTTACCATGAGCTCTAAATACTCGATCATCTGCTTCTTGTGAATATGAAATATTAGTCTCTTTAAGGTCACGAAGAAAATCTTCATTTACAATAGAAGGAGGTGTATCACTAGGGTTTAAGGATGCCTAGAAAATAAAATTGGTTTCTTTGACTTATTTCTAGAAAATAAATTCTGAATATCTGGTTAGGAGAGTGATCATAACATGTAAATTTTTAATATCCAAATTGAGACAAAAGCATGAGAAAATACCAAGTAACACATATGGAAACCAACTCTGTGACAATAACAAATTATAAATGGTCCAGTTAATCACATTCTGTAACATAAGTTATAGAAGCCATATGTTTCCTCTTTTGCGTCTATGCCCCACTTTCTCATTGTTTCTTAAGACGGCAATCAAGAACAGAGAAGATAGCAAAGTCTCAAATCTCTCATTTTAGATCAAGGAAACTGGGGAAAAGCTAACTTTTTTCATCATCTACATTTTCACCTGTAGATAAAATTTACCATTTCTCATAGTTCAATTATTATTTTTAAATGATCAGTAAGAAACCTCATAATAAGTAACAGGTCCATTTTCACAGAACTGCTTTAAAACTTGTAACATTATAATTTGATACTTAATTTCAACTAAGAGGTAAGCTGGGGAAAAAAATCTTTAACTTAAAAGCTATGCAACACGGGGGAAGTCACAACTTTTCTGGACCCTGGCTTCTTTACTATTAAATGAGATTATCACCACTAAATTTATACAGCTACCATAAAGAAGAAAGGTTAAATGTCTTAACTTTTATGAAAAGCATCAAAAACCTGCCGACCATATATGTAGGCAGCCTCTTCTTATTTGTAAGAAGAGGCTGACCAAATCAAACCTGCTATTAAAAAAAAAAGAAAAAGAAAAGAAAGAGCTATGTTATAGTATTTGGAAAAAAAAATATGAATGTGTAAAAATATATATATGATATTTACATACTGTTAGTATCTTATTAAAGGGTCTGCATTTAATATTCAATTATATGAGAAATATTTATTGAGTGTGTGTTATATACTTGGCAATGTTCTAGGCCTTGGGGATACAGCAGTGAGATAATCAGGTAAAAAAATCTTGACCTCAAGGAATTTATGCTATGGTGAAAAGAAATGACCATAAGGACCCCAACAAAACATACATATTACTATTTTGTTGTTAAAAATTGAAAAGGGCTCAAAATCAGAAAAAAATGCATGTAAAACCGGTGAAATTTCTGAATATGGTATACAGATTGCATCAATGTCCAAAAAAAGTAACTACAAATAGTCAAAAGAAATAATTAGGGAAATTAAAAAAAAGGTCTTTTAAGAAAAGTTGAAAGAATTTGGTTTAGGAAGGGTAAAAATTAGCTGTTAACATAATTTACTTAGTAGAATAAAATGTAACTGTGGATTTAGAAATAAATCAAACAAGCAGTAGCTGAATGTTTAAGTCCTTGAAATCATGTTGGATACGGTAGAGAATATAGTATAAGCCACAGTCCCTGAACTTACAGAACTTATATCCAGTTAGAGGGACATGAAGAATACCATCCCATAGCAAATAATAAATAATAAAAACCATAAAGAAATGCTATTTTGTTAGTTTGATATGAATACAGTTTAAAGTTTTTTAACGCTAGCTTAAGAAAAGTGAAACTACATGCACTAAAATTATCACTCACATCTTAATCAAATTTTATTTTTTCATAAGTCTTCTAATATTCTAAATGTTTTGATATTAAATGTAAAATTACATTTACTTCAAATTATTCTGTATTAATCCTTGATTACTGTCAGTTCATTAAATATGCTAAAATTAATAGCAACTTATAATATTTTTGTAACAGTCCTACCACAGAATTAGTTCATGTGCATTTTACTACCACCCTATGAAAAGTAGAATGGACAGTTACTGCTCTCATTTCTCAAATTAGCATAACTAAGGCTCAGAGAAGATAAAAAGTTTACCAGACAAATCTCAGATAAATTTTGAGATTGGGATCCAGATCTGTGATGCTGAAAAGTCATCCCTAGAAAACCTAGCAAGGCCAATAAAACCAGTAAACTTTTTAACAAAAAAAAAAAAAAAAAAAAATTACAACAAATGCATTAAAGCAATTATAACAAATTACAAAGATAAATCTGACTGATTTGGGATTAAACACATGTCCATGCACACATAGACACACCCACACAGACTTAAGCATACTAGTCATCATTCTTATTTGCTTACTTTAGAGGTAGTTTTATGCTCCAGATTTACTCCAAGGGTATTTTGGATCCAGTCTTTAAAAGTTGGTAAAATCATACCACTAAGAGGGTACCTAAGATTACAAAGAAGATAAAATATTAGAGTAAAGGATCTTCATTTAAATTTAAATCTTCACTTTGGCTTCTAGTAATGGTCAAGTTGTTCCTATTAAAACAACACCCTCTCCCCAACATATAGCTATAAACTCTGGACAAAAACAAAAACAAAACACAACTCTGAAGGCAGTACAGACAGACAAAAGCAGGCAATAATAGAGGGTAGGGGGTGTGATACACTTAGAAAAAGTAAACAGCATTATGTAAGTTTCTGAGTTTTTTTTATTTTTAATACAGGTTTTAGAATGAGGGACAGCCCAGCTGGTACCAAAAACGGAAAAAAAAAATACAGAAAATCTATTGTCTTCCTGCCTTGAAAAACCAGAAGGCAGTATTTGCAGTGAACACAACAGCTGGGAAGAATCTCAGAAATCACAGAAAAGGAGAGAGTCATTGAGTGATATATGTATAAACTCTGTCCAAATGCTTAGCTGACCTTGAATTACACACATATGGAGCCAACTTGAAGCAGCCCAACTAAGCTTAAAAGAACTCAGTTGCTCACCACCACAGAGGGAAATGGGAATTTGAGAATAGTCAAGTTAATTACTTGATGTTAAAAAAATAAATAAAGCCCCTTCAGAAGAACATAATAGAATACAGGGTTTCTACCACAGACTATTTACATTGTCCAAGATGCACTCCAAAATTACTAGACACAAACAAACAAAAAACTGTAATCCATAATCAAGAGAAAGGGCAATAAGTAGGGACTGACCCTAAGAAGAACTAAGACACTGGAAGTAGCACACAATCATTTTTAAAATGGCTGTAACTATGTTAAAGAACAAATGGGAAACTATGTTTCCAGTGAGAATGAAAAAATCTGAGCAGAAAAACAGAAACTATAAAAAGGAAAAAAACAGAAATTCTATATTTAGAACTTTTAAAAATTCATTGAAAGAACAGAAGGGCAGACTGGAGATGCCTGTAAATGTACAGATAAAGTAAAGCATAAAGTAAAGTAAAGTAAAATGTACAGATATGTTTTATTAACATATACAATCTGAAGGGCAGAGAAAAAGATTGAAAAAATAAACAGCTTCAAAAACCTATGGAACAGGGGCACCTGGGTGGCTCAGTGATTTAAGCTACTGCTTTCGGTTCAGGTCATGATCTCAGGGTCCTGGGATCAAGTCCCACATGGGCTCTCTGCTCGGCGGGGAGCCTGCTTCCCTCTCACTGTCTGCCTTCCTCTCTGCCTATTTGTGATCTCTGTCAAATAAATAAATAAAATCTTAAAAAAGAAAAACCTATGGAACAATAGCAAAAGACATATATATATATATATATATATATATATTATACAACATACATATAGAGTCCCAAGAAAAAGGAAAAAAAAAAAGAGGGAAATAGAGTAAAACTATTGGAAGAAATAATGGCAAAAAGTTTCCAAATTTGATGAAAAATATACATTTACAAATTCAAGAGGGCCAGAAGACACTAAGAAAATAAATGCAAAGAAACTCACACTACGCACATCATAGTCAAACTACAATTTAAAAGAAAGAGAAAAAGAGGGAGAAAGAAAATGTTAAAAAGCATCTATAGAAAAATGACACATTACATACAATGCAGTAACAATAAAAATTATGATCAGCTTCTCATCAGAAACAATGAAGTCCAGGAAAAAACTGAACATTTTAAAAAATTATTTATTTATTTATTTGACAGAAATCACAAGTAGGCAGAGAGGCAGGCAGAGAGAGGGGAGGAAGCAGGCTCCCCGCTGAGCAGAGAGCCCAATGCGGGGCTCTATACCAGGACCCTGGGATCATGACCTGAGCCGAAGGCAGAGGCTTTAATCCACTGAGCCAGCCAGGGGCCCCAAAAAACTGAACATTCTTAAAGTGCTGAAAGAAAAAGAATTTCAACCTAGAATTCTGTATCTGGTGAAAATATACTTCAAAAATAAAAGTTAACTCAGGACACCTGGGTGGCTCAGTTGGTTAAGCCACTGCCTTTGGCTCAGGTCACGATCCCAGAGTCCTGGGATCAAGTTCCGCATCGGGTTCCTGGCCCAGCAGGGAGCCTGCTTCTCTCTCCTCTGCCTGCCTCTCTGCCTGCTTGTGCACTCTCTTGTGCTCGCTCTCTCTCTCTCTCTCTCTCTCTCTCTGACAAATAAAATCTTTAAAAAAGTAAAATAAAATAAAAGTTAACTAAGACTTTTTCGGATGAAAACCGAGAGAACCTGGTGCCAGCTGACCTATACTACAAGGAATAGTAAAGTGATTCCTATAGGCCGAATGGAAATACAACACTTAATATAAACTGAAATCTTCAAGACAAACTAAGTAACAGAAAGTAAATAAGTGGGTAAACAAAATGACTTTTTTCTTAATTTCTGTCCAATATTTATTGCTTCTAAAAATTCTATCATGGAACTAGAGGATATTATGCTAAGTGAAATAAGTCAATCAGAGAAAGACTATTATATGCTCTCACTCATATGTGGAATTTAATAAAACAGAGGGTCATAGGGGAAGAGAGGAAAAAATAAAAAGAAACAAGAAAGGGAGACAAACCATAAGAGACTCTTAACCATAGGAAATAAACTGAGGGTTGCTGGAGGGGAGGGGGGCAGAGGGATGGGGTAACTGGGTGATGGACATTAAGGAGGGCAGGTGACACAATAAGCACTGGGTATTACATAAGACTGATGAATGACAGACCTGTACCTCTGAAACTAATTTTATATATTATATGTTAATTAATAAATTATAATAACAAATAAATATTAAAAATAGGCCCCAAACCCAAATTCTATCACTATGTCATAG
This sequence comes from Mustela putorius furo, assembly GCF_011764305.1. Taxonomy (NCBI): domain Eukaryota; kingdom Metazoa; phylum Chordata; class Mammalia; order Carnivora; family Mustelidae; genus Mustela; species Mustela putorius. Next base: position 4,973,343 of record NW_025422021.1, read on the forward strand.
AATTTATGATGTGACAACTATAAAAAGAATACAGAATGGCAAATAAACCTACAGATTTCAAAGATACTTGGATTTTTACATGAAGTTGTAAAAGAAATTTAAAACACACAAGAGTTCTATAGAATAGGAACAGTATGGAAAAAACTAGATTTGCTACTCAGATTTCACTTCCTACATTTTCCATACCAATCCTTAAATAGTTTATATGAAATATGAACATTATTTTATATACACAAGAAATCCTAAATTTTATATATATTAAAAACTTAGGACTATTATATATTTTTTATATATTATTATATTATAAATATATATATGTATATATATATAAACTGATGCAGAAAACTCAAGTGCTTTGAAATACAGCTTTTCAGTTTTGGAAATACTTGTCAGAGGTGGCAAAATATTAAATAGCAGTAGGTGCTAAAAATAAAGACATAAAATAAGTATCCTACCCTAGATTAGTGTAGTCAAGAAGGCTGATAGGCAAAAAATAATGACCCAGTGTGTTATAACAGCACTAATATAATAGCTCTCTGAAAAGACCAAAACAACATTTTAAAATGTGTATTTTGAAACAGTACTTTAAACTTTTTACTTAAACACATACCATGTGTCATGTGCCAGGCATTGTTCTAAGTGTTTTATGTATATTAACTTATAATGTTATGAGGTTTGTGCTATTATCCCTATTTTATAGATGAGGAAGGCAACAGAAATTAGGCAACAGAAATTAACTTAGGGTGTGAACTTAAGTTCTTAACTTAAGTAATTTAATCAAGGTTACACAGGTAGTAAATTACAAAACCAGGATCTGAATCAGGTAAGGCTTCAGTCTGTGCTTTTAACCACTACATGATGCTGCCTTTAGTTTGATTCTTCCCTTACCACCATTCCAAGTGAGATCATTATTCTAAAATTCTTTATGAATGATATTTATAAAATCATGGTACTTACATTCAGTAAATTTTTTTCACTACAATGTTCTCACAACTTCTCTACTCCCCCAATAAAATGATGATGGAACAGCCAAGTAACCTTTATTACAGCTGCATTATTTTTGTTTGATTTTATAAATATTTTACCTAGATGTAAATGTATGTACAACATACACTCAAAAATACACACAAATAAGTCTGGAGCTGAATGAATTTTTACAAAGTAAACCTCCCATGTAATCACCATTCAGATCCAAAAATAGAACACTTACCGGTACCCCAGAAACATTCCCCTTCATGCACTTTCCAGGCACAACACCTTCCCTCACACCAAAGGAACCACTATCCTGTTATCATTACAGAGTAATTTTGACTGTTTCAGTACTTTACATAAATGAACTCGCATAAAACGCATTCTTCTGTGTTAGCCCTCTTTTGCTCCAATACTGTATTTGTGAGATTTATCTTTTTTGATACATCTTATTAACATTCATTCATTTCCATGGCTTAATTCCACTGTGTGAGTATGACACAGTTTCTTTATCCACTGTATTGTTGATAGACAACAGTGTTATTTAGGTTTTGGTGCATGCAGGGACATTCCTGAACTTGTTTTCTCAAGAATGTATCACGTTTTTCTGACAGGTATATAACTAGAGTGGAACTTCCAGGCCATACTCTATGTATATGTTCAACTTTAGTAGATATTGGTAGATAAGTTTTCCAACATGTTTACCACTAACAGTGCTATATGGACTTATTCCACATCCTTCCCACACTTGTTGCTGGGAATGAGAAATACTCTACTGGTAATCTCTTAACCATTTTAGTTTGAATTTCACTGGTTACATATGGTTTGAGTTTCTATCCAAATGGATAATAGATACATGAATATTGTTTTCAATGCCAGTTTATCTTTTGCTCATTTTCCTATTGGGTTACTATTGTTTTCTCATCGATACATAAGAATTATTTATATATTCTGAAATCAAAGATGTATGTATTAAATATTTTCTTCTGCTTTATAACTTGCCTTTCATTCTCTTAGTGGAGTCTTTCAAAGAAAATAAGTTTTATATTTTAGTATTATCTAACTGATTCATTTTTTTCTTCCATTATTAAAGTTAACACTTTTTGTTCTCTACTTTTTGACAACCTCAAATTCAGAAAAACATTTGCATATTCTCCTAGCAATTTTACAGTTTTAGCCTCTACATTTAGGTCTACAGTCTATCTGGAATTGATCTCTGTAGCTGACATGAAGTAACATCAAAATTAATTTTTTCCAAGATGGTAATTTAAATGGATCTACAGCAATCTTTATTTCTTGCGTGCGTGCACGCGTGTGTATTTAAATGGAGAAAAGAAGAAATACTCTAGTAGTCACTACCCATTCAGATCCAAAAACAATTTAAAAAATAATAATTAAACATGGGCACCTGGGTGGCTCAGTGGGTTAACGCCTCTGCCTGTGGCTCAGGTCATGATCCCAGGGTCCTGGGATCGAGCCCTGCATCAGGCTCTCTGCTCAGCAGCGAGCCTGCTTCCCTCTCTCTCTGCCTTCCTCTCTGCCTACTTGCGATCTCTCTCGCTATCAAATAAATAAATAAAATCTTTAAAAATAAATAAATAAATGAATGAATAAAATAATGATTAAATACTGACAATGAATCAGAATAAACAATAAACTGGTTTTAACATCGATGTGAAGCAAGTTATTTAAAAAGTTCAAAGTATAAAAATAAAGCTGTTTGCTCAAAAGGTTATTTCCCACTCATTTCATCAGAACCTGAATACCTACAAAGCATTTAGCAACTAGCTTCAAAAGATTACTTTGATATCACAAAGAAATTTTAAAGAGCCAGTGGGTAATATATAAACTCTGTTCAAAATTAAATATATGTTTATAATAATGCAGAATTCAACACGTAAAAAGCTGGTATCAGGCCCCATCCAAAGGAATGCTTAATTGAAAGTGACAAAAAGCACTCATTTTGTCACATAATTTTAAAAGTTACACAGCAAGGGTTGAGTGGGTGTCACTCCTCATGTTAACTTCAAATTACACAACAAAAATTCTATCTAAAATTGTCAAATCAGTCTTTACATAAACATTAACAAAACAAAAATGACAGAGAAAGGAAAAAACATGAAGAACACATGTGTTTTAATCAAACCAGTAACTTTGGGGTTTTTTTAAAGATTTTATTTATTTATTTGAAGAGAGAGAGATCACAAGTAGGCAGAGAGGCAGGCAGAGAGAGGGGGAAGCAGGCTCCCCCCACTGAGCAAAGAGCCTGACGCTGGGCTCGGTCCCAGGACCCTGAGACCATGACCTGAGCTGAAGGCAGAGGCTGACCCACCCAGGCACCCCTGCCAGTTTCTTTACGTTAAAAAAAAAAAAATCACAATGCTAAAAATCAAACAGAAATGGTGTGTTTGAAGTACTATATCATAATACCTTTTTCATAAATCTAAAGAAATTGAAATGAGGGGTGCCTGGGTGGCTCAGTGGTTAAGCCTCTGCCTTCGGCTCAGGTCATGACCTCAGGGTCCTGGGATAGAGCCCCAAATCAGGCTTTCTGTTCAGCAGGAAGCCTGCTCCCCACCCCCTCTCTCCCTGCCTCTATGCCTACTTGTGACCTCTATCAAATAAATAAATAAAATCTTTAAAAAAAAAAAAGGAAATTGAAATGAAAGAGAATATGGGGCTCATAGCTAAAACAATGACAGTCATTCAACATAAAATCTTCTTCATTTCAACTGAGGTAAAGTACAAATTCTGGAAAGCTGGTTGTTAACACATATGCCATTGTATGTTAGTAATGTCCTACCAAAAGACCAATTTGGAACTATTAGGTTTTAATGCTGGGTCTTTAGATGTTAAATGTACAATTAATTTGGGTCTCCATAAAATATATTAGACCCTTGATATTCATGACAGAATCATATTCAGACCTTTGTGAATCCCTTAATTCACAAATAACATTATCCATAAAATAAAAAAGTGACCACCTTCAAGATACTTGAATTAATAGATATAGAATTGGTGTTACTGCCATGTGTAAAATTTAAAATTACATTCTACCATTAAGACAAACACAATATATTTTCACATCTGAATGCACAGTATTTTGGACTCTGAAGAAGTTATCTTGTGAGGCAGAATATTTGATTTAAGATTTGCTCCACTATCAGGGTGCTGGGGTGGCTAAGTTGATTAAGCATCTGCCTTCAGCTCAGGTCATGATCTCAGGGTCCTGGGATTGAGCCCTGCTCCTTCTCAGCAAGGAGCCTGCTTCTCCATCTTCCTCTGCCCCACCCCCACTCAAATAAATAAAAGCTTTAAGAAAAAAGAAAAACTGTTTCTTTAAAAAAAAAGAGAGAGACTATGCTCCATTATCTACAATTCTGCACAAAACATATGGCTCAAAAAGTCATGTCAGAATATAAACCTTTCAACTGTACTTTTTCTTGTATCTAATGCCCTGGGATTTGAAAAACAATAAAGGAAGCCTGACTCAATAATCATAAAGCCTAGCATGTTGCCAAGCATTCCAAAAATCTCATAAAATATCATGAAGTAAAAATGAAAACTTTGAAGTCAAAGAAGTAAATTAACTGAAAAGAAACATTTTAAGAAAAGTTAAAGGAATAAGAGGTTTTTAATTTAAGAAATAGCCAGGTGATAACTTGCTTATTACATTACAGTAAAATAATTTAGATTTACATTCAAAACTATAAACAAGCATTTAACACTTGTAAGACTGTACTGAGTATTGCAGGACACAAAGACTTGGTATTACAGCTTTGGTTCTTAAGAAACTTACAACCTAAAAGAAGGAAGGCAGGAAAAAAGAAAAAAAGAAAGAAAGAAGAGAAAAGAAAAGAAGAGAAGAGAAGAAAAAAGGAAAGGAGAGGAAGGAAGGAGGGATAAAATTAATTTACAACTTAGTTTACTCAAAGCTACAAAGACACTTGATTGATGAATATATGGGTAAGAAACATGCAACTTTTGCCAGAAATATGGTAAGAGGAAAGCCAGGTACCTATATCAATTATTGAAACAGGTGACTCCCGAATGGATCTTTAATCACGACTGAAGATGAGTTTGAGAATTTTAAGGAATGGTTCATATTGTAAATACAAAGTGAGATCAACTCTCCACCTCCCGTCAGGACAGAATTAACAATATTGTAGAAGATACAGAACCAAGGGAAGCATTCAAGACCAAAGAAATCACTATGTAGAAAGAAAATCCTGTGAACATAAATATCCAAGAAGAAGGTGAACATCAGGTTTTACTGTGACTAAAGAAAAAGCACTCTTACTCTGTGCCTGTACACAGAGGCAGCAAGATAGTAGTAGGCATGACCTCCATCCTCAGAGTGAGTTCCGTAATAATTGCTAAGCAATTTAAAAATCTTTTTATAATCAGACAAACTTTAATGAAAAATTATGTCACTGAAAATAGAAAGTACATAAACGCCAACAAATTCTCTCCATTTAAAGCACTAACCTTTGCTTTGTAAGCACCAATTAATATTTAATACCTTTAAAGTCAATGAATAATGACACTTTCCAAAAATTTTAGTTTGTAGAAAAATGTAGGATTAGCTCTGACAATACGTACTGCCTTCCGCTGTTTAAACCCAGGAGGACTTACTTCATCTATAGCTAGGAGGAGTAAGAACGGCAAATTAATAAATCTAAGGATTTATAACCTGACAAATTGTAAATATGTTCAGAAGATAAGACTGTTCAGGAAAAAACTTCAGATTTTTCCCAAAGATCTGTAACAGTTTGTAATAACTGCTTTTAATTTAACGGCTGGAGTGCTTGCTTCGACAGCATATCATATACTAATTTAATGGCTGGGTTTGAAATGTTAAATGCTACCCTCCCCAAAATATACACATTCAAACACATTTGCTTAATAAAAATTTCTTACCTGTTCAATGTCTTTGGATCGGAAATAAGGGAATCCCCATAAATTTTCACTGACAACCCTTGGTTGCCAGCACCCAAGAATTCCCCTTTTTTCCCAGCTCTGTTTTAGATCGTTCTTAGGATATTTTATTCATGTTTTCTATACAGTTATACAGAACAAATGGTCTGTAATTTGTCCAGTCTTCTACAATGCCAGAATAAAAAGTCTTTATGAAGAATTTCAAAAATTGTCCTCAGGCTACTATTATTAATACAAAAGGTGAATTAATACGGCCTAATCAGTGTTTTCTTGTAACTCATCCTTTCTAGTCATTCTCTCTTTTAAGAATATCACAACCTCCTTTTGCGTCTGCAATGTGCCCTTCAGTAGAAAAATAGGAAATTCTCTCATAGGGTAATTTTTTACAATATGACTAACTCTGCTGTGCTAGTGTATAGCAGATAGAAGGCTACTATAAAGTGCTCTCAGAGTTTGGAGAGAAAACAAGATCAATGCAATAGATGAATACGGTTATCTACAAAAGCACAGTACAACAGAAATAGCACAAGTACAAAGCTTAAAAACACTTGGGTTTTAATCCCAGTTTCCTGCTGAGCAAGTGACCTCAAATAAGCTATCTAACCTCTCTCATCCTCAATCTCTTAATTCTTTTTAAGAAAATACCACTACCCATCTTAAAGTTATTTTAAGATAATTCAGCAGGCACTCAATTAAATAATAGCTATTACTGCCTTAAAGAATGTTTAATGTTTTCTGATAAAAACCAGAGAAATCCCTAGGAGGCTAGACTAAATTTACAGAAAGCTATGATCCAATTCAGTCCGGTTTATTATCCTGTCTATGACAAGGTAATGGTACTTCTGGAAGCACTAAAATGGGAACTGAATATTATTTAATTATTGGTATTAGTTATTAAATAGTTTATGTAGTAGATATTTAATCCTAGAGCATTTAAATCCCATTTCTGTATTTGGAGAATTGCCTTCTAGGTGAGTCTTAGTGAGAAGCCAACGCTACCTTCCATTAAAGCAAACGTGCCCAAAATCTGCATTACGGGTTTCCCTTGTAGGCTCTGCCAGTCAGATGCACCCCATTCCCTTTCCTTTTTTCCCACTGGACCTGATTCAGGAGATAATGCAAAGAAATGAAGGCTTTAAGGAACTAATTCTGGTTAGAATGGCAGAAGCAGCAATCTTCCAAAGTCAGAAGTCAAACAAATACATTCTCTGGTTCTATTACAACCTGGATAAAAAAGCTCTCTTAAGGCCTTTACTCTGAACCTATGCTTTCCAAACAATAAATTTTACATTTTATATTCTATATATCTTAGTATCATGAAGGCCTCTATACATGGAAAACGGAATAATCTAAATATTAATGAATACACCGGGGTTCTAATGTTTTTCCTGACTATATCATGAGTGTGGCACATGTGTCAGACCTCCACAACCTGATCCGCTCTGTGAAAACTGATAAATCAAGCGCCAGAACACCTGCAATAAGAAGGAGCTTCTGAATCCATGGCACTAGTAAAATACAATTACTTGTGATATTTTCTGTGACTGATCATTTCTTTCACACACACAGACTTCCAACACAAACCACTAACTAGCCTACAGTGCTCCACACAAGTCAGAAGGTGTCTAATGCTTTCAGTGGCACCATGCACAAGTGACAATTTGTCCCCTCTCATAAAATAAAGATGCCATATTTTCTAGGTCCAAAGAGAGAAAGAAATGAAGACGGTATCTGAGAGGAAAGGAAGTTGATCTTCTAAGTTCAGAAGATTTACTTTTCCCCCCAGGAGATTTTGCAAAGCCGTTTCCACACAGATAAGTTTCTACCATATTAGACACTATACCATTTAAAACACAAAACACTCAACATTTAGAACACTGGTAAATTTAATTTTAACCAGAAATTCCTTCTACCTGATTTACACAATTTCTCAACTAAGCCTCCACCAACATGCTGCCCAGTCTACACTTAAAGAGACGAATGAGAATACAGATATTTATTTCTCCTATTAAAAACAAATGTCAAACGTACATTTCATACCTTGATTAAAATTAGTCCCTAATTACTACTCCTGAGGTTTTGTTTCAGGTACAAAGTATGTTTAAGTCAGAAAACGGAAATGATTATGTTGCAAAGAAAGAGAATTTCTCCAAAGGAATAAAAGTTTTTCTGCTGATATTTCAATATATCAACATACCAAAAATATTAACCTAACCATATTAACGCCCAATAGATATTAAGTCAAAGCACAATACTGGAACAGATTCGAAATATATCTGATCCAAGTTTTTATCTACTCTCAATTTTTTATTTATAGAGCTAGCATTCAAATATTACGCATTTGTACTCACTGTCCTTTCAAAAGTTAGCATCAAAATTCAATACACAAACCACCCAAAATACCAACTTTGGCAGGGTCAGTTCTTAAAATCAAATAAGAACTTACTTTACAATTCTGTCTGTATCTGGAACAATAACAATACAAATATTCTTCAGAATTCTTATCCACACATTACCAAAAATATTTCAGAAATGTCAAAGTTACCACACAAATGATTGCTCTTTCTTCATTATTTCTTCCCTAATGTATCTCAGAAAGCTAATATTTTTTTTAAGATTTTATTTATTTATTTGACAGAGAGAGATCACAAGTAGGCAGAGAGGCAGGCAGAGAGAGAGAGGAGGAAGCAGACTCCCTGCTGAGCAGAGAGCCCGATGCGGGACTCGATCCCAGGACCCTGAGATCATGACCTGAGCTGAAGGCAGCGGCTTAACCCACTGAGCCACCCAGGTGCCCTCAGAAAGCTAATTTTAAAAATACTATTTATGGGGGCACCTGGGTGGCTCACTGGGTTAAGCCGCTGCCTTTGGCTCAGGTCATGATCTCAGGGTCCTGGGATTGAGTCCCGCATCGGGCTCTCTGCTCAACAGGGAGCCTGCTTCCTCCTCTCTCTCTCTCTCTCTGCCTGCCTCTCTGCCTACTTGTGATCTCTCTCTCTCTGTCAAATAAATAAATAAATAATCTTTAAAAAAAAAAAATACTATTTATGGGGCACCTGGATGGCTCAACCAGTTAAGGGTCTGTCTTAGACTCAGGTCATGATCCCAGGAGCCCGGGAAGGCTCCCTGCTCAGTGGAGAGCCTGCTTCTCCCTCTCCCTCTGCCACCCCCCAAGCCCCCCACATCTCCGGCTTGTGCTCTCTGGCTCTATCTCTCTGTCAAATAAATGAATGAAATCTTTTAAAAAATTAAAAATTAAAATACTATTTATATTCACAAGACCTAAAATTGTTTACCTTCCATAATAACCCACACCCAAAAATAAATTCCCAGTCCTAAAAATGGAGTTACTTCGAACAAGTCAATGGCATGAGATCAGGTAGGAGGACGACGATAGGCGTTTTTGGATCCTGATTCAAACTACCTATAAAATGGCATATTTTAGATATCAGGAGAAATGTAGACTGGATAATCAGATATAAAATTTTTCTTATTTTGAGGAGTATGATATGACATTATTATGATTAGCTGATATTAGGTCCTTATATTTTTAAAGGAGACATATGTAAATATTTAAGTGACATGACAATGCCAGAATTTAAAATTCCACAGACAAAAGAAGGAGCAATTATGTCAAAATGTTGATAACTTTAAATGGAGGGAGGAGTCATTATATTACCCTCTCTATTTTTATTTATGTCTATTTAACATAATTATGTTTGCTATTTATGTTTAAAGTTTTTTATAGAAAGAAAGAGGGGGAAAAAAAGAACAAAAGAATAAAGCAACCAGTTACCTTTTCCCAGTTAACTCAACTTGGCCTTTCTTATTGAAGAAGAACTTGGAATCATTATATCCCCATCCATTCCATTTCATAACTTCTTGCCTAGTAATAATAAAAAAAAAATGTTAGACCTATGCTAAACATCTCATAACTGAACAAAATATCATTGATATTAACTTTCACAATCATTTAAAAGACCTTATTCCACTAATACTACATTGATTTAAATAGTATATCAAAATGTCTATATGTTAATATTTTTAAATACAGAATCACTCTGATGAGCAGCATCTGTTTCCCAAAGGGCAACAACTAAATTTAATGCATTCAAAGGAAAAGAAAAAAAAAAGGAATAAGAGAAAAATACAGAGTATGCATCAATTTGTATACCTTATTAGTTTACATTATAGGATGGCCTAAAAAATTTTGCAATTAAAATAAAACTTGAATAAGAAGCAAATTTTTGCCTATATTAGAAAAATCACAATTATTTATCTGCTATGATGAAGAAGACCAATTCAGAGAGTCAGTTCACTAGTAATGACACTCTTAGCAGAGACTTAATAAAATAGATTTAAAGATCTGAGAGCTGGGTTTACAAACATTCTGAATCCTCCAACTTCCATGTCACTACCAATTTCTATCTTGACCTACATATTAGCATAACAGTTAATGACTACACCAGTTTTTATTATTCCAAAACGATATGGTACTTTGAATTACCAAAATGCTAGTATTTCATTGTCTTAAATATCATTTTCAGAGCACATGGGTAGCTCAGTCCTTAAGCGTCTGCCTTCAGCTCAGGTTATGATCCCAGGGTTCTGGGATCAAGCCCTACATCGGGCTCCCTGCTCTGCGGGAAGCCTGCTTCGCATTCTCCCACTACCCCTGCTTGCATTCCCTCTCTCGCTATGTCTCTCTGTCAAATAAATTAAAAAAAAAAAAATCATTTTCATCAAAATCAAGGACTCAATGGGGTGCCTGGGTGGCTCAGTAGTTTAAGCATCTGCCTTTAGCTCAGGTCATCACCACAGGGTCCTGGGACTGAGTCCCGTATCAGGCTGCTTGCTCAGCAGGCCCTGCTTGTGCTCTCTCTCTGAGAAATAAATAAAATTAAAAAAAAAAAAAGACTCATTAAATTTTTTTAGGAGATTTTATTTATTTATTTGAGAGAGAGAGAATGAGAGAAAGAGAGAAAGCACGGGAAGGGGGAGAGTCAGAGGGAGAAAAAGACTCCCTGCTGACCACGGAGCCAATGCAGGACTCAGTCCCAAAATTGAGGATCATGACCTGAGCCGAAAGCAGTCATTTAACCAACTGAGCCACCCAGGTGCCCCTAGACTCATTAAATTTCTAACATTACATAAGAAAAGATAGGTATAAGCCTGTGCAGAACACAATAAGCAAACACACTGAAGTATTCTATCAGCATTTATTACATGTTTTAGCATGGTATCCTAGTATATCTGGGCAATAAATCTTATTGCAAATTCAATTATGCAGTCTATGATGAAAATACTTAAAGAAAACTCTTCTCTATACAGAAAGTTATTTGCTGCATTAAAATTTCAAAATATATCACAAGAAAAAATCTGTAAATATGTGTGGTGACGGATGTTAACTAGACTTACTGTGGTGATCTTTTCACAATATATACAAATTTTGAATCATTATGTTGTACACCTGAAATTAGTTACATGTCAATTACATCTCAATCTTTAAAAATGTCAAAATAAACAAAGATGTACTCATTAGAAAGCATTCTAATTCTCCATAATTCCCAAGGAAGAAAAATATGTCAACTGACAAGCAAATGTTTTATTATAATCCTAATTCTTCATCCAAATCAAAGACTTTTCAAACACCCAAGGAGAATATTAACATAGCACAACTGAACCAAGTACCGTCATTAACTAGTCTCTACCTATACATAAAATTAAGAAAAAGAAAACTAGGCATGCTCTCTTTAAAACTACAGTTTGGGGGACCTGGGGGGCTGAGTGGGTTAAGCCTCTGCCTTCGGCTCAGGTCATGATCTCAGGGTCCTGGGATCAAGTTCCTCATTAAACTCTCTGCTCAGCGGGGAGCCTGCTTCCCCCTCTCTCTCTGCCTGCCTCTCTGCCTACTTGTGATCTTTCTCTGTGTGTCAAATAAATAAATAAAATCTTTAAAAATTAAAAAAAAAAAACTACAGTTTGCTATCAATAAAAACACCAGTCCCTAAACAAAAACAAAGTATTCAAAATATCTCAAAAGTATCAATCCAGATATTGGATTTGTAGATGAGCTTGTTAATGAACTATCACCCAATGTTTTCTTCTGATTTCACATTCCTACCTCATCGTAGAGTAAGGTTCTAGAAGAGAGCTTTTGGAAAAACCTCGTGGCTAATGTCACCACTGACTTCCCATTTTCTTAAGATTACATTTTCTAAAAACCAACTGAAGTTATTATCTGTTTCCCATTTTTCATAATTATAGTCTTTTTACTTTCATGAAGTATAATTTACTTAATACTTTGTATTTCCAGAGTAACTTACAGGAGGATGACATGTATATTTTAATTAACATTTTTACTTAATGTTTTATAATATGGCATAAGTTGTTTATTTATGAAATGCATTTTATTAGTGAATTTAAACATTTGTCATTTAGTCTGTACTCTATAAAATAAGAGTTTGGTGTAACACAAAATAAATTCAAAAATACCAACATAGTCATTTTGTTTTGGTATTATAATCACTTGGCACTGGGAAATTATTTCAGTACAGATGTTGAATTTGGCATGTTTACATAGCTTAACAATGAAAATCATTTTCCTTAAAATTATGTTTAGAATTTTAAAAAATTATTCCCATATGGCCTCAAAGTAAAAAGTGAAAACCTGATTACATGTGTTCACTCTTAGCACTGCACAAGAAAAATGAATCAAGGGAAGCAGGAAATATCTGCTGCTGTGCACACAAAAATAAAGAGATTTACATTCTGCAGAATCACTAGTCTTAAATTTTCAGTTGGGTAATAGCCTAAAGAATTCCCAAGTTTTCAGCTATAAGCTAAAGGTATTTTTTTCTCTCTTTTCATCTCAACTAGAAAATTCTGCCTATGATACTTATACCATTACCATTTATATATCATTACCATATTCATACCAACTTTTGGAGCCTTCCCAGAAGATGAAATGTAGGCATTTGTAATCCATTTGTGCAACTCCAACAGTATTATGTTGTTGAAAATAGTATATATTTAAAATCTAGGTTACCCTAAAATCAATCTGATATCTTCAAGTACCCCACATATTATATTAAAAAGTAGGCAAATTTCCTAGGTTTCTGATATTAAACTTTTGTATACAAGTATCCCCTCAAATTACTAATATATTTCATGACAGTTAAACACAGCTATGTGATTGATTATACATTAAACTTTCAAAACAATTTTTTATACAGAAGAAAATAATGAGTAACCTGAAGTAACCTGAGCATTACAGCATTAACATTTTAAAAGTTAATAGTAAAACTTAACAGCCATAGAATTCTAAAGCTAAAAGTATCTTCAGAAATCACCCAGTTCAACTGCTCGGTTTTCAGATGAAGAAACTTATGCCCAGAGAAGCACTCATGATTACACACACAGCTAAGCTAGTTGTGAGCATCAGAAAGTGAACCCCCAGTCTTGTGATATCCAAAACCCACTAAGTCGTGCCCTCAAGCAACCAAAATGATTTAAAGGAACTCTTCTTTCATCACATCAATATTTCTCAAAGCACTATTCCAAGTTATTATTATAGTCATTCTTCTGCACTGGACATTTAAAAATCAAGGACTATGGTTGTGTCAGTAAGTCAAATGCCCTTACTTCCTTTATCTGTAGTATAACGAATTCCAGCATTCAGAATAATGATCCCAAAGCACGGCAAGCACTAAAATGAAGAATGATCAAAGAATCATCAACATTCCATAAGACTCAAATAAAATGATTCAATTTTCTACTAATCCCAGAGATCAATTAACCAAACTGATCTCTCAGACTTTTCCAATTCTCAGAGCTAACTACACCAAATTTAATGTCTTAAAAATATAAGGTCCCTCCTCCTGCCAAGAAAAAAGAAAAGTTGGGTTGATTTTACTACATGAAAAATGAAAAAAAAAAAAAAAGTTTTACACATTTACTTAACTAACCAAAGTACCAAATGGTGAAGAAGCACTTTGTATTATTAGCTGGCGTTAACAAAAGAAGAGATTTAACATAGCATCATGTATACACAAGGTGGCAGTATTCTTCCATGATGTACATATTCAGTACTCTGCATTTTCCCCATGCGCTGTCTGCACAATCTTTACTGAAATATTTAGATTTAACATCATTATTATTATGAAACCCAGAGATCCTTTCTTAAAAATGGGAGATACTCACTTTTAAATCTCTGCATATACATAGTCAGACTACTCCTCTAATAAATTGCAAGCATCCTGAATCAAAGGCATGGCTTCTACCATTACTATGTCTAATCATTTTTTCATGAGAAAATATAGAAAAGGAAAATAGGCTTTAACCTAATTTTATTTTGACTTTGCAATAAAAAATTAAGCTAAGTGATAACTAAAAACAATTTTTTTCCAAAATAATTCCAATAACCAAAATTCTAATAAAAGATTCTTCACTACTTAGTTCAGATGAAAACCACATTTTTATCTATCTTTTCCAGTTTAAACAATAAGAAAAAGATATTGTGTTCTCAGAGATTTTAGAAAATAAAAACCAAAGTACAAAACTTAAGCCTCAATCCTGGATTTCTTTTTTTTTTTTTTAAGATTTATTTATTTGAGAGAGAGAGAGTTCAAGTGTACATGCAAGTGGAAGGAGGGGCAGAGGACAAGGGACTGAGAGAATTTCCTGCAGACTCCCCACCCAGCATGGAATCTCCTGCAGGGCTGGGTCTCACAACCCTGAGATCACGATGTGAGTCAAAACCAAGTTTAATGCTGGATTTTAACAAACCATGCTCAGTATCAGATAAACTCATATTAATCCCATATGTAGTACAATATGTATAAAAGTAAAAAATTCTTATACCTCAAGACCCAGAAAACCTAAAGGAAATTATGAAAGTGAAGTAAAGAAGTTTTGAGAAACATATCAAGATTTGATCAATAAAACAAATATATCTCTGCAAAGACCAGCTACAGCAAATTCCTACAACTGAAATAATAATCCCACTAACTTCTTTTATTTGAAAAAAAAAAAAAAACTGAAGCTGAGTTACCATTAGAAATATAAGGGGCTAATGAGGGGAGAAAACTATTCTAAACTTAATTTAAAATGTATATACTTTAAAAATAAATATCATATCTAGTCTACAGGTCCTACAAAAAAAATTTTTTTTTAAGATTTTATTTACTTATTTTGTCAGAGAGAGAGAGAGAGAGAAAGAGTGCGCTCGAGTAAGCACAAGCAGGGGGAGCGGCAGGCAGAGGGAGAAGCAGGCACTCTGCTGAGCAAGAAGGCTGACAAAGGACTTGATCACAAGGCTATGGGACCATGACCTGAGTCAAAGATAGATGCTTAACCAACTCAGCCACCCAGGCATCCCTGCAAAATTATTTCTAAAAACTCTAGCAGCAAAACTATATAAAACTATTTACAATGCTTACTTCCTCAATCTAACAGTGCCAACTAATCTCCTTTTGCTAACCTAAGCAGCTTAGTTAAAAGTACAGTAATGTGTGTATACTATAAAAGAAAGTCCCTTTACAAAAAAGAATAGAAAAAATTAAAAAAAAAAAAAAGATATTGAGGCAACTGGGTGGTTCAGTCGGTTAAGCTTCCAACTCTTGATCTCAGCTCAGGTCTTAATCTCAGGGTGAGTTCAAGCCCAGGCACTACCCTGGGCTCCACAAAATAAACAAACAAAAAATAAATAAAAGACATGGATAAATCATCATCACTTAACACTGCTACAAATACCATGATTCCAAGACAGTTAAAACATTTTATTTGGAATAAATAGATGTCATCAGCCTCTGATGGCTTGATACCATCAAACATCTGAATCACAGAATACTACTTCTTGCCCAGATATAAAACTCATCAAGTGACCTCTTCTAATTACACTTTATTTTCTACCAAGGAAAAGTGGCCAACTGAAATGGCCAGGAGGTTTGATAATTGTGTTTTTTCACCATGAATTAGTCTACTGGCATTCTAATTAATTTTGGCCAGTAATGAGAATAGTTTACACAAGTCAGACTACCTAAATATGATGGACTCTGAGACCCTGGCAAGATCAGGTTGATGGGAAGTTCGACAAGATAATATCCCTGCCCTCTAAACAGTGCACCTTCCCTTTGCAAAACCTGCACAGGATCATGCAACACTTCAAACTTTAACATGAATTTCAATCTTCCCTCAAAATCCCCATTATAAGTTTTAAGTCCCTACCTGCCATAATAAATTTGGCCCTTCCATGTAGTAAATCATTAATCAGCTTTCTAATTTCTTCCAGTGTGATAGTATAAAATAGATTAAATATAAGATTTATGACAGAGAAAATTGTTAGCAAGAACATGGAGAAGAGGAACCCAAATGCATTACTGGTAGACTATTCCACAGAGCAATCATGCGCTAAGTTTTCATAGGTAATGCCATTTCTATGACCCAGCTGTACAAATTCTTGGTATATATTCAGGAGGAATTCACATATAGTTCCATAAGGGACCAGCTTTGATATATTCCCATGGAGCATTATTTTTTAGTAACTAGAAGCATCACTAGAGGAATGGGTAAGTGTTAAGTAAATTTGGTGAAATAATATGGAGCAACCAAAAGCAGTGAGGAAGCCAGATATATATACAGAAACATAAAAAGATTTTTCAAACACTGGCAAACACATAAGGAGAAAACAATACGATCTATAGCATAATACTATGTTTTTAAATCCATGGCATTTGTCTATAACAAATGTGAGGCCGTATTTTTAATTTTTATTTTCCTCCATCTCTGATTCCTAATCCTATCTGCCCCCTTCCATGGACATTCAGAATGTTCTTGAATATATGTGCATGTGTTTAAAGTAAAATATGTTACTTTGTGTATATATTTTTAATTTGACTAAGTAATATTGTGTCATTACACACATGCAATGGACTAAAAAGTATGATTACCACAACTCTGCATCTCAAGCAAATATGCTGCTCAGCCCTTGAATCTCAATGCAGGTTCTCTCTGTTCTAAAAAAAAACAATTATTTCTTTCACATGGACATAGATATTCCATGATGATTTGTTATAAAAGCCACTATTGGATTTCTTAGCAATTCCCATAAATTTTTTTTAAATAACAGAATTCCATTCATAATGAATCAGTTTCAAATATTCAGCAAGTCAAATACATATTTGATATCCTAGAGTCAACTTTTAGTTTACAAGAAACTGGTACTTCACTGAAGAAACTTTTTAAAACTTGAATTCAAGAGTCAGTAATTGTGTCCCCAAGGTTGAAATCCTATTATACTTGCTATGAATCAATGAATGAAAGATAAAGGAATATACAGCTATAGGAGAAAAAAAATCTTATAAACAGAGACACAAAGAAGCAACAAAAGAAGGGAAGGCTGGGGCAAATAAGGCAAGGCCAGCTTTACCCCTTGGCAGAATAATCTGGTTATTCACTGCAGGCTCCTGGGATGTCTTCTTTTACCCCCCAAACTTTTCTTACACACACCAAATTCTACCAACTGGAAATTCATTATTGTTTGAAAAATCTCTTTGAAAATAGAAATACAGACCATTAGTCATTTATACCTGTAGTAGTATATATTCCAAATATTTGGTGCTAGGGCAGGCATGTTATATAAATATGTACTCACAGAAGCCTGGTATCTGCCATTCCAAACGCCTGGAAAGACATAACTATCTTGTCCCTTACCTTCATGTCTAGGTCTATGTAGTGAGGAAACAGTTCTAATCAGTATCAGGGAGCTGTCTTGGCAAAAGACAAAGCAAGGATATTATACCCTTCCCTTGACCATCTGAGCTCTCTAATCCATACTTTTTAAGATTTTATTTATTTTTTTGACAGAGAGAGATCACAAGTAGGCAGAGTCAGGTAAAGAGAGAAGGGGAAGCAGGCTCCCTGCTGAGCAGAAAGCCTGATGCAGGGCTCTATCCTAGGACCCTGAGATCATGACCTGAGTCAAAGGCAAAGGCTTAACCCACGGAGCCACCCAGGCACCCCTCTAATCTGTACTTTAAATTTCATGTTTTATTCCCCCAACTGTCCACTATAATCTAATCAATATGGCAATTTAGGCAGCGAATTCCAGACTTTGTCTACCACCAGCTGGGAAAATGCCAATTCACTTTTAATGCTCCCTCCCTGCTTGCTAGTAATTGAAGTAAGAATTATATCACAAGCTTATTATACTGACCAATGTGTAAGTGACCAAAAACATTTCTAGTACAGTCGTACATTTCTACAAACAACAAAGAAAATATGATTGTCTCCAAAAGTCTGTATGCCATTTTACAATAGAAACCAAGCTTCAGAGTTCTCTTTCTCAGCTGTCTTCCAGAGTACAATCCAATAACCTTGACAAGACCCTAAAAAAGCCAAGACTAAAATCCATACCTGTTTAATATACATAGTATTCTTGCTTTTAACAAGTGGGATTTTTCTGTTTAGTATAACAGTAAGCAGCAGCCTCTTCTACTTTAAATGATAGGTAGCTGAAATTATTACCTTTGCTTCTGGCAAACCCACAGGAAAAAAAATGAACCCCACAAAGTTTGGAGGGAGAGAAAAAGAAATATTAAAATCATGGCCCAATCACAATCTCAATAGAGGTTCCCAAACATCTTGGGAGTATAAATGTCACTTTAGGCATTCATTTTGAAAGAGTTCTGGATATCACTCTAGATCTAGCCAATAATTACAATCTCTGAAAGTGGGGTCTCAGAATATAATCATTTTTTTAAATAAAGATTTCATTTATTTATTTGACACACAGAGAGAGATCATAAGTAGGCAGAGAGGCAGGTAGAGAGAGGAGGGGGAAGCAGGCTCCCTGCAGAGCAGAGAGCCCGATGCAGGGCTCGAGCCCAGGACCCTGAGATCATGACCTAAGCGGAAGGCAGAGGCTTAACTCATTGAGCCACCCAGGCGCCCTCAGAATATAAACATTTTAAACAACACTACCCCAAAATTCTCATACTAGCCATCCAAAGACCATAATTGTGTGAGCAATGCCTTAAGGCACAAGGAAAAGTTGAGAGCAGAAGCCTCACCTGTTGAATAGCCACAAAGGAATACAAAGCCTTAATGTAAATGGTTTATCAACTTACTCTTACCCAACCTCTATCAAAATCAGAAGGGACTGGAACTGGTAGGACAAAAGGGGACAACTTTAAATTCACTGCACTATAGGAGAGGATGGACCTGAGGAGAATTCTGCAACAAAACAAAAGGGCAGCAAGAGGGCAAAGTGAAGGCACTCACCATGCGGAAGAAAGAGGAAAGGCAGTAACCGGAAATGGGAGATTTGGTTATGTGACAGAGGAGGTAGACAGATCTACAGCCAAATTTTAGAAAGGATTATCCTGTAAGGAGGAATGATGGCTATACTTTCTGACCTGAATTTCAGCAGTTAACCTGTTATGGAAATTTTCCTAGTTTACACATATTAAAGGAGTTATAAAGTATAAAAATTAAGATAATGGCTTATCAAATAACTTGCCTTTAGCACAATATGTTTATTCAAATTCCAATTTATGTATTTACCAAGGCCACACACCAGAGGCAGCAACTCCTAAGAGCCACAGGAAAGAGTTGCAAATGACAAGCAGCACAATGGTGACCATTGTGTGCATCATACTGACAATCAGCCCACCAAGTAGGACAAGAAATTGCTAATTCTTTTTACTCCTTGGGTTCTTCCTTTTCTTCCTAAAGCATTAGGTGGTATTTATTAGAACTTTGTTCTCAATATTAAAATGCCATGGCTGCCACTGCCTATGCTTTCACCTTCAGACATTATTCCAGCACCAGGTTCTTCATACTCTTTCTATACAGTATACTGCAATAGTAATAACAGTGTGTAATACTGTAAAGCTGAAGGTTTTATAATCATTACCTCATTTCTTTTTCACATTAAAGTATGCATGATTAATGATGTAAGTTTTATTATTCCTATTTAAAACATAGGGGGCACCTGGGTGGTTCAGTCAGTTAAGTGTCTGCCTTCAATTCAGGTCAAGATCCCTAGGTCCTGGGATGGAGCCCCACAACAGGCTCCCTGCTCAGTGGAAAGCCTGCTTCTCCCTCTCCCTCTGCCCTTCCTCCCCCATTGTGCGTGTGCGCTCTCTCTCTCTCTCTCTCTCTCAAGTAAATAAATAAACTCTTTAGAAAATAAAACATAAGAAAGATTTAGATAGAGTCAATAGCTTGTCCAGAGTCACACAAACAGTACATGACACAACAAGTATTTAAATCTTGGTCTTGTGGCTCCAACACTTCTTAGTTACCAAGCTATGATTTCAGTGTATTCATTGATTGCCACAGGTGGAATACAAAGTATTACAAAAGCTCAGAGAATATAGTATTCATCTCTAGCTGAGAGGAAAAGGCTTCACTTCCAGTTGCTTTGGAAAATTCAATAATCAAGCAAAAGCATAAAAGCACAAGGACTTTTCCCATGCTAGTAAGTAGTGCAAATTAGGTAAAGCATATAGCATATGCAAGAAAGTCATGGAGAACAACAAAAGAACTTTGAATACCAAATTAAGGGATTAAGCTTTATTACTTCAATAATCAACAGGGAGCAATAGGATCAAAACAGTATATTCTATGTTTCACACAGCCACCAAAAGTAAAAATCTAACAGCATCTGCTTTAAAATTTTGCTATACTCCAGTGTGAATGAAACTCCAATTCTTTAATATAGCATACAATGTCTTTTGCAATCTGGCTCTGAACTACATTTTTACCTCCCTTAACAACAATTCTTCCAGCCACACTGAAAGTTAACACATTTCCTTATATACACCATTGATTTTTTATGCATATATATATATGCATACATATATGTATATAAACATATATACACACTTCCCTATCTGAAATACCCTTCTCCCTCTAGAAAACTATTTATCCATCAAGAACCAGTCCAAAAGTTACTTTTCCTCTAAAGCGTTTCCTATCTTCCTCAGGAAGAATTTATGGCTCCCTCTGTATTACACTGATTATAGCATTTACTATGTCATAACTTCTACATATCTGTTTATATGTCTACTGGGCTGTTAATAAATTTTGCAACATTAGAATGTAGCACAGCACTAGCAGGTAGCAAGTACTCACACTTCCTCTGAACAAAGATTGGTCTGGGAATGGAATGGAGAATCATCTGAAGGGGAAAAAATAAAGGAAGACCAGAGTAGATGTGAGACAATTAAGATTTCATCTAGGTTGGGGTCAATGGGAGAAAAACAAAAATGTCTTGATAATTACAACTAATAGACTCTATCTGGTGTGTTAACAGCCTAGATAAGGAGAGGGAATGGAGCTCAGCAAGGCCTTATAACTGAGACACTGGCCTTGAAAGGTATCTAAGTAACAGTAGAAGTAAACAGAAATAGTGGAGTATTAGGATTGAATACTAGTACTAGGCTAAAATAACGACCTTATACATGCATACTAGGTTGAAGAATTCAGCAAAACAGTCAGACAGAAATGTACATTAAAAATGTGAAAATGGGGGGCGCCTGGGTGGCTCAGTGGGTTAAAGCCTCTGCTTTCAGCTCGGGTCATGGTCTCAGGGTCCTGGGATGGAGCTCTCTGCTCAGCGGGGAGCCTGCTTCCTCCTCTCTGCCTACTTGTGATCTCTGTCTGTCAAATAAATAAATAAATCTTTTTTAAAAAATTATGAAAACGGAAGTTGACAGAAATATTAGAAGTTCCCCCCCAAATAGTGGTAAAGCTAATACAGTCTGAGTCGATGAGGTTATTAAGAAAGAAAATGTTAAGGAAAAAAAAAAAAGGACTGGCTCACTCGGTTAAGCGGCTGCTTTTGGCTCAGGTCATGATCCCAGGGTCCTGGGATAAAGCCCTGCATCGGGTTCCCTGCACAGTGGAGAGTCTGCTTCTCCCTCTCCCTCTGCCTGCCGCTCTGGCTACTTGTTCTCTCTCTCTCTCTCTCTCTCTCTCTCTCTCTCTCCCCCTCTGTCAAATAAATAAATAAAATCTTAGGGGAAAAAAAAAAAAAAGAAAGAAAGAAAGAAAAAAAAAGGACTAAAAAAATAATCTCAAGGATTTGTAAATTTAGGAAGCAGAAGGAAGAAAAGTCAGCAAAATCATGGCCAGAAGAGAAGGAAGAAAACCAAGATAGTGTAATAACATGGGAGCTAAGGAAAGAGATATTAGGTACCAGGTATTGGAAACTGCTCAATAAAATGACTAAGGATTTTATAATTGGATTATTGATGGCTTTTAAAAGGGCTGCTTCAAAAGAGTGACATAGGCTGAAAACAATCTCAATAAATTATCTGGGTGTGATTTTAAGAAGCAGGAAAAAGCAACAAAGAAAAAAAGACTGATGGGGTTCTGGGAAAATGGCTAAGTAGGAGGATCCTGAGCTCACCTTGTCCCAAGACACACTAAGATAGAGCTACACAAGTGCAGCTAACTCTGAAAACCACCCAAAGACTGTCAGAACAGACTTTCCACATCAAAAGGTAGGAGATGCAGAGACATAATTGGGAACCAAACTCTGGTCCCCACCCACACCTCTCTTGCTCACCCCTCCATCCCATTCCCACCAACCCTCTCTCAGGAGACTAACCACAAACAAGAGGGATACCAAAAGCAGAGAGAAGTGGAAGAATCAGACCCTACCCTAAACACTCCAAACTTGGAGGCCCCTGGAAGACAAATTCTCATAACATTTGGCTTTGAAAACCAGTGGGGCTTAATTCAGGGTGTTTTTTGCAATAAGCAGGGCTTAACTCTAGGTACTTAAAAAAAAAAAAAAAAATCATCCAGCCTAGCTCTGGGAGACACCCAGAGGGAGATTAAAAAACAGTCTCCACCCTTAAAGGGCCAGCATAACAAATAACCTAGCAAGATACAGCATAGAAGCAGCAGTTTGAAAAGCACCTGGATATGATGAAGGTTTATTCACTAATCTCAGAAGGGCACTGGAGGGACAGGGATCCTTAGGAGACTTCTCCAAGAACAAAAATGCTGGTGGGCACCATTTCTCTCACCCTACCCAAGCCTGGATACTCGGTCACTTACAGGAACCAGCAAGGACACTCTCTACCTATCTTGTTAGTACCAGGCACCCTGCAAATGTTCTGCTTTGGATCCACCCCTCCCAACCTGACCCACTCAGCAGGTGTCCCTTCAAAGCTGCTCTTGCCCCAACTCTCCCTGGAAGCTACCCCAACAAGGACCAGAGCGACTTCAAAGTGACTCCTGTCCTGGGGAGCGGGGAATATAACCACACACTGGTGTGCCTGCAGTCCCAGCAACAAACCTCATAACTAGCAGTGCAGAGAATATGCCCTTCTGATTAGTCCTGGACTGGGAGAAGGCATCTGGTCTGATGGCCCACCCTGCCCACAAATGAAAGCCTTTCAGGGGACAGTGTGAGAAAAGCACCCTGCAGGTCAGTGTGAATACAGACCAACAGACAAGCTGAGGAAGGTCACCTGCTCTGATTGCTGACACTATCCAACAATAAGCAGTGGCCCCACATTGGCCCCTTAACAACACAAGGACCAAACTCTACCCAGTGCATCCACAAAAGGCAAAGAGACAGAAGACTGCGTCCCAAATGAAAAACAGGACAAAGCCACAACAAAAGAGCTAAATAAAGCAAATGGAGATAAGTTGGGTGCCTGGGTTGCTCAGTCAGTTAAGTACTCGACTCTCGATCTCAGCATAGGTCTTGATGTCAGGGTTGTGAGCCCAAGCCCCACAATAGGCTCGACACCCACGTTAAAAAAAAGAAAGAAAGAAAGAAATGGAAATAAATTATATGCCTGATAAAGAACTCAAAGTACTGTCAGTCATAAAGATACTAGACTTAAGAAAAAATTCAGTGAGACCTTCAACAAAGAAATGATACATATATAACTATATGTTAACAAAGAGAATTATATACATACAGTCATAAGTACAAAATAACTGAAATTAAAAATACACAAAAGGAGGCGCCTGGGTGGCTCAGTGGGTTAAAGTCTCTGCCTTCAGATCAGGTCATGATCCCAGGGTCCTGGGATCAAGCCCCACATCGGGCTCTCTGCTCAGCAGGGAGCCTGCTTCCCTCTCTCTCTGCCTACTTGTGATCTCTGTCTGTCAAATAAATAAATAAAATCTTTAAAAAAATATATACAAAGGGAATTGACAGCAAATAGGAGGAGGCAGAAGAACAGACAGGGTATTGGAAAGCCACTAAGGAGCAGAGCAAAATGGAAAGAATAAACAATAATAATAATAATAACAAAAATGGAGATTAGGTTAAGAGAACTCTGCCACATCATCAAGTGCAATAACATTTGCATTATAGGGATCTCAGGAGAGGAGAGAGAGAAGGGGACAGAAACCTTATCTGAAAAAACAGTAGTTGAAAACTTGCCTAATCTGAGGAAGAAAATGGACATCCAGATCCAGGAAGCACAGAAGGTTGCTAACAAGATAAACCAAAGCAGGTCCACACCAAGACACATAATTAAAATGGCAAAAAGTAATGATAAAGAGGAAATCTTAAAAGCAGCAAGAGAAAAGGAAACAGTTACATATAAGGGAAATCCTATAAGGCCATGAGCTGATTTTTCAGCAGAAACTTAGTAGACTAAAAGGGAGGTGCATGATGCATTCAAAGTACTGAAGGAAAAACATTCAACAAAGAATACTCCACTCAACAAGATTACCATTCAGAATAGACAGAAATATCGTTTCCCAAACAAAAGTTAAAGGAGTATATCACCATTAAACCAGCCTTATAGGAAATGTTAAAGGGAATTCTTTGAGTAGAAAGAAAAGTCCATAATGAGTAAGAAAACTGTGAAAGGAAAAAATTTCATAGGAAAATGCAAATATGTAATAAGAGTAGATTTATCACTTATAAAACTAGTATACAAAGAAGTGGTAAAATCAATTACATCTACACAAATCAGCCAAGGGATTCGCAAAATAAAAGGATGTAAAGTGTGGCATCATATACACAAAACGTGGGTGTAGTAAAAATTTAATGCTTTTAGAATGGTTTCAACTTAAACAATCACCAATCTGATACAGACTGCTATAAACATAAAATGTTATATGTGAACATAAATGGTAACCAAAAATCAAAAACCTATAATATAAAGAAAGGAATTCTTTTTTTTTTTTTTTTTAAAAAGAAAAAGAGAAAGAGAAAGAAAGAGAAAGAGAAAGAGAAAGAGAATGTGTACATGTGGGCATGAGGGAGGGGCAGAGGGAGGGATAAAGAGAATTCCTAGCAGACTCCATGCTCAGCAGTCTGGAGCCCAACATGGGGCTCAATCCCATGATCCTGAGATCATGACCTGAGTTGAAATCAAGAGTTGGACACTGACTGTGCCACCCAGGCATCTCAAGAAAGGAATTCAAACGTAACACCAAAGAAAACCATCAAACCACAAGGGAAGAGTAAAAGAAGAAAGAAACAGAGAAGAACTGCAAAAACAATCATAAAACAAGTAACAAAATGGCAATAAGTACATACCTATTAATAATTACTTCAAATGTAAATGGATTTAATGCTCCAGTTGAAAGACATAGGGTAAATTATACCGGAATTTTTTTAAATTTAAAAAAAAAAAGGACATAGGGTAACTAAATGGATAAAAAAAATAACCAAGACCCATCTTGCTACCTATAAGAGATTCACTTCAGAACTAAACACACATGCAGATTGAAAATGAAGGGACAGAAAAAATTTACCATCATATGGGAACAAATGAAAGCTGAGGTAGCCATATTTATATCAGACAATATAGACTTTAAAACAAAGACTGTACCAAGAGACAAAGAACACTACAAAACAATAAAACAATCCAACAAGGGGATATAACATTATAAATATCTATGTACCCAACATGGATGCACCTAAATACATAAAGCAACAATTAACAGACACAAAGGAAGAAACTGACAATAAGAAGATAATAATGGGGGACTTTAACACCCCATTTATATCAATGGAGAGATCAATCAAAAAGAAAATGCTTTAAATGACACATTAGACCAGACGGACCTAACAGATATATTCAGAACACTCCATTCAAAAACAGAATTTACATTCTTTTCAAGTGAACATGAAACAGTCTCCAAAATACATCACCTTAGGCCACAAAACAAGTCTTGATAAATTTTAAGACTGAAATCATATCATCCATCTTTTCCAACCACAACGGTATGAAACTAGAAACCAATCACAAGAAAAAATAAGGAAAGAACACAAATACATGGAGGCTAAATCACATGCTACTAAACAATGAATGGGTCAACTAAGAAATCAATGAGGAAATAAAAAAATACAGAGACAATGAAAATGAAAACACAATAGTCCAAACTCTTTGGGATACAGCAAAACCTGTTCTAAGAGGGAAGATTAGAATATTACACACCTATCTCAAGAAACGAGAAAAATCTCAAATAAATAAGTGAACCTAACACCCTAAG
Source organism: Mustela putorius furo (assembly GCF_011764305.1). Classification (NCBI taxonomy): domain Eukaryota; kingdom Metazoa; phylum Chordata; class Mammalia; order Carnivora; family Mustelidae; genus Mustela; species Mustela putorius. Next base: position 4,999,737 of record NW_025422021.1, read on the forward strand.
GAGGTAGAAAAAGAACAAACAAAGCCCAAAGCCAACAGAAAAAGGAAGTACTTAAGATTAGAATAGAAAAAAATACAATCAAGATTATAAAAATAGAATAGATCAATGAAACTAGGAGCTAGTTCTTTGAAAAGATAATAAAATTGATAAATCTTTAGCCAGACTCATTAAAAAAGAGAGAAAGTCAGTACTCAAATAAAATCAGAACTGAAGACTAACAACTAACACTATAAAAATACAAAGGAGTATAAGAGAATATTATAAAAAATGATATGTCAACAAATTGGATAACCTAGAAGATATGTATAAATTCCTAGGAACATATAATCTTCCAAAACTGAATTAGAAAGAAATAGAAATTTGAACAGAGTGATTACTGGCAATGAAATTGAAGGCATAATCAAAAAACTTCCAACAAACAAAAGTCCAAAACCAGATGGCTTGACAGGTGAATTCTACCAAAATATTCTACCAAAATTTTAAGTAAGAGGTAACACCTCTTCTTCTCAAACTATTCAAAACAAACAAACAAACAAACCAGAAAAAGAAGGGGGACCTGGGTGGCCCAGCTAGTTAAGCATCCAACTCTTGACTTCAATCAGGTTGTGATCTCAGGGTCGTAAGATCAAGCCCCACATTGGACTTCATGGTCAGCAGGGAGTCTGCTTGAGATTCTCCCCTCCCCCATTCACACACACATTCTAAAATAAATAAATCTTAAAAAAAAAAAGAAAGAAAAGAAAAAGGATAACTTCCAAATTCATTTTATAAGGCCAACATTACCCTAAAACCAGAGAAAGACACTACCAAAAAAGAAAACAAGAGGCCAATACCTCTGATGAACAAGAGAAAGGAAAAAAATCACATGTACATCTCAATAGATGCAGAAAAAATAACTGACAAAATACAAAACCCAGTCATGATAAAAACTCTCAATAAAAAAGTTTGGAGGGAATAAACTTCAATGTTATAAAGGCCATATATGAAAAACCCACAACTAACATCATCCTCAATGGTGAGAAACAGAGCTTTTCCTTTAAGATCAGAAACAAAACAAGGATGTCCACTCTTGCCACCTTTATTCAACACAGTACTGGAAGTTCCAGCCAATGAGACAACCAAAAGAAATAAAAGGCATCTACACGAGTAAGGAAGAAGTAAAAGTTCCACTGTTTGAGGATGACATTTTACTACATATAGAAAGCCCTCAAGATTCCACCAAAAAACAATTAGAACTAATAAATGAATTAAGTCAAGTTGCAGAACACAAAATTAATATACAGAAATCTATTGCATTTCTTTCTTTTTTTAAGATTGTATTTATTTGAGAGAATGCGTAAGCAGGGGGAGTGGCAGAGAGAGGGAGAAGCAAGCTCCGATGCGATCCCAGGACCCCTGGATCATGACGTGAGCAACCCAGGCACCCCTGCTGCATTTCTGTACACTAATAATGAAATAGCAAAAAGAGAAATTATGAAAATAATACCACTTACAGTTACACCAAAAGGAATAAAATACCTAGGAATAAACCTAACCAAATAATTCCAGTTACAATTACACCAAAAGGAATAAAATTAACCCTCCTAAAGCCATAAAACACTCTTGAAGAAACTGAAGATGACACAAACAAATGGAAAGATATTCTATGCTCAAGGACTGGAAGACCCAGTATTTTTCAAATGTCCGTATTATCCAAAGCAATCCACAGATTCAATGCAATCCCTATTAAAATACCAACATTTTTCAAGGAACTAGAATAAATAATAGTAAAATTTGTATGGAACCGCAAGAGTCCAAATACCCAAACAATTCTGAGAAAGAAGAACAAAAGTGGAGGTATAACAATCACAGATTGCAAGATATACTACAAAGCTATGTAATCAAAACACTATGGTACTGGCACAAAAACAGACACACAGATCAATAGAATAAAATAAAGAGCTCAAAAATAAACCCATGCATATATGGTTAATTAATCTATGATGAAGGAGGCAAGAATACACAATAGGGAAAAGACAGTCTCTTCAACAAATGGTGCAGAGAACACTGAACAGCTACATGCAAAAGAATGAATGTGGACCACTTCATTACACCACACACAAGAAATCAATGCAAAATAGATTAAAAATTTAAATGTCTGACCTAAAACGATAAAAATCCTAGAAGAAAACACAGGCAGTAATCTCTTTGACATTGGCTGCATGAACCATCCCTCTAGGTATGTCTCTTTGAGGGAAAGGAAACAAAAGCAAAATTAAATAAACCAAAGTGTAGTTTAGGACTATACCAAAGTAAAAAGCTTTTGCACAGCAAAGGAAACTATCAAAACAAAACAAAAAAAAGGCAACCTACCAAATGGAAGATATTTGCAAATGATATAGCCCACAAGGAATTAATATCCAAAATATACAAAGAACATACACAACTCAACACCAATGCCCTCCCAAAATAATCCGATTAAAAAATGGCCGGTGGACCTAACTAGACATTTTTCCAAAACAGACATACAGATGGCCAACAGACACATGAGAAAAGATGCTCATCATCACTGTCAGGAAAATGCAAATCAAAACCAAAGTGAGACACCACCTTACACCTATCAGAATGACTAAAATCAAAACCCAAGGAATAATAAGTGTTGATGAGGATGTAGAAGAAAAGGAACACTCGTGTACTGTTGGTAGGAATGCAAATTGGTACAGCACACACTCTGAAAAACAATAGAGCAGTTCCTCAAAAGATTAAAAATAGAATTTTGATATGATCCAGTAATTCCACTACTGGGTACTAACCGAAAGAAAACAAAAACACTAATTCTAAAAAATATATGCACCCTTGTTTACTTAAGTATTATTTACAATAGTCAAGATATGGAAGTAAACCTAGTGTTCATCCTTGGATGAATGGATAAAGAATATGTAATATTATTACAATGGAATATTACTCAGCCATAAAAAAGAATGAGATCTTACCATTTGCAGCAACATAGTTGGACCTCGAAGGTATAAAGCTAAGTGAAATAAATCAGTGAGAGAAAGACAAATACCACATGATTGTGCTCATGTATGGAATTTAAGAAACAAACAAACAAAGGAAGAAAGAGACCCAAAAACAGACTCTTAAATACAAAGAACTGGTGGTTGTAGAGGGGAGGTGGGCAGAGGGATGGATGAAATAAAGGGGAGTAAGAGTATACTCATCTTGATGCACAATGAGTAATAACAGAATTGGATCCTTATACTGTATACTTGAAACTGCATGTTAATTATAATTTGATTTTTTAAAAATCATCAACTAGGAAAAAAAGAAAAAAAAAGATTGAAGCTCAAGAGGAAAACAAAAGGATGACTCAAGGAGCAAGATTCTGGGGAAGGAGTCATCAAAAAAGACAAGCAGATGATCTGGCTGTGACATATTTCTACATATGATAACCAGAGTAAGTTCAGTTCATTTAGCTGCCTGGGCAACTATTTTTGAACTAAGATCACCACCACTCATTTCTAGGCAATTGCTAATTAGAACAACGTAGACATGTGACTCAGCTATTGAGAACAAGACAGTTCAATTATTTGCTGCTAACTGGCTGAATATCCAGGAGAGGGGTTACCATATTTTACCATTTGGACAGAAGAGCCGAAAGATAAACACGTAGCAGATACTAGCAAGAAATGATGCTAGCAAGAAACCTGATGACTTTCTGGGTTTTAGTTCTAATTCCACCCTGAGGCAAAGCCCTATTCCTGCCCTTGAGGAAGGTGCCCTGGTACTCTTTTTTTTTTTTTTTTTTAATTTATTTGATATAGAACGAGAGTGAAAGAGAAAGAGAGAGAGAGAGCACACAAGCTCCAGGAACAGTAGGCAGGAGAGAAGCAGACTCCCTGCCAAGCAGGGAGCGTGATGTGGGGCTTGATCCCAGGACTCAGGGATCATGACCTGAGCCGAAGGCAGATGCTTAACCAGCTGAGCCACCCGGACACCCCGGTGTCCTTGCTCTCTTCTTTTTTCAGTTAGCTCAAATTAATTGACACTTTTAAACAAAAGTCCTAATGAACACACATGCTAACAAATAAGAATTCATTCTTTAAAAAGGTTGCCTCTTATATAAAATCTGAAGACAGGCATAGCAAACCAGAATGTACGTTTTGAAAATAATTGCAGATGGCAGGAAAGAACTTGGAAATAAAGCCAAAATCAGACTGGGAATCTAATAATTATGTTGGGAAGCTACAAATATTTTGCAAAGACAAAGCAGACAAAATACTATCTGGAAATCAAGATCAACATAAAAGAACAAAAGCAGAACCTTTTACTTTAAAAAAATAGACTTTGAAAATTTTACTTCAAAAGGGGATTACCACTATGTCAAAACACCAATCCTCGGATAAAAATGTCCAATAATTGAAAATGTGAAAATGGAGATTGAAGAGTTAGAGATATTAACTTAAAAATTCCCTCAATAGTAGTGAAAACTAATACAAGAGATTTTACTTCAAAAATGAAGCTACTAATTTTCTTTAAAATTCATCAAAAATAAGATAGACTAACACTGTATGGAGAAAATGATGAATTAATGGACAGATATGGAATACAGAAACATAGTATGATATTATGGTAGAATCTAAGTGGTTGGTATAAAAATGTTTATTACAGGGCGCCTGGGTGGCTCAGTGGGTTGAGCCTCTGCCTTCGTAAGCTCGGGTCATGGTCTCAGGGTCCTGGGATTGAGGCCCGGGTCCGGCTCTCTGCTCGGCAGGGAGCCTGCTTCCCTGTCTCTCTGCCTGCCTCTCTGTCTACTCGTGACTTCTCTGTCAAATAAGTGAATAAATAAATAATTCTTTAAAACATTTTTTTAAATGTTTATTATAAAATTGAATTTTGCAGTATGTTTCAATTTTTTCAACATAGTATGTTGGGAGAAAAAGAAAACTACAGACATTATAATTCTTTTTTTTTTTTTAACATTTTTATTTGACTGATAGAGAGAAAGACAGCTAGAAAGGGAACACAAGAAGGGGGAGTGGGAGAGGGAGAAGCAGGCCTCCCACTGAGCAGGGAGCCCAATTTGGGGCTTGATCCCAGGAGCAGGAGGCAGACACCCAATGACTGAGTCACCCAGACGCCCTGACATTACAACTCTTAAGTTGCATCACAAGATGGAGAAAGATTTGACCAAAGAGTATGAGCCATCTGAATACGCATGTAGTATACAATATTAACTAATAACAATAAGTGGTTTAAACTGGCACACTGGGGTGCCTGGGTGGCTCAGTTGGTTAAGCGTCTGCCTTCGGCTCAGGTCATGATCCCAGAGTCCTGGCATCAAGCCCCACATCAGGCTCCCAGCTCAGCAGAGAGTCTCCTTCTCCCTCTCCCTCTGTTGCTCCCCCAGCTTGTGCGCAGTCTCTCTCTCTCTCTCTGTCAAATAAATAAATAAAATGTTAAAAATAAAAATAAATAAACTGGCACATTTAGCCACTTGCCTCAGCTCTCTCTCCTCATCACTTCCAAGGCCTAGGCAAGGTTAAGCAATATTTCCTAGGCTCTCTGTGGTCATGTTCTGGATTCCCTTTAGCAACCCAGGCCTAAACATTGCATTTCCTTTTAGGTGAATTTCTGGAAAGCTGCTTTCTTAAATTTTAAGATATAAATCTGCTCAAACATGATAGGAGTCTTTCTCCTGAGATTCCAATAATTTCCAATTCTTTATTCTTGGTCAAAATTAAATCCAAAGAAGCAACTGTGCTTTATTTCCGCCTCTGTCCACTGAGATGAATGAATAATGTATTCCAATGTTCTTTAACCCATCTAAAAAATTTCCGATGTTCTTTAATCCTTTTTAAAAATTTGTCTTATGGAAATTTTTAGGGATTTAATTGTAAAAAGTTTATCACAGCATTCTTTATAATAGGGAAAGACTGAACACAATAAAAAGTGATACTGTCCTGGTTGAACTTAGAGTACCTACATATAACGCAATACCTGATGAGTCCCTGAGGATGAGGTTACCATTAACATTTCTTGACATGGAAAGTTATACACATAAGATGGGATGCCTGGGTGGCTCAGTTGGCTAAGCGGCTGCCTTCAGCTCAGGTCATGATCCAGCGTCCTGGGATGGAGCCCCACATCAGGCTCCTTGCTCAGCAGGGAGCCTGCTTCTCCCTCTGCCTCTGCCTGCCACTCTGTCTGCCTGTGCTCACTCGCATGCTCTCTCTCTCTCTGACAAATAAATAAAAAAAAAGAAAGAAAGAAAGTTATACACATAAGATAGTGAAAAATGGTGGTTTCAAGACATTATTACAGCACAACTTTACACATATATGACATATCTAAAAGATGTCGAGAAGCTATAGTGTTTATCTCTTCATTATTTTCAAAAAGTCTTCATTTTGACTGTTTTTTTTCTTCAAATAAAATGTGTTACATTTCAGCATCAATTAAGTACCCTCTGATTTTTTAAAATTTATTTTTTATTATTTTTTAAAGATTTTATTTATTTGCTTGACAGATAGAGATCAGAAGCAGGCAGAGAGAGAGGAGGAAGTAGGCTCCCTGCCGAGCAAAGAGCTCAATGCGGAGCTCGATCCCAGGACCCTGGGATCATGACCTGAGCTGAAAGCAGAGGCTTTAACCCACTGAGCCACCCAGGCGCCCCTCCTCTGATTTTTTTTTTTTATTGTAAATTAACAGATACTCTGCTTTCAGAATAAGACTTCTAAAAGCTATCCAGGTAGCTGAAGGCCCCCAACATTACTGGGCCAAGTGCCATACTGGTTCTTTATTATACTGCCACATTCTCTTACTCTAATTCTTCTGATTCTATTTTTATCCAAATGCTCTCATCTATGTTTTTACCCTCAGATTTAAGAATTTTCTCATAGCATCTTAACATAGAAGAGCACTCCTCCACCATTCTAATCTATGTTTCTTTGAAATGAAGAGGCCCTTCTATTGCTATACGAGTCATCATTCCTCCCACTTCTTGCCTCTAGTCTAGCACTTAGCACCCTGCATTAACAGAAGACATATCAGTTTTCCTTAGTAGACCTACATGTCCCATAAGGCAGAAACTATGTGCTAATTATCCCCAGTGCTTAGCACATAGAAAACAATAATCAACTGCCAACAAACTTGAGTAGATGGAAGATTCAAACAGCTGAGAAGATGCCAAGAGGTATCTAGCTGCTTTAAATGAATTAAAGTCTCCAGGCCTAAATATTATATCGCATGATACTTAACAATGATTTAAGAGTTATTATTTATAATATAAGAAATCACAAGGAAGAGATAACCAACAACTGCCCAGTCTCGATTCTCAAAAATAAAAAGACCCTCAAAACGCACAGACCCTGAAGCCCGGTGTCCAAAGAGCAAAGATCTTCCAGAAAGTGGTACAAGGAAAGTTGTGGAAGTTAGAAAATGTAGGATGAATAAGAGACCTTGACTAAAACAGAAGAGACAGGTAAACTAGGAGCTAAGGTTTCAACGGTACACACTTTTTTTTTTTTAAGATTTTATTTCTTTATTTGACAAGCAGAGATCACAAGTAGGCAGAGAGGCAGGCAGAGAGAAAGGAGGAAGCAGGCTCCCCCTGAGCAGAGAGCCCCACGCAGGGCTCGATCCCAGGACTCTGGGATCATGACCTGAGCCGAAGGCAGAGGCTTTAACCCACTGAGCCACCCAGCCACCCCTCAACGGTACACTCCAGCTGCACTTGTTTTTCCACCTAAAACAACACACATGTGCATCCCCTTAAGGTATTTGCACATGTTATTTCTGTGCCCAGAACGCTCACTCAACTAGATATCCATAGAGCTTAACACTCTCATCTCCTTCAAATATTTGCTTAAATGTCATGTTCTCCAGTGATATCCTTTTTAAAATCTGAACACTGCCCCCTTACTCTGTTCTTTTTCTTTTTGCCATAGCACTTAGCACTTTCTAACATACTTAATAATTGATTTATTTACTGTTATTATCTATTTCACCTATAAGAATATAAGTCCCATGAAAGAATAGATCTTTGCCTATTTTGTTCACTGACACAGCCCAAACACCTAGAACACAAGTGACCAATAAAAACTTGTTTAATCCACAAAATGGTTTTAAGAACGATTTTGAAGAAAAAAATGACTAGAACTGGTGATATCAGCACAGTATCAAGGAAAAAGCTCTAGACTTGAGATAAAAGATCTGGATTCAAATCTAAACCCTACCACTTAGTGTATATAGCAAATGACTGTTTTCTAGCAAACGTCTGCAAACTTTAGTTACTAATCTGTAAAATGGGTGGTTGTGAAGATCAGATGAGATAAAAGTGTATAAGAGTAGCAGTTGCTTAAGCATCTGCCTTCGGCTCAGGTTATGATCCCAGGATCCTGGGATCGAGTCCAGCATCAGGCTCCTTGCTCAGCAGGGAATGTGCTTCACCCTCTGCCTGCTGTTCCCCCTTGCCTGTGTGCTCACTCTCTCTCTGACAAAATAAATAAATAAAATCTTAAAAAGAGAGAGAGAGTTCAATCTTAAAAGAAAAAAAAGATGAAATGAAAGCCAGAAAGGTAACTTCATTTGGAAACAAGAAAGGACAGATAATGAGTTAGATTTCAATATGCAGTTGTGCTGTCCAACATGGTATGTAACTAGCCACATATGCCTATTTAAATTTAAAAAATTAATTAAAATTGAAAAAAATTTAAAATTCAGCTCCTTGGTCATAATGATACTTCAAGTCCTTAATGGCCACATGTGGTTAGTGGCTACCATATTATATAGCAGATTACAGAACATTTCCAGCATCACAGAAAGCTCTAGAGCATAGTGCTGATTTATAAACTTTGAGTTGACAGCAGAATAGAAATCGAGTGTTATTTTAGTATCTCTGATGCTGGATTCCTGGAAAGCTCAGGATGAAGAAATGCAAAATCCAACCACATAAACAATCTGAGTTGGAATTGCAAAATGTGAATATAACAAATTAAATAATTCATATTATTTCATTACAAGGTACTAGAATACATGAACACACCCAAGTTGATAATATGAGGTCAACTATAAATAGAGTTTGGAGAAGCCCAGTAAAGTTACCAACAAGAATTTGGTCAGCATGCCAGCTTAAATCTCTGGTTAGTAACTTCAGATATGCCTGCAGGACAAATATTACATGCAATACAAGAGTTTTCTTAGTGAATGATAAGATACCTATAGCTCCAAATCTCACCCAAGAAGCAAACTACCTCGTCAAAAGTAACTGCAGCTACCTAGAATGGTATAGCTTTCCTTAATGAATAAGCTTATTTCAACTATAAAAAGATCTAGAATTAAATATACAAATGCTTGAGAAGGGACTCAAAATCAGATGTTACTGTTTTTGTTTCAAGAAAGCTATGCAGAAATTGATCTTTTATATACTTAGAAAATTGAAGAGGATCTCACTTATAAGAATGAATGGCTTGTAAAAAATTTCAAATGTGTAACTGAATTAAAGACTTAGACTTGTGACTTTAAGCTGATCTTATAAGTTTATAAATAACATTTGAACACTGCAAAGACTTTAAGGTCACAGTGTTTAAAAAGGCAGTTTTATGTTTACATTAAATGTTTACCATTTAATCATTTTAGCCTATTTCTATGCAGCAATATCTATGAAAACATTAGATATGTACTTCATAATAAAATCAATAAATTTTCAAACCTAAATTTAGCAAGCCACCTAAATGCTCATCCTGAACAAAATGGATAAACTGAATGGGATGCCTGGGAGGCTCAGACGGTTAAGGGTCTGCCTTTAGCGCAGAACCCAGAGTTGGGCTTCCTGCTCAGCAGGGAGTTTGCTTCTCCCTCTCCCTTTGTTCCTCCCACTGCTCTATTCTCTCTCACTCACTCTCTCTGTAAATAAGTAAATAAAAGCTTTTAAAACACACACACACACATACATACATCCAATGGAATACTACTCAGCAGTAAGAATGAACAAAATACAATACTAATACTAATACAACTAGACATGAAAACATAGATGAGTATTACAAACATAACAATAAGGGAAAGAAGCCACACACTAAAGAATATACACTACATGACTCCATGTATGTAAAGCTCAAAACAAGCAAATCCAACTCCAGACAAGGTTGCAGTTATCCTGGTGGGAGGTGAAGAGGAACATGAAGGCTTCTGGGGACTGACTGGTAATGTTGCTTCTTAATCTAAATAATGATAAGATGGATGTACTCGATTTGTGAAAAGTAATTAAGCTGTAAACATGATTTGTGCACCTACTTTTATAATAAATTTAATAAAAAATTAATTTATAAATTATATAAATTTATAATTTATAATTTATATAATTTATAAAATTTATAATTTATATAATTTATAAAATTAATAAAAACTTAATTAAAAGGTCTAACAAAAAATAATAAGTATATACACAAACATTTATAACCACCCAAGTAAGACTGTAAGACACGTACCATCCCAAATTATCTCAGGACCATCACTACTATGTGTACTATACTTTGGAAACATTAACATATCAAAGAAAAGGGGAAAGGAAGGACATGTCCCCAGAAGAGCAATAATTCTGGTGTAGAGCTAGAGCACATAGTAGGTACCAAGGAAATCAGAGGCCTAGAAAGGCCAGTTTGTTCCCCTGGAAGACCTTAACTGCCCTAAACAAGAAAATTGTGGAATGTATTCAGTAGGCAATGGGAATGACACATGCAAATGATGCAGGTGGACGACTACCTACCATAAAGTTTTCAACCCTTTCCCTTAATTTACTCAAAAATGTGTCAGTAATACCTCCATTCTCCAGCATCCAGTTTCCAGTCTGGAGGGAATTCAGAAGAGTAGCTGACCTGATCTCCCCAATGGTCACACAGTCATCCCTCCTCATGGGAGGAGTGAATTACCTTGTTAGTAATTTCTGAGAAGAGGACCAAGCTTCTGGAGTCAGCCTTCTCTCTCCTTAGAATTTATCAGCTACAAAGTGGTTATAATAGAGTCTGTCTCAGGGCCATGTATAAGGATTTCTGGAGTTGGCTCTGCTCTGGCAGGGGAGGCCTTCTGTGGTCCAGCATTACCTGTGACTATCTATCCAATTCAGAGTAATTATTAGGTAGTCCAAATCTAAGCCATATTCTCCAATCAACTTCATTTGTAATAAAGCTGGCATTTTTATCTCCACTTGTCTATACTCTATGTATATTCTCAACTGATGCTCAACTCAGATGTGGGACAGTGATAAAATTAAATATTACTCCTAAAGCCTAACAAATGAGGAGAATACTAATGGGAGGAGGGTAATTACTATTTCGTGCCAAAAGAGTAAATTCTACTCAGGATATTTTGATTTGGTTTGGAGTTGAAATTAACATACTAATCTGCTGAACAACAGAAATTCTCTTATCAATAATAAGAAAATAAAATTGGAAGGAGTAATACTTGCTTAGCATTTCCTTTTAAAGTGTTCCATAAAGTATATCATCTGACTACAACAGCACTCTACTCCCCTGCAGCCTAAAAATAGATCACTTAATTTATTCCTAGATATTTTTATTAAGTGACTGGGGGTAGGTGGCTTTATAGTAGGTAACTTCCTGACATAACGAAGTCTACTTGCAGAAAATGTGGTCCATTCCAAAATGATACTTGCAATCTAAGAGAAGTATATTTCTGTTTTATTCTCAAATTGTTCTCTCCCACAAATGAAACAGCAAAATCCACTCATAGAAGGAAACAGATCGGTCTATTTTTTAAAACCATGCATTGTGTTTTTGAAAATTAAGACTTTCAGTTTGATAGGATCATATATTTTGTAATTTATTCAGTAAGTACAATATAAACTAGTGCCTTAACCATATGACACTATACTTAATCATGATCTCTTTAATCACAAATGGTTGAAACTTGGCATGACAAAGATGCCTTCCTAGGAAACATTTACACAAGGTCAACTCAGCTTTTTTCTGTCTGGAAAACATCTACTAGGGATTCTGGGAGCTCTTAAATAATACATCATTTTTTAAAGAATGGTGTGCATAAATGGCAGTATAAGTAAATTAAGCAATTGGTAGCAGTCTTAAGCAGATCTTCTTTTGTTCGGAGGAGAGTTTGTAACCTCTGTAAAAATTGCCATAGAACAGTTCTGACTAACACAAACCACAACTGGGAAAGCCGTTAACAGTGCACAGGGACGGATGTCACAAGGGATTTTTTCTTCACTTTTTCTAACATTACAATAGCTTTTTTTAAACTGAAAAAATCCAAAACCAAGGTATAAAAATGTCACATAATTGGCATTTACTATGATTTTCAAGAATCTAAAACTGCAACCAGTAGCAAGATTAAAAAAAGAAACTATTCATGCAATTTAAAGAAAAACAGAGGGTCCAAAAGCAAACCATCACTTATCACTCTCAAAACTCTGCTCAGCAATTTCAAATAATGAGAATATATGTTCCTGGATAGAAGTAATTCCTATCAACTCATAGGAAACCAACGTGATAAGTGCAACAGGTTATGATTGGCCCACCCTCTTAAATATCCATGTTGCTCAAGACTCTTACCATCCCTCTTCTATTATCATTGCTCCAAAACTCCTATGGCATAGAGTCACATAATCTTATGTATTACTTAATGCACTAATTTCCAAACCTCAAATCCATCTTTTCCTCTATTCTCATTGGCATCATCTTGATTTAATCCTTCATTATTTCTCACCTGTTCCACTGTAACAGCTCCCTAACCGGTCTTCCTATGTGCATTCTCATCCTTCTCCAGTCTATTCTTAACACTGTACCTGGATGCAAACCCAAACCTGATATGATCAAGTCTCTTCCCAGCTTAACTGCCTCAAAGGTTTGCTGTTACCTAATCTCTTTGGCTGCTTCATTTTTCTTCATTACAGTTATAACCATCTGACATACTGTATTACTTATTTGCTATCTCCACCCCAACTAGAATGTAAGTCCATAAGGGCAGAGTTTTTGTCCACTGCTATATGTTGCATAGTAAGCACTGAAATAGTCACACATGAATGAGTGAATGAGTAAATGAATGAATTAATGGACTGATGATCTATAGACCAAGGCCTCCACGACGGGCCAGGGCCGTCCTCTTTTTACACCACTCCCACCTCTACCAATACTAAATTGTTCAATTACCTAAATACAATATGCACTTTCATGCCCCCCTTGCTTTGCCATATGCTATTATCTTTGCCTGGAACTGTCTTCACCATCCAATCAATCTGCCACACCATCATCCATATTTTAAAACTGTCTCCAGAAAGCTTTCCCTGACCCCAAGGATAATCACTCTTTCTTTCCTTTTTGCTACATCTATCTACATCTGTATTCATAGCAGCTTTACTCAAACTGTACTGGAATGTGTATCTCCCTTACCACTGTGAATTCTTTGAGGCAAGGACAATTATTTATCTCTCTGCCTTCAGTGCCTAGGATGATACTTGTCATAAAGCAACTATTCTATAAAAATTGGATAAATTAACATGTGAAGGTCCTGTGAGGGAAACAAAAACATGAAGTTTCAAGAAGTCACCCCTTCAATTCTATGATGAAAACCAGCCCTGAGATAGAAGAATTACAACCAGTGACATCATCCAAGGTAATCAGAGAGGAGTTATACAAATAACACACATCAGCAAGTGATTCCAAAATAAGAGACAAATAGTCACACTCACACTTTATTAGATTTACATGCTGGCTCCTTGCTCCATCATTCGTCTTCCCTTTAGACTCAGCTTGGCTGCTGGCAAACTGAAGCCCAGCAAGGCAGAAGGAAGTTGGCTCCCCAACAACAATATAGCAAGTAGATCACTCTCCAAGAGAGATCACTCTTCTATTTAATAAAAGTTTTTATGTTCCCTATTTTGATTCAAACTTCAAAAGAGTTGTACAGGGCTAGATATTACCACTAGCCACACCTAACTCTGAACCAAAGACCAAAGCTTTCTAACCATAATCTACACCAATGATAGGTAACAGTTGTGCCTTCTGTCTACGGAGTAACCACAGAGACCAGTCACCTTCAGCCATGGGAAGCCTCATTCATTACCTCAGTGTGCCTTATAAACATTATTATTTTTCTCTGACTGTTGCAGATGAAGGCCCCTAAATCCAACTATAAGGAATACCTGACCTACCTACTTAGTTCTAAGATTGTGAACATGCATAAAAATGTACATCATACAGATACATACAAATGAACAGACATAAATGTACATGAAGGGGTAATGTACATTTCCCCTAATGTACACTTGGGGGAAAAAAAGTTTTAAACCCAATGATGGCTCAAATAACATCAAGTGAAGCCTGTGGCCAGGATGTGATCTTTGATTCCTCCCTCTCCCATCATTCAGTAAACAAGTCATAAAAAATTTACGTCTTAATATTTTTTCAAATAGGTTTGCCTACTCCCAGTATTGTACCTTAGTTCAGAATGGCAGTATTTGCCATCAGAGTAATAGTCTCCTAATTGGCTACCCTGTCCTTGGACTCAATGAAAATTGCATCTACCATTTCATCTGAAGGGTTGTATAACCAGCAATGCACTTAAAGCACTTGATCACTTAACTCTGTATTGCTGAATTCTCACAGCAACACTACAGAGCAGGAATTACTGTCCTCATTTTCACAAAGGACCAAAGCTCTGAAAAAGGTTAAGTGACTTGCCCAAGGTCATGCAACTAGAATCATGTAGTGGAAATCCAAACTCAGGTCTTGGTTCCCAGCCTTAACTTTCTGCTTAACCTTCTTCAATTCGGTCCCCAATGCAACCTTTCTAAAAGGTAAATGTAATATTTTGCCCCACATAAAATCCTGCAAACAAGACTTGCCTCCTCTCCTCACCCCCTGTCATTCTCAACCCCTCCTACCCCAGAGAACTTCCAACAGTTTCCCAATCTGTCTTTCGCTGCTTTATCTGTGAATACAGTTTTTCTGCCAAAAACACTTTTCTCCTTTGGCACGTTACTTCCAACCCAAACTTCAAGATTTGCTCAATCCTTACTCTGGGAAGCCTTCCCCCTGACATACAGACCTAAAATTAGGGTTAGTGACCATCTGCTATGGTTATCAGCTAAATTTCTTACCACACTGTATTATGACTTTGCCCTACTAGGCTATTAGTTCCTTAAGTAAATACTGCATTTTGTATTCCGGGTAGAGTAAGTACTAGCAGATGAAGGACTCATGAATGTGGAATTAATAAATGAATTCACCACAAGTAGTACAAGTTAAGAAACTGACCCTAAAGTTAATATGACCTAGTCTGGAATTCTAACATGCAACATCTGAAGCAGGCTTTGTAAATCTGTTCTATTTCTTCATCTGTAGAAAACTCAAGAGTTTGAAGAGGAGTAAAAGAAATAACAGACTTAACACAATCTCTGGCACACTGACAGTATCATTAAACATTAGCAACACTTTTTTTCCCACTCTGAAAGTTCGTCCACATGACAAAGCCACATCTCAGAAAATATTTTCTCTGGTAGCTGCCATCAGCGCTTAAGATTTCTCCAAAGAGTAGTAAGCCAGGGTCACTTAAAAACATCCTCAGCCACAGGCAAGGGTCTTTCAGCTTCTAGTTACAGCAGAGTTCAGTAGTCACCACCACAACCTAAATCATTTAACTAGTATCTGAAGTTTTTTGCTTCTTACCCATCCCTCACTTTTCTCCCTTCAAAGTCAAAGACCATGCCCCTAAGCAAATGGAAACCTGCCCCCATAGAAACCAGTCAGCACCTTCCCCCCAAGAACCACCTCTCGCCACTCCCAGTCTAGCGCGAATTTGAAGAAAGCCATCACCTAGTGCAAACTTAAATCTTGGAGGATCATGTCAGAAACCTTTCTATCCATTCGAAGACCTTCTCCCCAACTATTAATTCAGGATAATGAATTCCTGGCATTAAGACTCCAAGAAAACGGGTCCCCCGAAGTCTTCCCCAGATTTGTTACTCCCAAAGTGACCAAAATGCACCGTTCCATCCCGCCCCCTTCCTGCCAGAGTCCAGGGTCTCGCCCACTCTTTCTCGAGACGGTTCTTCACTTTCAGGGACCGGGATGCTTTCCTCCCACTGGTGTCACCTCCCTTCCCACCTTGCCTTTGCCCTCCCGCGGCACAGGCCGGGCCTGGTCTCGCCGCCAGCCTGCTGCACAGAGCCGCTACTCACCGCTTCTTGGGGATGGTGCCTGACTCCTGCACGGCGGGAGTGGCAGTGGGCGCCGCCGTGGCCGCCGACGCGGCTCTCCGCGCTTTGCACTCATTGGTACTCACAGCCTCCTGGGGCCGGCCCAGCAGATGGCCCGAGAGAACCCGGAGCCTCCGCCCGGCGCGGTCCCGGTCTGGGTCCGGGTCCCGGTCCCGGTCCGCTGCAGAGCCGGAGCTCGCACCCACGTCCGTTCCACCCGCTGCAGCCGCCGCCTCCGCCATGGCTTCCGCCTTGTGCCGCCGCCCCGGACCGCTGGGCGCGGGTGAAAGGTCGCTCAGAGCGGCGCCCGGCGCGACCATTCGCTGCGGCGCATCCCGGCAGCCACTGCGGCGACTGGGCGGCGGGTGCCATGCGCCGGGAGTCTAGCAATCTCAGCTCCCGCCCACCGCGCCCGCCCGCCCTCCGCGGTCACGCCTCGGACGGCGAGCACCTGCCAAGCAGGTGAGTTTGGGCAGTCCCGGATTGGTCCAGACACGGCTGGGTTGAGCTGGACCAGAATCCAAACCACAAGCTTCCCGCGATGGTCTAGTACTCAGAGTGGTGACCTCGGGTGTCGCCTTGGCCTCCGGAGCAGCTTGACAGGGCAGACGCCTAGGACCAGGGTACTGCTGGACCTGATAGCTTAAGAAGCGCCATTCTTCTGAATGAGCTCCTGCTACTCCCCGTGTCCCCTCTGCGTCACTAAAGTAACTCAAAACTGCCTTGTTGCTTGTAACCATTAGAGCAAATAGCGGTCATTTTCTCCTCATCTACTTAGTGACTGGCACTGTGCTTAACACTAGATCTCAAGTAATCTCCATTGTAACGATGAAAAAACTGAAGCTCAGAGACACTAACTTGCCTGAGGACGTAGAACGGAGTTGCAACCGAGATTCTTATTCCATTCCTTACTGAATGCTATGCCCTTCCTTACTTTAATGGAGCCAGGCTTTATCGCTGCAGATAGAATTGCCCAACAGCTGTTCTTAGAACTTCTTGCTTTTCTATAAATTGACTTTCTGGATAATAACACTTGGTGAAATTAGGGGGATCTCCCAGGGCAGTGCACCTTGCAGATCTAACCATCAGAAGTAAAGTTCCTTTTTGCATAATGAGCAATTCAAAGTCTTGAGAATGGTAAGAAAATGGGTTGCCATAGGCATTCTAAGCCCAGTGAAGTCACCTTCTTTCCACATAACCACCTTCTTTCTAACACAGGCTCTGTGAAAGAGTTAAGATATCCCAGGAGCTATTTGACTAATCTAAAAGAACTACTTAATAGTTCTGAGAAAATTCAGACAATGAGAAAGATGATGTTAACTACCAGATCTCCAGCTCTTAAAAGATAGTTCAACATTAAATATCCAGGTTAGCTCTGGAATCATTGAACCCAACTCCTGTGTAGCTGCTCCTTTTCTCCACTGGCTATTTGGAATGGAGAAGAAAAGGAAAAGGAGCAAATCGCTGAGTGCTCGAAGGGGAAAGTCTCCTCAAGCTTGAGAGTTCAGCCACTCTAACCCTCAAGCTTCTCACACTCTTTCTACATGCTACTAGAAGAGCATTAAAATTTGCTTGCAGTCATGTAAAATTGGCATTTTTCTTGACAAAAATGCTATTAATAAGCAACAACTTCCTCAGAATTTTTTTCTGGAATGAGACTGGTCTATTAATTTTTTGCTTGACTCTCAGAGAGCTTAGTCTAACACTAGGCAATAGTTAACTGATTTCTTCACTATTGTCCAAACTGAGGTATGGATATACTTCTCACCAACTCTGAGGAGGAATTCTCAGTGGAAAAATTAGAGATTTTTTTCAAATATATATATATACAGTAATGAAATACAGGCAGTGAAAACATATGTACCTAATTCATTACTATGTGCTAGGAGATACAGAAGTACGTAAGTCAGTGACTCATCTGCATTATATAATCAGGCTAATTAGGAGTTAGGATATATGTCGGGGGGAGATATATGATACTGTTGGGTGGGATAAGTGTGATGTAGGTAAAGGGTTTCCTACCCTCTCTCCTAACAAGAACAAAGCCCAAGCAGAGTGCCTTGAAATTTATTTCAAAGAGAGAATGTTCCACACAAAGTGTGGTCCATTGGGATGCTTAGGATTACCGCAAAAAGCAAAACCTCAGTGAATATAACATTCAGGAGGGCCATCTCAACACCCTGTTTTTTCTGGGTCCTGGAACACTTGGCCCTTAATAACCTGGATCCAATGAAGGGCAGACCACATATACAGAAACAAAGGGTGAGCCTAAGAACAAAAGGAATTTTAAATGGAATGCCTTTAATTTGCACTTATGATACCTCTTCTGACATGAGGCACAAGAAGAGTCTAAATAGGATAGTACCAAATCACATGCACTACATTACTGCACTGATTTCCATTACTTCTCTACAGAGCTGCTGGTCTATTAATTTTTACTTGTCTCTCAAGAGAGCTTAGTCTAACACTAGGCAATAGTTAACTGAGTTCTTCACTGTTGTCCAAACTGAGGTATGAATACACGTCTCACCAATTCTCAGGAAGCAAAATTTATAAATTTTGCATGTATCAACAGAGTAACCTATTTTAAGGAATTCCCTGATGAAGGAATTCTTGCATTTTATACATTTTTATTGTAAAATACAACACAGAGAAAAATGAACCAAAGTATAAATTATCACAGATCAAACACCCACGTAGCTTCCATCTAGATTGAGAAATTGAACATTGCCAGCACCCTGGAAATCCCCCTTATGCCCTCTCGGAATGGCTTAGCCCTTCCTATCCGCCAAAGGTAACCACGATCCTCAGTTTCATAGTACATATTTCCTTGTTTTTCTTTATGGTTCTAACAATTAAGCATGCATCCCTTACCAGCTTTTAAAATTTAAATAATCATATGATATGTTCTTTTGTGTCTGGTTTCTTTGACTCAGCATTATGTTTGTGATAGTCATCCCTATTATTGCATGTAATTGTAGTTCATTCATTTTCTTTGCTGTATAATATTCCTTTAAAATATATATATATATATATATATATATATATATATACACACACACACACACACACACACACACATATCAGAGTTTCTATAGCTAATGTTCTATAATTAATGGACACTTGAGTTGTTTCCAATTTGGGACTCTCATGGGTAAGGTTGCTATGAACATTTTTGCATATGTCTCGAGGTAGACATGTAGATGAATTTCTGTTAAGTACCCATGTAAGAATAACATTACTAGATCTCCAAGGATGCATATGTTCAATAGATAATGAAATGCCAAACTACTGCAAGGAGATTGTACAAATGTATCCCAGGAGCATATGAACATTGCTCTACCATATGTTATTGTCAGTCTAGTTAGTTTTAACTATTATATACTATTACCTTAATTGTGATTCTGATTCATATCTCCCTGATTTTACTAATGAGATTGAGGGCCTTTTTTGTATGTTTGTTGACCATTTGGATATCATCATTTGTGAATGTATAATGAAGATAAATCTGTTGTATTGCCTTCTAGAAGCCTTATTGTTTTTCCTTTCATTTATAGTTTAACTGAAATTGATTTTTGTTTATGGGGTAGAGATCAAGTCTCTGGGTTTTTTTTTTTTTCCCCATATGAGTACCCAACTGTTTGGGCACTACTTGTCAAAAAGATCTTGTTCCAGGGGTGCCTGGGTGTCTCAGTCGTCGAGCATCCAGCTCGTGGTTTCAGCTCAGGTCATGATATCAGGGTGGTGGGATCAAGCCCTGTGTCAGGCTCTGCACTCTGGGGAGTCTGCTTGTGATTCTCTTTCCCTTGCCTCTGTCCCTTTCCCTACCCCCTCACCCCAGCTTGTGCATGCAGACATGCTCTCTCTCTCTCTCTCTAATAAATAAATAAATAAATTTAAAAAAAAAAAAAGATCTTGTTCTGCATTGCCATCTTTGTTATAGGGCAAGTGTCCATATAGCATTAGTGTATTTCTGGACTCTGTATTTTATCCATTGGTCTATTTGTCTATCTTATGCCAGTATCACACTGTCTTAACTTATTGTATATTCTTTTAGATCTTCTATATATAGTTATATCATTTGTGAACAATAACAGTTGATTTTTTTCAGCTGATTTCTTCTCAATCCTTATTTATACCTTGTACTTCTTTTTCTTTCCTTACCTTGCTGGCTAGGACCACAAGTACAATGTTGAATAGACGTTGTGAGAGTAGCACCCTTATCTTGTCCCTGGTTTCAAAGGGAAATCTCTCAACATTTTGCCGTTGTTTGAAGTGAGTTGCTGATTATTCTTTTTTTTTTAACCTTTTAGCAGATTAAGAAACTCACCTTCTAATCCTAGTTTGTTGAGAGTTTTGACCATAGATGCATATTGAGTTTTATCAGGTTTTTTTTCCTGCATCTATTGAGATGATCATGTGATTTTTCTCTTTTATCCTGTTAGTACAGTGAATTACATGGACCAGTTTTCCACTGTCAACCAACCTTGCAATGCTAGGTTAAATCCAACCTGGTCATTGTATTGGCCTTTTTAATAGCCAGGTATTGGCTTTTTTATATATTACTGAATACCGAGTTAAAATTTGTTTAAGATTTTGTATATGGTAAAGTTGGTCTGTTAATTCTCTAATAGGAACATGTCAGCTTTTGCTGGCCTCAAGAAACGAGTTAGCAAGTATTACTTTGGTTTTTAAGTCTCAGGAAGAGTTTGTGTAAAATTGCTTATTATTTCTTCCTTAAATGTTTGTTAGAAGTCATCAAATAAATGGTCTGAACCTAGAGTTTTCTTTATGGAAAGGTTTTTATTTATAGATTAAATAGTTTAATATTACTCAGATTTTCTATTTCTACTTGTTTCAGTCTTTGACAGTATTTTTTGAAAATTATCTGCTTCATTTATACTTCCAAATTTATTGACATAAAGTTTTTCACAGTATCCTCTATTATCATTTTAATGGCTATAAGATCTTCCATAATGTCCCACTTTTCATTCCCAACATTGGTTATTTCACTATCTTTCTTTTTTTTATCAGTTTGCCAGGCATTTATCAATTATATACTTTTTTTTTTAAGAACCAACTTTTAACTTTGTTGACCCTATTATATGTATGTTTTCTCTCTTATTAATTTCTGCTAATATTCTTTATCCTTTCCTTTCCTTTCCTTTTTATTTTTGTACTTTCTTGAAATGAAAGCTTAGTTCATTGATCTTTCAGCCTTTTTTGGGTGTTTGTTTTCTAATATATGTGTTTAGGGCTATACATTTTTCTCTAAGTAATTGATTTCATTCCCCTTTTGATAACAGTATTTTTGTTACTATTCAGTCCCAAGTAGTTTTCATTTGTATTTGAAAAGAATAATTTACATTGGGGAGGGTGTGTAATATGGTGAGTGCTATGAAATGTCTAAGCCTGATGATTCACAGACCTGTACCCCTGGGACAAATAATACATTATATGTTTAAAAAAAATAATAATTTTTTAAAAAGAAAAGAATAATTTGTATTTGTTCTTGCTTTGGGATATAGTAGTGTTCCCCAAATACAAATTTGGCCTGATCATTATATTGTCTAAATCTCAATATCCTAACTGGTATTTTTGTCTACTTATTTTTATCAGTTATTGGAGTATGTTAAAATCTCCCACTATTGTTATGGATTTATCTAACTTTTCTTGTATTGCTAATCTTTGTTTCCTGTACTTCAAAAAAATATATTAAACATGTCAAAATTACATTTTCCTGATAAATTGAAACTTTTACAATGACCAAATATCCCGTTTTATTTCTAATAATAATTTTTGCATTGAACTCTAGCTACGCCACTGTGTGTGGGGGGGTATCCTATCCTTTAGCTTTTATTTAATCTTTCTGTATTCGTATATATTTAAATGTGTCTCTTGTAAACAGCCTAGGTGTGTTGTTGTTGTTTTTTAAATATTCACTTATTTTATTTTAGAGAGGCAGGAAGGAGAGAAGGGGAGGAAGGAAAGAATCTCAAGCAGACACCCTGCTGAGCGGGGGTCTGATGTGGGGCTTGATCTCACAACCCTGAGATCATGATGTGAGCTGAAATCAAGAGTAGCCCGCTTAACAGACTAAGCCACCCAGGTGCCCTCTAGGTGTTTTCTTTTAAGCAGTGTAAGTATAAATATTGGGTCATTTAGCCCTTTTGAGTTCAATTGACTTACTAATATATTTGGTGTAATGGCTGAGAGCACTAGCCTCAGTGCCAGACAGACTTCGGTTCAAATATTTTCTCTATCGTTGACCAGATATGTTATCTTGAGCTTGTCACATTAATGTCTCTGGGTGTGTCTCCTCATCTATAAAACTGGAATGGTAATGACTACTTCCCAGAGCTATTAAAGGATTAATGTGCAAAAAATATAGTAAATTTCAATTGCTATTATGGAAGTGAAAATGAGGCAAGTATAAGGGTGACAGCCTTCCTAGAAAAGATAATTGGTGTTAGAGGGAGAGGAAATAAGGCTGAATGGGTAATGTGAGACCAAATCATCAGAGCACTGAAAACAGTAGAAGAGTAAAAACTTGACCTGGTGAGAGCTATTAAAAGTTCTTGAGCAGAGGATTTGCATGATAAGCCTGAAAAGACTACTGCTTAGGAATTCATTCTCAAGTGGAAGTCAGCCTATTGGGTATACCTGAGGACCTCTTAGCGGTTGTAAGAAGAAACCGAATTAGCAAATGGCGAACGATGAGGACCAAAAAAACCACAAAAGAAATTAACAATGTTTTTGAATGACAGGGGAACATTGAACTATGTTAGCTGTCTACTCCAGTAAGGGGCACTGACTTAGCTTCAGTAGTGAAGATGTTTAAGTGAAAGTGCTACAGGTGGTTCCATGTTCTGTTGCAATACATTTCTATATCAGGATGCACAATCACACTGTATAGGTTAAGGAGAAACTGATTTAATCAGCCAAATCACTGGGATAGAGTTGAAAGTACTTTATGTTCTCTTATTATCTTACTGTGCAATCTAAAATTCTTTGTTTCTTTATTTCTTCATGTTACAGGTAAGAGTAATTTCTAACCTGCCTACCTGTCAGATTTACTGTAAAATGATAAGTGTGCAAGATTTTGGAAACCAAAGTCAAAGTCAGTTTAAAATAATTATTTTCTTTGGGACATATAAAAGCAAGATTTGATATTTATTAATTAACACTCTAAAGCGGTAAACTTTTTAAAATTTTTTAAGTCTCTAGGACTTTCTTATAATCTTAAAAATGAGACTCCCCCAAAGAGCTTTTGTTTATATCTATTTACCTACCTATCTACTTATTTCCCTATCTACTTATATACCATATTAGATATTACTATTGAAAAACATTGAAGTATTTCTTTATTATTTTATAATGATAAGCCAATATTAATCTAAATAAAACACTTTTATTAAAAATAACTATTTCTCAGAAAAAAAACCTGAGAAAAATGGCATTCCTTTACATTTTTGCAAATTTCTTTAATGCATAGCTTGAAAGAAGACAGCTGGATTTTCATATCTGCTTCTGAATTCAATCTTTTGAGATATCACATGCCATTAACTACTGGAAAACTCGACACTCATGAGAGAATGAGTTGAAAAAGACAAATAACATCTTAATTCTTATTATGAAAATGGTTTTGACCTTGCTGATCCCCTGAAAGCATTTCAAGAACCTACAAGTGTTTCCAGACCACATCTTGAGAACTGCTGCTCTGAATTCCTAGGGATGTCTGCTAAAATGTTTTGCTAGGCTTGACTCTAAACAGCTAGATGCTAGAAGTAGTTCTATTACCATAAAGTAGTATGCAGTGGCCATTATTGATAAAAGACAACATTGTCAAAAATATTTAAGGCATAATTTAATACTTTGATACATTCTATATGAAATATATATTTTTAAATTTTATACAACATTTTGAAAGTGATTCCTATACGTTAAAATCAAATTTGGAAAAAATAAAATAAAATTTTGAAATGCAATTCATGTATGAACAGAAAATTAATTCTTTTAACTGGAGTTAATAAATTTAGTGTGACATGTTTTGTTAATCATTAATTTAATTAAATTGTTGATTTACCTTGTAAATTCAGGCTCACTCCCATTTGGGGCTTAGAAAGTTATTTTTATCATTGCATTTAGATAAGTGATAAATAGTTAAGAGGATGTTCGGGGCCAATTGTTCCCAACGCGACTTTTTTTTAAAGCTGTGGAGATCATAACTTGGAAATTGTGTATTCACAAATCCTAGCATTTGGCCTTTTCATACCTCCAGGTTTCTTAAGCCTTCCTGATTAACCATTTGTATGTGTGGACAATAGCGATCAAGCACCCAGTAGAAGAAATATTCTCAAAGGTAAATCCTTTCTGTCCTAATTCAGGTATTCTGGGAATTGTTTTTTCCATTGCTCAAACATATTCTTTGGGGATAAAGAAACAGAGTAAGTCTTTGAGTGCACTAAGAATCCTCCAAAGCTCCAAAGAGCCAAGTTTGAAGCTGTTGTGGCAAAAAGTCAGTGGTTTCCGGGAGCCTGTAACTCAACTCTGGCTAGGTCTACTTTTTTTTTTTTTTTAAGATTTTATTTATTTTTTTGACAGACAAAGATCACAAGTAGGCAGAGAGGCAGGCAGAGAGAGAGAGGGTGAAGCAGGCTCCCCGCTGAGCAGAGAGCCTGATGCAGGGCTTGATCCCAAGACCCTGGGATCATGACCTGAGCTGAAGGCAGAGGCTTTAACCCACTGAGCCGCCCAGGCGCCCCTGGCTAAGTCTACTTTTGACTGCTTCAGTACTATATATGTCTTTAGGAATCCCTACTCCGTACTTAGGAGAACTTATGGTGGAAATAATTATCCTGCTTAACCCTTTATAGGTGTCCCTCAGCTCTCTCTCTACTCAACCATTTCCCATTATTATCTTTCCTAAACAGGGAGCCATCTTTACTTCCCAAAGCTACTATGAGTGTATTAGAGATACACACATCTCTAATGGTCATCCCATTCTTATCCTTTTACAGTTAAAGAAGTTTTTTCTCTAGTCTTGGTGAACCATGGCACTACCTCCAACCACCAGCAATCATATCTCCTTGAAGCCTAAAGAGGTATGAGAGCTACTTTGAATCAAATGTTTAAAATGATCTACTAACTACCCATGCAATGTTTCCACTATACCCCAAAATCTGCTTTTAAAGGAACAGTATCAGGGGCCCCTGTGTGGTTCAGTCAGTTAAGGGTCTGCCTTTGGCTCAGGTCGTGATCTTGGGATCCTGAGATCCAGCCTCGTGCTCAGTGGGGAGTCCGCTTGTTCTTTTCCCTCTGCCCCTCACTGCACTTGTGCTCTCTCTCTCAAATAAATAAATAAAATCTTTAAAAATAAAAAACAAAATGTTGACATATTAAATGACTGTATTTTCAAACAAAGTTATATGGTAGCTTCTTAATGCTCTTATTTTTTTTTTCCTAATTCTTTAACAACCACCCCCTTTGTATTTTTTCTTTCTTTTGAAACCATCTTTTTTCTTTCGATTTTCAACTTGAGTCAATATAATCAGAGCTAGAAAAGATGTATGGAAAGTAGGTGTTCAGGGTCACTAAAATGAGACAGTCATGGGAAAACAACCAAAACTAATGTTGGGAGATCCTCCTAAGAGAAATCAAGGCAGGAAACACACCTCAAAGTGGAGCCCTGAGTAGAACTACTAATAGCTAGAATACAAGGCATGAAAGTGAAGATGGTCATTTCAAGGCCAACTAATTCTTTTAATATACCCTCTTTAAGGACATTTTCTGACCCTCTGAATATAGTCCTCGAAATGTATCCTTGGTCCACCTTGTTTTAAGCTTGTGTGCAAAATAATGGTGTGTTTGAAGTGTTAGATTAATTTTCCATTTCTGTTTTAAAAGGATTTAAATATCAGGAGACTATGATCCATTTCTTATTTCTTTTCTCTCTCTCTCTCTCTCTCTCTCTCTCTCTTTTTTTTTTTTAAGCAGGCTCCATGCCCAGCATGGAATGCAATATCGGGCTTGAACTCATGACTCTGAGATCAAGACCTGAGCTGAGATCAAGAGTCAGGCATTTAACTGACTGAGCTACGCAGGGGCTCCAATTCATTTCTTATTTCTAGAAAAAAAAGAAAGGGAAGAAAAGGAAAGGGGGAGAGAGAGAGAGAAGAAAGAAAAGAAAAGAGAATAAGTCCAAAGCTCCTGGATCAAAAGTAATATTCTGATTTGCTCATGTGTGGTTGAGGATGGAGCAGAGTTGAAATTCACATTACTGAAATTTTAATTACAGTCCGTTCTAGTGATTTATTTTTATGATGAGCCATATGATCCATAAACAGCTTTTAAGCCCATCTATTTAGCCACAGTTCAGGTTAGAAGGTTGCCTGTGTAGAGGAGGTCATAGGTTGAGCCTCCAGAGAGCAAGCAGGAGGCTGGTAGAGGGATGAACATCAAAAAATCTACGGGGAGACGGTGCACCAGCTGGAAAAACATGACACCAGGTACAATAATAATCATGAAGACATCTAGGCCCCACAGCAGCCAGAGCTTCTATCAAAGGGACAGGAAGATGTTTGAGTGAATGAATCACTTTGTATACTAGTTCTGGGTGGTACTTTTAAGAGGTCAGGGAAATCAGCCTTCAGTGGCTACCCATTAACCTGCCCTTTTGCTATTTAGCTACAAGTACATTTGTAGTCAGCTTCATCCCAAGTTCTAATCGTGATTTTCTAAAGACGACTCCATTATCAAGGGTGTCTGTTTATTATAACCAATCTGTGGATCTTCCAGCAGATCTTAAAATGTCAGGAAAAAAATTTCAGAAACCCAGAATTCCACATATGAATACATAAAACCACCATAATGTTGTATGAAAATTCCATATTAGCTTACAGGAATTCAAAAAATATAGGTCAAAAACCAGTTACACAACTTGCTTAGAATAAAAATATATTTCAGCTAAGGCACATTTTCCTTAGAACCAATCCATAAGAACAACAGGTAAGTTTCTGCTTCCTAGCTTTGAAGGATTATTAAAATTACCGTGTCTATGGAAAAATGTGATGGTTTGGATTTTTACCCAAATAATCTAGTGCAGGTGATCCAGGAAGGCAGCAAGCAGATTAGAGAATAGTCCAAACAAAATTAGCCATCTTAAAGCTGGGTGGTGGCTACATGAGGATTCACATGCTCTTTCCTTTTATATATGTTTAAATTTTTCTGTAATAAGAAGCTTAAGAGTTACATTTTAAATGTTAGCTCTGTCTTTTTTATTACTACTTCAAAAACAATCAGTACAAATTCTAAAGTTTCTAGAAAGCGTTGTAAAGTGTAAAGGAGAAAAAAAATCTCAGTATACATAATGACCTTTCCCAACACTCAAATATCAAATATGCTAATAGTGTTAGTTCATAAATGTAAATTGATCAGTAGTCCTAGTAGCCCCAAGTAGTTTTTAACTTTCATGCCATGATTTCTCTGTTATTGAATGAAACTGCTCTTACCCCATGTTTGTGAAATTAAGAGATGATAAAAACAACTATAAAATACATTGTGCTGCTTATCCACTCAGAAGTCATATTTGCAAGGTCAGGTCCAATGGTGAACCAAAATGACTAAATAGATACCAGAGAGAAATGTTTTTGTCCTTCACGATTTGAATGAACTCTGTCAGGGAATAAGACAACATCAGGTCAATTACTGTCTGCAGTAGCTTAGCAAAGCACCCTGAAAAAACACTGATGAGAAATTAATTGCCACCTGCAAAAACAGTAAGAGAGGTCATTTTTTCAACCTAACATAAAGCCAATATTTCCCAGTTCAGTACACATCAGTACATAATCCAGTACACTCAGTATACTGGTTATCGATTGCTAAAATTTAGCAGCTTAAAACAATAAACACTTATGATCTCATATAGTGTCTAAGAGTCAGGAACCCAGGAGTGGCTCATGCAGGTTGTTCCAGCCCACAATCTCTTAGGATGTTACAGTCAAGCTGTTGGCCAGAGTTGCAGTCATCTCAAGGCTCAACTAGAGTCAAAGAGTCCCTTTCCCAGTTCACTTCACAAGATTGTTAGCCAACCTCCATTACAAGCCTCTCTTGTAGTAGGCTTCCTGGATGCTATCATGACATGGCAGCCGGTTTCCCACACAGTAAGTTTTGAGACAGAGAGTGAGAGAAAGAGAAAGGGAGACCAAGCAGATGAGAGAGCACCGCAGATAGAGGCCACAGTCATTTATAATTTAGTCTTGGAAATAACATACCATCATTTATGTCTTATTCTGTTGGTCAGACAGACCAACCCTAGTACATCATGGAAGGGGAGACACGGGATGTGAATAGCAGCAGGCAGGGATTATTGGGGACCGTTTTGGAGGCTAACTACTAGATGTAGGACAGAAGAAGAGCAGTAACTCTCAAATATTAGAGATAGGATATATGAAGGTAGATTTTCAAGGGTTGTCTTTGAGTGAAGTATAGTTGGGCCCTAATCTATCTAGGATGGTTTTGTTAACTAAAGAGGTTGCCAAACAGTAACTTTGAGTCATGTAAAACTTTTTTTAAAAGTGCAAATACTTACTGCTATAAATCTCTGTGTATAAAAGCAGAGAACACTTATCAAGCACCCAAGCCAAGGGATGCAAAGCTTGTCTACATTCAGAGCTAAATAGACAGTAGTGGTAATTGCTGCTAAATTCTGTTTTTATCCCCGCTCTTCCCAAATGGGATCATGTATGCCCCTCTGCCAAAAACTGGCTCCTGGTTTCTAGTCCCATCCCTAGTGGACTTCAGTCTGACTTGGCACAAATGCTCCAGCCTGGCTTTTTTGTTGATTTGTAAACTTAACCCCCACAAACAAAGAATCATGGTAGAAAAGAAAGAAAATACAGCAAATGGTTTTTGCTGTTCACAACCTTAAAATTTCAACAAAGGAAGTAAATAATCTTCTATACCCATAACTAGAGGCCTTGAAGAAAACATTGGAAAATTTACAAACTGACAGCCCCTAGCTATTCCTAGGCCTCAGTTTATACACACCTAATTAAAAGTTATGCCTCAGTCTCTTCCTCTGTATTCATCTCTAAATCCACACACCTCTAAATCCAACACACAGTGTTGATTTCTAGCACTAGTGGTTTTGAAAAGCATTTCAGGGTTTCCTACCATACTTTCAGAATGCAAGTCCTCATTGCAAATAACCCAATAACTTCATAGTAATTGATATGGGTATATCACTGAAATGCAGACAAATTCCAGTCCACCTAGAGAAGCCTATTTTTTAAAATTATGATGTTGATGAGAGTATAATGAAGGCTGTGATGTATTGGCAAGTAGGTATTATCTCATCAAAAATAAAAACTAATAACATACTCAAAAGTAGCTCTAAAATTGATAAACAGGGGCGCCTGGGTGGCTCAAGTCTGTTAAGCATCTGCCTTTGGCTCAGATCATGATCCCAGGGTCCTGCGATCCAGCCCCATGTCAGTGGGGAGCCTGCTCAAGGAGCCGGCTTCTCCCTCTTCCTCTGCATCACCCTCTCACTTGTACTCTCTCTCTTTCTCTCAAATAAATAAGTAAAATCTTTTTAAAAATGTAAAATTGATAAATTGTGCAAGTCAAAGAATGATTATTTAACTACCATAGAAGAAAAGCGGAAAGATGAGTGACATCTTTTCACTTTCATAATAGTTATCATGAAAGAAATAGGTTTAATGATAACTTTACTCATTGGTAAGAGAGACTTAATCATTTTTGCAATCAGTTGAATATAAATTAACTCTTTTTAATGGAAAGAGTTTGATGCATGTGACTCTTCATTCTGAGTCTAATAGTCACTATTAATCATTATCTCCTCCCAACCCAACAGTCTTCTCAATATCCTACAATTCTGAGGTGCAGATTCCTTTTTTAGTCCTTTCTTGATGTTATCAGAACATGTGGAATTATATTGTTGTCAGGTTTTTTCTTCCTGTCAAGATAATTCACTGGTATCTATTTAAAGGAAAAGGTTTATGTTTTTTTGTGGGTTTTTTTTTTTTTTTTTTTTTGGTACTGCTCTAAAGAATGAAGACCTATACTGCACCCCCCCCCAAATAAAATAAAATATTTTTTATTCTTTAACAGATAATTACATAGTTCAGGATGAAGAGACACTCCTCTCTGATTTACACTCCATGCATTATAATGTTTATGTTGCCAAATTATTTAGGTTTTCCTCCTTTCAGGTTCACTTTAGCAGACACTTTTCCCCAGGGAAGAACAGTGTTGATGCTAGCAGTAGGTCTAATTCCTTTCTCATACATTCATTTTTGAAGACTGACTTGTCCTTAACCACAGGTAGAAGTTTATCCTGTATGATTTGTGTGTGAAGTAGGAGGCAATGAGGGTAGCATTGGAAATAAACCTTTTTTTACACAAACATGAAAGAAAACCTCATAAAAGTTAGGTAATATCTCACCAAAGAATAAGTGATTAATAGCAGATTCTCTCCTAAAAGCAAGTTTTGATAGGTCAAGAATAGAAATACTACAAGGACACAGCAGCTAAGAGGGAGTTCAGAGGTTAGACAGAACATACCTACATTTAAGATCGTAGCAGTCTGTCCTTCTATCCAGGTTCTACCTAAGGGCAGAGCACCTCCAAGATTTCCAGAGGAATTAAAATGAATATTCCTTCATATTGTGACTTCAAAACTATTGTCAACTCATTAAAACTCTTTTTATTCTTTTTTCATTTAAAAAACTAATCTTATAGTCACTCATATTTCAGGGAATTTTCTCTCAGATCCTAGATAAGATTCCTTGAGGCCAAATTACTTAAGAGTAATATAAAGAATGGTTTTTTATTTTATAAGGAAAGATGAGAGAAAGATAAATAAGAAATGAGATACAATCTAAAATGAAATACAATCTAAAATGGATATAAAAAGGCCACCTGGGTGGCTCAGTTGGTTTAGTGTCTGCCTTCGGCTCAGGTCATGATCCCAGAGTCCTGAGATGGAGCCCCATGTCAGGTTCCCTTCTGTGAGGGGAGTCTGCTTCTCCCTCTCCTTCTGCCCCTATGCACATCACCCCCCACCCACCGCTCATGCTCTTTCTCTCTTACTCTCTCTTAAATAGATAAATAAAATCCTTTAAAAAAATAAAATGGTTATAAAGGTTAACAGAAAAGCATTCTTCAATTGTGTGTGTTAATGGAAGAGTGAGAAAAATCTCACACATACTCCCCTAAACAGGGAAGCAAAAGTGATTACAATTGACCATGTAACGATAATTGTTTTTCTTTGTTAATGGTTTCTAGGTGGTGGTGGTTTTATCCCCAAATCTTAAAATAATTTAGTTAGGTACAACAGTTGGTCTTGATGAAGTAGAGTAGAAATCAAACGTTGGGTCAGAGATGTTATTTTTAATTACTGAATATATTTAGCATGAGGGTCTGATGGCATATACCTTACAGTATTAGTGAGGGAAAGAAACCCTCTTTTGTAGAAATAACTCGAAACCCTGAGTCAGGAGATCTGGATTGAAGTTCTGGTTGTATCACAGTTTCTCTCTTCTTTTCTTTACCTTTATTCACAGTTACCTTTTAATCAGACCTTAATCTTGTTTATCTGATGGGCTATTGTTAAGTTCAAATGAAGTAATACAAATGAAAGTATGTTCAAAGTTAATAACCCTAAAAAAACACCAGTATTCCTAAGAACATGTTGTCCTTTGTCATTCTGCTTTAGACCTTGGAAGATAAAACTTCCTAAAACTTGCAAAAAGATAAATGAAATATTTAGTGCTAGGCAGAAAGTAAAGGACAACCCAGCTTAGTTCAGTTTTGATATACATAAAAAAACTAAAACAGGGGCACTTGGGTGGCTCAGTCATTAGGCATCTGCCTTCTGCTCAGGTCATGATCCCAGAGTTCTGGGATTGAGCCCCACATCAGGCTCACTGCTTGGTGGGAAGCCTGTTCTCCCTCTCCACTCTCCCCACTTGTGTTCCCTCTCTCACTGGGTCTCTCTCTGTCAAAGAAATAAATAAAATCTTAAAAAAAAACCACTAAAATCAGTAAAATAATATATTAATCCATCAGGAAAGTACCAACTCCTTGCTCAGATAGCAATTAAAATGGCTTCTTAAAGAGAAGTGATATCAAACAAATTCATTTTATAACATAATAACAGGCTATCCAAATAAGAGGAAAATGACAGGTAAGTCTGCTTCAACCACAGTTCAAATGCTCACAAATATTTAATATAATTATAGAAAAACTAATAAAGCTTTACATTCTATTTCACATTCCCTTTCTCAGTCTATGACTAATTATTTCTTATTGGTTTAGGCAAAGTTTTGACTTTAGCCTTAAGATAGAGTGTTATGGTTTCTAGAGTGATAAATGGAAAATTTAATTTAAAATATTTTTTTTAAGTTGAGATTCTGTACAAGTGTAATGTACACACATACACACACCAAGTATAATATAATGGGAAGAACTGCCTACATTGAATCTGGATTTCTGCATTCTAACCTAGAACCAGTTAGGTGATCAGCCTAGTTTGGTAGTTGTACATCTGGTTCTGGTGCCCGACTGGAAGTCGGTCCAACACCAAATAGCCATTGGGCATTTTCCAGAGACCTATGGAATGTTCTATGTTTTTTCCTCCCTGAGAAAGAGAATTGATTGCAGGGATCTGCCACTTTGGAAATATATATAGTTGGAGCTTTCCCAGAGTAAATTCGGTAGGATGCTAGTTCTTCTAGAGACTGAGCATGTTTCTGTGGTTCTACTGTCATAAATTTGGGAAACACTTCCCACTGTAACTCTGCCCCCTTAAAAAGTCAAATTGCCCATTTACTCATTAAAGGTCCTGAAGTTCTTTGTAACCCTGTGTAATAGGGTTTCATCCACAGAATGATTTTCCTCCTAACACCTTTGGAATACATTGGCTTAATTTTAAGGTCCTACAGAGTATATATCCTACAAGATATGAATAACAAAGGCCAGCACCCAAAGAACAGTGATCATTGATGAAATCATTCTGCGAATGGTGGCCCAGAATACTCAATCTGAGTTTCATTATTAATGTCCTGAATGAGGGTCGTGGCAGCATATTCTTAACATTTGAATATGAGACTAAAGGTAAATCTATGTAATAAAACCTTTTTCTATTAGCTGTAAGTTCAGCCAATTGTGCAGAATCGAGCCTTTTAGACATACCTAGAAAGCTTATTCCACACACAAACATTCACATATACACATATAAATTCAGTGTTTCTGTACATGGAAGTCATAATCAAGATGGGTGACCAAATTTCATGAGCCTGCTAATTCCCTGGATTAAAGCCGAGAATTCAAGATGATACTGAAACACTTAGCAAGTGGTAGAATAGATGAAGCAATGAGTCCACTATTTCTTAATTAGGATGAAGGGAGGGGAGGGTTACAGATTTATAAGAACATTACAAAAAGGAAAGGAAGGAGCTCATAATATCTCAGCATATGGCAAGAATCATGATGCTTCTTGGGGCGCCTGGGTGGCTCAGTGGGTTGAAGCCTCTGCCTTTGGCTCAGGTCATGATCCCAGGGTCCTGGGATCAAGCCCCACATTGGGTTCTCTGCTCAGCAGGGAGCCTGCTTCCCTTCCCCTCTCTCTGCCTGCGTCTCTGCCTACTTCTGATCTCTGTCTGTCAAATAGATAAATAAATAAATTTAAAAACAAAGAATCATGATGCTTCCAAGTGTACTCCTTTATTTCTTATTTGAGAAGATGATAGGAAAGTTGTATATGGTGGAGGATGAGATATTAGCAGCTCTGTCCTTGATATTTAACTTGATCTGACAACAACATTATAGAGAGAGTGGGGTTCAGAATTGGACAAAATGTCATGTTTGTATAAAATGGACAGATTTTATACCTAAATTTCATGAATTTGGGTATAAATTTCCCACCCTGAATTTCATGAGCAATCTTCCTAATCTTCTTTCAGTTTTTTAATCCAGAAAAAAAAAAAAACATCTTTGTGCATTTATCCATTTTTTTGTTTTAGTAAGTGACCTTCTAGGACTGCATCTTTGGCATGCTCTAAGTGGGTGTAAGCATGCTGGGGGTGTTCAATAAATGATGAAAAAAAGTTTAGATGAAAAGCACAAGTCAGAAAGTTAATAAGGTCCAATTCAGGATTCTTAATGCCTGGGTTTCCAATAAAGCCAGATCTTGCTTGCATTCTTCTTTTTCTTTTTTCTTTTTTTCCATTTTACTTTATATTATTTCTTGTCAGTGTTCCAGCATTTGTTGTTTATGCACCACACCCAGTGCTCCATGCAATATGTGCCCTTCATAATACCCATGACCTGGCTCACCCATCCCCCCTACCCCAACCCCTTCCAAAACCCTCAGTTTGTTTTTCAGTGTCCACAGTGTCTCATGGTTTGTCTTCCCCTCCAGTTTCCCCCAACTCACTTCTCCACTTCATCTCCCAATGTCCTCTGTGTTATTCCTTATGCTCCACAAGTAAGTGAAACCATATGATAATTGACTCTCTCTGCTTGACTTATTTCACTCAGCGTAATTTCTTCCATTCCTGTCCATGTTGATACAAAAGTTGGGTATTCATCCTTTCTGATGGAGGCATAATACTCCATTGTATATATGGACCATATCTTCTTTATCCATTCGTCTGTTGAAAGGCATCTTGGTTCTTTCCACAGTTTGATGACTGTAGCTATTGCTGCTATGAACTTTGGGGTACAGATGGCCCTTCTTTTCACTACATCTGTATCTTTGGAGTAAATACCCAGTAGTGCAATTGTAGGGGATAGGGAAGCTCTATTTTTAATTTCTTAAGGAATCTCCACACTGTTTTCCAAAGTGGCTGTACCTACTTGCATTTCCACCAAAAGTGTAAGAGGGTTCCCCTTTCTCCACATCCTCTCCAACACATGTTGTTTACTGTCTTGTTAATTTTGGCCATTCTAACTGGTGTATGGTGGTATCTCGGTGTGATTTTGATTTTGATCTCTCTGATGGCTAGTGATGATGAACATTTTTTTATGTGTCTGTTAGCCATTTGTATGTCTTCTTTGGAGAAGTGTCTTTTCATATCTTCTGCCCATTTTTTGAAATGATTATCTGTTTTGTGTGTATTGAGTTTGAGGAGTTCTTTATAGATCTTGGATATCAGTCCTTTGTCTGTAATGTCATTTGCAAATATCTTATTCCATTCTGTGGGTTGCCTCCTTGTTTTGTTGACTGTTTCCTTTGCTGTATAGAAGATATTTAAATTGGCAATGAAGGGGCGCCTGGGTGGCTCAGTGGGTTAAAACCTCTGCCTTCTGCTCAGGTCATGATCCCAGGGTCCTGGGATCGAGCCACGCATTGGGCTCTCTGCTGGGCGGGGAGCTTGCCTCCCCCTCTCTCTCTGCCGGCCTCTCTGCCTACTTGTGATCTCTGTCTGTCAAATAAATAAATAAAATCTTTAAAAAAAATTGGCAATTAAGAAGTCAAACTCTCTCTCTTCACAGATGACATGATACTTTATATGGAAAACCCAAAAGACTCTACTCCTAAACTACTAGAACTCATAAAGCAATTCAGTAATGTGGAAGGATACAAAATCAATGTACAGAAATCAGTTGCTTTCTTATACACTAACAATGAAAGTACAGAAAGAGAAATTAGAGAATTGATTCCATTTACTATAGAACAAAGAACTATAAGATACCTGGGAATAAACCTAACTAAAGAGGTAAAGGATCTGTACATGAGGAACTACAGAACACTCATGAAAGAAATTGAAGAAGACACAATAAGATGGAAGACCATTCCATGCTCATGGATCGGAAGAATAAACATTGTTGAAATGTCTATACTGCCTAGAGCAATCCATACTTTCAATGCCATCCTGATCAAAATTCCACCGGCATTTTTCTAAGAGCTGAAACAAACAATCCTAAAATTTGTATGGAGCCAGAAGAGACCCCACATTGCTAAGGAAATATTGAAAAAGGAAAACAAAACTGGGGGCATCACATTGCCTGATTTCAAGCTTTACTACAAAGCTGTGATCAAGACAGTCTGGTACTGGCACAAAAACAGACACATAG
This sequence comes from Mustela putorius furo, assembly GCF_011764305.1. Lineage (NCBI taxonomy): Eukaryota > Metazoa > Chordata > Mammalia > Carnivora > Mustelidae > Mustela > Mustela putorius. Next base: position 5,036,050 of record NW_025422021.1, read on the forward strand.
ACCAGTGGAACAGAGTAGAGAGCCCAGATATGGACCCTCAACTCTAAGGTCAAATACTCTTCGACAAAGCGGGAAAAATTATACAGTGGAAAAAAGACAGTCTCTTCAATAAATGGTGCTGGGAAAATTGGACAGCTACATGTAGAAGAATGAAACTCAACCATTCTCTTACACCATACACAAAGATAAACTCGAAATGGATAAAAGACCCCAGTGTGAGACAGGAATCTGTCAAAATTCTAGAGGAGGACATAGGGAGTAATCTCTTCAACATTGGCCACAGCAAATTCTTTCAAGATATGTCTCCAAAGGCAAAGGAAACAAAAGTGAAAATGAACTTTTGGGACTTCATCACTTGCGTTACTTTTAAACTGTGTCTGGGTTTTAAAACCTACTGATTTTGTTTCCTTAAAATAATTTACTGTTAAATGTTGACTTACAGTACCAGCATGTTTCATTGTACTGAATTACTGTGAAAACAGCAAATATTTTGAAGACGTTTATGGTCAAAACATGTTTTGCTCTATTATCTCCCCCTGGCTGGGGAAATTAGAGAACTTGCTGCAAACAGCAGGATTAGTAGATGGCAAAATGAATTACTACTTGCTTATGGTAAATCATGAACTTCTCATTCCTGTTTTCATGGTTTGTCATGCATAACATTTTTAGCAAACCTGGTCAGAAATTTATGCAAGTTATTAGTCAATTTTATCTATAGACCTCATCAAGTCAATGATGTCAGCTCAGCTGTTGGACATATTCTTTAAATTTATAATCCAAGTCTCTGTGTAGTATATACCTTGCATAGTAATTAGCTCTACATTCTTCTCATTATATTCTAGAATTGTAACTTTGAAGTGCTTGGATTGGCTACACCTGCAATAACTAATTTCTTCAAATCTGCTGGTGCTGCCCCTGTTCTATCAGGCTCCCAAAGAAACCTGAGAACTCTCTTTTACTTGTCTCCAGTCCTTCCACTTCCATTCTGACCATCACCAAGTTATACCAGAAAAGGAATGGCCTTTTCTTCACTATTCTCACCTATTCCCACCACCACAGTTTATGCCAGGCCATATCTCCTCATTCCCAGCCATTCTAATTTTCTCCAAGTTCCCTCTTTTTAATTATTCTTACCCTACAGTCCTGCCAGAATAGTCCTACTAAAGTATCATTTATAATACCTTTTACCAAGTCTGACTTCTCCAGACCTCAGTGATCTCTACAAATTCAGAGTACCCCTAGCTCTTATAGTCAGGCCCATACAGCTTAACACTTAAATATTTCCACATGGCTTTATTTGAATTTATTTGGTCTTCCTTGAGGAAAAAGAATTTGTCTCATATTTCTTTTCAGCTACTGTAGTCCCTAACATAAGACCTGTTCAAGACCAACTGTCAGGGTCAAGTACTGCCCAATTAGTACTACTTTAAATGTGCCATAGAATATTCTTTACTATGCCAGGAAGAAGTAGGTTACCATTCTTTCCTGCATCATGCACTCATCAGGTATTTTTGAGCAAATTCTCTATGCCAGGCACTCTGCAATGGATGCAAAGAGATAGAAGCCTTGCCTCCAAGAAGCGGGTGGCAGAGTCAGAGAAGTACAGCGCGGTGAAGATAGAGTACACTGTGTGCAAATGCTTACGGGCACCCAGAGGAAACACAACTAAATCAGACTGGGAATAGTAAGGAATGAAACATCATTTTCCAAAGTATGTTTCCCGGAGCACCAGTCTGCAAGATTCTCCATGAAAAACAAAACAAAACGAAACAAAACAAAATGAAATGAAGGTTTCGTGGTCAAATAAATGAGAAACCATCATTCCCATGATGTATACCATCATTTCCTCTCCCAAGGAGCTACCAGTTGCATTAGCACACTAATGCCTTAGAGGAGTCCTGTGGTAAAGAAACCTGTGGTAAACCCTGTTGTGAAATAGAGATGTTCCAGTCATCAGGAGAAAAGTGGTGGCTGAAACCTTTGGGTAGGTGAGGTCACTGAGGAACTGATAGAGAACAGAGGTCTGAGGCCCAGAACTAGGAAAATACCAACACTTAAATGTGGAGTGGAAAAGGAGTGGCCCAAAGGGAGACTAAAGTGAACTGGCCATGGGCGTACAAACTCAAAACAGTGGGAAAACAGAAGCACAAGGAAAGGAGAGAATTTCAAGTAGAAATTCCAGAAATATCAGAGCCCCAGGTGAAGACATTAGAGTGTCCCCCAGATTTAGCTATCATGAGGTTATTAGGGACATTTGCAAGAGTATTATCAAGGAAATGGGATTGCAGAGATTGAGGCTGTAAGGAAGTAGAGACAATAAGTGTAGATGGGCCTTTTGAGAATTTGGCTGTGAAGGGTCAGGAGTAATACAGGAAAGGAGAAAGAGAGATGCACCACACTGAAGGAGGATTATTTTACAATGAGAAAATCAGAACCTCTTTGTATGTGGAGTGAAAAAAGTCAATAGAGAGGAAAGATCAAGAAAGAGGGCAGTTGTGGTGAGAGGTGCTTCATGAGGCTGGATAGCTAAGACAGAGCAGAGGGGACAAATCACAGGTGAGGTGGAATTAGGCCCAGGTAGAAAGAGGAAAAAAGAAGATGGACTAAGAGAGAAAGACAAAGTTGTAGGTGGTGAGAGGGAAAGTTATTGATAACAACATTAATTAATATTCATGGTGCCAGTGGTTTACATAGGTTGTTTAATTCAATTTTTACAGTAACCATTTAGAGAAGGCACTAATATTATCCCAGTTTTACAGACAAATTGTCTATAAATTTGGTGGAGAGAGAAGGCATCTTGTCATTTAGGAGAATCGGGATGCAAAATCAGGTCAGTCAGTTAAGGATCTTCCTTTGGCTCAGGTCATGATCCCAGGGTCCTGGGATTGAGCCCCACGTCAGGCTCCCTGCCCAGTGGGGAGTCTACTTCTCCCTCTCCCTCGGCCTCTTCCCCCCGCCCCCACTCATGCTTGTTCTGTCTCTCTCAAATAAATAAATGAAATCTTTAAAAAAAAAAGAAAAGAAAAAAGATTTCTGACCTAAAAAGTACTGTCTAGGAAGGAAGTTCTTCCTTAGTGTTCTCGATTTTCAGAATGAAACAGGAGGCAAGGCTCTTTCTCAAGTGTAAGCCAGGGAGGTGTCTAAGGAACAGGGTACTCACGACTGGAATACCTGCAGAGAAGAATAGTGAAGAGCTCTCACTAAGGACACATTTGAGAGCATTGCTAAGTTGAGGAGCATGCTTTGGTAGAGATTTCAATTCCTATAACCTGTGACATCCCAGCACACTCCACCAGCCCCACCTGCTATATACCAGGGCCTAGGTAACAGGGCAGAGAAGAGATTGGTGGCAACTTGTAGGCTCCTAGAGGAGAGACCACACACATCCTCAGAAGTGACCACCAGTAGATACAATGTGGTTTGCTCTCCTATAAATACAAGCAAAGGGCTCCAAGGTACCCGAGGTAGGAGAGGGATTTACTCTGATTAAGAGAATTGGAGGAATCTAGGGATATGGGGGAAATCCCAACCAGCTCTTGCCATATAAAACTTAGCAAATTTCAAGCCTACTCAACTGAGAAATGAATTGCCAGAACACAAAAGGAAGATCAAATTTAGGGGAAAACCGTATGTCCACTTTTCAGACATGTTGATTTTGAGATGCCTACAGTTGTACTACATGGACTTGAGTTTGGACTTGAAAGTTAACACCTAGGGACACCCAGGTGGCTCAGTTGGTTGGGCAGCTGCCTTCAGCTCGGGTCATGATTCCGGGGTCCTGGGATCGAGCCCCACATCCGGCTTCCTGCTCAGCGGGGAGCCTGCTTCTCTCTCTCCCCCTCTCCCTGATGCTCTGCTTACTTGTGCTCTCTCTCTAACTCTCTGTCAAATAAATAAAATTTTAAAAAATATATATTAAAACAAACAAACAAATAAATAAATAAATAAAAAGTTATCACCTAAAGGTAATAGTTTAGGAGTTCACACACCAGTTTCTTGTATACAGAAAAAGTAGAAAGTAACACAGAGCTATCTCACAGTTTCCCCACAAATAAAGGCAGAAAGATAACACTGCCACCTGAAGTATGACTAGAGTAACACAATGATCCCATTGAGCACGGGAGCACAGTTCTCCTGCAGTAAAACCAAGATGGAAAAGTAGAAAAGACCTAGAATACTTTCAGGTCATGGAGTGAAAGAGCCCATAGGTGTAATTAAGAGCTTGCATAAGGGTTCTAGGAAGGATTCTTAGTTATACAAAGGGATGTGGTACTGGAAGAATTACAAAAAAGCTTCTTTCACAAGCTTGCCTGGAGCCAACCTTGCAGGAGATTATGGCAGAATTCTCCCAGGTTCAATCAATAGTAACACCACCACAATTGAGCAAGATCCTGAGTCACCCATGCTGTCTTTCACTCTTTTTTCTAGCCCCTGCTGTCTTGCTGTCCTCTACTCACTGACCTCGCCCCACTTACTCCTCTTTGCCCTAAAAGTCTATTTTTACTGTAGAGACACCCCCAAAAGACACCCCAAAAAACACATTTGTAAAAAGAAAATTATTTTATTGTTTTACAGTAAGCTCCAAACCCTGTGTATGTTTGCGTCTGCTTAAATCCTGGCTTTCACCTTAAAATTCAAATGTGAGGCAACCAAAGAGTATTCCAGGAAGAGCCCCTGGTAGTAAGATGAGGCAAAAGCCATCTCAACCACATCTGGCAAGTGTATAAGGAATTGCTGGTTAGGCACACTTCCTTTATCTACACGGGCAGTTACTCATAACCACAAATCTTTATTATTGGATACCACTCCCCATAACTTAAATTCACAGTTTCAACTCCATCTAAGAGAATACAGCCACCAGAACTCAGGTTCCAGTCCCACACTCATTGCTAGCTACCAGTGCTACTACAGGCACGTCAACCTCTTGGAACCTTATTTCTTCATCTGAAAAATAGAAATAATGCTTGCCTTTCTTCACAAGGCCCTAAGAATCAAATCAGATAGCTATTAGATGGAAACATTCTTTTATGAGTATCATGATACAAAAATAAAGAGTTGTTATAGTTCTAATAACTTTATTGGTTGTAGTAATAATTGTTATTATTGATAACAATAGTAAATAAGAGTAGTTTATGTTCTCACAGTCTCATAGTATAATCCCCAAGGGCTGTACACCAAGATCTTAGCACTAAAGGGCCCATCCATCTTCTACATGGCTAAGTTCTACAGCAGGCAGGGAGAGAGAAAGGGAGAAAAGGTGGTAAAAATAAAAGGAGAGAGAGAGGAGAAGGAGGAGAGAAGGAACGGAGACAACAGATGGAGGGACAGGGGCACAGGGAAGTGGGAGATGTAAACAAAAGGCCTTCCCTGCCTGCCTTGGGCCTCCTGAAACCCCCTTTTTCAGCCACTACAAGGTGGCTTTCAGAAGGGATTCTTCCCGAAGAGGTCATTGAAATCATTAACTGAACTGGATAAACTATGAATCCATAGTGTTTGGGGTAGTTCCTGGTCTTCACGCTTGGCCCTTGGAGAAGGAGATAGTGAGGAATGTGGTTTTAATGGCAGAGAGTAAAACATGTTTTAAATGACCAAGTATGTGATCTTGGCTCAGTGGTGAGCCACTATTTTGCATGAAACCCAACTTGGGAGAAAAAAAATGTTTTGGGCTACACATTTTTTAAAACTCTAAATGAATACCTCTCCTCTATTAAGTCCCCTAGGGGAAAACATCATTTTCTAATATATATTACATATCTGTTAAATAGAAAAATGTCAGTGAGCAAATTGGCACATCTTCTAATTGTCCATTTTAACCATTGTCTAATTGTTAGTATCTGGGCAAAGCTGAAAAGTAGCGAAACAGATGCTACTGACAGATTTTTATTTTGATTAGCAGCATAAGGGAACTGGTGTGGTGAGGGTGCTTGGGGTTCAGCAAAGAAGAGGGGAAAGAAACAAATGTCTAAATAGTTATTAAAAGATTCCAATTTTCAGGGTGCCTGGGTGGCTCAGTTGGCTAAGCATCTGACTTTGGCAAAGGTCATGACCCTGGGGTCTTGGGATCTAGCCCTGCAGCCGTCTTCACATTCAGCTGGGAGTCTGCTTGTCCCTCCGCCCTTTCTCTTTCCCTCCCCCCCCCCCCAACCTCTGCTCACACACACTACATGGGTGCTCGGTCTCTCCCTCTCAAATAAATAAAATCTTTTTTAAAAAATTCAAATTCTTTACATTTCCTTACTTTGGAAGAAACTCAGAGTTTAACTTCTGTGGGATTTTAAGATCTGTGTGTGTGTGTGTGTGTGTGCTGTGGTAGATGCAGAAAAACATCTTAAACATACCCAGGCTAACCAACAGAGGATCAGGACCCATTCCTTCCTTCTCTTTCTCTCAGTCTCTTTCTGTCTTTTTCTTTCTGTCTCTTTCTCTCTCACACGGACACACAGTCACACATCATTAAGTTTCTGAGGTTTATGTTTTTTAATTTTTATTTCTCATATACAAAAGCCTAAGAATATACTTTTCTTTATGTATCATGAGAAAATATGTAGGTGTAATATTCAGGAAGTTAAACTAATTACCTTTTACCTGCCAAGTGAAGTAAAAAGTCTACCTCTAGGATTAATATTTTAAATAAGGGTGTTTTCCTTTAAAACACACACATACACACACACACATATGAAATATGAAAATCAATGGATTGCTGAGAATGAAGCAAAACTGCACATTTACAGAAAGCCAAGACATGTGCTATAAAGTGAAAAGGAGTTGAGCTGGTTTCAACTGAAAGAGCAGCAATCATTTCAGACAACAGTCTTCCTTTTCAGCTGAAAATATGAAAGTGGAATAGCACAGGTGAGAGTCCTCCTTCACTACTCCAAAAATCTGTGGGATATTTAATGTGCCCTTTACCTGGCTTAATGGAAGCCCACTATATTTAATAATTAATTTAATTTAATTTAATTAATTTTAATTAATTAAAATTAATTAATTGATTGATTTTAAGTGAAGGCAAGAGCCTTTCAAACAGTAGGAATAGGAGGAGAAGGAGATTATATATATATATATATATATATATATATAATGTGCTCTTCCGATTATAAAGTAATTCATGAGAAAAAATTTAATAAAAACTTTTAAAATTAATGTTCATTGTAGAAAAATTGGAATGTGCCAGAAAAGATAAGGAAGAAAATAAAAATAGTTTATCATTCCACCACCCAGAAAGATAAGCTGATAGTATTTTATTATATTCCTTTCTAGTATTTTTTTTTTCTTTAATGTTAAACTGCCTTTGTTTGGTACAAGAAAAATACTATCCTTTGATGCTTTCAACACTGCTGGACAAGAAATAAATTAAAAAATGCATAAATAAAAGAGAAACAATAATTGCACCCAGTTAAACTGTGGGTGGGAAGCTGTACCAGCCTCCAGAACCAAGTATTTGAAGAAAGAAGGCAGTTGTGAATGATCAGCAGAGTGGAGTGGAAAGTACACACAGAAGATTTTTTTCCTGCTGCTATCTTACTGTTACCCGTCTCTGTGACCTTAGGAGAAAGTTTTTCCTTCTCTAGCCTTCATTTCCTTCGTCTTTAAAGCAGGGGACTGCAGCTCAGCAGTTCCACAAACATTAGTAGGTGTTTTTCCATGTGATGGAAAATAGAGATGACAGGCAGGAAGTATCTACTCTAATCCACCAGATTTTGCAACTTAGAAATGAAAATCAGGTAAACTTTTGTGATATCCCCTAATATTTAAAATGCCCCCTGAAATTTAACAGAAGAGAATCTGAAAATTCTTGGTTTCGTGAAGTGGACAAAATGCCACCCAAAGTTTCTCATTCTGAAATTCTGTAATTCAATGTCACCAAGAGTAAACTGCCTCTTTAAGATACCACCCTCAACCAGTATTGACCATGTGCATGCTGACAGCAATCAGTAAATTGCTGGAGGGACAGGAGGACCCCACTTTCAAAACAAATGGAAACCAGAGCTGAATATTCTGTCCATTCTGTTGCCATTATATATTCCCTAAATACCAAAGGCCAGCCTTTCAAAAATTGAGCAAAAAAATATCTATCCCCACTCCAAATCATTCTCCTTCTGACCCTTCTTAACAAATTCCACCTCAATCTAGGAATTTAGCAACTTTGAAGTTTCTCTTCCATTTCCAATGAAAACCTATTGGAAAGTAGTAAACAGGAGTCATTTACAGCTTAGTATATTTCTCCCAAGGATATTTATACTAAATTTTTATATGGTAATGTTTTAAAAATTTGGGGGGCACCTGGGTGGCTCAGTGGGTTAAGCCTCTGCCTCAGGCTCAGGTCATGATCTCAAGGTCCTGGGATCAAGCCTTGCATGGGATTCTCTCCTCTCCCTCTGCCTGCCTCTCTGCCTACTTGTGATCTCTCTCTCTCTCTCTGTCAAATAAATGAAATCTTTTTTTAAAAAATATTACCACTTAAATATATATATATCCTCCTTGAAAGAGGATTTATCAATGAGTAGGTAGAAAAGGTATATTTAAAGCAAGACAAAAGAACCTTCTGTAGTTCCCTAAATTAATACAAGATATGGAGAACCTTTGTCCATGAGTCTTTCAAATTCAGGAACAATGTGGATTCTGTCCAATATGGGTCATTCCCCAACTTCACTAATAAGGACACTTCTCCCTCTCTCCCCCAACTTGGAGCTACATAGAAATATAATATTAAAGAGCCATTTCAAGAGGTGGAGGAGAGATTGTTTGCTTTTTTTCAGTTTTTTTAGGAAGCTGAAAGAATTTAGGGAGTTGCCCCAATTTAAATGAATTACAAATTGGATTACTAATTGATATATTTGCAAATAAATGATTCTTTTAGATCAGTACTATCCAGCAAAACTTCAGTGATGATGGAAATGCTCTGTAACTGCACTGCCCATGAGTTAGCCATTTAGCTCCTTGTGGTTACTGAGCACTTGAAATATGGCACTTGAAACTCAGAAACTGAATTTTTAATTTTTATCTAATTTTTATTAAATTCCAATAGCCACATGTGGCTAATGGATGCCATATTAGCACAGTTCTAGATGATTCTTTGTGGAAGCTGCTTGGGTGCCAAATACCCTATTCTGACCCTAACAAAACAACTTCATTCAAGTAGGATGAATATGTCTTTAGAATTTCAGGTCTATTGTAATTACACTTGTTGGCAAGTCAGAGGCAGTTGCTATTGACAAGCCAGAAAATCTACAGAATTGCCATGGAAACCCTGTTGAAAGAACATAGGGCAAACCAGTATATTGCTGTTTAACTAGACTCCAGTAGGCCCCAGTCTATCCCTCAAAGTGACCCAAATAAAGCCAACTTAATGCTTTTTTTTTTTTTTTCTTAAATTTGTGTCTGCTGGGAGTTTTTCATGTTTCTATGTCAACCCTTGTTACAGGATATCTTGAAAGGCTCACCTATGACCAAAGATCCTCTGAATTCACAATTTTTTTCTGACTAATAGAATAAGGAAACTATGACTATTATCTATTGTTCTTAAGCAAGACATTTGGGACACTTCAAAGAAAGAGACTGAATATTTATTATAAGGAAGGAGAATTATACAGTGTGTAAAGGCCCTTTGTTGAAAATTTGGTTTTGATAATTACATTTTTATCTGAAGGCCCTTTGTCAAAAATCCCTCTTTGAGAATTATACTTGCTCACTCCTCAGATAAAAGAAAAGACAAGGGAAATGCTTGGCCATCAGTGTTTCAAATAAGAAGGTTTCAATGTGTTACCACTGGCCCTTGATTTCTACCTCGATTGACATGTCAAGGGGGTCCAACAATTGCCTAAAACTCTTTTGGAAGAGTTAAGTTTGCCAGAGCCTCAATTACCTGTTACTTGTATCCTAAAGTCCAGGGCACTCCCCTCGCTACAGAGTCCACGGTTTGCAAGAGCAGATAAACAAAGAGATCCCTGGCCAGCCTCCGATGCCTGCTCTCATTCCCATGAAGAATGGAATTCATTAGAAATTATAAAACCATCTTTATTGCTAGAGGTTACAACAAAATTTTTTTCCCTTGGCCCTTGAACACTGGAGTGCCTGGAAAGGAGGCTTAAGTCTTGGCCACCCTGGATAAGGACCCTAAGAGGCTGTGGCTGAAGAAACGGAGATGAACCCCGGTCCTTGGCAACGTCACTGGGTTTCCTGTGTTGTAAGAAAAGTTATTGGGAAACTGAGGACTTTTGTGAAGTGAGAATACTTGTTGTAGACAATAATAGCTGTTGATATGAATAAAAACAGATAAAGGAATCACTTCCTAGTCAGGAGCCAGAGAGAGGAATGCACACTTGAGCACTGTCTCAGTTTAGTTTTGAAATGTAGGTGGGGGGTGGGGGGAAGCTCTCTAGTTGCCTCCAATAACTGGCTTGCTTTCTTTCCCTTCCCCTCCCAAATTTATGTGAGTTTTTGGGCCTTGCTCTTCATACTACGTTAGACTTACAGCCCTTGTTATATGATCTCCTTACTTTAAGAAAGCAAAGACACAGCGTTGGTCAACTTGTTACTAGAACTCCCAGCCCAAAACTTACTTCATATGCCACAAAGTTCCTGTTTCCACAGCAGTAAGGAAGCCCTTATCTGTTCCCTATTTCCTTCTCCTTTCTACAATGAAATGACAGGAGCTGCAGAACTCTAAATTGTGCTGAGAATATATAGTTCTCGGGATCTTGGGACAGCCCTTACACTTTACTATAATCATGCTTCCATTCAACAAATATTGACTAAGTGACCGCAAGGTCCAAGTTGAGTACTCGGTGTTGCTTCAGCAGACAGGAGGTTCAAACGTGGTTACAGCTAGCATTCACTCGAAAGGGTGATCTCCACCCAAGAGAGGGAGGCTGGGGGACTCGTAACGATATACTTTTCCAACTCAGCATGTAGAGTTGATCCATATTTACTCAGCTACTCTCTCTTTCGAGTTGATTATAAGTTTTCTCTTCCTCTTATAACTTCCTCTCATCCTTGCCTGTGGCCTCTAGTTAAGGTTGAACCCAAGATTCTGGAAAAGGAGTGAGAAAGCCTAGGGTGTGACCCCACAAGCCACATCTTGCCCAGTTTCTGTAGATGGGGATTAGGAAAAGAATGCCTGATTCTTGAAGTTCTCTTCTGACCTGGGGCCAGGTTTGAGAGTGTGGGGATTCTGGCATGAAGAGAAAGAGAGTATAACTAAAAACAGTGCAGTCTTGACATAAAATCTGGTCCCCTCTTACACTGTCTGACTTGGTCAAGCCATGCTCGCTTCAGATCGTGCCCTCCTCCTCCCAACCTTTCTTCTGGATTCTCTCCATCTCACTGTCTCCACCCCAATCCAACTCACCTTCATTTGTTTGCCTAGACTCTGGGCAGGCAGGCCCCAAAGCCTGCTGACTGGCCTTTTTACACTTGTGTTTGTTTCCCTTTAATCCTTTCTCCATTCTGCACTCAGCTTGACCTTTCAAAAAGGTGTTGCTTCCTGGTATGCAAGAGTAATGACCCAAATCATGATTGGGGCCTCTAAGGCCGTGCGCAAGAGCCTTTCACCCACCTCCTTAGCCTTCTCACTGTTTGTGGACCACCCACACTGTGCTACCACCAGCCTGGTTTCCCCCCTGCCCTTAACCCTAACTCCGGCCTGTGCATCCCGTCTTCCCTACTTTTTCTTCAAGGTTCAGCTCAAATGTCATTTCTTCAAGGACAACTTCCCTAATATGTGAGGGCCCTGGTCAGAGGCTCCCCTAGCATCTTGCCCTTCTCCTTCACAATGTTTATTACAGTTGCAATTCTATACTTCGCTGTTTTTTAAAGACTGACTGCTGAGTCAGAACATAACTTCGTGAAGTCAGAGATGACGGGGGTCTCGTTCACTGCTCTACCCCCGCATCGATCACAGTGTCCAGCACGCGGAGGGGCTTGTTAAGTATCTGTGAATGAATGGCCACACTCATCCCGTACAGGTGCACACAGTCCCTTTCCTGACACACAGGCTCTAAGCAGAGGGGAATTACCCTGTTTTTACTGTGTCCTCTGTGTGCTTATTCTTTTTATTTTGATTTGGCTTGCTTATTTTTAATCCTCCATGCTTTTACATTTTATTTCCAAACGGCGAGAAAGAACCCCCAGATGGAAATGCAGCTGGCTCTTGCAGCCACACCAGCGTTCTCAGGACACACCCTGTCGTGTCGCATTTCCTTTACATACTGAAACCACCAAGAGTTTTGTGTGGCAAGTCTTGAATTCTGATTCCTAGTCAGCAAAGCAAGGTCCATCAAAGTCCCAACCACATGCCACATTCTCTCTGAAAGCCTATCTGTTCTTGTCAGAACTTCTCTCCTCTTGCCCAAGTGTTTTGTTTTTACCCCTGTTTAGCAGTTATATTGCTTGTTTTTTGTTTTTTGTTTTTTTTAATCACAGTTGTTTTGATACCCATCCACCTAACCTCCTAAACTGTTTTGAGGGCAGGTACACTGAACTGATATGTTGTCTGAATCATCTTTGTATCTCAGCATCTAACACAATATTAGGTATTGATTAAACTACCTTGATTTTTTTTTTCCCGTTGTTGTAGTGGGCCTAAGTCCTTTAGTCTGATCAGTTCCATTCATCAATTTCATCGTATGTTCTCCACAGAGAACTTCCACTTCCACTTCCACAGAGAAGTACAGAGAGTAGAGGCATTGTGTCCTCTTTGCCTTTCTTATGAAAGGTTACTAAAAGTGCAAGAGAAGAAAGAGGCTTATAAAGATATAGAACAAAACAAGTAATGCCAACAAATACATAATACTGGGTATGCTGTTTGTTTAAAGCCCCATGGCTTTCCTCATAGCAGATGATAAGAAGTTTAAAATGCCAGGAGCATCCACTGAAACTAATATCTCAAACAAAGAAATAGCCCATGTGCTGATAAATTTAACTGCCTTATTGTCGATTCTTAGAAGAAGGATAATACCGTGCATTGTATGCTTTGCAGTGGAAATCATCCTCCCTAATGTATAAACACCTAAAAATGATACATTCACTGAAGCCAAACACATAGATCTGGGAATTTAGGTTCTAATCCCATTTGTCCCTGTGTGGCAGAGTGACTTTGGCAAGTCTGTTACCATGTATAGTTAGTTGCCTCATGTTACAGATTTCAAAATAGAAAGTCTACTAAAGGAACTTGCTTTTATTTCAATCATCCCTCATGGAATCATGTGTGGACTTGCAGAAGGATCCTGTCAGGCCTTGACTATCAGGTGAGAAACTAAACTTTGCCATTATCAAAGATATAATAGGGTATGATATCTGGAAAAATAAATCTTTTTCGGATAAAACCTCTTCTTGTCAATCGCCAATTTCTATTGGGGGGTTGCTCCCCCGCCCCTCCCCCCAGTTCAACTAGTGTTTATTAAAAGTGTTTATTAAAAGAAATGACATATTATGACAGAACTACCAATTGGGAAATGTGTGCTCCGGGACCTGCGTGGTTCAGTTGGTTGAGTGTCTACCTTCCTTTGGGGTCATGATCAGAGGGTCCTGGGATCAAGTCCTGCATTAGGCTCCCTACTCAGGGGAAAGTCTACTTCCCCCTCTGTCCCTCCTCTCCTGCTTGTGCATTCATTTTCTCTCTCTCTTGCAAAAGTAAATAATTTTTTTTTAAAGGAAAATGTGTGCTCTAGATCTTGCTATGCCACAATAAGCTGTATGATCTTGGATGCTGAAAGTGACAGTTGCTACCTATGAGCACCTATTCTGTGCTCCCTGTGCTAGGCATTTTATAGGTTTCATTTCCTTTAATTCTCACAAAACTGAGATTCAGAGAAGTTAGGTAACTCGGCCCAGGTCACATAGCTAGTAGAGTAAGTGAGAAGTTTTTTCCACTGATTAATTCTCTAGACTTCAGTTTGTACCATCTGTAAAATTAGGGAATTTAATTATGTGACGTCCATGGATGATATTAAATAAATTTAACTTATTTGTGGACATTTATTATGGAAGATTTCAAACTTTCACGAGAGTCGACAGTCTTGTCCAATGACCTGTCCCCCAGCCGCAAGAGTCAGCACCTCATAGTCCTTCTCTCTTCGTCTGTTCTCCACCCACTTTCCTCCCTACCCCTGTGCCCACTGGATTCTTGGGAAATAGTCTACATATGTTATTTGATCTGTAAATACTTCAGTATTTATCACTAAAGAGAAAGACTTTTTAAAAACATAGCCTCAATACCATTAGCACATCTAAGATATTAACAGTAACTTCTTAATATCATAAATATCTAGTGTTCAAATTTTTCTGATTTCTTTTTTTTTCTGATTGGTTTGTTTATATCAGAAACCAAACCAAGTCCTCATATTGTGCGTGGCTGCTATGTGTTTTAGGTCTCTCTGAAGCTATGCTTTTCTCATGTCCCCCATTTTTGTTTCCCTTGTGTTCATTGAAGAAACTGGGTATTCATCCTAGAGTTTCCCACATCTGGATTTGACTGTATTCCTCAATTAACATATTTCTTTGTTCCCTTTATCACCTATAAAATTCTAGTTAGGTCTGGTGGTTTGATCTGGTTCAGGCTTGATTTTTTTTTTTCTTTACAAAAACACTTCACAAGGGTAAGGAGTATTTCCATCAGGAAATAGTGATATCTAATCTTTCTTTAGAGGTTAACAATCCTCAATGATAATTGCCTAGCTCCATTATTTCCATTGGGGTTTGCAATTGGTAATATTCTAATTATATCTTTTCTTCTTCATTTATTACCTAGAATATTTCTATAATACCTATTTCTATAGTTTTCCTGACCTCAACTAGTTAATTGCAATGAGACACAGTTCATAAAAGAAAAGCAGATTAAATGCTTGATTCTTTTCTTTTATTTACGAGTTTTCAGAATAATGACTTGGGGGTGCCTGGGTGGCTCAGTGGATTAAGCCACTGCCTTCGGCTCAGGTCATGATCTCAGGGTCCTGGGATCAAGTTCCGCATCAGGCTCTCTGCTCAGCAGGGGCCTGCTTCCCTCTCTTTCTCTGCCTGCCTCTCTGTCTACTTGTGATCTCTCTCTGTAAAATAAATAAATAAAATCTTTTAAAAAAAAAAAAAAAGAAGAAGAAGAATGACTTGGTTCGTTATCATCCTCTAAAGGTGACTGAGGAAACTGTTTTTAAAATATCATTATGTTCTCAGGATTTAAACCTATCTAATGTGTTTGATCAGTTGTGGTTACTCTTACAGACACTCCGATTATAAGAACCTCTTCGAGTTGGTTCCAGGGTCCTTTTGACACATAGTAGTCTTTGATAGCTTCTTCACTTTTTGTATGACAAGATGTCCAGACTCATACATTTCTTGCCCTAGATCTCTAATCAGACATTTCTCTAAGAATCCCTAGGGACTACAATCTGGACAGTAATAGTATTTACTTCTATGGTTTGTTAACTGCTTCTAGGCCTTTCTGTGAACAAAAATAAGAAATTCTATTATGAGTTCATACTGATAGTTTCTATTCAAATTTAGGATTACTGAGTTTTACTTCTTTGATTTTATAATTGTATTCCATTCTTTTTGCTGAAAATCTTGTCCCCTACTTTTAGAATACTTTTACACTTTCAGAATTTTTACAGACAATTTAGTCATTAAAGATAATTTGAGGGGCACCTAGTTGGTTCAGTCAGTTAAGCATCTGACTCTTGATTTTAGCTCAGGTCGTGATCTCAGGATTGTGGGATTGAACCCCAAGTTAGGCTTCATGCTCAGTGGGGAGTCTATTTAAGATTCTCTCTCCATCTTCCTCTGCCTCCTCCCTTATTTACTCTCTCTCTAAATAATTAATTAAATCTTTTTAACATAATATGAAAATGTTTTGCAAGTTTTGTTGTTGTTGTTGTTGTGATGGTGGTGGTGGTTTTTTGTTGTTGTTTTGTGGGGTTTTTTGGAACTGAGGGTATATCCCACCAGGGGTCAAATTATACAATATGTTTAATATCACTATGTTTTAATATCACTGACACTCAAAATATTAAACAATGAGTCAGAACCAATTAGCCCCCCACTATGCCATGATATAAATCTTTAGTTGTTGGACTGCAGAGAGGTAGAAGAAAGGTAAGATCTCAGGGCCACAGAAGTTCACCAACCCATATAGAATTGATCCAATGCTTTAAAAACTGGAAATGCCATACTCTGCATCCTGGTTTGTTATAAGCTTTGCTATGTTGTATCTGAGTTCCCTTCTAGCTCCAACAGAAACATATATATCACTCAATTGAGATGTCCTTTTCCTGCTTCCTTACCATATTAAGCTTTATTTATACATATACCTGAAAATGTTACAATTATACAGATGACCCTTTTATGTGATTCTGGAAGTTCTGACCAATAAAATAAACAACAAAACAGAAATACAAGCTGTAACTATTAGGAAATATAATTATACTATTTGGAACCTCTATGACTAGATACCTTAAAACAAATAGCAAATCTTAGATAGAATAAGCAATCAAGTAGTAATTATAATTGATGTTAAATATAATTAGTCATACAATTTTCAGCTGTTTTAATTCTACTAAAATTACTTAAGAATTACCATCGTAGGGCGCCTGGGTGGCTCAGTGGGTTAAGCCGCTGCCTTCGGCTCAGGTCATGATCTCAGGGTCCTGGGATCGAGTCCCACATCGGGCTCTCTGCTCGGCAGGGAGCCTGCTTACTTCTCTCTCTCTCTCTGCCTGCCTCTCAGTGTACTTGTGATTTCTCTCTGTCAAATAAATAAATAAAATCTTTAAAAAAAAAAAAAAAAAAGAATTACCATCGTAGATGTCAGTGAGACTGCCTTCCCCAAAAGCTCTTTCTTAAGATATCCCCCTGCCCCACAACCATCCACATGGCTATAAGCAGAACTTCTCTTGCTTATGTGACCCCACTCCCCTGGTCAGACTTGTTGGGTCTGTGGGTTGGAATCTGGCTTCAGTCAGTATAATCAGAAGTTTCCTATGGATTTTTCAAGCTGGGGTCAAGAAAGAGAGTCATTTATATGGTTGTTAAAAAACACTGACCCAAAGAGCTGTTGTCCAAGTTTTCTGCTTTGTGGGGAAATCCTGCAGTGAGAGCAGATGAAGCTGACATGCAGAGAAGAGCCAAGCCAACTGTGAAAAGGAATTCTGATGGCAGTGGATTTCCTGCAGTTGTTCCTGAGGCCAACTGCAGCCCTGCCCATCTCTTAAGTTGGTTTTATAATACTTCCTTGGCATTTATAAGCCAATTATTTCTCATTTTTGCCAAGGCTAATTCAAATTAGATTTCTGTCACTTGCTATCAAAAGAACTCTCACTTCTTTGACAAAAGGAAATACATTGAATAAATCTTCCATAAATAATAGATTTATATTTGAGTACTGTCAGCTTTATTATACCACATACAAATCCTCTCAGTTCCCTCACATATTATCAATAAAAAAATATTCAGAATGTTAATAGATTATGTGATTTTTTTTTTTAACTTAGATTTTCTTAGATGGGATTGATGGAAAGGCAGGACATAAGTCTGGAAAATGGACTGAGATTAGAACATACAAAGACTTAAATGTCCTGCTAAAGAGTTTGGACTTTATCTTATAGGTAGTGGGGACCTAACTGGAAAGTTTTCAAGCAAGTAAGTGACATGTTTGGATCTTTAGGATATCCTGGTGGCAGTATGGAACTTCATTTAAAATGGGAAAATAGGGACATCTGGGTGCTCAGTTGTCAAGCGTCTGCCTTCAGCCAGGTCATGATCTCAGGGTCCTGGGATCGAACCCCACATTGGGCTCCCTGCTCAATGGGAAGCTGGCTTCTCCCTCTCCCACTCCCCTTGCTTGTGCTCCCTCTCTCACTGTGTCTCTCTCTGTGAAATAAATAAATAAAATCTTTAAAATAAAATTAAAAAAAATTAAGATGGGAAAACAGGGGTGCCTGGATGGCTCAGTCATTTAAGCGTCTGCCTTAAGCTAAGGACATGATCCCAGGGTCCTAGGATCGAGTCCTGCATTGGGCTCTCTGCTCATTGGAGGGTCTGCTTCTGCCTGCTTCTCCCTCTGCCTGCCACTCCCCATGCTTGTGCTCATATTCTCTCTCTGTGTCAAATAAATAAACAAAATCTTTTTAAAATTGGGAAAATCCTTTCAAAGGTCCTTATTCTAGAAAACCTACTCATGTAAAGTCTATTCCAGGCATATGAGGCCGAGCTGATAAGGGACTCACCTGGTGGGAAAAGGGAAGAGTTCAAGAGAAATTTCAGAGGTAGACTTGGCAGTACTTAACGATCGCTTGGATACAGGGAACGAAAGTGAGGAAGTATGGAAGAACTGTGAATAGATGGGAGATAACCATCAACACAGGAGAAGGTGGAGAACATATTTGAGAAGACACTAACCTAGCTGAGCATCACCACTGACCTTTATGATCCATTTTAGCAAGTAAGATTGTTCTGTCCCCATGTAGCACTCACAGAATATCTCATTTCAAAAACAGCTGTAATATGATTATATCTTGACAGGCTGTTTGTACTTTATTGGAATTCCTCCAGGTAGGAGGCCATGGAAATCATTAAGTTCTGGAAATTTAGGATTCTTACTTGGTCTCTGAAAAGGAAGGCATTAACTATAGTTTTGTCATGCTGGTGTGTGTCGTATAGTATAATACATTTTATGTAATAGATCTAAAATAGTATATTCTATTGACTTATTGGTTTTATTTAGTGAATATAATTAAAAGTATTAATACAGCCAACCTAAAATTTTGTATATCACACATCATAAAGAATACCATCAACTCATTGCCTACTCTGTGCTTATGGTTACAGGTAGAGAAATGAAAACTTTATAGTGAAATAAAATTGGAAAGGATATAATAGAGTGATATGAGGCTCAGATTTTCAGTGTAAATATTTCTATGTTCAAAGCAATTAACCAGAAGGCACATTTTTGCTATAACTTCTTTGGGGAACTAAATAGCTCTTGTCTCCTGATATCTAAAGCAAAAATATCAAATGCCAACAAGGTAATTCATTCTATATTAAAAACAGAATTAGACACTGTCCCATCTTGCTCACTGCTATTCCAATATTTTCTGTAAAGTGTGAAAACTCCAATTTGTGAATGACAATTT
Organism: Mustela putorius furo; assembly: GCF_011764305.1. Classification (NCBI taxonomy): domain Eukaryota; kingdom Metazoa; phylum Chordata; class Mammalia; order Carnivora; family Mustelidae; genus Mustela; species Mustela putorius. The sequence continues at coordinate 5,055,171 of NW_025422021.1, forward strand.
TGTCAAAAGTGAAAGCTCAGCACCTCATAGACTTAAGTAACTGACATCTTTAGAATTCTGACAACTCTGATGAACTACCGGGAACTTTGGCTGAATTTCACTTGGTTTGTTTTGATTTCCTTATATCAACACCGATCAACAGAAGTTAAAGCAAACTGTATATGTAATTTTAAATTTTCTAGAAGACACATTTAAAAAAATTAGAAGAACCCTGTGAAATTAATTTTAATATTTTATTTAACCAATTTTTCCCAAAATGTCATTTTAACATACGATCAATATTTTTTAATTACTAATGAAATGTGTTACATTATTTTTGCATACTAGGTCTTCAAAATCTGGTGTGTGTTTTGCACTTACAGGATATCTCAATTCAGACTAGCCAAATTTCAAATGATCAGTAGCCTCATGTAGCTAGTAGCTATCATATTGGACAATACAGCCTTTAGATAAGAGAAAAGTTACAACTGGACACAATGTCTTTCAAAGAATTAATCTGCCTTACCTTTAAATGACATAGTGACTACAACATGCTTAGCACAGTCTTAGACACTTATAGCTGGAAGGCCATTCCAAGCCTGAGAGGAAAATGTTATATAACAGAGATTACAAATATACATTCAAATATTTAACCTTTTTTATTCTTTTTTTTTTTTTAGAAATACATTATTTATTTGACACAGAGAGAGATGATCACAAGTAGGCAGAGAGGCAGGCAGAGAGAAAAGAGGAAGCAGGCTCCCTGCTGAGCAGGACTCGATTCCAGGACTCTGAGATCAGGACCTGAGCCAAAGGCAGAGGCTTAACCCTCTGAGCCACCCAGGGGCCCCTAACCTTTTTTATTATGGTCTTTACCCCTGCCATTCTGTTTTCCCTGTTTTGAAGAACAGAAATGATGGTACTTTCCTGTCTCAATAAGTTATGAATTAAATAACGGGAAAGAGTGGAGTTGCCATGAAGTGGGACTTATTCCCAATTACGGAAGTAATATGCTATTCAGAGAGGGCACTAACCTGAGAGGTAGACCTGAGTTTCATCCTGGCTATGCCACTAGCGTATGGCCTGAGACAGTTCAAGTCAACTCTGGACATTTTCTCATCTTTAAAGAAAGACGGTGGAGTGCCTGAGTGGCTCAGTCTATTAAACGTCTGCCTTAAGCTCAGGTCATGATCTCAGGGTCCTGGGATCGAGCCCCGCATCAGGCTCTCTGCTCAGCAGGGAGCCTGTTTTCTCCTCTCTCTCTCTGCCTGCCTCTCTGACTACTTGTGATCTCTGTCTATCAAATAAATAAATAAACTCTTTATAAAAAATTAAAAATAAAAATAAAAAAATATAAGAAGGATGGACTAGATTAGCAGCCTTCAAACCATGCTCTGAGGAGCCTAAGGGTTTATAAGGGAAGTTGAAGAGGACTTAGGTGAAATCTTTGCCATACACACTCTCACACACCCTACCACATTCAGCTACTGCCGGATCAAGTTTGTTTTAATTATTAATCTCCCATATAAGCTCCAAAGCTAATTAAAATTTTAAATATTATAACCAGGGAATTTGATCATCTCTACTTCTCTTTTCAACAGTATAGGAAATCATATTCACATCCCCTGGTCCATTCCTAAAGGTCCTATCACATGCCTTTTTCTCAAACATCCTTGTCACCAGTCTTACCCCTCCCAAGTTGCTACTCAGATTACAAAATCAAATTGTTAGACACTGCTAATTCCAGGCAAATTGAACAATGAAATATATTATTAGTTCAAGTTCTTCCCATTGTGAGGATTATCCTTTTCCTTTGCCTTTCTGGGCTCTGTGGTCATGTGAATACCCCCGTGAAGCCATATGTGTAAAGGACAGCAGTCTGACATGAGTAAGCAACAAGAGAATAAAGGCAGCTTGCTCATAAAATTTACTTGCCTTCAAAAACCTGTCCACGCCTGGTTCTATATTTACCTTTTCAACTTGGGCTAGGAGTCTCAGATAACATCTGGATCATGTTGAGCAATTGAGATTGTAATCACTTGCAATCGCCAGGGTTAGTTGTTACAGTGGGACCCAGTAGCAAGACTCTCAAAATCCAAAAAAGTTCAAAAAATAATGCCTCTTCATATTGGTAAAGGGTTCAGATACAGTGCTTTATCCCTCACTTTAGAATCACAGGCACACATATTCTGTAAAGGTGTTTCTGAAGAATGGCTTCTGGACCTTATTGAAAGACATAGTTGAGGTGAGTGGTTGGGTCAGAAATGATAAATTCACCCCATCCTTCCTATCTCTTGAAATTTTTAAATGTGTTCTTTTACATTTTATTGAAGAGATTTGCATCTTAACTTCATTTTACATGAGTCATTGTTATGTCCAGATTTCAGTGAAACTTTAGCAGAACAAACAGAATTATCCCCAACTTCTCAAGCTAGAACAGTTAATCCAGAATCTCTTATAAACCCTATTTGTAAATCAGCTCAGGATTCAGTTGGGTCCTCCTCTCCTTCATCCAACATTCTTAAAATATATTCTAACCCACTCCACAGATTAATTAGCAAAACTCTTCAATTCCTTTGGTGCTGGAGCTATCTCTTCCTGAATTTCACTTTGTAATTGGTCTCTTGAAACATACCAGAATTTAATTCTAAAGATCTGGAGATATTCAGAGTAAGAGTGGGCATTAGAGGGTGCCTGGGTGGCTCAGTGGGTTAAAGCCTCTGCCTTTGGCTCAGGTCATGATCCCAGGGTCCTGGGATGGAGCCCTTTGTCGGGCTCTCTGCTCAGTGGAGTTTAGGGGTGAGAGTTATCTAAGTTCTCCAAATTCTCTTCTACATGGCATTTTAATTTTAAGTCTATAACTCTTTTTGGATCAGCACCTTAGCATATATTCATGTAAGACTCCCAGATAAGGAGGTGAATTCAACTGATTTGTAAGCAATCGGAAAAAAAACAAATATTGAGTTACAGCTATCTCAGTCTTAGGGTGATAAGAATTTCTTTTAATAAATTCTAGTTTGGGTTTCATTTCATGTTTTAAAATGAGAATCTAGAGATTTCATTTATTAATCTCTTCATTGGAAACAGCTAACAGCTCTTGAATTCCTCATATCCTTCATGCTGTTCTATGGTAACAACAGTTAGGTCCTCCATGCTCTTGTCTTCAATGCCCACCTTAGTCCTAATGTTCATAGTCACTAATTTCTTTAACTATAACAAGCCGTGGTCTTCCAGCATCCCATCTCTGAATATTAATTGGGTTTTTATTATCTTCAAACATAATGAGTCTAGATAACTAGTCTCATTTTGTTAAGAGTCTGTTGTTTAAAACCAATTCCCCGTCACCAGTTTCTGTACAAGTCAGGATTCATAGTTGCAAGCATTAGTAATCAACTCTAGGTAGCTTAAACAGAGTGGAGTTTATTGGAAGGAAAACAAGGGCTCACAAAATCTATGGGAAATTTAAAAACAAGGCTCAGAAAATGGATAGGAGCCAAAAGAAGCTGGCAACAGAAAACTCAGCCAAGAACCTCTGTAGAAACAGTCTGGTCAGAATGCTGCCAGAACTTGGCCAAGAGCCATTATGGGAAGAGGCTAAGCAGAATGTTTTCAGTGACACTGCCACCACCAGACATTCTCTTCTCCTGGATTATTGAGGTCTCTACCATCTCTGTAAATAACTTGCTATTCCATGCACTTTTGTATCACTCCTTCTGGATTGAGTGTCAGAATCCCACTGGACAAACCTCAGCTCTGTGCTGATGCCCTTACTGTCTAGAAGAGCGACAATCTGCCCTTTTTCAGTTTCCATGCTGGGAAAAGTGTTGGGATACAAAGTAGCCAACACACATGGGCACACACACACACACAGCCAGGCCACCATACCCTTGGGCTTATTTCTGGACTCGTTCTTCTGTTTATTTTGTTATCACTATGACAGTTTTCATTGCAGCCATTTTAAAATATATATTTTTTAATTTTATTTATTTATTTGACAGAGAGAGGCGGAGAGAGACAGAACATAAGAAGAGGGAGTGGGAGAGGGAGAAGCAGGCTTTCTGCCAAGCAGGGAGCCCAATGTGGGGCTTGATCCTAGGACCCTGGGATCATGACCTGAGCCGAGCCCGGACGCTTAACGCCTGAGCCACCCAGGTGCCCCCATTTTAAAATATTTTTTAGCATCTGATGGCTCAACCCTTTCCCCTCAAAAGGTTAAAAACTTTCATTGGCTCTTCTCAGCTTAATATTTATCAATGAATTTCACAGCTCTTTTATCATGTTTCCAAGAATATCTCATTGGAATTTAATTGGAATTGTATTATATTTATAAATACATTTGAGAAATAATTTAAAATTTTTGCAATCTTTAATCTTCTTATCCAAGAACATGGTATATCTCTATTTTCTTAAGCTGCCTTTTATACTCTTGATATAGCTCTCTTGGCTTAGATTTGGCACACTTCTTAAGTTTATGTCTTTTTTTGTTAAGGTAGCTAGAGTTTGTTCCATTTTATTTTCTTTTAAGAGTTTCAAGGCCCTTCTTTTGGCCCAAGCAAAATCTTAACATCTCGTAATTTTACTAAGCAAATCACTCTATGATTCTAATTTCCCTACTGAGCTGAATGAGTCATTAAGCTAAATTCTTCCCAGGTTTATGCAGTTTCTATTACTGAATTAAATCATATACTTTGTAGTTTGAATTTGAGTTTGAAAGTTAAAAGTAAGGAATGTTTCTCAGGGGAGTAAATTCAGGAAAAAAAGTTCACCAGAATTGGAAGAATTGGAAGATGGCGGCCACTGCACTGGTACTACAGTACCCCCTAGTGGACATAAAGAAATATGGTCTTGTTTACACCAAGAAAGAATCTAGAGGGGCTTTAGTGATCAACTAGATCAACACTAGCTTCCTGATAAGCAAACTGAGGAACAAAAAAGGGGAAATGAGGGGCCAAGTTTACACAGCTGAACCAACGCTAAATCACCCACCACTGGCCCCTTGCTTGCTTGCTTCCTTCATTTTAAACATGTGCTATGCACCTATTATATAGTAGGGCACCGAGAATACAAGTATAAAAACTATTGAGTCTTTGCCTTCAAATTCAGTTTTCTTTCAAGCCTGCTAATTTTATCCACTTACAGGGACTGAATTTGTTAGAGAATGAATACAACTCAGCAGGGGAAGGTTCTTAGTAACCACACAAATTGACTCACAATGTGATTAATTGATTTTGACATTTGATTGGGAAATACATTTGCAAGTGTGGATACTGCCCTTGACCAAGTTCAGACCATTTCATGAAGAGAGAAGACTTTATAGATTTATAACCGTGAATTCTCTTTTTTTATTCTGATTTTTATTTTATTTTTAAGATTTTATTTATTTATTTGAGAGAGAGAGTGAGAGAGCATGAGAGGGGAGAAGGTCAGAGGGAAAAAGCAGACTCCCTGTGGAGCTGGGAGCCCTGTGGGGGACTCGATCCTGGGAAATCCTGGGACTCCGGAATCATGACCTGAGCCAAAGGCAGTCACTTAACCAACTGAGCCACCCAAGCATCCCCTGTGAACTCTTTTGTGAAAAACGACAATAAGATATTGAAGGTATTCCTGTGTGCCCACCACCCAATCCCAAACATCATCATTTGTGTGTACTTTGTTGAGCAAATCTTTACTGAGGACCTACATACTAAGCTCTGTGTTTAGTATGGTAAAGAGAACAGACACGGTACGATGGTTTCTGCTCTCATAAAGCCTACAATGTCACATATGTATATGTATGTGTATCATTCTCTACCTCCCAGGAAAACCGTTTTTCTCACTTCAGTTTGGCAAGTCATATTTTTAGGTTACAGAAAAAAGGGGGTGTGTAAACGTTTTCTAAAATTACTCTGCCCCACCATCTTAGGTACCATAAGGATTTGGGGCAAACAGGACTAGACTTGAAACTCACAATTTACAAGCAATCAGACAAACTGATTCTCTTTTCTGAGCCCCAGTTGCTTCTACAAAATGAAAGTAATATGTGTCCTTTGTGAGAGATGATAATTTATCATTATCCTTATTAATACCTAAACAGAGACATTACTTCTTAAGTCAAAAGCATGAATTATATATTTCCTTTCCTAAAGTGCAGGAAAATTATTGAAAGAGAAGCATTAATATTGTTCACTTAGTTTCACCAAGAATGTCATTTTTCAGAATTAATACAGAAATATTCTCATCGCCACTGACATTTTAATTTAAAAAAAAATAATAAAGCAAAATCCTCAAATAGCAGATGCTACTACAAGAGTATTTCTTTAAGGCCATTTTCTTCCATGGGGGAAACAAAGCCCTAATATTTCAGTTATGATGAATAAATCTGGTATGATTATTTATAATTTTAGTAAATTGTATCTAACCTTAGCACTCCACTTATGGAATGATTTGACAATGCAGGAATAATAGATAGTTTTCCCTCTTCTCTCCACCAAATTGTACTTGCATAGGGTGAGAGCACCCTAAATGTGGCTAAAAAGACCCTACCTTATTATGGGCTAGTTGATGTACAAGCTGTGAGAGATAATCTAGCCTGCGTTGTAGGTAAATTTACTTTGTTTTACCTGGAAGTAGCAATTATCAAACCCTATTCCCATAACACTTCATCAGGGAAAAAATAGTTAAATTCCCCAATCTCTACTCAAACCAAAGCAGGCCAACTGCCTTTCCCTGTTGTAATATTTCCTAAAGTTTGCTCCACACAAAACCAGTCCTATGAAAAGCCCAGGGTTCCAAGGTCAAGTAAGTTTGGGAAATTTTGCCCAGCATTCTCCTCTCTTGAAAGTTCAATGTACATTGGTAAATTATAACCTATCAGAATTCCTGCTTGTAATAAAGAAAAGTGTTGAAAAGTGTTTACCTAGCATTCCCCCCAATTTATTTGACCAATATTTCACCTATAAACAGAACTAGTAGTTTCTGTGGAACACACTGACTTCAGGAAACTGACCTACTGCATTCAAAGACCCTCTTTACCTTGTTAATTCACACACACACACACACACACACACATCCTGGCATTTCTTCTCCAAATCCTGCAGGACTGAGAATGTGAGCACTTTCAGTAATATTTTAACTATGGACACTAGTCTGGAGGTACTAGAAAGTTAATACAATTGAATTCTACTTATGTAAGAAGTCAGTTTGAATCCAGGAAACAGCTTCCCCACAATGCCTGGAATGTTGTCATAAAAAACAATAAACTGATATCCAAGTCTTGCCTTGTATGTGGGAGGGACAGAGAGAGAGAGAGAGAGAAAACACAAAATTATCACCCCCAAATCTCACTGATGTTTCTTACAGTTTTCTACAAATTAGTATACAGAGTCCATTTTCCTGTACTCCATCTTGGGACTTCCAGTTTACCTCTGTGTGTTTTTTCTTTCTTTTTTTTTTTTTTTTAAAGATTTTATTTATTTTTTTATTTGACAGACAGATATCACAAGCAGACAGAGAGGGGAGAAAACAGGCTCCCTGCTGAGCAGAGAGCCCAGTGTGGGGCTCGATTCCAGGACTCTTGAGATCATGACCTGAGCCGAAGACCGAGGCTTTAACCCACTGAGCCATCCAGGCGCCCCATACCTCTGTGTGTTTCTAACTCTCCTCTCTAGATGGCAGCACAGATGAAAAAATGCCAGGAAAGCTCAGAGCCAACTGACTTCAACAGCAGCAAACGGCTATTCACTGCCTACCCTTGACTCACCCTTCTTTTTTTTTTTTTTTTTTAAGCAGAACCTAGGGTATAATGATTACACTTAATTTTTTCGACTAGATTGAATCAGTCATATGGGGATGTAAAGAATTAATGACAAACATATCAGTGAATGAGGAAACTGACCACTTAGCATCTCTCCCACGCTAGCTGTGTTTTCTATATCTTAACCATGTCATCGGTGTTCCCGCACCATGCAGAAGAAAGTCATATAAGCATGGTCGTTTGCATCATGACACCGGGCATCTGATACGGCCAAACTCCAAACCACCTGGTTTGCTGTGAGTATTGGATTCATTTAAGATATAAACAGTGCTGTTTACTGACCCTTTTGTCAACCGATGCTTTGAACCTGCTGTAAAATGATCCCCATGTCACCAGATGCTGCGCTGAAGTTTAAGTAAGCAAGAAGGTAACACTCCATTAAAAGCATGCAATTTACGGTGGAATTTACTATGCAAGAGGAAAGGAGTAGAACAGGCTTAGAGAGAAGACCTTTCTACTTTACTTCAAAGCCCCACTAAGGTTTTTTAAAACATTATTCCTCATGGTGTTTAAAAAAAAAAAAAATTCAACTGAGTAAATTTAGAAATTAAGTTTGCTTTATTCAACAGTTCATGAATCAGGCAGCATCCCATCTAGCAACTGGAAAGGAGCTCTGAGGAGCTCTACAAAATGGAAGGCTTTTGTAGAGGCAGGAATAAGGAAAAGGCAGATCATCTCATCTTTCTTTAGGGGATGGAAAGGACCTATCAGGCAGGTTACCTCAACACTGCTGACCAGGAAATTTCAGCCTGACTGATTCAAGGTTACATTCCCAGGAGAGGCTGAAACCGCAATTAAGTTAGGTATTAAGTATTGGTTCGGTGGTGTAGGCTTAGCATAAATGACTCCATTTTGGGCCCGTTGTTTCTTTTTTTAAACAATGGGGTCTACCAGCAAGATGTTCATAGCGAAATCTGCTGACAAGGAGACCATAAGGAAGGTACCCCTACAACATATGGCATTTCAAGGGCTCGGGGGTATCCTAAAGAACACTAAATTGTTCATGTGTAATGAACTGAACAGAAGCTAAAATGTGACCTGGACCTTTTAAACAAACAACAAAAACAAAAACCTCACCATGGAGACTGAACATAACCATAATACATAAATAGACCAACCTGAGGCTAAGTAGATTGCCATTCACATTTGAGAAAAAAATTAATTTGCACTGTATCAGAGTCCTTTTAAATTCTGTGTGTGTGTGTGTGTGTGTGTCTCTCTCTCTTTTTCTTCAATGAAAGCAAACATTCCAGGATGTTACTCTAAACACTGTATCTTTCCTTGAAGGAGTACCTTTTGATATTCCTTGGGTTGTAATAGGTTAGTGCTCTGATGTGTCAGGAAATCTGCCTTTCCCAAAACAACACGTGGTGCTCTAAGGTTACTGAATACTTTCCCCCTGGTCTCTTAAGTTGAGAGACAAAACTGAGTCCTAAAATGACTGGACTAAGAGGCATTGAGATAACGCAGACTATGAGAGAGTGAAGTTGGGATATTGAGTATCCACAAGCCCCTGGCCTGCACGCATCTCAAGAGCCACACCACCGCATACCACCCACAGCCCTCCGCTCTGGCACTTTCCTTGGAGCCTAGACCCAGATTACTCGGAGACCCAGGACTCGGAGGTGTCACATACCCAGGACAAAGCTGAATCTTGAGAGCCCTGCCCCATTAATTCTGTTGCATCCATGTAGCTGTCAAACCTGCCATCCCTGAGACCCCTGACATATTGGTATGTACCCAAGAAGGAAGCCCTTTCAAGGGGTTATATCCTCCCTGAACTCTCATCCTCATACTTGATTCAGCTTCTGTCTCCCCTTTCCTCCTAAACTTTTCCTCTGTGACTGCCAGAATCCCGTTTCTTCATCAGCAAAGACCCTGATACTCCCAGCCTCTTCACTGGACATTCTTTGGCTTTCAAGCCCTAATGTGGCTTTCCCCTGTAGCCCTCAGGAGTGGAGGCTGCTGAGTCAGGCACCCTCTGTCAAACACTGTCATCTCCATGGTCCTCAGTTCTCTGCCCTCTGAGACCCAGACTACATACATAGCCATCAGGTCACACTCTCCACCTCCGCTGTCATCCACGGACTGCCTAGCCATGTCCTTTATTTAGTAGAGACATTAGCAATGACCCCTAGTATCCCTTTTCATTCCAAATCCTGCCAACAGTCGGGCACATGTGTCATGACCATGAGGCACACTTGATATCTCTCAGTTCCTTGATTCCATCTCTGATTTCCTTCTCTATTCTGTTTCAATCACCCAATCTCCTGGCCACCCCAGGCTCGGTCATCAAGAAACCACAAGCACCTCTGAACTCATGACTTTCTATCCTCCTAGTTTTTTTTCCCTCTGGTTATTTTTACTCTATTGATTTTTCAAGCTCATTAGGAATTCTGTGTTCTTCTTTCTCCTTATCTAGCCTCCTCTTGCTGGCTCCTTTTCCTTCTTCATCCAGAAAAGATTCCATGCTTTCTAATGTTAACCTGTGACACGTGGCCCCAGCCCCCATGCTCCATTGCTCCATGATTTTTGTTTCATCTGCCTGACAAAACTTGAATCGAGTTGTTTGCCTTGGCCATTCCTTTGCCTGGGCGACTGGACACGGCCAGAGAAAACCGCATGGTCATACAGACTGGGCTGCCCAGAATTCAGCTCAGCAACCTCATGCGGGACATCGTACTGCCTGCCATCCTACCACATTCCCCTGACCGGCTTGCTCTTTCTTTCTGAGTCACCAGAGCAGCTATTTTGGGAATTCCCCTTTCCAAACCTCCAAGCTTGCCTTCTTTACTCTTCACTGTAGGTGGTTTTATTTTCCACCTGTCAGGGGGGTGAAACAGAAGCTATGAGGTGTGAGTAGTCTCGGGTTTCCGAGCCAGCCTATCAGCTCGCATCTTTCCCCACCTTGCCTCTTTCCTCGACCTCACCTCTTTATGAGAGATGTTCCCTCCGTCCTCTAAGGCCCATGTCTTGGCCCACAGTGTGGGTCCAGTCTCTCCTGACTTCTCATTCACCTCACTCTCGGTTATTGTTTCTTGCTCTTATCTATATATTCAACCTCTTCTCTCTACTGGTTCCTTCCTCCTCAGGTTCCAAAAAGAGCCACATTCTCCCTCCATCTTGCCAGTGGGAAAGTTATCCACTTGGAAAAATTATAACTTGGGAAATTATATATATTATAACTTGGGAACGTTATCTCCACTCACTGTTTCAACTTCCTCACTTTCCATTCACTCTCCCATTCTACTTTCTCCAAACTAACCAGTGATCTCCCTGTAGCTGCACTCAAGGGACAACAGTCAGTCCTTCAGTCCTCTCTTTACTTGACATCTGACATGTCCTCCTTTTCATACTTTCTACTTCCTGGGTATCTGTGGCACCCCCTGCATGCTCCCAGATATCTGTCCAGCACAGACCTTTCTCTTGAGCTTCAGACCCAGATAGCTACATTTTAGGCATCTCCACCTGTAGGTTCCAAGGCATCTTAAAGTGAACTCATTTCCTCTTCAAACATGTACCTCTTCCTGAATTTCCCTATGAGTGGTAAGCACTACCCTGGACTCATTGATGCAGCCAGAAACTTATGTGTCATCCCTGACTGCTTGGTGGAGAGAGGATGGAGGTCCACGTATGATTGGCTGCATGGTGTGATGGAGTGTGAGCTCTTCGTCTGATCTCATCTGGGTAGTTTGAATGCTGGCATGAACTGCAAATGCCACTGTTGTCTACTCTGTCAGTCCAGCAGGGCCCAGTGTTTGTGACCCTGGGCTCTGATGGGCAGTGATGGGCTGGCTGGGTGTACATACGGGTCCCACGTAGCTTCATCTTACAGAGGAGAAATCACATTGCCTGCAACCCAAGCAAACAATCCAGAAACATCTCTTTCTTCTGTCCAGCACATCCCCTTCCATATCAAGTCATTTCTTCTCCACTCATAGCACAGACAGGAAAAATCGATTCATATTTACACATGTGTACATTGTTTAATCTCATTAATTCACATGTGTGGAATTGCGTTAATCTCAAACAATAGAAAAATTAATTATTTAATCTCTCCCAATTTCAGTTTAATCTCTGGGTTAAAGAAGAGAATCCTTTGTATTTCATTTTTACAATGTAGGTCTGGGTCTCTCTCTCAGCATCAGATTATCTCCACAATATTTAATGTACTTTCTACTCCATTAATAAGAGTCTGGTGGTGGTGGTGGTGGTCATGGTGGGGGGGGGTGTATGTCTGCGTGTGTGTGTTGGTTGGTTTGGTGTCAGGGTGCAGGTTACAGTTCAGAACCCAAGAGGATGAGTGAAGAGAGTGCATTCCGTTCATACTTCACATATCATCCTATCACATTTTTTTCAAAATCATAAATCTGATCAGATCATTCACCTGCTAAAAGCCTGTCTGTACCTTCCCATTGCCTTTTGGTAAACTCTAAACTTTTAAACTTGACTTACAAGTTGATATCTGTCCCCAGTTTACCTCTCCCAACTCATTTCCTGCAACTTTCCCTCTTCTTTCAGTTCCTTGGGCTCTTCGTGCTCTCTGTTGCCTCTGGACTTTCTAACATTTCTAGAGGATTTTCTCCAACTTTTGCCTATGCCTGGTTAATTCCTGCACACTCCTCAGGTCTCAGAGTAAATGCCAGCTCTCCAGGAGAGCTGTACTCCCATAACTTTCTCAGGTCATAGCGTTTATCATATTTTAATTTGTTTTATTTATCTGCTTTCTGACTAGACTATAAATGCTTTCAAAACAAGATTGTTTCTGTCCTGATCACTGCATACCCTCCAACACCTAGCATGTGCCTTATACATGGTAGGTGCTCAATAAATATTTGTTAAATAACAAACGAATGAATGAATGAAGAATAAACTGAACATGCAAACCAGATAAGATCTGGCTTCACATGTACTGCCTTTCACCTTAAAGCAGGACACAGTACTTTGCTGTATTTCTCTAAAAGTAAATCAACCCCACAGAGCAGCAGATTTCACTGAAGATTTCATGCAGAAACTGAGAGAGTCTAAATGTCAGGCATTTCTGTTCTCCCTTCAATGTCTCTTTTGATTTCCAGATGTTGGGCCTTCCTCTCTTTTGACTCTCCCTTCTTCCCTGCTCTGTCACCCCCAACTCAGCCTCTACTTCCTTCTCTAAGGAAACATCCTCTGGGAAGACTACAGAGGATGAAGTGCAGAAAGTTGAGACTTGTGTCCATTGCTACCATTAAGAAAACAATTGAATGAAGACCGGCAGAGATGATGAAGGCCTGGATCAAGAAAATGACAAAATGAAGAGGAGAGGGTGGGTTGAGGAGATGTTTAAGAGGAAAGAGCAATAGGACGTGGTTACTGATCAGACCAGGGGTAGAAAAGAAAGGAAAGAGAGGAATATAGAATATACCCCAGCTTTTAGTGAATGCAAAAGAAGGGGAGGAAGGGGAGGAGGAAAGAAACAGAAAGGGGAGGCTCATGGTGTAGAATCTTAATTTCTTTCATTAAGCAAAATGGGAAAGTGATATGCCAGAGGTAGGATTTGGACTTGGGGGAAGTAGGAGAGATACGGAAAAGAAGAAGAGGGGAATGTCATAGGAAGGCATGTACCTTGATTGAAAATTCAAAGAATCACCTTTAGTAGTGAAGGCTCATCTGCTACGGTCACCTGACATAGCTTGGATCAGATTTCTAAATTTTCTCCAGCAATATCTTCTGCTTGGGAATGGAAACAGAAAGTACATGATGGATTTCATTCAGGGTAGGGATTAAAAAGACAGGAATGAATGAAGGACCAAGGAGATGAGGGTATCTATCAGGATCTATCAGTTGCTGAAATCATCAACACCAATAATAGGCTAAGAGGAAGTGGGTCCTTGGCACTATGAGAACAGAGGTGGGTGAGAGAGCAAAAGTCACAACAAGGAAGAGGACAAACAGGGAGTTCAGCAGCCCTTACAAAAATAACACCAGAATCTTCCAGACGTTATCTCCATAAAATGAAAAGTTGAGTGCCCTTTTAAATCATTAACTAAACTGACATTCAGAGCTGGACAGACTCTCTCAGATTGAGCTTTTCTGCTTTGCCAAAAATTGATAAGCTTCTGTGAACCCTCCCGGGTGAGTGAGGCATGATCCATCTTCCCTGTCTGGACAAGCTTGATCTGGCCTCCCTCCTCCTGCTGAAGCAGGTCTGAGGTATGTGCCAGGATTCCATGTCTTAGGCTAATTATCACATTCCGCAATGTAGAGCTCCTGCTGAGACTGCCTTTCAACTTTCAGAGGGTCCCTTCTCTGACCCACCCTTGCTGAGCCCCTCACCGCAGAGTAAGGAGACTGGGATGAAGGGGATGTACCCACTCAGAATCCACATCGAGCCCTACTCAATCACAGTCTGGATAACTTGGACCACCTTAGAATTCCTTGTCTTGGTGCCCCAAGTTCACTTCCAAGGCCTGCCTACGCTTCTCCAGTCCTGTCCTCCCAAGGGCAGGCCATGCCAACATGGAGATGACCAAGGAGAGTCTTAGGGGTATGCACAGAGTGTGGTATGTGGGCTGGGGCACCCACACATCTCAGACATGTCTTTCTCAGTCAGAGCTGGGAATGGAAAGAGAAGGGGGGTAGCTTCAGCTCTCCTCGTACCTCCATGTCCTGGTGCGGAACAGCAAAGTGTCTAAGAATTATACATTCAGACTTGGACTTCAGGCCATCAGGAAGACAAAGTTATCAAGTTAGGAAAATAGAACATATTTTATTTATAACTTTTACATGTATGTATGGAATATGGACATCCATTTGTACCTTTACCCTCAGTTTCACGGATTTTAGGGGGGCAGTCCTGGCTCCTGCAATGTGCTGTAACTCTTCAAAATTAGTATTCTAGGTTTATTTGACATAATAGGTCCAAAATGTATCCCAGACAGTAAAAAGTAAAAATCCTGTTTTGGATTTCTAAAACGTTGTGGCACCCTAAGCACTTTTCCCAATTTTTGATATCCTTTGATCTCATTTGATAGAGTATCCTTGCCTCTTTTACTAATGTCTATATTTAAGGTAAATTTTCTAAAAGAATCTGTAAAGATTTTTAGTATATTTACACGTATATGCAGTTATTGTCACAATTTTAGGACATCTTCATTACACCTAAAAGAAACCTTGTACCCATTAGGAGTCATTCCTAGTCATTCTGCCCTAGCCCTAGGCAATCACTAATCTATTTTCTGTCTGTATAGGTTTGCCAATTCTGGACCTTACATATAAATGGAATTGTATAATATGTGGTCCTTTATGACTGGCTTCTTTCACTTAGCTTAATGCTTTCAAGGTTTATTTGTGAGATCAGTACTTTCTTTTTATTGCCAAACAATATTCCATTGTGTGGATATAACACATTTTATTTATCCGTTCATCAATTGGTGGAACTTGAGTTGTTTCTACTGTTTATTTTTTATTTTTTTAAAGATTTTATTTATTCATTTGACAGAGAGAGAGATCACAAGTAGACAGAGAGGCAGGCAGAGAGAGAGCGGGGAAGCAGACTCCCTGCTGAGCAGAGAGCCCAACGTGGGGCTCAATCCCAGGACCCTGGGATCATGACCTGAGCCAAAAGCCAAGGCTTTAACCCACTGAGCCATCCAGGCACCCCTGTTTCTACCTTCTGGATGTCATGAATAATGCTGCTGTGAACATATGTATACGAGTTTTGGACATGTTTTCATTTGTGTTGGGTTATATACCTAAAAGGGGAATTGCTGGATCATATGGCAAGTCAGTGTTTGGCCAGACTGTTTTCCTAAAAGGCTGCTTTATTTTACATTCCCACTAGCAATGCATGAAGATTCCAATTTCTGTACTTCCTCATCAACACTTGTTATTATCTGTCTTTTTTATGCTAACTATCTTAGTGGCTATGAAGTAGTATCTCACTGTGATTTTTATTGCCATTTTCCTGAAAACTAATGAAATTGTGCATCTTTTCATGAGCTTATTGACCATTTGTATATCTTCTTTGGAGAAATGTCTGTTCAGATCTTTTGCCCATTTTTAATTTGGGCTGTCTTCTCATTATTGAGCTATAAAAATTCTTAGTATATTTTAGATGCGGCTCTCATGTCAGATATATGATTTGCAAATATTTTCTTCCATTCTGTACATTTCTTGCTGGTGTCCTTTGAAGCACAGAGATTTTTAATTTTGCTGAAGTCAAATTTGTCTATGTTTTCTTTTGTTGCTTGTGTTTTGGTGC
Organism: Mustela putorius furo; assembly: GCF_011764305.1. Taxonomy (NCBI): domain Eukaryota; kingdom Metazoa; phylum Chordata; class Mammalia; order Carnivora; family Mustelidae; genus Mustela; species Mustela putorius. Next base: position 5,071,181 of record NW_025422021.1, read on the forward strand.
TATATATAACCAACCATTGACTAAAGTTGCAAAGATTTATGCCTATGTTTTCTTCTAAAGTTATAGTTTCAGATCTTACATTTAGGTCTTTGCTCCATTTTGTGTTAAATTTTTTTTAAGATTTTATTTATTCATGAGAGAGAGAGAGATCACAACCAGGGGGAGGGGCAGAGGAAGAAGGAGAAGCAGGCTCCCAGAAGAGCAGATGAGGGGCTTGATGTGGGGCTCAGTCCTGGGACCCTGGGATCATGACCTGAGCTGAGGGAAACGCTTAACCAATTGAGCCACCCAGGCGCCCCTGTGTTAATTTTTATATTTGTTGTGAGGTAAAGGTCCAACTTTATCTTTTTTGCATATAATATTCAGTTATCCCTAACTATATGTTGAAAATACTATTCTTTCTCCATTGGATTATCTTGAAACCCTTGTCAAAAATCAGTTGATCATAAGTGAGAAGATATATGAGTTTTTAAAATACCACTTTTCTGATATCTATAATTTCTTTTTTTTTTTTTTAGATTTTTTATTTTTATTTTTTTGACAGACAGAGAGCATAAGTAGGCAGAGAGGCAGGCAGAGAGAGGAAGGGGAAAGCAGGCTCTCTTCCAAAACAGAGAGCCTGATGCGGGACTCGATTCCAGGATCCTGGGATCACAACCTGAGCCGAAGGCTGCGGCTTAACCCACTGAGCCACCCAGGCGCCCTCTTTTTTTTTTTTTCAAGATTTTTAAAACTTATTTGAGAGAGAAAGAGAGAGTGTATGAGCAGTGGGGGAAAGGGGGGCAGAGGGAGAAGAAGAAGCAGATGCCCTGCTGAGCCGGGAGCCCAATGTAGTGCTTGATCCCAGGACCCCGAGATCATGACCAGAGCCAAAAGCAGATGCTTTCCCAACTGAGCCACCCAGGCACACCAATAATTTCCCTTCTAAAGAGATAATACAATAGGTCCTATCTCAGGGTACTATGAGCCTTTTTAAAAATTTTATTATTAAATTTTTAAAAATAATAATAACAATAAAAATAACAATAACAAAATAATAAATTTATTATTAAATTTAAAACATTTATTATTATTATTAATTTTTTTAGAAAGTGCGGAAGGCCAGAGAGAGAGAATGAGAGGGAGAATCTTCAGCAGAGAGGGAGAATTTCCATGCCTGGTGCACAGCCTGACACAGGGCTCAGACTCATGACCCCAGGATCATGACCTGAGCCTAAATCAATCGCTTAACTGACTGAGCCAGCCAGGCACCCCACTATGACTCTTTTAAATCAAGAAGTTCAGACTAGAAACTACTTTAGGGGCACCTGCCTGGCTCAGTCAGTGGAGTGTACAACTCTTGATCTCGGGATTGTGATTTTGGCCCCATATTGGATATAGAGATTACTTAAAAATAAAATTTCTTTGGGGCACCTGGGTGGCTCAGTGGGTTAGAGCCTCTGCCTTCGGCTCAGGTCATGATCCCAGGATCCTGGGATCAAGCCGTATTGGGCTCTCTGCTCAGCAGGGAGCCTGCTTCCCCCGCCTCTCTGCCCAGTGGGGAGCCTGCTTCCTCCTCTCTCTCTGCCTGCCTCTCTGCCTACTTGTGATCTGTCTGTCAAATAAATAAAAATCTTTAAAAAAAAAAAAAAGGCAAAACAATTAAAAAAATAAAATCTCTTTAAGAAAAACCTACTTTAATAATTGTTTTTGTTCTGCTATAGCTATTTAGAAAATTATACTTGCAACTAAACATTCATTCACTTTAGAAGTGTTTTACTGAAACCGAAAACAAAAATCTGAATAAACTGGGAAACTGAGGACACACCAAGGATCTCTTTAATCTTTGGGTTTGTGTTCTAATTTGTCCTTTTTGAAACCCTCACCCCCCCCTTTTAATTTTATCCTGAAGAGTAATGTTAACTTTTTACAAAATTCATGGACATTGATCAGCTCTCTGGTGTTTGAAGCCAGAATATAGTTCTTGGCTCAAAGATCCCTTTACACCACTTTTACATGTTGGCAAAAATTAAACATGGGCCTCTAATCTCATACACAAAGAACTAGGGTTGTTTCCTCAAATGAGACAAGGGCTTAAGATGAAAACATGTTTGGGTTAAAATGGTTTTCTTAAACCTAATTAGCTCCAATTCTAGGCTTATTTTATTGTTCCCTGTATTTTGTTCCCATTTATACTGATGAATAATGGATTAAATTGTGTTTTATCATTTATATCATAAATATTTCCCTTAGGTTTGAGTGCTGTGAAGTTCTTTTAAACTTGCAGAGGGATTAAACTTGGCAATTAATTCATATGTCAGTTGTTAGCAAGGTCTAGTAATTAAAGTCTACTTCAGAGTAAGTTATTAACTCTCCAATAAAAAAAAAGCACTTTATCAACTTATCAGTTTTAGCTATTTATTCTAGTTGACAGATGAGATAGGGAAGTTATTGACCGTACATAATCACCTCTGTACTTTACCACTGAACACTGAGGTCAAATAGAAATCTAGGTTGTTCAAAGTCATAGTTTAAATCTAGAATAAACCAGTTCAAGTTGATGGGGTAGAAGGGGGTGCCCTTGGATCTTGTTACCTTTGCGATACCATCTCCTTAAATTTTGTAGAGTCCATTTTAACTCTGTTCAAAATTCTCAAACTTCTCATTAAAAACAGCCTAGATCAAGGATTTCATATTGAGATCTGAGATATTAAAATTACTTACTGTTTACATTTTTTACAGCTTTAACTATAATCTCCCTGCTGTACATTATATGCCCACGACTTCTCTATTTTATAACTGGAAGTTTGCACTTTGTCTCTCTTTTTATAATACTTTTAAAAATCCTAATATAATCTTTTAAAAAACTTTTAAATGCTATAAGTCAGTTATATCTCAATATTTTAAAAAGGTAAAATTTAAAAAATTTTTAACCCTTTTGATGCCCTCTTTGTGAACAAACTAAAGGAGAAACTCTAGGAGACTGTAAATGCCTAGGACACAACAAGAACAGGCTTTTTATTTGCAGACATAAGCTAGTCATGAGTTTCCATCTCATGATAGCAAGTTTCCTTTTTTTCTGCTTTATTTCTTGGCCTAACATCTGGCTATAGTTTCACAGTTTGAGGGTGCCCCTGTGCACCCTTGGCTTGTGATGAACTACTGCCAAGGTCAGTCCAAGTATGACTCTTTCTTGTGGTCAGCATAACTGCAGTAGTGGTTCCCAAGCCCAGCTGACCATCAGAATTTCCTGGGATGGTTTTTAAAGAGTTTTCAGGCCTCACCTCAAAGATACTGGATACAGAACTTTAGAGTGTAGCTGGTGAATATTCCCAGCTGAAATTGATGTTCAACCAAGTTCAAGCTATGGTCCAGGACTCTCCAGGTGCTTGGCAGTCCCATGGGTTTGGCCTTGGAGCATTGCCTCTGAGAAGCTGCCAGAGGATTCTAAAATATTCATGGGTGACTACTTGCAATCTGTCCTTCATCTTGGCAAAGAGTCTCGCCTCCCTCAGACTGTCCTTCTGACTTACTTGCTCCTTCAAACTGCCTGGAAGTGGCACTAGTGAAAATAAGATAGACTTTGGTTCTGACAAATCTACCATGGACTTTTGGTCCAGCCTGCTGTATGGATTCCATTTGCCTCATTTGCAAGTGGAGATAATATTGTCCTCTCAAGAGTGAGGATCAGAGGGCACCTGGGTGGCTCAGTGGGTTAAAGTCTCTGCCTTCGGCTCAGGTCATGATCCCAGGGTCCTGGGATCGAGTCCCGCATCGGGCTCTCTGCTCAGCAGGGTTCCTGCTTCCTCCTCTCTCTCTGCCTGCCTCTCTGCCTACCTGTGATCTTTGTCTGTCCAATAAGTAAATAAAATCTTAAAAAAAAAAAAAAAGAGTGAGGATCAGGAGAATGTAATTACATAGCATCTAGAACATAGTGCACCTTGCAATTTGCATTATTGTCTGTTTGGATTTACTTGTCCACCTCTTTGAATATGATGGGTTAATGAAACTTGCTCATCAGTTTTCCCTTATTATAACCTCGTTGATTACTCTGCACCGTGTTTCTCAAAGCAGGGGACACAGACTCCCTGCATCTGAATAGGAGGGAGAGAGGACAAAAAGCTGGTCTTATGCAACTCTAACTTTCTACACTTTTAATTTTTTTTTTATTGCAGTATAACATACACATGGAAAAGAATTTTTATTGTAAGTGAACACCTCAGTGAGTTTTCATAAACTGAACACACCCATGTAACCAGCACCCAGATTAAGAAACAAAACATTGCCAGCATCCCAGAAGCCCTCCTCCACACACGGAACTTTAACACTGTTAGAGCAAGAGCCTAGTGATGGATTTCTCCTTTACCATGGTCCCGCCTTTCTCTCCTGAGCCAAATCTGCATGCTGTGTGAGCCCTTCCCAGTCTGAGAGGCTAGGCCTGTAGCCTCACATGCCCCCTTATAATGATGTGACTTCCTTTGTAAGAAGGGTCACAAAGGGTGTTTCCATCATTTATATTCCTAGCATACACCCTAAACTGTTTAAAGTAAATGAATTCAGGTCCTGGCCAACAAGGAGTGGAGATCAGTCATTGCCTGAAAGCATCAGCTTATTACAACACTCCAGCATTTTCTCACGGAAGGGCGAATGAGGTGGATTCTAGTGTAATTACCTTTGTGTAATTGAAAACTAAATCACTGATGACTGCATAGTTTAAATACCCATTTAAATACTTCCATTTTATTGCACTTATTTTTGCAGGACTTGCTACCACCAAATAGGCTATTAATTTTTCTAGTGAATTAAAATGTGAATGGGTACATTAAAAACAAGCACAGCTCAAATAGATGCCCTCTTTTCCCAGAGATCATTAGAGTTTTTCTTTTTATTTAATCCAGCTATTCAAATAATGTATTAGACCAGGACCTGTAATAGTACAGGCCTTGCCCAAAAGAGATCAGGTTTTCTCTGTAATATGATTTATGCAAGATTTTAAATAGTAGGACAAAAACCTGTGGTGCTTTTGCTTATATCTTCTCAAATATTAACATGCATACAAATCACATGGGGGTCTTGTTAAAATGCTAATTCTGATTTGGTGAGGCTTAAGGCTGGAGATTCTGCATTTCTATCAAGCTCCCAGATGGTGCTGATGCTACTGGTCTGAAGGCCACACTCTGAGTTGCAAGACTGTTCAGAGTAAGCAATGACTCAAAGCCTGGATATATATCTGAGCTGCAATATCCTGGTATATAAAGACTATTTCTAAAGTCTCTTCTGAATGTGTGAATCTACAATTCAGTAATCTCTCTTTGCCTATTAATTTTTCTTTTGACCTCTGATTCTTATTGTTTATAAGCTGTTATATTAGATATTGCTCTGTACTGGGAAGCCAGACAAAACTGTTGCTTATGGTTGGCAAGTTTTATTTTTCAACCTTCTACAAATCTATTGGACCATAACCTAAACTTGAGTTAGCAGTGTAAGATTTTGGTCAAATAAACAAGAGTGTACATAGGAGTATAACCAAAAGAAAAGGACAGCTAGTTCCAGTTCAAGGTGATGACATAGGAAGATCCTGAGCTTACCGTCTCCCATGGACATACCAGAACTACAGATATATATGGAAAAATGCAATGTAATATCTGAGCCCATGAAACTCCTATAAGAAAACATAGGCACTAAACTTCTTGACATTGGTCTTGGTGATGACCAATGTCAATGTCAACAAAAATAAACAAATGAAACTATATCAAACCAAAAAGCTTCTACCTAGCAAAGGAAAAGAAGCTACCTAGAAAAGCTTCTACCTAGCAAAGCAATCAACAAAATAAAAAAGGAACCTAATGAATGGGAGAAAATACTTGCAAATCACCTATCTGATAAGGGGTTAATATCCAAAATATATAAAGAACTCCTACAACTCAATAGCAAAAAAACAAAACAAACAAAACCCACAAAAAACAAGCTGATTAAAAACTGGACAGAAGATCTGAGTGGACATTTTTTTCAAAGGAGACATACAGATAGCCAAAGGAACATGAAAAGATGTTCAACATCACTCATCATCATGGAAATGCAAATCAAAACCACAATGAGACATCATCTTATACCTGTTAGAATGGTATTATCAAAAGGACAAAAAATAATAGCTTTGACAAGGATGTGCCCCGTTTACATGGGAATGTAAATTGGTGCTGCCATTATGGAAAATAGTATGGAAGCTCCTTAAAGAATTACACATGGAAATGCCATATCCAGCAATTCAGCTTTTGAGTATTCATCCAAAGAAAGTAAAAAACACTAATTCAAAAAATATGTGCACCCCTATGTTCATTGCAGCATCATTTACAATAGCCAATATATGAAAACAAACTAAGTGTCCATCTACATATGATGGGACAAAGAAAATGTGATATATATATACACACATATATATATAATTATATATATACACATTATATATACACACATATATATATAATTTTATATATATATATAATGGGGATATTATTCAGCCATTAAAAAAGAGTAAGATCTTGCCATTTTGACATGTATGGACCTTGAGGGTGTTATGCTAAGTGAAATAATTCATACAAAGAAAGACAAATACTATATGATATCACTTACATATGGAATTTTTTAAAAAATTATAGATACAGAAAACAGATTGGTAATTGCGAGAGATGTGAAATGTGGGAGGTGAAATGGGTGAAGAGAATCAAAAGTACAGATTTCCAGTTATAAAAAAAAGTCATGGAGATACAATATACAGCATTATCTATAGTTAATATTGTGTTGCATATTTGGGGCCCCTGGGTAGCTCAGTGAGTTAACCATCCAGTTGGTGGTTTTAGCTCAGGTCATGATCTCAGGTTGTGAAATCCAGCCCCATGTCAGATTCCATGCTCAGTGCAGAGTCTGCTTGAGACTTTTTCCCACTCCCTGTCCCTCCCCCTGTGCTCCTTCCCCCAACTCATGCTCTCTCTCTCTAAAAAGAAATAAATAAAATATTTATTTTAAAAATTGTTTTTCTTATTTGAAGTTTGCAAAGAGAGTGAATCTTGGAAGTTCTCATTACAAGAAAAAAAGTTCTGTAACTATGTATGGTGACAGATGTTAACTAGAGTTATTGTGGTGACCATTTCACAATATAGACAAACATCAAATCATTGCATCGTATGCCTAAAACTAATATAATGTATGTAAATTATACTTCAATTTTTAAAAAAAAGAAAGAAAGAAAAAGAAAGGGACAACTAATCGTACCAGAATAGGCAGTCCTTATATAAATACTGTTTTCAAATAGCCACAACTGGGTAGCATTGCAGAACATGTAAAGAAAAGTTCAAAGAACTGGCACTATTTAGCTGTGAAGAGAAGACAAAGAATGCCTTAAGAATCATCTTTGAATGGCAGCAGAAAGCAGTATATCCTCTGAAGTAAATGGCTTTACAGCACGTCAGAGTAGATTTAGGTTAGCTCTAAAGCAGATCTTATGATAATGCTGATCCTAGGTGGTAGGATTGCCAATGGTAACTTCCTTTTTCAAAGATATTTAAAACCAACATGGACCTTACCACATTGCCTATCAGTTGTGTTATAAGTTGATGTATCAACAGGAGTTTAGTGCAGACACCACTCTTGGTGTTGAATACAAGGAATTAGATGTTTCCAAAACAATTAGGTGGGCTGGAAGAGCAGAGGTTAGAGGGCGGCCCTAAGGCTTCCAAGTCATACCACACAGCAACAACCTAGAGATCAGGAACGTATGGAGACCATAGCTAGCATCCCAGCCACATCTCACCAATGGAATTGGTGGCAATGCAGAGGCACAGAAAGTCTGGCTGTTGAAAATAACATCTAATGTAGCAGACATATCAAAAAGTAAGAGAGAAAACTAACAGGCAGGGGAAAATAGCCTCCATCTTGCTTATATTCCAGTCTCACATCATTATACATGACTGGCAAAATCCAAATTGTATACTGAATCCTATTAGCAGAAAAGTCTAGAAATTATAGTTGTTCGGATTTTTTAAAGTCAATTTTCACTGAAGTATAACATATATACAGAAAAATGCACAAATCACAATCAGGTACAGCTTGATGAATTTTTATAAAGTGAGTGTTCCTATGTAACCCTAACCCAGACTGGAAAACAGAAATTACTTGTACACCACAGAGCCCCCCTCATGCTTTTTTCTAGGCATTATCCTCCCAGAAGCTACCTACCATCCTGGCCTCTAACACCATAGAGCAATTCCACAAAGTAGAATGAGGTAGTATGTCCTCTTTTATGACCAGCTCTTCTCACTCAATATTGTAAGATTCATCCATGTTGTGCATAGCAAGAGCATCTTCATTTTCATTGCTGTATAGTATTTCTTAGGATAACGATAACGTGATTTGTACATTTTACTGCACATGGACACTTGGGTTGTTTCTATTTGGGAGTGATTACAAACAGTGCTATCAGGAGCATTGGTGAACAAATGCACACCCTTCAGTTAGATATATAAATGTGCAATTTCTGGGTTATAGGGAATGCATATGTCTAGCTTGAGTAGATACTACCAGTGTTCTAAAGTGAGGGATGTGCCATGCCACATACTCACCAGAACCTTGTATTTTCCAATTTTACATTTTAGCTATTCTGTTGAAAAGCTAATACAATGTGTTGAAATTGTATTATGGTTTTAGTTTTTATTTTCTTGATGTCTAACAAGTGGAGCACCTTTTCATATGTATATTGGCCAGTGAGATATTTTCTTCTATGAACTGCCTATTTTTCACCCAATTTCTTATCGGCTTGTCTGACTTTTTTTTCTTTGTAGTTCTTTATTCTATGAGTCCTTTATTGGGTAGATGTATTGGGAATACCTTTTGCCATTCTGTGTCTTATTTGTCCTTTCCTTTCATAGGGTCTTTGATGAAGACATTGAGAATTTTTAAAAAGATTTTATTTATTTATTTGACAGACAGACAGAGAGAGAGAGAGAGAGATAGTGAGAGAGGGAACACAAGCGGGGTGGGGCGGGGTGGGTGGAGGAAAGGGAGAATCAGGCTACCCGCTGAGCAGGGAGCCCGATGCAGGGCTCAATGTGGGGCTCGATCCCAGGATCCTGGGACCATGACCCAAGCTGAAGGCAGACACTTAACGACTGAACTACCCAGGTGTCCCGAAGACATTTATAATTTTGATGTAGTTCAGTTTATCAGAGGCTTTGCTTTACGGCTCGGTTATTTTGTATGTGTCCAATTTAAGAAATCTTTGCTGACTCTGAAGTCACAAAGTATTTTCCAATTTTTGTGTGTGGAAACTTTTACTGTTTACATTTAGATTTACAATTCATCTGGTATTGATATTTGTGTATGATGAAAAGAAATATATAAGTTTTGAGATTTCTAGCTCCTATAATACTGCAAAATGAGAATGGGGTATCTATGGGAGTTGGTGAAAATGAATGCTGAGTTCCTAGAGACCATGTCTGACAGTTAGGCTGCCCGAATTTTTACACTGTAAAACAGGTAGCTCCAAATGGTGAATTTTTCTGAACCTCTTTTCAAATATCTGTGATAGTGATTTTCCACATTCCATCCTTCTCAAATGTCAACACTCCACCTCAGGCAATTGCTTTGTATGTCTCCTTTCTTACCCCACCTCTTGGAATGTCATCACTGTTACAAGAGCACTGTGTTCTTTTTCAGAAATTGCAGTAAGAATTGATCTGCTTCCAAATAAATGAAAAGACCGGGTTGAACTTGGTGAGTAAATGTGAATGTTAGTATAATTTTAAAGCAGTGTAGTTTTATTGCCCAATCTAAGAAAGTGTAGTCAGGGGGTGCCTGGTAGCTCAGTTGGTTAAGCATCTGCCTTCAGCTCAGGTCATGATCCAGGAGTCCTGGAATCAAGCCTTGTGTCAGTCTCCCTGCTCAGTGGGAAGTCTGCTTCTCCCTTTCCCTGTGCCCCTTCCCCTGCTCATGTGCTCTCTGTTAAATAAATAAATATTTTTTTAAAAGTATGGTCAAGGGGCACCTGGGTGGCTCGGTGGGTTAAAGCCTCTGCCTTCGGCTCAGGTCATGATCACAGGGTCCTGGGATGGAGCCCCACATCGGTCTCTCTGCTCAGCGCCGAGCTTGCTTCCTCCTTTCTCTCTGCCTGCCTCTCTGTCTACTTGTGATTTCTGTCTGTCAAATAAATAAATAAAATATTTTAAAAATGAAAATAAAAATAAAAGTATGGTCAAGTATAGGTCATTGTTCTAAAAGATTTGGGGACATGGAAACAGCCTAAGTGTTCATCAACAGATGAATAGATAAAGAAGTTGTGGTTTAAAAATGCAATGAGATATTATTAAGCCATAAACACACACACACACACAAGAAATCCTACCTTTTGCGACAACATGGTTGGACCTAGAGGGCTTTAGGCTAAGTGAAATAAGTCAAAGAAAGAAAGACAAACATTGTATAGTCTCAGTTATTTGTGCAGTCTTGAAAAAGAAAAAAAGAAAAAAAAGACCTCATGGGAAGTGACCAGACTTGTGGTTACTAGGGTGAGGGGAGGGGGAATTGGTGCAAAGTGGTCAAAAAGTAGAAACTTACAGTTATAAGATAATAAGTACTAGGAATGTAATGTACAGCATGACAACTATAGTTAACACTCTGGGGCACCAGGGTGGCTCAGTTCATGGTTTCTGGAATGGGACGGGTATCTTAGCTGGTCCTTAATTAGTTCACAATATGATGTCCAAGCCTGGTTTATGTTGTAGGTATCCCATGGCCCTTTTATATCTAAGAGGCTTCTGTTGCTTCTGGGTGCCCTAGAGATCAAACCACCTGCATAGATGCACCTGGCAGCCCTTCTAGGTTCTTTGATTCGTATTTGCCAGGCACTCCTCTAATTACTCTATATGCATTGTCCTATTTAATCATCACAGTAATCCAATATGATAGTTCCTATTTTTATCTATATTTTATAGATGAGGGCTTTAAGGTTAGGTAATGTGCCCAAACCCCTTATAGCTCCTTAGTGGTAAAGCTTTTGCTATGGAAGGATTCTCTTTACTCTTTTGTGTAACTACTCATTAATAATTCATTTGCCCACTCTTGCTCTACGTCTCAGATCTTAGATAAATCTTGTGCTATCATCTCCACTTGTGGTCAAATTTATCTTTGCAAAGACCCAGCACATCAAGACGTGCCAATTATCTTAAGCTCCCTATTCCGTTCATGAAGCAAGTATTTCTAGGCATCAGCTATATGTTCAATGCAAATTCTGACAACGGACTGAGACAGGGAGCAAAAGAAATACAAGAGTCCCTTCCATAGAAAACACAAATGGAATTTAACTCAACTAGAAAGAAGCCCTAGTTTCTCAGTCATTAGTCATGAACAGTCATTTGTTGTTCTTGATGGCTCTTTCTTCTGGGTCATCTCCCAGAGGTAGCATAACACTCATTTGAGAGCTACTGAACCCCAGGGAGTCCACCTTCCCCCACAGTCCTCCTCAGAGTCCAGTGGATCTCAAGTCTCAGTTTCTCAGTTCTCTACTACACTCAAGGTTGCCATAGGGATTAGGGTGAGGATGGAATCTCCAGGAAACTGAAAGTGCCATTTCAAAGTCAATTGAGTTTCAGTAGGTTTTAGGAATAACTCTGGTACCCAGCCACTAAATATGAGTTTTATTTAATGGAAAAATATGAACATATCACCCCAGAACAATCTTGGTTCCCAGTCTGGCCACATTTCTTGATTATGAACCACGTTAAATTCTTTCCATTTCTTAGATATCTTAACTCATAAACCTGGCCACTTTAAAGGGAAATGTCTGGTATTTTCTTCCTTTTTTACTCCCAATTATTAATTTAAGCAAGTTAGTGCTTCCGTCCACTTCAGGCAAAACAAAGCTCTCTGATAGGAATCATTCAAGATTTTACAGAGTATTTTGCGAAGTTCTAATTATGCTTATTTGTCTCAAAAGTAATTTCTGGGGCACCTGGGTGGCTCCGTGAGTTAAGTCTCTGCCTTCCACTAGGGTCACAATCTCAGGGTTCTGGGATCAAGCCCCTCATCCGGCTCTCTGCTCAGCAGGAAGCCTGCCTACCCCCCCCCCCCCCCCCACCTGCCTCTCTGCCTACTTGTGGTCTCTGTTAAATAAATAAATAAAATCTTTTTAAAAATATGCACATTAAAAAAAAGGTAATTCCTAATTAGCTGAATGTAAGACGACCCACACAGTAGGAATTAATTTTACTGGAAGATCTTAGCCTGTATTTCTGTGTCTGTGAGTTTAGTCCTAGAGAAAGAAAACTCAGAATCATTTGCTTCATCCTTCAGGTAGGTCTGGTATAGGAACCTGCTCAAACTGTCCATGATCCTGATGGGAAGCAGAATGTCAGGGCTTTGTAAGAAGAAACATAAAATTCCTGATCCCAGAGAATTAGCAGTTCATCTTGTTGCTTCCTCCTCAGATGAAGAGCAATTTCAGTAGGATGAAATCCCTGAGCACAGAACCTACAGGAAGGGGAGCGTCCTGAAATGGGAAAAACTTAAACTTTCTATTGAAGAATTTTTAAGCCTCTACCCATCTCAGTTTTGTTATCTGTGAAAGGGGGTCTTAATATCTTTAGTAGGAGTATTATAAGACCAAGTGAAATATGTGAAAGTGCCCTGTAAAATTTAAAACAATATATATACCATTACAGATTTTGAGAATTCATTTTTGTATGTCCTTTGCTTTTTTAACCTAGAAAATGTCCTGATCAGCCATAATGACCACATTACATATTTTGAAAGCATTGCTAGACCTTGGTGATGGTGGTATGGTAGTAGCAATAGCAAGGAAAACAGAAAGAGGAGTGTGCATGGTGAGGTATGTGTGCATGCCCATGTGCTGGATTTTCTTCACACCCCAAGATGGTCTATGAAAGCCTTCTAGAGTTCAGATAGGAAGGAATGTAACTTACATGGGGAATCTATCCAGACATCAAAATTCACATTAATCTTACCACCAGAATAATATCCATCACAAGATCATTTCACTTCAAAACTCAAAAAACAAAAAAACACAAGCTCTGGCCAGTTTTGTTAAAGAAAAATTGTACATGATTTGCTTTTCACCAGTCTATTCTGGCATGCTTCTAATGATATCAGAATCACCTGGATCAATGATAGCCAGTGTGCATACTCTGTAATGTTCCCCACATGCTGTGCCCAGTTCAATATTATTGCCACTATAATGATGTGATGGACACCAGTGTTGGTCGACATGGCACCGTGTTCTACTTCAGATTTCCTCAAGGCTGGACAGTTGCTGGTGAGGATGACCAGTTTCACTTTTCCATGTCTGACCATTTTCAGAGTCTGCTCGTACCCCAGCACATACTTTCTACTTTCAATAATGACTTGGAGTCTGGAGTTGATTATCTCCAGTGACTTTTCGTCTTCTTTGCAGCCATCATCCTCCTGCCTTACACATAGGACAGCCCCAACCAAGAGCAGCCCCCAAGATGGTTGAGAGCCAGAAAGGGCCATTATTATTTTTTTAAATAGCCCTTTCTAGGGAAGCCTGGGTGGCTCAGTTGTTGGACGACTGCCTTCGACTCAAGTCATGATCCCGGAGTTCCGGGATGGAGTCCCGCCTCGGGCTCCCAGCTCCACGGGGAGTCTGCTTCTCCCTCTGACCTTCTCCTTGCTCATGCTCTCTCTCACTGTCTCTCTCTCAAATAAATAAATAAAATCTTTAAAAATAAATAAATAAATAGCCCTTTTTTATTGCTAATAGTTTCAAAAACTTGTTTTTGAGATTTCTTTGTTACATTGGTTAAGTTACCTTAAATTAGCCTTTAGATAAGAGTTTATCTTAAGAATGCTCTGTTTTTTTTTGTTTTTTTTTTTTTTTAAGATTTTATTTATTTATTTGACAGACAGAGATCACAAGTAGGCAGAGAGGCAGGCAGAGAGAAAGGGGGAAGCGGGGGAAGCAGGCTCACCGCTGAGCAGAGAGCCCGATGCGGGGCTCGATCCCAGGACACTGGGATCATGACCTGAGCCAAAGGCAGAGGCTTTAACCCACTGAGCCACCCAGGCACCCCAAGAATGCTCTGTTTTAAGAGATGAGATGAATTCCAGTCTGAAAGCAAAAAGACCTGGAACAGATACTTCTCTCCAATTCCAATCCAATGGAACCCCTAGGCTGAATTCTCTCTCTTAAAAAAAAAAAAAAAAAAAAGAAGAAGAAGAAGAAGAAGAAGAAAGCTGGGATGTGAGGGTGGAGAAAAGAAAGCTGATAGTGACTCACTCCAGCTTTTGGAAGGAGGTGGATCATGCTTCCACCCCCACAAGCCTAGTGCTGGGAAATCCTACTTTGGAAGATGAGGCAGATCTTGACATGAAAAAGTTTTGTTTTTTTAAAAGACTTTATTTATTTATTTGAGAGAGAGAGAGAGCGAGAGAAAGCACAAGCATGAGCAGGGGGGAGCATGGGCAGGTGGCTGCGTTGGGGACAGTGGGCAGAGGCAGGGGAAAAGCAGATTCTCCACTGAGCAGCGATCCTTACTTAAGACTCAATCCCAAGGACCCTGGGATCATGACCTGAGCTGAAGGCAGACGCCTAACCAACTGAGCCACCCAGGTGCCCTGACTTGAAAAAAGTTTTTAGTAGTGTCCCATCCTAGTTAAAGAAGCTATATTCATTGTTAGCTTCTAGATAGCACAGTTAAAAGGTAAAAACAGCAAATACCCATTGCGCTTAAAGGCTTTAAAAATGCACATAACTTTTGGGGAGCAATTTCAATTTCAGAACTATATCTTGAGAAATAATTAAGGATATGTGCAAAGATTGAGCTACTTACTAGGCAGATCATCTCAACTGTGTCCAGTACTATCGCCATAAGCATCTTCGCTATAGACATCTTTGCCACAAACATTTTTGCCCCATAATAATTGGCTGTAAGGCAATTTCACCATGAAAAATAAAATAACTGGTTGACAGTTTGGTTTCATTTTTCCATTGGTAAAGTTCCCATTTTTATATTATTTAAATCTTAGCTAGTTCTCATAGCCTATGCAGCAATGAGTAGACATGGTGGTCTTAAACTAGTAGATGATAAATATGTACAACAACTTGTGAGAAAATATGGTGATAAACTTACTAGAAGTGTGAAATAAGAGAGTATAAAGCCAAACTACATTCTGGACTATACTAGAAAATGATAAAATATCAGTTATAAAGGTAACAAAGATAGAAAGTTATAAAGGTAACAAAGATCAGTAACAAGTGCATCCTAGAGTTAGCATTTCTTCCACATTTCCTATGGAACTTTGGAATGTAGATTAGGGGCTTGTGATAATAGGCAAAGAACAAACAACCACATCGAAAGCTTTCACAACCCAGTACAAAGCTCAGTTACAAATATACATCCTGGCACTTGGAAAACTGATACCTCTCTTAAAGTAAGAAGAAATTAATAACTTATTAACTTTTTTCCATGTTTCACTATGTCCTTATTAATATCTCCTTTTTATTTTTTCATTATTTTCTCTTTTATGACATAATTACCTTCTGGCCAATTAGTTATGCAGTGAAAATGTTTGCAGTACTGGAAAGATGTTTACAGCAAAAATGTTTATAGTGAAACTATCTAGGCTATATTTATCATACCGAAATAGTAAAAGCAACCTACATATTCAATAATAAGAGTTTAGTTAAATACATTCATAGAAGGTATACTATTTATGTTTAAAGTAATGTTATAGGAGGGTGCCTGGGTGGCTCAGTCGTCAGGTGTCTGCCTTCAACTCAGGTCATGATCCCAGCATCCTGATCGAGCCCCACATCAGGCTCCCTGCTCAGAGGGAAGTCTGGTTCTTTCTCCCTCTCGCACACCCCCTGCTTGTGTTCTCTCTCGCTGTGTCTCTCTCTGTCAATTAAATAATTTAAAAATAAATAAATAAAGTAAAGTTATAAGTAAATATTTATTAATGTGATAAGATTTCTAAAGTTTAATAGATTAGAAGAGAAAAGACTGTCTGGTTGGGACACCCTAATCTCACTCTTATTATCTCATTATTTTCATGAGTAACACAGAATGTCTTAGGTTGACAACTTAGGTCTTAAAGTTGACAACTTGTAAGAGATCAATGGTGATCTGAGGATTAAAAGGTAGCCTTCCTGACCCAAAATATTTAACATTACTTCACATTTTACTAATAGAAGGTTGTATCTTCCCTCTACTCATATGTAAATAATTTGTACATTTGCAACATAATTTGAATGATTTCTGTGCTGATAATTCTTCATTTGCCTTAGATCCAGTCTCTGAGCTCTGCAATCCCAGGTATTGACCAGGGCAGGCTCCATCACTCAGGTTCCCGTGCTAGCTGGCTTCTTTGTTGGTCTGGCCAACAGGAGGCATCCGCATGAGAACAGGTGTCAGGAAGAGGTAGATAATCATGGTATTTGTCCTTAATCCCTCCCTGCTTGGGTACTGCAGACTTTGGCAGAAGGGGTGTCTCTCCATGAGGGTTTAGGAATGTCTCATTGTTAGTTCTGAGTCTCCCCACAATCAGGTATTCCCATAGCTTTCATCATGCCTTTTTAAGTAGTGGCTTTAATAAAGGCTCTTTATCTAAACCCTTAAAAAAAAAAATTTTTTTTTCTAAAGTTTGTTAAGGACAAACACTGGTAACAACCAATATGTGCTCAATGGTTCCAATTTCATAAAATAAATAAATGTGTAAATATAAGCATAGTTTTAAAAACTCGTAAAGGGCTTCTGGTTCAAGGTGGTAGACTGAGCAGATGCATTTCCTCTCCTCTTGCTCTCCAGGTCCCACTAAAATAATTTTAAAATACACACATTCGTGAGGCGCCTGCATGGCTCAATCAGTTCAGTGTTTGACCCTTGATTTCAGCTCAGATCATGATCTCAGGTTCGTGCAATCAAGCCCTGCATCGGGCTCCCCACTCAGTGGGGAGTCTGCTTGAGATTCTCTCCCTCTGTCCATCCACCTGCTCTGTCTCTCAAATAAATGAATAAAATCTTTTTAAAAATTTTGTAATTAAAAAAACCCCACAACATTCACAAAAAGCATAGTTTATAAAAGTGCAGAAAGGAGTTCCCAACACTGGGTCTTGCTCCTTCTCTCAAAGTGGAAAGAATGCCAACAGATGAGACAAGAGGTTGGAAAAAGATTTTTTACTTTTTATTTCATACTTTCTGTACTATTTGAATTTTTTCATTAATATGTATGTATTTTTGTAACCTTAAAAGTTAGTGAAGGATAGATACAAGTGTATTATAAATAGAGTAGCATCATTTGGCATTATCATCACTAGGGTTCACTTAAACTTAGAAAGAGTAGGTGGCAAAAAAGAAAGAACAAAGAGGGAAAGCAGAGAAAGACAGGAGGAGGGGAGAGCAAGTGAGAACGTATTAAATGGTATGGTGATTTCTGCCTTACCTTCCATTCAGTTAGCTTGACCTTAACTCAAAGTAAGTATGAAGGAGGTAATGTGAATTTTGAACCATTTCTGGTCCCATGTGCTTTTCATGCTTTGAGTATCTAGTCGTGCTTAGTGCGATTCTAGTGTTAACAGAAACTTTTATTTTTGTTTCTTAAATAACAAGGCTTATAAACACAACTACTTCATTAGCTGCTCATTGAGGAAGCAACATTCTGTTCCAAAACTGAGTGACTTAGGGTATTTTCAAGGGTAATTATCATTCCTCCCTGAATTTAGAAGTTAATTCCCAAAATAATGGAAAGCCACTGCAGAAATTAGTAATTAGTGGTGTATTAAGGTGTTTTTGGTTTTCTCCCCTCCGTCTTTTGTCATATTTCCTATTTGAAATATGAGAAAGTCTTCCTTTTTAATAAGAAGACTGTATTAAAAAAATTTTTTTACCACTACCTATACCTCTCATTCTGCCTTCACCAGGCTGGTGGACACCCAGTTGCTCCTCTTCTCCAAAGGCAACATGTTTCATGACTCAACTCCAAGAGCTCTCTCCTTTCCTCCTGCCACCCCAAATGGAACACTTTTTAAGTTAGAAGGTACATGACATCCCAATTTTATGCCTTATAAAACTCACTCAGCACCCATCTGTGTTAATAGCATGTATAACTAGCCCCTCATTTCTTTGTCTTTTCCTTACACAAAGAGCTTCATGAAATTTTAAGAAACTCAAATTTCTAGGGGCACCTGGGTGGCTCAGTTGACTGAGCATCTTATTCTTGACTTCGGCTCGGGTCATGATCTCAGGGCAATGGCTACACCCTGAGTGTGGCTCCAGACTCAGCCGGGAGTCTGCCTGTGGATTCTTCTCTTCCTCTCCCTGCCCCTCCCCACCACACTCTCTCTCTCAAATAAATACATAAATTCATCTTTAAAAAAAAGAAAGAAACTCATATTTATATTCATCTGTAGGAAGACTGTTTTTTGGAAATTTGAAATATACATAGAAAAGGCCATTTGTAGCAGAAACATTAAAGAGGCTACTACTTTATTTTATAAATTAAAACGTCATCCAAGAAACCTCAGATAGCCTGGAAGAGGAACTCATGTA
Organism: Mustela putorius furo; assembly: GCF_011764305.1. Lineage (NCBI taxonomy): Eukaryota > Metazoa > Chordata > Mammalia > Carnivora > Mustelidae > Mustela > Mustela putorius. The sequence goes on from NW_025422021.1 coordinate 5,089,732, forward strand.
CGGATGATTAATCTGTTCTTGTGCCTGCAAAATTGAGCAATCAGGGTTGGGCTGTCCCCAAAGAACAACTCTGAAATCCTGGAAGGGCAATCCGGCCCTGATCTCAGAGGCGTGTGGGATAGACAAATCCTTCGGATGCTTTAGAAGTTAGAAAATAAGAAGCACTGAGGGCTGCCTGCTCTTTCAGGGGGCCAAGCCCTGATGAAATACGTCTAAACCAACAGCCTGACCAGGTTACGGGGCTAATGGTTTGGGTCTATAGAAAGTGAGACTCCCAAACTCTATGTTCTCTATGGAGGATAGATACCTGGATATAGATAACTAATCAGAAATTAAGGATCCTGTTTTAATCCCTTATCATGTGACACAGAACACTTAATATCCTGCACCCTTTTATGTTTATAGATTCAAAATGGAAAACATACTCTTTGTTTATTTTGCATATCAAATGAGAAGCTCCTTATGTGTATACAGTGCTGAGGTCCAAAGGTATAACTGTAAGCTTTGATAAGGAAAAGGTGAAACACTCTATCTACAGCGAAGATGTTGGACCTTTTTAGTGTGGGAGGTAGCAGACAAGCAGTTCTTGATGAGCCCAGTGGGAAACATTTTCATGTTCCCCTTTGGCATTTTGCAACTTGTTTATTTGTTAAATTAATACTTGGCAACAAGAATCTGATTTTTCTTGCACAGAATCCATCTCTAAGAAAATGCACACCTAGAAACTGTCAACAACAATTTGCTTGCCAAGTTAGAATGAGCCCATTGACAGGGTTGGCATGGATCAGCCTTAATCCTTTCCCACCCCACCATCTGATGTTAGGACTGCTGGCGGTGCTTTACAGTAAGCTCAACTGAACCACATTCAAAGACTCTCAAACAGTTACAAGTCCAGATAAAAGTTTTGAAAATCCTTCTTGAAATAAGATTCACTGAGATGCCTGACCACACCCCAACCTGGGCCTCTTTGCTCATCACTTCCAAGATCTCAAACTAGCTGCTCAACTAGCTGCTCAACTACTTCCCTAGTACCCACCTGCACTCCCAGGCTCACTACAAGTTCTTTAGGACCTCCCACCCATTGTACCATTTCACCCAAAGCTTAGATACGCTAACATTTCTTTCCAGCTCAGACTGTGCTCAGCAGCTCCAATGCCATTTTCATTACTATTCCCATGTTCCATCCCTACCAAGCCTGCTGGGTTGGGCCTATCCTGGATTTCCACCCCCCCACTCACCCACTTCACCCTACCCTACCATCTTTGTCCAGTCACTGCCCACTTGCAGAAGGCCGAAGTATAGACCCTGCAAGTCTTTACCACTTTACTCCTTAATCACCTATGACAGGCCTCCAGCTTCTCCCTTAAGGTCTACAATATTTGATAAGAAAGATGTCAAAGGCATATTTTCTGCTCCCCCTGCACTTTAATTCCTCCTTCTTTCTCTACTTTCTGAGATGGGAAGTGAATAGGGAGATACCAAATTGTTCTGGAGAGGGTGAACTAAATGTGTTTAGCTTATGGAGCCTGGCCTCAGAGGGAGGAATTGGAATCCTACCCATCCAACTGTGATATCCAACTTTAAGCCTTAAACTTCTAAAAGAAGAACAGTTGTGAAAACACCCAACTTCTTGTGAGAGCCAGATCAAACGAGGTAATGGATATATGAAAGCACTTTGTCAACTGTAAACCATTTTAAATCAGACAGATCACATTAACTATCATTTTAGTGATTGTTGTCAGAAGGAAATAGCCAAGACCTGGAATGAATGGAAAAGTCAGTATATCTCCCCTCTCCTGCCTCCTTCTCCCTAGCCTCACCCCTCAAGTTCCAACACTCACTGTCTTCCTATCACACCCAATCTCCCACTCCTTTTTCCTCAGCCAGATTTCCTTACCCCTTCTAGCACCAGGGGATGCTTTTCAACTAGCTATTGATTTCATCAGATTATAGAAATTCACAATAAGGTGTGAATGGGGATTAATTCTGGATATATATATATATATATATATATATATATATATATATTTTGTTGTTGTTGTTGTTAAGATTTTATTTGACAGAGAGAGCGCAAGCATAGGGAGCAGCAGTCAGAGGGAGATGCAGGCACCCCACCGAGCATGGGGCCTGTCGCAGGGCTAGATCCCAGGACCCTGGGACCATGACCTCATCTGAAGGCAGAGGTTTAACCGACTGAGACACCCAGGCACCCCCATTTATATTTGAAAAGAATTTGTTTATTGAGGGAATTGCATATTGATAGAACGGTCTGTAGAGGGAAAAGGGAAATGACTTTTTTTTTTAAGGATTTTTAAATTTATTTATTTGACAGACAGAGATCACAAGTAGGCAGAGAGGCAGGCAGAGAGGAAGGGAAGCAAGTTCCCTGCTGAGCAGAGAGCCCGATGTGGGGCTCGATTCCAGGTCCCTGAGATCATGACCTCAGCCAAAGGCAGAGGCTTTAATCCACTGAGCCACCCAGGCACCCCAAAAATGACTTTTTAAATATAGTTTTGATTTTTGATTTGTAGTTTTGATTTTTATGTGGTTTTGATTTATTTTTTCAGATTTACATGTGCTAGTCAGCAGAAATCATATTTTCACCCAAAAATATGTACAAGAATGTGCACAGGTGCATTATTCTGGACCAACCAGAAACAGTCTGAATGCTCATCAGCAGTAGAATAGATAAAGTGTAATCTAGGGGCATCTGGGTGGCTCAGTCAGTTAAGTTTCTGCCTTTGACTTAGGTCATGACTTAGGTCCTGGGACTGAGACCCAGGCCCGGCTCCCTGCTCGGTGGGAGCTTGCTTCTCCCTCTCCTTCCTGCTTGTGCTCTCTCTCACTATCTCTGTGACTATCTGTCTCTCTCAAATAAATAAATAAAAATAAAATCTTTAAAAATAAATAAAGTGTATGCTAGTCACATAATGGAATACTACACAGCAATGAGAATGAAGAACTAAAACTTTATATAACAACATAGATCATATCTCACAGACAAAATAGTGAGTAGAGGAAGCCAGGCACAAATGAGTACACACCATGTGATTCCATTTATATAAAGTTAAAGTCAGGAGTACCTGTGTGGTTCATTTGGTTGAGTGTCCAACTCTTGATTTAGGCTCAGGTCATGATCTCAGGATCCTGGAATCGAGTGGTGAGTCAGGCTCTGGGCCTAGCAGGGAGTCTGCTTAAGGATTCTCTCTCTCTCCTCTCTCTGCCCCTCCCTCTGCTCACACATGCACATGTGTGCTGTCTCCCTCTCTCTCAAATAAATAAATAAATCTTATATAAAGCTAAAGTCAGATAAAACGAATCTCTGATGTTAGAAATCAGGATTGTTTACCCATTTGGTGGGGAGGTAATAGTGAAGGAACTTCTGAGGTCATAAGAATGTTCTATTCCTTGATCTGAGGATTGCTTACATAGCTATTCAGATTGTGTGAAAATTCACTGAGCTGTAAATTTTTGTATGCATGAATACGTACTTAAAACACGCATACATGTTATACTTAAAATTAAGTATAGCATGCATGTTATACTTAAAAGTTTATTTAAAAATTAGCAATACATGTTTACTGTAAAAAAATCTAGAATATAGAAAATATCTACTGTTAAGGAATAGCTTTCATAAAAGGTAAAATCATGACTCATATAAATATATAATGAGCATATATCGAAGATTTTATTTAACTCATTAATTAATGAGGGAACCAGTAAGATGTTATAACCAGTTCAGATGGATTTGGATTATGGAGATTTTTATTATCTACCAGACAAAATTCATTTCCATTGCACTAATGGAATCATTTGCATAGCTACAATAGCAAATATTCACATTACTGTTAATTTTCTACATGTTAACCTCTTTCTCTGCAAAGTTGTAGAATAATAGCCAAGGACAATGAAAGCAAAAATAGCCAGAATGGATGAGCTAAATTTCAAAGATTTTTTTACAGTAGAATAAACGAAAACCACCTGTAATCCTTCTAGTCAGGAATAACATACAGTAATTTTGTGCCATATTTTTTTAAGATCTATTTATTTAAGAGAGAGAGTTAGGGGTGGGCAGAGCAGAAGGATTCTATAACCTACATGTATTTAACCATGAGACCTGAATTATTCAATTATTCAGTGGTGTTTATCATTGCTTATTAAGTGCCAGGGACAGGAGTGGGGTAGGCCTGGGGTAAGTGGTAAGCAAAACATACTTGTTTCTGTACTGTCCAAGAAGTATGGCTACTACATAATATATAAGATATAAGCATATATATGGAGTGAACACTGTGCATTTTAATGTCACAGTATTTATGGTTTTGTTGTATTTGTTGATTGCTCTCAGGAGGTAGGTCTCCTCTTTCCAAGTAGAAAGATGCTCTTTGAAGTCGGGGGCCATGTCTTTACTTCTCTGGCATCTTCTAAAATATTGAGCTTTTCATAGGTGCCCACTGGAGAGCAAATCAAGTGAAAACATTAGTGCCTCTTTTCTGCATGGGCCAAGAAAGCTATTCCTTCTATCTCTTCAATATCTCTTAGAATCTCTGTGGAAATAAATAACAAATGATGGCAAAACATTAATTTATTACATGTTATCATTTTAAAGTTCACCAATAGGTGGCACCATCCATTTTAAAGCTATATTTTATATTGTTAGAGCCCAAAGTTATGAAGTATGAATTCATTCAGTAAATGTTTATTGGGCACCTTCTTTGTGTAGGCTGCCCAACTGACCACCTCTAACAGCCACCACTAACAGTAATAAAATACTACAGATATGATTTTCATGTATCCTTTTCCAATAATACCCTAAAGAGCATTTCACTGCCAATTTTCATGTATCCTTTTCCAATAGTACCCTAAAGAGCATTTCACTGCCAGATTTCATTCCTCATTTTAAAAATAACATCTAAGTCTTGAGTAATGACTCAGAAACAACAGTCTTACAATTGGGTGTGTGTTCCAACTCAACCTAATATTTTATTTAAAAGCGAGGAGAGCAATGCAAAGTTAAGTAAAAACCAGAAAAATCTGGATAGAGGGAATGGGGATTCAATCTGCAGAATTTAATCCATGTTGGCTTTTTAATTAACATAATTTACCCCTTCTCAGTGAAAGGAAATTTCTTTCCTTTTGGGAGATAACAGAAGTGTGATCCAGGCATTACAGAATTATTTCTACAGTTTCTAAGGCTGCACAGTCCCATCTGGAGATAATAAAAGGTCTCATTTCTCTCTGTTTATTTCATTTGAAAAGGTTCATTCTCTGGAACTGCCTGAGGTTGTGAACTGTAGGGCATTTGCCAGCTAGAGAGGGTTGCTGCCTGAGAACTTCTCAGGAAGTCTCTAGTCCCCAAGAGAACTTGTCTAAGGTCTTCTCAGAGTGGAAACCAGTCCCTTCTACCCTTCCCAAGGACATTGCCTTCTCCACAGGCTGAACACAGAAAAGGGGCAAAAAGAAACAGGGAGGGGGGCTCAGTGAGGAAAGGAACTGTAGTATTTGCATAGAACACTGTATAATGGTCATTAACTTACCCACCTACTGTTGAGAGAAAAGGGCACATCTGACCAAGTCTATGCCTCTTTTCACTGAGCTTCTTTAAAGTAAAATGCATGGCAGTAGGTACTTGGGAGATGCAAAGATGGAGCATCCGGAGATGGTTGCTATCCAGGAGCTCCTTGTCTAGCAAACCACCATATGACTTATATAGTAGAGGTGAGAGAAGTATGGGCTCTGGGGCTCTATTCATCTGAACCTTGGCTTCACCACTAAATGCATTCTTGGATAAATTATTTAATCCCTTCATGCCTCAGTTTTCATAACCTGCAAAATGGGGATAATAGTAGTTACCTCGTAGAGTCATTAGAAGAATTAAATGAAGTAATTAAGATTTTAACAAAGGATGTGTATTGTTAGTACAAATAATTTTAATTTAAAAAGGAAATGTTAGGTATCCAGAGGTCTAGATAAGAGCTATGAAAACTCGGAAACTGGGGCAAGAACTTTTTACGGGGGCAAAGCAGAGCAAAGCATTCATTGACAGCTCCGTGAAGGTGGCATTGTAACTGAGCTCTGAGGAATAAGTAGTATTCACCAATGAAGAGATAGGGGAAAGGAGGGCACTCCCAGAAGATAGACTATGAACAAAGATGGTGGGAAAAGGAGGTAAGAAAGCAGAGTGTTTGTAACAGAAATAGTAGTTCAGTTTAGCTGGTATGGGGGCCATGAAGGGAAAATGAGTGGGGGAAAAGTTAGCTCCATTAATAGGTTGGAGTTATGGGCAGGGCATATCTCAGGCAAGGGAGTTTGGACCTTTTACTCTGGGACACAGGGTTAGGACTTCAACATATCCAACCATCTGGGAGGACACAGTTAAACCAAGGGAAGAACAGTGTGCAGAAGGGACAGAAGGGAAGGAATGGGGGCTGGTTAGTGTGGCAGAGGTGCGGGTAGAATTTTGAACACTAGAGGATGGCGGAGGGGCTTTTGGCCTCAAATAGGTCTGAGTTTGGGATGATTATATTGGTTTATGCAGACACAATTATATCTCTAGCTTTAGAACATCATTTTTTTTTTTTTAATCATCAGGAATTGACTTGGGTATGTAAGTTAGGTGCTTTATTAAAGCTCTAGTATACCTGGCCTTGGTCTTATGCTGAGGCTTGAGATGCTACTCTGGTTGGAAGTGGAAGGCTAGGGCACTTGTCCTAAAGCTGATTTATGGCAAACCCATCATATCTACATGGTTTGCTGTTATTTGAGATGACTTAGGGATAGAAGAGCTGATGGGGGGAAGGGGCCATACTTCTAAGCAACCCTGGGACTTCCATCGGTCACCAGCTTATCCTTTCATTTTGCTGGCCTTTCAGGATCTATTGTAACTAAACCAAACCTGTTAGTTGGAAATGAAACCAAGATTATGTGATTTTCATGTTCTCAGACTGTCTTGCTGGGTCCTTGCACATCAACAGAGAGAGGAAGCAGTATGTGAGTTAACTTTTCTAGAATAGTAGTTCAAGCATTTTGGAAAAATGTATAGCAGCAGCAGTTTTGCATAATCGTGATGCAGGGCCTTGCTTCCCTTGAAAAAGTGGATGAAGAACCACACACAACATAAAACCACAACCTGTGTTGCAACAACTCACATAAACAAGATACACATTAAATTTAGTACAGTAGAGATGGGATAATCCAGGTCACCCACCATTGTCCCAAGGATTCTTCTTCTTCTTCTTCTTCTTCTTTTAAATAGGCTCCATGCTCAGCACAGACTCTTGATATCAGCTCAGGTCTTGATGTCAGGGTCAAGAGTTCAAGCCCTGTATTGGAGCCCACTTAAAAGGAAAAAAAAAAAAAAAAGAATAATACAGGTTTATATGCAATAATATGAAACTATCCCCAAGATATCATCTTAGGTGAAAAAAAAAACCAGGTTGCCCAATTATGAATATTAGAAAAAAGATTGTAAAATGGTATACATAGCATGCTATCATCAATACTCTTTAAAAAGAGGTGGATACACACGCATATACACACAATTGCGGTTTTTGTTTTGTTTTGTTTTTAAAGATTTTATTTATTTATTTGACAGGCAGAGATTACAAGTAGGCTGAGAGGCAGGCAGAGAGAGAGAAGGAGGAAGCAGGCTCCCTGCTGAGCAGAGAGCCCGATGCAGGCAGATCCCAGGACCCTAGGATCATGATCTGAGCTGAAGGCAGAGGCTTTAATCCACTGAGCCACCCAGGCGTCCCCACAATTGCGGTTTTATCTGCAACAAATATCTCTAGAGACATATATAAGAAGCCAGAACTAGTGCTTATCTCTGATGAACAGAATAGGAGGACTGGAGAGCTCCTCGGGGAGGCAAAATACTTCTCACCCTTTTGTACAATTACATATTTTAAATCATAAATGTTTATTGCCTTTTCAATAATTATTTTGAAAGAAAGGGACCAGGGAAAGAAGATAGACTGAAATACGGAGGTTTCAGACCGTTCTCTGAGGTTCAAGATAATTACTGGGTTTCTGGGGAAACATAGTGTAGCATCATGGGCTAGCATTGGTTGAGTGTTTGCTTTGTGGCCACTTCTGTACTAAGGTTTTGTGTACCTTATCACAGTTAAACCTCACAACTATACAGGTCATTTTATTTTACCTCTGTCTTATAGATTATTCTCAAGCAGATCTGAGTCTGGAGAGCAACCTGAACAGATCCTCCAGAAGTAATAATCTAGAGTAGGCCTCCTCACAACTGTCCCATCCTTTATTCCACTCAGTTGTTAAGGATACTGAGGGTCTCCTAGGCCAGTGGTCCTCGAAATGTGGGCTCCAGACCAGCAGCATCATCGTCTGGGAACTTGTTAGAAATGCAGATTCTCAGGCCCCACCCCAGACTTGTTGAATCACAAACTCCAGAGGGGGACCCAACAATCTCTGAGCCTTCCAGGTGATTCTGATACAGGTTAAAATTTGAGAACCACAGACTTAGGCCTAGGGCTTCACCCGAAAATGTTTAAAAATAGCAAAATGTGAGTCTTGCCCCCCACCAGAGATTCTGACAAAATTGATTCATGATGTGGCCTAGACATGGGATTTTTCAGGGCTCCCAAGTGATTGGAAACTACTGTAACCTAGACCTTTTGAAGCAGCTACTGGCATCTGGGAATGGCTAATGGCACACTTATGCATAAAATCAATTTCGGGGAATTAGCAAACATGTAAGAGCATCACAACTTCCCCGTTTTGAGTCCTATTCCTTTTTCCAAACCCCGTCCCCTTCTCCAAACCAGTACCTAACCCTGCAGGCAGAGCCATGGCTGGGCAGTGCTCTTTTGGCTAAGCAGGTATGAGCTTATTAGTTTGAGCACGTTAGTTAAATTACTTACTTTAAGCCTATAAATTCAGTCTTTAATGAACGTTGAAAGGGGCAGGAGAAAAGATATCAAATTGCCCACAAAATAACTGAGTAAGGGAAATGAGATCTATAGATGGCATAGTAAAAGGCTAATATTAGTAGCTCAATATTTCTTGGACTTAAATATTTTATCGTGAAGTTCACATCTTATCACATGATACATCTCCAGCACAAAAGAGGTTCAATTGGCATTTGATATTCAATAAATGAATACACTAATTAATACATTTATGAATGCTTACAATTGAAGGAGAGGCTGATTCTGTCTTTGGCACCCACTGCTCAACCTACTACCAATGCTATTCTGGGAGTGAAGCATGGGGGGAAAATGTCCATTGGCAATAAATGTGCTAGGATCAGGTGAGAGAGCTGAATATTCCCTGAGGAAGACTATAAACCTAGCTGGGGAGGACAGAGGCAAAGCAGGTGTGGTCGCCATAAGAGCTAAATATTTCCAGGTCTCCTCCCCCTGATATAGTGGGATGGTATATCTGCACCTGTGATATTGTGATTTACAAGAAATATATATTTGGTCATTTGGATGCCTAAAATATATTTCTTATATATACCTGGTCTTTGTCCACAATTCCTGACCTACAGCTCCAGGATGCGCCTTTTGTTATGTTAATGAGATGACTCTTAGACCTTCCCTAAGATGGAGGGCTGATTGGCAGGAGAATGTACCATGTGATTGGAGGGTTGGAACCCAATTCCCCATGCCCAACCCCCATCCCTGACCTCTGAGGAGGGGAGAAAGCCAGGAGGTTAACTCACTCGCCAGTGGCCAATGATTTGATCAATCATGCCTATGTAATGAAGCCTCCATAAAAACTCAAAAAGAACTGGCTTCAGAGAGCTACCAGGTTAGTAAACACGTGGGGGTATTGGGAGAGTGGCACATACCTGGAGAGGGCATGGAAGCTCCAGCTCCTTCCCCCTTGCCCAATGCACCCTTTCCCTTTGGATTTCATCTGTATCCGTTATCATAGCCTATTATTATTATATTATCTGTTATCATAGCCTATTATTATAAACCTATTATTATATTATAGTAACCATAAGTAAATGTTCCATTCAGTTCTGTGAGCCACTCTAGCAAATTAACTGAACCCAAGGAGGGTGGTCATTGGAAATGCCAGTCTATAGCTGGTTGGTCAGAAGCCCAGGGGACAACCTGGGTTTGTGACTAGAATCTAAAATGAGGAGGCAGTCTCATGGACCTGAGCCCATGAGATCTGACCCTATCTCCAGGTAGACAAGTTAAGAATTGAATTAAATTGTGGGACACCCATCTTGTGTCAGAGAATTGGTTGGTGGGGGAAACACCTCCACACATTGCATGACCAGAAAGGTCAAAAGTGTTCTCTGAACGTAAAGGACATACACACAGAGAAAAAGAGGTAGTAGGGAGCAACTGGATTTTTTTTTTCCCCCACTCAGGAAAGAAAAAACTTGAGTTTTTCCTTTATACCACCCCTCAGAATTCTCTGTGCCACGGGACTTGCTGGGGGAACTGAAAAGAGCTGAAGTGGGCTTTGCTTTAAGAGCCGGTGTGTGATCTGTCCTACTTCTCTGTGGGATGACTAACTTTTCTGGTTTACCTGAGATTGAGGTATTTCTTGAGTTGCGGAGGTGTTAGTACTAAAATTGGGAGAGTTCCAGGCATCATTTCAGGTAGAGATCACGCCATCGGCTTCCGTCCAGGAGTGAGAGCAATTTGCAACAGAGCCCCATCAGGCCAGAGACTCAGAATGTTGGGATAACTCACCCGTAGACACACTGCTGTAAGATCAGAGATATACTTCAGACCACATCTGCCGACTCCAGAGTCCATAGTCACGGCCACTCCACCCAGTGTCTATGGCAGTTATCTTCTTCTGTTTTGTTTTCAGCCTTGGCGACTCTGGTCCACAAAGGAGGTGAAGATACCAGCTTTCCTAAATTAATTAAATGACATTCATTCCACAAACATTTATTGTGCCCTATTGTATTCAAGACTCTCAGCCTTGGTATCAGGGGTTACACAAAGATGAAGAAATGCTATGATTTCTTTCTTCAAGAGATGTGTACTGTAGAGGGAAGGTAGACCACACCAATTATATCACAAAACAGAAGCTGATAGGTGCGATTAAAACATTTTATATACTTTTATGTACTTGGCAAACTGATCACAATAAGCACATAATAGTTTTATGATTCTAAAAGCATTTATTTTAGGAAGCAACAATTAAAACATTTAAAGTATCTTTATTCCTCAGGTCACCAATTCTCAGTATAATAATAATAATAGTGGCACCTGGCTGACTCAGTCAGTAGAGCATCCGACTCTTGATCTCAGGGTCATGAGTTCAAATCCCACATTGGGTATAGAGATTACTTAAAAAAAAATAATATTACCTAGCAAAAATTTCTTTTTTAATGCTTTCTTTTTCTGAAGGTCAGTACCGTTCATTCAAAGATAATGGTACAGTTGCACCGATGGCCTTCAGGATAAGGGCTTTGAGATTTCATTCAGTTGTGCAGACAGATTTCCCACCGTATTTATGGTTCCTCACTCACCCTGTGTGACCAAGGGCTCAAGTCTGCCTGCCCCCTAGGCAGGATTCTCTGGCATGGATCAAAGCAGTTAACTGGTCCAAAAGAAGGTAGTTCTAGGCCTTCCTAGAGATCCTTCCCAATGGTGCAAAGGCATTAAGAATAAAGACTTACCCAGGGGTGCCTGGGTGGCTCAGTCAGTTAAGTGTCTGCCTTCAGCTCAGGTCATGATCCCAGGGTCCTGGGATTGAGTCTCGCATTAGGCTCCTTGCTGGGCAAGGAGACTGCTTCTCCCTCCGTTTGCCACTCTCTCTGCTTATGCGTGCACACTCTCATGCTCTCTCTCTCTCTCTCTGACAAACAAATAAATAAATAAAATCTTTAAAAAAAAAACAAAAAGAATAAAGACTCACCCAGAGAGAGGGTGGTGACCAGGCATGACTAGGCATGCGGCAGAGAAAATCTGAAGCCTGGGGCCTTGAAGATAATTGAGCTCTCTTGCCAGCTCTGGACAAAGACAGTACAGTTTTGGGGAAAAGCATTACTGTTCTGTCTGCGGTTGGATAGCCTCCCGGGCAGCAGTGAGGTTGTGGTTTCTCAGTACAGTCAGTAATACCCATTGCTCTGGTGGCTTGAGCAGAAGTTAAGCTATAAACGCATGTATATTGGAACTGTTTGGGGAATGGGAGTAGTAATAAGCAAACATGCAGAACCTACTGCTTTGAGATGTTTAGTAACAGCTGTGCTCCCTACAGAATGGGATTCCTCATTGCCTAGATCCGAGAGCATCTCCTGGGTCCTCCCTGTTAGAATGCTGAGTGTCCACGGAGAGTTTGAGATGCGGAGAGAGGAAGCCACCTTCAAGCTAAGCCAGTGCAGTGATCAGGCAAGGGACTTCAACTGCAGCAGCCGCAGGGAGAATGGTGTAGAGGGCCTGGGGTCTGTCAGAGCCAGGGTTGTAGGTGACCGTGCTTCCACTGAACAAGCCAGACAAGACTTGAATGTTATCATAACCTGTGCTTGTGATGTCTTTGCTCAAGAATAGCACAAACTGAATTTATATGTTTGTCATAATGTGGAAGGAAAGATATTGACTGAGACACTCCTTCACTCTTGAGACATCTGATTTGATAGATAGATAATATGAAATGTGTATATATATATTATAATAATATGTTATCCTATTATAGTACCATACCAATCAGGACAGGCTAGATAGGCTACATGAACACATAACCCAAAAGTATTATTGACTTGATATGATAAAAGTTTATAACTTACATCATAAGCCAATGTAGGAAGGGGGCACTCTTATGCAACTCCTCCAAGTGGTGACTTGGCAATTCATCTTAAAATGCCATCAGCTTCAACCTATGGCCTCAGCAGTTGCCAAAGAGGAGAAGGGAATATACTTAAGACCACAGAGGGGGATTTGTAGCTAGGTCTACAAGCACTGTTTGTTACTTCTGCCATATCCCAGTGGCAGAATCCAATCACATGGCCCCATCCTAAGTGCAAGGGAGGCTGGGAAACACTGGGAAATGTTATCTTTGGTGTGCCAGGAAGAGAAAAGGAAATTGATTAATCTTTTCCAGAAGTTTCTATAAGTTGGAGTTATTTCATCAGTTTTTTCTTCTAATTATGATTTGCATCTGATACTATCTAGACTGGCTCCGTGCCTTGTGCTATATATAATGACATCCACAGGTAGCATCCCGTTCTCACAACAGCACTATGAGTTGTCAGGATGGGTGTTATTATACACATTTTATAGACTGAGGACCCTGAGGCCCAGAGTAGTTACATGACTTGTCCAAAGTCACATACTACTAAGTGACAGAGCTCTTCAGGTTAGTGTCTCTCCAATATACCACATTGTCTTCCACAGAAGCTCAAACTAGATAAGGCACAGATCTCAGTATACATATGCAGGTGTGCCAAAGTGTGTCTTTATTCCACTATAATCAACCCACTTCATCTTTTTTTTTTAAAGATTTTATTTATTTATTTGACAGAGCTCACAAGTAGGCAGAGAGGCAGGCAGAGAGAGAGGGGGAAGCAGGCTCCCTGCCGAGCAGAGAGCCCCATGCGGGGCTTGATCCCAGGACCCTGGGATCATGACTTGGGCCGAAGGCAGAGGCTTAACCCACTGAGCCACCCAGGCGCCCCAACCCACTTTATCTTTTAAGCTCTGACTCTATATTGGAAGGTGATGTTGGCAATGACTTCCACCATTTGGGTATCTCTCTACCTTTAAGTTTGGGTTGGGATGCAGCTGGGGTACACAGGTTAGTACAAGGTATTGGAGATCCATTTGTTCCTCAAGTCAGTTTTGAGAAGGGACCAATTAAGATGTCTACAGTTCCTTCTAGTCTTCCCACAGATACTGATACATCTGTACCTGCTGCCTGGTCATGGCCTATTCATGTCCAGCTGCTCCCTACTTTGGAGCCACTCCAGGGTCTGGTAAGTTCTATAGTTCCACACCACACAGCCATTCTTCTTCCCAGGCTTGTTGTCTTCCCGAGGTAGAAGGGCAGGGCAGGAAGGAAGGACCCATCCATGCCTTTGCTCTCACTTTTGATCAATCTCTCCTCCTACCCCAGCGAAGGGAAGAAAGCCCCACTGTCCTCAAACCTTTTCCTTCTAAACCCTTTGGCTATATTCCAAATCCTCTCCATCCCTCTGAGGGCTTTTATAACACAAAACACAACTCACAGAAATTTTGTTCTTGTTTTGCTCTTTACCCTATCACATCATACATTTACCTTAAGATAATAAGACAAGGACCTGCTGTCCAAGGCATGGAGGTGAAGATAGGGGAATACTAAGGAAAAAAAAAATTTCTTATCACATGTGTATCACATTTAACCTCATTAGGTCCTTGTGAGGTGAAATCTTTGTGTCATTTTCCTAAAACTAATAGTGAGGAAGGGTGCCAGGTGGCTCAGCTGGTTAAGTGTCTGCTTTTGGCTCAGGTCATGATCCCAGGGTCCTGGGATTGAGCCCTACATCTGGCTCCCTGCTCACAGGGACCCTGTTTCTCCCTCTCCTCCCTGCTTATGTTCTCTCTCTCAATATTTCTCTCTTTCTCTCTCAAATAAATAAAAAAATTATAAAAATTAAAAAAATAAAATAAAACTAAGTGAGGCGAAGAAGCATTGATTGATGGGAGTTCTTCTGTCCAGGCAACTAGCAGATAAAGCCCGGTCCTGGGATGGAGCCCTGCATTGGGCTCTCTGCTCAGCAGGGAGCCTGCTTCCACCTGTCTTTCTGCCTGCCTCTCTGCCTACTTGTGATCTCTCTCTCTCTGTCAAATAAATAAATAAAATCTTTTTTTTTTAAATGTACATTTTTCCCTTGTCCACCTCAACTGGGATGGCTCTACCCTTGATGGTTTGATCTATATTCTTGGTGATTAGGTTTTCACTTAAGAATTGGGAACTTGGGGACACCACGGTAGTTAAGCAGCCAGTTAAGCAGATTTCAGCTCGGGTCATGATCTCAGGGTTGTGAGAATGAGGCCTGGGTTGGTCTGGCTCCCTACTCAGTGTGGAGTCTACTCTGCCCCTCCCTCTCGCTCATGCATGTGCACTCTCTCTCTCTCAAATAAGTAAATCAAAAAAAGAAAGAAAGAAAGAAAGAAAGAAAGAAAGAAAAAGAAAAAGAGGAGCATCTGGGTGGCTCAGTCAGTTAAGTGTCTGCCTTCGGCTCAGGTCATGATCCCGGGGTCCTGGGATTGGGCCCCAGGTCAGGCTTTCAGCTCAGCAGAAGCCTGCTTCTCCATCTCCCCCTGCTTGTACTCTCTCTCTCTATCAAATAAATAAATAAGACATTTTTTAATTAAAATTAAAAAATAAAAAATTAAAGAAATGAGGAGCGTCTGGGTGGCTCGGTTGGTTAGGCACCTGCCTTTGGTTCAGGTCTTGATCCTAGGGTCTTGGGATCAAGCCCCACATTGGGCTCCCTGCTCAACAGGGAGCCTGTTTCTCCCTCTGCCTGCTGCTCCCCCTGCTTGTGTCTCTCTGACAAATAAATAAATAAAATCTTTCTTTAAAAAAAAAAAGAAAAGAATTGGGAACCTGGTCTTCTTAGAGGAAGAATCACAGCTTCAAAAGCCTGTCTGTGAATGATTTACTAGTGTTGTAAATGTGGAAAAGGTGATTTGTTTCTGATTGTTTCAGTGTTTATCACTTCCCCTGCCTCAGTTATGAGCACACACCCTAGAGTAAATCTGTTCCCCGGGGGGACAGGTCATTGCACGGTAAGCACACCTACAGTGCTGAGAGGAACAGGAAGGCTTACGGCAGTGTAAGTGGAAAGATCACTTATTGCTAGTGAGAGCTGAAGAACTCAGACCAAATGACAGGTGAAGAGATGCTGCCTTAAAGCAAACATTGGTTAAAAAATTCTGTTTTGCACCAAATTCTATTGGCAAAGTGGATATTAAAATCATTTCAGAGCACATGAAGCTTTCAAAAGATGTTTGTTTTAAAGAATATGGTCAGCTTTGTGGTCAAAAAGTGAAGCTCGGTAATGCACAGTAATAACCGTAGTATAATTACTGGCCACAAAATACCAGGTGTTCAACCAAGCCTTTTCTACCCATTTAAGAGAGCCAAGCCAAGCAAAAACGCCCTGCCTAGCCATACCCAGAAGTTCAAAAGCTCAGCCTTTGTCACCAGGAAGGAATTAATTTAAAGAGCAAAGCCATTAACAGGCACAACCAGGCATTTTGTTGTAAACACCTTATTGCTAATATATGTTGAGAGCTAAACTTTCTCACATTTGCAAGAGGCCTGCTTGAGAGGGAATTTTAAAAAGCCAGGCTCAAGGCTGTTTTCTTTTTTGGATTTCTGATGACATATCTATGGGATGTGCATAATGGGGAGGTACTGGCTTTGGAATCCAAAGGCTCCCCCAGCTATCGTTTGACCGAAGAGTTCGAGTGTTCCCAGTATGGTGAACAGATCGCATTAGTGTCAAGGGAATGAAAGTGCAGAACACAGACAAAACACAGAAGTGCTATAGGGAAGAAACATATTAAGAGACCTAACAATGCACTTCCTCATTATATGTAAGGAAACTATTTCCTAGATTCCTTGAGCCATAAAAAGCCAAGTGCATTTGCTTAAGTTAATAAATGTTATTTAATTATATAATGACAGTACTGCAGCACAGTGTTTTGTTTCCTCTCCTTTTATTGCTTCCTGTTAGTTACTGAGAGAAATCCAATGTAACTTTTTTATACTCCACTAATGATGAGGCTATCTCATTTGTTCTGTTCGTGCTTCCCGATATATGTGTATGTGTGTATATAATCAAATTGAATAAGATGACCATATTGTGTGGTTGCTACAAACACAGATGTAAGGTTAAAGATGGGGCCCTATTTTGCTAGAGCAAGACCCCATTGTAAAAGCCCTTTGCCTTGCTTCAGAATTAGTTGTTCTGTCCTGAGAGAAAAGGAAGAAACTTCAGTTCTCAGAACAACTGAAAAATCTGAGGTATAACCTTATTCTTCTTTCCTAACCCTGGCAGGAGAATGAAGTTCTACATTCAGCTAAGGTACCCATCCCGCTTGGTCTGTCAGTGCTGCACATCCAGGGACAATCTGGGGCTCCCTATGCTCAGCTGATGGAGTCCACGGGCCCTCTGTGCTTCTTTGCAGCTAGTGGCCGAGGAGGCAACAGTATAGCGACACCACTGAACGGGAAGTGTGACGGGGACTGTTCAGAGCACCTTCTCACCTAGTCCTCTCTGCATGCTTTCTCGTGAGCGCCTACCCGCCTTTCATACATGAGGAGATTGAGGAAAAGAGAGTAAGTTATTAGATTTAACCCTGTGGAATTCCTGTGTTTGCAGGTCAAAAGGTCTAATATTTACAAGCTCATATGATTCAACCTAATACTTGCCCAATATTATAGAGTTAGTAGGGGGTGATGCCAGAGTTTGAATTCTCAAGTACCCCAAAATAGTAACTGCATATCTATTTCATTTATTTTATTTTATTTTTTTAGAAGATTTTATTTATTTGACAGAGAGAGAGAGAGAGAACAAGTGGGGTGAATGGCAGAGGAAAAGGGAAAAGCAGGCTCCCCGTGGACCCCAGGATGTGGGGATCATGACCTATATTGAAGGCATAACTGACTTAACCAACTAAGCCATCCAGGAGCCCCTGTATTTCAGATGACAGACTGGGGCTCAGGGCAAATGCATTTAAAAATAAATAAATAGTGGGATCAGGAGACTACTTCCTTTCTTCTACAGTCTCTGGTTTCAACTACTGACTTTATTCACGTCACACTGTGAAAGTTGGCTCAGTTCAGAAGGAATGCCCTCCCTGCCTGTGGCTACCATTCCTGCTGTGCAGCTGCAACCAACCCATCAAACCAGCTCTCTCAGGCTGGCTGCCTCGAAATGCCTGTCTATAAACATCTCCCTTCCAGGACAACACTGAGCTACACAGGCCGTCACCCCAGCTGAACTCCCACCGTTAGGGCCATTTGGCTACAGCCATATGCCTTCCTCCCAGAGCCATTGTTCAAATTCCTCTGCAAACCCCTTTATCCTTTCCTGTTAACACACCGATGATTAGTTTATCGTCAGATTACATAAACTCAGGACTTGGATGGAGCGAATTTTGTTTGAGGGCTGATGGGTAAGGTCAAGAGCATGAGGATGAATCATGAGCTGTTTGAGGTGGCAATAACTTTAGAAGCTGTATTGGCCGATCCCAGCATTTAACAGCTAAGGAGACCTAATCAGGTATCAGAGCCTTGGCATCTTGATTTTTAGGGTGACCAATCACCCCAGTTTGCCAGGGACTGAGGGGTTTCCTGGTACGTGGGACTTTCAGTGCTCAGCCTGGGGAATTCTAAGATAAACCAGAACTAGCTGGCCACCCTACTTCATTTGGAGCCTCAAACTCTCCTGCTTCTCTGGCCAGGTCAGACTCAAGCAGGACCCTGCAGTCAAGGCTTCAGAACTGCTCCATACAGCTCAAAAGCCCCAGGTGGGAAGATGACCGCAAACACAAATTTACATGGCCGTTTCATTGAGGCTAGTCCCCGAGGGGTCAGTCTCTAGGCTCGAACACGGAGGCCACAAGGAGGCAGCCATGTGAGGTAAGGTTGAATCGGCCTCATGACTAGACCCTGAGCCTCTGGGGCCACAGCATTTGGCCAAACTGATTCCATCGACTCCGTCTCTGAAGATTAGGCTGAGGTCTGGTTTATTCAATCCGTAGAGCTGAGCTGCTGTATAAGCAGAGCCTGCAAGGAGAGGGCTGTTGCTGTTGTCCGCTCCGTGCAGCTGCGGGGAGGACAAAATGGAGAAGTACTCGGGCAGGGAGAAGGGTCAGCAGGGTGCTACCATCGCTTCCTTTTTCAGAAGTTTTGTCATTCGGAGGTTTTGAATCCTGCAATAAGCAGTCATTCTTGGCTAACCTTGGACTTTTCCCCTTAAATGTCATGCACCTAATTTTTAAATATTTCTTGGTTTTACTTCTCTTCCTGGTCTATTTTGTCCCCAGCCCTTGGTTGCTTGGCAGTTGTCTTCCCCACCAGGCCTGCATTCTGTTCTGCTGGGACCTCGCCTCTGGTTCATGCCCTAAATGTGGGGGCGAGTATATGTTGAATAGGGAAGGGATGAAAGGGGAAGGGAAGGAAGGAGCAATGCAAGGATCCCAGTCAGGCAAAACACTAGTTCTCTGTAATAGTCTCTTCTCCGCATGCATTCCTATCCCCCCAACACACCTGCTAGAATCTAAATCGGTCCTGATCCTTCCTTGTTCTCATCCCTTCGCGAGACATCCTTGTTAGTGCCCAAATAACAAATTTGTTGATCGGGTAAGCAAATCACTTTTAATGGGAAGTCAGAGGTGAATACCTCAAAATTAAATCTTAACTGTGACTTGTGCAGTTAATATTCCTTCTAGGTTGTCTTAACATGTTAGTGAACTTAATTCCAGGGGAGGGATCTGAAAGCAGGGGAGGAGGCAAGCGGCACAGTGGAGAATTATTCTGGGAAGAGTTCTGTGGTAAGTGTTGCCAGATTTAGCAAAGAAAAATTCAGGATGCCCAGTTGAATTTGAATTGCACATAAACAACAGAGAATTTTTTAGTCTAAGGATGTCCATTGCAATATTTGTGATGTACTAAAAATTATTCGTTTATCTGAAATTCAAATTTAACTCAGTGTCCTATATTTTATCTGGCAACCCTGCGACCCATGAGGCCTCCCAGATAGGGAGCCTGTGCAGTAGAAGGCCAGGATGGTTGCAGAGTCTGGAACACTTTCCAAATGTCTGGCAGAAGGGAACCAGTCCACCCGAGAGAGCAACACGTGGTACAGTCTCTGTCCTCAAAGCCAGGTCTGCTGATGCGTGGGGGCATCTGAAGTAGGCATGAACCAAAAAACCCTGGAAACCTGCCAAGGTGCCAGTGAAAAGGGTGTGTTCTGCTGGATCCTTCCCAGAAGATACAGTGTCTGGTTCTGGTGCTGACAACTAACCTATCTGATATCCATCGCACTAAAACATTATTTTTAGATCTGAGGAAGGACTGGCAAGGTTTTAAAAATAAGGTAGTGTTGTAGGGAGAACTACATTCGAGAAGCTCAATCCTGACAGGAAATGCAGGCCGTGGGCCTGCTAGCATGAGACCTAGAAAAAGATGGGTACCAGCAGCTTTCCACATAAAAATGCCAAAGACTAAGACCCCACACTTTTCTTATAAACAAAAGTGATGCTACTAGCTTCAAGAAAATTGCTTTTACCACCTGTAATAATCTTTTTTTTTTTTCCTAACGAATGATGAGAGAGGCTGTTTTGTTATGTGGTTTTGGCTTCTGCATTGACTCTACCTTCAATCCTTCTTCTCCAACCTGCTGTGTGTCTGGGAAGCCAACCCTTAAGGACTCCCTTCTCCTCTGTCTTCTGGTTAGGACCAGCCACGAGGAGACATCAGCAAGAGACTGGAGGTTGGGAGGACAGATAAGGCAGAAGAATAGATCTGGGGTGCTTGGGTGGCTCAGCTGGTTAGACGTTAGGCAAGTGGGGGGAGGGGCAGAGGGAGAGGATTCTCCCACACAATCTCTCTCTCTCTCTCTCTCTCTCAAATAAATAAATCTTTTAAAAGAATTTTAGCACAGTCCCAATAAAAATATCAGCTTTTATTCTCTTTGAACCTGACAAAATAATCCTCAAATCTTTATTGGGAAGAGGAGGAGAATAGCCAGGGAAGTTCTGAAAAGAGAAGAAATACGTACTTCTGTGTGCAGTAGAAGGTGGAATGGCTGGCCCTACTAGATATTAAAACACATTATAAAGCCTCAGTAATTAAAACAATATGGGCCTAGTCCATAAATGAACATATAAATGAATGGAACAGATGAGAATGTTCTGATATAGACCTAAAGAGATGCAGGTATTAGTATGAGATAAAGGTGGTATTGCTAATTGCCAAGGAAAAGATCATTCAGTAAATAGCACTGGTATAACTGAATGGCCATCTGGAATAAAACTGGACCCATATTACACATTATACACTAAAGTACATTACAAATACCAGATAAGGAGGTTTTTTTTTTTTTTTAAGACAATATTTATTTATTTGACAGAGAGAGACGTAGCAAGAGAGGGGATACAAGCAGGGAAAGTGGGAGAGAATGATGCAGCCTTCCTGCTGAGCAGGGAGCCCAATGCTGAGCTAGATACCAGGACCCTGGGATCATGACCTGAGCCGAAGGCAGACCCTTAACTGACTGAGCCACCCAGGCACCCCTCAGATAAGTTTTTTTTAAGATTTTATTTATTTGACAGACAGAAATCACAAGTAGGCAGAGAGACAGGCAGAGAGAGAGAGGAGGAAGCAGGCTCCCCGCTGAGCAGAGAGCCCGATGTGGGGCTTGATCCCAGGACCCTGGGATCATGACTTGAGCCGAAGGCAGAGGCTTTAACCTACTGAGCCACCTAGGTGCTCCAGATAAGTATTTAAATATAGAAAATTACAACTAAAATCACTAGAAGAGGGGCGCCTCTGTGGTTCAGTTGGTTAATCGTCCAACTCTTGATTTTGGTTCAGGTCATGATCTGGAGGTTTTGAGATCAAGCCTTAGGTAGGTCTGGGTAGGGCTCCACTCTGGGCATGGAGCCTGCTTAAGATTCCCCCACCCCCACTGTTGTCTCTCTCAAATAAATAAAATAAAATCACTAGAAGAGGGGTACCTGGCTGGCTCAGTTGGAAGAGCATGTGACTCTTGATCACAGGGTTGTGAGTTTGAGCCCCACGTGGGGTGTAGAGGTTGCTAAAAATAAACAAACTTAAAAAAAATTATGTTATTTAAAAAGTAATAACAATAAAATCACTAGAAGAAACTAAGAGAATTTCTTTATAACCTTGGAATGTCTTTGTAAATGTGACTGAAAAATCCAGAAGCCGTTTAAAAATTGATAAAATTGATTACATTAAAATAGTTTCTTTTGTGAATAAGAAAAATCACCATCATTAATGTTAAATGACAAATGGGAAAAAGTATTTTTAACTCAGATAACAAAGCACTAATATCCCTTATATAAAAGCACTACTAGAAATAAGTAAGAGAAAAAGTTGATAACCCAAAAGAAAAATGGGGAATGGAATGAATAAACAACCAAAGGGTACCAGTTCCAACAAGCAATTCTCAGACACCAGTTGGATGTCCTACAATTTAACTCCATTCTGACACTGTTTACCCGGAGATAGCCTCAGATCTCTTAGATTAAGGTTTCAGTCCTGCAAGACTGCCAATCCTCCACTTCGGATGCCAAAAGCAAGTCCAGGTTGTCACCTGTGCTTCCAAAGTTGGGTTGTAGATTAGAGAATCCAACAACCCCCTTCTTGCATTTGATTAATTTGCTATAGCAGCCCACAGAACTCACAGAAACATTCTACTTCCTAGGTTACCAGTTTATTATGAAAGGATGTAACTCAGGAGTAGCCAGCTGGAAGAGATGCAAAGAGCAAGTAAGAAGAAAGCCACAGAGTTTCCATACTCTCTGAGAGCTCCACTCTCCCAGAATCTCCACATGTTCACCAACCCAGAATCTCTCTGAGCCTTTAAAGTTTGTTTGTTTGTTTTAAGAATTTTATTTATTTATTTGATAGAGATCACAAGTAGGCAGAGCAGCAGGCAGAGAGAGAAGGAGAAGCAGACTCCCTGCTGAGCAGAGAGCCTGATTCGGGGGGCTCCATCCCAGGACCCTGGGATCATGACCTGAGCTGAAGGCAGAGGCTTTAACCCACTGAGCCACCCAGGTGCTCTTGTTTTTTTTTGTTGTTGTTGTTGCTGTTGTTTTTAATGGGGTCTTCATAACATGGGCATGATTAATTAGATCATTGGTCATTGGTGATTGAATGCAATGTCCACTTCCTCTCCCATCCCAGGAGGTTAGAGAGGTGTGACTGTAAGTTCCAAGCCTCTAATCAAAGATTGGCTCCCTTGGCGACTAGCCCCCATCCTTAGGTGCCGTCCAAAAGTCACCTCATTAACATATCTTTATTGTGGCTCATCACTTAGGAAATTCTAAGAGTTTTAGGAGCTCTGCCAGAAACTTATGGAGACCAAACACATATTTCTTATTATAAATAACAGTCATACCTCAAAGAAAAATTCATAAATATGTGAAGAGATATTCAACTTCACTCATAAGAGAAATGCAAATTAAAGCTCTGTTGATATATCATTTTTTACATATCAGATTTTCAAACACCTAAAAGTTACATTATTTTTGTGGGATTGTAAATTGATACAATTCCATGGAGGGGAATTTAGCAAAATGCATCAATCTTACAAATGTACATATCCTTTAACCCAATAATTCCTTGTAATCAAATACATCAAATGAATATATTTGATACATAAAGTGGCCTAGGTACAAAGTTAGTCATGGTAGCAATACTTGTTATAGCAAAACTGAAAACAAGCCAGTGTCCATCAGTATGAAATTGCTTAAGTAAATCATAATGCCTTCTATATATTATAATATTATTCAGCCATAAAAAGAACAGAAATACATAAATATATGTATGTACATAAAAATATGCTGTACTGGGGTGCCTGGGTGGCTCAGTGGGTTAAAGCCTCTGCCTTTGGCTCAGGTCATGATCCCAGGGTCCTGGGATGGAGCCCAGCATCAAGCTCTCAGCTCAGCAGGGAGCCTGCTTCTTCCTCTCTCTCTGCCTGCCTCTCTGCCTATTTCTGCCTACTTGTGATTTCTCTCTCTGTCAAATAAATAAATAAATAAATAAAATCTTCCAAAAAATAAAAGAATATGCTGGACTGATACGTAAAAATCTCCAAAATGCAGTATATACTATCTACTGCCTTTTGTGTGAAAAAAAAAATATATATATATACATATAAGTATGTGTTTGTGTATGCCTAAACTACTCTGAAACAACAGTCCAAGAAACCTGTAACAGTAGATTGGGAGGAGATCTAGTGAATGGGAGACAGGAATGGGAAAGAAATTTTCACCTTTCATATTTTTTAAATATTTGGACCATGGGTATATATTACTTATGCAAATATTAAATACTGTAAAGGTGCTTCTGAAAAAAATCACTATAGAAATGCCTAAAGTAGGACTTGAATGTTCACCTACCCCTAAACCTACCACTCAGAGAAGGCCAATGTCAACAGATGGCTATTGACCTTAAGAGACTGAGTCAGTGAGAAGGAGATAGGATACTTTTTAAAAAAATCATATATTAGGCAAGGAAAACACTATTTTCTGAGGCTCTGAAATGTTGTCATGGCACTGCCAAATCCACTTAGACCAGAGATAAGTAGTGGAAATAAATATTGGCCTCCTTCTGCACACTTACCATGAGCCACGGGGCTTACATAGCACATTCAATCCTATGTAAGTTCGGGCATATGTAAAATTAGAACTAGAATAATTCTGAATTAGGTAACCATGTAAAAGTGAATGGTAGAGGCCATTAGCTCTAATGGGCTAAGTATTATGTGGATGTGAAATCAAGACATTAACATTTCAGCAAATGAAAATGTTTATGTAGTCTGAAAAGTCTTGGCAATGAAAGCACAGAATTCAGCCAGCAAAGGCTTCTAAATTACAAACATAAAAGAGTTGCAAAGAACACTAAAAATTATTCCTGATTTTCCACTGCTGTTATTAAAAATTATTAAAAATCTTTTCTCACTGGAATCTGACATTCCACTGGTGCAATGAAGCAAATACCATGTTACCAAGATCCCCTCAAGATCATGTTCTTTGACTCAGAAAATTCCTTGGTGAGTAGTAAATGAATGTTATAAGTAGCTATGAAAAAAACATATAGAGCCTCCCCATTTCAAAGTAAATATCAGAGTGTCTAGCCAAACCAGTAGTTGATATTTTTAATATATGCGCCTTATTACAACACAAAAAAACCTATGTTGATACAGTACACTCTCTTTCCTCTCTTCTTATAAAAGTGGTGTGTTGCTTTTGGAAGAAACTTTAGAAATCAACAAGTCTACTCACACAATCACTCATTCTTTTAACAAATAATTATCTAGTGCACCCATGTTATCAAAGCAAAAAGCAGTAGGATAAGATGATGTGTAACACAGTTTCTGTCTCTTGCGAATCTTGCCTGAACTAACTCCTTTATTTTTATTTTGAGGTATCTCTAGGTCTCGAGTTCAGACCAGTACTTCTTTTGATTATGCCAAACATCGAGCATTTATGAAAATAACTAAATCTAAAGGAATGGCAATTGCCTAGTGTTACTCCAAGGTTTTCACATAGTAATTTTTTGGTTTTGGATTATCATTTCAGAGGATCTAGTTGCTCTTCATCTTCCCAAATAACTTTATATACATTATAACAGCTTCACAAAACTTTTGTTTCACAAATGTGGAAACTGATGTGGGTGAGATTAATCAGCTTTCCCTGCATCACACAGCTAGGAAGTAAATGAACTGAGATCTGTCAATAGTGCTTGTATTCTTTCTTACCATAGTACCCAGCAGGATGCATCAAAATGTAAGCTTTACAAATTGTAATTAGTATTAATATTTAAGAGTACATGATTGTCATTGTCATTTTGATTGTTAAATATTCCGCTGCTTCACAGAGAATTTCTTAGAGAAAAGCACACTGTAACTGTAAACAATGTATTTCTGAGCAGCTTAATGTCAGTTCAAGAAGACCATGAAATGACACTGGATAACTATGCATTTTGGTCATTACAATACTCTGCATTAAAATGTCCAATGTATAAATGAAGTTAGTGGTTTTTTCCAACATTATAGTCCTTTAACTTTTTATCCTCAAACCTTCTTTTTTAAAAATATTTTATTTATTTATTTGACAGAGAGAGAGAGAGAGAATAAGTAAGCAGAGCGGCAGGGAGAGGGAGAGAGAAGCAGGCTCTCTGCTGAGCGGAGATGCTGGGTTCGATCCCAGGACCCTGGAATCATAACCCAAGCCGAAGGCAGCCGCTTAACCAAGTGAGCCACCCAGGCACCCTTATCCTCAAACCTTCTTATAACCTTATCTTTTGTTCAATCGAACTGCGTTGCTCTTTTGAATAGCCATATCAAGTCTTATTATATTTTTTTAAGTTACTATAATATTTTTATGTTATATTATTATTATTTTTTAAAAGATTTTATTTATTTATTTGACAGAGATGACAAGTAGGCAGAGATGCAGGTAGAGAGAAAGAGAGGGAAGCAGACTCCCTGCTGAGCAGAGAGCCTGATGTGGGACTCCATCCCAGGACCCTGAGATCATGACCTGAGCCGAAGGCAGCGGCTTAACCCATTGAGCCACCCAGGCGCCCCATTATTATGTTTTTTAAAAGGTACCTGATTTTTCTTTTTTTAGCCACATTGGTATGACTCTTCTCCTAACACACAAGCTCCTCTGCTTTTAAGCCTTCCAAGGAGCAAGACAATCACTTTACAGTGAATTATTGATGCACAGCTTACTCAGAGTAGGGTTTGGATTTTTGCAAAAATCATTGGATTTTGCATAGATCATGAAGGTGATCTATAGTAAAAGATAATTTAGGTAGAGTCTTGTGATTGAATTTGCCACTGATTGTAGGTTGGTTTTAAAGACCTTGGACCTTGGAATCAGACCATAAAATCTGAACTGTGTTCCTTAAAGTGATATTCTTCAAATTCACCTGTGAGCCACTAGCAATCACATACAGGTTTCTAGGGGCTCTTGTAATTTCTTTCTTTCTTTCTTCTTCTTTTTTTTTTTTTTTAATGTATCTACACATTTAGATCATTAGGAGAGGGTTGGTAAGCAGCAATCAAAAAAGAAAGACAAAAATGTGGAAATCTTAAATTTAATTTCAACATAAAAATTATACTACAGCATATATATAGCTTTATTATATCCCATCAGCATGAAATTATGCTGTACCCTTCAAAATATATCATACACTTAACTGATGTCCATGGCAAAAATTATGGTATAGAGTATAGTCCGTATGTTGTTAAATTATTCACAAATACTTGATTTATTGTGAATAAATTACTGTAAATAAGAATTGGGTGTTATTTTGGGACCTAGGTTGGCCTAGTGAAAAAGCAAAGGTTTTGGAATGAGCTAAACCTAGGATTTCACATGAACTCTGCTGTGGAAGCTTGGCCAAGTTACTGAATGGAGTTGTGTGACCTTAGCCAAGTTACTATATCAGATTGAACTAAGCTTTATCACTTGTAAAGTGGTTGTTGTGAGGATTAGTAATGACTGACAAAAGGTTTGGAAGTAAAGGCTCTTATACAGTAGGTGCTCAATAAAGTCAAGTCTCACATGGGACACTTCACAAAGTAAGTACGATGATTTTGTATTAAACTGAATTGATATGGGGCGCCTGGGTGGCTCAGGGGGTTAAAGCCTCTGCCTTCGGCTCAGGTCATGATCCCAGGGTCCTGGAATCGAGCCCCGCATCAGGCTCTCTGCCCGATGGAGAGCCTGCTTCCTCCTCTCTCTGCCTACTTGTGATCTCTCTCTGTCAAACAAATAAATAAAATAAAAATAAATAAATAAATAAATTGAATTGATAAAGAGGAAATTAAGTGCTGGTGTTATATGACCTTCCTCCTGGAATTGACAATTGAAATTGAAAGGACATATTTCCTGCTGACAATACAGTACTTACTTCCCTAGAAGACTAAAACAGACCAACCTTAGTAAGAAATGTCTCCATAATGTTCCTTTATGGCGAAGTCTATAGGATACACAAAAACTTATGAATAAGTATTGTCACAAATCTTATCTTATGAATTGTCACAAATCTATCTTATGAATAAGTATTGTCACAAAATATCTATTTTTCCAGTGTTTAGGTCTTTGTTGTTAACATTGTTAATAAATCTTCAGTGACTTTGTCAGGGTAGTTAATAGATGATTTTAACTAATTCAGTTTAAACTGTTTATGGTAATTAGGGTTTCAAAGAGAGAGGGCTCAAGGAGGTAAAAGAAACAGGTAATATTTGATGCTTCTCAACTGAGTTCAGAAAGTATGAGTAAGTAGGTCCACCAATGCATGGTGCATGGAAGAAATTCTGAGATACCAGTAGAAAGTAAAAGCTTAGTATTTTGTAGTTTCTTTTTTTTATAAACTCAAATTTGCATTAAGATGCCTATTTTCTATTTTCTGGAATTTTTATGTCATTTAAATCAATAGTTAATGTTATTTTTTCCCATAATTCCTCTTTGATTATCTAACAGCAAAATTTCTTTGTTCTTTTCCCTAAAGGGCAGGGGAGAGGCAAAAAGAGAGGAAGAGGGAGCAAGAGAATCTTAAGCAGGCTCCATGCCCCATACAGAGTTCCATCCACGCATGGGGCTCAATCTCACAACATTGAGACCATGACCTAAACCAAAACCAAGAGTCAGTTAATCAACTGACTAAATCATCCAGGCACTTCCTAAAACTGTTTTTTTGGGGGAAAGCATTGTGTCAATTTTTCATAAAAATGAAGAGACAAACCTGACCCTGTGCCATTAGGTTGGGTAGATCCACTGCCCCTTTCTGTGGCATCCACCACTTCCTGGCTGTGGGCAATTCTGATGTTTCATTACTGGACCTTAAGAGCCTTGAGGGTAGAATTCATATTTCATTCATCTGGGTCTTCCCTCAACCCCCCAGCACAGAAAGTCCCATCAACTGTTATTTTTTAAATGATTAAATTGCCTAGATACTTTTTGACAAAACATTTCAGAAAACAGTTCTACTCAAATTCCCTGGTTAACAATTTTTTTTTTTCTTTTTGACATCCAAGGGAAGCAGCAAATTTTCATGCTTAAGGACTTAAGTACCAAAGTGACCTGCTCAGCTACTTATTACTTGGCCATTGATAAAAGATAGCTAGCACTCCAGGCCTCAGTTTCCTCATTTTAGAGAAGGTAATAATATACCTCTGTCAGGGCGCCTGGGTGGCTCAGTCAGTTAAGCGTCTGCCTTTGGCTCAGGTCATGATCCCAGGGTCCTGGGATAAGGCCCCACATCAGGCTCCTTGCAAGGAGCTTTCTTCTCCCTCTCCCTTTGCCTGCCATTCTGCCTACTTGTGCTTGCTCTTTCTCTCTCTTTCTCTGTCAGATAAAAAAATAAAAATTAAAAAAAATAATAATATACCTATGTCATTAGTTTTCTGAGAGGATTAAATAAAATGATCCATGTAAAGTGCATAGCCCATAGTCAAAACTCAATCTTATTTTACTTTATTTTGAGATTTTATATATCTATTTGAGAGAGAGCACAAGCAGGGGAAGGGACAGAAGGAGAGGGACAAGCAGACCCACTGAGCCACCCAAAAAACTCAATTTTTTTTTAAGTTTTTATTTATTTATTTGACAGACAGAGATCACAAGTAGGCAGAGAGACAGGCAGAGAGAGAGGAAGGGAAGCAGGCTCCCTGCTGAGAAGAGAGCCCAATGTGGGGTTCGATCCCAGGACCCTGGGATCATGACCTGAGCCGAAGGCAGAGGCTTTAACCCACTGAGCCACCCAAAACTCAATTTTTAAAAAGCAAGTGAATTCATACATTTACCATCACAAACTTTTTAAAGTTTATGAACCCCGAATACTGAAATATTTTATCTTTCATGAGGAGAAAGAAATGTGATGGGGGCACTTGAATGGCCCAGATTAAGCATCTGACTCTTGATTTTTGTCAGGTCATGATCTGAGGGTTGTAAATTCAAGCCCTGCATCAGGTTCCATGCTGAGCGTGGAGTCTGCTTGAGATTTTCTCTCTCCCTCTCCCTCTGTCCCTCCTCTAGCTCTACCTCTCTCAAATAAATAAATAAACAAACAAAATATTTAAAAGACAAACAACAACCCAAAAAAAAAAAAAAAAGGAAGGAAAAGGAAGGAAGGAAGAAAAAAGAAAGAAATGTGATGAACAGTTACCTAAACCTTACCAGGAAAGATAGCTTTAAACTGGCAGCAAAGTTACTGCATATTAGGTTTTTTTAGAAGCACACAACCAGAGGAATTTAATTTATTAGAAGAAGTGCAAAGATTATAATAGTATATATTCTTGTCAGTACATTTGATACCAATGCTCTTAGACCTTTTCATTAAAACAGAAAAACAAAAAAACCCTACCATTAGGTAGAGAGGCTGAAGTTGCCAACAGTTCATTTAGTTTTTTCCTGCCCTTCACTTTGAGGATCTTACATGTAGAAATCCTGTTCTCATATTTGTTTACAAGTTTTCTCTCTAATGAAAAATATTTTATCATTCTGTCTATGGGGAACTAATTAAACAGAACGTGGAAAAATGTCATCTCCAAGGAGTCTTGCTGTCAGTACTCTCAGTAAATAGAGCACAGCCAAGGGACTCTACAGAGACCTGACCTAGAGTGGACTGAGACTGGCTTTAGAATTGGCCAGCCTCATAAAATAATTTTCTTGAGTTTTGAGCAACTCACATCATTGTTTTGTAGCCCTCTGACTTATAATACTGAATCTAATCACGTCACCATGATTTGTAGAAAATATTTTTTAAATATATGAAATAATTATCATCTTTAAGAAACTAGGTTATTAATCTCCTCTAAAAATAAGGTGCTAGGATATAAATAAAATTTACAACTAACCCTTTAGGGTTGGTCCAATATCAAATTTGCCTTCAAAAGTCCTAGTCAAGGGTACCTGGGTGGCTCAGACGGTTAAGCATCTGCCTTCAGCTCAGGTCATGAATCCAGTGTCCTGAGATCAAGTACCAAATCAGGCTCCCTGCTCAGTGGGAAGCTTGCTTCTTCCTCTCCTGTTCCCCCTGCTTGTGCTTTCTCTCTCCATATAGCAAACAAATAAATCTTTTTTAAAATTAAAAAAAAAAAAAAGAAAAAGAAATAAAATCTCAGAAAGAAAGAAAGAAAGGAAGGAAGGAAGAAAGTCCTGGGCAATTTGTTGCATGAGAAGAATGTACTAGCAAGATCAGGAAATGTTATTCCATTCCTGCCTCTGCCAATAGCTAGCTAGCTAGATCACAATAGCTAGCTCTGTGATCATTGGTAATAACTTCACCCTTCAGTTTTCTCAAATGTAAAAGTTGGGCTAGATAAGGGAGGAAAAACACCTAATATGTGCTACTACTCCTGTCATTCTGTGTCCAGGGCAGACATTTTTTTTTTTTTTTGAAGATTTTTTATTTACTTATTCGACAGACGGAGATCGCAAATAGGCAGAGAGGCAGGCAGACAGAGAGGAGGAAGCAGGCTCCCCGCTGAGTGGAGAGCCCAATGCCGGGCTCAATTCTAGGACCCTGGGATCATGACCTGAGCCAAAGATAGAGGCTTTAACCCACTGAGCCACCCAGGCCACCCCAGGGCAGACGTTATTAATCAACCACTGAAATTTTTCTACCAAACTGGGAAGCTGCTTCTGAATTCTCAACAAAGCATTGTAGAGTTGGTAATCAAAGTAAAATGTACTTGCCACCTTTTGGTCAGCTTTAAAGGTTTTTCTGATTCTGATTATTACTCAAAGGCCAAAATGAGAATCTATGAAATAGCAAACGCCAAAAGACAAATACCATGGCAAATCTTACTTCTTTTTTTCACATTCCAATCTCTGAGAGTGTTAAAGACTTTGCCTGAAAGTCCTGTCCATGAGGATACTTTGCTCTTCCATGATTGCACTCAGCTTTTTGTTTGTCCAGAATAGACACAGTTTCATTTTTTTCTCTAATTCTAAAAATGTTTACTGTAAAAATTTGAACAGTGCAGAAAAGTACAAAATAAAAGTGAAAATTACCTGATACCCAACACCGCTTATTACTATTTGGTAACTGATCTTCCAGACATAGCTCTATGTATAAGTGTTTTTCTGTACTCTATTTTTTTTAATATGGCAATGTTATGTATCATTCTGAAGTTATGGTTCTTAGTCTCTCCTCAGTGTACTCACAGAACTCCATCTTCGTGTGGGGACTCCTATTCAGAGTGAAACTTAGCAAAGATAAGAGTAGATTGAAAGAGTAAAGGATCTTTAGACCCTTACCACAACCACACTTAAAGATGTGGACAAATTCTCCAGGCTCCATTCTGTAGATACAGAATGAAAAGATTTGCAAAGCTTGTGGTTAAAATTCAATTTGAAAATGAAATGGACCTAGTGGCTCGTGAGAAAAGCAAGTGTTCCTCCTCTACCCCATACCCCATCCCCACTTTTTTTTGCTTATTATTATAAAAGTAGTGGGCATTTATTTAGGAAAATATAGACAGACAAAAATGAGGGGGGAAAAAACCGTAAGTAATCTAATCAGAATATTTGTGATTGGGGCGCCTGGGCAGCTCAGTTGGGTAAGCATCTGTCTTTGGCTCAGGTCATGATCCCAGGGGCTCAACCTGATCCAAGGGTCCTGGGATAGAGCCCAACATTGGGCTCCCTCCTTAGCTGGGAGCCTGCTTCTTCCTCCCCCTCCCCTCTCCCCCCATACTCTCTCTCAAATAAATAAAGAAAAAATTTTTTTAAAGAAAGAATAATTATGACTAAGATTTTGGAGCATATATGTTCAGTCTTTTTTTTTCCCTATGCATATATATTTATATAAGTATCAACACAGAATTCAAAAGCACTCTTTAAACTGGGTTTTTCTCTTCACTCACTGCATTGCAGTTTCTGCAGAGCATTGTTTCTATTATCAGCAGGAAACTGTACAAGTTAAAACTGGCTTTGGAGATATACAGCTCTTTGTATCAGTAGTTTGCATAGTGAGGTTTGCACGCCAAGGAACCAAGGTTATGGGTGTGTTTTGAAATTAATACACTGATTACTTTGAATACTGCTATACAGGAGCTCACTGGCCACACTGCTCCTGAAGTTCAAATTCCCTCAGCAGATATTCAGCAAGAATCTTACATAACTGGTATAAATGAGGTCATTATGAGGGTCAGAATTTCTACATGCATTTATATCTCCACCTATTATTGATGAAATGTCTATGTTCCTTAGGGGTATTGTGATAAGAATATCTCATCATCCACCATCATCTATCTAATGGTATGATACTGATGTATGCTGTGAGAAAGTGACTTACTTTTTATGTAGCAACAAGTCTATTTTATAGGAAAGATATCTTCCTCACTCACAGGGAAGTCAATTTGCTTCAAAGGGTTTGAGACTCTATTAAATTGCAAAATACCATCCCTATATGTGCCCCCAATGATGGTGAACAAACAAAAGGCAGCCAGGAGAAAACTTGCCTTTGATATTTAATATATGCTTTTTGCTATCTATTGCTGAGAAACAAGCCACCCCCAAAATTTAGTGGCTGAAAACAACTGATTATAATCTCTTGCAATTCTCTGGGCTGATTAGGCACAGCCAGGCAGTCTTCTATAGGCCTTGCTTGGAGTCTCTCATTGATGATGTCAGATTGCAGTTGGGGGCTGGAGTTCACTGGGTGGGCTAGAAGGCTCCAAGATGGTTTTTTCACTCCATGTCTGGTGCTTTGGTTCACATAGCCTTCCTCTCCACCTGGAGTCTTTTCCTCCAGGGTTTCTGATAGACTTCTTCCATGATGGCTGACTTCTTGTAGAAAATTTAAAATTTCAGGACTTTATGACTTGGGCAGAGACCTGGCATAGTATCAGTTTCACCCTCTTTCCATAAGTCAAAGCAACTCAGGGCCAGTCTTGATTCAATGTAGGGGGACTATACAAGCATATCAATATGAGGAGGGGTGATTCACTGGGTGCCATTTTTGGAACCTAGTTACCCAATATCCTCCAACTGTATGCTGGACAAATTCAGAATTTTGACTATAATTCCAAAAGATATTTTCTAGCTCAAACACAGAGTACAATTAAAAAGAAAGTGAAGGGGCGCTTGGGTGGTTCAGTGGGTTAAGCCTCTGTTCTCTGCTTGGATCACCATCACCACTATCCAAATCTCGGGCTCTCTGCTTAGCAGGGAGGCTGCTTCCCCTCTCTCTGCCTGTCTCTCCGCCTACTTGTGATCTCTCACAAATAAATAAATAAAATCTTAAAAAAATAAAATAAAAATAGGGCGCCTGGGTGGCTCAGTGGGTTAAGCCTCTGCCTTTGGCTCAGGTCATGATCCCAGGGTCCTGGGATCGAGCTCCTCATCGGGCTTTCTGCTCAGCGGAGAGCCTGCTTCCCCTCTCTCTTTGCCTGCCTCTCTGCCTACTTGTGATCTCTTTCACTCTGTCAAATAAATAAATAAAATCTTTTTAAAAAATAAAAATAAAATAGAAAGAAAGTGAAAAAAAAAAAAAGGGAAGTCGCCTCAAGGTGATAAAGGATTCTAAAGCAGTAGGTGCTTTCATAGCCTTGTCAAACTTGGCAGATTAGATCACAGAGAAGGTGAAATAAGTGGGTCACTGCATCACCACTATACAAACTTTATGTACTCAGAAGACTTAATAATGCTTATTTTTTTAATAATAACTCTAGAACAAAGTATTATAATTCTGAAACATTAGAAGCATATATGGAGGGTTGTTTTTCCATAGACAGGAGAGAATTCAGACATCAATGGAAATGTGCAAGATTTAGTAGCATGTGAAACAAATTGGGGGAAATTTTAACTATTAGCTACAGGAGCAGGCAGTAAAGATTCCCAGGGCACCCCGACAGAAGAAAACCAGCATTTTCCTTCCTGTTCCTCCACAGCTTCTCAGTGCATATTATCTGTGCCCCCACAGCACAATAGGAAAGTTTACAGAACAAGGAAGAGCCTAGCTTCTCACATGAGGACAACGTCATTTTAGTGTCTACAAAATCTGGGAACTTCTTTGACATGGATGGTCTGAGACTAGGGTTCCCTTTTCTTGTGTGGAATCACCATTTAACACCAAGCAGCTTTCATTAATGTTTATTTTCTTTAACATGTTTAGACTGCTATCATATTACTCTCCTCCCTTTGAAAATATGTACTCTGGGGATGCCTAAAATAATACACTCCCAGCAACTACAGTTTTGAAAAATAAAGGTTATTTCATTCATTAAACTCAATGGAAATTTGTTGCTTAACAAGGAAATACCAAATACTTTATTAACTCCTTGAGGGCAGCAGCTGTGTCATATATGACTCTGGTATGTCCTGCCTCCAGGGTTCATTGTCTACTTTCTCCTATGGAGTAGTTTTAATAAGTAACTTGAATTGTTAACAATATACTTCTGTGCCCTTCTTTGATGCAGAAATGTCTTTTCATTATGTCTCTGCTTGTTTCATGTCAGGTTCATTTTAAGTAATTGCTCCTAAGCTTGTTTTCAATGTTCAGATCATTTTGCTGGCTTTTTAAATAACAGCTGAAAAGGTTTAATTCAAGTTGAAGACGTTTCCTTCAATTACAAGCAATTAATTTAAGCTTCATTTATCTCAAGGAATATTTGAACATATAAATTTACAGATAAATCCTGGGAGTGTCAAATTACGCAACCAAGAGAAGGTAAGTTCTTTGCAGTTTGGGGGGGGGGGGCGGGCGTTGATCTGCAATAGTCAGGCTTTTTTTTTTTTTTTCCCCCTGCCAGGTTCTTGAATGAAATAGTAAAACTTCTAACAACACTGTCTACTTCACCCAGCTTTGCATAATTCCAAGAAACTAGAAACTAGATTGTTCTTAAAGAGTTAGAAAGATTGTTGATGCATAAGAGAAAACAAAACCATTTATCTCTTCTCTCAAAATTTCACAATATTCCTGTTTTCAAATAATTGAAGTTTTTTCGTGGACAATGATTACTTTTTAAATAATCGCTTTTAACGTAAAAGGTAATACGTATTCATTGTAGACTTAAAATTTACTTAAAATAACGAGAAAGGTAAAAATCATTCGTGATGTTACTACTGTTTTGTTGAACTATTTTTTTCCCTAGACACCGTATGTTTTTACAGGACAGATCCATACTACCCAAACTATTTTATAACTTGGTCTTTCTTATTTTTATTCTTAAAATTTTACCCTGGGTACGTGAAAAGAAACTTGTAGAGATTACGGCATGTTGTAGTACTGCAATGTTCAAAGACGCCATCTGTAGTGTGGTGTGTGCGCTCTGGTGGGAATCTTGCTAGGCCATACCGACCACTCTCCCGACCCAAAGAGACCTCCCTATATGCCCTTGGGGATCTGGGCCCAGCGGGAGTGCCAGGGCGGGGGAGTAAGCAGAGGGCGTTCAGGGTGACTGCGAGCACGAGATCCCCGCGCGGTCCAGATCTGCCCTGGGCGAGTCCCGCTGGCCCCCACCCCGGAGGGGACCGAGGGCGAGAGGGCAGTCCGCGTTGCGCACGGCTTGGGTCCAAACCTCTAGCCCCAGCCCCCAGGACTGGCGCCACTCTCGAGCGGAGGAGTGAGATAAAGTCCGGCAAGGTTCTGCATTTCCAAATCAGGGAGGCGCAACTCGGATACCGGCGCCTCTGCCGGGTCTCCAGGCGTGTTTGTTCCAACTGTTTAAACTGTTTCAAAGCGCCCGAATCCGAGCGACCTTCGGCAAACAACTCTTAATCTCGCGGGCCGAAAGCCTAGGTTTTACTTGCGGGGGGAGAAGGGTTTGAGCTCAGGAGGCGGAGAGCTAATACAACCCTCTTCCGGGCACCCCGCCCGCCCGTGGCCACCCATGGCTGCCCCCGGCCACCCACGGCCGACCCCAAGGACACCCCCACCCCTCGCCACCCGCGGCCAGCGAGCTTCTTGCGTCAGCTGGAGCGGGGGTGGGGGATTTTCGGAAACTCGGCCTACGCCGCCAGCCCGGGAAGGAAGGACCCGGGCTCTCGCCCCGCCCTCGGGGGGGCGGGAGGCGGAGCGGGGCAACATCCCGACTGGCCTCTCGGGCCGTGTCGCGGAATAGCGAGTGCCGGGGATCCTGGAGGAGCTACGGCCGCTGCCGCCGCCGCCGCCGCCCGGTCCGCGCCGCGCCTCGGCAACTGGGACACAGCCGCCGTCGGGGAGCGCCAGAACACGGTCACCAGCTCATCATGATGGACTTGGAGCTACCGCCGCCCGGACTGCCGTCCCAGCAGGTGCTGCCCAGACCCTGGGAGCCCCGCGGTGGTGCCCGGACGGGGGCAGGGAAGTGAGGGAGCCGCGGACCGGGCGGGGACAGCCGCAGCCGGTGTCTCCCGTCTACCGCCGGAGTCCGGACTGCAGCGGCCGCACAGTAGAGCCGCTGCGTTTGCGCCGGGCCCGGGTCAGGAGAGGAGCGAGACCTCCGAGGGCCACGAGGACCCAAGGGGCAGCGAGGGGAGTAGGGGGTGCGGCCCCCGAAGGGTGGATGGGTGGAGGCCTGGAGGCTTCGTTCTCGGGCGTAGGGGCCTCGCTAGCCGCGCGTCCCCAGCTTCCGGAGCTGGGACTCCGGAGCCCCAGCTGGCCCCCGGAGTTAGAGGTGGCTGGGCTGGAGGAGGGGGCGGACGCCGGCGGTCTGAGCCGGCGCGGCCCGGCCCTTCCGGGGCTGCGCTGCTCCTCCGCCTCGGAGCCGGCAAAAATGTGCCTAGTCACGGGGCCGCTCTCGGGGGGAGTTGAGGTCCCCTCCGGATTGGGACCCGGAGCCCCTGCTCTGCCGCCGCCCCCATCCACGGCCTCGGTGGGAGCGGACTGTGACGCTGCGCGCCCACTCGCTGAGCCGTCCAAGAGCGCTCCTTTCCAGAGCAATCCGTCGGTCTGTCTGTCGGATCGCTGGTAGGCAGCCTAGCGAGAAAGCCCAGCCCCCAGGGTGGGGGAGGGAAGAGGTCACAAAGTGCCGGGCGCGCTCTGATGCCCCGACGTGCGGCGGCCGTAGCGGCCCTGCGCGCTCGCTCGAGTAGTGGAAAAAGTTCGGACTCGCAGATCCGAGGTCATCCCCTGGCAACGGGGCGGTAAATGGGGGGCGAGGCGGCGGACTGAGGTCGGATGCCGCCGCGCCCCAGCTTGATCCCCGCGCGGTGCCCCCCAGTGGCGCACGCCGCGTGCGTGGACTCGGCCTCCATGAGAGTGGCCGGTTGGCTGTCACGGCGGCCCTTGGTTGGCCCTTTCCTGCTTTATAGCGTGCAAACCTTGCCGCGCCAGGGCCAAGGGACAAGTTGGAGCTGTTGATCTGTTGCGCAATTGTTATTTTCCCCAGGGCGGCTTTGTCTTTGGATTTAACGTTTCAGAATTGCAGTTACAAAATGTGTAAAGCAGGATATTCTGTTCTGTGCTGTCAAGGGTAAGAGTTTCGAGTGTAGATTAGAAATTCTCTTGATTTTAGGTTGTTAGTAAAATTTCTGCTATCATAAACTATTTCTTCCTTGGATGCTTTATGTAGTTTCTCTGTTTTTTAAGAATTTGCCTCGATTTCTTAGCATGTTGCTTCTTTCGCTAAGGCAGAGGGAAGGGACACTTGTGTTTCATAGTGTTTTCCTAACAAGTTTTGTAAATTGTTGTAAAAGTGAAAAGTTTCTGTTCATACTTTGTAGGGACTTTTAAAGGAGTAGATAATTTATACTTGAAACTGTTTTTGGTAATTGGTTCCTTAGGAAAAAATACTTGGTTCAAGGAAATGTGTAACGTAAAAAGTGCAGTAAGAGCGTATGTTTATATTATTATCTGTGAAGCTTTACATTTATCTTGAAGATTTAAAGTAAGATTTTAAGTTTTTGATAATTTATTGTGCTTTTTTCTTTGAAGCTGTTTACCTTGAACTTTCTCCCAGTAATGATTAGGATCGTATTCCCCCAACTCCCACGAGTATGAAGTAAATTGTGCTTTTCAATTTAGCTACTATTCAACAGTATTCATATAGCTGTGTAGCCGTTTATATAGTAGTCTTCAGGATCAGAGGATATGAGGCTAATGGACTTTTGCTTTTCTAAACTGTAGCCTAGAGTCCTCTGTTATTCTTAAATAATATGGTAAAGAACTGTGTGATTTAATATTCCACGCATACAAAAGCTCAAAAAGCATGTGTACTGCTTTCTCTTTTAAAAGTGAATATACAGTTTTATTTGATAAGGTAACTACTTTTCCACCTTTAATCAGACATAATTTTCATATCTGTAGGCTATGAAAAAAATGGAATAAAATTTAGAATCTGTTTGATCTTAAATAATTTTTGGTATTCTGGAAAGATTTCCATGGAGTCAAAATAGATTCTGACCTCTGTCAAAGAAATTGCAGGTGTGAGG
This sequence comes from Mustela putorius furo, assembly GCF_011764305.1. Taxonomy (NCBI): domain Eukaryota; kingdom Metazoa; phylum Chordata; class Mammalia; order Carnivora; family Mustelidae; genus Mustela; species Mustela putorius. The sequence goes on from NW_025422021.1 coordinate 5,128,803, forward strand.
TGGTATTAGGATACAATTTCTCATTCTGTGTGTGGGGAGGAGATGTTGATAAACAGGGTAGTATGGAGAGCCTTAGATTCTGTATTTCCGTTAAGTGGAAGGAACCATCCATTACCCTTTCCAAGGGTGTCTTGGGGAGTTAAAGTACTTTTAAGAAGGGATGAAGTTGATCTTGGACTAGACTGATAAGATTATTTTTAAAAAGAAAAATAGGACAGGCCTCTCATCTGAATGAATGTTGAGCAAAGAACACCTTGACTTTTTAAAATACGACTTTTTAGACTTTTGAGAGATTATAAAAGCTGCATGTTGGAGAATAAATACACAGTTCACAATAGTTTTTCTGCATTAAAAATAACTTGGGCCTTTTGGCATGTTTCTTTCTCATTAACTTGGGTTTTTATAAACAATACTGAGAAAAAGAACTGTCTTTAAGATTACCGGGATGAGTTGAAAGCCAAATAGACTATTTTTTTTCAATACTGACTTTCATTCAGGATGAAATATCCTTCAGAGCTATGTAGAAAAGAACCCCTCTGTGGACTGTAAGCACATCTTTCTGGAAATTGCCTACCTACTGGCTGGGCATAATTTAAAGGGGGTTTTGCATAAATAATATTTTCTCTTTAATTTGTCCTTAATCTGGGGTTAATTTTTCAGTGCAAACTCCTGGGTGCAGGAAGAATTTGGCATTAAGATGATACTAGATGAATTATTGGGCACTTCGTTCGTGCCAGGCGCTGCAATAATTGCTTCACATGCATAATTCCGCACTAACCCCATGGGAAATACTATTATCTCAAGTTTCCAGGGGGAGTAAATGGGCCAAGAGTCCTGCTTAAAGTGCCCCAACTATTTTTTAAAATTAATTCATCTGTTTATTTACATAATCCCTGCTCCCAGTATGGGGCTCAAACTCATGATCCCGAAATCAAGAGTCACACGCTCCTCTGACTGAGCCAGCCAGACACCAGAGGTGCCCCAACTGTTATCGAGTGGTGAAGATGGGAATCAAACCTGCATAGTCTGACTCCAGTGGCTTTTACTCACCGCTTCCAAAGTAGACCAGGACCACTTAAACTTTAAACAGAAGGAAAAGCTCCTACTTTATTTTAAAAGTGGATTAATTGAGGAAAAACCCAGGTAAGGAAAGGCAGGAATCAAAAAGATTGATCTCTGCACCTTTTCCACTTAACAAGAAATTCAGTAACTGTGTGTGTATTAGGGCAGGTGGACCTTAAATACAGTGAGAGTAAGTATAGCCTGTCAATGGAATTGCTGCATGGGGGCCTTTTAAGGAAGGTACAGTCCTAGAGGGGTTTAATTTAGAGAGGCAAGACCTTTTTGTTGTTGTTGTTGTTGTTCTAGATTTATTTTTAAGTTCTCTCTGTGCTCAGCTTGGGGTCAAACTCAAAACTCCGGGCTCAAGAGTCTCATGCTATAGTGAACCAGCCAGGCACCCCAGGACCACCCCAAAATTCTGGGATCTCAGCAGTGTTCCAGATTAAGGATAGGATTGGGGTTAAGACATCACATTCTTCAGGGACCATTTTCCTTTTTCTTAACTAAACCTGTTAGCTCCAGACTTTTTGTTTACCTTTATTCGTCTAGTTAGTTGGTATATTCTCCTGTTCCATTGGCTTTTTTTGTTTTCAAGTAGTAGTCAAAAATAAATTTGAAAGTGAAGATACATAGTATGGCGAAGAGTGGGAGAGACAGGGTTGAGCTAGGTTGAAGGTCAGTGGGTAGGATGGGGAGAATCTGAGTGGAAAATGTCTAGGAGAAACTTGTTGGCTCAAGTTAAGCACGGGTCTCTTGTTTGGGGCATTTCTGAACTGAAGCAAGCATAAGAGCTCCCATCTGTCTTGTTGAAGCTTAAATTAGGGTTTTGAGTTAGTACATTTCAAAATTAAATATATTATTTCTTAGTCTTTATTGTTAAACAAGGGACTTTCAGAATTATTGTCTTATTCATCTAATTAAGGATGCTGCTGCCATCGAGTGGATCATGGTCCAGGCACTATGAAGGTTTGCTGAAATCTGCTGCACACCAAGATACAGGAACAGAGGTTTCCTAAATGCAGTATTTGGCCTGCCTCCTTTACCTTTGGCTGTATGTTTGTTTTAAATTTACTGTAATATGGAGAAAAGAATTTATATTTTGGTAATACTATTTCTAGGGGTTACTAAGATTTCACTGCCACCTGCTTTTATTTTTTATTTTATTTTTTTTAAGATTTTATTTATTTGACAGAGAGAGATCACAGGTAGGCAAAGCAGTAGGCAGGGGATGGGGAAGGGGAGGCGGGGAAGCAGGCTCCCTGCTGAGCAGAGAGCCTGATGTGGGGTGGTTCCCAGGACTCTGAGATCATGACCTGAGCGGAAGGCAGAGCTTAACCCACTGGGCCACCCAGGCGCCCCTGTCCCCTGCTTTTAAATATGCTCCAACAAATGTTTAAACAGCTCTAAGATAACAGGCCAAGGCTTTTTCAATTGCTCAGTTGGTAATGGTATGTTTTCTTGTTTGAAACAAAAGCAAAAATACATTCAAGTTAATAATATTTACATTCTCAAACAGTATTGGAGGGGGTAAATGGTGTTCTTACACTAACCTCCCATACACATGGACACCCCCCTCAAAAAATCAACACTGCTAAACAGAATTCCATTCTGCCTAAAGTTGGGAGTTTTCTGTGGGTCAGCCCCTGCTACAAAAAACTGTTTAACTATTAAAAATTTTAGGAAGAGGGCACCTGGCTGCCTCAGTTGGTAGAGCATACAACTCTGGCTCTCAGGGTCATGAGTTTGATCCCTACGTTGGGTGTAGAGATTACTTTATAAAAAAAAAGAAGAAGAAGAAGAAGATGAAGAAAAAGAAGGATTTTAGGAACTCTTAGTGTAGAAGGCACTTTTAACCAGTCATCTTTGTTGCATGTGACCTATAATACCTTTGTGTCATAAAGCCACATATATGAGAGTTGCTGTGTATGTAAGCACGTAAATTTATTTGGCCTAAACTCTGGTGGTAAAGAGAAATCTAGGACAGGAGAAGGATTTAGATCACCAAGTCCATCTTTCAATGGTCCTGTTGATAACTGACTCTTGAGACTCATTATAATCCCATCAAAAGCCTGTGTTCTGGAGGATTAAAAAAAATTCCTTGGCAAAGCTAAGTAGTCATTCCTTTCTCACAAGCCTGGAAATGGAGACTTTGGGGCCGGAGGAACAGTATAGTGGCCAGATCTGAGCTCTCCATTGCCTTTGTTTTATTTTGTTTTTTTTTAAGTAAGTGAAGAATGATTGTATAAGAAAAGAAAAAAATCGAATCATTTTGGCTTTGAAGCCTGAACCTAGACTTCTTATTTTCTGTTAGCAATTTTATTAAATTGCTTTTAAAAATCTCTGATACTTGTCTTGACTGTGTTTCTTTTTCTTTCCCCTGTACACCTAGATTGTAAATTCATTAAAAGCTGGGCATAGAATTTATATTTGTGTCCTTTTTTTTTTTTAAGAACAGCGTTTTGAGCTAGAATTCCCATGCCGTATATTCCACCCATTATAACAAATTCAGTGACTTAGTGTGTTCAGAGTTGTGGAGCCATCACCACAGTCAATTTTAGAACATTCTCATCACCCTAGAAAGAAAGCCTGTACTTACTAGCAGTAACTCCCCATTTCTCTTCAGCTCCCTTAGTCCCGGGTAACCATGCAGCCATCCCAGTCTCAGTGGAGTCGTCTATTCTGGATATAGCGTATAAATGAAATCATACCATTTTGTGTGATTGGCTTCTTTCAGTTGATGTGTTTATAAAGTCCGACCATGGGGTTGCACAGGACTTCATTTCTTTCTGTTGCAGAGTACTATTCTACTGTATGGATACCCCCCATTTAATTTATCTAATCATCAGTTGATGGGCTTTTGGGTTGTTTCTACTTTACCTGTTTCTTTTTGTTCCCTGCAACAGTGGTTCTTAAATTCTGTTGTCTGGTAGAATCACCATCAGTATTTCAAAATACTGACATCCAGGCCTTATCCCTCTTTTTTTTTAAAAGATTTTATTTATTTATTTGACAGAGAGAGTTCACAGTAGACAGAGAGGCAGGCAGAGAGAGAGAGAGGGAAGCAGGCTCCCTGCTGAGCAGAGAGCCTGATGTGGGACCCTGAGATCATGACCTGAGCCGAAGGCAGCGGCTTAACCCACTGAGCCACCCAGGCGCCCCCAGGCCTTATCCCTCATTAAATGAAAAGTCTGTGATGATGGGACCCAGGCAGCAAGTTTTTGTTTCGTTTTTGTTTTTAAAGCTTCTGAAAAGGGATTCCAGTATGCAGTCAGGTTTATGAACCAATGCCCTAGAGCCCCAAGCTCAGGTCTTGGTACCCATCGAAGATATGGTATTCGAATGTCTGTCTTAAATCCATGAAAAGAAGTGGTTTTATATTTGATCACTGACCTTCACAACCTAAGGTTACACCTAAATCTGGGAACTCTTTTAAGATGCCTGGCAAAATGTTTGAAATTCAGTATATATAACTTGAGCTCTTTAAGCTCTTGAAGTTGATTTGGGTGGCGATTTTGTTATCAAAACGTTTTCTCCAAGTGGGTCAGAATTTTCCTGTCCTTGGTGGGGAACGTGACCTGTGATTGGGACTCGCACAGAAAAGGCAGTGAGGGCTGTGTGCTTGGGTACATGCTGGGGAGCCTGGCGGTCAGGACAGACTTTGCTTTATTCCAGGAAGTTCCTTGCTCTGCATTCCTTGGCCTCATTATCCTATTTAAAAAGAACAAAAACCTTAAATCTACAAGGCAGCTTTTAGCAATTCATTTTTTTGACTCCCTGTGTTCTGCCTGGTGAAGTCTACTTTATATTTCTACCTCAGTGGCTGCAAGATGTACTTAGCTGAATAGCTTTCTGCTGTACGTCTTTGAAAACTGAGGCTAATTTCTGTATCATTTGCGAGTGTTAAATGGCACAGGAGTACCCCCGGGGAGAACTGAAGGTGGTTCGGGGCCTTCTGAAGCTGGCGTAGCCCCGCCTGGCGGACGGGGTGGGAACAGGCAGCGCGCTCCAGCCTCTGCACAAAATAACACACATGCATGTAGAAGCCGGCCTATTCCAGTCTGCGGAATTAGAATCCAGGGGAGAAGGATTATGGTGTTTTGTTGCTTTCTGTGAACAGAACTGGAACACAGGTATGACACACAGTGAACCGTAGTGTTCTGTAGAATGCTGCTGCTTCTATAGGAGCTTGAGGTTTGACCTTTTTGCTGCTCTGTTTTATAGTATTGAATTGATCGGGGAGTCTTGCTGCTGTGTCTGCAGTGTTGAGGAACCTTGAATTTTTTGATACAGGGGAAAATAAAAAGTATTAACATTAAAATTCTGGTAATGAAAACCACCCAAAACAAAAACTGTATTTTTTAATTGAAGTAGGGAAAAATTTGAAGTTGTTTTTGTTCTTGGTAAGTCTCAATGAAACATAATTAAAATATACATTGAGAGAACAGCCCCAAAGGACAGGAACAGGGCTGGTTTACATTGTGCTAGCTGTGGGCCCTGGCCTGTGTGTTTTTCTGCTGGTTCCCAGGCTGAGATGAGGACCAAGAATAAGAACCATTCTGTGAATTCAGGCTTTTTTTTTTCCCCTCCTCCAGAGACAAAGGCTCACCCTGTGCTGGCAAATTCTTTTTTTTTTTTTTTTTTTTTTAAGATTTTACCTATTCGACAGAGAGAGATCAAAAGCAGGCAGAGAGAGAGGAAAAAGCAGGCTCTCCCAGGAGCAGAGAGCCGGATGTGAGGCTCGATCCCAGGACCCTGGGATCATGACCTGAGCTGAAGGCAGAGGCTTTAATCCACTGAGCCACCCAGGCGCCCCCTGTGCTGGAAAATTCTTTACCCAGCTGCGTGTTTGAGAGAATCCTTGGGGCAGTGGATTGAGAATAGGATGATGACTCTGTGAAGGAAAATATCAGGTTCTATTTGACATGGGGGAAAGGTTCTATCATGAAAGGGAAAGAGATTGGGAGGAAAAAGAAAACTAGCTTAAGGGATTTCTTTTAATGAACCCAGGGAGAATATAATCCTTTTGGATTCTTCCTGAGGAATTTTTTTTTTTTTTTAAATTTATTTGACAGAGATCACAAGTAGGCAGAGAGGCCGACAGAGAGAGAGAGGAGGAAGTAGGCTCCCTGCCAAGTAGAGAGCCCGATGTGGGGCTCGATCCCAGGACCCCTGGGATCATGACCTTAGCCAAAGGCAGAGGCTTAACCCACTGAGCCACCCAGGCGTCCTGGACCTGGAATTTTTAACTGAAGATCTTCTAAATCTTACTACTTTGCAGCTTGCCCTTAGATTCTCTATGTGAGGACAGGGAGAGCATTTTCGAGTATTTACTTGTGCTGTTTACACTCATAACCTTTAGTTCTTGTAATGACCCTGATAATACAGGGTTGGGTCGTTCTTGAGAAAACTCTTTGGAGAAGTTAAGGAGTCCAGAGTTCAATTTAGGAAACCAGAAACCACATGATATTTCAAGCAGGGAATTTAATATAGGAAATTAGTTCTTTAGGTGATGGGCAGACAACCCAGAGATGAGCAGCCAGAAGTTGGCACCATGTCAGGAGCTGGCAGCCCTGAGATGAAAGCTCTCCCTCCCACCCCCCAGCACCCCTCCTGTACCCCTTCTAGTTAGCTGAGTGCACATATGTGACCACTGGGCAATTCAGTCATAATGTAGTCTTAGAAATTCCTGTGGAGGACAGACACAGTCTCCACTCAGGGAGTTCCCAGTTTGGGGGAGTGCCCCCATTGTTGCTGGGTCATGTGCTTCTTTCCCCTTTGAGGTGTCCCTGGGATGCAAGGGCAGGATAGATTACGCTTAGGGCTGCTTCTGGTGTTGCTGAAGGACTTTGGCCTCTGGGTCCTGAACTTGGGGAGTTCAGAAAGGAGGGGGAAAATATCTTGAGAGCTGGGGAACCTCACATCTTTTCTCATTGATCCTAATAAATAAAGCCTTTTCTTGCGCAGAGAGATGGGAATAGAAATGACTCCCCTAGATAGCTCATCCTTCTCCCTTTCTTCAGCATTGCTGGTGAAGGTGGTAATGGGTGGGGGCGGGGAGGACAATTATTCTTTGCAGTTCACCTTTTACCAACTCACTAACTCACTTCTGGTGTGAAAAAGAGTCAGCCTTTTGATGTTACAAGACATCTGAATAGAGACAGCTAGCGATTTTGTAGGGAAGGGAAGGAAGAGAAGCTAACGATCACTGAACACCTGCTAGCACTGTAGTAAGTCTTGGGCATGTTCTCTTACTTGATCTTGACAATAAATCTATGGTGATAAGAGCCATTACCTCCATTTCACAGACGAGGAAACCCATTCAAAGAGGTTAATTAAGTAACTTCTCCAGGGCCATGGCCCTTCCAATGGCAGAACAGGAATTTAGAATGCCCATAGTCCCTGTCCTCCCCTCCCTGTTTTCCTCCTTCCTTCCATTTCTTCTTTGCTTGTCTAATGACTGTGAGTGTTGTGTTAGGTGCTCAAGAGTGAGGGGGACTCCTTTACAAAGATGAATCAAGGCAGTGTCCCTACCTCATGGATCTTGCTCAGTGTTTATCGGAAGGAGTGAGTGCTGCTGGCACAGGGGCTGGACTTCTCTTTGGTGTGGAGGACTGTCCCACATTCCAGGATGTTCAGCACCATTGTGACAACTAGAAAATCCGTTCTTCATCCCCATCCAGGATCAATTGCTCCATGGGGGTAGTCCCAGCCTCATTGGAACCACGGTGATCCGCCAACTTCTAGAGCTATTTTGAAGCTAGGACGTTACTGTTCCCAGGAAAGCTAAGGATATTACAGTAATCCCTTATTATCCGTGGGGATAAGTTCAGGACCCCCAGTGGATGCCTGAACCCAAGATAGTGCTAAACCCTATACATACTATGATTTTCCTATACCTACATACCTGGGACAAAGTTTAATTTATTATTTAGGCACAGTAAGAGATTAACAACAGCATGATAAAAATAGAACAATTGTAACAATGTAATGTAATAAAAGTTAAGAAGTGGTCTCTGAAAATACTATACTATACTCACTCTTCTTGTGAAGACGTCAGATGATAAAATGCCCACATAATGAGATGAAATGAATGACGTAGGCCTTGCTATGGCTGCTGTTGACCCTGTGACAATACATCAAGAGAGGATCATCTGCCTCTGGACCTTGGTTGACTGCAGGTCACTGAAAGTGGTGGAGAATGAAACCACGGATCAGGGGCCTCTCCATGGGTCCTTCCCTTGTTCTTTGTAGGGAAGCCCCCATCTCCTCAGATGGCAGCGTATTCACACCTTTTATTCCGAACTAGAAGGGAGTGATAGAGAAAGTGATGAAAGCTCCAGAAACGAGAAAGCCAAGTACATTTCATTTATTCCGGTCGAGTGTCGGGTCGAGTGTCGGGTCCAGTTCACTTAACACAGAGTTCAGTGTCATTTGATGCCCTAATCCTTCCCCTGCTGATAGTTACCATTTCTCAGGCCTACAGCTGCAGGGAACCTGTCCTCACAAGATAAACTACACATTGTTTCAAGTTTTCAAGATGAAGTTAAAGGTCATGTACCATTATCTCTCTGGGTCTTTACTGCCATTTCTACTGGGACTTCGTGAAGAAGTCTTGAATACTGCATATAGAATAGTTGAAGAGGTTAAGACCTTATGGTAATAGATCGATGCTTTGAAAAAAGTCAGAATATGGGGGCCAAGTGAGTTTGCCATGTTTGACCGTCAGTCTGAGGGATATAACTGTTGTCCTGTAAGAACATACACTTAGCATTTATGTTGACTGATGTGTTACTCAGGTTGCAAGATTCTTTGGTGGATATTTGAAGATACTATCTTGTTGATTCCCACAAAAAATCAATTATATGGTTAACTTGAAGGGGGGAGGTGTTTATAGTTTTTAAGGTGTGATACATTGTTTTTAATAGAGCACCCAAGGAGTAATTTGAAGTATTGGTAACTATGAAGTGAATTTAATAGTTAAATAATTTTTCTGTGGCTAGTAGTTGGGTCATAACTGATATCAAACATGGTATCTTTGTTATTTAATTATTTAAATAATTAGAATTCTTTGATCCCAGATGCCTTAGGTATTCAGTTAAAATACTGAATCCTGAGCCTAAATGAGTACTTAACTCATTCCACAAATATTTATTAGGTACTTACACACCCTAGGAACTTCCAGGGCATGAAATTAATAGATAATACAGTAAGATAATACCAAGATAATACAGCAAATGTGTTGTCTCTTCTTGAAGGACTTTTGCTGTTCAAATAGCCCTCCTCCCAATCAATCCCTTTGCTCTTTGTAAACCTAGATTGTACATGTTTCATATCCATGAGCATAAATTACTTTACATCTGTGTCCCCTCTGCTTATGGTATGACTTTCTCTAGGGCAGGGACAAAAAATGTGTGTTTGTTTGTTTGTTTAAGATTTTATTTATTTATTTGCCAGAGAGAGAGAGGGAGCGAGCACAGGCAGGCTGAGTGGCAGCAGAGGCAGAGGGAGAAGCAGGCTCCCTGCCGAGCAAGGAGCCCGATGTGGGACTCGATGTCAGGACGCTGGGATCATGACCTGAGCTGAAGGCAGCTGCTTAACCAACTGAGCCACCCAGGCATCCCAAAAAATGTTTTTTATTCATTTTTATAACTCTGGTGTCTGGCATCGTGCCTAGTGTCCATGTAGTAGTAGTTGCTCAGTAAAGTGAGGGCAAGCCTGTTCCTGCCCCCCATGAGCTTGGTATTTATACGAGCTCATGGTGACGTGTGACAGTTCTGTGACAGTACAGAGGAGAAAATGTTATTTCCAACTGGGGTACTCAGAGGCGACATCCTGGAGGAGGTAGCGTTTTAACTAGTTTTTGTTGTTTTAAGTCAGTCATATTTCTTTGGCTCACACTTCTGTTGGAAACCTCAAGAAGGGTGCAGGCAGGAGCTATGCTCTGGCAACCGATTGGATCACTAGGGGTGAAAAGGTTAATCTGGGGCTGACTGTAGAGAGTCCTACAGTGCCCACAGGTGCTGTTTCAGGTTTTATGTACAGAGCTCAAAATCACAGGCTTTGAAAAGGGCAAGACACGTGAGTTGGATGTGGACAGGAAGTTGTTATGGCCCATGAATCAGAAGAGGGATGGGCTGGAGGCCCGTTTTTTTTTTTTCTGTTAAAGAGTTGCTTTATTAATACAAAACATACAAACTATTAAACGCTAAGTAGTTTAAATATCTAAGTCATAGCAAACAGGTGGCAATTCAACATCCAGGGTCGACAGAACATTTGGAGACTGCAACAGATTAGACTTCCATGGTGGAGAGGGTATCTTCAGAGGTGAAGGGGGGCCCAGGTGTAACAGCTTTTCAAGCTCCCTCTCCTCATCAAGGATCATGAGAGGCACTCCATTCAAGGGGAGGTGTGCAATCTGGTGTTCTTCAGGCAGGTCGAAACTCTCAAAATCTAAAGGATTGAAGGGAAAGAATTTTTCTATTTCTGGGTAGGTGTCATCAGAGGCAGGAACAGAGTTTTTTGCTTTGACAGTCTTCTCAGTCACCTTTTTGGCAGAGAAGGTTGGCTGCTTCTGTTTGAGAGGTCCACTAGTCTTTACTGAATTTTCTGTGGCTCTGTTGACAGTTCCCAAAGCCTTTCTGGCAACTCTAGGTACGGCTGCTTGAGCATCAAACATTTTGCCTACCCGTGGTGTTGAAACCTGAGATCTCCCATCTAAAGCTTTGACGGGAGGCCTCGACCCCAGCTTCAGCCCATCCTTGGGAGCCACACGGGTGCCTGGTTCTCCATTTTCCTTATCAACAAAGATCAGGGTAGCCATTCTGGACCAGCTTCCTCCTCGCGGGACCCGCGCACCCAGCCAGTCACAAACCCATGGTCCACCCACGTCGGGACCAACAGCCAAACTCATCCAAACTCAAGCTCACACACCCTGCTGTTCCAGTGTTGTAAGAGAAAGCGTTTGCCACTGTATTCATTCCCCTGATGGGAAGGGAGGGAGGAGGAGCCAGAAGTTGCAGCTTTGCTGGAGCGATGGCTCTGTTTTCTTCTCCAAGGTGGCACAGAGGGACTTTGTTTCTTCGGGCCCTCCTCTAAGATTGATTCACTCTTATGGCCTTTATTCAGCTGTTACAGTCTCATCCTTGGCTTCCAAGCCTAGTGATGAGCCGTATTCACCCCAGAGAAGAAAAACAGACAATATCCTCCCTTTTGTCCTCCCCCCGCGTGTTTTGCTTGTGAGCCCCAAGCCAACAGAGGGGGCATCTAACAATACCAGTGGTGGCAGCTGCGGTCTTTCGGGCTCTCCCCAGTGCTGGGCAGGTGCTCATGCTTCAGCACACTGATCGCCTCCTGTGCACTCTTGATTCTGCCCTGTGAGGTGGACATGATCCCTGTCTTGCAGGCAGAGAACCGAGGCCTCAAGAGGCAAAGCTACGGGATATTCCAGTGGCACGTACTTCAGTTTCCTCATCAGTAGAACGGAGAGGACCCTGACCCTGGCGCTCTTACAGTTAAGCCAGAAAAGAACCAGCCCGAGAGCGAGCCCCCTGCACACCTTCAACAAACAGTGGCTGTGCTTGCTTACTGTTACCACGATTGTGTCTCTTCCCGGTCAGGGATGATTGATGTTGGGGGGGCTCAGATTTCTTGAGCACACCTGAAAGAAAAAAAAAAAACCCTCCTTGAATTCTAGCTGTGTAGTGGCATGAACATTCATGCCCCTTTTTGCTCTTTGCTGTAAACATTCTCCTGTGGTCTTCCTTGTGCATGTCCCTCATCTTGGGCACTGAAGTCTCAGAGACAGAAAACCAGTCCGTGGCAAGACCTCACAAGTGCCCTGGAACCATAGAGGGCCTCCTGCTGCCCTGGTCTCCCCTGGGGGACCCTGCAGCCTTTCTGCCAGATTCCCTGTAGTGATGCGGATAGATAAGCCATCTCATTGAACTCCTTGCCAGACAGACTCCTTCACTCGTGGCAGAATTGCTTACTCTGGGGTTCTGGGTCTGGAAAAGAAGCAGTGTCCACAGGCAAATTGAACAAACAGAAAGAGTTTGGGGAATAGAAGTGTATTAGTACAAGGCCATATCCAAACATGAACTGAGCTGATCCTGCAACCTTGTCCTCTTCCCAATCCTACTCCTTCTTTTAGTCTTTCAGGACTGAAATGTTGCTTTTGTAATAGCTACCCCTGAGTAACTGGCCTTAAGGAATAGAATGGTAAAGGGAAAGAAGACCTTCTAGAAAACCCTTGAGGGGAGATGACACAGCTGAAACTGTCTTATACTCACTACCCTTTGATGTTGCCATACAGATGTCTGTACATAAATAAATTATGACCTCACCTTCTATTTTTTATGTAGTAGTTAGACCCAGAAGCCTAAAAATTAGAGGCTTTTCATGTTCATTTGATATCGCAACAGGAGTTGAACTTATTAACAGCTTTAATGACTCAGCCCTGGTTGTCCTTTATATTTTTAAGGGGCATTACATACTTTTTTTTTTCTCCTACAGAAAACAACTCTGTGAGGCTAGTCTTAGTGTCCCAGTTACTCCTGATAGGGGTGGCACAGTGAGGCCAGGTGGCCAGGTCCAAGCTACTCTCTGCAGTTAGTTAACAGCAGAAGCCTAGCTTATTCTGACCTGGGTTGGATCTCATGGTCATCTAAGAGATATGGGGGTCTTTTGCTTCAGTTTCCTTGCTCCAAAAGGGGATGATTATTATACTACCGACCTTGCAGCTTGGTGTGAGTAAATGAGATAATAGACACAAGTACTTGCAGAAGTGTCAAGTACATGGAAAGTGCACAGTAAAGGGTAGGCATCATCATTAGTATGACTTCGATTGCGTCATACCTCTCTTTATCTGGATTTGGAATCCTATGGCACAGTGATCTTTCATTCTCAAATCTTAATGTGGAGGCTCACCAGGTAACCCTTGACTTTATATTCATTTAACAAGTTAATTGAAAAGATTTACATTAAGGAAGATAAAAGATTTCTGTACAGATCTTAAGAGCATGAAATAGGGTATGTACACTAATTACAATTTTTCTCCAAGAGGTCCAGCTTGCTGCCTGGCGGTTGGCAACAACAGTGGGTATTGTGCGTCCTCAAACGTTTGCATCTGAAAGTAGCTGAAATAGTTTGCCAGCTCAGCGGTAATTCATATCCTTAGTTGGAACAGATAGTGCTTCCCCATCACCTAAGCCCCCTGTGTCTCCCCCATTCTTCCGATGACCTTTGCAATAGTCTGGTATTTGTGTGGCATCTGGACTAGACAAGTGCTGAGGGACCATCAAGGTCCGGTCAGTCTTTAAGAGCCCGGTTAGGCATTCAGAGTCACACTGGCGCTTGCAGGTCGCTGTAGTAGCTTTTTACAAATAATTGCTAGCGGCATAAGTACTACCTAGTGAAGTTTGGAAGACTTAATGCTCCCATTGTATCCTCAGGAAGAAATTTGCAAAACAGAAGAGTTGGCTCACTATAATTTTTCCCATAGGAGTATGGAGGGCTGACTTTGTTAAGTTCCCTCTGAGCTGTGCCCCATCATTAACCAGCTTGTCACTTCTGAGCCCTTGAAATGGGACTAATGCAACGTAGAAACTGAATTTTTAATTTCAGTGGATTTTACTTTAAGCTTAACTAAAAAAAAAATTTAGAACAGAAATGGTGTTAAGATTTTTTGTTACTTTTATTCTGGGAGTGCACTACACGTGATGTGGTCATGACCATGAGATCTGTTGTAGTGGATATTGAGTGTGCTCTCCACGTCTGATACCTCACTGATAATTTTAAATTTTTGGTTATGTGTTAAAATGATTTTTTTAATTTATTGGATTAAATATCTTGTTAAAATTAAATTCACCTTTTTTTTTTTGTCTTTTCACTAAGGCTACTAAAAATTTTTATTTTTTTTAATAAGATTCTTTTATTTATTTGACAGAGACAGATCACAAGTAGGCAGAGAGGCAGGCAGAGAGAGAGGGGGAAGCAGGCTTCCTGCTGAGCAGAGAGCCTGGATGCGGGGCTCTATCCCAGGACCCTGAGATCATGACCTGAGTTGAAGGCAGAGGCTTAACCCACTGAACTGCCCAGGTGCCCCCCCCCCAAGTTTTTAAATGATACAGGTGGCTTGCATTATTTTTCTGTTGGACAGTACTGCTTTAGAGCATCTATTACAGATAGCTAAAATTAGCTTGTCTTAAAATTCAAAATTAGATTTCAGACTTACATTTTGGACATCATACAGTCAGAGGTATTTAGAGGAAGGGATCTTAGGAGTTACCTAACCCAGGCTTGTCCTTTGTCAGAGGAAGAACCTGGGGCTAAAACATACGGTTAAATGGCAGGACTAGATGGGGACTGGAAACCGGTGTTCTTGATAGCCTACTTACTGCCTTGGGTCTGTGGTTTGGTTGGCCTTGGAAAGGGCTGCAAAGAACTTAAACTTCCCCAGCTGCAGTCTGAAGAAAAGGCTTTTCAGAAGAAATTATTTCCATGGTAAGGAAAAATAATTTTTTTGCTTTGCCTACCAGTGGACAGGATGGTCGATTTCGGGTTTGACATGTGTTTTTGTTGGGCTGTATAATGATAGTCATGGGGGAATAGTAATAAGGTAAAAATAATTCCCATGCTTTGTGTGAACATTTACTTTGGAAACCTCCACACATCTAGCTTTCATACTTTAAGAAGTCCTGTTCCCAAAGCCAGAGGATTTTAAACCAGACCACAGCTTTTGTCCTTGAGAAAAAGGCTAAGAGCTTGACTTCATGTATTTATTCTTTAGGTAGGTTGTCTTAGGTCATTTGGTAAAAGTCTAGGTCTGTTTTATGGTATTGTTTTACAAGGGTAGAAAAACTGAAAGAAAGAAGCCACCACAAACTACAAGGAACACTCTTAGAGCGAACCTGAATTTTATTTGTATTTTGAGGCATTATGATTTACCAGGTGGTGATTCGATTTATGAGTATGTCCATCAGATTAGAGGAGGCTGCTTCTGCCTAAAACACAGGTGACAAGTATGCAACCTTTGACATGCAGCCCTTCTCAACCTCAGTTTCTTCATCCCGCTGATGTTCACACAGAGTAACGTGAGGATTAAATGACGTAAGAACGCACGTGAGGGGTGCTTGGGAGACTCAGTTGGGGAGTCTTTCTGACTCTCGATTTCGGCTCCGGGTCATGATCTCAGGGCTGTGAGATCGAGAGCCCCGAGGTGGGCTCCACCCTGGGCATAGAGTCTGCTTAAGATTCTCCGTCTCCCTTTCCCTACCCCTTTGCCCCTCGCTGGCGTGCACATGTGCTCACTCACTCTCTCCCTCTTTGACATTTAAAAAAAAAATGTTTGTGAAAGAGCTTTCTGATCTTAAAGCACTGTGTTATGGGCTGCTGTCTTCAATGGCTTTCTTTCTCATACATAGTATAGAACTAGCTCTTGGACTGCACTTGTTCTCAGTGAACCTTGATGATTCCATCAAGTTTGGAATGTGCATTTAGTGGGTCCATGGCCTTATCTCTGGGATTTGGGGATTTGGAACACTGTCCCCTCTGTCCACATTGATTCTGAGTTGCTTTTGTTGTGGTAGCAGAGACGATCTGCCTGAAGCGGCTTACCTCTCTTGTGTTGAACAGGGGCAACAGGAAGCTATTTAGAGCTTGGGAGTGGCGGAAGGAAAGTCCTGCACAGAAAAAGGCATGTTAGACATTGGTCAAATAACAGGGTTTTATAGGCCATTAATTTGGCTGCATGAGTCAGTGCCACACAACAGTTTTGTGAGGGTCTGTTTTCAGAGTAATTCCTAATATTTCTTGTGTCCTAAGTAATAGACGTTGCAGTAGAAAGTCCCCCTTAAAATCTAATTTGTGTTAGGTTGACCATATGACCCCTCCTTGGTTCTGCTTCATCATATGAGACCTAGGGACAGTTACTCATTTAGCCTCTCATGGCTTCAGGAACCTCATTTATAAACCTGGGGTTTGGACTGTGGTCTCCCAAGATCACGGTCAGCTGTCCTTAGTCTGCGTACTCTAAATGTAATTTAATAACCAAGAAACCTCTGTTCCTGAGAGATTCATTCCAAGAAAGAATGCTTTCTCCTAGTCTTTAAGAACTTGGGAGAAGGGCAACTAGGCTGGACTTGCTTTTTTTCTTTGACATTTGCCTTGTCCATGAGAAAGGCAGAGGTTTCTGGTTCTGCCTGACCTGCTTGGTATTTCCGCTGTTGAGGCCTTGCCCGGCCTCTACCTTACCTGTGTGTACCGCTGGCCTCTCCTTCTCTTGCTCCTACAAATGTTCGCTAGCTCCAAAGGTAACAACCAAGGTTAAGTTGGCAGGAGCAAGGCTGGACCTAGACTGGTGGTTAGAGAAGATCTGCTTGCTGGTCAACCGACTGTGATGTTTATCCACTGTTAGCCTTAATTTCATTATTAAAAGGTAGGGGGGGGGCTGGTCTTGAAATGGTTCTGGAGTTAACATAGGAGATCTTGTACAGTTAATACACGTTTATCGTGAGGGTACCACATACCAATATGATACAGGTACGCTGGACACGTGAGTGGGAGATGGGCACCCCACACAGTGTTGGGGGTAGTGTAAAAGGCACAGCTGCTGCGCAGAGCTGTCCGGCAGTATCTGACCTCATGACGGTGCCCGCGCAGTTAGCCTTTGAACAACACAGGTTTGAGCTGTGCTGGCCAGGTCTGCTTATACACAGATGTTTTTGGCTATTTTCTCTTTCTTCTGATTTTTCTTTTTTTTTTTTTAAAGATTTTATTTATTTATTTGACAGAGAGAGATCACAAGTAGGCAGAGAGGCAGGCAGAGAGAGAGAGAGAGAGGAGGAAGCAGGCTCCCTGCTGAGCAGAGAGCCCGATGCGGGACTCGATCCCAGGACCCTGAGATCATGACCTGAGCCGAAGGCAGCGGCTTAACCCACTGAGCCACCCAGGCGCCCCATTCTTCTGATTTTTCTTAATAATGTTTTTCTTTTCTCTAGCTTACTTTATTGTAAGAATATAATGTATAATGCATAGAACATACAAAACCAGTGTTAATCTACTGTTTGTTACTGGTGAGGCTTCTGGTCCAAAGTTACACATGGGTTTTTTTGTTGTTTTGTTTTGTTTTAGATTTTATTTATTTTTTAGACACAGAGAGAGAGAGAGAGAGAACACAAGTAGGCAAAGTGCAGGCAGAGGGAGAGAGAGAAGCAGGCTCTCTGCTGAGCAAGGAGCCCGATATGGGACTCGATCCCAGGACTCTGGGATCATGACCTGAGCCAAAGGCAGCCACTTAACCGACTGAGCCACCCAGGCGTCCCTACACATGGGTTTTTGACTGTGGGGAGGTTGGTGCCACTGACTTCCACGTCATTCAAGGGTCAGCTGTATTGTTTGACCCAGCAGTTTCACTTATAATTCTGTATTCCACGGGTGTCTTCACACACTTATGGAATGATTTCTGTACAAGGATATTCATTATAGTGTTATTTGTTGTAGTAAAAGATCCAAAAATCACTTCAAAACCCATTGAGGGACTAATGAAATGATTATATTATGAAATAATACATTATTCTTGTGCATCTTTATGGTGAAATACCGCTCAGCCATTAAAAATAATGGAACCAGGAGTCTGGCTGGCTTCATCAGTGAAGTGTGTGACTTGATCTCAGGGTCATAAGTTCAAGCTGCATGTTGGGTATAGAGATTACTTAAAAATAAAATCTTAAAAAATAATAATAATACTAGAACATCTCTATGCCCTGATTTAGAACTGTCTCCAAAATACATTAGAAAGCACAATGATAATACGCTATTTGTGTGTATTTAATAGACTATCTTCCTAAGAAAACACAAAAAATTGATGCCAGCAGTTGCCTTGGGGAAGGTAACTAGGTGATTACTTTTGCATCTTTTAAATTCTGTACCACAAACACATGTGTTATCTATTTGAAAAAGAACATTGTCCTGCCCTAAAGTCGTTCGCAGTTGAATCAGAGCATTTTAAGAGAACGCAGAGAGGACATAAGGAAGTATGGGGTAACTACTGTCTTTACGGGAAGGTAGAGTGAGATGTGGATGTCTCCTGGTACAGCTAAGTCCACCTGATTTGCCAGCAGTCACCAGGGCAGCAGGTCTGAGTGTAAAGAGAGTCAGCTTCCAAGTCTTCCTGGCCTGCCTGGGGAGGGGGCACTGGGGCTAAAGCAGTTTCCAGACCTTGTCCTGCTGGGGCGTGAATGCCAGGCAGCGGCCCCATGGCTTGGGAAGAGCTGGGCAGGCCCAGAGTCTGTTCTGAGTTGGAGTCCTGGCTCTGCTGCTTGCCAGACATGTGATTTGGGGCAGGGTTCCTTGGTGCCCAAAGCGCAAGTGTGTTCATCCCTAAATGAAGATAAACCAGCTCCCTGGGGCACTGCGGGGAGGTCGGAATGAGATCTTGCCCGCGAATAGCCCATGAGTGCTTGGCAAAGGCCAGCTGTAATAAGAGCCCACAGGCTGGCAAGTTAGAGCAAGAGAGGTTCATTTAAAAATTAAGATGGAGCAAAAATGTATCAGTGTATCTTTTCCCTTCTGCCAAATAACTTGGAAGAGTTGCAGAGTAGAGAAGTTGGTAGTTTGGGAATCCTTGACCTCTGACCTTGGGGCAAGTCATTTCATCCTCAGGCCTGTTTCCCTGTTTGAAAAATGAACGGGGCGTCTGTGTGAGCTCTGTGGTCCCTTCCAGTTGCAGCATTCTGTGACCATGTGGCAGGAGCAGTAATGCCCAGCTCAGATGACACGAGTCACGCTGACAGAGAAGTCCACATGGGGAGGAGGTCTCTGCATCGGAGAATTGTCCTTGTTCTGGAGAAGCCGCGCCCCTGTGGGGAGAATGGGCGGGCACACACTACCACCACCAAGAGAGGAGACCAGGAATGCCTAAAGTAAGTGGAGTGGTGAGGTGTTCATCCTTCTCTGTTCTCTCCACCTCCATTACCTCCTTTGCTTTCAGATGTTCGCTTGGAGTAGACCTTTGCAGACCAGGTGTAACCCTTGTTTATCGAGTGGGACATTCACGTCCACATAATTGTGACTCTGTTGGTTGTGACCTCGCTGAGGTCTGTCTGTGCAGTTTAGTGATACTTGCCTTCATGCTGCCTTGGCTTCTGTGTGCCGCTCAGCGTGTCCGAACTAAGATCAGAGACTGTCTTTGTTTACGGTCCCCCCGGGCCCCTTGCACAGTTGCTGGTGTCTGAGAGGTGCTCTGTACACACGTGTTAGATGGGGAGGCGGAGTGATGATCCGTGTACGGTAGTTACAGGCACAAGTCTTGTTGCTCTTGACCCACCCCCCTTATTATAACTCCCACCATCCCAGTAAAATGAGGTTTTAGCCATCAGCAGCTCATTTTTTTTTTTCAGGAAATAACTTCATACTCAGAAGACGGCATGTTAAAAAAAAAAGCTAAAAAGCAGACCCCTTAGAATGTATTTTAACAAACCTACAATTTAAAAAGGAAAGCAAAACTTAGTGTTTTAGGTAGTTTCTATGTATTACCACATTTCCTGTGTCTGTATTTAATATTCAGCATGCACCCTCGCCCTGGCAAACAAGGTCTCTGGCTAGTGGCCGTCACCTACCACATAGTGCTTACTCAGCCTCCCAGCCTGGGTGACTGACTCCCCTGATTCTTACTTCTTTTTTTTTTTAAGATTTTTATTTATTTATTTGACAGACAGAGATTATAAGTAGGCAGAGAGGCAGGCAGAGAGAGAGAAGAGGAAGCAGGCTCCCTGCTGAGCAGAGAGCCCCATGCAGGGTTCAATCCCAAGACCCTGGGATCATGACCTAAGCCAAAGGCAGAGGCTTTAACCCACTGAGCCACCCAGGCGCCCCTGATTCTTACTACTTAAAGCTAATAGTAGACAGTTAAATCTGAAAAGGAGCTTTAAGCTTGAAATAAATAATTTCTTTTTATAAATGCATGACCCTGGGGCACCTGGTTGGCTCAGATGGTTAAGCATCTGCCTTTGGCTTAGGTCTTGATACAGGGTCCTGGGATCCAGCCCCTCATCAGGCTCCCTGCTCAGCAGGGAGCCTGCCTCTCCCTCCGCCTGCCACTCCCCCTGCTTGTTCTCTATCTCTCTCTTTCTGACAAATGAGTAAGTAAAATCTTAAAAAAAAAAAAAAATGCAGGACCCAAAGAGGGTGAAGGATCACACAGGGTGTTTAGAAGTATCAGAAGTGGCTGTAAAGAGCCCAGCCTTTGAGTTGTGCTAGAGCACTGCTCCTCCCTCCTGGGGGCCACCCTGTTGGAGGAAGGCACACCAGGATGGGCAGACAGCGCTGTTGGACCTCAGCGTGGATGGGTGAGCCAAAAACAAATGCAAAAGAGGGGCGCCTGGGTGGCTCAGTGGGTTAAGCCTCTGCCTTAGGGTCAGGTCATGGTCCCAGGGTCCCCACATCAGGCTCACTGCTCAGTGGAGCCTGCCTCTCTGCCTACTTATGAACTCTGTCTGTCAAATAAATAAAATCTTTTTTTAAATAATGCAAAAGAGGGGCACCTGGGTGGCTCATTGGGTTAATCCTCTGCCTTCGGCTCGGGTCATGATCTCAGGGTCCTGGGATCGAGCCGCACATCCAGCTCTCTGCTCAGCAGGGGGCCTGCTTCCTCCTCTCTGCCTGTGTCTCTGCCTCTTATGATCTCTGTCTGTCAAATAAATAAATAAAATCTTTAAAAAAATAAAAAAATTAAAAATGCAAAAGAGTTTATAAAAATGTATCATCAAGTTTGCTTATCAAACCAAGCCATTCTCCTGGCAAACTCAGGGTAAGCTGTCGTCCTAGAAGCCCTCCCAGGCCTGGCAGCCCCATCCACCCAAATACCCAGAAGAAGTCTGTTGGGACACAGGTGTGAAACTTCTCATGGAAGAGTTGGATCTGTATACTTTTTGCAGCAGGTGGGCTCACCGACCCTTTTGGAAATGCGGTGTCCTTTCCGACTTCTTTTTGGCTAAACACGTACATGCCTCCTGAGCAAACCAGCAGTCCAAGTTCCTATTCTGTTCACTGTCTGGTTTTGCTTTATCTTTGTATTGTGTTTGCAGCTTGTAGACAAGCATAATGGGTGAGAGTTCCAGTAAACCGGCTGGATCATATTTCTTAGACTGAGTCATTGCTGAGAAACTTGTTTGTGAACAGGAAGCAGCCCATGAAAATGTCTGTGCATAGTAACACGCCAGACTCGGGAAACTGGACCGTTTTCCAGTTGCGAGACAGAAAGTTGGGAAGGATGGTTCTAGTCCTCAGGGAAGAGCAAACTTGTGATCTTGGTATATGTGAGAGAATATTTATTGTTAGAAATCGCTGGTTGTTGAAGATTGGGGAAGTAATCGTCCGTAAGATTTCTCTAAAAGGAAAACTTGGACTAGTGGTAACTATTACTACTTACTAGGAGCCTCTGCAGACATAGAACTTTGTTAGGCCAGTTATTTTTAAAAATGGAGCTGTAGTTACACAGAAGTTAACTCAGTGACATCTGTACTTGACCTAGATGGCTGAAAGGCCCCTTCCACACCTAACATTCTGTGGTTTTACATATGAGCATACACACACACACACACACACACACACGCACACCACTTTGTGACTCTTACCTACTTCACAGTTACTGTAGCAAATATATTTAAATGTTAGCCCACCAGACCAGTAGAACCAACAGTGCAAGAATAACCTGTCATCTGCCTTCTCTAGAATGCTCACTGAAAAAACAATTGGCATTGTGTTGTCTATCTTCTACCTTTTTTTTTTAATTAATTTAATTATTTGTGAGAGTGAGCACAAGCAGGGGGAGCAGCAGGCAGAGGGAGAAGCAGGCTCCCAAGCGCATTACTCAGTCCTAGAACCCTGGGATCACAATCTGAGCCGAAGGCAGAGGCTTAACCAGCTGAGCCACCCAAGTGTCCCTGTTGTGTATCGTCTTGTAATGAAGCAGTGGAAGAGAAGCTAAGAGAAATGAATGGGCAGATAATTATTTATGAAATATAATAGTCTTCAGTGAAAAATATTTTAAAACCACACCTGCTTGTTGTCATTTTTTTTTTATATTTTATTTATTTATTTGATAGAGACAACAAGAAAGATAACAGAAGCAGCACTCCCCTGCTCAGCGGGCAGCCCGATGTGGGGCTCAGTCCCAGGACCCTGGGATCATGACCTGAGCCAAAGGCAGATGCCCGACGATTGAGCCACCCAGGCGCCCCTTCATTTTACTTGATTTATTAAGGACTGTGACTTGTGAGTCAAGAAGAGATTTGTTGTTTTATCATTCCTTCAGAATTTGAGCAGGCCCTTGGTTGTGTTGTAGCCCACTTGGCTCTTCATGTCCGACAGCAGGATAGGACTTGTTCCATCTGGTTTTGATAAAAAATATTTGAGTATCTTCTGTCAAAAAAATACTAACCCAGATACCCAGATTTCATTTTCAGATGAATAATGTAACCACCTGGGCATAATCGAAAGACTGACATGAATGGGGATCTTGGACTCTGAATGCCAGTAATTAATATTTGGATGAAGGAGAGATCTCAAGGAGAATAGACTTTAAAAGCCTCATTTATTACTTTCTTAATGGAAATACATGATTTTTAGGAGTAGCTGGAGACATGGTTTCATGCTTACACAGTAAAATAGAAAGTGAGGAGTTTTCATTTTCTGTTCACAAGCTTCGTACTCTACAGAGTTAATTTTTTAAGTTGATTGGTGATTTGTTTTTAGAAGCAAACTTCCCACTGCCTTCCCATCCTCAAGACAATAAAGTACGGGAGAGTGAGGGGAGGGCAGTGGGTTGGGAGGTGCAAGTCTCATTTACATGTGTGAATATATTATAGAAGCCATTTTATTTTTCATTTCAGATATTTTCCCAGAGCTTCAGATTACAGAATTTCTTAAGAGGAGATGATGCTATCTTGCCTTATCTTTTTTAATTTTTTGGATCATCTGAGTATGAAAAATGCTGACTTGTTCAAGGCCTTTCTCCTTTCTTTATCCTGGAACAGAGATGTTTGTTTTGAAGTGGTATAAGTTAATAATCCAACTTCAGATTCCCCGTAAAATGTGTAATAGATTACACAGATGGCAAATGATGATATATACATTTTAAATATGAAGAATTCCTTTGGACCAGATGGTGATTTAATGCGAATTGTCAAACATTTATGTTTCTTATTAAATTGTCATCTTTTGTGTAAGCCAAGCTAGTAGCATAATTTGCAACACACCCAGGAATCACTAAAGGACAACAACAAAAAAATTCACGATGCTGAGCGGCTCCATATGGCGAGTGAAGGCTCGCAGCCAGCTCTTTGCCTAGTCCGAAGGAATACCTGTTGGAATGCCTCGGGAGCTGTCCCCCTGCTTCCCGCTCCTTCCCCAGACTCGACTGAGCTGCCATTTAGCGTGGTGGCCTTCCTCTTCAGGGGCTTGGGAAGGGATTAGAAGCTCTTCTTTCTCAGGGCCTGGGATTTATGTGCCTTACAGCAGTTTTAGCTTTTCCTCAGGCATTTCCCTTCCCCACTGTCCGGTGTCCTGTTCTTGTTTGTTGATGGGCTCCACCCGGACGCCTTCTTCTCAGATGTAGCACGAGTGTCGCAGGGATGGGTCATTTGTGGAAGAAGTCATGTGCCAGTCATGGGGCTCCTTGCAGGAAGTGCTCCCTGCCCGTGAGGGTAGCAAAGAACAGTCCTGAGGCCATGGGGCTCCCCAGCGGCAAGTCTTGGGTGGACACAGTTCTCATTTGCAACATAGAGCTTTGAGGATTTCAAACAATATCAAATCCCCAAAGGCGTGTTCTTTTGAAAATGATGTGGAAATGTGAGTAACACAGAGGATAATACATGAATGCCAGGACAGGAAACCCATTGTTGCTTCATTATAAATTTGATCAGAACATCTGCTTTAAGGAATTCGAGGTGGTTAAGTCTACCCTTGCTTTTATTTTTAAGCAGAAGGTTTCTTTTAGAGATTTTTCATAGCAACAATAAACACTACGTCAAAATAAACTTTAAAACACAGAGGAAAAACCCTCTGAGGACACTTTGAAACCTGTTTTGGGCCCACTGTGACCTCACTGAAGGCTGCCCAGTCTGCATTAAGAACAAGTAGATGTTGTCACTTGAAACCTCTTTTGGTGGCATTCCTGGTAGAGACCGTATGCTCCGGCTGGAGGGGCTGTTCTGCCTCCCTGGGCCGTGCATTGTTTCAGGTCCGAGAACAGGATATTCAAGAGCTGGGCGGGGTGATGCTTTGTGATCTGTGTTGTTGTCCTGTGTTGATAAAGTTCCGGCAAGGTGTCCTTTTCTGAGCATGTTAGGGAAATGTTTAAAAATTGAATCAGTCAAGCTGTGCATTGAAGGGTAGTCCTGTCAGGAATCTAACGACAGTTGAATGGGTGTGGGTGGGTGTGTACATGAAAATAAACACAAAAGTGTGTGTTATGTGTTTTGGTTTTCAATGCATGTTGCACAAGCCCATGAGTCTGTTTCAGACCCTCCCCAAAGGAGGAGGAACCAAGTAGCTTCGTCGCTGAAGGTTGTCACGGTCTCCTGCTACACTTAGGCCCACAGCTTCATGATCATCCATTTGCCCCAAGTGCGATCTCACTCCTATGACAGCGAGTACTAGAACCATCGCTGCCAGCGGCGACATTCGCATAGACTTCACATGTAAAGAGCGATTTCTTTCACGTCTCACTTGATCTACCAACATCTGCGGGAGGGGTGGGATAGAACAATTAGGTCGTGAACGTGGAGCTAAACCATCTGAACCCACTCAAGACAGCTCATCTGGAGAAGGAAAGGAAGGAATAGAGTTGTATCAACTCTTGGTGTGACCGCCACTGATAATTTTCGAGTAAATTACAGTAGAAATTTTCTTTCAGCCCATAGAACTGGGTTTTGGGGATACTCTGGAATATTGTGAGCAGGTATTTGCAGCAAAAACTGCTTCAGTGTCTTTTCAGTTCTTTCAGGAACAAATCAAAACTGGGTGTTCTTTTGATCCTGGGATCGCTTGACAAGGAGAAGCCCCCGCCTGGGCATTCTGGGGAAGTGAGGGAGGGATGCGCCGGAGTGACCCCCAGCTGCAGGGACACGTGTGCGCATTTCTCTTCTGTTGCTCTGAAGAGCTTAGCACGCAGTCTGCATCCGTTTTTGAGAGGGACTGGAGTTCAGCTGAGACTGTGTGACCGTGCATTCTTTTAATTTTCAGCGCTGGCTTTTAGTGGATGTAAATAGTCTGAAGACCTCAGTATCTTGGTGCCTTAGTCCAGTTCTCCGAGCTGGATGGGCTACTTGGCTGCATCTGAACCTACTGAGAAGCTACGACCTAACCAGATCAGAATTTTTTTTTTTTTCCAGATCAGAATTGTAAAGATTTTTTTTTTTTAATTTATTTATTTGACAGAGAACGCTCACAAGTAGGTAGAGCAGCAGGCAGAGAGAGGGGGGGAAGCAGGCTCCCCGCTGAGCAGAGAGCCCAATGTGGGGCTCTCTCCCAGGACACTGAGATCATTACCAGAGCCGAAAGCAGAGGTTTAACCCACTGAGCTACCCAGGCACCCCAAGATCAGAATTTTGAAGTAGCTTTCTCTCTGCCTTTGGATAAAACATGTCCATTAAAATGGAAACCCATCATTTTTAACCTGGAAATGATTTTCGTGCTTACTGTTTGTGGGGAGCTTCCTGAGGAACTAGCCACGTATGAATAAATGCTCTGTGGTTGCTGTGTTCTTGTCATGGCCAGGAAGATGACTTGAGTGGATGTGCTCAATCCAGCCTTCCGTAAACTGGCCACTTTTTCACACTGCCAAGATGTTAAAGTGTGTGTGTGTGTGTGTGTGTGTGTGTGTGTGTGTGTGACAGTGGATTTTATATCCTGCCCACTGGTCAATGATCAGATTTTATACATTTTAGTGTAACCTGTGGTTTAAGACAGCACAAGTCCAAGTTTGGGCCTGCCCAGGACATATCCCTGTACACTTTCTAGCAGTCTCCCTTTGTTCTAAACCTTGGTATTTTCATCTGTAAAATAAGAATGTTGTCTGCATATGGTCGTCTTGTGGATCTCTTTGTATATAGAGTACTTCAAATGATGCTTGACATGTAGAAAGCCTTTGACAGACGTTGGCTGTAGTTCAGAAGAGCTACAGCTGTTCTAACTGTACCTGCCGTGTGTGGGGGACACTTTTTAACCCTGCTCAAGGCTAGAAGGATGATAAGCCCCAGGAGCAGTGTTTCGTGGTGTTTAGGATTCTCCCACCAAGGCTATAATGGCCTCTGCTGTCCATGTCGCTGTGCTGCGTTTAGGCTGGGTGGCCTGCTCCTCCTTTGTCGGGAAAAATAGCCTGACTGCTCAGTGAAGCAATAACCATGTTATTTTTGTCCTTGGAGGTGGAAAGCAATAGAGTCCAGACACATGGGGCAACCTAGTGCGGCCCGCCATCACCGGGACCAAAAATGTCGGTGTTGGTTGTGCACACTGTGTCTACCCTGCCTTCGGACCCCAACTCCCTTCCCCCATGTCTTGATTTTTCTGGTCTCAATCTCATTATATTATTTTCAGTATAGATGACTTTCTTCAGTGGAGAGTGATTTAAATTTCCTATCTGTGTAGACTTCCCCAAAACGAAAGGTATAAATCAGAAAACTGCTTTTAACACATGGTTAGTAAAGTCTGGACATGGAACCAAGGCCTAGCTTTGTTACAGAAATCAAAATAACCATCCCTCATTGTAAGATTTTTGGTAACTTCCATCCTTCCCTGGAGCCATGGTTTTTTGTTTTTCATTTTGTGTTATTTTCTTAAGGCTGCTTGTGATTTCTCAGAAGCGAAACTAGTGAGCACTACCTCTTTCTCAAGGCAGCCTCTTGCTTCACCTATGGGTCACAAGATCACCATTAGCTAGGACTTTTCTTTACTAATTTGTTCACGCCTCAGGAGCTAAAACTCAAGTCAAGAGGAAATTGTTTTAATAAATGAGTCATGGGGACAAGAATAGCAAGAAATGATGGGGGGAAATAACTTCATGTAGGAAATACCAAAAGAAGGTGAAATTTCACAGCTGCTGGATTGACATTTAACAAGGGTCCCATTCCCCACCTTCCCTCCAGCTGTAAAATGGGTTTAGAAAAAATTCCACATATTTGAGCATGTTTTCCAAATTCCATTTCTCGTAAGAAACCAGTGACTTGGAGTCCTGGCTATAATTTCTGTATTCCATTAAACAAGTGTGGGATTTTTTTAAAATTCAAGAACTTTAATGTGCAGCATGTTACTTTGCTCTTTGGTGAACTCTGCCATCATCCAGTCGTTAATAATCAAGTAATAAGTGGTTAGAATGGATGGCTGTGTTTGTAGGTTGTTGTTTCTTTTAATGAATGGATTCATTGAATGGAATTAACTGTGCCCTTCCAGAACACTGGATCTGTGTTCCCTTTCAGATGGTCATTACCCTACCCCCATCAACAATGGCATAATGTAAATTATATGGTACCTGTCGTTTTAAAAAACATCTTAACCGTGGCTTTTTTTTTTTTTTTTTTTTAACACAGGACATGGATTTGATTGACATACTTTGGAGGCAAGATATAGATCTTGGGGTAAGTCGAGAAGTATTTGACTTTAGTCAACGACGGAAGGAGCACGAGCTGGAAAAACAGAAAAAACTTGAAAAGGAAAGACAAGAACAACTCCAAAAGGAGCAAGAGAAAGCCTTTTTTGCTCAGTTACAACTAGATGAAGAAACAGGTGAATTCCTCCCAATTCAGCCAGCCCAACACATCCCATCAGAAACCAGCAGCTCTGCCAACTACTCCCAGGTACAAAAAACTCAGTTCTTGGGAAGGTGTCAGGGTTTAAGGAAGAGATACTGGCCCAAGAGTTAAAACGTCTGGATTTGCATTCCAGCTTTGCCTTTTTTACTGTCTTCATGACCAAATCAAGTCAGCTTCCCAACCTCAGCCTCCTGACGAGTTCAAACCTGACTGACTGCCCTCACAGAGTTGTAAGGAGTGCGAGGGCGTACGTTACATTGACAGTGCTTTGTAAGCTGTGGGAACAGAACGTGAGGATCTAGCAGTAGTAAAACTACTAGTACAGATTGCTAGCATTTTGTTTATAGATGAGCAGTTGAAGCTCAGAGCACTCAAGAAATGGGGGAAGCCAAGATTGGAACCCAGATGGTCTTGGTGGTTTGATTCTGTGCTCTATACTAAACTGATCTCTAAAGAAGATAAGTGTTTGGTTAACTGTATTGTAAACATTGTCTGACACTGAGCAGTCTTTTTCTTCTTTGATATCCCCTTCCCTTTTATCAAGGTTGCCGACATTCCCAAACCAGACGCTTTGTACTTTGATGACTGCATGCAGCTTTTGGCAGAGACATTCCCGTTTGTCGATGACAATGAGGTATAGCATTTGACTAACACTGAAGCTCCCCAACTAAATTTAATATGTCCTATAAGTGTGTCTCCATTAAAAAAAATATTTTAGGAGGAAATTTTGTCGAAGAAAACTTAGCCTACAGTTAACTTCACAATTTAAAAAAAAAAAAAGGCAAAAAAATCAAATCCCTACACAATACCAAACCAAAACCACTTACCCTGCATACCTAGAAGCATGGATCTGCATAACCATGGAAACAAATAATCCACTGGTTATAGGTACTTAGAAATAAATTTTGGTGGGGCGCCTGGGTGGCTCAGTGGGTTAAGCCACTGCCTTCGGCTCAGGTCATGATCTCAGGGTCCTGCGATCAAGCCCCACATCGGGCTCTCTGCTCTGCGAGGAGCCTGCTTCCTCCTCTCTGCCTGCCTGTCTGCCTACTTGTGATCTCTGTCTGTCAAATAAATAAATAAAATCTTAAAAAAAAAAAAAAGAAAGAAATTTTGGTGAGTAAAAAGCAAACCTGGTAATAAACCAAGACTTGCTCAGTTAACAGTTTAATAGTGTATGTGATTGAAGCCCTGTACTAGGTATTTTTACCGAGAGATACAAGTTAAAACTTCAAGATTGTTACTTATTTTGAAATTTACCTTCAAATGCATAGCATAAAAGAGTTAAACTAGTAAATGAGTCCATCTGGAGTCAGTTGGGCAGGGGAGAAAAGATGTGTTTTCGTTATGTAGAAATAGGGGTCATAAGTGGTTCTAACTAGAGAAGCACAGAACTGTTTAGCCAGGTCCAGTGTAAGGTGTTGTGATGGGGCCTGGGAGTTCTTCTTCAGTGTTGCCCGCAGACTCACGTAGATACATGCTTGGTCAATTTTAGGTTTCTTCAGCTGCGTTTCAGTCACTTGTTCCTGATATTCCCAGTCAAATGGAGACTCCCGTCTTCGTTGCTTCTAATCAGGCTCAGTCATCCCCGACTCTCCTCGTTCAGTCAGTCATTGCTGATCTAGACAATATGCAGCAGGACATTGAGCAAGTTTGGGAGGAGCTATTATCCATTCCAGAATTGCAGGTAACTAAGATCTACTGTTAGAAAACGCCAAAGACACTCTCATATTCAGTGCCTTTAAACTAATTACTGCAGTTATTTACATGTCACCGACTTAGGGGAAGGATTGGAGGGGGCTTTTAAATCTGTCGTAGGAGGGCCGCCCAGTTCCCTACAGCATGTGACTTTCGGGGTTGGGAGTCTGAGCCCCACGCTGGGTGTAGAGGTTACTTAAATAAATTTAGTCACAAGGGCTGTTCGTGCTCACTTCCATGCACTTTAATTAAGTGGACTGGATGTCTTGAGGAAAGATCTGGTCTTTGTAGGACAGAAGTCTGATCTAGGAACTCTGAAAATAATACGTATGCTTAGACATAAGAATCTGTCAAAAATGGGAATTGTCTGAATTACAGAAGAGCCTGGAAAGAATGGGGGTGGGGAGAGAGTTTACCATCAGATGCAGATTATCCGCTATTAAAAATATTTGCCATTAGGAGCATCTAGACGGCTCATCACTGGAGCGTGTGAATCTTGGATCATGGGGTTGTGCTGTTCAAGCCCGATATTGGGGGTAGAAATTACTTCAGAATAAAATCCTTTAAAAATAAATAAATAATAAATATTTGCCGTGAGATATAGATTATTAGCTATTAAAATATTTAACCTGATTTACATTTAGTAAAAATTTCTTTTCCAGTGTCTTAATATTCAAAATGACAAACTGGTTGAGACTAGCACAGTTCCAAGTCCAGAAACCAAAGTGACAGAAATCGACAACAGTTACCATTTCTACTCATCAGTGCCCTCACTGGAAAAAGAAGTAGGTAACTGTAGTCCACATTTTCTAAGTGCTTTCGAGGATTCCTTCAGCAGCATCCTCTCCACAGAAGATTCCAGCCAGTTGACCGTGAACTCATTAAATTCAGATGCCACAATAAACACAGATTTTGGTGATGAATTTTATTCTGCTTTCATAGCAGAACCCAGTAGTAGCAACAGCGTGCCCTCCTCTGCTACATTAAGCCAGTCACTCTCTGAACTTCTTAATGGGCCAATTGATGTTTCAGATCTATCACTCTGTAAAGCCTTCAATCAGAACCAGCCTGAAAGCACAGAATTCAATGATTCTGACTCTGGCATTTCACTCAACACAAGTCCTGGCATGGCATCACCAGAACACTCGGTGGAATCTTCAGTCTATGGAGACACACCACTTGGCTTCAGTGATTCAGAAATGGAAGAGATAGATAGTGCTCCTGGAAGTGTTAAACAGAATGGTCCTAAAACACAGCCAGTACAGTCTGCTGGAGATACAGCCCAACCCCTGTCACCATCTCCAGGGCACAGCGCTCCTGTACGTGATACCCAGTGCGAAAACACGCCAAAGAAGGAATTGCCTGTAAGCCCTGGTCATCGGAAAACCCCATTCACAAAAGATAAACATTCGAGCCGCTTAGAGGCTCATCTCACAAGAGATGAGCTAAGGGCAAAAGCTCTCCATATCCCATTCCCTGTTGAAAAGATCATTAACCTCCCTGTTGATGACTTCAATGAAATGATGTCCAAGGAGCAGTTCAATGAGGCTCAGTTGGCATTAATTCGAGATATTCGCAGGAGGGGTAAGAATAAAGTGGCTGCTCAGAATTGCAGAAAAAGAAAACTGGAAAATATAGTGGAACTGGAACAAGATTTGGATCATTTAAAAGATGAAAAAGAAAAATTGCTCAAAGAAAAAGGGGAGAATGACAAAAGCCTCCATCTACTGAAAAAACAACTCAGCACCTTGTATCTCGAAGTGTTCAGCATGCTCCGTGATGAAGATGGAAAACCTTACTCCCCTAGTGAGTACTCCCTGCAGCAGACAAGAGATGGCAATGTATTCCTTGTGCCCAAAAGTAAGAAGCCAGATATGAAGAAAAACTAGATTTGGGAAGATCTGACCTTTTCTGAGCTCTAGTGGGTTGTTTGGGGGGGGGTTGGTTTTGTTTTTGTACTGTTATACTAAAAGCTCCTACTGTGATGTGAAATGCAAAAATATACTTTATAAGTAATTCTATGCAAAACTGTAGTCAAAACTAGTATAGAAAATAATACAGACTTTAAAAAGCATTAAAATAATTCATCAGTATGCTGAATCAGTAGTTTCACTTTAACTGCAAACTTCATTTCTTAGAACACCATTTGGGCTAGTTTCTGTATAAGTGTAAATACTACAAAAACTTCTTATTTATACTGTTCTTATCTAATTTGTTACATTCATAGATTTATATGATATCTGGCTAAAAGCAAATTGTTGTAAAACTAACCACTATGTACTTTTTTATAAATACTGTATGAACAAAAGCATTTTTTTTATATTAAATTGTTTAGCTCTGGCAAACCAATTTAGTTGAAAAGCTGGTACTAATAAAGGAATATTACCGTTAAGTTCTTTGGAATTCATTTGCATTTATTTACAGTTATTTTCCAGAACAGTAACACACTTAACATATTCAGGCATTTTGCATTTTCAAAATGTTTCCAGTCAGTGAAAATATGACAAGTATTTTATACTAAACTTCTGGTTCCAGAGATTATAAAGTATATCAAGAAGGTATTTTCTTTCAATAGCAAGTACCTCTCAACCAAGGAAAATTTACTCATACCAGTGCATGTTTGCCTACCATGTGCTAGATATTTTTTAAAATACAAAGGACACAGTGGAAATCCGTTTTGTTTTGTTTTTTTAAGGTTTTTATTTGATAGAGACACAGTAGTGGAGGGAGTGGGAGATAGAGAAGCAGGCTCCCTGCTGAGCAAGGAGCCTGATGTGGGGCTCAATCCCAGGACCTTGAGATCATGACTTGAGCAGAAGGCAGACACTTAATGACTGAGCCACCCAGGTGCCCCAAAATCTGTTTTTGAAGACAGCAAACTTTACACATGCCAGGATTGGGAAGGCCAGTAGAAAGGATGCATTGAGATTTAAAATAGGGTTGGAGGGGCATCAGGATGGCTCAGTCAAGTGGTGTCTGACAGCATTTCGACTCAGGTCATGATCTTAGGGTCATGA
Source organism: Mustela putorius furo (assembly GCF_011764305.1). Taxonomy (NCBI): domain Eukaryota; kingdom Metazoa; phylum Chordata; class Mammalia; order Carnivora; family Mustelidae; genus Mustela; species Mustela putorius. Next base: position 5,161,384 of record NW_025422021.1, read on the forward strand.
GATCAAGCCCTGTGTCAGGCTCTGCACTGGGGCATGGAGCCTGCCTATGATTCTCTCTCCCTCTCCCTCTGCCCCCATGCTAGAATAAATAGGGTTGCAAAGAAGAAAGGCCTTACTGAGATGGCAACATCTGAAGGTGAGGGAAACCCATTCTATTAGCTAAAAAGAGACGGCAGACAAGACACCAAAGTCCAAAGGCTCTGAAGCCTATTTGAGACAGAAAAAGGACTACATGGCTGAAAATGGAGAGGGGAGAGAGAGGGCAGGTAGAGTGTAATGTGGCACAGAACCCCTAACACCTTCATGACGGCTTTGGCTTTTACAAAATGGGGAGCTATTGTGTTACGTTTTCTTACCCTTATGTGTTGAAAATAGTCTAGAGGGTGAAGATGGGAGCAGTTAGATGAATGTGGGGAAGCTGTGAAATAACTCACGTAGGAGGGATAGTTTTGTCTTGGTCTAGGGTGGTGATAGCTGGAATGACAAGGCACTGGATTTGGTAGGTTTCAAAGGTAAAGAATTTTCTGATAGAATGGATGTTGGGTGAAGGTGCACTCAAGGACCTGAACATATTTAAGAACTGAGTTGCCCCGAGATGAAGACTGGTTAGAAGGGAAGTCTAGGTGGGAAAGTTCATTCACTTTAGGACATACTGAAAGATTAAACATAAGACAAAGTTAAGGCCCCACAAAACTATCTGCAGGCTGTCCAGTAGACCACTCAGCATTGATTCACTGTTTCTTCATCTAATCTGTCTTACGTTTTTATTGTGGGGAAACTGAATCTCAAGATTCATCTTGAGTTATGTACATTTAGAGTTAAGTACATGTGGATTATTCACTGAATCCTATTAATCCCTTAGGAGTGATACATGTAGAGGTCCGCAGGCCCTAAAGCCAGATTGGCTGAGCTTGCTGCCACCATTTTCCTGGAATGATCTCCAGTAACTCAAAGCACATAGGCTCACTTCCTCATCTGTAGGGCAAGTATTGAGTTACTACACAGAAAGTACTGTGCCTAGTTCATTAAGCACTCTGCAAATGGGTGTTTTCTTATTTTCCTTATTAGCCTTACTAGAATGCCTTTTAGCTGCTAGTGAAAGAAACTGAAGTCAGATTAGCAAATTAGAGAATCTGACTCAAAGGTCAAAGCTCAGGGTTGAAAGTGAATTCAAGAACTAATGGGTGTATCTTAATAATTCAGATTCTGCCCTGGTCCTCCTCCTGCAGTCAAGTATCTCCTGTAAGTGGTGGTGTTGAGATCCTGGAAACCTTTTTTCCAAACTCAACAAAATAAATCTCAGGATCTTGACAAAAGTGCCCCACCCTTAGACAAAATTACAGGTGTGTGAGCAGTTGAGAATGTGGCAGGAGTCCAAAACCAGCAGCCCCACCTGGAACACCTGGAACGGGCTGGCACTTAACAGGAGTGAAAAGCACTGCCAGGCAGACTGCAACAGACTTCTAGCCAGAGAGCAGTTCATTAATTCAAGTAACCATAGTTCTTTACAGTACCTGAAAAACTGATTTTGAAGTACTAACCATACTATGCAGAGTTAGAAACCCCAATTTTAAATACAGCAAATCCTAACCTCATGACAAAATGAAGCCAAGTGTTCCTCTCCTCATCTGGACTTGAGTCCACCTGGACTTTTTAGTGTCCTCAGATTAAGTATGGCAATCCAATTGTTGAAATATTAGACTCGTTTTAAAATCTGTACCTATGCCTTTTACACTGACATACGTCAAGCATTCTTAGAAACCTTAGCTGAAAGATACTGCATTTATTATGCAAAGAAACATTTGCTGAGATTTCTCAAGGCCAGGATTTTTAGGGAAGGGGTGGCTGCTCAACTTGTACTTCTCATACCATACTTGTTTCTCAGCCTCAAAACATAACGCAGAATAATTCTCATTCCTATTTTAAAAATACTTACCAGGACAAGTTCAGTCTTCAGTTGCATTTTATACTTTTTGAGAGCTGGAGAAGAATTTAAAGATCTCAAAAACTTTCACCGTTTGTGGAGGAAAAAAAACCTCCTTAAGACATTGGCATAACAGGGACCCCCCCTGGGTGGCTCAGTCAAGGTCAAGCATCTGTTTTCCACTAGGGTCATGATCCCAGTGTGCTGGGACAGAGCCAAGTCGTGCTCCTTGCTCATTGGGGAGACTGATTCTCTCTCCTCCCCACTCGTGCCCCCTATTTCTCTTGCTCTCAAATCTTTAAAAAAAAAAAAAAAAGGCATAATTAACCTTATCCATTAAAATTTTAACTATGCTTGAAGATATTAAGACCGTACCCATAATTATTACCGAAAGTATCTTTAGGGACCATGGGCCAGGTAACAGATTAAGTTCTTTAAACCCACTATCAGATTTAACCTTCAGGCTTAACGAGGGTAGGTATAATCTCCATTTCATAAACAACAACAAAAAAAAATTAGGTCAAAACAGCCACTAATCTGGACAGGATGTCAGAGAATTTTGAACCAAGTTATTGACATTTAATGAAATTGAACATTTCCTTCAATATTAGAGAACAAATCACACTGGTGCTTTAATGGTTATTAAAAATCCTTACCAGCTGCCTGTTATTTCAGAATACCATTTATGCATCACAATCTCAAAATCCAAAGTCAAACCCCCTAGCCTCATTTAATACTTGAAGCATATCCTACCAAGTTAAACTTCGTATATTTTGATTACTCCTGGGGAGAGGGGAGGCATCTTACGCAAGCTCCAGGCCGAGCAGAGCCCAGTACAGAGCCCAACAATGGGGCTTATCTCTCAACCTGAGCTGCAATCAGTTTGATGCCCAACCAACCGAGCTACCCGGGTGTCCCTTGATTACTATTTTCAATGTAATGCTTAATTCTACATATTTAATGTATATAAAACCACCATTCCTAGGGGTCTGTTGGCATCACCTAACTGCCTACGTGTAGCATGCATAAAAAAGAAACCCCAAGTAAACTTGCCAAAGCTCACAAAAACAACTTCTGTATTTAAGTATTTTACTGTTAAACTTGATTCCAAGAAACAAAAACCTAACTGAATTTTCTAACCTATTAAGGATGTAAGAGACAAATGAGATTAAATCCAAATAGAGCACCTATCAGTTCTTTTCCTAAGTATTTTGAAAAGCAAAAATTATTCAACATTTCTGTCAACAATGCAGACTAACGATGTATTTTGACGTCTAGTGTAACGTTACACTTGATTTGCCCTTGTGATTATAGGCCTTTGTAACAACAATGGCTATATACATGGATTAGGTGACACTTAACCATTTCATACCTTAAAGCTGCCAACACCTTGTACTTAATCTAAATTTATCAGTAAATTGTTCAAGTTGAGTATCTTGGGCAAATTCCTATTTCCTAATTAGCTTTCAGTATGGTGTTCACTTAACCTTTATCGCTTGAAAGGCAGTTCAATACAATCTGTAATTACTGGTCTTTAAAAAAATTAACCAAAAATAGCATCTTTTGCCTATTAATCTTAACCCCTTCCCAATCCTTGGTACTTTCTATACAATCCTAACTTAAATCAACTATAACATAGGTCCAGTTTTTGCAAAACACTCATCTCTAAGATTTAGTCTATGAATACATGGAAGATTCCAATGTTTTGTTGCCTGAATATCATTTTCACTCTGAAAGACAAATTTACTTCTTTTGGTAGAAATTAAGTCCACCCTTGCTGAATTACTTTGGAAGTCAAATATTAAAACAGGATTATAAAGTACTTAAAGCTGCAAAATATGAAACCACTGCATATATTGCGTTGTGATCAAAATGTGTTGCAATCCTAACAGCTCAAATTCCTCACACAGCTTCAACTGTATTTAATATGCTATTATTAACACTAAGAATCTAAATACTTGTGCTATAGTTTTCCTAAAAGTCACAATTCTCAAAGCCGTTACAGTTGATCACTTTGCTCTTATCACCTTTATTAAAATGCACCACTGCAGTCTGACAAAATTTCATGCTTTTTCCTCCCAGCCCATCATACCATAGTAGACTCAAGCAATCCACTGCCTTGAATAGGGCTGGGGAGGGGAATTCATCCAACATCTGAAACCCTGTCCCCATCTCTTCCCGAGTGTCCGTAACTTTGTATTTTTTCTCCAGGAAGTTCAGATTCCTCATCACCCCAACATCTCACCTATTGGTATTCAAGACTTCTATCCTTAAATAATACGCTTTTGGTTTATTTTTCTAACATGTATTTCTAGTGTCGTGTATTCATTTTCCACTGAATAGAATCCATGATCTTTAACTGCTATATAAAGGATCATTCCAAGTTTCCTGTTATTTTACTAATGTAATATTCACCTAGTGTTTAAATCACATCAACACTGTGAAGCAACAAAACAACACACACATTTCTAAAAATATTTTAATGAAAAAGTTATCTTTCTGTAAACATCTCATTATACTACAAATGAAACATTTGAATCCATTACAGACCACCTCTTAAGTCTTAAAAATCAGGATAAAACATTGAATTTAGAAGTAATCTTGAATATTATATAGGCTAACAATCCTTACTTCACCCCTGCATTAACTTGCAAATCATTCAACTACTTGTGACATCAATTACTGGAACTTTGAGAGACTGTCCATAACTAGAAATGTTTCAAGTTGTAACTTACATAGTGGAACTCTTAAACAGGCTCATTTCAGTTGTTCAGATCCTTAAATGACCTGTATTACCCAATTTTCTTCAAGATTTGTGTATCAGGTTTGTTGTTTTTGAAAAAATGTAGCGTGGGAAGCAGTAACATGTGAGATGGCTTGACAAGATTGATTGAAATGTTTTCCTCAACCATTTCCCCCTCCTTACTTCCTTTTTTTTTTTTTAAACTGCTACTATGATTGAAGAGCACATTTTCAGGAATGACAATGGAACATTTAAATAAAATCAATTTATTTTGCAAGAAATGAGATGGACTGTAAAGAAAGAACAATGCCTTTTTAAAAATGTTTCCTATCTTAATGTCACACTACAACCACTTAGTAAAAAAAAAATCATCAAAATACTATTACCTTCTTCAACACTTCTGTGTAGAAATTCAATCCTGATTTAGGTACAGATAGAGCCAACCAGTCATTTTCCAAGAATAAACTCTGGCAAACTAAATCTACTACGTATGAACTTTATAATTTAGAAACTGCTTTAAACCTGCCCAAGTGTTTGCCCAAAACAGGGCTTGAACTCATAAACCCAAGCAAGAGCTGCATGCTCAACTCTTACCAACTGAGCCTGCCAGGTACCCCTCAAATCTCAAATTTTAGTAAGCCCTTTTGGGGCAGCAATAGCCCTTATGAATAATCACTAACTGATATGAATAGTAACTGAGGAATATTTTAACTGTTCTTTGGGAAATCTTTTTAAAAGGGAATAGCATAATTAGGCCCCTACTACTTCTGGCTAACTGGTTAAAAAGAACCAAAAATGCACCCTATTCAAGTAATTCCCTGAATTTACATGCAAGAGAATTGGAGGCCAATTAATGAAGACCATTTTTCAGTCTGTATCACCTGGCAATTTTGGAAGTTCATTCTAAGGGGTTTTTCATAGAATGAGGATTGGCAGCTTAATGCTTCTTTTACAAGTGTCCTGCTTATTACCTTACTCCTCTTACCAAAAACTAACTTTATCCTAAAGACACCAAGAATAAATCATATACATGGAGCCATAGCTGACTCAAGATACTCATGGTTGTTGCCAGGGCCTAAAACTGTTTTTAAAATGTGTTGGATGTGGTTCTCGATGTTATCAGCTGAATAATTTTGCTAGTGTACCTAAGTTTGAAAATATGTAATATGTGTTTGTAGGGAACAAATGGTGTCATCAGCTTTTACTGTGAGCTACAAACCTTACCCAGCCAGAAACCTTCGTATTTAAGATGGTAGGAAAGACATTCCTCATTTAGGCAAGAAGGGTTCTCATTCAACCTGCAAATCAAAAAGATTACTCTTACCTTGCTTTACAAAAAATTACTCTTTAATTAGTGAAAAAATTCAAATTCAAGCCTTACCTAATGCTTATTGCCCTTCCTTGCAGGTCTAAATGCTAGACCTAGTGACTGTGGCAACTATCTCTCATTGATGTTCCAATAGGCGAAGAGCTCCTTCCTGCTAGACTTTCTTCGATATTTCAGTTGTAATAAGCAGATTTAACTAGCTTTTGGAAAGTTGCTCACTATCACCATAGTATCTTATGCCTTCACTTCTCTGTAGTTGAAGCTCTTGCTGCTGCCTTGTCATTCTTTATTTATGCTGACTTGTCCATACTCAAAAGGCTGCTGAAGTCCTGTCTTAGTGAGTCTCCTTTGATCCAGACTGTGCTTAAAATGCACACCTTAGGTCCTTTAATGCTGGTTAAATCGCTCTCCTCATGGCTTACTTTTCCACACTGTTCACAAGAACTAAGCTAATACAACTTATAAACAGGTCACATACACAGATTTCACCTGCTTATAGGTTGCAAACATCAACTTACTGAAAATATTTTCACTATTAAACTAGTTCCAGAACATAAAAAGGTTGTTAACAGTACAATTAACCTCATATGCCATTAAAGGATACTGTCAAGGTTGTGTCAAACAATTTCACAAACATAGCAACAGGAAATGTTAATCTCCCCCATTCCTTCAACCTTTATTATATGAATAAAAGAACTTGAGACAATTTAGCTCAATTTTAATAAAATGTTTCCCAAGCAGTACTTTGACCAGGTACCCAGGTTTAAGTTATGAACATTGACAGTGTCCATTTATATAACCACATTTGAAGTTGTTAAAGACTTAACCATTTTCTAATATTAGCCTATTTTCTACACTGCTTATTCACATATGTCCATTAACAAATGGAATGTTGTCTGTTACATTTATTGGTTTGTGAGTGTTTTCTGGAAAACTGCAGTATCTGTGAAGACCGATTTCCATGCTGGCATTGCATGCATCCAAATATTAATAATGCACAGAGGCACAGAATTAGAGCAACAAGAGAGCATATTCAAACACTAGCACGCCCCATTCCCCTTTTTATTGCTTGTTTTGCTTAGTACTTCTGAAAACAAAAATAATCTTGAATTCAACGTTCAACTGCCAAAGAAAGGTAACAGCAGAGCACATAACTTAGGGCTCGAATGAGATCGTAAGCACTAGCTGGCGCGAAACAGTAGACATTGGTGTTTATATATGACCTTATCTGAAACTCTTCTCAACCAAGGTCTTCCAAACCAAACTGTTAACTCATACCGACACGATTCAGGTTCAACCATACACATGGAGTAACAGTGTGTTCTTTTAGATTTTAAGTGAGCAAGAACTCAGACTATTCAACTTTGAATTCAGGTGGGAGAGTGAGAAGCTTGTACTAAGCAACTGTGCTACACTTCTACTGCAGTGAAGTCATTTATGATTTTATCTAGACTGTCCTTGGTTTTATCCAATAGAGGGTACAAACAGGAAAGCATGCCAGCCAGTTAAGGGTTCAACAACGCATGATTTTTATTCTCTTGCTTCTGAAAGCTTGTATTAAAAAAATATATATATTAAACCAAGGAAAATAACCGAAGATTTATGGGCCTCTTGTGCTTTGGGAAGGGGAAAAAAAATGGTAGCCACTAATTTGCTCAGACACAGCACGCTTAGTGGTCTTGTATTTTTAAATTTTTAAGAATGGTTTTTAAGTGAAAGGGAAAACATCCACTGCCCCTTTCCAGAATTTAAACAAAGGGCAGTAGACATTCTTTACACCCAAATAAAACTATGGCAGTTCACATGTGACCAAGGTGAATGTAGAATGGAGATGCTCTAAACATGGCTAGGACTCTTAGCAAAACTAACACACTAAAATCATATGATTACATTTTGAAAGAAAATGCACAAAAACCAAATAGAAATTTTGATATTTTTTTCATTTGAAGGTAAATCTTAATGCTATTAAATTCACAAGTATGCTAATTTAAATACCCAATTCTATTTATCTAAAACACACATTGCAAACATACAAATTATCTATTCTCTCCACATGTCAGAGCCCATTCATTTCATGGTTTGGAAATGCAGAGAATAGATTCCCCTTAAACTGCAAGTCAGCAGGTGTTTCTTTACAGTTAACTTTAGCAAAATTCATACAAAATAGTAATTAACAATGATCTTCTTTACTTGTTAACTCACAAGGAAACACCTTCAAAACTGCATTTTGTTAAAGTTTCTGTACTAAAATGTAGAAAAACTGAACTACACAAATATTGAAAAGTTAAAAATTCCTTAATTTTTTATTCCTGGTACCACTACCACAATTTACAGGGCAATATACCTGATGTAATGAAAAGAAAAAGAAAAAGACAAAGCTACAACAGATAAAAGACCTCAGGAATGTACATCTAATTGACACTACATTGCATTAATCAATAGCTGCACTTTTTGCAAACTGTGGCTATGACAGTCCTGAACAAGAAGGGTTTCCTGTTTAAGCTGCAGTAACTTTTCTGACTATGGATCATCGTTCCTTCTGTGGCAGATTTTTACAGTTCCTCTAATGCATTTGGGACGACTGTCTCAAAGTAACCTGCAGCTTTCCTGACAACTCCTCGCTCTCTCTCCTGCTAAGAACTGTAGCCTGTTGAATAATACAGGATAAAAAAATTATTACACTCAGTGAACAGTTCCACATATTCTTTATCATCATGATAAAATTTTAAAGATACCTACCCTTTTCTTCTGAAAATTTTTTAGAACCTTCTGCTACCATATCCACCACTTCCACCACCAGAGCCATAACCACCTAGAAATACACAGGTTTTTAAAAAAATGTAAGTTTTTAATTAAGAAATCAGCAAAAATTTTTAACCAAAAGGGGTAGGGGTGGGGAGGCGAAGAAAAGTACTTACCACCATAGGGACTGCCCGAGCTTCTTCCACCAAAACTGCCCCCCTTCATGGGTCCATAATTTGATTGCTGTTGTCCACTATAATTTCCAAAATCATTATAGTTCCCACCACCACCATAGTTACCTGAAATTACAAAAGTTTTATTGTGGTTAACCTACACAATTATTTTCTTCTTTTTAATATACTGATTATTACCTTTCCACAATCATGACATCACTCTATTACAAGGTGACCCTTTGAAAACCATATACAGAGGTACTGACTCCAAAAGAGTACCACTAGCAGACCTCAGGCATTAAGTAGGAAGAGAGGATATAAAAAGATGGTCCAGGAAAAGCATATATACAGATAAGTGCCATCTTTTGTCCATATCAGATGCCAACACCCTAGCACACATTCTTGCCTTCATACCACTATCATCAACTATACCTGACCTGCTCTAATTAGGACTAGCTCAACTTTTCAGTCAGTGACAAAGAAGGTATTCTAAATTGGCTGTTAAGAAAATTTTTCTAGGGGTGCCTGGCTGACTCAGTGGGTAGAGCATGCAACACTTGATTTGGGGGTCATGAGTTCAATCCCCACGTGGGGCATATAGCTTAAAGATAAATGTACCTAGGGGGGCACCTGGGTGGCTCAGTGAGTTAAAGCCTCTGCCTTCGGCTCAACTCATGAGCTCGGGGTCCTGGGATCGAGCCCCACATCGGGCTCTCTGCTCAGCAAGGAGCCCGCTTCCCTTCCTTTTTCTGCCTGCCTCTCTGCCTACTTGTGATCTGTTAAATACGTAAATAAAATCTTTAAAAAAAATTTTTTTTTAAATAAAATGTACCTAGGACATTAAAATTCCAAGTACTTCTGTCCCGAACTCCAGACCACTCTATTCATTTCAATGTGTCTGCACATTCAATTTACTGTTCCCATTTGTCCAATTTAAAAGTGCGCAGAATCAAAATTCTAGCAATAAATAAATTACTGAGAAACATCCATTCAATTACATAAAAACGTTGAAAAATTGGAAAGATGTTGAAAAATTACATAAAAATGCATGAACATAAAAAGTATGTTCATATTTTACCAATTTGCTAAACAGCCAGCAAAGCAAAAAAATTCAGTTTAATCATTCATCTTTTTAGTATTTTCTAGTATTACTATTTGACCAAATGTTGCATTTTAACACATTTTGAAATGTTATGAACTATAAACATCTTGAACATATAAAACAAATGAAAGCTTACCACCTCCAAAATTTCCTCCTTCATTGTAACCATCATATCCTCCACCACCACCTCCATATCCACCTCCTTGGTTTCCATATCCTGGTCCACCACCACCATAGCCTCCTCTACTACTATAACCAGGACCACCACCATAGTTGCCACCTAAGAAAAATGGAAGTCACACAAAAACATCAATGTGTTAAGTTACTGAACTCTAATTTATATTACAATTGGTCAACTTGGAAATAAACCAATGACTTAATTTAACACTCAAGACTAGTTAACACCTCATTAACAGAGCATCAAAAACCTGGGCTGAGGACGCCTGGGTGGCTCAGTTGGTTAAGCCGCTGCCTTCAGCTCAGGTCATGATCCCAGGGTCCTGGGATCAAGTCCCACATCGGGCTCCTTGCTGGGCAGGGAGCCTGCTTCTCTCGCTGCCTCTGCCTGCCACTCTGTCTGCTTGTGTGTACTCTCTCTCTCTGACAAATAAGTAAAATCTTAAAAAAAAAAAAAAAAAAAAAAACAAAAAACAAACAAACCCTGGGCTGGGGCACCTGGGTGACTGACTCTGTTAAGTGGCTGCCTTCCACTCAGGTCATGATCCCAGGGTCCTGGGACTGAGCCCTACATGGGATCCCTGCTCAGTGGGGAACTGCTTCTCCACTTCCCCTGCCTGTGCAGTCCAAAGCAGCAGCAACAGCGGCAGCTGTGGGACAGAGTTTAAGACGAATGCTTAAGTATCTTTCCATACTTAAAAAAAAAAAAAAAAATTCTAGTTTTTTGAACTTTTAAGTTCACTAATAAAGAAAATGGTAAACTATCTCGCAAGACACAATTCAGCTCAAATGCTAGTACAGTAAATGCTACTGGCCAAAAAAGGAACTAGCTAATGTTATGAGTTTAAGGGGGGAAAGTCTACTTTAATGTAGTCAAGCCATGCCAATTATAACTGAAATTAAAAATATAAACAAATACATAACTTTCCATTTAGTATAGAAACAAAATCAAAATATCAAATACCCATTAAAAACTTACCATCACCTCCAAATCCATTATATCCACCATCACCTCCTCCATAACTACCTCTGCTGCCACCACCACCACCACCGTAGCCTCCTGAGGAAAAACAAGGTATGAATTAAAACCAAACATACAACTTACCAATAACTTCAGGTAGACACAATCACCCTCTTACCTCTTCCACCAAAGTTCCCACCACGGCCAAAGTTCCCACCACCTCCAAAGTTCCCTCCACGACCCATGAAGTTGCCAGATCCACCTCCACGACCTTTAAACAAGAGAAAGGGAGAGCTTTAAAAACCTTACAAATGCCACCCATACCTATTCTATGTGTATTTATTGTACTACTCACCTCTTTGTGATCCAGCAGACTGCATTTCTTGTTTAGAAAGGGCCTTTTTCACTTCACAATTATGCCCATTAATAGTGTGGTATTTCTGAACTAAAAATTTTTTTAATCAAACAAACAAACAGAAGTTATTTGATGTTTGGAAAAACACATCACTACATAACTTATTAAATATCAAGAAAGTAGTCACTTCAAGAATGAGGGAGTGTTCCAGAATGTCATTTATGAAAACTGAACCACATGCTTTATAGGCTATTAAATGCAATACAAAATGATAACGCAATCTGGCAAATCTAACATAGCACAAAGGGAACTTTTCTGTTTTCTCATTCAAGTTCCAGTAAGTTTCTACTTACCAACAATTTTATCAACTGTATCATGATCATCAAAAGTTACAAAAGCAAATCCTCTCTTTTTTCCACTCTGCCTGTCTTCCATAACTTCTATGGTTTCAATCTTGCCATACTTTTCAAAGTAGTCTCTCAAATTATACTCTTCTGTATCTTCTTTAATACCACCAACAAAAATTTTCTTCACTGTTAGATGGGCACCAGGCTTTACAGAATCCTACAGATTAAAAAATTAGTCAAAAACCAAATTCTCCAACTATCTCACATATTACACAGCGTAATATTATGAAAATACCTCTCTAGAAACAGCTCTCTTTGGTTCCACTACACGCCCATCAACCTTGTGTGGTCGGGCACACATTGCTGCATCCACCTCTTCAACACAAGAGTAAGTCACAAAACCAAAACCCCTGGAACGTTTTGTTTGGGGGTCTCTCATCACCTATAAAACAAAATTTTAAAGTACTGAAATACATCTGTACAGGCCCTACACCCCCAGCCTTTTTTTGTTCCTTTAGTAACTCACCACACAATCTGTAAGTGTACCCCATTTTTCAAAATGTTCTCTTAAACTATCATCTGTAGTTTCAAAGCTCAAACCACCAATAAACAGTTTTCTCAACTGCTCTGGTTCCTTTGGATCATGGCCCTAAGGAAACAAATACATTTCAATTATTTCTTTTACCAGGTAAATTGCTGAGATACACAATTCTTTAATCTGCTACAAATATTTAATAAACTCAGTATCAGATTCCTGTACCATTAGCACTGTCCAATTAAAAACTGGAGTAAGACCACACACCGACTGATGAAAGGTACCCAAATACCAAAAAAAAATCTACACAGCCTTACAAATGCCAATATCACTCCAACTACATTTAAGTCCAAGAAAATTCCACAATCAAAAATCCCTTAACTTTGGACTACAACTAAAGCATCTGGGGACAAATTTTTTTAGAAGTTGCTACTGACAAACTGCTCTTTAAGTAAGAAAACAAAGTGCTGTAAAAGTAGTGTTCCATCCATACCATTTTTCATGTATTCCCTCATCAGTCTACACTTCAAACATTTAATGTTAAACCACAAAACTGAAGTATGTAACTTAAAGGTTCTGAGCAGCAAATTTTTTAAAAATCCATCTCTTTCAAGCATATCAAGGTTAAAACAGGTATTCCTCAATTCAAGGCTAAACCAGCACTCTTCCCCCACCCCCCAAAATTACAAAAAGACACCGACCAGTATCTTGATAGCTTTCTGTAACCAATTTGTTTTAGAGTATATACTGTAAAGTTACCTATTTGCACTTGTATCACATGGCAAAAATTTCAAAAATACACGGTCACAAACAGGGCAAGCTGCACTTATATTAAATATAGTATATGCTTTTTGACAATAATGGAGCACGAGAAACAGACTTTTAAAAATTAAGATACGGCCTGAATTGTTTTGCAACTGAATTAGCTCCTCAGTAAATTAGCTGCCATTTAATGCATGCATTAAGTATAGTTCATCCAAAGTCCTTAAATAAAGGGGCTCACATTTACATTCTAATGTCTTCCTGTGTCTTCCAAAGTAGAGATGTTAAGGCATTTAATATGAAAACACTGTGACATGCTAGAAAAAAATGTTAAATGATTAATAGCCTAAAGCATCAATTCACCTGGTCTCATCGTTTCAAATCTTGGTTACTTGTAATTAATCGACAGAACACAGAGATGACAGAATACAATTATAACCCACATAAAATTATCTCTAACATGAAAAATTCAACTGTGGTTGCAGTCCTCTCAAACAAAAATCCAAGAAACTACAACCAGAGCCGACCCGCACGACGCGAAGATACGTGTAATTCTAAATAGTTGAGAAAGAATGGCAGAAAAGAAGTATTTTAAGGCAGCAAACTTTTTAAAAAATTTCGTACTGTGAACTGGGTACTGAGAAGAAAAAAACAGGAGAATTAAAATTCTCGTCGCCTCAGAGATCTACAAGGACTAGAAACGCGCCGGCATTAACTTCAGCGAAAGCAGTAGGCCGCATGATCCGAAGCCATTTGTGGCATTTTCTGCCGGGCCGCCTCCTCCCGCTTCCTTCCAATCCCGCGCTCTCTTTCCGGGCGGCGGAGCTAGGCGGCGGCCATTGCGGCCCAATGCGCCATTTCGTAACGCGGCAGCGGATCAATGTCAATGTGGCCGCCGCCCGCCTGCTCGCTCGCCCGGATGTGACTGCTCGTCCCCTCCCCTCCCCCACCGCCTCCTCCCAACCGCTCCCGCCGCGGCCCGCCATGCCGCCCTCGGCCTCGAATCCGAGGCCGCGCGGCCGGCGGGCCGGGTCCCCTCCGGAGGTCTCCCGAACCACGCAGAGCCTCTGAAGGGCCATTTGTGCAGCCGAAGAAGAAGGCGAGAAAGGCGAGGGGCCCCAAGGCGACCTCTGAGGCCCGCTCCCCTCCCCCCAACCGCCCGTCTCAACGCAGAGCGCGGGACGGCCGATCCGGTCCACCCGGCCTCCCCGCTCCCACCGACCTAGGTCCCCCATGCCGGCCACTACCCATCAACCCCCCGCTCTCCCCCTAATACCTCCTCCCCCCGGCGGCGGCGGCGACGGCCGGAGTCGGGCTGGGGGCGACCGGGCGGCGGTTTTACCTCCATTTTGAGACCGGACTCGCCTCTTCCAACTCGAGTTCAATATGGGACCGAGAGGAAGAGGCGGGGCTAGTCATCACGTGACGCGCTTTCCGCGCGCCGCCGTGCTGGTGGGGGAGGGGCGAGTTGGGAAGGGGGCGTGGCCAACTGGGCGCGAAAAGAGAATGGACAAGCGGGTTGGCCGGCAGAGAGCGGGGGCGGGCCGGGGCGCGGGAGCGCGCGCGCCTCGCCAACTTCCAGTGCGGTGCCGCCCTTTCCGCCGTTCGCGCCCGGGCTGCTGCGGTGACGTCATCTCGGACTCAGCGAATGGTGAGCGCCCACGTCTGGAGTACGCCTTGTGACCGCTCGTCACTGGAGAAAAAGGCCTTTCTCTTTCTTCTGGCCTTTTTTTCCCCTCCCCCACGTAGACCTCTCGGTATTCATTTTCGAATTCATTTCTTTCCAGTGCCTGAATAAAACCCCACTTTTCTCTTTTGTACTGAAAGGTTGCAGAAAAGCTCTTTAGGCTTCTCGGCATCTCACACGTTTCCGGATGCCAGAGAACATTTTCTTTGCGACGCCCACTGTGAGGGCTGCCCTGAACGTTCTTGGCGACCCCGACTTACATGAATCAATTGGCACCTTGGAAAGGCCTCGAAAACGCGGCTGACAGTGAAATTTCACCCTTAATGAGCTAAGGCCGACCTGGTCGAGGTCAGTTCAAGTACTCACCGAACTCAAGAAATCTGTCGCCACTGTTTACTAACTCACGGTTACTGTGGCAAGAGCTGAAGCAGCAGTCTCGCGGATTTAATATAAGGAACGATTCACAAGATTTCTAAAAGATGGACAGATAGGCTCCCTTTGCGCGAGTGGGTTTTACTTTAATGTTTCCAACTCGGTCTCGAAGTATAAGGAACGAGATAAAGAGTTAAAAACCAGAGATCTAATAATCCTTGATCTAACCAAGTAATTTTAAGTTATTCAGTCTCGCTGAGCTTTAGTTTGCGTTTTTGTTTTTTTTTTTTTAATGAAAATGGGAGTGAAATTAGGTGATCGCCGACACCTGTGAGAACTGTAAATTAATAATCCAGGGATTCATGTTTAAACAAAGGTACTGATTAAAGTGACCACAATTTACAAGTCTTCCCTGCCCTGCTTAGAAATGCCCTGTATTTTAATGTAGCAGTTTGTAAGAGCAGCTTCTTTAGATTTGATCAAGCCCTGCCTTGGAAAGATTAGAAATAAATTCATAAATATTATAAATTGCTTGAAAAAGTTTGTGTTAAGTGGAGAATGGAAAAACAAACAAAAAACCAAATGGGGAACGGTCAGTTTGGAGTTTGGAAAAGGGAAAACAGAGTAAGAATTTGTTGATGTTCATCTATCACTGCCAAGCGGAACAGGTGTTTTCTTTGGGAGACATGAACAAAAAGTACTCTGTTCTGCGGCCGAAACCAGTCACCAGGCCTTAATATAACTTGAATGAAATAACCCTCCAAACCAGACTCCTCTTGTTACTATGATTCCAAATCACAAGCGAACCATTAAGTATTCTTATCTGGTACTCCTGATAGCCACAAACAGTAGTTAAGACTTTAGAAAAAAGTATACCCTTAGTGATTTGTTTATACATCAAGGCTTTGTGAGTTTGATTACTGTGAAATAGTCATGCGTAACTTAATCAGTACTGAGTACCTAGGAAAACACAAAGTTAAAGACCTTAGGAAGATGGTATCCACACCAAGGTACCTAAGAGGTGCTTCAGAGGTGATCAAGCAGTCTGATCCTTTGACTTCACTATAGGGAATGTTTGTCTAGATGTTTCCTAACCAAGTTATTCCTAATCAATAATAACAATCATAATTTGCTATAATTCTTTCTTTCTTGAATTGTATTAAATTCTTTTTTTTTAAGATTTTATTTACTTATTTGACATATAGAGATCACAAGTAGACAGAGAGGCAGGCAGAGAGAGAGGAGGAAGCAGGCCCCTTGCCGAGCAGAGAGCCGGATACAGGGCTCGATCCCAGGACCCTGGGATCATGACCTGAGCCGAAGGCAGAGGCTTTAACCCACTGAGCCACCCAGGCGCCCCAATTCTTTTTTTCTTTTTTTTTAAGATTTTATTTATTAGAGAGAGAAGGAGGAGAGGGAGAAGCAGACTCCCCACTGAGCAGGGAGCCTGGTGTGAGGTTTCATCCCAGGACCCTAGGATCATGACCTGAGCGGAAGGCAGATGCTTTACCGACTGAGCCACTGAGACATCCCTGAACTGTATTAAATTCTTATATTCATATGAGAAATGATGGGAGATGTGATAATAAGTACTTCATCCAGGAATGGTATGTCAGTCCATTTATTCTCCTCTTTTGTCCTTCAGTAAATATAGATTCCTCTCTCTGGATTTGTCCAGGTTTGTTGTTCATCCAGACTTTGTGATTTTTAGACATGAGCTATTTTTTATGTTTTTGTCTAAACTTGCCCTCCAGCCCTGCAGCAACATGGTATCTCATACAAATAGCCATGCTGGAGTTCTTGACCTTGTTGGATACAGACTTGAACCTTGGCTGCTATCTATCCCTGTAATATATGAGGGGGAGGCAGGGGACAAGGGCCCTAGGGTGAGATGACATGGCAGACACACTTAATAAATAAATTATATCAGGGCCTCTCTGCTTCTTCCATATCACAACACATACAAAAAATGATAATTTTTGCATAGCACCCTAGGTTACATAAACAAGATTTGGAAGCATCTAAGTAATGGTAAAAAAAAAAAAAAAAAATTCATAGCATTATCTTTAAATTACATAGTTATAAAATAAATTACAGTGTGCTAGAGAAGATATTAAAAATTACGTTTGAATAAATCAAAATTTTCCACATTTTTTAATGATCAACTTGAACTTGTTTCTGTGAATATATTTTCATACTAGGTTCTATGGTTGAAGTGACTTTACGTAGTTTCTGATCTAAACTTTTTTTTTAAGATTTTATTTATTTATTTGAGAGAGAGAGAATGAGAGAGAGAGAGTATAACGGGGGCGAGGGGTTGGTTGGGGGGGGAGGGTCAGAGGAAGAAGTACACTCCCCTCTGAGCAGGGAGCCAGATGCGGGACTCAATCCTGGGACTCCAGGATCCTGACCTGAGCTGAAGACAGTTGCTTAACCAACTGAGCCACACAGGTGCCCCAGCTTTTTTTTTTTAAAGATTTTATTTATCTATTAGAGAGAGAGAAAGAGCACAAGTGAGGGGAACAAGCAGAGGGAGAAACAGGTGCCAGATTGTGCAGGGAGCCCCATGTGGAGCTGGACTCCAGGGACCTGGAATCATGACCCAAGCCAGAGGCAGACGCTCAATCAACTGAGCCAGTCAGGTGTCCCTGATCTAAACTTCTTAATGATAAATTTATCATATTCCAAATAGTAATTATCAGTGAGGGACTCTGATCACATAAGTGGGTGATAAAATATTTCAAACTATTTTATATAAACATTCAGAATTTACAATTAAATTTAAAGAATAACAACTCTTCCTTTTCTTTTACATGTAATATTGCAATTTCATAAGATAATGCAAAAAGATTTGGAACCCAATAGTATTTTTTTTATATCTGGATTTCCACATTAAAACTAGCCTTCAGAACATGCATGCATTGTCAACAGCTAGCCAAAAAAAGAGTGCATTGCTACAAATGGTAGAAATAGCCACTATATGTTAAGAAAAATATTAAGGGCATTGCCTAGAGTTGAGCCCTCTGGAAACCCCACTCTGCCCAGGCTCCTCTTTTATCCTCTAACAGACTGCTGTTGAGACTGTGTGCTCTGCCCCTTGGATATCTGGATCACACACTCAAGAATTGGCTCCACATCTCTCTGGTCCATGATGGGCAGTGAAGTGCTTTGCATATGGATGCCCATGTGACAGACATCTCCTTGGCCATGCACATTCACCAGGACTGTAAGTGCTGGTTGTTGTTGTCCACAGTGCTTGCTGCTGGTTTGGCATATATCCCAGACTGCTCTGCACAGGCTGCTCTAAGGAGACCTAAACAAGGTGGCTCATGGCTAGAGGTACTGACCTAGGGAACTCTGGCTCTCCCTGACCCCTCTCAACTGCCCCATTGCAGGAGAGGTCAGTTCCTTAATCCACCTTCAGGACACCAGCATGCCAAATTTCAGTAGTTGTAAAGCACTACCTAGACCGTGTGCCTCATTTTATGAAGAAGCTGTTCTGCAGACCAAGATTTTTTCTAAGATTAATAGCAAATTATGCCAGAGTCAGAACTTAAAGAGAATGGAAATTGAAAATATTTTGGAAGGAGGAAGGTAATTCTTAGGAGGAATTGTGGTATACTCTAAGTTTTGTTATCCACCACTATATTCTGAATGTAATAATAGCTTTATTTTCCTAAAATCTTGGTTTTTAAATAAGGAGTATATAAAGTAAAACATAAAACAAAATTCCATTTATATTTCTCTAGACCTAATGAGTGCATTAAAAATATATGAATGTGTATGGGGCATCCCATACTGGCTCAGTCAGTTCAATGCCTGCCTTCAGCTCACTCAGGTTATGGTCCCGGGGTTTTGGGATAAGGCCCTACTCAAGGCTCCCTGATCAGCAGGAGTCTATTTCTCCTTCTTCCTCTACCCCTCCCCTTGCTCGTGTGTACCCCGTGTAGAATGTCTTGTCATACACACCCATGAGGCTAACCCTGGTGCCTAGCGTAGTGCTCTGTCTAGAGTAGGCTCTCAGTCTCTTAAGCAATTTGTTCATTTTTCATTTTGTGATGTATCTACACTTCCTCATCAGCCCCTCAGTTCTTATGTGGGTTCATGCCTCAGGCTATAGAAATTCTTTCTTCAAAGTCATAAATGATTATCTAACCATCGAATTAATTTATCTTGTCTCAGTCTTAATCTTTTTTACTTAGTTTAGGCTGTTTTACAAAATACCACAGACTGGGAGAATTTTAAAAAAACATTTATTTTTTACTGTTTTAGACTGGGAACTCTATCAAGGGTGCCAGCCAGTATACTTGGGTTCTTGTGAGAGCCCTCTTCCTGACTTCAGATGGCTGCCTTCTTTCTGTGTCCTTACACCAGAGAGAGAAAAAGAGAGATAGCTCGTGTGTTTCTTCTTTATAGAAGGACGCTAAACGCATCATGAAGCCTCTACCCTAATGACTTGTCTCCAAAAGGCCTCATCTCCAAGTACCAACACATTGGGGATTAAGGTTCCACATGAATTTGGGGGCAATACACATAATCAATCCATAGCATATCTCCCTAACCCGGGGATTGACGATACTGGCTATCCCTCCTTTTGGTAGTCTCCTACCTTGTCTTAATAAAGGACATTGATTCTCCCCTTCACTCTTCTCTCTGCTCCCTTCTGGATCCTTTCCTCCCTTTCCTTCTCCCTCTGTTTCCATGAGATTTGTAACACAGAATCCTCAGGGAATCTATCTGTACATGCTTCTCAGGTTAAAGTAGTGGTCAGTTCTGATAAGTGTGTTGAAAGGATGGGATAGATCACAACACCCTCCTCCCCAACACACACACACACAAACACACTCCCCACAGGTGGGTGAGTTAAAGGATGAGGAAATTTGATACTGAAAGTAATGAGAAATGCACACTGATTATGCTCTCTCCCAGACAGGTCCCAACTTGGAAGTTTGAAAAGGATAAAAGTCTATCCTTGTAATAGGTCTTTTACAAACGTTCCCTGCACTTCCCTTGTCACATCTTGTGTAATGGATATCTGTGATTTCACCTGCCTAGCATCTAGTTTCTTTCTAGTAATTGCACTCTGATTTTCTTATGGAACTACCCACTTCTCATTCTTAGACTACAGGGTTCAGGGGGAGCTAGCTGATCCCAACCCTGACCACAGAAAGCCCTTTTGACTTAGGCCTGGCCAATTGGAACACTATATATATCCCTTTGTAACTTAACTAAAGAGTTTGCTCCTTGCTGAGTTACAAATAAAGAACTACACCAAATGGAGTTGTCCACAAAGGAAACTTTATCTGCAGCAAGTAAGGAGATCACAGGAAATAACTTCCAAAGCTGTGACTCCCCAGGCAAGAGTGAGTGGGTTCTTTTTATTTAGGGTTGGGGTAAACATTTAGAAAGGGGAGTTTTGTCATCATATGCAGAGACGAGCATAAGGTTATACATGCATACTTAGGAAACATGCCTATACTGGTGTTGCATGTCACGTTAACAAGGTTTGTACTCCTTGTTTGGAGATTTTAACGTAGTGAGGGAGAGGTAACTAACTGTCCAACACACCAGGGCCCACTTGCAGGGTTCATCTGTGCAGGTGTGAGTCACTGGTTGAGTTCAAACTGGTCTACGCCAGCAGGAACTCTTCCTGTTGTTTGCCTCTAAAAGATAAGGTTAACATTCTTATGAAGAAGGGGGTTGTTGGGGATCTTGCTGGTGGCACCTCTAAGCTAGGGTCAATTAACTATGGTCAATCTTATGGTTTAGGATTGGGCAAGTGATTTATCATTCATTGGGTATTTATTCACTCAGAAAATACTTATTGAGCACCAACCATGTGCCTGAAAATGTTTTAGGTGCTAGGGATATGGAGGGGGAAAAAGAAGAAAGACAACATGCATGGAGCTTACATTCAAACCGAGGGAGGCAGACAATAAAACTAAATAAATTATATAGGAATAGAAAATAGCAAGTGCAGAGACCCTTGTTAAAAAGCAATATTCAACTGAGTAAATTTTATTTTATTTTGTATTTATTCTTTTTAAAGATTTTATTTCTTTATTTGACAGAGACACAGCGAGAGAGAGAACACAAGCAGGGGCTGTGGGAGAGGGAAAAGCAGGCTCCCCACTGAGCAGGGAGCCCAACGCAGTGGGATTCGGGGCTCCATCCCAGGACTCTGGGATCATGACCTGAGCCGAAGGCAGATACATAATGACTGAGCCACCCAGGCGCCCCTCAAGTGAGTAAATTTTAAAGGTCAAATTGGCTTTATTAAACAATTTGTGAATTAGGGAGCATCCCACCTAGCAAATAGAGGGACCTCCTGTGAAGAGTTGTACAAAATGGAAGGCTTTTATAGAAAGAAGGGTAGGGTAAGAAGTTATAAAAAAGATGAAAGAAAGGATTGTTTCAGGCAAGGTCCTTCCCCTATGGGGAAGAATTCAGGGGAAAAGTGTCTTATTAGGTCAATTACCTCATCTTCCTTTAGGGTGGGTGGAGAGGGCCCAGGTGACAGATTACCTCTGTGGTGCTACCAGAAAATTCCAGATTTCGGCTTAAGATTCCACTCCTGGAGACGTTTTGAAACTGCAATTAAGCCTTGATTTGCTGTGGTGGGGCAAGTGACTCCATCTTGGGCCCATGGCTTTCTTTTTAACATCCCGAAGCTGTGTCTTGTTGGGAATATTTGAGCCCGGAAGTTCATTTGGTGGAGGCAAAGTGAGTGAGGCGGAACAGAACTGAAGAAAGATTAGAGATAATGGGATATGTGATCATGCAGGACTTGTAGGACATTGTAAGAATTTTGAGTTTTACTGTGACAGGAGAAACCGTTGGATAGTTTTGAAGCTTCAGTTTTTACAGGATTGCTCTGAACTCTAGCAGGTAAAGCACTTATTATCTTTGTTCCATTAAGTTCTGTTTCTGGGGTTTTCTCTTGTACTCTTTTTTTGGGGGGGGCATATTTCTCTGTTTCTTCCTTTTTTTTTTTTAGATTTAGTTTATTTGAGTGAGAGAGAGAGAGAGAGCACATGCATGAGCAGTGGGGAGGGGCAGAGGGAGAGAAGAAGCAGACTCCCTGCTGAACAGGGACCCTGATACAGGACTCTATCCCAGGACCATGGGATCATGACCTGGGCTGAAGACCGACACTTAACTAACTGACTGAGCCACCCAGGCACACCTGTTTCTTCATTTTCCTTAAGTCTCTGTCATCTCTTCCAGTCTTGAGGGAATAGTCTTATATAGGAGGTGAACTTTATCATTCATCCCTGCCCTGGCTCTTGATCCTCTTTCAGGTTTTTGTTATTGTCCAAATGTGAGCCAGATGTTAGAGTCAGGGAAATTGAAACCTGAGTGATAGGTTAGTTAGAGATGGACACCGGATTTATCCCTGATGGCAGTAGGGCTGGAATAGAGAAGGAAACTGTACTAGAAACAAGAGCCAGGTGTTAGTGATGTAGTTTTTGAATATAGGGGAGCTTTGGTGGGCTCCAGAGCCAATGGACAAGAAAGAATTCTTGGGTCATCTTTGGTGCATCTTAAATTAACATAGGGAAGTGAGAAAACATCTTGGCTAGAGATAAAATATAAGGAGAAAATAAGATGGCCTTTTGTCGAATTTGATGCTAGGTAGTTGAAAGAAGATGAAAGGTAAACTTTTGAGTTAGCAGAACCACTTCTACTACTTAGTAGCTGTGGGAATAGTGATATATTCTTTAAGGGTTGAATGAGATAATATGCAGGAGTGTCCTTATAACACAACACAATGTCTACTTGGTATTCCACTAGAGGGGAGGGATTTGGAAAGCCTTGGGTCCTCAATGGTGACAAAAACCCAGTAGAGTGTTGGTATTCATCTCTGATCAATGAACGCAACTCAAATCCCGCCCAGCACGATGGTAGTGCATGATAGGTAGAACTGAAATGACCTGGGGCTAGAGGGACTCAGAACTGGTGAAGTTGAGGGTGAGCTGTCAAATCCAGTCCTCAGAGCTAACTAAGGTTAGACTTTGGAATGAAACTGAGAGGAATTGAGCATGAAGTAAGAGCCAGGTGTTAGTGATGTAGGTTTGTGGGGTTTTTTTTGTTGTTGTTGTTTTAAAGATTTTATTGATTTATTTGACAGAGAGAGACACACAGAGAGAGGGGGAATAAAAGCAGGGGGAGTGGAAGAGCGAGAAACAGGCTTCTAGCTGTGCAGGGAGCCCCATGTAGGGCTGGATCCCGGGACCCTGGATCATGACCCGAGCCAAAGGCAGATGTAATTTTTGAATATAGGTGAGGTTTGGTGGGGTCTAGGAGCCAATAGCCAAGAAAGAATTCTTGAGAGGTCTTCGGTGCATAATGGTGGCTTTTACTAAAGTGTGGGGACAGGACTCATGGGCAGAACAAACTGCTGCCCCATGCTGCCCCAGGATTGTGGGAAGCAACTGATTATTATACTTTGGGGTTGGTGGGAGGTAAAGGTGAAGGAAGTTCCAAGAGGATTTTTCTATGTTAAAAGAAGACTCCTGAAATCTGAGGCTGTTACTGTCAAGCCAAGGCTGTTTTTCCCACTAGCAAGGCATTAACACGAAGACAGCTGGGAGCCTCCTGGAGGAACGTTAAACTCTACAGGCCAGAAGTATCTGTCCATGGGCTGCAGGTTATAAGGACATTTAATTTCATCTACATTTCCTTTTGCCTTTGTTTCCCATATCATGAGGAGGGAGCCAGGCAGATGAAGTAAGAGGAAAGGAGATGGAACTCCTAGAAGAGGGATTGACTTAATTTTGGTGGACGGTTTCCCCAGCTCAGGATTACTTCCCTCCAATGGGCAGTGCTCTATGTAACCACCCTGACATGGTATCTTGGTAGTTCTGCGTAGCCAGCCCTCAGTTTTATCTTAATTTCTGAACTTCAACAGTTTTTTACCACCAGCACCACTACTATTCCTGCCCATCAAAACCCTACTTTTGATTTAGTTATGTTAGTTTTAACATTAGGTACCAACCTGGCTTCTTTGTGGATGAGAAATATCAGTGCACACACTGAAAATAGAATGAAGTTTTAGTCTCTGAAGAAAAAATTGGGTGGTGTCACTGTCAGTACAGTTGGTCTCAGCTATTGTTAGGAAGAAAGTAATCTGATTGAAAAAATGAGATTAACATCCAAATTGACTGACAGACCTTAAATTCTCTCAGAGCTACTTTTTTTTCTATTTTAATTATAAAATTTTTTTAAAATACAGAAAAATGGAAAGAACTGTACAAAAACCACCTTTATACCTACCAATCAGATTCAACAATTGATGAACATTTGCCACATATTTCGTGTTTCTCTATGGAAATACATTGCAAACATCATGACGCTTTTCCACCTAATACTTTAGCTTGCATAACCTAAGAAGGACATCCTTTTCTATAATCACATTGCCGTGGGTTTTTAATTTCTTTTTCTAATTTAATTTTATTTATTTATTTGACAGAGATCACAAGCAGAGAGGCAGGCAGAGAGAGAGGGGGAAGCAGGCTCCCTGCTGAGCAGAGAGCCCCATGTGTGGCTCAATCCCAGGACCCTGGGATCATGACCTGAGCTGAAGGCAGAGGCTTTAACCCACTGAGCCACCGAGGTGCCCTGGGTTTTTTATTTCTTAAATGTTTTATAATCAATTGCAGTGATTATTCCTTTTGCTATGTAAATTGCCCCAAATTTGTCTTCTATGTCCTTGTGTCATGCCCCACTATTTTTTTTTAAGATTTTTTTATTTTTGAGTAATCTCTACACTCAGCATGGTGCTCAAACTCACAACCCAAGATCAAGAGTCACATGTTATACCAACTGAGCCAGCCAGGCATCCCATGCACCCATTAGCCTTAAAAAGTTTTATTGAACTCTCTCTCAGGTGCATTTGAATTTTATTAATCAAAACAAACAGTAGATGGTGGAATTTTAGGCAGTGTGTGGAAAGATTGGGAGATGAGGAAAGGGAGAAAGTGGCCTATAGATATGTAAGCCAGTAAGATTGTCTTTAGAGTCTGCTGGCCTAGGCTCATCTTGACCTGAGGAATCTTCCCTTCCTTCACATTCACAGCCTAAGATTCACCAAAGGCTCCGTTGTTTTTCAGAATCTTTTGGCAGCGGGAGGCTGAAATTATTATATGAATGTTTCACTTGTTTGTAAATTAAAAACTGCCTACATATCAGTGTAGAAGAGTCAAGATAACATGGCCCAAATATAATTAATTAAAATAAAAGAGGGGGGTTCCTGATTGGCTTAGTCAGTACAACATGCAACTCTTGATCACATTGGGGTGCTGGGTTTGAGCCTCACATTGGGTGTAGAGATTACTTAAATACATAAATAAACACTAATTTTAAAAAAATTTAAGGGAAATACTCATCAGTAGTAATATGGGACCTTAAATGAGGAAAGCACGTAGTTAAAAATAAGAGAATGAATCTAAAATGGATTCATTTAGGCTAAGTCCTACATCACTAATCCAAGACTCAATCACAGTTTCACTCACCCAAAAATGGACTCCTAAACCTGTCAGTCAGGAATCACCTGATCAGCACTATTTATAGGTCCTATCACTGACAGGCCCCAGCCATCCCCTAAATGAAAGTAATCTTGTGATAACCAACAGGCTCTTTTGCCCTGCATAACTTCCCCATGGCTGCTCCCTTCTGCCTATAGAAGTCTTGATTTTGTACAGCTCCTTGAAATGCTGTTCTGTCTACTCAATCAGATGTTGCCCTATTTGAATTGATTTTGCTCAAATAAACTCAAAATTTTTAATATGCCTGTGTGTTTTCTAACACATGTTAATGTGTACGGTGATGAGAGACTTCTGACTGAAACACTGAAACAGCATACTTTTGGGCTGTCTATTCACAGAAATCTGGCTGCCTAGCACCTTTTTCCTTCATGGCCTTCTGAGCTCTCACACTGACAACAAATCCCACAGCTTTGCATTACCATAGCTATCCCAAGGGAAAGCCATGTCTTAAGAAAACTTCTTGTGGCAATAATACCTTAACCCAAAGCAAACATTTTCAAAGGGTGGGAATGGGGTCACTGAGAAGTCAGTGGAGGAATTTGATTTTGGAGGGAGGCTCTTTTCGTAAGTCACACCATCATAGCTACTTCCTGTTCTGCTACCTATCTCTCGCCCTGCCTACAATCTTATCATTTTATGGCTGTGAACATGCAGAAGATAGAGAAGATTAAATTACCCTGAGATATTCAATCTCCTTTCTTACAGAAGGAAGGACAAATGCTTTCCTATTGCTGCGAATATAGTAATGCTCAAGACATATTTAATGTAGGAAATTTAAATAACTGTGAAGAATGGAAGAGACACTTAGGACTGCCAATCCTTTCAATAATCCCTCCACCTCTTTCATTCTGTTTACTTGGATCCCTACATAGATTTTAAAATACTTATGCTTTATGTGCTGACCTTCATTTCCCTGTGTTTCCCTTTCTTCTGGTTCATCAGGTCCTTTTACTATCATTGCCTTAGTTAATATCCTGGGATCTAGTGTAATGTGCTTCCCATCAAGAATGTTATTATAGGGGCGCCTGGGTGGCTCAGTGGGTTAAAGCCTCTGCCTTTGGCTCAGGTCATGATCTCAGGGTCCTGGGATCAAGCCCCGCATCGGGCTCTCTGCTCAGCGGAGAGCCTGCTTCCTCCTCTCTCTCTCTGCCTGCCTCTCTGCATACTTGTGATCTCTGTCAAATAAATAAATTTTTTAAAAAAGTTATTATATTTCAGTTTTCCTAACAAGGAGCTTTGTGATTTCTTGATGTAGTTAAATATTTCCTAGAAACAATATGAAGGGGATTCTGTTAGTCCTATATACTCAATCTTAGAGGACAAATAATTTGTAAGTTAAGCAAGGACCTTATACACAATCTTAGAGGACAAATAATTTGTAAGTTAAGCAAGGACCTAGATTTGATAGGCTTACAAGTAATTCAAGTGTCCCCTCTCTGCTTTGGTACAGGGAGTAACTAAACCATCTTAGGTTCTCTTTCACCATAGAGCTCTGCTCAAACTCTCTCTATAAAAGGAATCTTGGTATGGGCGGTTAAGAAGTTACTTCTCTTGGGGTGCCTGGGTGGCTCAGTTGGTTAAGCAGCTGCCTTCGGCTCAGGTCATCATCCCAGCATCCTGGGATCAAGTCCCACATCAGGCTCCTTGCTCGACAGGGAGCCTGCTTCTCCCTCTGCCTCCATCTGCCAGTGCTCGCGTGCACTCTCTCTCTTTCTCTCTCTCTCTGACAAATAAATAAATAAATAAATAAATAAAATAAAATAAAAAGAAGTTACTTCTCTTGCCTCCATATCATTAACTATAAGTGGAGAAAACCATGTGCTAAGCAAAGTATTTTTATTTACAATTATTCAGCTAAGCAAATAAAATATGCCAGTTATCATGGCAGCATATCTTACCCACATTCCTTAACCTCCAGAAGTGTACATAAATATTAGAAAATAGAGGGGCATCTAGGTAGTTAAGGGCCCAACTCTTGGTTTTGGCTCAGGTCCTGATCTCAGGTTGTGAGATCAAGCCCCACGATGGGCTCCAAACTCAGCATGAAGTCTGCTTGAGATACTCTCTCCTCCCTCTGCCCCTCCCACTTGTGCTCTCTCTCTTTCTCTTTCAAATAAATAAATAAATCTTTAAAAAGGTGAGAAAAATACAATTTAAAAAGTAGGTATAAGAAGAAGCAGATTATTATAAGTCTTGAAGCGTGGGCATCATTCCCTTTGTTCTCTTAATAGATGTTTTTCTCTAACATTTATTTATTTTCACTGTGGTAAAATATATATGACATAAAATGTATCATTTTAGCCAATTTTAAGTGTACAATTCAATGACATTAATTATATTCACAATTTGTATAACCATCACTGCTATTTCCAAAATTTGTCTATTACTGCAACCAGAAACTCTGTACCCACTAAGTCATAACTTCGCATTCCCCCTTCCTCCCATCCCTGGTAACCTCAAATCTACTCTCTCTCTCTCTCTACAAACTTGTCATTGTTAAGGGGGTTTTTTCCCTTAAGATTTTATTTATTTGAGAGAGAGAGGACTAGCAGGGGAAGGGGCAGAGCGAAAAGCAGACTCTCCGCTGAGCAGGGAGCCCAGTGTGAGGCTCAATATGGGGCTCAATCCCAGGACCCCAGGATCACAGCCTGAGCTGGAAGCAGATGCTTAACCAACTGAGCCACTCAGGCACTCTTTATCTGTCATTTGTAAAAGGTGAACTTTGGTGGCTATGTGGATGGGAAATGGCTTAAGGAATGCAGAGGAACAAGACTTAACTCTTTTCCTTTGGGTAACTCAAAGGGATAAACTTGGAAAACCATAATAATGTCCTTCTCTTTTGCTTTTCTCTGAATATAGTATTAGTTCTCATCAGCAGAGGTGGTGATCTAGCTGGCAGAACAGGGAAATTAAGATTTGAGATGCAAAGGACGCAAAAATATAAATCCACATAATATTCAGCATTGGAAAGCAAAGGAGTATTATGTATGTCAGTAGGCTTGCATGCTGAATTTTTATCTTAAGAGAGGATTTTTCCAAATCCTTTTATTATTCGTTGGCTGAAGCAGGAGGGACCAGCTCATAAAGTTCTGTGGTATACAGAGAGGATACTCCTCCTCCTCCTCCTCCTCTTCTTCTTCCTCTTCTTCTTCTTATTCTTTTTAAAGATTTTATTTATTTATTTGATACAGAGAGACAGATCACAAGTAGACAGAGAGGCAGGCAGAGGGAGAAAGGGAAGGAGGCTCCCCACTGAGCAGAGAGCCTGATGCGGGACTCAAATCCCAGGACCCTGAGATCATGACCTGAGCCGAAGACAGAGGCTTAACCCACTGAGCCACCCGGGCACCCTTAGAGGATACTTTTCTGTTTATATTAATAAAACCACAAGTCTCACAGCTCAATAGCAGGAAGGGGGAATAGTTAGGTTAAGTTTGCCTGCAAGTAACAAAAATACTCCAGGTAAAAGTAAACGAGAAAGAAGTTTGTTTCTCCATCATATTTCAGAAATTGTTGTGTTGTGTGTTTTTTTTGTTTTGTTTTGTTTTTTTGAATTCATGAGGTTGTACAAATTTGGCATGGCATTCATTAAGACTTGGAGACTTAGACTCCTCAGTCTTCCTATCTGCTATGTTTCACACAGAAATTTAATCTACATTGCACCCAGTAAGCAGAAGGAGAGGGGAGTGAAGGGTACATCACCTTCATTTAAGGACGTTTGCTGCAAACTGCATATACACTGTGTGTTCTTATCCCATTGGGCAAAACTTTGTCACATGGCCATAACTGACTGCACGGGAGCCAGGAAGTGGGAGCTCTGTCATTATGGGAGAAGGCACATACAGATATTGGGGAATAACTAGCACTTTATGCAACAGAAAGAAAGGTAGTTTGAAGAATGAGTCTTCCAATGTGGAGGGCAGTACTGAGTTGAAGGCCATGATCAGAGGTCTGGGCAGCCGAAAGGCAACCCTGTAGGAAGGAATGGAGTGTCAAACGTAGGTTAGGTCTGAATACGTCCAGAGGCTGGAAAGTGGGTTTTGTTAGCTGAGAAAGTAGCAAATGTTCCCTATCTTATCGTTTTGGCTATAACTAGTCCTGTTCAGTCTTTACTACAAATTATATGTGAGAAGACTGCTTCGGAAAATGCATCCCAGGAGGGAAGGGAGCCTGATGGCTATCTCTGTTCATCACGCTGCCTCAAGAGCCTGGAGGTAGGGTTAAGGCTAGGAGGAAAGACCTTAATCAGAACGTGGAAGACAGGGCCTGACCTCTGGCCTGCTGCAGGAGCTGGCTCTGGGGAGCAGTGGCGGGGGAACAGCGTATATTTTGGGATGCACACAGCTCTGATGCCTTTTGTTTGTGAGGGGACTCCACTTTGCTCTGCCATTTAATTTATGCCACATGAGCACAGAGGCCACATATATAGTGATTTACAGTGAGGATTTGGGAGCCAGACTATATGATTTTGAACCCCAGCACTACCCCTTGCTATGTCTGTAACTTTCCTATATGAAAGGAAGTGCTACATACAAATACCTTCCTCATACTCCATGACTACAGGATGTAACCAAGACCACAGGTATGTTATCATTGTAAAGTTCCGTATGCTTGGTCGGACCAAACTGAGATTATTTGCTTGTATCTAAGTACAAGAGCAACATCTGAGATTCTCTTTTCTCCCTACAGCTCTGTTAGCATCTGTCCTATTATGTCAGAGTTCTTACAAGTGGTCCTGTTTTGGTTTTTTAACAAGGTTTTTAGAAGTTTCTTGTAAGAATTGATTTAATTAAAACATGATATGTAGAAAAACTAAAAAAAAGTTAGCTAGTATGTATTATTATGTCTCAGAACAAAATGGAGAAAATCGCCGAAAATATGGAAGTTATTTATTTTAAAAGATTTTATTTATTTACTTGTCAGAAAGAGAGCACAAACAGGGGGAGCAGCAGAGGGAAAAGGAGAAGCAGGCTCCCTGCTGAGCAGTGAGCCCAATGTGGGTCTCGATCCCAGGACCCTGGAATCATGACCTGAGCCCAAGGCAGACATTTAACAACTGAGCCTCTCAGCCATCCCCAAAATGGAAGGTTTTTAAAAAGGAGTTTCCATAGGCTCCGGATATAGGTTTTTATTGATTTTCATCAACGTTGATATAGTGTGATGTAGATGGTGATAACCTATAATCCTTGCAAAAGTTAGTAGAGGAATAAATAATACTTTCAGTTGCATCATCAATTCATGCAACAGAAATTACCTTAAATCCATAAGATATGATAGGCACGAATGGGGTGAAAACTGATTATATCACAGATGTGTGCTTTCGGTTGGTCCCTTATAGCAATTATGACAATCACAAAACTGCAAGTAGAAAACAAAGTCCTGGGGTGCCTGGGTGGCTGAGTTGGTTAAGTGTCTGTGTTCGGCTCGGGTCATGATACCAGGGTTCTGGGATCGAGTCCCACATCAGGCTCCCTGCTCCACGGGAGCCTGCTACACCACCCCCACCCCCACCGCTTGTTCTCTCTCTGTCAAATAAATTAATAAAATCTTAAAAAAAAAGAAGAAGAAAACAAAGTGCAATTCAGATTGTTCTCAGGAGTAAACATAAGAGAACAAAGCTAGACCCCCAGTACAACTCAGGCATTATAAGAAATACACTGTAAAGATTGTCGGGATAAAGTAAATACAACCCTGAATGTCTTCTCTTTTTCCCCTCTTTCCTTTTGCAAGATATAAGGAAACTCCATTTAGTAGGACTAACCATGTGGAACTTCTAATGATAATACATCTGTGGATTTGTTTATATCCTGTAGCTTATTGACAGAGCATGCCAACCATTATGCACTGTGTATTTATTTCAAGCTTACAATATCAATGGTGAATTCTGTTCAGTTCAAGTACTGCCATGTTCTTGTAAAGTTGTAGTTGTATTATCTTAAATACTATTAGATGCATTAGGAAAGCCAGATTAATTATTTTCAGTTTATATCTTAGATTTCTTCAATTTTTATTATTTTAATTATCTATATATTGTAATTACATTTCTGCTATACTTTTTTTTCCAGTAGGTTAATTATGTCTTGGTGAAATGTCCCTTAAATGAGATGATATCATATGAACCATATAAAAAGAATAATTGTAATATTCTAATATGCAGTGATTTAGATTTAAAGCAGTTTTAATGAGGTCTAGAAATAAAATTTATACATCACTTCATTAATATTGTTTTAAGTTTGGATTTCTCTTAAACATTAAATACTTCTATTAGGTATAAGACAATTTAAAAAGCAGAAACTTATTGTTATTAAATAATAGAGCAATAAAATGTTTTTGGGGGGAGGAGGAAGAGAAAGGTGTTTTGAAAACACCTTAGCAGTGACCTAAACAGCTTAATAAATCATTTGGCATGAAGCACCTCAAAATGTGTTAACATGTTCAGAACACTTAATTCCACATATCTGAGGGAGAATATCACATATTTTGATTCCCCAATTTGAAATGATTTTGAGTTTTTTGTCTTTTTGGCTAAAAAATGACCTCAATTTCTCAAATTTGGAATTACACATTCCTTAGCCTAAACCTTATAATAGTAATGAAGACAAACCAGTGACATCCTGGTGTAACTGCTAAAGTTAGAACTGTCAATAATCAGAGTTAAATCTCTAAGAAATAGAAAACTAACTCTCCTTCAGTGAGTGTTGTTGTTTACTGAGAGGTAGAATATTGTAACATGGTATAGCTAATGGGGTGGGTAAGCACGCCTCAAGCTGCCTGGTGGTCCTTGCTTCTCCAGTCTCCCTGGGTGTCCCAGTCTGTCTTCAGGAAGCACTTCGGGTCAGTTAATTCCAGGCCAGGCACTCGTATCCTTGTTCCCAGTAAACTAGCAATATAAAACATTATAAACCAAGACCTCAGATGGTCCATGAAGTCCTTTTAAGTGCTGCTTTCTGTTTAACTCCCTATCACAGGCGAGCCAGTGCTACAGGCAGTCACTGGGCTATATCCCCAGTTGTCTTAGCTTCTTCTCTTTTTGTAAGTAAGGAACAGAAATCTAATTAATTCAAATAAAAGGGGTCGGGATGCATGATAGCAAAGATCTCACAAAATCAAATGCAGTCAGACTTCATGGGAAATAAGGCTGAAACTGAAGCTATCAGGAACCAAGGAATCTATCTTCTTCCTTTTGCATCCTCACTGGGGCCAACTGGTGTCTCCTTTCCCTTTCTCTTAGCACATTTTCTCCACTTTCCTCTTTCATGTTGCTGGCACATTAACGCACCTGTTCCCGAAATGGCAGGCAGTCTCCAAGTCTGACCTACCAGCATAGCTTCCTTCAGGCTTTCAGTGGCTGTTCAAAGTATTTGAGAGGAGTGGTGGTGAGGGGAGAGAGACAGAATATGATTTGATACAGGGAAGCCAGGGATTGGACTAGTTCTACCTCAGATAGCGGTCTTTGAGCCACCAGCCAAAAAAACAGGCGTTGTAGGACTCCTGGATGTTTAAAATCAGTCTTATCCATCACAGCAAAGAAAACGGAAGATGAAATGCAAAGCTAACTGGAAGATCAATGACATCTGAAAATAGTAACAATTACTACATTTTCATCCTCCTTGATATTTTCTCTTAGTATGCTAGCTAGATTTTATGATATTCAGTTGGCAAGAGCGTAAACACTTCATAGGAGCAGTATTGACACAGGAGAGATGGTCTGTCTTTCTCTGTGTGGTGAGGAGACAGCAATATTGCCACCATCCTCTCACCAGACACCAGATCTGCTGGAACCTGGATCTTGGGCTTCCCAGCCTCCAGAACCATAAAAAATGAATGTCTGTTGTTTAAGTCATCTACTCTGTAATATTTGTTGTAGTAGCCCAAACTAAGATAGGCAAATAAGATCTAATAAAGTTATTTAAAGATTTTTCTCTTGATGTTTGATAAATTTTAACAATCGTGCCCTGGAGTGACACTAACTGTGAGTGTGTTGCTTACTGTCTAGGGACTTCACTTCAGAGTTATTATAATTCAGTTCATAATAATGAAGTTCCAGGTATATTCAACCCATCAAGAAAGCATTGCCTGATTGGATTTCAAAGGATTCTACACCTCAGGTATTTCATGATTATGATATTATTCACCTCTAACTTTCTTTATATTTATGAAATTTTAGTATAATAAGTCTTAGTATATTAGACCTGGAAGAAATGTTAGAAATTATGTAGTCCAACTCCCTCATTCATTAATACCATATTTTTTCCTTCTAATTATAGATAAACTATTGAGGTAGCAAAAAGGAATTAGAAAAATCTGGAACTACAT
This sequence comes from Mustela putorius furo, assembly GCF_011764305.1. Taxonomy (NCBI): domain Eukaryota; kingdom Metazoa; phylum Chordata; class Mammalia; order Carnivora; family Mustelidae; genus Mustela; species Mustela putorius. The sequence goes on from NW_025422021.1 coordinate 5,195,454, forward strand.
CAGATGAAGTGCTTTTTTTTTTTTTTTTTAAGATTTTATTTATTTATTTGACACTGAGAGAGATCACAAGTAGGCAGAGTGGCAGGCAGAGAGAGAGGGTGAGCAGCTCCCTGAGGAGCAGAGAGCCCGATGTGGGGCTCCATCCCAGAACACTGGGATCATGCCCGGAGCCAAAGGCAGAGGCTTTAACCCACTGAGCCACCCAGGCGCCCCTGAAGTGCTTTTTGGAAAGGAAACAAAACTCAGATGAGGCCTTTATCTTTATCAATAAAGCTTTACTCATTTACCACATAATTATTAACTGATGGATTTTTAAAATTTGAAATAATTGTAGTATTCACAGTTATGAAGTAAGGTGGCCATGTTTATGGTTTCTGTTACGGGAAAGGAAACCAACTTTTAGGTGATTCTCCCAAATTCATAATTATCAGAGCCTCAAATATACATAGACGTTAAATAATAATAAATAGTCTCAGATGCTGAGATTTTTCTACATAGACAAATTTGAAAAACTTACTGTAGTCTTATAATACATTTTGAATGGCGTGCTATTTGACAATGAAAAGTTATTTCTATATTTATTAATATCTGTAGTGCTCTGATGGAGAAGGCACCATCTCAGCTGTAAGAAGCATGTGTTCTAAAGTCCTCAAGCTAAAGTCTTCAGGCCCAAACATGTCAGTTTTGTTTGTGTTTTAGTGACCACACACCTCTGAGAACTGAAAAGAGTCTTTCGGCATAGCAATGGAAAGGACAGACAGCTAGGCTATTTTTAGTTGCAAAGAACATCACATTCTAGCCAATACATTTTTTACATGATAGTGTCAGCCAAGTCTGAGGGTGTCATTAAAGTATCCCTTAAAGTGTGGAGCAAAGATTGTTTCTAAAAAGTGTTCATAAAGTCAAACTCCTAAATAGTTAAAAAAATAAATAAATAGAAAGATATCTAAAATTTAGAAAAATTCTTGCTTATTCCTTTGAGAACTTGCTTCACTAGAGTTAAATAATTCTTAGGTAAAAACAGTACAGTCAGTTCCCCCACCCCTGGCTCTCTGTCGATTTTGACACTAGATTTTGTGCTATTTCTTGCGCTATGAGTTTGAATTTCTAGGCAGTAAAAATAACAAGGTAGGAACAGTGTGGTTCCTCCTTTCTACCTATATTTAAAAGATAGGAGGTAGCTGGAAACTTACATGTAAAGAGCCCACTAGTGGGGCACTTGAGGCTCAGTCAGTTAAGTGTCTGCCTTTGGCTCAGGTCATGATCCTGGAGTCCCAGGATTGGACTCCACATCTGGCTCACCAGTCAATGGGGAGTCTGCCCCTCCCCCTGCTCCTCTCTCTTGCTCACTCTCTTTCAAATAAATAAATAAAATCTTAAAAAAAAAAAGAAAAGAAAAAAGAGCCCACTAATTACCAAAGGTGTTTGCAAATTGTTTCAGTGAATCCTTTTATTGGCCATGGTAGGTCAATTATCTCCATTTTAGAGAGTAGGTCGCTATGGGTCAGAGACGCTTAGTAATTTGCCTAAGGTCATTTGGTGAATAGAAGTGACTGAAAGAGAACATTTCTGAGCAGAAACAGAGATAGCGTGAGATGAATGTCTCACTCAGTAAGCCACTCACCCTTGTCTCTCTCCACTGGCTTCCCCAGACAGTCGAAGCAGTAATAGCTTTGGCTGTTCTGGGCCTCTGTGCAGAATGAAGGCAACTGCCATCCTGTAGAAGCTCTAAGTTCTAAAATAAAGACCATAACCTGCTGAGTATATTTGTAGTAAGATGCCATAAAAATGGAAGGTATGATATTGAATTGCTTCTTTTATTAGCAGTTTTGTAGTGAAAATTCTCCATAAGGAGTTGGTATAGCTTACCATGCAGGGTGATGTAGGATACCTGTACCAAAGCTTTCTCTTCTGGTCACCTCAAATAAACTGCAGAGGCTTGTTTTTGTGCTTTCAAATCTTTCCTCCTTTGGTTCTTTCAATTTAGGGGCAATTCATTTCTTAAGACTCAGAATTGGCTTTCAGTAAAGACCTTTTTTTTCTTTCCAAAGTGGTGTGAAATTTAGATGCTAATTGTATTTTGTTCGTTTAACTAGATGTGTAAGTTAAGGGGTATAAGATAAGCAACTAACTACTTTATCACAAGATACAATAAATTTCCGAGATTAAAGAACAAAATGGCATAAATTGTAATCAAAATGGTGTCTGATGTCAGGGCATCTGGCTGCCTCAGTTGGTAAAGCATGAGACTCTTGATCTCGGGGTTGTGAGTTTGAGCCCCATGTTGGGCGTAGAGTTCACTTTAAAAAAAAAATGGTGTATGATATCATTTCATGCAAGAAAAATGAGTGATTTCCAAGCGCTCTCCCTGAGAAATTAGGTTGAGAGACTGGCTAAATCCTCAAATCCTCCCTACCTTCTCATCCACAAGAGAAACAAAGCAGGTATTTTGCAACACACATTTTAAAGTGAAGCTGTAATTATCACCCAGTAATCTCTCCTCATCTAGTTCCTAACATCTTCACCCCATTCTGCTTTGGCAATTCTCTACGCAAAATAAATCTGGCACTGTAAACTGTTGAACGTCAATAATCAATTCCTTGGCTAGATTTACATAATAGAATAACAAAACAAAAATGGCTGCATAACAAACAAAGCCTGTAATCTCTCTGAAGAAAGATATGCAGCCACTCACACCAACCGCCCGCCCAGGTAACTGCAGAAAACGAGCAGTGCCGATGTGGCAGACAGGCAACACTTGGGAAGGCTTCCAGGCCCAAACCAAGCAGATCCAGTCTGCTGCTCTCAACTACCTGCAGAAAGACATGCACTTCTGTAGTTTTCTTGGGACTACAGCCCTTCGCGTCTGGAACATGCTTTGGCTACCTGCAACCCCCGAATTCCTTGTCCAAATACCGTGGAGTGTGCATCAGAGCCTGTGGTGTCCTCTCTATGTTCTTTGGTTGGTCTAATAATTAATTTGGCATAAGACAGATAAACAGAAAAAAATTTAATTTCAAACATAAGGGAGGGGTGCCTGGGTGGCTCAGTGGGTTAAAGCCTCTGCCATCTGCTAAGGTCATAATCCCAGGGTCCTTGGATCAAGCCCCAGATCGGGCTTTCTGCTCATCAGGGAGCCTGCTTTCCCCCACCCCCACCCCCACCGCCTGCCTCTCTGCCTACTTGAGATCGATCTCTCTCTCTCTCTCTGTCAAATAAATAAATAATCTTCAAACATAAGGGAGCCAATAAAAATATGAGCCTCCCTGAAGTGACCAAAGCAGGCAGCCTTTATACTTTTAAACAATGAAACAATGATTTGTAAAGAACTGACAAAAGGGTTTGGGCTTGGGGTAGCAAATAAACGAAGAAGTAACCAAGTTTGTGTATATGGCCTTTTTGGCTGAATTCCCTGTCTGTGGTGATAAGGATGCTTTCCTCCCTCCAGGTATGGGAAAGGTAGCCTTCACTTGGGGAATTTATTTCTTGCTTTTAGGGGAACAAAAGGACCTTCTTGTACCAGCTGTTTCTTAAGTAACATTAGTTCAAAATAATCAGTATGTCAAAGTGGCATATTTTGGGGTGACCCGCCCTGAATCCTGCTGAGCAGAGAGCCCAGTGCGGAACTCGATCCCAGGACCCTGAGATCATGACCTGAGCCGAAGGCAGAGGCTTAACCCACTGAGCCAGGTGGGAATCTTAAGCAGGCTCCAGGTTCAGTGCAGAGCCCAGTGTGGCACTGGCTCACAACACTGAGATCATGACCTGAGCTGATATCAAGAGTCAGATGCTTAACTGACTGAGCCACCCAGGTGCCCCCCAAGAGCAAGTGGTCTTAGGAATATCTGATAAAAACCTATTTTTATACCAATATCTTTAAATTGTGTATGTGATAAGTAATTGTTTCAGTGTGAATTTGGAGACGCTCTAGTGCTTAGATAGAAACTTTGGAGCTTGTCTTTTTTCCTTCAGACTCCTAAGACTCTTTCTTATATCCTAATTGATCAAGAATTTGAGAATCAAGTACATGTGTCATTCCAAATCTTCAGAAATGCTAAAAAGGGCTTAAGACACCTTTTTTGTCCTCATAATATAGGTAGAACCGGGATACAATATAGACATACTGACTCATGTGGTCTTGACCAAAGGTGCCTCAGGGAAGTGGGGAAATTATAGATGGTCTCAAAGATCTCGGAAGATTTCATGGTGGAGAGATAAGGGTTCTGCCTCCAATTCCAACATGGAAGGGAGGGTTTCTCCACACCAACCAGCGATTCTTAGGCCCCAGCTGTCCTACAATTCAACCCAGTGCTGATACTACCTGCCTTGAGATAGCATCAGATTCCACAGATTTAAAAGGCTCAGTCCTGTGAGACTGCTTCTGACCCGCTTCAGATCCCAGTTGCAGGCCCTGGTTACTACCTGTGCTTCTGATGGACCGGCTATAGATCAGAGGTTCCAGAACCCAGGGAAACATGTTGCTCACTAGATGACTGGTTTGTTGTAAAATGATGTAACTCAGGAGCAGCCAGGTAGAAGAGATGCCTAGGGCAACATGTGGGGAGAGGGAAAAGAGCACGGAGCTTCCATGCCCTCTCTGAGTGTGCCATTTCCCTGCCCCGCCATGTTTTTACCAACATGGAAGCTCTCTGAACCTCATCTTTTTGGGTTTTTATGGAGGCTTTATTAGGCATGATTAGTTTTATCATTGGCCATTCACTCACTTCCAGCCCTCCTCCCCTCCACAGAGGTGGGGCGGGGGGTGGGGGGGGACAGAAAGTTCCAACCCTGTAATCACAGGTTGGTTGTCCTGGCAACCTGCCCTCAACTTTTGGTGCTTTCCAAAAGTCACCTCATTAACAGACCAGAAGACATCTATATTGCTCTCCTCACTTAGGAAATTCCCAGGGTTTGGGGAGCTGTGTGCCAGAAACAGGGATGAAGACCAAATACATGTCTGTAATGATAAAACACAGCATCACAAAATGAAACTTTTGGATGGTGTTTTTAAGGATGGGTAATACCTGACTTGGTAGAGAGCATACAGAAAGGTGCTCCTAGTAAGGGTTTCAAACCCTGAGTGAAGGCCTGCAGACTGGATTTGGTACTTGGGAAGGATTCACCATTCTTGCGTTCCTTGTAATACTCCTGGGGGTTGCAGACTGCTTGGACCTCACCAGTGAAATCCAGATTCATTTGTGATATAAAAAATTTAATGATTTGGGGCACCTGGGTGGTGCAGTCAGTTAGGCGTCTGACTCTTGTTTTTGGCTCCAGTGGTGATCTCAGGGTTATGAGATTGAGCCCTGTGTTGGACGCTGCCCTCAATGCAAAGTCTGCTCTCCCTCTGCCCCTCCCCTTCACTCTGTCTCTCTCTAAAATAAATCTTTTAAAAAAAAATTAATGATTTGATAATTTTCTTAATAGCAACAAACAAAACTGAATTTAAACTTCAAATCTGGGTCTTCAAACACATTTTCAAAAGGGCCATCTCAATTTTGTTTAATAAATAAATAAACACTTATGGGGCACCTGGGTGGCTCAGTTGGTTAAATGACTGCCTTCAGCTCAGGTCATGATCCCAGGGTCCTGGGATTTAGCTCTACCTAGGGCTCCCTGCTCTGCTGGGGAGCCTGCTTCTCCCTCTCCCTCTGCTTGCTGCTCCCCCTGCGCTCTCCTTCTCTGTCAAATAAATAAAACCTTTAAAAAAAATTAAAAATAAACACTAATGATGAACGTTCCCTTATAGATAACGTAGATGCTTAACAGTAGTGACAGACGGTAACTATACTTACTGTGGTGAGCACGTCTTATATGTGTACATAAAGGTTGAATCACTATGTTGTATACCTGAATCTCACATATAGTTTGTCAACTATTCATCAATTAAAAAATTTTTTAAAAAGAAAAAAATAATGCTTATTAAGTAGAAGTGTAGGAAATATAGGATTATTTACGTAAGTGTGAACACAGATAATAATTCACTTTAGAATATTACTGACTTATGGGATATCCTGGAGATAAGCAAATTAATCTCATCAACAGATGATCTTCTAGTCCATTATTTAACATTCAAGTATGTGACCTGTAAGTTTTTGTTGATCTGGGAGTGAAATTCAAGAATTTAATTTTACCTGAGTACAGCTTATTAGTTGGGAACTCACAATTCAGTATAAAAACTCCTACTTGAATTTAAATAATTGAATTCAATATAATTGTTAAGGAGTAATTTATGAAGGAAAGGAAGATAGAAAATTAGGAAAAATTCCTAAAGACTATGAAAATTCTTGTTAAGAGGACAGATTGTGTTCTCAGACTATCAGCTATAAATTTCTCCTCTTTGAGTGAAACTAAAGTTTAAAAAATTCAGTATATGAAGTATATACTGATGAGCCAATAAGATGAAAGAATTTGCTTCAAAGTATTTCAGGAGAAAAAAAGTTGGGAGAAGAGCAGATAGGAGGAGCAATGAGAGGTGATAGGTCATGAAGTTTCATTATTCCTTCTCTCTCTTTTGTATGTATTTGAAATTTTTATAACATGATTTTTATTTTTTTAAAGATTTTATTTATTTCATTTGACAGACAGAGATCACAAGTAGGCAGAGAGGCAGGCAGAGAGAGAGAGAGAGAGAGAGAGGAGGAAGCAGGCGCCCCGCTAAGCAGAGAGCCCGATGCGGGACTCGATCCCAGGACCCTGAGATCATGACCTGAGCCGAAGGCAGCGGCTTAACCCACTGAGCCACCCAGGCGCCCCTATAACACGATTTTTAAATAAAATCCAATGTATTTTCAGTACATGACAATTGATGAATCAAAGCTAAATTTTCTTCCTTCTCTTCAAGGGGTTTGTAAATATATACTAGGCCACATCAACAAACTGGGGCTTGATCCTTAACCTAATTGCAACCTCAGAAATGTAGTCTTAACCAGTTAGTCAGGAATTTTCTGATTGGTACCAGTGAGGTAATCTATCATGTGGGCCCTCTCTATCACCGCCCCCCCAAAGGAAGGTGAGGTAATCTGTATAGTAAGACCCACTGCCCTTCCCCCTCAGGAAAGTGACCTTGCCTGAAACAATGCTTTCTTTTGTTACTTACTTCCTTGCCCCACCTTCCTTCCATTTTGTACAACTCTTCAGAGCTCCTTTCTTCTTGCTAGACGGGATGTTGCCCAATTTTTGAATGACTTAAGAAAGCCAGTTAGATTTTCAGATTTACTCGGTTGAATTTTTGTGTTTAACACATCAGTTATTTCATTTCAGCTAACTGTTGTTATTGGGGTGAATGAGACATGGGAGGGGATAGACTAGTTAGGAGGGATGGGGCTGAGTGGTTAGAGGTATACAAGGAAAATAAACAGGTTCTAAGGACATTTACAAGAGTTAGTAACTGCCTAAGTAAAGTAGGAGTTGAAGTTTCTTCAATGGAGTGCATGATGGTATCACTAACTCCTGAGACTGTAAGGATAAGGTAGGAGTCAAGAGGAATAAAGAAAGACATAAACAGCATGGTTTGACTGGGCTGATCTTGAGGCACATAAAGGATATTCTCCAGGAACATCTCCAATCCTCTCCTCTCCTCTTCTCTTCTCTTCCTTTCAATTTTATTTATTTATTCCAGAAAGAGAGAGAGAGAGGAGGAGCAGAGGGAGAGGACAAGCATGGGGCTCCATCTCAGGAGAGACCCTGAGATCATGACCTGAGCCAAAACCAAGAGTTGGATGCTTAACCAACTGAACCACCCAGGTGCCTCCCCGTCTCTTTTTTAATGGCCCCATGCCTAAGGTAGAGTCAAACCTGGAGCTTGAATTCAAGACCCTGAGATCAAGACCTGTGCTGAGATCAAGAGCCAGATACTTACTTACCTGACTGAGCCACCCAGGCACCCCTCCAGGAACATGGTTCAATTTTTTACCTTGATATAAAAGACCACCATCCTTTTTATAGAAACTACACCTTGATATTTTCTGAAGTATTCTTCCTTTAAATGGGTTTGTCTGCGTAGTCTCTACAGGCAGCTTCAGGACGGTTCTGGAACCTCACTGGCTAGCATCATGTTGCTGAAAAAATGTTTTCAGGATTAAGAAATTAAACAGTTAGCTTACATTTAATCGCAAAAATAAACATAAGAACTGCCAAATCTTGATCATACTGGTATTTAGTAATACTTAGCAATGATTTATTATCATTTCCTCCTCACTCAGTCAAAATTGTTATCTCCGGGGCACCTGGGTGGCTCAGTGGGTTAAAGCCTCTGCCTTTGGCTCAGGTCATGGTCTCAGGGTACTGGGATCGAGCCACGAATTGGGCTCTCTGCTCAGCAGGGGGCCTGCTTCACCCCCCCCCCCCCGCCGCCGGCCTATCTCTCGGCCTACTTGTGGTCTCTGTCAAATAAATAAATAAAATCTAAAAAACAACAACAACAAAATTGTTATCTCCTCATTGTGGGTTGAGTGATTTGACCAAAGCCAAATTGCTAAACACAAGTAAAGCCCAAATAAAACTCCATGTTTTTATTCCTTGTTCTTTCGCTTTATCTTAAAAAAAATCTCCACAGCATTTATGAAATAATAAAAACAGATTCACGAAAGAACCAGTAGCATGTTCTCGCTGCTAGTGTTTTCTCAGGGGAGCTCCAAGCAACAGACGGAAACCATAGTTCCCTCCCTTTCCTATTGCAGCTTCACTGGGTTCATCTTCCAGTAAAAGAGTATCCTCTCTGCTTATTTCTCTTCAGTTCATTGGCCTATCGCTTCCAGGTTAAACAGAAATTTCTGTAGATCCTTTTTATATTTGTATTTATGTATGGTAGCTTCCTCTTCACTGCATTCCAGGACAACTATCCACCACTAACTAGGCACATTTTTCTGCCTTCCTTACAGAGAAAGATTTTCGTGAATATGTCACTTGTTATGATTAGATAAAACACAAAATGTGACTTCAGATTAATTTCCTTTTTTAGTCTTTATCCAATTTTCCACAGACTGCCTTGCTCCTAACCTAAAGGGATCACTCCTGAAATAGTTTTCATTTTTTTCACCTTTGCATTTGTTTTGCCTCAGGTACTTTTGAGAATGCTGGCTTAGAGTTAAATCAAATTTAAGAAAGATTACATTCTTTTGAGGTTGGACAATTCTGTTCTCAAACTTGCTTTAAGAGCTTATGATCTGGCCACATGAAAGGCTAGAATGAGAACAGAGACAGCTAGGAATCCGAAGCAGGCTACCAGTTGATCTAGGGTCACAGGAAAGAGAGAGGTGCACATGACCTTTAATACACAATAAATCTGCCCAAGTGTTCACTTGGCCTAATTTGATGTGTCAGGCTCAGACCAATCAACAACATCTCCTTTTGCGGATTGGTTTAGACAAAAGTGAGAAAGGAAATTAGAAGAAAGGAGCAGCTCCTCGACTTTTATAAACCCAAGGAAACAGAATACAATCAGGTTTTGGTGAGTGAAAGCCTACCATCAACAGTATTAGGGATGAAGCTGGAATGACCAGCCTGGGTAGAGCAAGATAACAGGGTTCCTGCACATCCAGAAGAATCCTGAAGAAGAGGATCTCTGGAAGGAAGGGGAGCTGAAAGGGAGAAAGTGAGGCACCAAAGACTAGTGTTACCTACAATCTTACCTGTGTAATCCTAACACACTTATTCTCTTTGGCTTAAATCCTACCAAGGTAAGATCTGCGTTACTCCACTGACATTTTTGACAATAGAATAAAATATTTAGGAAACAAAATACAGAGTACATTAAATTACACTCTTGTTTACTTGATGCCTTAACTTTTAAGAACAGAGATACTAGGATACTTATAGGTAAATGTTTTTTAAAGATTTTTAAAATAAGATTTTATTTATTTGATAGGGAGAGAGTGAAAGCACAAGTGGGGGGCCACAAGGGGAGGGAAAAGCAGGCTCCCCACTGAGCAGGGTTCCAGATGCCGGTCTTGATCCCAGAACCCTGAGATCCCAAGACACTGACATCATGACCTGAGCCAAAGGCAGAGGTTTAGTGGAGCCACCCAGCTGCCCTTTTTGACCAAAAACTTTTAAAGGAGAAATGCAAGTGATCTGGGGGATAAATGAACATTTTCACACAGTATTTACTCTAAGATATCAGCCAATCAAACACGTATTTATTGAGAAAACAAAGTGGGTATATGGATCACACTCCACATTAATTCTTGCCTCAACAATAATTCTGAGCTAATGATCTTTGTGTGTGTGTGTAAATGCTCATGAAACATGAGCTTAACTAATTATGCTGTTGACCTTTGTCTAGTATAGGAATTAAAATCATACATCTTTAGTATCAATCAACTGTTAATTTTATTATTTTCACAATCTCAGATCAATCTGCTCTTAATCTGCCATTTTATTTGAAGATTTGATTTTAAAGTAATTAACTTAATTTCTTATTTTCTTAAAGATTTTAATTATTTATTTGACAGACAGAGATCACAAGTAGACAGAGAGGCAGGCGGGGGTGGGGGGTGGGGGGGTGGGGAAGCAGGCTTCCTGCTGAGCAGAGATGTGATGTGGGGGCCTGATCCCAGGACCTTGGGATCGTGATCTGAGCCAAAGGCAGAGGCTTTAACCCACTGAGCCACCCAGGGACCCCTTAATTTTTTCTCTTCAAGCCCATTTAAAAATTATGTGATGAGTATGTTTTTAAATTCATATTCGGAAAAATTATTTGTTGCGAAACTGAATCATTTTGAAAATGGAATGATATTTTTTGGAAAGTAAAACTTTCATTTTGAACTTGCTGGCATATGAACCAATAAAAGTGCTCCTAGAAACATCCATGGTGCTAAACTCATTTTATTAAAAAGTTAAAACATAATTTTCATGCAAATATATAAGGAAGATGTATCAAAATTTCATCAGCTCATTAACTGATGAGGGAACCAGTAAGAGTAAGATTAATTCAGAGGATATTTTGAAGAACATATTTTTATCAATAAATATCAGTATTAATAAGTATTATGTATATACACACATATACATATGAGGAATACTGACATGAGTTTGTCAGTAGATACAGAAGTGGTTAATATCCTTTAGGCCAATAGAGTACAATGTTTACTCTTTCCCTGGTCATTTAACATGAAACTTTACCAAGGTCCTACACCTGGGAAATAGATGCCTCCACATCTAAGGGTTAGAGCTTCTCGGCTTTTTCCAGGCAGGATCTGTGTACAATGATAGCAGAGACATGTGGAGAGGAAGGTTTGGGGGGAGGGTCTGCCTTCCTAGAAACTAACTTCCCTTATCATGTCAGGAGAAGAATGACGGTTCTGCTACTTGGGCTTAGCAGGCCAGCAGAAGTGCATGGCTCAGTCATGTGTCCTATTGCCATGTCCCCTCTGGAAGGGTGGCCATAAAAGCTGTCCTCTAAAGGGTTAATGGGGTATAGTCTAGATTCTTATCCATGGGTGGTCAGGAATTCGGGGGCTGCCCTGTCTAGACACAACACACCAATTATTTTTAAACGGTTAGATGAAAAACAATCACGCCTTATGTTTCAAACCTCACGGTGATGATTTTGAACATTGGCTGCACATTAGAATCAGATGGGAAACTTTGAAAATTAAGTCTTGATGTCCAGGCTGTTCCCCATACCAATACAGTTGTAATCATTGGTGATCAAACCTGGGCATCAAGAGTTTTCAAAATTCCCCAGATGATCCAGTCATCAAAGTGGTAACAGCTAACTCTTCTTTTTTATTATTTTATGAGATGCTCTTGTGACCAAAGAAATAAAGCCTGTTACAAAGTGGCACTTGCTTAGAGGATCCCTTAGAGAAGGACAGTCATGGGGATCCTCATGAAGATTTCATTATATCATTTGTATCCCTCTTTAAAAAAAAAAAAAAAAAAGATTTTATTTATTTGACAGAGAGAGGGAATACGAGCAGGGGGAGTGGGAGAAGGAGAAGCAGGCTTCCCGCTGAGCAGTGAGCCCTGTATGGGGTGTAGGGCTTAATGCCTGAGGCAAAGGCAGACAGACGCTTAACAACTGAGCCACCCAGATGCCCCTGTATTCCTCTTTGCTTGTTACTGCATTGGTCCTGTTTTATTTTCCCTTTCACTTTCTTGAGGACATGCTTTCATAGGGCCACTCGATCACTGTGTGTGTGTGTGTAAACAGAACAAATTAATTTTGAGGATAGTACTACCTTTACTTGCCTTGGGTTACTTTGTATTTCCACCAAAACAGGACAAAATGGCAGGGGGGTGGTCCAAAATTTGAACTAGGACCACAGCTTTTCTCAAGAGGCAAGCTTTTCCACCATCCCCTGGAGGTACAGAGTGTTTAGATCAGCTTGCCACTAGGAGCTTTCTAACAGAAATGCAAAGTAGTTTAAGGGACTTTATTCTACCCCCTACACTAGGAATTAGGTAAAGTTTCTCACCACATCTTAAGGCTGCCCCGAGAATGCCATTATCCTCAAACACCCTTAAAAGAGGAGCTAATTAAAGGCTAAGTATTTATCATCATTAAACTCAAGATATTTCCTATAAAATTTCAATTTCAGAACAAGCAGGCCTTTAATCCAACATTCCCCTGCTTTCAAATCCACCCCCTGTCTAATATACACACGGGTTTTACTAAAAATTTACGTATTAAAGCTCAACATTTGTGATTATGATTTAGAAAGTCCACAGAGGTTCAGCTATCACTGATTTTCATTCTTTTTTTTTTCTTAATATTTATTTATTTATTTGACAGAGAGAAGTTGTAAGAGAGCACAAGCGGGGGGAGTGGCAGGCAGAGGGAGAAGCAGGCTCTCCACTGAGCAGAGAGCCCTACGTGGGATATGGAGCTCAATGGCAAGACCCTGGGATCATGACCTGAGCCAAAGGCAATTGATTAACTGACTGAGCTACACAGGTGCCCCACTAACTTTCATTCTTTTCACGGATGTCTTCTTCTTCTGTTCTTTCTTTCTTTCTTTTTTTGTAGGTTTATTCATTTTTTAGTATCTCTACCCAACGTGGGGCTCAAACTCACAACCCTGAGATCAAGAGACATGCCCTTCCAACTGAGGCAGCCAGGTGCCTCTTCCTGAGACTTCTTTATTTCAGTGTAGAGTCAAAGAGGGAACATAGATTTTCATCACAGAGAAATCTAGATTTGAATCCCTGAATTCTAAGACTATGGCCAATATATTTAACTTTTCAGTGCCTCATTTTCTTTGTATGATAGGTAGAGTTAATGTGGGAACAGTGCAATTACGTGTGAAGTTTTTCGTACATAATATGGAATCAATATTTTATATTAAAGTTTAAATTATCTTTTAAGTGATCTCTGGCACCTACTGTGGGCCTCAAACTCACCACCCTTAGATCAAGAGTCAGTTGCTCTACTGACTGAGCCAGTCAGGTACCCCCAATTCTTTTTTTTTTTTTTTTAACTTTTTTCTCTATCTTGCTTTCTCCAGTAATAACCTATGACCACTGAGTTCTCACACTTGAGTGTAAATGCTACGAAAGCAGGAAACTCCTATCATTTACTCTAGTGCCTGGAATAGAGAAGGGATCAATTTATATTTGCTGAATGCTTGTTTCTTGTACAGTGTGCTCAGAATGTCATGGGAACAAATACCTTCACTATGACATAAAAGAATTTTGGGACACAATTTAGTGATGAAGGAAGGAAGTTCTAAAAACCCAATCTCATGTTACTCACTTGAAAATATGCCCAGTTTTGCTCGGTTGTTCTTTTCTAGTACTCTGGCATGGAATCGAAGGTGTGGGTTCTGTAACCACAGAGCAACACTACCTGGTCTTGAACCCTGACTATATTACTTATTAGCTGTGCAGAAGTAAACATTCCATTTCTCAATTTTCTCATGTGTAGCATGGGTATAATAGTAACACCCATCTCACAGAGCTATCGTTGATGTTTAAATGAACGAAAATACACGAAAGTACTTAGAACAGTGCTTGGCACACACTGAATGTTAGCTCATCTAGCTCCTTCCCTGGGCCAGCCTATGCTAGTTATCCTATCATCCTTCTATGCCCCCGATTAGGATGAATTGTCTCTTTGGCCTTCTGGTTTCTGGAGAAGTGGACCGAGTCCTGGCTTTGCTCTCATTCACCCGACTTGCCCTCCAGCATCGACTCTGTTCTTCCCCTAGCCACGTGACTGGCGCGTGGGCTGTGCATCCAGAGCTCTGGGTGCTGGAATCTCTTGGGTATTTCCCGGTTAGGAGGGTTTCCCGTCTGAGCAGGTTCCCTGTGGTGAGCTTCCCTTTAGGAGGTATTCTCTCTGTTGTCTCCAACCTTGCTCCTTCCTGGAGGTCTTCTCTCCTAAATTCATATATTTTAGATCCTCTCCTATGATTTCTCCTGAAAGTCTTTCATCCTTCACAAACTCCTCTCCCAAAGCCCTCAAGCTGCCTGTTCTGATCCAGAGGACCTGTTACTCTTCACATTCCTTCCCCAAGTCACCGTCCCTCCCTCCCTGACTTGGTGGTGCAGCCCCTCTGGGAGCTGTTTGCTTAGAGTCTCAGATAAGTCTGTGAGTGTATGCCAGGCATTTATTTAAATGCTGTCTAGAATGAGAATAGATCACCCAGCTCCCTGACTCTGCAAAAAATAACAATAACAATAAAATGAGGGCAACCTGGGGCTCTTGAAAAGTAGAACTGATTTCCAGAGCCTCCACACCTAGCAAGTTCCCAGCACATAGTAGGAGCATTATAAACGTGTGTGGAATACTGAACTGGCCCAGCTTCCCAGCCAACCTATAGTCTGGGAAGGACAGCCTGAGAAGACTCCTGACTTGACTTCATTTTGGAGATCAGGCTCCAACCCCCCCATCCCGGCCCTTTTTTAGATTAACTTGACCTACCCATAAGAAACTGCAGATTTCACTGTAGATTCCTACCATATCTGAGGAAATGTTTATTTCTTGTTGGCTGATAGCAGAATCCAACAGAATTTTAAAAAATAAGTAAGGTGGCTAGAGAGAGCCGTAAAAAGAAGAAAAAAATGGAGTGGGTTATTTGCTAACAAGAGAGCAAACCCATAAAAAGAGGGGATAAAACGTGGGTTTTGCTAAGAAGTGTGACATGAACTGGGATCCCGAACCAGTTCTTCCTTCCACGCTTCTGTCCGCAGGGCACTGTCTCCCCTGGCATTCTCTAACTGGGTGTTTCTCTGGTGTGACGATAGCTGAGGGTTGTTACTCCCTGGGCATTCTGAGACAGAATGACCAGGAGGGTCATTTGCTTCTGGCCTTCTCTCTAGACTCCACCAAATCAAAAGATCCACATCCTTCAGGTCTAAGGCTGGGAAGGTAAGGGATTGCAATGTGCTCCACTTCTGTACGAATTCCTCATTCAACTAGGCAGACCAGCTCCAATCGTACTAGAACTTTAGAAAAGAGATAGGGAAGGAGAGGGAGGAGGGGGCGGTTTGAGAGACTTTGAGAGCAAAAGATAAGGAAAAGGAGAGGGAGGGAAAGTGGGAGTCGGATAACATCTGCGCCTCTGACCTTTAGAATTTTAAGAGCAAATTTTTGTGTGTCCTCTTTAGAATTCCATACAGTGCTAAATTTGAGACAAAATGTATATAAAGTATATACTAGGAATGTCCATGATGAGAGTCAAAGGTTATTTAAATCAAGGAGGGAGTTGTGTATTGGGGGTTACTAACTTTCTGCTGTGTATTTTTAGAGCTCTCATTAAATTATAAGACAAGGCAAGGGAAACTGGATTTCTAAGTACTGCTAGGAGGCAGTTTAGCAATCTTTGGGATAACCATCAAAAAGCTTCCCTGTTTAAAATTATCTCACTAAGAGTTCTCAAACTGTACCCTTGGGTGTTAAGGGAGAGGGGACTGAGTGGGGAGATGGTGGGGAGGGGAGCTAGTGCAGGGCCATCTGAGGCTCGCAGCCCACAGGTGCAGATTTGGTGTATCTCTTCCAAGCCTTCATTTGGTGATGGCCAAGGTGGGAGCATTTATACTACAGAAAGCAGTGAACCTCCACATCTGTGTTTCTTGGAGAGCTCCTTGTTAAACATTTACCAGCACATCCCCGGAGCAGATCTGCTTTTCTCTGTATTTATGTAGATAATATCTGTGTGAAATACAGCTTTTTTTTTTTTGAAAAAGTTTTGTGGCCATGAAGAACTTTGAACACCATGCCTCAGTTGGATTTTTTTTTCTTCCTTTCTGAGTAAAATGCGTAGTGAATATTATCCGGATCTTCCTTAACTTATGATAGGGTTAAGTCCTGATAAACCCAGCAAAAGTAAAAAACGAATTTAAGGGCACCTAATCTCCTGAGTATCACGGCTTAGCCTCACCTGCCTTAAACCTGCTCAGAAACTCAGACTGGCCTACAGTTGGGCAATGTCCTCTAACACCAAGCCTGTTTGTTAACAGCGTGTTGGATGTGTCATGTGATTTATTGAATACTGTGCTGAAAGTGAAAAACAGAATGGTGGTATGGGTACAGCAAGATTTTGTGAGGGTGTTTACACCTCACCCCCACCATGATGGCAGGGTTGACTGGGGGCCGGGGCTGCCCAGCATCACAAGGGAGTATCGTACTGTATGTTACTAGCCTCAGAAGAGATCAAAATCAAAATTGGAAGTGTGGTTTCTACAGAATATGTATCACTTTTACACCATTGTAAAGTTAAAAAAAAAAAAAAGTAAGTCAAACCACCGTAAGTTGGGGGCTACCTATAATTTGAAGAACTATGAATCACATCACTTTATTTTAAGAGACTGTAGTATAATTTTATTATTTACTAAAACTATAGCAGTTACATTCCATTCCATAAGCTTTCTAATAAATCTACATAAAACAACTGCATCAAGTACTTTCAAATGTTTCTTTTCCCAAAAGAAAAAAAAATCCTTAGTTGTGGGCTTGGAGTTTAGTAAATGTGACTTTGTTGGATTAGTCAGCTAAGTAATTACAGAAATGGATGTGTTCCAGGAAATTGCCACTCCTCTGTGTTTTAATATTGCCAGGGAGCAGAATTAATATTTCCTTAAGTTCTGATTAGCATTTTTGTTCTTTTTTGGATTGTGGTACTGGAATACTGTATTCATTTATTCCACATTACTTTTGGCTTCCTAATGGTTTTTTCTCACATGTTTTTTGTAGCGACTCCTTAAACTTGCTTTCTGAGGACTCTGATGGTCAAGCCCATGACCAGGAAGCATTGGTGATTGAAAAGCCTTCGTCACTCTTCCCAGCTCTCCCCCACCTCTCCTCGGACCGCTCCTTTCTCAGGCATTGCTAGGTCAGATTTCAGGTCACCATTTGGGCTATTTTTTACTTTGGTCTCTTATCCCACAAGGCTAGCTGGCTTGAGGGATGGAAGATGCCAAGTTGTAAGATGAATTTGAGGAAAAGGAGAGACCTCATTTTGAGGTGAGCCTAAACCATCGGCTTGGGCTAGGATCAGAGAGCTCTACATTGGGGTTTTAGGCATATGGTTCTTTGATTTCCATTTCTCATCACTTCTAAATTGCTTACCCTGGGCCTATGGGGAGGAGAAGAGGCTCACATGGGAGCAGGGTACTTTGGAGTCCTTTGGCTTAACAGCATGCTTATCATTCCCATCAGGGCCTCCATGTGTGGTTCTGAGTTTTGAACTGCAGGTACCAGCCCCCAGCCTCTCCCTTGGCCAGGCTCTGTGGTAGGGCATCTTTTTCTGATGAATACGAAGGCACCCATGAGACTTGTTTTCTGATCTGCTAGCAAATCCTGCTGAAGTCTGCAGCAGTGATGATCCCATTGGGTATACAAGATTCTGACCCCGTGTCCCAGTTTCCTAGGAACTTCAAAACAATCATCAGAGTTATTCTGAGGGCTCACTATGGCAGCCGTACACTAAAATTGAAGCGATACAGAGAAAGCATGATTGGTGCCTGCCAGTGGCCGGGGTGGGGGTGGGTTTAATGGGTAAAGGGAATCCAAAAGTACAAACTTCCAGTTATAAAATAAAAGTCACGGGCGTGTAATGTAGATCATAGTGACTCTCGTTAGTAATACTGTGTCATGTATTTGAAGGTTGGTAACAGAGTAAACCTCAAAAAACGTTCATCATAAGAAAACAAAATTCTGTAACTGTGTATGGTGATGGATGTTAACCAGACTAATTATGAGATCATTTTGCAGTATATACAAATATCCAATCAGGATGTTGTACACTAGAAACTAATATAAGGTAGGTCAATTATACCTTAATCATCAGAAAAAAATAAAGAATGATTTAGAAAGGGAAAAATAAGTCAAATAAGTCTTATTTGCTCATGCAAATAAGATTCCTGCTCTTCCCTGAAAATGCAGTTCTTCTGCGGGGAGGCTTGTGCGTCTCACCCAGACGCCCTTCTACCCCTGCTCATTTGCCAGACTTGTCTGGATGTGTTTAAATTTAAGTAGCAGACCCAGTTTGAGTTCATTGCCAGAGGCCCCTTAGGCTTCCCCAAGGCCTGCCCCACCGGTCTGGCAATCATGTTCAGGAACTCCTCCAATAGACAGTAGATTTCCCACCATACAAACAAGGCCAGGAAGCGGGAAGAGAAGTGAAAGTCAGAAAGGAGAGTGAAAATGCAGCACAACTTGGTGCTGCCCCAGGTCCACTTCAGATTTGCATGTGGGCGGCCAATTCAGCAATTCACATCGGGTCCTCCCACTGGTCTATCCTGCTTCCCTCCCCATTGTAGACCATAAATCCTTGGAGAGTCAGACTCCCTCCCGGCTGAGCTGTAGTGTTTACTAGAACTGCTTTGGAAACATTTTTTACAATTAAAAAAAAAAATTTTTTTTTTCCTGCACAAGGAAGGATGACCAAAGGATGACCAAAAGTGAACTTAGATGTGAAACTAAAGCCAGCAAAAAGGCTTTTACTTTGCTTTGCCCTGAGTGCTTTGTTAAAAGAACAAGGCTCCTTCTGCATTATCGTAACGTTTGAATGTGCCCAGTGTCACCAGATCACTTGCGGTGTGCATGTAAGACGTCATCACTAACTCCTGCTGTCAGCTTCAGTGAGACACGATGGGGAAACAACTCCCCAGAGTTGGAATCGATCACATTGATCGGGTTTTCTTCAGGTCTGGTCTGTGCAAGAAACAGTGAAGGTGAAGCCAAACTCACTATCCCTGTTTTTGTATTTCTGGGACTGGTAGTGAGATATCATAGAAGAGAAAAGAAATTTGATTTTTGTGATTTTTATTTTTAAGTAATCTCAACACTCAGTGTGGGGCCCGAACTGCTACTGAGATCAGGTGTCGCATTCTCCACTGACTGAGCCAGCTAGGCACCCCTGGTGTGCTCTCTCTCTCTCAGTACATAAACAAAATCTTTAAAAAATATATAAGATCAAAGTAGCCAGATGAACAAGTATATGGAATTAATACAGACGGTATCATTTCAAATTCTGTTGAAGGTTGTAAGTGAGGATTTTTGTCTCAGAATTTCTTACCAACACAGATGTTGGGGAAGGAAAGAACCTATTCCCAACAACAAAATAAATTCAGGTGGCCTCAATCTCTCATCACCCACATTAATCAGTAATTCTAATTACTTCTACATTTTATAAAAGATGATTGTGATGGGGGCTGTACAATCCTAGCACCAGCATCTATTTACAAAACAACTTTAAAAAAAATTTATTTGTCAGAGAGAGAGAGAGAGAGAGCACGAGGAGGGGGAGCACCAGACAGAGGGAGAAACAGACTCTCTGATAAGCAGGGAGCCTGATGTGGGGCTCAAATGCAGGATCCCGGGATCATGACCTGAGCCCAAGGCAGACACAACCGACTGAGCCACCCAGGCGCCCCACAAAAGGACTTTTTGAGAGTGAGAGCCGAGCAGCAGCAGCAAGCTGTCTCCTCTCATGTAGGAAAGCAGTCCACAAGTTCTGGTGGAGCCTCAACGAGCTTTCATCTATCCCTCTTCCCTTGCAGCTCCAGATGTGCCAGGCCACCAAGTCCCACCCAAGGGGAGCTGAATGGAAGGGAGACCTCTTCTGGGAGCCTCCTGCCATTTAGGATTTTAGAACATGAGCACCTGGCTATGCTCCCCTGAACAACCCAGCAGGGGAGCTTGGGTTCCTAAAACCATGGATACTATATCAGTTCTGGCCCTTCCATCCCGACTTTTATGTGACAATGAAATTTAATCTGTGGCTTAACACAACAAACGTTTATTTCCTGATCCTACCACTTGTCCAGTGCTGGTCAGTAGAGAAATCTCCTCGTTGAGGGCCCTGAGAGACCCGGGCTGAAGCATTCTCTCTCAGTCAGTGCTTCCACGGACTGTCCAGACAGACAAAGGGAATGTAGTCAATTGTATATTCTCCAAGCTTCCACCTGAAAACCTACATTTTCACACATGTGAAAACACACATCCCTTTATTGGCTAATGTAAGTCAGATCAAAATGCCTAACCTCAGGATGCGTGGGTGGCTCAGTGGGTTAAAGCCTCTGCCTTCGGCTCAGGTCATGATCCCAGGGTCCTGGGATGGAGCCCCACATCAGGCTCTCTGCTCAGCAGGGAGCCTGCTTCCTCCTCTCTCTCTGCCTGCCTCTCTGCCTACTCATGATCTCTGCCTGTGAAATAAATAAATAAAATCTTAAAAAAAAAAAAAAGAAAAAGCCTAACCTCGAAGAGGGTAGGGAAGTACAATCCTTCTTTGTGCCCCAATGGGAGAAGAAGCAGAATATGTGAACTATCCTGATGAGTATGAGAATTTCTATCTTGTTTAAGCCGCTGTTATTTTGGTTTTTCAGCTACTTGCAGCTTCACTGAATCCCAACCAATACAGGAATGATGGCATCAATGCTGTAGTCAGTAGGAAGTGTTTGTCGAAATCTCTAGAATACCCTGGATAACAGTAGTAGATAAAAGCAATGATAGGTTTAATAAAACACAGTATAACCTCAGCATTTGAGTGGTTTAGGAACGTATTCTGATCCGCTACAGGTAAAATCAGGTCTGTCTGCCCCTGCGCACCAACACAGAAGGCATCTGTGGCAGAAGGCTGACATATTTCTTTCTTTTACCCAGACTATTGTGCAACACATCCATTAAATTTGTAATCCAGAGTGTTTATTTACTGTGTATAGGTGTCACCTAGAAGCAGGCACAGTTCATTAAAAAAAAACAACAACAAAAAAATCAGGTTAGTCTTATGGGAAACATTCTATAGGCTATGGACAGAGGAAGTCTTCTCTGTTACTGGAAAGAAAACCCATGCGTGGAATGGTCTGCTCTTTATCTCTTGTAGTTTCATCCTTGAGCAGGAAAGCAGAACTGTATCAGATATGAACCTGAAGGACAAAAGCAGGTCTGAAGACACCAAGCAATAGCCTACGTTACAGGTTTAACACACTCCTTTAATTTCATGGGAAAAAAATAATGAAACTGGGGAAAAGTATTTATGGAACTGGAGGAGAGCACATTTTGCTGGTTTTACTTTATGTTTGAAGTTTTGGGTATAGCTCTGCTCATAAATACTGAAATGCCTAGCATAAAGAACACAGCCTGGGGCATACCCCATAAAACTTACAGTGCAATTAAATGAGCAATTTCCACTGGAAATAAAATGGGCATGTTGAATGGAATATGAATTAAACTATGCGTAAGACTCAGGCTTGCACTAGGAACCTGCTGGGTTCAGTAGCAACTGATGCAGTCCATCTATAGGTCAAGGCCAGTAAGTAACAAAAGAAAACGGCAGTTAGCATGAAGATCAAGGCATTCCAAATTGTGGTTAACGTAGTTCCCCTGTCATTATGTCTCCTGGAAAGTCCCAGCCAAATCAGGACTGATAACAAAGAGTAAGTCTGACTCTCCACGCTGCAGATATGCTGAGCTCTTCCATTGTGTCTGCTCTGCAGAATTTTTGACAGTCTTGAAACTTTATTATCACCTTCTGAATGTTCCCTCCTTCATCAAAGTCACCTGGGTGTCATTGTATAAGCGTTTGCAAGTGTTAGACTGAAAAGCCACCAAAACAAACATCAGTTGGTATAACACGTCACACTCTGTCCCGGTTCATTTCTGGGACCTTATTTGGAGAGGAAAGGACAATGACTCACTGATATCCCAAGGGAAAACTCAGTTCAGGAAAGGTTTAAAACTGCAAGTCTGAGGCACCCCTTGTATACTTTGGCTCAGGGAGGGACGGGCTCCTAAGTACAGAAAACACGTTTATCTCATTCGTTCTGGAGGTGAAGCAAATCCGCCCAAGATAAAGCTTAGTATTCATTCTTTGAGGAATTAGCGCAAGGGTGAGGGAAGGAAAGCTTGCCGGTTTTGTGCCCCGGAAAGCCAGGGGAAGGCTGTTTGTGAGAAGCCTGTTCCCTCCTCCCCAGGCCCATGTGGTCCACCTCTACTGTCCTGGAGGACAGGAGGAAACAGAGTGGGTAATAGGTACAAGATCCGAATGGGGATTACCTGCCATTTAGACTATTGCTAAGTTAAACTAAAAAGTATTGCTCCAGAAAATTATATTTCACTGTAGTTTTGTCTAAATTCTCCTTCTCTTGCCAAAATAATCTGTCTGCCACTTTTCTAATTGTAAAATTGTAGTACATATATATATATATATATATATATATATATATATGACGTTTGCTCAGATGAAAACCAGTATTTTCCATGGCAGCAAATGCTTTGAATTTTTCACATACAGTTTTGTTTGAGCCAGACCTCTGTCTCAGAGTATCTACTCGCATGACAATCATTTATGTTGTCAGTGCTGTTTCCTCTCTTTTGTCCAGGAGCCATCTTTCCCTAAAATGAGCAATTATGTGCGTTTGGCTGCCATTCCTGGCCACAGAGTTGCAGCCATGGTGGTGTCTGGATGACCCGTGTTCTGCTTGCCTGAGAGGAAGCAAGGACAGCCTGAGAGAAGCTGGTCTTGCGGAGCATGCTTGCTGGGAGTGCAAAGCTGAAGCTTGTTACAAGGAAGGAGGGCGGAAGAGCGAATTAGGAGCGAAGGCAGTAAAGTCGCTTTTCATGTGTGACCCTCCTATGTTGGACATTTCTTAGACTAAAGGCATAATAAAAGACGGCACTTTATTTAGGTTAACAGAGCATTATATAACTGGAAAATCTTACAGTTTTATATGTATAGTGAATAGTTGGTGGAGGGAAAAAAGGCTTCTCCTAGGTTTATTATTTAGATAAGAAAAAATTCTTCAAATTCTTCAGTGATGTCTCTTTCTTTCCTTCTTTCTCTCTCTTTCTCTTTCCCTCCCTCCCTTTCTTTTTTCTTTCTTCCTTTCGACAAAAGCTAGGAGGCATAAAATGGGCTTATTTTAATCAAAATGGCAGCCTCTGCGGTGCTGCTTTGCTACATGATCACAATTAAAATCATTTCATGTTTTCCTCGGATTAACTGCGGTCAGTTTGGAAACAGCCTTGTTAATTTGGCAGGCTGTGACGCAATATATCACTGCATCTTTAGAGCTCTGGCGCCAGCTAGTGGTAGGAGAGGGGAGCCGCGTGGTCCTTTTCAAATCAGGGGAGGCGGCTCTCATCTTGTCTCCCCTTAGCCCTCGTCCTTCCCCATTTTTTCCCTCCATCATTGTAATGGAGGATCAGTGCCGCTTGGCCAGAGAGGGGCAGGCGGAATTGCAGATCAAAGTAGGGAAAAATGGTGGGCAGGGGCGGAGAGAGGAAAGGCCAGACAAATGCATTTCGTTCTTCCAATGGATTTGAGAAGAAATCATTTATTTAAAATATTCCTGCCATGTTGATGGAGCAGCTCAATCTTTTGCAAATGAATGCTTAGCTTTTTGTTTTTCATTTGTAGAGATATTTGAATATATACTTAGGACATGTAATAACTCTGGAACTTCACCACAAACACAGCACTGAAGACAGACATGTTGTAAGTCTAAATTTGTGTTCATTTTTAAGTAGCAAATATTTCTACATGAACAGGCTCTGCTATCTTCTCACTGGTACAACTCTAGATGAGTAACTCTCAAGTGGTTAATAAAACAGAAACCTCTTAGGACAGTGTTTGTAGCTGGTACATTGTGAAAAAAATATATATAATAATTTCAGGCAAAAGACACTTTGTTGGGGGAAGCACGAAGTGAACCTAGGCTTGGAGCCCAATCTGTTCTCAAGTTGAAATAGGTTATAAGGATCTGCAGGAAAACTTCAAACATACAATATGTACTTTAAGAACAAAGAATTGTTGGCAGGCCATTTCTCTAATTTAATTAAGCTATAGCTGATCTTACTAGGGTTATGGAGGGACTTCAAATGCTAAGAAATAAAACCTGAATCTGGGAGATTTTTCATTAAATAGCAGGAGTGTTTATAACTTTATTACTTGTTGCTAAAATCAATTATTAGTACTAATATTCGATGTGGAATTTATAAGGAAAACAAGCTGAAGCTTGTAAAGAACTTAAAAAAAATGTCATTTGTTACTGATTACTGGGTGTTGTTTGCAGCAGATGAATCACTGAATTCTACACCTGAAACTAATAATACAGTATTTACTAACTAAATTGAATTTAAATAAATAATTTATTATTTTAAAAGAAATGTCATTTGTTTATCTCTATGTCAGTTCTAGAGAATAAGGATAATCTGAATGAAAATTTCTTATAATAACATTTTTAGAAGGCAGATCTAATTTAAGTGGGGGTTTCAGGCAGAAATTATTGTCACAGTCTTCCCTGGCAGCCGAAAGTGTTACTCTGCTGTTGGGGAAACACATTTAAAATCTTCTCTATGGGAGATATCAGATGCTAAAATAACCAGCTGCTCATGGGGCTGCTCTGTGAGATTTACGTAAACTGGAACTTTGAACTTACTTTGCACTTCTGCTAAAAGCTGCATGTTTCATATTAAAAATTCACCTAACCTCCCTTTCAACCAAGTGAAAGTGTAGACATCTCTCTGGTTTTTAAGCATCTTGTAACTTTTGGTCTATAATTAAGGCCCTAGTTAAAAATCTTAAAATCTTCAGTTTATCTGGTCTCCTCTGAGTCTCTTTTATCTTTCTTTGTGATGGAAGCTGAACTTATCTAAATGAATGTGAGTTTTAAGTAGTATTATTTTTATTATTTTTGGAAAAAAGAAAATTAATTTTAAAGAGGCTCTTTCAATGACAGTAGATTAATTGAAACTGAAGTAAATGATAGAGTGGAATTGTTATAAAATTTGGGGAATTACAGTAAGATAAACTAATTTATGTTCATTTAAAACAGTTTTGTAGTATGTAACTACTTATTTTAAACGCTGAGTTTGTGATTAGATCTATCTTTAAAACGGTTTAATGGTCGCTTTAAAATATTTTGATGCCTACTATAATCCTTATGTAATTTCCCATATGCTGCCAAGTAAATGCTTTGAAATGTCTTTCCATCATAATTTGAAATTTACTCATGAAGAATTTAAGATTTATCATTTGGGTTTGATTTCTTATTACTTTTTGATATTATAAAGTTAGACATTAATTCTACATTGCAAAATAAACACATTTGAAGGAATAAGGAATATACCCGAGTGTGTGTATATATATATTTTCCCCTTTGGAGACCTCTCTGATGATTTTGAAATTGTTATCACTATTTATAACCGGTTCACTCAATTTGGATTCTCCTTTCACTTGAAATAGTCTATAAAGTTTTTACAAAAGAAATAAACATAGGATATCATTTTTACTGGTAGGTGGTGTTCTTGAATGTAGCAACATAAAACCAAACGTAAATACAGTCACACATTCAGAGGTTCACATTCAAAAAGACAAGGCATACCAAAACGCCTATGTACAAATAATCAAATTTTGGTCTGGCTTCTAGATTGCACGGTTCCTAAATAGCGCAGTCGTCCCTCACAGAGTGGTACCGGGGCCCTCTACAGACCTCCTCATTAGGAGACTCTGGCACAGTATGAGGAGGGGACGCATCTGCCAGCAAAATGCTACAGATGGTTCCCCTCATTAGCCTACAGAACTCCAAGCAACCATCACGGAGGAGGCCTGGGATCTCACTTGGACAAGATGTTAAGCTAGCCTCCTGTTCAATGTCATTAGGACTTCTCCAAAATAATCTCCTTAGTGTACCCTGTCAGGCTTGGGCTGGTCGACGTGTCCCGCTCGCAGAGAGTCAAGATGGCGGCGCCGTGTCCACCTGGCCGAGGGGCGTTATGTGGTTTTTCAGGCTTGACGAAGTTCCATGGCAAGTCCGACTTACAAACTTCTTTATCTAAATGCAGTGGCAGGACAGTCCTGATGCTCCCCAGAAGCTCATTAGCGTAGCTTTTGGAATTCCAGGCAATGCTTACCTTCACGTACCTGCTTCTTTATTACACGAAATGCACTGACAAGCTCGCTTCTCCTTCCCCGCCTGGACCTACTGATTTATTGATAGAATGGCATTTTAATTTTGTTTTGTTTACCCTTTGTTTATGAATCAGCCTTAAAATCAGGGCACCGAGCCCTGGCAACCGGAAATGTTAGTTAAGTTTAGCAGTAGAAACAGCAGGGGGAGCCCATACTGTTTTATGCTCTGCAGTTTCTCTGACTGAAGGATTATTATAATAATTATTATAGTTGTTGTTTTACAGTTATAACAGAGATGTTTACAGTCTATGCACATTTATAACATAGATGTTTAGAATTCAGATAATCACCATGTGCCAGACTATTATAATTTTAAGTCACAGAGGGTCAATTTTTATTCTTTAATTATATGAAATTATTAGGATAGCACTAAGAATAATTGATAGGTAACAATCTGGCAGTAGGGATTTTCTTCCCTGCCTTTTAACCTAGGGAAAAACTTGTTCTGAATTTTATTTATCAGAAAATGAAATCAGCTAAAAATCCCTATATAATTTCTTGTGGCTATTCTCTGGCATTTACACTTTACACCTTTTATTATTTTTTTTTCCTTGAAATAAAGTGTAAAAATTAAAATATACCAACTGACATATTTTTGAGACTGTAATAGTGGGGGAGGTCCTACCACAATTGCTTGGTATTCTAATATGACCCAGACTTAATTTTCCATTTTGAAGTTAATAAAATGCAAAAGCGCAGTGGCCTTTAATATTGTTTTCTTATTCTTGATGAGATCCTTGGGTCAGTAGGTTTTCACTACCATAAAGTAATTCAGAATATCTGAATGCCTTTTTGCTCTCTAAATAAGCCACTGTAATGTCTAGGCATGCGTTCTATATACTGGAGTCCCTCCTCGATTATTCTGCTCTATTGGAGGGGAAGGAACCCTAGAGTGATACTCACATACCTGCATTGGTGATTTTGCCCGTGCTATCAGAAAAGCCCCCTCACAGCATGACGTTTCATTGTGATGTTAAAAGGGGTTTATAAATTTAAACAATTCATATTGAATAATTTTTGAATTTCTTAAGAAATAGCTTAAAACTGGGGTGCCTGGGTGGCTCAGTGGGGTAAAGCCTCTGCCTTCAGCTCAGGTCATGATTTCAGGGTCCTGGGATCGAGCCTGCTCCCCACCCCCAGCCTGCCTCTCTGCCTACTTGTGATCTCTCTGTGTCAAATAAATAAATAAAACCCTAAAGAAAAAGAAAT
The DNA here is from genome assembly GCF_011764305.1 of Mustela putorius furo. NCBI lineage: Eukaryota > Metazoa > Chordata > Mammalia > Carnivora > Mustelidae > Mustela > Mustela putorius. The sequence continues at coordinate 5,223,023 of NW_025422021.1, forward strand.
AGCTTAAAACTGAGCATCAACTGTACATTGATGGGAATACTGAATGTTGGTACAATACATGTAATTTTTTAAAAATAATTAATTTTTTCTTTTTTTCATTTCATTTCTTTTTTTCTTTTTTCTTTCTTTCTTTTTTTTGCCAATAGACTTTAAGATTTAAAATCCTATGATGGATCAGCAATTCTGTGGATCCACATTTCTGGTTCCCTCCACACTGAAATTTTTTTTAAAGATTTTATTTATTTATTTGACAGACATCGATCACAAGTAGGCAGAGAGGCAGAGAGAGAGAGGAGGAAGCAGGCTCCCTGCTGAGCAGAGAGCCCGATGCGGGGCTCAATCCCAAGACTTTGGGATCATGACCTGAGCCCAAAGCAGAGGCTTTAACCCACTGAGCCACCCAGGCGCCCCCACACTGAAATTTTTTAAAAAAATGCAATCAGAGTGATCAGAAAAGTTTAGGAAGAGTAGCATTTGAGCAGAGCTTTGAAGTTTGGGAAGAATGTCGTGGGGATGATGGTGGGGTTGTAGCAGGTAGCTGTAGTGAGAGGGAAGGACACTTCAGGCAAGAGGGTCATAGTTGGAAAGGGTCACAGACCAGAGCATAGGAACCTTGGCTACCTACAAGGAATTAGCGTTATCATGAAGTTTTGATGTGCAGCTAAGGAGTTAGAACTTTATTCTGGAAGCAGAGGGAGCCAGGAAGGGTTTTAGAGGGAGACATACTCAGAGGAATAATATTCCAGGGAGATTGATTTGGTGACAGGGAATAGGATCCTTGAAGATTTAATCAAACTGATTTAGCGTTAGCATTAGAAAGCAAAAAGAAGTTATAATTTAAAGTTATTGTTTTGGGCTCCTGGGTGGCTCAGTCGGTTAAACGTGTGTCTTCAGCTCAGGTCATGATCCCAGAATCCTGGGATGGAGCTCCAAGTTGGGCTCCCTACTCAGTGGGGAGTTGGCTTCTCCCTCTCTGTCTGCCCCTCCCCCTGCTTGTCCTCGCTCGCTCTCAAATAAATAAAATCTTCAAAAAAATAAAGTTTCTGTTCACATAATTTTAGCATATGATGTAAAGTGTTTTTATATCATCTTCCTTGATTATTAGAGTCCGTGCTGAAATCCAGGAGAACAAGTCTGAGTAGAGCTGTGTGTGAATATTTTCTTTCCATGAATATTAATAATAGCATCTTGCATTTGGGGAGAGCATGTTTTGTTATTCCAGATATCAACATATTATTTTGTTCTTTCATCAACCTGGTAAGGTTAACGGATACTTATAAAAATAACAGGTGTTACAAGCCCGACCCTTAGCCCCCATGTTGTCTTTTTGGTTGCATATGTAAATGTAGATTGAGAGATTAGACTGAAGCTTATGGCTCTGTTGGTTCTCTGTGAAGTGCTGACAGTATTATTCTCTGGTTATTTTAAAAATTATTTAATTTATTTTTTGAGAGAGAGTGAGAATGAGCAGGAGGGCAAAGGAAGAGGAAGAAGCATACCCCCTGCTGAGCAGGGAACCCTACACAGGCAAGATCCCAGGACCCCGAGATCATGACCTGAGCCAAAATCAAGAACTGGACGTTTAACTGACTGAGCCACCCAAGTGCCCCCTATGGCTATTTGTTTCAAAGAAGCTTTGAATTTCATTTTGTAGGTGTCTTTCACTGTGGTCCTATTTTGCTTCAATTATATACTCACAGCAAACCCTTTTGGGAGGGAAACAGAGTGTCATCCAGTTATATATGTTGCTATAGCATATGCTATATTGGTATTGTTATTAATAGTGTCTTTTACTTGATCCAGAAAGAATGAGAAAAGGTACAGTAACATTAAAGTAGCAAAAGTGACTCTAAATTGTAGACAAAGATCTTTAAAATTTTAGTAAAATATATTTTTTTAAAAATTGAGGCAAATACAGTTTATATAAAAATTTGAAGAAAATACAGTTTACATCAATAAATTTAAAAAGCATATATTATACTTTAAAAAAATGCCAGAATATATTGGCTGAGGGAGCCCAGTAAGACAATCATGTTTTTCTAAATTACCTCACCCAAAGTGGGAACTTAGATGAGACTGGGCACGTTCAGGGTGGTAAAAAAGTGGAAAATTTGAATAGTTAGCTGCTCCTTGTTCAAACTCTCTTAATGCATTGCATATGTTTGTCTATTGGACTAATAGTACCAGGATTCCTGCAACACATCATTTGTGGTTTATATAGCCATAATGATCTACTTTGACTTCTGTGTCAATGCTCGGTTCCATCTAACTTTACGAAAATATATAGGGCTCTTTAGACCCCGTGTTTGGCATTATCACAATTTTTGCTTGGCTCAGACAGGGCAGGTTGATTATCATTAAAGTGTTATTTATTTCTATTTTATTAAGCCCCTTTTACATTCATGTTACAGGTTAATTTATACTTTTATTTCATGCACTACTTGGCTTTACTGATTAATATGCCCCATGGCATTCAATAAAGTCAGGCAGTGGAGGAAATAAGAGTGGTATTAATTTCTAACATTGCTATAAATTTGCCTTAATAAAACTAGCTCAATACCACTGCAGAAGTAATACAATGGATGCTTCCAAATTGTTAACAAAGATGCAACGAAACAATTTTCCTTTCTGAATTTAACATCCCCCAATTGCCTTTTCTTTCGAGTGTTGAAATGAAACGTGCCATATATTTTTTCCCTCTTTAAAAGGTAATCCAGTAGTTGGCATAATACGACAGTACACAGCCCTGCATTTGACTTATACCAACACTTTACCCAGACTTAAGGTTACAGACTATGCAGATTAACCCAGGCCCACAGGCCCTTGAGGGTGTGGGGGAATGACTTTGTTCACATAAGAATTTTCATAAAGATTAAAATTATCTAAAAAAAAAAAAAAAAAAAAAGAGGTCTCCAGCATCAGTTATTTGTTCTTCTTTAGTGTGTTAATGCTCAGTCCCAACAGTAAATGTTATTACTGTGGGATCTGAGAGCATGAAGGGGCTGGTGAGAAATCTGTGCACTAGAATTATCTGTCAGTTAACCCACCACTCTCACCCCAACTGTTTAATTAAATAAGGTTAGAGTTAGGATTCATAGGAATTATGAAGACAAGGACACACTACCACCCACTGATTTTGGGGTCACAAAATTTTGATGGTAAAGAATGTACTCCAGTGATTAGTAACTAAATCCATATATTAAAAGACAACACATTCTTTCCTTTTTCATTTATTAGATCGTAGCTAGGTTGACCAAAAAAAATTGTTAAAAATCAGACATTTGCCATCATTTCCATTATTTTGAAAGAATAAGTATACTTTATTTACTCTCAAATTCTCCCTTCTCTTGCCTTTCAATAATTTCTTAAAGTTTCGGTAATTTCTAGCATTTATGGATTGGAAAAAAATTGATTAAAAAAAAGCAAACAACATTAAAAAATTCTCCTTTGCATAAAAGTGTCAGGAAATGTGTTCATTCAACAGATAGATATTTGTTGATTAGCCTCTGTGGCAGGCATGAATCTCATCCTGGGGACAGAACTGTGAGATAGTTATAGCCTCTGTCTTCTTAAAATATACAGACTTGCTCTTTTATTTACTTTAATAAAATGGTGGTGAAATTTTACACATTAGTAAGGAAGATATTTTGGGACAGAAAAAGAATTCTCATTTGGGGTCTGTTTGTCTTTTGAATGGATGAGGAAATTCTAGATTCCTTAAAGTCCTTCAAATCATACCAAAGTAACAGGCATCTTTGCTCATAAAACAGTTCAAAAAACAGTGGAAGAGTGAGTCATCCTACATCCATGATGTGCTCAGGAGTATATTTCTTAATTTTTACTAAATCAACCAATTGGAGTGATTCTGCCAAACCCCGCCTACCCCCCTCCCAGCCCCCCAAGCTCAGCTCAAACAAATCCGTCTATTAGCGAGGCAGATTTGATCTTACTGTGTTTTCTCTAGCTCATCTTTTGGTTAAAATCAACTTTCAGGTAATTCACATTAAAAAGATGTGTCTTCATGTTCGTGTATTTATGCAACCTCCAGTTTTATGCAAAAATAAAATCCCCTCCTTGCTGTTTCTATTACCAAGCCCAAACTGATCCTCTTTGCTCATAAAAACGAGACTTTAAGAATAAGTCTTTTTTCTTTTTATTTATTTTCTTGTATTATTTTTATTATTTTTTAAAAAGATTTTATTTATCTATGAGAGAGAGTGCTCAGGGGGATGGGTGGGGTGGGAGAGGGGCAGGGGGAGAGGGAGAAGGGGACTTCTGCTGAGCAGGAGCCTGATGTCGGGCTCATCCCAGGAGGGCTCAGTCCCAGGGCCCTGAGATCAGAACCCAAGCCAAAGGCAGACACTTAACCGACGTAGCTACCCAGGTGCCCCAAGAATTACTATTTCTGGATCACTTCTCGAACCAGTTTTTAGTAAAAAGTTATTTTCAGGAGTGTAATCTACATCTCGATTCAAGAGCAAACCAACAATTTTGGAAGCTCAGGAGTGTCCCATCTTAGAAAGTTAGTTTTAGCAAGTAAAGAGCAGTTTGTTTCCAGAACCCAATTTAAATCCAGACCCTAGAGAATACGGGACTTGTTTGGGGTTAACAATTTTTCTGTAACGTTTACATACAAACATTCTGACTCAATGAACTGCCTCAATCCAAGAGTAGGAAAATCTGACCTGTTGGTAGAATGAGTTAGGCAGAGGGGCTCAAGTCAGTTAAAGTGGCTGACTCTTGGTTTTGGCTCAGGTCATGATCTCAGGGTTGTGGAATCAAAACACTTGTGGGCTACCCACTCAGTACGAGTCTGCTTGTCCCTCTTCTGCTCTGTCCCACCATGCCCTCTAAAATAAATAAATTTTAAGAAATCTTCAATAAATTGAGATAGGCAGTGAATTGAAACAGAATGTAAGGTTATATTTTTAGCTAATAGGAAATTAAAATCTACTGTTTGCGACAACTCAAGACTTTGAATCCATGCATAATTACATTTCTTGGAATCCCGCCCCCCAATACTATCTAATCTGAAGTAATAGGAAATAAAATACAAGTTAAACAATAACCCAAATGTTTTCATCTTAAATTTTTATTCTATAACTTTAAAGGCCTTAGGAGTCTCTAAAAAGGTATTTTAGTAAGTCATTCTTCGCAGAGCTTTCTGGGGTGTAATGCTAACAGAATGGACTAGCTGCAAAAATATGATCATTTTGCAAATATTGGTGTAAAAATTTATATATAAAGCAAAGAGAACTTATTTGATTGGTAAGAACTGGAGAATATTGTTGCAACTTTAAATTTTAGATGGCTTCAGCTTAAATCTTTAGTTAAAACACATGATCAGAATTCAACAAAATATATGTGAATGTGAGATGAGGGGGGTCAAGATTTCCCCCCCTGTATTTATTTTTTAAACAACTCTGTTCAAGAATTACTACCCTTTGAGGATAAGGATATTATTTTCTTTTTGAAGGGCAACATTGTACTCTATAGTGTGACTGGTACTGTCTTTTGTGCCATTATTAATACATTTCCTGTTTAAGGAAATGACTTTTTTTTTACATGATAGTTTAAACTTCAAAATAAGTGCTATTGACTTTTAAAATGTCTTATCTTACCAATGTCATTCTGGGCATGAAGAATAAAGTATGGGAAATGCTTGTCATAATAATCCTATTGTCATGAGATTCTTCTTTTTGAATAAAGTGGCTCATGTTTGGTTTTCCTTTTTTGGGGGCAATTGGGAGAGAGAAAGTAAGTTTCATAGATAAAACAAACAGATCCTTCACTTTTAGATGAGTGATTTTTAAAAATACAAGTATATAATATCCCTCTAATATAAATGGAGATCAGGAATAAATTCCAAAGTTATTGTCTTCGTATTTCCAAAGGCCATGCATGTCTCCTCATACAGTTCTAGCTAATGAATTTTGTTTCCTTTTATTTTTATTTTTCTGTTCTTACTGTGTTCTTCAAAACTATCACTTAACCAGATTTGAATTACAATATGAAGCACAGAAAACAGCAATAGCAGTTTAAGCTTGTGGTATTGCGTTTTTCATTTTATATACTTTAAGGCATATTTCACCAGTGAATAATGTATATGATTAATGTGTATTTAATAAACAATGTTGATTCCACAGTGAAAATTCCAGCATTTGTTGAGTGGAACCTATTTATATATTCATTTAACTTTCCATACTTCTGACATTTTTTCAGTTATAAAATTTTTCCTGAGCAGAGAGCCTGATGCGGGGCTTGATCCCAGGACCCTGAGACCATGACCTGAGCAAAAGGCAGAGGCTTAACCCACTGAGCCACCCAGGAGCCCAAGGCCTTCATTTAAAACTCAGGTGACCCTCAGTTTTGAAAAGTAGAGAGCACTATAATGAATGGTTAACAAATTTAAGTTTGCAAAGTGCACAAGTGTCGTAATTGTGCATTAATAATAATAATAATAAATAATGCTTATTGCATAGTTATTTGTGTTAGGCAATGTGCTAAGTGCTTTATGTACATTAGTTCATTAGCCTCACAAGTCAGGGAGGGTAGATATTTTTACCCTCACTTTAGAGTGAAAAACAAACTTGGGATGGATGATTTATTTAAGGTCCCAGAGCTAGTTACTGGTTGAGCTAGGATTTTAACCCATGGCTGTCCATTTATACCCATAGTACATTGAACAAGATCAGACAGCTTTAATTTACTTGTAAAGTTTTTTTTTTTTAATGATTTTATTTATTTATTTGACAGAGAGAGATCACAAGTAGGCAGAGAGGCAGGCAGAGAGAGAGAGGGAAGCAGGTTCCCTGCTGAGCAGAGAGCCCAATATGGGACTCGATCCCAGGACCCTGAGATCATGACCTGAGCTGAAGGCAGCGGCTTAACCCACTGAGCCACCCAGGCGCCCCTTACTTGTAAAGTTTTTGATTGGTTAAATATCAGGTGGAAAAGCATAATAATTATGACAAGACCAGGAAATGCTGGAAGACAGGGTTTAAGGGCCAAGAATATGGCACATTACTCTCTTCCCTTGTAGAAAGAAAGAGAGAGAGAGATTACAATAGAAGAGAGAGCCGTGCAGTCCTGTAATACTGTGAGGTGAGCATCGATTATTTGCCCAATTTATTAATTCACTTAAGCAGGATTTTGTTGGTCACTGTGATGGGTGGTGGTGTACCAAAGTGGGTAAGAAACAGTGTCCACTTTTGAAGAGTTGTATACAGCCTTATGAGAATATAGACCATTATACAAATAGTGTAATAACTTAAGAATGATCAGGAATTATACCAATGACAAAAGAAGGTATGTAATCTAGAAAAAGGTGGGTGGTACCTGGAAGGGAGACTTGTCCTGAGTTTTGAAGATTGACAAGTGAGGCAGACAATATAGTGAAGTGTGAGGTGGCCGTGGGGGGCTTTCCAGGTAGAGAGAGCAGGTGGGAGAAAGGCAAGAAGGTCCAAAGGAATTTGGGTGGGTTAGCATAGCAGTAGATGAGCCTGCAGATGGGCAGACAGACCAGGTTCTCCAGCGCTGAGGATTATAGAGGTTCATATGAGGGCTCAAGGGAAGAGGCGTGATGAGATCTACCAGTTAGGATAAGCCCTCTGGCTAAAGTGTGGGAAAGAATTGGGGGAGGGTCACAACAGAGAGGACCAGGTAGGTGGCTGGGAGAGGACAGGAGAGAAATGACAAAGGCCTGACACGTGAGAGGGGTTTGGTGAGAAGAGGACAGCTCAAGGACAGTGTTTAGTGATGTCAAGAAAATATGTTTGTTGGGTTCCAAGTAGGTCCCTGGTGACTCTTACTAGAGCCGTCTCAACTGAGTGGTTCTTGAAGCTGGTGGGGCTGAGGAATCACCCAGGGCTGAGTGGAAAGGAAATATAACGAGTGCAGTTTCTTGAGTTTTCTCCTTTTCTACTCCCTGTGAGATTTCCTCCTCTATCCCCAATCTCAGAGAAAGAAAAAACAAACAAAAAAACCCATCAGGCGATTAATGAGAACCAGCCTCATAATGGGAGCTTCATAATGACCCTGTGAGAGGCCCTACTGTGATCTCGTTTCATAGGTGGAGAGAGCACAGAGTTTGAGAGGCTTATACAACAGCCCAAGGCCCATAGTTGGCAAGTAGCAGCCCCTAGTTCAAATCCAGGTCTGTCTGCTACTTCTGTCTTCTAGAATTTGGGAGTCTTCATGCCTGCTCTTTTCCCCTCTCCCTGCACATCTGCATAAATGATGAGTAAAGCTTAATGTGTTCTTTTTCCTGATGCATTTTTGGAATGAGCATTAGATGTGCTTATTTTACATTTTTTATTGTGAACTATAACTTACAAATAGAAACATGACATGAGCGTACAGTTTGAGGGAGCATTACCAGACCTCCAGAAATTGTCTGTCTCCCTTCCTGTTATTCCTTCTTCTCTGAGGCTGCCACTAGCCCAGCTTTGGTGTCTCAATAGTTTCCCTATCTGACTTATGCAGCCCTAAACAATAGTTTAGTTGTGCCTTCATGGGCACTTGATGCAGGGAGAATTGTATGTGTTCTGAGGCTTGCTGCTTTTGCTCAAAATTATATTTTGTGTTGGGGTGCCTGACCTCATTTGGTAGAACACGTGACTTGATCTTGGAGTCATGAGTTCATGAGCCCCATGTTGGGGATAGAGTTTACTTAAAATAAAACAGATTTTAAAAAATACAGTGTTTGGGGCGCTTGGGTAGCTTAGTTGTTAAGCATCTGCCTTTGGCTCAGGTCACTATCGCAGAGTCCTAATATTGAGCCCCAGATCAAACTCCCTATTTCAGCAGGAAGGCTGCTTCTCCCTCTCCCACACCCCCGCTCTCATCCCCTCTCTCACTGTGTCTCTGTCAAATAAATAAAATCTAAAAAAAAAAATTGTGTTTATAAAAAATTATATTTTGTGTTGTATGTGACATTAGTGCATTCATTTTCAATGCTGAATAATATTTGATTGTATGAATTTACCATATTATCTGTTTGATTGTCTAGGGACATGTGGGTTATTTCCAGTTTTGAGTGATTATGACCAATGTTGTCCCTTTTTCAGTTAAGTCAAAGGCAAGAAAGGCAAGATGCTCTAAGAATGCGATTTTAAATATCCTCAAATATTTTAGGGGGTTGGGAACTCTTTCTAATTTTCTTGAAATGAAACCCCACAGGTGGCTGCTGTTGGGTTCCTGATTTGCTTACTCATGAGGCCAAGCCTGAGGACTGTGAGGAGCATTTCTAAATTAGAATGTTTAAAGAGGTCAGGTGAACTGAAAAAACAAAGAAAGAGTTATTACCAGATCCCCCATTTCCCCTAGCTTTTCCACTTCATTGTTGCAATCTTAGCTGAACGCAGTCAGCTTGCATATTTTCCTACATCAGTCCTTTGATCAGCAAAGTAATTTCTTTTCCTTCCTCTGTACAAGTCTTTTAATTATAGTAAGCTCATTCTTTGAAGAACAAACATGGTAAAAAATATGAACAACTTGAATAATTTTAGCAGCTATCTAAAATAACTGGTTTTACATGGGATAAAATGATAACTATTTAGCTTGTGTGACACGAATCGTTGAAATATAATACAACCAGTAATAAGATCAGAGTGTATTATATATTTAATAACAACATAGAAGACAGACAGAGTGTAGCACAGTGGTTCTGAGTCCAGGCTCTGGAGGCAGGCTGAAATCAGGTTCCTGCTCTACCTCTTACTCCCCATGTCAGCAGGGTGAATTTCTTAACCTTTCAGACTTGGCTCTCCTGAACTATACAATAGAGATGGTAGTAGTACTTATTTCATAAGACTGTTGTCATCACCCAATAAGAAAATTATGAGTACTTACAAGGCCTGCTAAATTTAGTAAGGGTCAATGAAGTTAGTTGTTGTTGTTGATGTATTTATAATAAATACTAGAGTATTTATTAACAGATCTTAACAGAGCCAGTCATCTACTTAATGTCATGGCTATGTATTCAGCATTTAATAGGCTCCTGGGCTGTCGCAGAGGCTGAGTTGTACTAAAGTACTATTTGTGGAGATAAGCAATTAGGAAATCACAGACAAGGGACAACTGTTCAATATGACATGTTGGGATGTCGTATACCTGAAACTAATGTAACACCGTATGTTAATTATAGTTCAGTAAAAAAATTTGAAAAGAACAGCATAGGGCATAGTCAATAATACTGTAATCACATATGGGGACAGATGGTGAGTACACTTGTTGTGATGAGCCCTGCATGATGTATAGAATTGTCGAATCACCGTGTGATTCGACAATACAGCAGAAGCTAATATAACACTGTATGGCAATTATACTTTGATAAAAAACAAAGACATGATTGGTAACATAAAGTAAAAAGTAATCGTGGATCAGCCAGGGGTGCAGCTTCCCAGGAGTTGTCTTTTGAATTTGATTTTATACTAACGAACATAACGTGGCCAAGAAGAAAGTTGAAGGCCTTTCTCCCAGAAGGTACGTGTGTGCAAAGACCATCTCTTTCGGGAAATGTTAGGAGCATACGGTATTGGGGTGAGGAAGAGAGAAATAGTTGGTGGAGTATTTTATAAGAAGCATCTTTAACATGCATATATTTATTAGATGTTAGGAAAAATAAGGATTCAGTTTCATTTGGATTGCCCTATTGAATCACAGATACTTAAAGTAAAACATAATCTTACAGTATCCACTTTGACAGATTATAGGAAAGAGAAAATGGTAATATTTGGGCAAAATAAACTTTTCGTATTTTCCTTCTTATAATAAATATATAAATAGTGAAACACGTTTGACATTTCAGAGACTTAAAAATTCGTATTGAAAAACCAGGGATGAAATTCCTTCAAAAATCATTTGAGTTAATATATATTCTTCTTTCCCTTTGTTTTTAGATAAACCTCCTTCCCCACTGCTTCGATTGTCGTTTGAGGCAAAACATTTTTTTTTTTTTAAACAAGGAGGCAGTAGGGATTGTTCCCAGAATCTCACACAGCTCCCCAATCTCTTGCCGACTTCCCTAGGTCCGTGGAGTCCACTAGATGGCGCCCAGATCTACCGCAGCGTCCTGCCTCCGCGGGGCGCAGGTCCTGGGAACAGCGGTGGATTTTCTAAGAACGGCTGGAGAGATCAGTAAGGTCCGTGTGCAACAGCTTCCTAAAGATCTGCTCCAAATGCTGTAAGCCAAAATGCCCTAAGCCCGTTCACACTGTTATTGTAATGGAATCACCAAGTACGGGCAACGACATTGTGGTTTTGAGTCGAGAACGCCTGCCATTTCGCAGCAGCAGACTTAGCCCCAGGCAGCGGGCAGACGGACGTTTATTTAGCTGCAGTTCACAGCCTTTTCGGGGGCAAATGGCTTGCTGGCGACTTAGAAGCTACATAGTAGCTACTCTTTTTTTTTTTTTTTTTTAACATAGTAGCTACTCTTAAAGCCAAAATACTGATTTAGGCCACGACACTGCTGTTTGTGGGGAACGGGAAAAGGGACAAGAAGATGGACAGGGAAAAGGAGAGATCTTAATATTAGCTTTCATGCATGCATGATCCTCTGCCTTTTCTGTCAACAACTGAACACTCCAGATGCAAAAATCGAGGGTATATTCCGATGTAGATTTCACATATTAGGAGATGACGTGTTTTGTTTTTCTTTTGAATGACACTGGGCAGTTGCCTTTATTTCACAAATGAAAGGTTGAAGGCTGTGTAGAATTATTTTATACTTTATTAAGATTCTTCTGGAAAGGGACACATCTCTTCTTTCCAATTCAGAGTAGTGGATAATGACTTTGGCAGCATTTCCTTGCCTCTTTCAAGTTTATGGGAGCCCATTTCTCATCATTAGGCTTAAGATGCAGATCAGAAAGAATGAGCCTCGTTCTGGAGCTTGTCACATCAGTGTGGCTTCTTAGGTGATTAAAAAGAAGCAGTGGAATCTTGGAGAAAACATCTGACAAAAGGTAATGGAAACACAGTTAATAGATGAAAATCGGCGATGGGTTAGGCAGAACCAGCGGCGAAAACCCTCTCTCCTAAAGGACACATAATGCATTTCGGCTCGAGAGCAGAAATAAGACTATTCTGAGGCTCTTAAAAAAACTGACCTACTCTGGCCCCAGAAACTGAGGTTTATTTGGGGCTCCTGAAGGTGATTATACTCAGGAGGGGATGTTTTTTCCTGCAGTTAGTTTAGGAACTCAGCACCAGTCAAATGCTTCATGCAGCTGCGAGTTGGCAGGTTAAAAGGTTTGGAGCTTTGTTAATTAAAGGAATTGTAGGTTCGTTTTAATTTTGGTCAAAAGAGATTCTGTTATTTTTAAAGTTCCTGTGGAATAAAACAGTACTCTTATTTCCTTTGCTCGAATTCGCCCACCTCTTATTCCGTCCCCATCTTTTGCTGTCACGATAATGGAAGGGTTCAATAGAAAATTCTTAACATCTCCTCAGACTTATAATTTGGGTTCAGGGCTACACAATAGTTCAAAGAAATGTTTTTAGAAAAACACATAATATGGGGTATATGGAAATTGTATAGCAATCAACAGAACTATTTCTTAAAAAACTGTTTTTGTTAATAATGTTCGTTAGGCTAGAAGCAGACAAGTAGGCTTTAAACTCAATTCTGGAAAGTATTTTGCCTGGTGTTTAGTTGGTTAGCTTATTGTTTTGAGGGAGGGATTGATATGCCTTGTAATCCAGAAGTAAAGTACTTTTTGAAAGTGAAGACATTAATTTTTCTTCATTAAACTATGGTATTTCAGTATGTAACTCAGAAAAAATGATTTCTGGTACATTACTAGTAAAAATATCTGGAGGTGACGAGAAGGATGTCTAAAAACCAGACAACGGTTAACCGTATAAATCTCTACAAGTAATATACTTTTCACCTCTGGGTGCCACTGTTCAACTGCTTCTTGTTTTTTATGACTGTTGAAAGCCGGATGCTTCCTGTAGATGTGTTCTTAAAAGAATCTGTTAAAGAGACATTTCCTCTATCTCTAGTTATCTGCTAAATAACTTTTCGGCACATGGATGTAAATTCAGCATGGTTGCGATTTGCCATTTTAATTACCGAATGATGACCAAATAACATTGAAGATTGTTTATATGGGCAATTGGCCAGGTTAAAAGCCTGATTTCATCTCCCGTGGAAATAAATCTTATACTTACCTTTTGGTAGGCATTTAACCAGAAAAAGCCATCAAGACACAAGGGAGTTTTAGCTTAAATTTGTTGCCATCTGTAGACATGATTTTAATTCTGCACAAATATTTCCATAGAAATCAATTTTATAAAGGGAAATAATGGGTGGACATGGGAGAAATTAATCAATTAAAATACAATTTTGAGAATCTAACATTATTAACTGAGATATTATTTTTCCACTTAATTTTAAAGCTTAACTACTTCAGTGTTCCCATAAAAAAAAAAACCCTACAAAATATATTTCTGTATATTTTCACAAGTCTTAATTCTCAGGCACAATTATTTTAATAACTAAAAATAAGAACCATATTTGTAATTTTGCAAAATGTACAAGTAATTTTTTCTTTTTACAAACCAAGCAATGAATTAGTATTCTGTATCAAGAAGCAAATGCACATGTTTGGTTAGTTTTTAAATCTCCAATTATTTATTTTAAACTTGGGGTTCATCTGAAATGCCAGAAGAAGGGGTTATAATGCCAAAGTTAATTTTGTTTTGTCATATATAAAGTAGTTAATCTAAAAATTATTGATTGATATTCTCCCTCTTTTAACTCTTTTAGGACTCAATATTTAAAGCAAAACTATTTATCTAGGTGTTCTACGGCACAAAATTAATTCTGCTGGGACTGGGCCAGGCCAAGCCTCATTATAGAACGGTTCCTCTTGCTGAACTAGCCTAAACCTGATTCATACTAGAATATTTTTTCAAAATTAGTCACAACACAGAACTTAACCCTTGAGGTGCCATAGAATTGATCTTCAATATTACACTTATTAGGCCATTTGACAACATCACAGATGCATTAAAATGAGAGTATGTTTTATCTCTGTTGGTGCTGAGGCTGGGACTTTTAAATTAAGCAACTGTATTTGAGTATATTGGAGGGGTTTTAGTTTTGTGATTCATGTACCCGAGTTGAAGTATTCATTAAATAAAATTAAAAAAAATTATTTTTAATTTTATTTTCAAGATTTTATTTATTTGACAGAGAGAGATCACAAGTAGGCAGAGAGGCAGACAGAGAGGAGGAAGCAGGTTCTCTGTGGAGCAGAGAACCTGACACGGGGTTCGATCCCAGGACCCATGACCTGGGCTGAAGGCAGAGGCTTTAATCCACTGAGCCACCCAGGCACCCCTCAGTGTAGGCATCTTACCAAATTTTTTCATGAAGTAGTTTTCTCCTTTCGAATTGCCTAATTTTCCAATAGAATGTTACTAATTTGGCACAGAGTGTGTGTTTATGTGTGTGTGTGTATATATATATATAATACATATATACATATATATATAGTGTATGTGTGTGTGTGTGTGTGTGTGTGTGTGTGTGTGTATGTGTATGTGTGTGTGTGTGTGTGGCTAGGAAGAAATATTTATTTGGTTGTAGTGATTTTGTGTTCAATCTACCAGTGGGGTCTCCCACAGAGAATCATATGGTGGTAACCTTGAGTGAGGTTAGATGTCTTTATGAAGGAAAAGCAATAATTTAGTCTTTAGGTGGTTTGCTTGATCTATATGCTAATAACCCCCCCATGGATAGATTTCCTTTAGATTAGTAAATTGACTTGGCGCCTCAGTGTCACATAGACACACCAGCAGAAGTTGTTGCAGTTATATTGTGAGGCCTAATTCATCCGCTTAACTCATTTTATCCGAAATGCAATAACAATTGCTAAGTTTTCCTAATGTAAAAAATATCCTAATTCAGTTATTCTAGGCTATCCTTAAACACTGAATAACAGGATTAGTAAGTAAACATTTAGTAATTCAGTGGTGCTTGATAAGGAAACTCATTGATTTACCTAAAATTAAATTGTAAAAGTCACCTGTATAGGTCCTATTGTTTCAACTCAAGTAGGTTTTTTAAAAAAAAAAAACTTTGTAAGAACATAGACTAGCCAGTGAAATTAATTTCTCCATAAAATAGTATTTTAAGAGAAACTCTTGCCTTGTGAAATGGAGTTCTCCATCTGTAATGTGCTTCTGTTATAAATCCACTGCGAAACGTATTTAAACTGTGTAGATTCCATCCACCTCTCTTATCTTCTTGTTAGTGTAGATGCATTAAGAAAGAATAAGCCTCTAAGCTTTGTGGAAATTTAATAAACATTAATTTTTTATTAACAATTTAAATATAATCTCCAAATAGATGCAGATCTGTTTTAGTTCAAATCTGTTCACAATAAATAACGAGGTCCAGGAAACTTGGGTAAGGTTTACGGTTTTCCCTAAGAAAGTGTGCTTAGAGCTTGGCAGGGAATATTTTTCAATTTCTTTTTCCCCTGCATCTTCCCTCTGCGGAAATCAGTACTCTCAGTCAACAGTGAAAGAAAAACTCCTCCCCAAAAAAGAATGCCCACTTCCCAGTTTCAGTTCATTTTTTATTTCAGGTGGAAAATCCCCACTGAATGAATTAAAAAAAAAAAATCAAATGTATCCTGGGAACATGCCGTTCAGGATTTTGGAATGGGAACTTCAAACGAAGTTGGTAAAGGAGTCAAATGCGTAAGTGGAAACTTTGAGGAAACTGGCAATAGGAGACTGGAAATCAGGCAGTCATTTACGTTTTTCTCCGCCACCCTCGGCATGTGAGTACAAAGCCAGGAGCTGGCAGGGCTGTGAGTCAGAATTCTCCTCTCAGGAACTGAGCAGAGAGAGATTCCCAGCATCTGTTTCCTCCACTATCACCCAGAGGATACTGGTGGTAAATCACAGGGAATAAAAATAGCCTTGGAAGTCTAGTTCCAAACAAATGTTACACATGGTTGGCTATGTGATCGTGCCGTGGAGTCTCTTCTCTCCGAATTCTTCCTTAGCTGATTAATAGATATATTATTATTTTTACCTTGGTGAGTTACATTCTTAAGCTGTTCATCAGAATGTTGAACGAAATCTTGATATTTTTATTGAACTGAATTGAACTATTACCTCAACGACATGGTGTTTGGTATAAAAATACAAACCATATAGTTCTATGAAGGTTGGTCTATAATCAATAATCACAGGTGGTAAAGCTTTGCTTCAGAGACCAGAAACGTGTATTTCTGAAACAGAAACACTGCTGCACGTTTCTTACAATAACACCAATTGCCAGTAGACTCCTAGGACTTCTCTGCATTTTGGTTGCAAGAAATTTTATGGCTAGACTCTTACAATTGAACACAAGATCCTTGAAGGTTATATTTCACATATAAAGAAATATTTCTTAGGTCTGGCTGCAATTGTAATTTGATATTAAGTTATAGCTTCAGATTTTCAACAAAAACAGCAGCTTTAATAAATGAGATTAGCAAGTGGTGAAAAGTTCAAAGCATTTAATGGAATTGATCTACTAAATTAGCATTGACAATTTTTAGTGGCTATCTTAAATATACATTATTATCATGAAAGAATTAGTCCAATTAAGCCTTTGCATTTGGAAGATGCCCAATCTGACCTTGTTCTACTCAATGTGAAAAGTGAGAGGGTGTCTAGGCTTATTTAAATTTGGTGCTAAATCAGTAGGTTTGGGGGACCCTTTCACTGCTATTTGGAAAGGAGAAGAAACCCAAAGGTTCTTTATGGTGGCAGATGAGTTATTAGAACAGTTATGTATTGCAAATAAAAACAATGGCCGAAGAATAGAAGACTATAATATTCAATAACTACATTGGATGAATCAATAAGAGTTGGGTTGTTTTCTCACAATTTCTCACTACAACCATATATTACTGGGTATTCTGAACACATTAAGTACAAAGGTCATGCATTTTGAAACTGAAATTATTCTATTATATTCAATATCAGGTTTTATATAGAGCATTCTGAATTACTAAATAACCAGCTAATTTTTAAGATGTATAAATATATGCAAATATACACGAAGAGAAAATATGGGATTTTCCAGAAATCTACTTCCTATCACTCCACAGTGTATTTTCTTTTCTGTTGTTATGGACCTCTATGATGTATTCAACATAAATATAAAAATAAAATTGGGTTTTGCATTTTTATGCAAAGCTTCTGATGATGTCTGATTATTCATATTTATCATGAAATTATGAAATTGTGGGGCTCTGGCTCTGGAAGGGGTTGGTTTAAGAGGTCAGATCCTTAACTGACATGGGCTCACATATAACCCTCATCAGTGGAGCTGAGGAGCCAGCCCTTTTGTGAAAGCATTTGGTAAAATATATTTTAATTTTGTCATTGTTGATATTGTTACTCTCCATTACAACATTTAATGGCCCATTTCTCTAATCTGGGCTTCTTACTCATCCACTTGGGGACATTTTTAGCAGAAAAAGACATCTCCTTTGTCAGATTTTGGAGGAAAAAAGTCTCCTTTGTCAGATTTCTTCAGAATTTGAGATTGTACCTAATACACCTCAGCTTTCTCTTTCAAAAATGGAAGAATCCATTTCTATAAACTGATAATCCTGTTCTCATTTACTGACCTCTCAGCATTTCTAAGTTCTCCCCTGAATGGTTGGAAAATTACTCATATCCATCTTTAAATATAGAGTTCCAAGAGCGAGCTCAGTGTTTTATTGGGGTATCCTGAGGAAGACGGGAGGATGATCTCATTCTTAAGGATTTATAGAAAGGTCCCTCTTGCCAGGCTTGGCTAGGTGCTGGAAATACAGCAAAGGAAAAAGAAAGAAAAAAACTTGAGGGAGAGCAAGGTGGCCAAGAAATAATGACCAGCAGCCTGTGGTAAAGGCTGATGTGGGTGTGAACCACGTGCGTTTGTATGTTACAGCCTGATTCCCTAGCCGTGTCAGAACACTGTTCTAACTGCTATTGCAATGCCTATTGGTAAGTCAGCTTTCTATCCAAATCATTTCTAATTCTTTATCTCCCACAATCAAGGTATATTTGGAGCACACTTTTCTTAGTAAGTTTAATCTGAATATGGTTTCTGGTTATTTATACTGGTTCGTCTTAGCTTGGTGTTTTCCCTCCTGAACACCCTTTCTAGCCTCTCATTGTTGTTCAGTTTGATGTTACAAAACACTGTTTGTGATCTCCTAAATTCGAGAAGTTTAGCTTACTGCTTCCTCATCAGCATGGGAAGAGTTGTCTGCTCCTGTTGCTATTTTCCCAGCATGTCTTATAGGACAGGATCTAAAAGCCTTCCTCAAATAAAGCTAGGTTTTCATCGGCTTAAGTTCTGTGATCTACCAGGTCTGCTACTTTCCTACGTAAGAAGCTGACTTTCTACCACCCAGACATTCTTCGTGAAGTCCTACTGTTGGTTCATGATCATATACTAGCGAACACACTTACGAGTTCTGGTTGTTTTGGTCCTTTTTTCAGTCTGTAGATAATCTACTTAGTTCTCAATATTACACCAAAGCAGAGATGATAATTTCGTATGACTCATTCAATGTTGTCAGATGGAGAAAGTCAGAACCAGGTATATTCAGAAAAGGTGGCAAGTCTCTTATCCTGGTTGCAATCGATCACGTCAGCATTAGTTCCTTCATGGTCGGCACTAATCATGGCATGATGCAAGATTTTATTTGGTCACCGTGGGCAGGTTTTCCCCGTTTACTGATTGGACTACACCCTTTAGGTTTATTGTTGCAAAGTAGGACATGATAGATAGCAAAATGATTGAAAAAAAAAAACACCTGTAATTCCCCTATCGAGAGATGATCATTTTAACATTTTGGCATCTACGTTTCTGAGGCATATCTGTTTATTAAACACACATAGTATTTTGAAACTTGCTTTTTTCACCTAGAACTATACAGAGTTTATTTTTCTAAGGTAACACCCATCATATAACCATACAAATTCAACTTGCCAATATCAAAACTTTGTTGTTTTTTATTGTTTACTAATACTTAACTCCCTGAGTAGAAAGAAACTCTTCCTTCATACATACCTTTCTGTAGCACTATCTCTTTTAATTCAAGTAGATTCTTTATGCTCTTAGTAACTGTGGTCTCTGAGAGTAGGATCTGTTTATAACTTATTCTTATGCTCCTTAAATTTTAGCTGCATAATAAATATTTATTGAATTAATGAACTTTAGTAATGGGAATTGAAATTCTGAACCTTTGGGTTTTGGTCTTAGGTCTGCTTCTGATTTTATTTACTTTTTAAATAGATTTTATTTATTTATTTGACAGAGAGAGAGCAGGCACAAGCAGGGGGAGCAGCAGTGAGAGAGGGAGAAGCAGGCTCTCTGCTGAGCTAGTAGCCCGATGTGGGACTCGATCCCAGAACCGTGGGATCCTGAACTGAGCTGAAGACAAAAGCTTACCTGACTGAGCCACCCAGGTGTCCCAAACTTTATTACTTTTTTTAAAGCAAGTGAAACATATTAAGCAGCTAGAAAATATAAAAAAGAAAATAATTCTACTACCCAGAAATAAACCTATTATTATTTTGATGTGTTTTTCCAACCTTTCCTTTCTATGTATTCCTATGCATATGAAACATGATTTTCACTTAGATTTTTATCAAAGTGGGACCATAACAAATTGCCATTTATAATTGCTGTTTTTTAATCAATATAACATTTTTACATGATAGATATATGCCCAATAATCTGTGTTGATGGTTGTATAATATTCTATAATAGTGATATGCCATAATTAACTTACTCTGTCCTCCCTTATTGGGTATTTAAATTATTGTCTACTTTATTTATTTTAATTATTTTTTAAAAATTTTATTTATTTATATTAGAGAGCAAGCAAGAGAAAGAGAATCTTAAGGCAGGGAGGGACAGAGGGAGAGGGAAAGCAGGCTTCCAGCCAAACAGGGAGCCCGATGCAGGGCTTAATCCCAGAACTCTGGATCATGACCTGAGCTGAAGGTAGATACTTAACCAACTGAGCCATCCAGGTGCCCCGGGTTGTCTACTTTATACATGATACAAACAACATTATAAAAGATACCCTGGTTCGTACATCTTTGGGCACTTGCCTACAAAAGGTTTTAAAATCTTCTTTTAAACTATCAGAAGTTGAGTGAGCTTATAGTCCCTTTCCCTTCCATCCTCATATTAAAACAAAACATAACCTATTTGCATTTCTTTAGTGTATGAGATGGCCTAAGATTTAAAAAATTATTAAACCAGGGCATGTTCCTCTGATGATGATAATGGAATTACTTTCTATCTCAAATTCATTTTAGAAGATTTGTTTGGCTTCATTTGATCTTCTATGACATACAAATGGGATTTATTTTTTCCTTAGAGTTAGTCTTATGTATAGAAGAAATAAAAATTTAAATGTTTACATGTCCTGGAAGGAGTTGATAAATCTAGCTAAATTTTTGTGTCATTTCATGAAAGCACAGGCTTATAGGGAGCCTGGTTTCTGTGATCAACTCTGTTCTCCAGCTTCCCTTTTTGTAGGTAGGGATAATACTAATCCCCCTTCTCACAGGACAGTAAGAGTAACAACTAATGGGAATAACAGCAAAGTCACCATAATTGGCTATGTAACTGTGGGCAGTATTAAAGAAGTGCCTTCAATTAGAAAACTCCATGCAACTTGCATCCATGTCTGTGAAATCTCTTTTTTTATTCTTGAGAAAAGCACTTGCATTTGCCTCAGCTGTTGCTTTAATGCTAAGCAATGTTTATACCAGATTGAAACATTTATTGGATCAAAACGTTTGTAAGAAAGAAAATGGCTAAGTCGAGTCACTGGTATAGATAGAGTAGGAAGACCAGGAACTCCAGTGCTCCCGTGTTGTCAGACTGGGTAAGTCACATACTCTCTCTGGCCTTAACTTCTTAATTCATATTTATTTATTTATTTATAAAAAAGATTTTATTTATTTATTTGACAGGCAGAGATTACAAGTAGGCAGAGAGGCAGGCAGAGAGAGAGAGAGGAGGAAGCAGGCTCCCCGATGAGCAGAGAGTCCGACACGGGGCTTGATCCCAGGACCCTGGGATCATGACCCGAGCCGAAGGCAGAGGTTTTAACCCACTGAGCCACCCAGGCGGCCCCTTAATTCATATTTAAAATATCTAATATTTATTAAGCATTTACTAAAAAAAAAAAAAAAAAAAGAAAAAAAGAAAAAAGCATTTACTAAAAGATAGGTTTTTTTCCTGGTGTTCCTCCGAAATATGTGTTTTTTACTTTTGGTTAATCTTTATAAAACTAATGAGGTAAATTTCATCATTACCCTGTTTTATAGAAGATAGAGCTATATAGATGATAGTCTACTTGATCGACTTTATAGAGTGGAAGATGATGGAGTCAAGATTTGAACCCTGACCAACAAATTCCAGAGTGTGAACTCTTAGCCACAGAACTAGGTTGCTTTATTTATTTATTTATTTATTTATTTATTAAAAAAGGTAGGACAGTATGATCTTCATGTTTTCTTCCATCTGTAACTCATATAAAACTCAAACTTCAAATGTCTCTGTGGAAAAAAAATGAAAACATGGGGAAAAGTTAAAAAAAGTATATACATATTTAAAACAAAACAAAACCCCAGAAAACAAACCCGTCTCTTGATGACTTATATATGCTCCCAAACATCCAGATATCTGATCGCTGCCTTTTTTTTTTTTTTTTAAATTTTTTAAAGTAGGCTCTGTACCCAGTGTGGGGCCCAAAGTGGGGTTTGAATTCAGAAACCTGAGATTAAGACCTGAGCTGAGCCTGAGATTGCAGTTAACCAGCTGAGCCACCCAGCTACCCCAAGATGTCTGCCTTTTTAAAGTTTTTAATCTTGATGCTTTACATTCTGTGTCCCCAGCCTCTGAGGTTGTACTGTCATGTTTTTGTGTTTTAATGCTGGTTAGGTCTAGGTGAAAAAAAATCAGAAACTGTAGGAGCTGACTACCTGAAAGTGTCATAGTTCAAGCTCTAGAAAGAAAAGAAAGCCATTACTACAAAAGAAGTTCGAAAACTGGGATTGCAGTGTTTACTCATTTTGATGGTATCTATCATGCTAGATTTTATTTTTTTTTACGATTTTATTTATTTGACAGAGAGAGAGATGGCAGAGAGAAAGAAAACATAAGCAGGGGGAGTGGAAGAGGAAGAAGCAGACTCCCCACTGAGCAGGGACCTTGCAATTATGACCTGAGCCGAAGGCAGATGCTTAACCTACTGAGCCACCCAGGTGTCCCTCATGCTAGATTTTTAAAGAACTTCAGCTATCCGATTTGCGGTAGAAGAAGCACTAAAAAACACTATAGATTTTGGGAATGGGAGAGAAAATTAAAAGTTGCTACAATTTTTGCTTAAAATGAATCCCTGTTAATTAGAGATTGTGAGATTTTACAATTGGGAGCTAGAGAATAAAGAGTGATTGCTATTTTTATTTTTAAATGAATCAGTGCTATAAACTGAGATCTAGTCTTATTAAAAAATGGAGGGAAATAGGAAGTCACTAGTTTTGTCAAGTAATACAAATAACATTAAATTTAGTTGATTAGAGATTTTTTTCTCCCCCAAATAACGTACCAGGAGGAAGTGGCCCAGGTTGTGATGTCTTAGAATTAAAAAAAAAAAAAAAAAGAAGAAGAAGAATGAAAAAACTTTATAAATCGGCAAAATTTCATCATGGTTTTAGTTAATAAGCTCATTGTGTTAACAGAAATAAATCTATAAACATGTCATGGATTTTCACACAGAAATTTGGAATATTCAGGTAAAAGTGGTGGGTCTGGCTGCCCAGAACTGTTCTCTAGCAGCTGAGCTGTTGTGTGCTTCTTGGCGTAACCATCCCAGCACACCACAGAATGATCTGCAAAGCCGAGGGCAGGGAGGAAAGAGGTAGGAAGCAAGAAGGGAAGAAAAGAACCATGGCTAAGCAATGCAGCCTGAAGGGAAAGGTGGAAGACATCTAAGTCTTAGGCCAAAGAGTCAAGGTAAACTCAGCTCTTATAAAAAAGTGTGGGATCTTTGGGGCCCACAGAACTGACAGGCCACTGTTTTATAGGTCTCACTGGGAGACATTCCTGCAGAAAGTGGTATGGGACTTGAATTTGAACTCACCTACTTTCTTTTCTTTTTCTTCCTTCCTTCCTTTCCTTTTTAAAGATTTTATTTATTCATTTGACAGAAAGAGAGAGAGCACAAGCAGGGGGAGCAGCAGAGGGAGAGGAAGGAGCAGGCTCCCCACAGAGCAGGGAACCCGACACAGGGCTTGATTCCAGGACTCTGGGATCATACCCTAAGCCAAAGGCAGACACTTAACCGACTGAGCCACCCAGGTGCCTCTATTTTATTTTTTTCTAAGGAGGCTCCGTGCCCAACATGAATCCCAAAGCAGGGCCTGAACTCAGGACCCTGAGATCAAGACCTGAGCTGAGATCAACGGTTGGGCACCTAACTGATGGAACCACCCAGGTGCCTCATGAATTTATCTTTCTGAGAAGGAAGCTACTGGAACCTTGCTTGCAAACTGATAGCTCCAGAGAGCCGGTGCCTAGCAGGATGAATTGTAGTGTAAGGAAGCAGCACAGGGTGGGAAATGGGTTGGCTGGATTCTAACGCTGGCTGCGTCCCCTGGAAGAGTCTCTTACCCGGTCTGTGCTCAGTTTCCTCTTATACAGAGCAAGAGTTTCATATTGGATCCTGGTACAGTTATTATCTCTTAGATCATTCCCAATGTTCTCAGGGATCCTATTCTCAGGGAGCCTGAGTCCTCAGGACTGGGAGGTTTTTTTGCTCAGGATAATTGCAGTCACAGTGGCTACGAGACAGACTTTGTCCTTTATGTCACCATGAATGCTCAAGAGGAATGCCTATTGCCATGAGTATTGAGGTTATTTTTAAAGCTTTTTTTAAAAAAAGATATTATTTATTTATTTATTTGAGAGAGAGAATGAGATCACAAGTAGGCAGAAAGGCAAGCAGAGGGAGAGGGGGAAGCAGGCTCTCTTCTCAGCAGGGGCTCCTCCCAGGACCCTGAGACTGTGACCTGAACCAAAGGCAGAGGCTTAACCCACTGAGCCACCCAGGAGCCCCTAAAGCTTATTTTGATGTGTTCTTATATTTTACTCTTTCTTAAAGTCTTAAATTGGTTTCGTGTATGTATAACAGCGCATATTCCCTGTGAACCTTTTTATTTTTGAACTTCAGTAGAAAGAAATGCTGTCAGTTAATGTTAGGGCGATAAGGCATTCTGATAAAAAGGAGTTACTATGTTCTTGATCTGACTCTCAAATTATCAAGAAACAAAGAAGGTTATGTGAATCATCAGGAAGCTATTTATAAATAAACTTCCTGATAAATAATTTCATGAAATATGATTCCTAGCTATTTACCTTTATCCTCTACCTTTTCACCTTTAGAATTAAGGTATGTACAATCCTCAAAAAATAGTATCCTCCCTATAATAAAATGACCAGCTATTTAAAATTTATTTAAATTATTATTTTTAAAAAATATTTTTATTTATTTATTTGACAGACAGAAATCACAAGTAGGCAGAGAGGCAGGCAGAAGGAGAGAGGAGGAAGCAGGCTCCCCGCTTGAGCAGTGAGCCTGATGCGGGGCTCGATCCCAGGACTCTGAGATCATGGCCCGAGCTGAAGACAGAGGCTTTAACCCACTGAGCCACCCAGGCACCCTAAAATTTATTTGAATTATTTTAAAACGCAAACCATGCTAGTGTAATATCTCATCATTCCACTGAAGAAATACTTTCTTATTTGAGAAGTTTGGAAAACAAATTTCCAAATAAGCAATGTTTCTTTACTTGTGTATGTAAAAATGGCTAATTGGTTATTTGTTTTTGAACTGTTATGGATCCAGAAATAATTCTTATGAAAAATCCTGGCTTTGCCTGCAGGTTCTTATTGATCCAATTCTGCATATAGAAGAATGGCCAGACTCCCTAATGTTATCCAAAGATATGAATTTTACTATCAGTTCATTTGATTACTAACGCTTACAGAATCACTTCAATCACCAATCAAGAATTTTAGTCATTTAGGCCTAAAAGTACCTGTTGCTCAAATCCCATCAATTTTTATTAGTTTAAACAGGAGGTGGGCAAACCTTTTCAATAAAGGGCCAGGTAGAAAAATATTTCAGTTTTGTCAATTATATGGTCTCTGTTGGAACTATCCAACTCTGTTGTCGTGCAGTGCAAGCTATACTGGCTGTGTTCCAATACAACTTTATTTATGGAGACTGAAACTTGAATTTTATGTACTTTTCAAGTGCTGTATACTATTATTCCACTTTCGATTTCTCTTTCAACCATTAAACAAATAAAAAAATCATTCTTATCTTGTGAACCATGCAAAACCAGGCAGTGAGGTGGACGTGGCCTACAGGCTGTAATTTGCTGAACCTTAGTATAGAAAATTATTTGTGAAGAAATATTGGAAAGATATAACTGATAATTTGTGGCTGAGAGTATTCTAAGTTCTAGCCAGTGGAACATGAGTGGAAGTGATGTGTTGTTGTTTCCAGGTCTGACCCATAAAAACCTCCCAGGCACGTTGCTCTTTGTTCTTTTCCCATATGCTGAGTAGGTGGGGACTCAATGGAAGGAGCCTGGTTCTCATTTTGGCTTTACATGAACGAGAAACACATTTCTAGGGGCTCCTGGCTGACTCTGTCAGTAGAGCATGTAACTCTTGATCTCAGGGTCGTGAATGATGGGCCTGGAGCCACCTTAAAAAGAAAAAGGAAGGAAGGAAGGAAGGAAGGGGAAAGAAAAGAGAAAGAAAGAAAGAAAGAAAGAGGAAGGAAGGAAGGAAAGAAAAAAAGAAAGAAAGAAAGAAAGAAAGATCTTCTATTCCCAAATCACTCAAATTCAGTGCTAAGCCTCTGAGATTTTCAGGCATTTCTATGTCTGCAACTAGTGTTATCTTAACTAATACATCGTTAATTCTTCCAGATGTTTTTGGCTTCACTCATACTAAATTGAAGTTTCAAGCACTGCACGCTAGGATGAACTTTTCTTTGGTCTCTTCTTCTCCTCTTCATTTTCCCCCTCTCACATTTAACTGGCAGATCAGAGACGGGATGATTTTTCATGCTCGAGAATATAGTTTGGTGGCCATTAGCTTTTACAGAAATGTTACAAGAAATGAGACACAGGCTTTGACTGCAGAAATGTTGGTGAGGGAACCGTTCCCAGTACGAAGCCCACCTGAGAAATTCTTTTAGAACTTGGGGCCAGGAAAAGCTTATCTTCCTCTGAGGAACTTGTATGTTTTCTTATCAACAAAGAATATCGTTGATTGTGCCTGATTGTATTCCCTTTTCCCTTTTCCCTCTGGTTGCCAAGAAGCTCAGAGCCAAATTTTTGGCTTAACATTAGTAATTTTATCGAACCTGTGGCCTACACATCTGCATTCTTAGTTTCCTCCTGGTCTTGACCTTCTATTCTGCTGTGTGTTCCTGATTTTTTGGTTATTTATATTTTTCGGTTATTTATATTTTTCAATTTTATTGCTTGTTTTCTTGTAAGCTTCCTCAGATCCTTTGTGGAACAAGGTGGGGGTAAATAAAAAATGGCTTCAGCTTATTAATAGCATATGCCAAAAGTGTTCATTAATCACCAATTTAGTAGTTTGGGAACTAGAAGTTCAAATTTATTTATTTTCAGGTTCTCTCTTTAGTCTTCGTGTCCCCTGGTTTGATGGAGGAGTGAATTTACAATAATGAAAGTTGAAGGTCTTCACATTTCTCCATTCTACTTGAAAAAAAAAAAGTCATTTTATCAAAAGTTCATATTATTTGCCATAGAAATTGTAGAAAGTTTGTAGATACACCTGACTGACAGGTGATAGACTGGGAAAAGATAGTTTCAATGTTTAAAAGCAACAAAGAATGAATACAAAGAATATACAATGACCTACTGCAAATCAACAGGAGGAGAATAAGAAACCCAACAGAGAAATGCTCAAAAGATACAGATAAATTATTTTCACGAGGGAATACTGGAAAATCTAACAAAAATATGTATGAAGACATGCTGAACCTTATCAGTAATCAGAGAACAGCAGATTTATACAAGTTATCGCTTCATCCTCATCCAAATGGCAAAAATTAAAAGGTGGAGAACAGCAAGTATTGGCAAGGATGTGGGCATTGGGAACCCTTAAGAACTGTCGATGCAGGTCTGGACTATATAGCTATTCTGGAAAGTCATGTGTCAGTATTTAGTTCAAGTGTATGAATATCTTATGATCCCTTCTATGTATATATTCCAGATAAATCCTTCCCCACGTCCAGTAGGGTAGGCACAAAAAGTTCATCCCAGTCTTGTCTGCAGTAGCGGGGTGTTGGAAGCACCCAATGTGTCCACCACAAAGAGTGAGTGACTAAAACGTGGTGGAGGCCTATCTTGCCATAGGGGGGAAAATAGAGATTTACGGTAACATCTTATGATTTTAAAAGACAGTGTTTAGTGAAGAGTGTATGAGAGAGAGAGAGAGAGAGAAATTTAAAACAGCCACAAAGAGAGTAACACAACATAATTCCAAAGGATTCGGACAAATTAAGGTATAGAGCCCAAGTATGGAAGCATGTAGTGGAGAGGGGTAGGAAGGACAGCTGACCACCTACCCTCTCAGCAACAGCTTCGAACTTACCTGTGTTTTGCAGCAGCTGAAACAAGAAATCTGTGTCAAAGTCTCTGTCTTGGTTAAGGAGGCACCTCTGGCTTTATTTATTCATTCACGCATGTGGCAGGGTGGTTGAGGGCATGAGCCCTGAGGCCGGCTCCTGGCTCTGCCATTACTTACTGTACGACTGTGGGCAAGTTACTTAATCTGACATGCCTCAGTTTTGTCATCTGAAAGATGGGGAGAATTGTGGTTCTTATTGTATAAGGTTGTTGTAAGGATTAAACAAGTTAATATTTTAAAGCCCTTGGAGTGGTGCTTGATACATAGTAAGCATTATGCAAGTACTTATTAAATAAATAAAGCTATTTGACAAATACTGGAGCACCAAACGTAAGCAAGCACTGTGCTGGGACTCTGGGACTACATCTCAGGAAAGAGGACCTTGTTTGCTGTTCTTCATCTACCCTGGACCTGGAGTCCTGGGTCTTAGAACTTGCTTCATGGTTCATCTCCAGGCTCCATCTATCTCTGTGCCTTGGTCTTTGTTTTCTTCTCCCTTGTTTGAATCTATCTTTGTTCTCTGACAAATATCCTAATTACTGAAGGTTTGGATACCTGGAGAGGTGCACTGGTATTTGAGGACCCACTCTAGGCACTAGATTCTTATAGAGTTTAAATGCACACATGATAACTACTTTTGTAGCTTCCACCTGGTGGTTCCACTTGCCGCTTCTCTTTTTGCTGGGTGCTTGCCGGGACATTAGTGGGTCTGCCCAAAGATTCTGTCTTTGTTAATCTTTCCATTATAGTAAAAGTTCTTCCCAGAGTTTCCAGCCAGAAACCTAGGAGTTAGGTTTTATTCCTCCTTCTTTCTCTACCTAATCAAATCCATCAGCAAGTCTTGCTAATTCTACTTCTAAAATACCTCTTGAATCTGCTGTCATCACCCAAGTTCAACTTGTCACCTTATGCTAGGTCCTCTGCAGTAGCTTCTTAGCTGTTTTCCCTGCTTTCATTCTTTTTTTTTTTTTTTAAGATTTTATTTGTCAGAGAGAGAGAGAGAGCACATAAGCAGGGGGAGTGGCAGGCAGAGGGAGAAGCAGACTCCTCACTGAGCAGGGACTGGATCCCAGGACCCTGGAATCATGACCAGAGCTGAAGGCAGATGCTTAACCAACTGAGCCACCCAGGCGTCCCCAGAAGCAAGTTTTTAAAATTAAATAAATTTGATGTGTAACATTGTGTAAGTTAAAAATGTATAATTTGTTACTTTGATACATTTATATTTTATAATAATATGATTGCTGGTATATTGATACTTATCATATTACATCCTTATAAAATTCTTGTCTATATTCATTATATAGTGCATTAAGATCCTATGGCTTATAGTACTTGTTATAAGTTTGTACCCTTAAACACCTTCTTTCTCATCCCCAACCTCAATCCCGGGTAACTACCATTTTACTGTTTTTTGTAGGTTTAACATTTTTAGATTTCACATATAAGTGATATCAAACAGCACTTGTCTTTCTCTTTGGTAAGAGTAAGTTTTAATTCCAGAGATTTTAGCTATTAATTTTCAAAATTAAGGAAAAAGCACAAGTGCAACATTTGTTGAATATTCTCTGTTACTAGATATTGTGCTGATAAAATTAGTTGGCTTGGGAAGGGGGAAGACTGAGGCATAGCTAATGCCTCATAGCTGCTGGCAGTCTCAGCTGTGAGAGGCTGGTTTCTACAGCCTTTTTTTCTTTTTCTTAAAGATTTTATTTTTGAGCAATCTCTATACCCAACATGGGGCTTGAACTCACAACCCCGAGATTAAGAGCCACAAGCTCCACAGACTGACCCAGCCAGGTGCCCCTGGTTTCTGTAGTCTTTAAGCAGGTGAGCATCTCTCCCTGGCTCCCCTAGTCTTCAGTTTTGGGGGGAAGGGTTTGTATTGTTTTCTCCTCAGAACCATGGCCCTAAGAAAGTCTCTTATAGCTCTGATTGGAATCGGGATCCAGGAGCAGCCCGGAGTCAACACAGGATGTGGGTGAACCAGCGGAAGGGCACTGAGAAGTCAGGACCAGGGCAGCAGACATTGCCTGAAGTGGGGATAGATGGCGCCCGCATGAGGCAGACAGAGAGGGCATGTAGGCGAAGGTTCCAGGCTACAGTCCAAGCAGCTGGGTCAGGATTGGAGGAGCAGGTGTGAAAAACTCTCGTAGGTCCTCATGGTCGAGGGGAGAATGTGGAAGTCCCTAAAAACCTGACAGGGCTTGCTGCTTCAATCTTTTCCTCAAGTGGCAGGGTAGCCTTTTTTTTTTTTTTTTTTTTTTACTGATCCCGTTTCTTTCTTTTCCTGGTGATCGAGGTCACCACAGATCTTGTCAGAATTTAATGCTGTCTTTAAACAGGCGGGTCTCAATCTCATGAGAATCACCTGGGGAGATTTTGTAAAACAACTAAGATGCCAAATTGCACCCACCTGAGATCCATAGAATTCGTCTCTGGCAGGGGGTAGGGTGGGCTTAGTGGGGGGTGGTATGGGTTTAGGTGGGGTTAGACTAGGCATGTGTAATTTTTTCTTAAAATTCACCCTGGTGGGGGTGCCTGGGTGTCTCAGTGGGTTAAAGCCTCTGCCTTCGGCTCAGGTCATGGTCCCAGGGTCCTGGGATTGAGCCCCGCTTTGGGCTCTCTGCTCCGTGGAGAGCCTGCTTCCTCCTCTCTCTCTGCCTGCCTCTCTGCCTGCTTGTGATCTCTGTCAAAGAAATAAATAAAATGTTTAAAAAAAGAAAATTCACCCGGGATTCTGAGGCACAGTGAGGGTAGAGAACCACTGCTTTAAGCCCTCCAGTTTTGAGCAAACAGGGTCATTCACACCATTTGAAATAATTTTTTTTAAAGTAATCTCTACACCCAACATGAGGCTCGAACGCACAACCCTGAAATCAGGCTTCGCATGCTCTTCAGACGGAACCAGCCAGGTGCCCCTGAAATCATTTAAAATAGGGCGAATTTGCAACATTCTAGAGTAGTGCTTCTCATACATCAATGAGCTTGCAGATTCCCTGGGGGGGGGGGTTGTGAAAGAGCAGATTTTGGTTTAAGTGGCTGAAAGTGGGACCTACCACGAGGCATTGCTCACGACCATCCACGTGATGTGGGAACTGAAGGGCGGAGGAGCACGTGGAGCACAGCAAAGCCTTAGATCTGCTAGTAGTGGGTGGCTGAGGCTGTGCCAGACCCTGCGCTGGGCGCCCTGGAGTCACTGGATTCTCACAAGCCTGTGCCAGAGGTCCTGTTCTACAGAGGGGAAGACTGAGCCCTGGCCAAGGTCAGCAACTTGCCCAGAATCGTCATGCTGGTAAGTAGCAGAACTAGAATCTGAGTCGAAACCGAGGGTTTCAGAGGTGATGAGCTTAACCACGACGTACTACAGTTTCAGCAGCAGGATGGATCGTTCAGGGACTTAGCCCCAGAGCAGTGTTCATAGAACGGTATTTTTACAGGGTTATGTATTTGCCTGAGATGGTGCCGGACGAGGGGTATAAAAATAGAGAGGGGCTAAAGAGAGCATGACCAAACCTGTCAATACATCTATTCCTTCCCCACCCAAATGGTTAGTAGTTAGCTACTCTCAGCTAATGTGCTGGGGAAATGGAGATGAGTCAATAGGATTCCTCCCTCCCAGCAATTCACGTTCTTGTATCTGGGTAGCAATAGCGTGATGTGTTGTGCCAGAACAGAGGTCTGCCGCTGGGAGTGCAGGAGGGAAGAAGCGTCAGGGAGGGATTCGCTAAACTACACTAGCGTAATACAGAGCAATGGTGTCAGAGGGCAACGGTAACATTTCAGAGGGTACTGAGGGGACAGCTCTGGGCATGTGAGGTATGATGTGTTTGTGTGTGATTAAATCCATGGCATATCATCGTGGAGTTTTGCTAGAGACCCACTCTCAGGAAATCCCTAAAAGCAATAATAAGTGGTATTTCAGAAGGTGTCTAACTGACAAATGTCTGGAAAAATCTGTTTTTGTCGCTCTAAGTAACAGCAACGGTTTGCTCTGCCAACAGGGAGACTACGTTGGGTCTGGTTTGGTGTACTAGTCAGAATAGGCTAGTTGGGCTTGCAATAAAAATAACCCCGAACATCAGTGGCTAAAACAAGAAAGGTTTATTTCTTGATCACCTTCGATGTCCAGTGTTGGATGGTACGTAGAGGAGGGGAGGGAGTTCTGCTACATTCTACATCTCTTAGAGAGATGGCAGTTCTACCATCTTCAGATGTGACCTGCAGTACAGTATTTCAGGGCTCCTCAAAGCATGGAGTCAAGAACTGCCAATTAACGCTTCTGCCTGGAAGTGATTCACTTCTGCCTTCATTTCATTGGTCACAAATAATTACAGGGTCATGTCTAAGTTCAAAGGGATGAGAGTGTTAGAATCTTTGTGTTTCTTGAATATTGGGGTCTGTAACTATGTCTGCTAAAGCCAGTCTCCTCAGCTACACTCCTCATGTGTGTTGGAAATAAAAAGGTTGTGTTTTCCCCACATGAAGCACAAAATGACTTTGTTACTATCGGTCATCATTTCTTTAATATTTTACTTTAAAGATTTTATTTATTTACGTATTTGACAGAGAGCATGCACAAGTAGGGGAAGTAGCCGGCAGAGGGAGAGGGAGAAGCAGGCTCCTAGCTGAGCAGGAAGTCTGAAGCGGGGTTTGATCCCAGGACTCTGGGATCACGACCTAAGCCAAAGGCAGTCACCAGACAACTGAGTACCTCCAGGTGCCCTCATTCTTTTTATATTTTAACATATATGGGATTCTTGGCCATTAGTTTTTATTTAAAAGTAGTAGAAGATCAGTTTTCCTCAATATTAAAACTATTCTTTTAAAGCTTTGAAATTAAACTACCATAGCTATTACTTGAGACAACATGAATATGAATTCCAAATTTCAACCAGTATGAGGATTCTATGACAGAAATAATTATAACTATAACATTAACTGTATATAGGGTAACCTAATAATATATGAAATAATTATAATTATAACTGGATAAATGTGCCCCTGCTGAACATCTAGGGATTATAAGAGCAACGTCCATATGGAAGCTATTCCAGTGAGCTGCACACAAGAGGAATTCGCTGTTGTTTTTTTTTTCTTTTTTAAGATTTTATTTGTTTATTTGACAGAGAGAGAGTGTGCACAAGTAGGCAGAGCAGCAGGTGGAGGGAGAGGGGGAAGCAGGCTTCTTGCCGAGCAGAGAGCCCCATGTGGGGCTCAATCCCAGGACCCTGGGATCACGACCTGAGCCAAAGGCAGAGGCTTAATGAGCTACCACTGAGCCACCCAGGTGCCCCTGTTTTTGTGTTGTTTTTGAAGTTGCCTTCACAGTCTCTCACACATTGCCATCCCACCCTCCCCTGGGCTCAGGAAATATGGGAAAGATTTGAGGAGGGGGGAGGGTGGAATCTTTGGAGGTGGGAGAAAGGGACCAATGTGGTGGGACTAAACAAACGCTCTGAGAAATAGTGGCTTGCCCTAGGTCTTCCTTCTTTCCTTGATTGATGCTCCAAGTGGTAAGGGCACTGTTACTCCCCTCTTTAGCTACGTCCTCCGGAGACTAGTGCTGTCCAATAGCCCTTTCTATGTCTGCGCTGTTGAATACGGCCATCTCTAGGCACCAGAGGCTGTGGAGCACTTTGAAGTGTGCCTAGTGCAAATGAGGAATGAAATTTTGGATTTTACTGAACTTACCACATTTAATTTTTTTTCTTTTTTTAAGATCTTATTTATTTATTTGACAGACAGAGATCACAAGTAGACAGAGAGGCAGGCAGAGAGAGAGAGAGAAGCAGGCTTCCCGTTGAGCAGAGAGCCTGATGCGGGGCTCGATCCTAGGACCCTGAGGTCATGACCCGAACCAAAGGCAGCGGCCCAACCCACAGAGCCACTTAGGTGCCCCGACACATTTAATTTTTTAAAGATTATCTTTCTTTATTTGACAGAGTGATAGAGAACACAAGTAGGCAGAGCAGCAGGCAGAGGGAGAGGGAGAAGCAGTCACTCCACCAAGCAGGGAGCCCGAGTGGGGCTCATCCCAGGACCCTGGGATCATGACCTGAGCCAAAGGCAGAAGCTTAACCCAGGTGTCCTGAATTTAACACATTTAAATAGCCACACGAATGTGGGTGATGGGAGATAGGGGGTTCCCTTGTTCTTGCTTTCCTGGTGTAGGCTCTTCTGCACAGGACAACTACTGAATCTCTCACACAAGGGATTGTTAAGGATGAGTTTGGCCAGTTCGAGAGAGGGGTAAGGGGAAGACCTTGTGGAGACCTGAGCTGGGAGCCCTGGCCCCTTCTTTGGCCCAGGTAGCCCAGGCTCCTGTCATCAACAGTGGGGGCCAGGGGACCACATGATGCCCAAAGATTTGCAGACATAAAAATGGGGGACTATCACATGAATCTCAGACTTCATACTTTTTATTTTTTTTAAAAGACTGTATTTATTTTATAGAGAAAGAGAGGAGAGAGGGGCAGAGTAGGAGGGACAGGGACAAGCAGACTCTGTGTTGAGCATAGAGCCTCACACTGGGCTCAGTCTCACAACCCTGAGATCAGGGCCCTGAGCTGAAACCAAGAGTTGGCCCCTTAACTGACTGAGCCACCTGGTGCCCCAGACCTCGTCCTTTTCAAAAGGAAGGCGAGGGGCACCTGGGTGGCTCAGTTGGTTAAGCAGCTGCCTTTAATTGGCTCATCATGATCCCAGGGTCCTGGGATCAAGTCCCACATGGGGCTCTCTGCTCAGCAGGGAGCCTGCTTCCCCCTCTCTCTCTGCCTGCCGCTGTCAAATAAATAAATAAATAAATAAAATCTTAAAAAAAAAAGGAAGGCGATGGCATTGGGCATGGGAAAAAGAGAAAGGAGTAAATGAAGCTAGTGTAGTAATCATTTAATGTAGCATTACATCTATTTCTTTGTAATATATTTGGATATAAAATCTTTATTGTGCTCGAAATTCTTATTAAAAATGCAATGAACTTTAGTTTGCACATTGGCAGCCTTTTATCCCTCAAAGCATTCTTTTGTAAGAAACGATTTTTTTGATGGTAGGAGTTTAATGAAAGACACGGGCAGTTATCTAAAGGAAGGGAATGCCGTCAAGCATTCACCAGGCGGCTCCTGTGTGCTGATGCTGGGCTAAGAATGAATGGGAAATTGCAACACTATTTGTATTTTATTTTATTTATTTAAGATTATTTATTTATTTATTTATTTATTTATTTATTTATTTATTTGACAGACAGAGATCACAAGTAGGCAGAGAGGCAGGCAGGGGGTGGGGGGAAGCAGGCTCCCTGCTGAGCAGAGAGCCCGATGCTCAATCCCAGGACCCTGAAATCATGACCTGAGCCGAAGGCAGAGGCTTAACCCACTGAGCCACCCAGGTGCCCCCACTATTTGTATTTAAAAAAATGACTCCTTAGCTGTCAAGTCCCCCTGAGTTGTTTCCTAGAATCCTAAATACCGTTCTCCTTTTGTCTGCTGTCTGTTCTGGAAAACATTTGCTTTTATTACACAATTGTAAAAGTTAGTGCTGATACTAAATAATTTAATGAACCGAGGTACATCAGACCTCACGTAGCCTGACTGGCCTCCCGTAGACCCTTGAGCAGAGGCCAATACAGAATGTGTTGGCAAGATGCTTAGATTTTATTCTTGGGGCTTGATGAAGGCAAGAGAATGAAGAGAGGTAGGAAAGCAAGAATAATTCTGAGACATTGTGATTTATAAAAAGATAGAGGCGCCTGGCTGGCTCAGTGTTAGAATGTGCAATTCTTGATCTCAGGGTCCTGAGTTCGAGCCCCATGTGGGGCATGGAGTCTACTTAAAAAAAAAAAAATAGAAATTCTGACTTTCTGAATTAAAACTATAATTCACCTTAAATAAACTTGGCGCAGAGGAAGTTCTATTCAAAACATAATATTCAATGACATCAAATTTTTTCCCCCACCAGAGCATATGTATAAACAGGAAAAATTTTTTCAATGGAAGATTAATTGTTGACATCACCATATTTACACTGAAGTGCAAGACCATTCCTAGTTCCATCCCCTGTAACATTCCAGAGCCTATCTGTATTTTACTCTGACATTGTCCCAGCATAGAATTTTGATATGCTAATTACTTCTCCAGATCATACCCATGGTTCTGATGCTATAAGACAAGTGTTCAAGGTTTAGTTTTTGAGTTCAGAATAATTGGGTAATTCGCGTCATCCTGTGAGAAGTTTCCCCTTTTCCTGAGGTCTTCTGATTAATGGCTCTATTGTTATTGTTGGAGTGGGTCGAGCTCCATAGAGCCATGACGCAAAACTTGATCTTTGGTAGAAATACCTTACACATTTATTCCTTCCAGGAAACTAAAGGGCAACAAAGCCACATTCCATGTTGAGAACCTGGCCTTTTGCACCATGACCTAACCTGTTCCAGGTGAAAAATACTAGGTCAAAAGTAATGTCAGAGGAAAACTTTTACCTGGGTTCTTGCAGTGGTCCTCAGTCCTAACTGTACATTAAATTGGCTGGAGACTAAAAAAAGAAGAAAAAAGTGAAAAAAAAATTGGCTGGGGTGATTAAAAAAACAACCATTTGGGCCCCTTTGGAAACTTGTTAAAAAGACTGATTCGGGGGCCCCATCACATACCTATCTGAATTGAGACTCTCCGCGGGAGGGCCTTGGGTACCCGTATTTTAAACAAGACTCCCAGATGGTCAGAGAAATTTGGCTGACTTGATTTAGGGTGTCAGTCTTGGGAAAGAGCACTTAATATCCCATTTTTTAAAATGAAGCTAGTTCTAATGCTGGTGGCTTATTTGTTGTCTTCTACTTATTCACATATGAATACTATCGTAGAAGAGATATTTAACAGAAGAGAAGGTTTACCATTTTAATATTCAATCAAACCAAGGCTCTGATCCTAGAGGGGAGATTTCAGGTAGTAAGGGGAAGATTTTCCTACGGCAGCTTTCAGCAACACCAGTCAGCATGTTGTGTCTCAGAGCCTAGCGCAGGGGCTCTCAGCTTCTGCCCGTTTTAAGAGGGAGCTTAATTTATTTTTTAAATTTAAATTCAGTTAATTAACATATAATGCGTTATTAGTTTCAGAAGTAGAGGTCAGTGACTCATCAGTCTTCTTTTTAAATTTTTTTTTATTTTTAAATTTTTTATTTTTTATAAACATATATTTTTATCCCCAGGGGTACAGGTCTGTGAATCGCCAGGTTTACACACTTCACAGCACTCACCAAAGCACATACCCTCCCCAATGTCCATAATCCCACCCCCTTCCCCCAAACCCCCTCCCCCCAGCAACCCTCAGTTTGTTTTGTGAGATTAAGAGTCACTTATGGTTTGTCTCCCTCCCAATCCCATCTTGTTTCATTGATTCTTCTCCTACCCACTTAAGCCCCCATGTTGCATCACCACTTCCTCATATCCGGGAGATCATATGATAGTTGTCTTTCTCTGCTTGACTTATTTCGCTAAGCATGATACGCTCTAGTTCCATCCATGTTGTCGCAAATGGCAAGATTTCATTTCTTTTGATGGCTGCATAGTATTCCGTTGTGTATATATACCACATCTTCTTTATCCATTCATCTGTTGATGGACATCTAGGTTCTTTCCATAGTTTGGCTATTGTGGACATTGCTGCTATGAACATTCGGGTGCACGTGCCCCTTTGGATCACTATGTTTGTATCTTTAGGGTAAATGCCCAGTAGTGCAATTGCTGGGTTGTAAGGTAGCTCTATTTTCAACATTTTGAGGAACCTCCATGCTGTTTTCCAGAGTGGTTGCACCAGCTTGCATTCCCACCAAC
This sequence comes from Mustela putorius furo, assembly GCF_011764305.1. Taxonomy (NCBI): domain Eukaryota; kingdom Metazoa; phylum Chordata; class Mammalia; order Carnivora; family Mustelidae; genus Mustela; species Mustela putorius. Next base: position 5,260,627 of record NW_025422021.1, read on the forward strand.
AGTGTAGGAGGGTTCCCCTTTCTCCACATCCTCGCCAGCATCTGTCATTTCCTGACTTGTTGATTTTAGCCATTCTGACTGGTGTGAGGTGATATCTCCCTGATGCCGAGTGACATGGAGTACTACTCATCAGTCTTATGTAACACCCACTGCTCATTACCTCAGGTGCCCTCCTTACTGTCCGTCACCCAGTGACCCCATCCCTCCAACCCTCTCCCTGCCAGCAACGCTCAGTTTGTTTTCTATGATTAAGAGTCGCTTATGGGGGCACCTGGGTGGCTCAATGGGTTAAGCCTCTGCCTTCGGTTCAGGACATGATCTCAGGGTCCTGGGATCGAGCCCCGCATTGGGCTCTCTGCTCGGGAGGGAGCCTGCTTTTCTCTCTGTCTCTCTGCCTGCTGCTCTGCCTACTTGTGATCTCTGTCAAATAAATAAAACCTTAAAAAAAAAAAAAAAGAGTCTCTGATGGTTTCTCGAGGGAGCTTAATACGAATGGGGGAGTGTCTTGGGTTCTTATCCTGTGAGATGAATTTGTCAATCTCCGAATGAAATAGCCAGGGATTCAGCAGTTCGCACATTGCTTCTACTCGATAGATAGTTGCATATCGACTGTCGGTCATGCTCTGTATTGGATGCTAGGGAGAAGCGAATAAAAGAAGCTAGTCGTCTAGAGCAGTGGTTTTCCAGCTGTGATCTTGGACCAGCTGCAGTAGCCTTTCTGGGAACTTCTCCGAAAAGCAAGTTCTCATGCCCCACCCCAGACCTCCGAATTCCGAACGTCGGGGGTGGGGCCCAGCACGGGCCTTTAACAAGTCCTCCAGTGGCGTAGATGAAGTTTGATAACCGCTGGTCTCTATGAGGAACATCAGTTTAGCAGATGGTGGTAGGTGCTGTGGGGATGTAGAGAGGGCTGGATGGAGGCTTTAGGGCTGCTTCTAGGGGAAGGCAATGTCTGAACTCTGAGAATTGTTGGTGCAGAGTCGGGAGAAGAGCTCCTGGAGACGTCAGCTGGGACCACACAGAGAAGTTGGCATTTGACTCTGAATGCGGTGTGGACTCTTCCTGACCCTATATCCGTGTAGTTTGTACTCGGTATCATCTTTCTGCTGGTCTTTCAGCTGAGTGGTGCGGGGTTAGGGCCCTGTGCTTCATGTGCTCCCACAGAATGAAAAGTTAGAGACATCTAGACAAAAACAGTTCCTCTGGCATGAAAACTTTGAACCCAGTAGGCGTTAAATAAACATTTGGTGAATGAACGTGGAAAAGTGGACAAAGCTAGGACTTGTGATGGCAAGGAAAATGTATAATGTGAACATGGCCGAGTAAGCATTGTTTCTGAACTAACGGAAAATCCCATGGTTTTTGAGGAGTACCGGTTTACTCGAAGAAGTAAAGGAGGCAGAATCACCGTATCGGAGGGCGATGGAGAGACTTGCTGCTTCTCTCCCTGCTCATTTCCAGTCCCCTGGGTTTGCCTCCACATTTGCACAGTGTGATTACTGAACACCAGCTTGTTCTGGGAAACGGACACATACTATTTTTTAACATATTCAATAATGCCGTTGGCCTGCCTTTAGAAAGAAACTAAAAATCACAGGGTTTTGGAGTCTGAGGAAGAAAACGATTTATCCAGAGATCACTGGGAAGAACATTACTCTGCACTCAGGATCTGCCTGGGCATAGGAAGCTGGGCTGGAAGAAGGGGAAGTGACTTGTTCAAAGTCAACATGCTTAGAATGGGAACAGCCAGGATCCGAAAGCAGGACAGTGTAAGGGCATTTGTCCTACTGCTCCGTGGGATCAGAGGGAGACTGAGTGTCCTACCCTAGGAGATGGCCTGTTGAAGTCCAGCCATGCCAGGATGTTCTTCACTGGCTCTACAAGCTGCTTTCCTTTCCCTGCAAATGCAATTTCCACAGCACATGCCTCACCATGACCACACGTAGATCTAAATTTGTGCGAAAGATACAAATTGTCTGTTTTCAAGTGCAGTGAATGTTTGGATTTAACCTTTTACTGTATTGTAGCTAATGATTTATGGGATTTGTTTTTATGGTCTCGGTCTAAACAATAAATGATTGTTTTATATTTATAGCCAATAAGGAGCAATCTTCACAGATCTCAACTGCCAGATTTTTCATTTTATTGGCCCAGCATTATATGACTCTTTGTCTCTTCAAATGGCATGTGGCCTAGGCACAAAATGGACTGACTTCTTGTGACTAAGATTTTTTAAAAGATTTTATTTATTTATTTGTCACACAGAGAGAGAAAGCACAAGGAGGGGAGAGGCAGGCAGAGGGAGAAGCAGGCTCCCCACGGAGCAATGAACCCAATGCGGGACTCAATCCCAGGACCCTGGGGTCATGACCCGAGCCGAAGGCAGACACTTAGCTGACTGAGCCACCCACATGCACTTCACGACTAAGAGTTTTTTTTTAATCTTTAAAAACAAATTTTAAAGAGTTTTATAAATTTAATGGCTGGATTTAAGTCACTGCATAAATGCTGAAAAAAACAAGTATACACATACATAGTCTGTATATACATGTATATGTGTAGATACCAAAAATCCATTTTACAGTCTATTCTTGTACCTAGCATGGATAATGTACTGTGTGTTATAGGTTTTTGTCAAAACTGAAGGAGAAGGGTAATAAATCATGTATTTTAAAAAAGAGCCTCGCCCATTTAATTCTGTTTTTTTTTTTCTTTCTTATACTTAGAGTAAACAATGAAAGAGAGAGATTTTGGTTAAAAAAGAAAGCATTCTGTAGTTGTATTTCAAAGACTATTGGCAAAATTTTATAGAGGACACATTACCTAACTTCTCCTTTCTGTGTTCTGGCTTATTAAAAAAATACGGTACGATACAAGCTAAACAGTTAATCGTCACTTTCTATCATTTCAGTTGGAGTGTAAGCTGTGTCCCACCCCCCCTGACAATTGTAAATGTGTTTGCTTTTCTGTATTCTTCCACTATAGCAGATTGTGGGGAAAATATAATAAGAGACTCAGAGGAGGAGGAAATCAAGAAAAATAACACCCCTTCCAAATATGGGAGCAGCTGTTTCTTGGGTGTATGGTGGAGTCTCCCGGGAAGCAAGCAGAATCCGAGAAGGTCTAGCCCATCTCTAGTGGCTCTCGTCGTGATGGATAAACTAGAAATGGACTCAGAACAGTTTTAGAGAAGAGTTCCCTCTCCTTTCCTTATTTTCTTTGCCTTTTCTTAGTTAAAACCAGCAGATAGTAACTCAGATTAAAACCTGCTATCTGGGGGCACCTGGGTGGCTCAGTGGGTTAAGCTGCTGCCTTTGGCTCAGGTCATGATCTCAGGGTCCTGGGATCGAGCCCCGCATTGGGCTCTCTGCTCGGCGGGGAGCCTGCTTCCTCCTCTCTCTGTGCCTGCCTCTCTGCCTGCTTGCCATCTCTCTCTGTCAAGTGAATAAATAAAATCTTTAAAACAAACAAACAAACAAAACCTGCTATCTGGTTAGAAACAAGAGTGCTGATTAAAAGGATCCCTCTGCCAAGGGAGATTCAGCTGGAGTGCCCATTTTTCATTCAAATGATCCAGGCTAGTCAAAGTAGCTTCCAACTCTACGTCTATTGAATCACTATTAACCTACTGGAAAAATGGGAACACAAATACACACTTTCTCATTCAATGAACGTGGCAGGTTGTCTGATAAGGCAAAGAAGCAGAAGAATTTCTTTATGGCTTTCCAGTGGTCTTGGCAGAATCCCTCTGTCGGAGAAACACACTTCCCTTCTCTTCTAGCAGTCCAGCTGGAATCTTGAGATGTGAATTTGGAGTTTGGAGAAATGGGCTGATTTGTTTGTAATGGGTATTGGTTAGAATGTTAGATGAGGAGTCAGTGTTCTAGGTCTCTGTAGCTGCGGAATGGCCCAGAACCTGCAGTGTCTAACATCTGGTGGGAGCTTGTTAAAATTGCAGAATCCCGAGTTCCACTGTTCACTTTCAAAACTAGAACCTGAATCACCCCTTGGGCGATTCGCATATATATTAAAATTTGAGAAGCATTGGTTAGCAATGGTTCTCAGACTTTAACCTGGATCAGAATCTTTTGGAAGGTTTATTGAAACAAATTGATGGGTTCTGTCCTTAAAGATTCTGATTCAGTATGTCTGGGGTGCTGTCAGAATTTACACTTCTCATATGTTCATTCCCAGGGGATGCCAAGGCTACGGGCCCTGAGACTGCACTGAGACCCTCCACTCAATGCAGTGTTGTCTGATAGAATTATGATGTGAGCCACATATGTAATTTAAAATTTTCTAGTAGCCACACTTTAAGAGTAAAAAGTGAAATTATGATTTTTTAAAGAATTTTATTTATTTATTTGAGACAGAGAGATAGAGAGTATGAGCAGAGGGAGAGGCATAGGGAGAGGGAGAAGCAGACTCCCTGCTGAGCCAGGAGCCTGATGTGGGGCTCTATCCCATGACATTGGGATCATGACCTGAGCCCAAGGCAGATACTCAACCATCTGAGCCACCTAGTCACCCCAAAAGTGAAATTATTTTTTAATATCCTTTATTTAAGGTAGAGTATCCAAAATGTTGTCATTTCAATATATGAGCAATACAAACAATTATTAATGAACTTTTATTATTTTTTGGTAGCAAATCTTTAAAATCCAGTGTGTATCTTAGACTTACAGCACATCTAAATTCAGGGTAGCCATATTTCAAATGTTCAATAGTCACATGTGGCTGCTTAGGGCTATCTGACCAGACAGTGTACTAGGGCATTGGTCTTCCTGTGTTACCTCAGGGACTGTCACTGTTTGTGAAACTTGCACGGACCTTGGGTGAGTTTACACCATTCATTCATACATATATACATACACACATACATTTGTTTATTTATTTATGAGAGAGAGAGAGAGAGAGTGTGTGTGTGTGTGTGTATGTGCACACAGGAGCAGAGGGAGGGGCAGAGGGAGAGGGGAAGGAAGAGAAATCAACTCCTCACTGAAGTTAGAGCCCAGCACCAGGCAGTCCCCTGACTTGGAGATCTTGACTTCAGGCAAAATCAAGAGATGCTCAGCCAACTGAGCCACCCAGGCACCCCTGAGTTTACTCAATTTAGATGATGCTTCTTTATCCTGAGGTTATCTTTCCTCTTTTTTGTTGTTGAAATGGCCTCTCTTTAATGCAATACTTTTCAGTGTGTTCCTCAGACCAGCAGTACCAGCATCACATGGGACCTTGTTAGAAATGCAAATTCTTGGGTCCTATTTCAGTCCTACTGAATGAACAACTAGGCAGGGGGGTGGGGGGTGGGCAGCAATCTGTCTGCACAACCCTCCAGGTGTTTGGATGCATGCTGAAGTTGGAGAGCTGCTGCTTTAATGGAATGATAGTGATAAAATAAAGGGTAGGCTTTAATGATTTTTTTAATAACTGTAATTGGCAAAATAAAAAATTGGCAACATGATGCTAGTCCCTCAACTGAAACATGTATTTTTTGTTAGTTTATGAGATCTGAAAGTCAGAAAACCAATGTACTGGAGGTTACTTCAATAATATTTTGTGCTGCTATGGATAATAAATAGTTCAAAAAATAGGAAAAGGACAGGAAAATGAGTGTGTCTATAAGCATACAAATGAGTTGCAAAAAGTCAATGCTTGATTTTCATTAGTTACACCTTCATGCAATAACTGCTGGAAAATGAATACACTCACTAAACAACACTTACTAAGAAAATGCACATTTCCCATGCAAAATAGTGAAATTAGTCAGAAGAAAAAAATCCCATAAATATTGATGATCTCATTCTCTAGTTCTCTGGTAATTAGTCAGTATTTGGCTTTTATTGCTACAAAAGTTGTTCTACAAAAATTATAACATCTTATCCTTAAAAAATCAGGAAACAAAACCTTTCAGGAATTGTGTATTTCCTTTTAGAAATGTTACATAAGGGGTGCCTGGGTGGCTCAGAGGGGTAAAGCCTCTGCCTTCGGCTCGGTCATGATCCCAGGGTCCTGGGATCGAGTCCCGCATCGGGCTCTCTGCTCAACGGGAGCCTGCTTCTTTCTCTCCCTCTGCATGTCATTTCCTCTGTTGAGCTCTCTTTCTCTGGCAAATAAATAAATAAAATCTTAAAAAAAAAAGAAGTGTTACATAATAAGGCATAGTGTTAGCATATTATTACATTTGGTTCTTGCTGCCGGACTAATATTGAAATGGGATAGAGTAGGTGAAATCTGGAGGATAATAAAAGGAATTAAGCATGAATGATTGGACAAGTTGAACCAAAAGAAAAATCTAATAACCTTAAGAAACAGGTACATACGCTCAGGAGACCCCTGAGACTCAGAATCTCAGTCCTGGGTTCACTTTCTGTCTCCATATTTGATGTTAGCCATTCTATTCTAATGCTCAATTTCCCTGGATATAAATGAATTACAATGGCAGAATATGTCAAGACTGTTGATTAGTAAACCTGTGTGTGTGTGTTTTAGTGAACCAATGTTCTTAAAATTTTTTAGATCCCAGAGGAAAACAGGCTTAAGAAGTCCAAAGCATTATTATTTCCCTTTTACAAGAAGTTCCTGTTAGGCCCAATCCAGAGGAAATTCAGGGATATAAAGAGAAAAGATGTGATAAGAATGACCAGTTCTATTGTTCTTTGTGAATAAGGCACCTACTTCTACTTAATGCTAAAATTAGAAATCTCCTTTGTAGTTTGGAGGTCTAATAGGCCTTTGGGTTTGGTGGGTGGGTCTCTATTTTTAATCTCTAAAGCGGAAACCAAGTGGATCATTATTCCTTTGGAGACCATAACGCTGTGCTGCCGAGGGTGTAGTCACATGCCACGTGGGGCTCTCGAGCACTTGTAATGACGCTAGTCTAGATGGAAATGTGCTGTTAAGTGTAAAATACACACTGAATTTTGGAAAATTTAGTATGCAAAAGAGTATAAAGTATTTCATTAATAACTTTAAAGACATTGGTCAGTTGTCGAAATGAGGCTACTTCTAGTTTAAAATTACATTTTTGGCTTTTGCTGTATTTCTACTGGACAGCATTGCTGTCGAGTGCTATTTCTGAAGTATTATGAATGCTGTTAAGAATTTAGGGGATGTGACATAATTTTCTACCATTTTGAGTGACGTGAAAACCTACACTGTTTAGCTGAAACCTGTTGCTAGATACACGGGGGTTGTGTATCTTTCCACTTTGATCATAGAGAAACCTCAGGTTCTAGGACTCCCTTTTCCAAGTGTGAAAGAGGAAACTAAAATAATTGTTCTTGTAATTCAAGAAAAAAGAGTTTTGTCTGAAAAATTCAGATAAAGCAAATATCAAAATCCTTTAAATATATGTTTTACTTATTTTTTACTGTGAAATAAAGTAGCATACAAAAGAATATATGAAAATATATGTGTACAGCTAAAAAAAAAAATGGATTCCTTTGTATCTAGCACCCAGGCTGAGAAATAGAACCTTCCCATATCCCAGAAATTCTCCTCTGGGAGTGTTTGCAGTTCTGAACTTTGTTAATCCATTCCTTGCTTTTCTTGGTGGTCATCACTGCCTGTTGATATGTTCCTTAAACATTGTACTGTTTAGTTTTAAAACTTTATATGAGTGAAAACATACATACGTATTCTTATATGCATACACTGTACGTATTCTTTGGTGACTTGTTTCCTTTAAGATTTTATTGATTTTTGAGCTCCATTCATGTGGCCTTGTAGCTGTAGTAAACTAATTTTTATTGCTGTGTGGTGTTTGATTATGAAAGTGTATCACCACTTATTGGACTAATCTGTTGAATGCATCGAGGTTGTTTTCTGGTTTTCCCCGCAGGAAACAATGCTGTTATCCATGTCCTTCTGCATGTCTCCTGGGCACATCCACAGATTTCTCTAGGATACATAACTTGATAGTAGGAACATGAGATCACAGAGAACATACGCATGCTTAATTTTACTAGGTAATGCCAAGTTGTTTTCTGTAAGTATTCCAATTTCCTCTCTCACCAGCAGAACATTCTTGTGCCTCCTCAGTCTTGTAAAAGGCCCTAACACACTTCCTAAGCCTGGCAGCTTTGGAATGGTCTCTCATGGTTTGAAATTCCATGATTTGCCAGGAGGCTGAACACCTTTTCTCATGTATGGGCTATTTCTGCTCCATTTTTCTATTTGGATAGTGGTCATTCCTGCAGATTTGCAGAAGTTTTCATATATATTTGTATTCTTTTTTTTTTTTTTTTTTAATATTTGTATTCTGACGCATGATGTGTTGCAATTATCTTCTCTTAGTTTGGGCTTGTTTTTTCAACTCTTATAATGTTTTTCAAAAGACAGAAGACATTAATTTCAATATGATAAATATTTTCCTTTATTATTTGTACTTTTTGTGTCTGGTTTAAAGACCTCTCCCTAGGGGCATCTGGGTTTCTTAGTCTTTAAGGGCTGCCTTCTGCTCAGGTCATGATCCTAGGGTCCTGGGCTTGAGCCCCGCAACAGGCTCCCTGCTCAGCGGGAAGCCTGCTTCTCCCTCTCCCACTCCCCCTGCTTGTGTTCCCTCTCTTGTTGTCTCTTTCTCTGTCCAAAAAAAAAAGAAAAAATCTTTCCCTCATTTGAGACCATAAAGATGCTCGACTTAGGGTCTTCTAAAAATTTTACATAGTTACCTTTCACATGTAAGTTTTTAGTTGACCTGGAACTGATGTTTGTTTATTGTGTAAAGTAAGAGTTTAATTTTTTCACATTGAAGACAAATGGCTGTGTCACCTGCGTGGTTCAGTGGGTTAAAGCCTCTGCCTTTGGCCCAGGTCATGGTTCCAGGGTCCTGGGATTGCGCCCTGCATTGGGCTCTCTGCTCAGCAGGGAGACTGCTTCCCTCGTCCTCCCTCCCCTGCCTACCTTTGATCTCTCTTTCTGTCAAATAAATAAAAATGTTTTTAAAAAAAAGAAAAAGAAAAAAAAGAAAAAAAAAATCACTCCACCACTATTTATTGAAAACAATCCATCATTTCCCCATTGATCTGCATTAGTACCTCTGTCATGTGTTAAATGGCAATTTGTGTGTGGCTTGTTTCTGGACTCTATGCTGTTCCATTGGTCCAAGTTTCTATACCCCCTCCCTTCTTAAAAATCATGTGTCATATTGTATAGCTCTTCACTCATTAAAGTCTTCTCTAATTTCTGTCAATAAAGATTTATACTTTTTCCTTTAAAGATCTTACATATCCTTTGTTAGATTTATTCCTAAACAAATCATATTTTTGATGCTGTAAGAAATGACATCTTTAAAATTTTTTCAGCTTATTACTGGTATATAGAAATATGATAGATTTTGCATAATGATTTTATATTTAGCATGTTTACTGAACTTTTTATTTTTATAGTTTATATTTGTAGGCAATTTTATCATTTTAAAATAGTGAGAGGTTTTTGTTTTTCCTTTCTAAATTCTTTTTTTTTTTAAAGATTTTATTTATTAATTTGACAGAGAGAGATCACAAGTAGGCAGAGAGGCAGGCAGAGAGAGAGGGGGAAGCAGGCTCCCTGCTGAGCAGAGAACCTGATGCGGGACTCAATCCCAGGACCCTGGGATCATGACCCGAGCTGAAGGCAGAGGCTTTAACCCACTGAGCCACCCAGGCACCCCTCTTTCTAAATTCTTATACCTTATTTCTTTTTCTTACCTTACAGGTCTGGTCTGGATCTCCAGTTTAATTTTGTGTAGAAGTGGGGATAGTAGGTAAACTTTCTTTATTCCTGATCTTTAAAAGGAATACTTTGAGAATTTCAAAATTGAATATATATATTTTTTGCTATAACTTTTGGGGTAGATATCCTGCAACAGATTAAAGAAGTTTATTTTAATCCATAATTTATTTAGAATTTTTACTATTAAAGAATATTGAATTTAGCAAGTGCATTTGTTGAAATAGTCACAATTTTCTTCTTTCGTACATGAATGTAGCCAACAACAGTTTATTTTTCCATCTTTAACTTATTTTTATTCCTGAATAAGCCCATTTGCTCAAGTGTATGTGTGTGTGTGTGTGTGTGTATTTTTAATACTTGGAGATATTTGATTTGCTAGTGTTTTGTCTGGGACTTTTGCATTTATATTCCCAAGTAAAATTGGTTTTTAAATTCCTCTTTTTGAATATCATTGTTGGATTTGGTATCAAGTTTATACTAGCATCAAAAAATGAGTGGAGTAATGTCTTTTTTCCCCTCCATAATCTGAAATAGTTTGTGTAAAATGAAATTGTTTTTTGAATGATTTTTGGATGTCTCCTGAGTCATAAGATTTTAAACTGATGACCTAAATCTCTTTAATAGCTAAAGGACCAGGGAGGCTTGGGTGGCTCAGTTGGTCAGCTCAGGTCATGATCCCAGGGTTCTGGGATCAAGTCCCACATTGGGCTCCTTGCTTAGCAGGGAACCTGCTCCTCCCTCTGTATGCCACTCCCCCTGCTTGAGTTTTCTCTCTAACAAATAAATAAATACAATCTTAAAAAAAATATTTTAAAAAATAGTCACAGGACCATTCAGGTTTTTGCTTTCTTCTCAAGTCAGTTTTGTTAAGTTATATTTTATGAGCCATTCAGTACGTTTTCAAGTTTATTGGAATAATGCTCATATATCTCCTAATTATTTAATGTCTGTTGCATCCTAATATATGTCCCCTTTTTATTTAATCTAGTTATATAATATTTTCATGTTATATATGTACTATTTAAATTTAATTTTAATTTTGGGGTCTGCTTTCTAGTTTTTTAATATTATCACAGGTTTTAAAATTTTACTACTTTTCCAGAGAAGCAACTTTTGATTATTGAATATTTTGTTTTCTACTTAATTATTTTCTCCTAACTTTATTATTTCCTTTCTTATCTTTGGTTTTTTTTCCTATCCTTTTGTTAACTTTTTATGATAGACATAGGTTTCATTTTTTTAAGATTTAAAAGAAATTTAAATAATCTTTATAGCCAACATAGGCTTGAACTTACAACCCTGAGATCAAGAGTCACATGCTTTATGGACTGGGCCAACCAGGTGCCTGGTTTTCATTATTTTTTTAGCTTTTCTTATTTTCTATTTTAAAATTAAAGATGCATATTTTCCTGTAAGTTCTTTAGTTTTATAATGTAATATTTTATACATTACATATGTTTTAATGTGTACTATTTTGTTCTGAATGTTTTCTGATGTCCATTATAGTTTCTTCTTTGATCCTTGAGTAATTTTAAAGGGTATTTCTTAATTTCCAAACATGTAGGAATTTTTTTAGTTATGTGTTTTTGGTTGCAAATCCATTGTGGTTGGAGAACTTCAACTGTATGATACTGCTTTTTGGGGTAGGGCTACATTTATTGAAATTTCTTTGAAAACACCATTTGTTTAAAATGTTTCAAGCCTGTTTGGAAAGAATATACATTTAAGCCATTAAGTGCAGTAAGCAATATATGTTCATAGTGTAAATTTATTCAGTGTCTTGTTTAAGTTTTCCATAAAACTACTGTTTTTTATGTTATCTTTTTTATGTTATGTTACTGTTTTTATGTTATCTTAATAGTCAATTGCTGGGAAAGTGTGTTGAAATCTTTCAGTATGATGGAGATTTGTCAATTTTCCTTGCTTTGTGTATTTCAGGGCTTTAACTAGGTGTAGGTAACTTCAAGTTGATATCTTCCAAATGAATTGAATTTCTAATCATTATGTAATGATTATTTTTGTGTCTAATAAAGTTCATCTATAAATGTATATATCTATTGGAAATGGCTATACCAGGCTTCCTCCTACCTTCCTTTCTTTATTTCTTTTAAAGAGAGAACATTTTATTTGAGAGAGAGAGTGTGAGCATGAGCGGGGGCCGGGGGGGAGAGGACAGAGGAAGAGGGAGAGAGATAAGCAGACTCCCCACTGGGCTCGGAGCCCAGTGCTCTATCCCAGGACCATGACCTGAGTCAAAGGCAGATTCTTAACCCACTGAGCTAACCAGGTGCTCCTATTTGGTATGTACATTGTATATCTTTCTGTATCTTTTTACTTCTACATTCTCAGTCTGTGTTTTTAAGCTTTAGACTTATCTCTTATAAATAACATAAAAAAATTTAAAAACCTCAGTTTAGCATGTTTGTCTTTTAACTGAAGCAGTTAATCTGCTAAATTTGTTGTAACTGCAGACATATTTAGGTTTATTTTTATAGTCTTCTCTGTTTTCCATTTGTCCCACCTTTCTTATACTAATATTCTGTATCTGATCATCTAAGTATTTGAAGTATTTTGGGTCTGATTGTGTTAACTTTTGTTTCTGCTGGCTCTTACTCATGACTTTGATTCCTTAGTTAGTAATCTTGGCTCTTACATTGTTTAATTTTCCTTGGAAAAGTATCCATTGAGATTCTTTGTATCCTAGAGTGAAAGAGACTATTTCCTACAAAGGATTTGCATTTGCCTTTGTTAGACACTTGGGGCATTACCAGTCCAGGACCACTTTAAATAAATTTGACTTTAGGTTTTACTTAGGCTGTTTCAAAAGTGAAAATCTGTTGTGCTAACTTATGGAAGGGTACTTTCTGGTTATAAATTCTCAGAGTATTATTTTCTCCCACTCTACCCACTGCCAAGTTTTGAGACTGCTAGTTTTCCATGCAATCTTTTGGTGGTGGTGGTGGGGGATGTTGGAAATGGGTAGTTTATTTTAGTTCCCTCTTTCACTGAGTTTCTGTGTTTGGGCTCCAGTTTTATGAGGGTTCTAATACAAGACACCAATGTGGGTGGTCCTGGGGTTTTGTTTTGTGTTCCCCAGAGCAAAAAAATTTGTGTTCAAGTTCCTTGGGTTCAGCAAATGCTCTGAGGGTAGAGCTGATTCACTACTGCATTTCTAGGTATTCCTTATTCCTTTGTTTTCATTTGGATGCATTCAGGATGTTCCTATATTATATCCAGCATTTTTAGTCATTTCCAGGGGAAAATATATCATACCTCATCTGATATATTGCTAGAATTCAATTATCCAAATAAATCCTCACTTTTGGTAAAGGCTTGCTTATCAAGTATACATTTGTGGAGGGCCCTGTTGGTAGGTAGAGTTTATGTAATCATTGACTCCCTTTGTTCCTTAAACTTCCAGGTATAGCTGGCAATGGAAGGAAAGGCAAGGGTAATTAAAAAAAGATGATATCTAATTCCATAGAGTTTGAGAGCAAAGTGTGGAAAAGAAACTATGTATCAACCCTCTACTTAATGAATATTGAATCATTATGCTGGTCCTTCACCCATGTTACCTCACTACAATACTCTTATAAAGCAGACCTAATTATGGATTATTTTATAGATGATATAGGAGCTAATATTAATGTTTACTGCATGTTAGGTCATTGCCAAGTAGTTTTTACATGCTTTTTTTTTTTCAATTAGCACCATTTTTTAGATGAGGAGACAGAGGTTTAGAGAGTTACTTTCTCCATGTCACTCAGCCATGAAACCAAATCCCTGGAGAGTGCTTTTAGATAATGGTATGTCTTCTTCAAAATCTTGCCAGCTTTGCCTCCTCCTGTCTTCAACAGAATAGTTCTAAAGTATTAGTAACAACTAATGCCTATTATGTACCTGATACTCTTCTAACAGCCGTCTGTGTGTTACTCATTTAATCCTAACAACAAACCTATAAGGAGGGTCTTATTATCATCATCATCTTCAGTCTAAAAATAAGGAAATTGGAGTTTAGAGAGTTTAAGTAACTTGCTCAAGGTCATTCAACTCGTAAGTGAGGAAGCAGGATTTGAGCATGGATGATTTGCCCCTGTTGTCCGTGCTCGACTACCACGGTATGCTGTGTCTCAAAACAGGAATGAAGCTTTGAGAATGGAAAGGAGAGTCTGCTTTGGAATAGAACAAGTAACCTAAACATAGTCATCAGAATCACAGGGTGATTAAAGAAGTGAGAGGATAAAGAGAAGGACAGTGTTCTGTTTTAGAACTCTTGAACTTAAAGTGAGCTATGGAATGGAAAGGCCGTCTGCCCTTGTCAAGGTTGATAACCAGTGAGAAGACTGTTGTTTTGGGGAGAACCAGTACATGGAAGTGAAGAGATCGGCAGAGAAAAACAGTTCTCCTGAGACCTACTGTCCATTTCTTCTTGTACTTGCATTTAGCCAGGTGAAAATTATCCAGTGAAACAGTGGAGAGTTACTGGAACTCTTGAGTATGTTACTAATTTTAGAAGTAGCACTCAAAAGCTACTCTTTCATTTCTTGAGAGTAATGGCCCAAAGGATTACCAATAGGTTAAAATATTTTGCAATCCATTTATGACACTGTTAAATATAAGTGGTTCTGTTTGCCAAGCCTAAATACTCATTTACTCTGTGAGAGTCGGCAAATGGGAATTTGAGGGTTCAAGCTTTAAATTATTTTGGTGAAATTTTATACCAAATGAAGAAATATAGTGACTTGCTCTAAATAAAAAATTTATTTCTCCCAAAATAATAAACCTCAAAGTTGAACCACAGGGTCCTTCCCTAGAGGAAATGGAAAGAGTATTTTTTCTTCCAAAGTTGGCACTTTCATTTAGCCTTCCAGTAGGTGTGATTAATATATAGGAGGATCTCAGCTTCAGCTTGAGCTGGGGTTTGACTATGTGCGGGTATGCATGGGATGGAACCTAAAGGATATATGAAAGGGGGGCTGGGGAGCTTCCAAGGGGAGAACACATTTTATTTGTTTTTTTGTTTGTTTATCAGAGAGAGAGAGCAGGAGCAGGAGGAGGGGCGGGCAGAGTGAGAAGCAGGCTTCCTGCTGAGCAAAGAGCCTGACTCAGGACTCGATCCCAGGACCCTGAGATCATGACCTGAGCTGAAGGCAGATGTTTAAGCGACTGAGCCACCCAGGTGTCCCAGGGGAGAACTCATTTTAAAGAAGGAAGTGGTCAAGCACGCCTGACCCGGTGTTAGAGATCTGGTTACTGTGGGGAGCAGGTTGCCTTATAAAAGTCAAACCACAAACAAACACTAAATTTTTTTTTTCTCCAAATTTCTCTTTATTTATTTAGGTTAATATGTTTTTATTTTGATTTCAGTATATTTAACCTACAGTGTTATAATAGCTTCACGTGGACAACTGAGTGAAAAACCCCAAATCCTGATGGTTCAGTTACACAAACCTCACTATGTCGGAACCTTTGAACATGTTGTAATGTCAGCTCTCGTCAGCATCAGGCAGAAGTTGGACGTTATCCCCATTTTACAGCACATCTCTCCGTGGCCAATGGCAGTACTGTGGTCTGGCAGAGCGTGAGAGTCCGATGATATGGAAGTACCCAGCGGATGTCAGAGAAGCCACAGCAGATGCTTGGATTCTTCATGAGCACACGAAGCACCTGACTTCAGAGAGCACTTGTGCTCCAGAAGCATTGAGAAATTTTTTAAGTTGTTGAGGTCCTGCCAGGTAGATGCAAGGACCAACAGAATTTGCGTTCTAATTATTGGTGTGATTCTGTTTATATTCACAAGTTCAGGAGGCCTGGGGAAACTCAGGTTGGGGTCCTATTTCACAAGAAAATTTTCAGCACAACTAGAAGCCACCACAGATATAATCATGCTGCTGAGCATACAGACATCCTAGGATTTGGTATCCTTAAAGAACTTTCTAAAATGGGCAAAGGTGATAAAAAAGTACAAACTTCCAGTTAAAAGATAAATAAGTTCTGGGATGTAATGTTCAGATGGGGACTCTAACAATAGGTATCATATATTTGAAAACTGCTGTTTACTTAGAAGAAGAAGACACTCGGCTGCTCAGTTGGTAGCATCCAGCTCTTGATCTTGGGGTTATGAGTTTAAGCCCAATGTTGGGTGTAGAGATTACTTAAAAAAAAAAAAAAAAAAAAAAAAAGGAAAGTTGCTAAGAGAGTAGATCTTAAAAGTTCTCATAATAAAAAAATATTTGTAACTGTGTGGTGATAGATGTTAACTAAATTGATTAGGATAATTATTTTGCTGTATATAAAATCATATGTTGCATACCTAAAGTTAATACAATGTTATATGCCAAGTATATCTCAATAAAACTAGAAAAAAAAGCTTTCTAAGCATGCATTATTGACATATCACTGTTTTGATGTTTAGCATTGCTATATATATTCTTGGGGTTTGAACTTGAAAATTGAATCAGACTATATGAGTAAATTAAAGACTTTATGTTAATGATCCTTTAGTATTTGGATTGTATTACTTTTCGTCTCATATTGGGCAGAGAAGGCTTTGAGGAAGAATGGTTAATGGTCAACAGTCAGAAAAAGAATTAGTAGTTTTAAAATTTGCATTAGTGAAATAGTTATTTTCTAATACCTAATTATTTAATAGTGCATTTCACAGAGCAATTGGCTAATAAGTATTTGTTAAATAAATCTTAACAAATTTATTTTCCAATAAGGCCAATGGGCCTCAGGAAGCTTAATTTACCAGTTTCGATTCAACTAACAATGCCAAGGCTTAAAAATAAATTAAGAAGTCTAAGTGCGAGATCAGAAAAAAAACCATGAGTGTGTCAGAGCCTGCAAAAACATACCATGCAAATTTTTTTGTTAACCTCTGTCCATATTCTTACTGTGCATCCATTGTTACTAAGAAATAGACGTTGTATAGATGGTATAAACTTTTCTTAGTTATTTTTTATTAGTGAAATTAGAGTATTCTGATTTCTATTTAATTTTATTTGATTTTATTTGAGCTTTACATAATTACTCAGGGAAATTCTCGTTAGAGTGGATAGGAAGCTCTGGGCGGTCTAGTGGTGTCTATTTCTCCTGGGGGAGGTCAAGGTCAGGGAGGAAGTGCACAGTCAATTTTAATGAAGACTGTGGGCAGGATTGGGTTAATGCTGGCCCCATCAGGCACTGTAAATTTTTATTTCATTACCATTTGGTTTAACAACTGAAATAATAGAAATAGAACTTTTATGACAAAATGGAATTTACCTGTTGACTATTTTGGTGGAAACTAGAGAATAGACTGCTAATTTAGGAGTCTCTGTCTTCATTATTATAAATCATTATAGTAACTTTATAGTCCTATTAGCATTTATGAAGTAGTTACAGCATGAGGATCTATAGAATGAAGATTTGAGAACTTGTTTAAGAAAAGGATGGGTCTGAACTCAGTGCCCTTCAAAAATGTCACAGCAATACTGTGTAATTTTTCTCTTTTTATTGTTTTGCTTGTTTTGGACGAATAGTTGAAATTTTGAAATGTTCTTGTTTTAAGACACTGATAGTGCTGATGGAAAGCTATCTTGGCAGTTTGGGAGAAGGATTTCTTGGAGAGAAGGTACTGTTTCACTTTTCCACTTTATTCCACACGGATTCTTTGGGAAAAGCCCAAGAAAATTAATTACTTGAGGTTTTTTTTTTTTTAATGTCTAAAGTGTCTATAATCCTCTTTCTTTGAAAAGTCAATGAAATGTGGATACAATGTTAAACTGTATTTTATCAAGCCTTTATATCCTGAATTAGAAATTACTGCTGGATCTTTTTTGGTTACTCTGTTCCTGCATTTCATAGTCTTAGGCACTTGCTCCTTTACTTAAACAAATAAACTCAGCTAAACAAACAAAAATTTTCCCTAATTTTCAAAGTGATATATGCTTATTAGCATAACAGTGAAACACATCGTCCATAGTGGTATTTCCAGCGATAACTAGGGCTTTTGCTTTTTTTCTGTCTAGATGGATGTGGATTATAATTTTTGGGTTCCTTTTTGAATATTGGCATTACAAGAGGTCCGGGAGCCGGCGCTGTCTCCCCACGGGTTCAGGGTTATTATATTAGAAGCGAGTCTTACCTTTCATTGGCTTATTTACTTCTAAGTCCTGCTCAGAGAAGTGGAGTCTAATTATTATTGGCTGGTCTCCTTCTTATGCTTAGAAGATAAACCTGAACTGATAATAGGAATCGAAACAGTCCTTTAGCCAAGTCATGCTGATACATAAAAGTTTTCTCTAATTTATTTACTGAAAGCAGAGCATTATAAACTAAAATGTGTTCATTATGACTAATGGTCTTTTCCTAAGGCAAGATAATCACAACAGTATTCTTAAGGAAATTCTCTCTATAATTGGGGTCAAGCTCATATATAGTTTTGTGTCAGTGTGTTCACTCAACATTGCATTACCAGCATTTTTCATGTCATGAAGTGTTTTACAAAAACATTATTTTTAATGGCTTCATGAAATTTCATTGAATTGGGGATGCCACCATTTACTTAACTACTTTCCTACTTTTGGCTATTTTGGTTGTTTTCTTGTTTAGAAACTTTTTTGCTTTTATAATACTGTGGTGAAAATACTTGTATATAAATCTTTGACCTTATTGAAGACTATTTCCTTGAGTATATATGCTTTAAGGATCTACTAACTTATTAATTGGCCTCCATAACTTCAAAGTCTATGTTCTGCCTATTGATACAAGATGTATTTTCCTGAAACATCAATCACATCATCCATGCCATGCTCATCAGCCCTCAATGACTTCTTACTGCCTCCAGAAAAAAAACAGTAGATTCTTTAGCTTGGAGGCTGGAGAACTAGACAGTCTTGTTCCTTCCAATTTATATAATCTGTGTACACTAAGTAACTAGACTCTTTGGGATGGCTCTGCTCTCACCTAACAGTCACCCTTGAGTACTTCGAATAATAATTTTTAAAAATGATTTATTTATTTGACAGAGAGATCAAAAGTAGACAGAGAGGAAGGTCGGGGGGTGGGTGGGTAGGGAAAGCAGTCTCCCTGCTGAGCAGAGAGCCCGATGTGGGGCTCCATCCCAGAATCCTGAGATCATGACCTGAGCCGAAGGCAGAGGCTTAACCCACTGAGCCATACAGGCGCCCCCCCAGTAATTATTTTTAACTCTCACTCTCTCTCCCTCCCTGTCCCAAACCAAACATAAACTCCAGCTCCAACACTTGAATGATGTATGGGTTACATTGCCTGTCGTAAAATATTTGAGTTCATCCTGAAACATCTCAAGTTCTTTCTTCAAAGTTTCTTTTCTTCCGGTTAATCTCCTGCCTCTATCTCTAGCTTTTCTGAATATTTCAGGACTTGTGTGTATGTGTGTGTGTGTGTGTGTATAAAGGCATTGTGAAAGGGCTGACAGGATACATGCCAAACTTTGCCTGTGAGAAAGGGCTCTGGATAGAATTTGTAGAAAGGATTAAGGGAAACTTTCACTTTTTAGTCTATATACTTCTGTATTGTTTTGAAAAGTTTTACAAGTATTCATTCATTTTTAACTTAAAAACAACTAAATTGTATGCATTTGTTTAAAAAAAAAAAAACCACACACAGAAAACAGAAACAAAAAACTGGGCTGCCTGGGTGGCTCAGTAGGTTAAAGCCTCTGCCTTTTGCTCAGGTCATAATCCCAGGGTCCTGGGATCTAGCCCCCAGCCCCCGCCCCCCCACCTGCCTATCTGTCTACTTGTGATCTCTGTCTGTCAAATAAATAAATAAATAAATAAATAAATAAATAAATCTATCTTAAAAAAAAAATCTCACAGTGTTGTAAGATATAATGGAGGTAAGTTTTATGAAATTACTTTTGTTTTAAAAGATTTTTAAAAAATTTATTCATTTGAGACAGAGAGAGAGACACAGAGAGAGAGAGAGACAGTATGAGCAGGGGAGAGAGGCAGAGGGAGAAGCAGTCTCCCCACTGAGCAGGGAGCCCAATGTGGGGTTCAATCCCAGGACCCGAAGATCATGACCTGAGCCAAAGGCAGACGCTCACCCTTCTGAGCCACCAGCTGCCCTTGAAATTGCTTTCTAAAATTTCAAAGCTCAGGGTAAATGCTAATATGGTTCCATCCATGGCTTTGTTCTAATCATCTAGAAAGCACTCGGCACTCCATTCAACTTCTATCCATCTTTCAAAGCCCAGTTCAGTTTCTGTAGCTCAATAGAATCTGCCTTGATTACTGAAACCCACAGTTGTTTGTACGAACCTAAAGTCATATGAAGTTGACTCACTTGATCTTCAGTTTGGGGGCATATGATTATGGATAAAGGAAGGTACATTTAGCAACAATCGTGAACCATGAAAAATGGTTCAGAGTAACTCTCTATTCATGTTACTCTCTTCTACTGGTCTTTTTTTTTTTTTATGTTTCAGAATAAAGATTATTTATTTTTGTTTTTTTGTGTGTGTGTTTAGTGAGGGGCAATGATTGTATGTACACTGCTTTCTATGTGATATTGTAAATATAACAAATCCTTTTGGGATTTCTTCATCCAGAATATGAAGGGATTAAAGATTTGGGGTCTTCTAATGTACTTCTGCCTCCAAAAATTTGTGATTCTATTGGATGACATGATTTTACCTGATAACTGGCTTAATTTGAAAATGGCTACTTTCTCTTGAAAAAAGTCACTTCAAGTCTTTTTATCTAAAGAGATTAAATAGGACAATTCAATGTAAATAATCTATTTGCTGTAGTAGAAAGAACATTGACTTTTTTTTTTTTAAGAACATTGACTTTGAAATCCAAAGCACCAGGATTTGAATTCTACCTCACCATTACTAAATTTACTTGACCTTTTTAGTCTCAGTTTCCTTTTATATAAAAGTAAGGATAGGGGCACCTGGGTGGTTCAGTGGATTAAGCCACTGCCTTAGGCGCCGGTCATGATCTCAGGTCCTCAGATTGAGCCCCTCATCTGCCTCAGCATCCCTGCTGAGCAGAGAGCCTGCTTCCCCCTCTCTCTCTGCCTGACTCTCTGCCTACTTGTGATCTCTCTCTCTGTCAAATAACTAAAAGTCTTAAAAAAAAAAAAAAGTAAGGATAATAATCTTTGTCTCCCTGGACTAGCCAGGTGGATATACCAAAGACAATTCCTGATACATAGTGTGGTCTCAGTAAACATTTGTTTCCTTTCTTTCTTCTTTAGTAAATTTGATTTGTGAGAGGTGCACTTTAAAAGCAGCAAATACTTGTTTATATATTTATATATCTACAGAGGGAATTCAGAGAGAATAAAGTATGTGCTTTAAAACTGAGATGTGTAAGAGCGCTTGGCTGGCTCAATCAGAGAAAAGCATGAAACTTTTGCTCTCAGTTTTGTGAGTTCAAGCCCTATCATGGGTGTAGAGATCACAAAACAAAACAAAACAAAACAACTTAAGAAAATTTCTGAGATGTGGTAAGTATGAATATATGAATATGTGCAAAGAGTTTATATAATCCTTTCTCTAACTGTGTGCTGGAATGTAAAGTCCCAATAGGTCTGTATATTATTTTCTTTCTTTCTTTCTTTCTTTCTTTCTTTCTTTCTTTCTTTCTTTCTTTCAAGATTTTATTTATTTATTTGACAGAGAGAGATCACAAGTAGAGAGGCAGGGAGAGAGAGAGAGAGGAGGAAGCAGGCTCGCTGCTGAGCAGAGAGCCCAAAGCGGGGCTCGATCCCAGGACCCTGGGATCATGACCTGAGCCAAAGGCAGAGGCTTTAACCCACTGAGCCAACCAGGCGTCCCTATTATTTTCTTTCTTATAGGACTTTAGTAAAGAAGGTTTATGGAACTCAAAGGCCTTTTTGATGTTGGAAAGTGAATCCGTTAGTCAGCAGCTAGGGGCACCTGAGTGGCTCAGTGGGTTAAACCTCTGCCTTCAGCTCAGGTCACAGTTTCAGGGTCCTGGGATTGAGCCCCACATCGGGCTCTCTGCTGCTCAGTGTGGAGTCTGCTTCCTCTTCTCCCTCTGTCTGTCTCTCTGCCTGTTTGCGATCTCTTTCTCTGTGTCAAATAAATAAGTAAAATCTTAAAAAAAAAAAAAAAAAGGGTAGTCAGCAGCTAGAAACCTTGCATCAAATACTCTAGTGCCTCAGATACTTTCCAGACTGACATCTGCTGGGCACAGTAAACTCAGTGCCTAGGACCGAAATAGTTCTGAGGACCCATGATGTTCTTTTAATTTCTTTTAAAATCAGAAGAATAAAATGAGCCTTTAGGTCAAAGAAAATATATTAATATATTTTTATATTAACATAAAAATTATATAAAAATATATTAAAATTATATGGCAAATATATATATTTTATATAAAATTATATAATAAATAATTAATAATAATAAAATATTAAAAATTTATATTAACATATAAAATATA
This sequence comes from Mustela putorius furo, assembly GCF_011764305.1. Classification (NCBI taxonomy): domain Eukaryota; kingdom Metazoa; phylum Chordata; class Mammalia; order Carnivora; family Mustelidae; genus Mustela; species Mustela putorius. Next base: position 5,282,787 of record NW_025422021.1, read on the forward strand.
TTTAATATATATTTATGCCTATCAGCTGAAAACTATAGTATATATGTATGTATTTACCTAGCTATCTATCTACTTATTTATTTATTTATAATGAAGGAAGGAAACCACAAAAGTCATAACATCATCCTGGATGCTCTAATGAAGTTTTAGACTTCTTCCCAGGAAACACATCTTCTGAACACGTTGGGCTGTGAAGTGTTTGTCTATACCATTGTCACCCAGGAGAGGAGGCTCATTGGTGTGCTCAGAGATCCACTCCACTGTGGAGGTCTTTCTGTTTTATTCCCAGCTTCATAAAAAGGTAGGGATAAACCAAACATGAAAATCACACTGTAAAAACAGGTATTTATAACAAGTCTCAGATTCTCCTTATATAAGCTTAAAATCTTGAGAGCAGAGACTTTCCTCTTATCCCAGGCTTTTGTAAATTTAATATATCAACTCTATGATTATTAATACATTTGTAAGGTCTTGGGAAAAAATTCAACAATCATCACAAACATGTACACAAAGATTGGCTATCTCATTACCATATGAACTGCTTAAAATAGGATATGTAGAGGGGCGCCTGGGTGGCTCAGTCAGTTAAGTATCTGACTCTTGGTTTTGGCTCAGTAAGATCAAGCCCTGGACTGGGCTCTGAGCTGTGTGGAGCCTGTTTAAGATTCCGTCTCTCCCAGACACCTGGGTGGCTCAGTCAGTTAAGCATCTGCCTCTGGCTCAGGACATGATCCCGGGGTCCTGTGGTTGAGTTCCAAGTCGGTCTCCTTGCTCAGTGGGGAGTCTGCTTCTCCCTGTGCCCCTCCCCGTGCTTGTGTTCTCTCTCTCCCTCTCTCTCAAACACACACACACAAAATAAATTTAAAAATCTTAAAAAAAAAAAAAAAGATTCTCTCTTTTCCTCTCCCTCTCCCTCCCACCTCCCCCTCAGAAAAATAGGTTATGTAGAGTAGGACTGACTTTCTGAGATACAGGAAAGCAGATATTGTGAGAAGAAGCTATGTGGCATACTATCTCCTGCAGAAGACTCATGTGAAGTAGGACATTTGGTCAGTCAACTGACCTCAACTCTTTGGCCAGACAGACCTCAACTCTGCCTCTTAAGAAATCTTGTGGCAGGATGCCTGGGTGGCTCAGTGGGTTAAGCCTCTGCCTTCAGCTCAGGTCATGATCTCAGGGTCCTGGGATCGAGTCCCGCATCCAGCTCTCTGCTTGGCAGAGAGCCTGCTTCCTCCTTTCTCTCTGCCTGCCTCTCTGCCTACTTGTGATCTCTCTCTGTCAAATAAATAAAATCTTAAAAAAAAAAAAAAGAAATCTTGTGGCAATAGTCAATGGCATTGTAATAGTATCATAGGGTGACAGATGGTAGCTACACTTATGAGCATAGCATAACGTATACAATTGTTGAATCTCTATGTTACAGCTGGAACTAATGTTGTAATATTGTGTGTTGTGTTATTAAAGGGTGGGACATGGTGGAGACCAGGCTCTGTAATTCTAAGCCAACTGTTCCTGGTAGTGTGGCCCAGGGGGCCTGTCTTAATTTGAAAGGCAGTCTTACGTAAGGGCAAACTGTAAGCTGTTTGGAGAGGGAAAGTAGAAATTGTCTTCTCTACCGTTGGGTTTATATGCTTCACTTTTCGGTTTAGACTGATCATTTTAGGTTAATAATAATTCATGCTAATAATAACTAACATATCAGGAACACTGACTATGTGCCAGACACATGGATTGACTGTTTAATCCTCATGGTCATCCTGTGGGGTAGTTACTATTACCATTCCCATTTTACAGATGAAGAAAAGGAGCTTAAGGAGGTTGAGGGTGACTTATTTGAGTTCTCACAGCCAACTGAGGGCTCTGACTGGACACTGGAGACTGCCCTCTAACCTCTGCCATTACCACCATGGAGCCCATCTTTGCAGACCATATAATTGAGACATAAGAGTGTTAGGGAGTTACAGGTTGAATGGTATTCCCGTCCAAATTCACATGTCAAAGTGGTGTGTCTAGTACCTCAGAATGTGACTTTATTTGGAAATAGTATCTTTTAAAAGTATTTTTCTTAAGACTTTATGTATTTATTTGAGAGCGAGAGAGAGAATGAGCATGCACAAGCAGGGGGAGTGGCAGGCAGAGGGAGAGGGAGAAGCAGGCCCCCCATGGAGCAGAGAGCCCAATTCCATGTGGGGCTCGATCCCAGGACCCTGGGATTATGACCTGAACAGAAGGCAGTTGCTTAACTGACTAAGCCACCCAGATGCCCCTAGAAATAGCATCTTTTAGAGATAATCAAGTTACAATGAAAACTAGTTTGTTTCATTATCAAGAGAGGAAATTCGGGTGTAGAGACTTGCATAGAGGCAAGAAGCTGAGGAAGGGATGGAGACATAGGACGAAAACAGCCATCTGTTCCCCCAAGGAAGAGATGCCTCAAACGGATCTTTCCTACACAGCCCTTAGAAGGAAACAGCCCTGCTATCCCCTTGATTTTGAACTTCTAGTCTCCAGAAAATGACAAAACTAATTTCTGCTGTTTAAGCTGCTCAGAATTTGTGTGGTGCTTTATTCTAGTGACCCTGGCAAACTGGTACAGGGGTCAAGGCATTTTTGGGTGGACTAGTCCTACAAGATAATGTCCCCAGTACAATTTTGGAGGGCCTGAGCAGACTCCTTATTTTACTTGTAGGCAGGGAGTACTCAAATGTAAGTAATAGAGCTAAGTTTTCAAGAGTTTTGGACAAACTGAAAATAAAGGTAGCCTAAGATTTGGGGTTCATGGTGTAAGCACCTTGAACTGCTAATTCATGCCAAGGACTTGGTACATAGTAGAATTAAGTTGTCTTCTGTGTCTTTCAAATAAACGACTTCTCTAACATAAGGCATTATTATCCAAAATGAATTTTCAACGCAATCCAAATACTTAATGATGATGGTGACGATGGTAGAATCATTTGTCCTTAAGGACAGTTGGACACCCTTGGGGCAGAAAGAAATTACACTGAGCTGAAGTGTTTTAATCACAATTAAAGATGTATCCAATGACACTTGATTCAGATTGCATCAGATGGAGAGTTATTTTGGCCTAAATAATTTAGTGGGAAATTTGGTAGGATAATTTAAAAAAAAAAGCTTTTTAAATTTTTTCAGCAGCCATATAAAAAATTTTTTTATAAGATAGACTTTTTGTATTACAACTTGTTTGCTCATGTTATTTGCATATAAATAATTTATTTGCATACTAGCAAAGGGAATAATTTATTCTTCCTCAATTTCTCCCTCCTTCTCTGGCAGCGGTGGATGTCATGCTCACACTACTCTGTTGAGAAAGTCAGGGTCATCTGTGTAACCACCTTCCTGACAAGGTGGCTGCCTAGATAGCTCATGTGATCTCTTAGTGTTTTCTTAGAAGTCCTTACTTGGTATTTATTTGATTCTGCTAATCTAGAGGGGCTTCAGCAAGCAAAAATTTTCCAGATCAACATTTTTTTTTCTTTGACGAAAGCTTATTGTTTGGAAATACCTTAAATGAAATTCATAGGTAAAAACAATTTCTGCAAAAAATTATATACTATTATTACATATGTTTTCTTCAGAGGAAACCAGTGATTGGGAGGTATTTTTGTCCTTGGTTGTGACTTGAAAATATAGGTAGGATGTATCTGATTGTACTTTTGATAGTTATATATTTTTTTAAAAGGTTTTTTTTATTTATTTGACAGAGATCACAAGTAGTCAGAAAGGCAGGCAGAGAGAGAGAGGAGGAAGCAGGCTCCCTGATGAGCAGAGAGAGCCCGATGCGGGGCACAATTCCAGAACCCTGAGATCATGACCTGAGCTGAGGGCAGAGGCTTTAACCCACTGAGCACCCAGGCACTCCAATAGTTATATTTGACCAGGAAATAGTATACAAGATGTTTCGTTGCATGTGTTAAGTGTATCAGACAACCCTTCTGTGCCACCTCGGATTCTCTGGCCTTTGCCTGTCTTTCTAGAGCTCTGGAAGTCTTCCATGGAGGTTGCTGGGTGGTAACTGACTTAGTATGGCTCCAGGATCTGATAGATATGAGGGGGCAGATAGATAATTTGTCCCTCTTTTCACCCGTTGAGGGACTGTTCTGAGAGACAGCTTTCTGATTAGGTTATCCCAAGAGACTTCTTTTTGTGAAGGGACTAATTTTGTAATATAGCATCTTGTATGTGCTCCCCAGTCTTACCTGACTCCGTTCTCTTCTCCTTCATCACAATGCCCTGGGATTACATATCCTAATGAAGCTTAGAATGTAAACCTCAACCCAGCCTCAATTTTCAAGGGAATTTGTTCCAGGACTATAAAAATTCTATAAATGTTTAGTATGTTGGAATGAATAAAAAAGAGAGTCTGGGCTAAACAGGGGTTTTTGTTCAATCATTTTTATCTTTCTCTGCTTTGGAAAAACTTGATCTGTACCTCCTGCCCCAGTCATCTTGTGGTTGCCCCTGGATTGGTAGGGGTGGTGTGTGGGAAAAAAATAACCAACAAGTCAGATTCTATCTCACTGATAGTAGGGGGTCTACTAGATGAATCGAAGAGAAGATACATTTCTAGAAGGCTGGTTCACTCTGTGACCTCAGCCACAGCAACTTCTTACTAGACACATCTCTAAAGGCAAGGGAAACAAAAGCAAAAATGAGCTATTGGGACTTCACCAAGATAAAAGCTTTCTGCATGGCAAAGGAAACAGTCAACAAAACTAAAAGCAATCTATAGAATGGGAGAAGATACTTGTAAATGACATACCAGATAAAGGGCTAGTATCCAAGATCCATAAAGAACTTATGAAACTCAACATCCAAAAAACAAAGAATCTAGTTAAGAAATGGGCAGAAGACATGAACAGACAGACAGTTCTCCAAAGATGTCTTCTTTGGCTAACAGGCACATGAAAAATTGTTCCAAATCACTTGGCATCAGGGAAACACAAATCAAAACCACAGTGAGGTATCACCTCACACCAGTCAGAATGACTAAAATTAACAAGACAGGAAACAACAAATGTTGGAGAGGATGCAGAGAAAGGGGGACCCTCTTACACTGTTGGTGGGAATGCAAGCTGGTGTAGCCACTCTGGAAAACAGTACGGAGGTTCTTCAAAAAGTTAAAAATAGAGTTACTCTATGACCCAGCAATTGCACTACTAGGGATTTACCTGGAAGATACAAATGTAGTGTGATCTGAAGGGGCATCTGCACCCAGTGTTCATAGCAGCAATGTCCACAATAGCCAAACTGCAAAAAGAACTGAGACGTTCATCAAGAGATAAATAGATAAAGAAGATGTAGCGTATATATACGAGGGAGTATTACTCAGCCACCAGAAAAGATGAATATGTACCATACACATTGATGTGGCTGGAACTGGAGGGTATTATGCTGAGTAAAATAAGCCAATCAAAGAAAGACAATTATTATGTGATTTCACTCATATGTGGAACATAAAAAAACAGGACAGAGGACTGTAGGGGAAAGGAGGGAAAACAGAATGGGAAGTCATCACAGAGGGAGAAAAAGCAAGAGAGACTCTTAACTCTAGCAGACAAACTGAGGGTTGCTGGAGGGGAGGTGGTAGGAGGATGGGTAACTGGGGGATGGGCATTAGGGAGGGCACCTGATGTGATGAGCACTGGGTGTTATATGAAACTGATGAATTATTGAACACTACCTCTGAAACTAATGATGTACTATATGTTGGCTAATTGAATTTAAATTAAAACAAAACAAAACAAAATGCTGGTTCAATAAGGGAAGAGAGAATGATTCAGGGTGAGAAGAGAAGAGTCCAGACTGGGGGCCTGAAGCCTTTCCTCAGAGACACAGCATACTTCTAGAGAAAGCATGGGCATCTTCTCTTGGTGCCTTAGAAAAACCCCTATGTCAGTTCTGGACTTCATTCTTCCTTGAGAAGAAAACAGAAGTGTTTCTCTAATGTCTGTTCAATTGCAATGAATTTGTGATGTGTATATGGGACTTGAAAGACTGAAAATGTGAAGCTAATCTGTTAAAAGGAGAAAAGGAAAGAAGGACATTAAATTAATATATATATATATATGTTTTTACCACTCTCTTGCTTTTAGTAACTGGGAATAGTAACTAAAGGAAGATAGTTTAAGACATTCAAGATGTTAAAAAAAAAAGATTTACAGCATCTGTTGTATATTTTAGTACATGTTGGTACCCATGGCCAAGACCTTTGTGCTCTTGGGAAGAAATGTAGTCATTATTATTGCTTTTATTGCCATAACTGTTATTAATAATAAAGAAGATTGTTACAGAAATGAAAGTAAGGAGGCACCAGCTATGTTGACCTGTATGAAACCTTTTACAATTTAATGAGAAAAAGACAAGAAGAGACAACATTTAGAGAATTACCTAATTTTTGTGTGTGTGTATATGAAATTGGGGTCAAGTTTCTGCATTTGCAGGTAACATTTTTTAAAGGACTATGTAATCAATCAAATCCATAGCAAATGAGGAAAATTCCAATTTTGTATGTTATCTGGCAACCAGAAAGTATGAAATGGAAAGCCTTGGTAGGGGACTGGAAAAAAAATCCTGAAAGGTCTGCTTTTATCAAGATACATGTGGGGAAGGTTTATTATAAATCAACTGATCAGACTATGACTCATCTTCAGGGATGTTACTGGAAGTGGCTATTTGGATCTTACCATCACTGGAGGTAATGCTTGATCTTTTCACTGACCATAAAGATGTTTCAAAAACAGTGACATAAGCTGCACTCAGAGAGTCCACCAGGGCCACTGCAGCAGCAATGGATTTAAGTGTTTAGTCCAGCACAGACATGATTTTCATCTCGCCTTTACTTCTGCTCTAAGGGCAGACGTGAAGAAACATTCATTTTGGCTAACATAAAGTCATTACAAATGAGGCAAGAGAGCAGTAGAGAGTAAAGCAAGTCGTCAGTCTCCATCAGTGGGAAAAGTAAGAGAAGTTGCGCGTGTTTCACTTTGGTGGATGGACTTGGGATTCCATATTTCAAAAAAAATCTCTCTCCAAGGGATCCTTCTGGCCAGTTGCATTCAGGAATTCCTAAACTCTGCATAAGCACCAACAGCAACACTGAGCTTGTTGCTATTTTGTTCCTGGTTACTGGTTAACTGATGTGATTATGGGTTGTTATCTCATTTCAAATCAACACGTGCATCTTTAAGACATCCAGCCATTTTTGTTTTGATTCTTTCTGGAATGTTTAGAGTAATTTAAAAGTCTTAGGTCAAGTTGGAGAATTTGAATTTGCGGTAGATCTCGTCATCAGAGTTTTAGGATCTTAACCAGCAGCAAGGCAATCTGGGAGCAGAGAATGTGAATGATGAGGGGATTGAATGATGAGTCTCAGATCTGGGGATTGGAAGATCAGCGAGCTGAAGACCTTTAAGATGCAGGGGAAAATAAAGTTGAAATGAATGTCTATTGCTGGGGAGACAGTTGAGGCCTTCAGAGCAGATGTGGACTGGGGTATGGGGAGCTACTAAAGGACTAAGAGTTCAATGCATCGGCTTGGCTGTGCGGGGATGGGGAGAGTCAGGCTGGGCTGGGCTGGTGGTTAGCTAATCTTCTGCTGATTTCCCAGGCCCAGGTACAGTAGGTTCTTAATAGGTATTTTTGATTGACCGACAATGGCAAATGGCAGGTTGAGTAGGTAAGTGGGGATGGAAGCAGAAATTGAGGACGTTGTGTCAGCAAGTAAGAATCAACTGGAAATCTTAGAGGTGAACCGTTCTTAGTGGTGGGAAAACCCAAGTTGGGGCTAAAGCGTGATGGCGCTGAAAGTGAGAGCAGTTGAGAAATTTTGTGGTCCTCATCATGGGTGATTCTGTTATTGAGAATTATGCCCAAAGCTTGGGGAGAGTAACTTTGACTCAAGTATCTGAGCAAACAGAGTGTTTGGAGGCGACACAGACATGAAAGAGAAATGGAAAAGAGGATGTAGGGAGCATAAAACGTCAGGTCCTGGCTCTGTCCTAGGGGCACATTTGGGCAAGTCCCATATCCATTCTGGACCTCTGTATTCTTTTGACTTAATAACATCTTTTCTACTTCCTTTTCAGAGTTGCTGGAAGCTTATATGGCATACAGTGATATGTATGTAAAAATCACTTGGAAAGGTTAGATAAAGTCTAAGAGCTGTCCTAGTTTTGAGATCATGCAACATAAATATTATAGTTATTACAACATATCAATGTTGAGATGTCATGAAATATGTATGTATGATAAAGCTACAATTTCACTTGAAACAAAAATATCTAAAACCAGCACTCTAGCACAAGTAGCCAAGCAAACATTAAGCTAAGTGACTTCTATCTCTGAAATGAATATTCAAGTTTGGGGAAGATAATTCAAATATTTTTTTTCTTTCATAGAGCACATGTTGGTAGCTTTTGAAAGAAATGTACATGTTGAACATGAGTCTCGGACACTATTGCTGTAAATGCACCTTCTACAACTTGATTTTTGTAATATTCATTTCTCAGGTAAAAATATGTTGCAACTAGGGGCGCCTGGGTGCCTCAGAGGGTTAGAGCCTCTGCCTTCGGCTCAGGTCATGACCCCAGGGTCCTGGGATCAAGCTTCAAATCGGGCTCTCTGCTCAGCAAGGAGCCTGCTTTCCCTCCTCTCTCTGCCTGCCTCTCTGCCTACTTGTGATCTCTGTCTGTCAAATAAATGTGATCTCTGTCTGTCTGGCAACTAAATCCTCCTTTGATGCTGTTATTTAATTTTTAAGTTTATTACAGTTATTTATAATTCTGTAACTCCAACTTATAAGTTACAGTGCACAGGCCATTTAATGTTTCTTTACGTCTCTCTTTTTTTAAAAGTAAGCTCTATGCCCAACATAGGACTTGAACTCATGACCCCAAGATCAAGTGTCGCATGCTCTACTGACTGAGCCAGCTAGGCACCCTCACATAGCTCTTGAACCATGGCTGCTCTTTTTACTTTGGAATATTCAAAACTCAGCATCCAATCTGGGATGCAGTTGCAAAAACGAGTCTGCCCATCTCTTTCCTTTCTCTTTCCATGGCTTTCCTTTCTACATCATTGCTTCCGCCGTGGAGCACAGTCTCAAAGTTGGACTCAGATATGATTTCTATGAATTAGTCTCTTGTCTCTCCTTTCTAATATGGCATTTGTTTGTAGCTAGTCCTTTAGGAGGTTCAAAGCTTAAAATATGTTCTTTTGGTAAAGGAAGGAGATATTCCCAGATTCGTAGTGTTCTTCTTTGAAGTGTACTTGAGAGAAACTGAAAGTCCATTTCCAGGAGCCTGGTCTTTGGCAGAGGCATGATTTATGGCGTAAGAACATCATAAATACTGTAGGTTCTTTATTTAAACCTTTCCTGAAAGTGTTGGTTCTAAGAAGCTGGAGGCCAGAGGTGGAAAGGGGGAAAAACATTCTTCTGAGAAAGATGAGGTCAGTGTTCCAATGTTTGGAGGGATTTTTGTCAAATTACAACTAATTTAGGTCTAATGATAACTACCATGCACATGTATTACTCTTAGAAAATAAGATACAAAGCAATTGACTGCGAGTTAGTCCAAGCTCTCTTGCTAAGGAGATAACAAATACAGAAAACTCCCGGGAAACTTATACCTAACGCATGAACCTATTTGGGAACTTGATTTCCCAGAACAGATCTGAGGGGAAAGGTATCAAGTTGTTCTCTTTGCTTTGAATTACAGAGATTGAAGGTGGAATGACATGAAAGGTAGCTTGCAGGAAAGGAGACTAAACAATGGAGAAGTGGTTTTAGAACACTAGAATGGGCATCTTTTCTATTACTTTGGCATTTTTCCTTTGTCCACATTGCTGTAATGTGATCGTACAATTTCCTTGCTCTGTTTTGCTCAGTGCTGCCTGCTGTATATTATGGGTTACATACTGTCTCCCAAAAAAAGATCTGGTGAAGTCCTAACCCTTGGTACTTCAGAATAGGACTTTATCTGGAAGTTGTGTCTTTACAGAGGGGATAGAGTTAAAATGAGATAATTAGAATGGGCCCCAATCCAATATGACAAATGTCTCTATGTAAAAGAAATTTGGACAGCAAGATAGATATGCATGGAGGGAACATGAGGTAAACCCACACCAGGAAAAAAATGGCCATGTAGAGATGGAGGCAGAAACTGGCGTTATGAAGCCATAAGCCAAAGAACGCTGGAGCCATGAGAAACTAGGAGAGCCATGGATTAGATTCTTTCTCATAGCTCTTAGGAGGAACCAATCCTGCTGACACTTTGGTTTTGGACTTCTAGCCTCCAGAATGATGAGATGATAAGCCACCCAGTTTATGGTACCTCATGATGGCAGCCCTCGGTAATTAAGACATTGTACTTACACCAAACCCAGGAACATTCAATGTTTCCTCCAGTCTTTTGCTGCCTATTGAGAAGTAGAATTTCAGACCCTTATTAAAAAGTCCTTAACTCTATTGTCCACCCAGGTTCCTCTGCACAGCTGGAGATGAATGGCAGGTAGAGTCCTTGTTGGGAGGATTCTCACTTGTTTCAGAAAGGTTGAACTGTGTAAGTGACATGAATTGTGATACAGATTACTTCATGTCAGGACCTGTAAAACCTTGGGCCTTGAGCATCTCCCAGATAAAGGAATATTGACAGATCTTAACTATGGAGAGGGTGTTGTGATAATAACCAATTCAAAGTAGAATATTGCTTTTTTTTCCAAGGAAGATTCAAACAGGGAGTCAATAACACGAACCTTCACGTCAGCTAGTCCAAGATGAAATACTAGCGGGGGCATCGACTAATCAAGATTGTCTTGTCCCTTGTGTTCTGTGTTGGGAAATAACTTGGTTCAGTATCTTTAAGATTTATTCACCTTGTATTTGCACTGATCACATTCATTGAACTGCGTACTGGAGCCAAGAACTATAATTTGAAGCCGAGCTGGTGATAGGCAGACTGTCTCAGTCCTTGGAGTAAATCCAGCCGTCTTAAATATTGAAGTGATACTTTATGATGCTCTGGAGACGTTTTCATCATGCTGTATTCTTTGTGATCTGCTGAGCCCAACCACTGCATTTGAATACTTTTCTAAGACAGGGAGATTCTCTTAGCAAAAATCCCTTAAAATGCTGATGTGAATGACTGACAGAAAAACATCCATGTGGACATTTAAGAAACATAAGTAAAATATGTCTGGTAAAAAGAAAAAAAAGATTTGACTTGACATGTGTGTATGTGTGTCCATACCCATCCTGTACACAGGTTTTCTTTGAGTCCAGCTTATGTACCTAGAGAGAAAGGACTGGAGCTTTAAAAAATCATTTGCATCTTCATGAGTACTTTAATTTATGTCATCATGGTTCTTTACCAGCTAGGTATTGTTAACCACCACTGCTACTACTAATAGTGCTGCTATTACTACTGCTATTACTACTACTCTTAGCACCTAGTGGGTGTTTACTGAGTATCAGGCACTGTGATAATTGCTCTGTCTACATAGTCCCTTTTAATCCCTTGGACAATCCTATGAAGTATATCTCTTTTTCTCCATTTTACAGACTAGGAAACAGGTTTTGTGATATTAAGTAGCTCAGACAAATCTCGCAGTAAGTGAGAGAGCAGGGATAAGAGATCTGGATCTTTCTGACCCCAGGGCTTGTACTCTAATCCATTTTGCACTGCAGTCTCAAGTGTACTGTTGGGAGCACAAAGTGTCCTATTAAGAGAGGTAAAGGTCTGACTCTGGGAGTTTACTTTCAATGGGCAGAGATCAGAGCAGAGCTGAGAGAGGTACAATGAAGGAAAAGAATGCCTCAGGGACAGAAGCAAAGCAAACAGAGTGCTGCTGGAAAAAGAAGCCATTCGTGGCACCAAGCAGCCAGCAGCAGCTCCTTTAAATAAAAGCATCGAAGACTCAGTCCCTTGTGTATACCTCATGCAGCCATAGACAATGACGGAGAACCGGGCGTCCTGAGGGCCCTGATTCAGGAGGCAAGCATCCAACAACACACTGCAGGGGATAGGAACCTGGTAGAAGAGGTAGAAAAGGGCCCACAAACTGGGGTGGCTTGAGAAGAGGACATGGGTGGGATGGGGAGAGAAACCACTCTTGACCAAGAAAAGGAATTATAAAAAACCTGTATGTAACTGTTTTAAAACATGGCCCTGAATCCTTCAATGCTCTCTTCATGGAGATGCAGGGGTCTACGTCTTCTCTGTTGAATCTGGGTAGGCTTGTGGCTGTTTCAGCCCAAAGAATATTATGAAAGTGATGTGATGTCACTTCTGAGGCTGGGTCACAAAAGCCATGCAGCTTCTATCTCATCACTCTGGAGCCCTGAGATTCCGGATAAGAAGTCCAGATTACTCTGAGGCTACCATACTGGAAGGGTCATGTTCAGGGGGTCTGGCTCATAGTCCCAGTGTTAAAGCCATTTGCCTCCTCTCTAAGGTGTCAGACATGTGCTGGAGGCCATCTGCCCACCGATTACAGTGGATGACCGCCGTCAACATCACGTGGAATAGAGGAGTCACCCAGCCCAAACTCCTGACAGACAAAGTCATAAGATACAATGAGATGGTTGCTTTAAACCATTGGGTTTCAGGATAGTTTGTTACATAAGAAAAGGTAACTGGAATCCTTAAGTATAGAATTCATAGTTTGTTAGCCATTTCTGCTTACTGGCCTGGTAGAATAATTGCATGTGGGATTTTGGGGGTGAGATGGAGAACGGCAGGGCTTGTGTCGAGAATCCTGAGTTGGCTTGTGAGATCCAGATTAGACACACGGTTTTATTGAATGACACTGGTTATATGGGAGAGCAGTAGGCCTGGGAAAGGAATGGGTTGTGAAAATGCTGTCTCAAGTACTGGGCTAGATTTCTGTGGTTTTGATTCTTGCTTTAGTTCTACTGACACACTGTCAGAACTTGGGCTAGTTTTACAACCTTGTTAATACTTGGTAATAATACCTGTTCTATCTACCACCTAGGGAAGGAAATGTGGCCTTGAGAAACACATGAGCTGGTGTGTGTGAAATAATTTAAAAACTAGGAAGCATGATGACAATGTATAACTTCTTCATTCATTCATAGATCTTTGTTAATACTTCTGCTAAACACTTATTCACAGTGTATCCTCTATTCCTTGCACTTAGAATAGTTCAAAGCTCAGAATAAATAAGTGCTTAATGAATACCTATTTTTTTGAATTTTATTTTATTTTACTTATTTTCAGTGTTCCAGAATTCATTGTTTATGCATCACACCCAGTGCTCCATGCAATACATGCCCTCCGTAATACACACCACCAGGCTCACCCAACTGCCCACCCTCCTCCCCTCCAAAACCCTCAGTTTGTTTCTCAGAGTCCACAGTCTCTCACTTCATCTCCCAGTGTCCTCTGTGTTATTCCTTATTCTGCACAAGTAAGGGATAATTGACTCTCTCTGCCTGACTTATTTTACTCAGCAAAATCTCTTCCAGTCCTGTCCATGTTGATAAAAAAGTTGGGTATTCATCCTTTCTGATGGAGGCATAATTCTCCATTGTATCTATGGACCACATCTTTCTTATCCATTCGTCCGTTGAAGGGCATCTTGGTTCTTTCCACAGTTTGGCAACTGTGACCATTACTGCTATGAACATTGGGGTACAGATGGCTCTTCTTTTCACCCCATCTGTATCTTTGGGGTAAATACCCAATAGTGCAATGGCAGGGTTATAGGGAAGCTCTATTTTTAATTTCCTAAGGAATCTCCACACTGTTTTCCAAAGTGACTGCGTCAACTTGCATTCCCACCAACAGTGTAAGAGGGTTCTCCTTTCTCTACATCTTCTCCAACACTTGTTGTTTCCTCTCCTGTTAATTCTGGCCATTCTAACTGTAGAATGTGTAGGGTAGTGTCTCAATGTGGTTTTGATTTGAATCTCCCTGATGGCTAATGATGATGAAGATTTTTTCATGTGTCTGTTAGCCATTTGTATGTTTTTTTTTTGAAGAAGTGTCTGTTCATGTCTTCTGTCCATTTTTTTTTTTACATGATTATCTGTTTGTGTGTGTTGGGTTTGAAGAGTTCTGTATAGATCTTGGATATCAGCCCTTTGTCTGTAGTGTCACTTGCAAATATCTTCTCCCATTCTGTGGGTTGCCTCTTTGCTTTGTTGACTGTTCCCTTTGCTGTGCAGAAGCTTTTGATCTTGATGAAGTCCCAAAAGTTCATTCTCACTTTTGTTTCCTTTGCCTTTGGAGACATACCTTGAGAGAAGTTGCTGTGGCCAATGTTGAAGAAGTTACTGCCTATGTTCTCCTCTAGAATTTTGATAGATATCTGCTTCACATTGAGGTCTTTTATCCATTTCAAGTTTATCTTTGTGTATGGTGTAAAAGAATGGTAGAGTTTCGTTCTACACATAGCTGTCCAACTTTTCCAGCACCATTTATTGAAGAGACTGTCTTTTTTCCACTGTATATTTTTTCCTGCTTTGTTGAAGATTATTTGACCATAGAATTACAGGTCCATATCTGGGCTCTTAATGAACATTTCTTGAAAAGCTTCTTAGAGTTAACACTGGATGAGGAAGACTGGAGAAAATTTAGTTGGACATAAGTGCAAATTTTTAAAAATAATGTTTGTAGTATGAAAGACACTAGGGATAAGCCATTCCTGTCCATCTTAATTTTCTAATGTACTCAATAGAACACTATATATTTGAGTGTGGCAAATATTAGTAAAAAGCCAGATGAGATCTGTCATCCAGAGGTTGAAGTAGGTATAATACTTCCCAGTTTTGCCTTAAAGTAGAAATAAGCTTGGTAGGAGAGAAGGAGAAAAGGAAGACAGAGAGATATACATCAGAGACAGCATTACCCAGATGTTTATGGCACAGAAACCAACATGCTAGAAACACTGAGTGCCCTCGACTGATGGAGAAATGCCTGGAGGCCCTGAAGAGGTACAGAAGTTCTCAGGCCTGAGCTGCCTTAGTTCAGTTAAATAATCAGACCCTGCTCTGGAGTACAGAGATGCCAAAGACACGATCCCTTCCCTTGGAGGGTTTACAGTCTGATGGAAGGATACTGCCTTCAAGTTGTTTGCAAAAGTAGTCTGTGAAACAGTGGTTCACATGCTCTCCTTCCTCTACCCAACACTTTCATCCTTTTAGGACATGGGAAATAGGGGCACCTGGGTGGCTCAGATGGTTAAGCCTCTGCCTTCAGCTCAGGTCATGATCCCAGGTTATGATCCTGAGGTCCTGGGATTGAACCCCACATTGAGCCCTCGCATGGGGCTCCCTGCTCAGCGGGGAGCCTGCTTCTCTCTTTCCTTCGGCTGTTCCCCCTGCTTGTGCTTTCTTCCTCTCTTTGTCAAATCAATACATAAAATCTTAAAAAAAAAAAAAAAAAGGATGTGGGAAATCTACTTGTAACCACAGAAAGCCATTGTCAAGTTGCACAGATGAGAACTTCCAGGTCATTTTCTTCATCATTTTGGGCACTCAGTTCTTCCTCTATAATGTTTCTTTACATGTTTGGAGTAATTAAAAAACAAAAACAAAACCCCCCAAACACCCGGAAGCTAGGTAGCTAGAATACTGCCTGCAATGGCAGCCAGGTGAAAAAGATCCTTCTTGTAAACTCTCCTTGGGGTGCCAGGGTGGCTCAGTCATTAAGCCTCTGCCTTTGGCTTAGGTCTCCATCCCCGGGGGCCTGGGATCTAGCCCCATGTGGGGCTTCATGCTCAACAGGAAGTCTCTTTGTCTCTTTGTCCCTCTCACACTCTACCTGCTTGTGTTCCTGCTCTTGCTCTCTCTCTCTCTCTCTCTGTCAAATAAATAAATAAAATCTTAAAAAAAAAAAAAGATATGGGACTTAGCATCAATAAGGCCAGAGTTTAAGATAAAATAAACTGTCTTTGTCTTTCAAAAGTATTGAAGGGTTCTGTCTGCCCATACATTCTGTAATTTGTGCGGCCCTCCCAGGGTTTGGGGATAGATTTCTGTGGTTTGACTCAGTTCCTTACCTACCTGCAGACATGGGGCAGTGAGTGAGAACTGTCACTGGTATCGTGAGATTTGGAGGGTATCTAAAAACTCTTTGTCTCCAAGTAGCTCTATGATTATATCTAAAATTTCATTATTTCTTGGAGGCATTTGGTTTTCAGACTCCTGATTAGGATGCAACATTTCTCTAAGCTGAAAGGAGGCAGTATAATGTACTGGAAATGGGAACAAGCTTTAAGGCCTACAGACCTGAGTGTAAATATCAATCTTCCATTTTGTTGCCTTGGTCACTTGAGTAACCTCTCTGAGCTTCAGGTGTTATTTTCATAACAGATCTTAGACAGTTGTTATAAGACATACAGATAATGCATGCGAACTTGTAGAAGGTCCATGAATGGTGGTTGTTATTTATGAGCCATTACATGAACTAATCCAAACCACCTTAGGGTAGGTGCTTAGGGAAAGAAGAGTCAACCAGAATAGCAAAGAGGGAGCAAAAAGGGAAGATAGGTCTTCAAAATATCGCTTGAGTCACGGTTTATTTAGAGGAGGGTATCCTTGAATTTGGATGGGAAAAAGCAGATGTATGTACTTCACTAAGCTTTAACTAAAATGTAAAATTTAGGTACATAGCCAACAAACTCCAATAATATTGGCAGTATCTGTGAATTTGTCACCAAATTACAGATATTTTTATAACATTCTACAGTGGTTGCAGGTATTTCAAAATATCATTTATACTACTTACTACTTCAGAATTTTGGTAGATATTATTCCTGAGTAAAATGCTGACCTTGCTATTTAATATGTTAATAAAAAAGCACATATAATACTATGCCACAAAATTGCTTTTAAAGATCTTTTGATGACAGTATTTTAAGAGAATTACCTCCTTTTGCAATCTTATTCATTTGTTTTATGTACTCTGAGAAGGGGTCCCTATAATCCCACTTCCCAAAGAATTGAAATCAGGATCCTAAAGGGATACTTTCATTCCCTTGTTCAGTGCAGCACTATTCAAGTAGCCAAGATATGGAAATAACCAAATGTCTATCGGTGGATGAATGGATAAAGAAAATGAGGTCTACCTACACAGTGGAATGTCATCCAGCCTTAAAAAAGAAGGAAATTCCACCATTTGGATTGAAGGGATGGATGCATCAGGAGGGCATTATGCTAAGTGAAGTAAGCCAGACACAGAAAGACACTCTATGACTTCACTTACCTGAGGAATCTGAAATATTCAGGCTCTCGGAAACAGAGGGCAGACTGTTGGTTAACAGGGGTTGGTGGTGAAGGAGATGGAAATGGGGAGATGGTGGTCAAAGGGCACCAAGTTTCGGATAGGTGAGATGAAAAAGTCCTTGAGATCTCCGGAACACCACAGTTCCTGTGGTTGTAACATACATCAAAGTTCATTGAGAAGGTGGGCCTTATGTTACATGTTCTTTTTAAGTGTGTTGTACACTTAAAAATTTGTTATAAGGGTATATCTCATATTAAGTGTTGCCACAATAAACAAACAAAAAAAATGTCCAGCCTCTCTGGTAAAAAAAAAAAAAAAAAAAAAGGATTCTCTAGGCTTCACCAGATGACTAAAGAGGGGCATGGCATGAAACATTTTATGAATTTTGTCTAGAGTAAGAACCAGCTCACTAGCTGGCTAATCAGAGTCATGGAGTATCTCCTTCTCTGAGGTTTGTTGGAAATGACAGAGATTCTCAGTACTCTGGCTTTCTATCAACCAAGCAAAGGGAATGAGGGATATCTCTACTTTTCCCTCTACATCTATCTCTATCTCCACATCTCAGGATTTTTTTCTCCTTATTTTCACCTCCAGTAGTGGTTATTGTGGACAAAAGAAAAGAACAGTGTCAATGGAGACATTACAAAGGCGAAGTTGGTCCTTGGGCAAACAATGTGGACCTTTCTCAACAGACTAAAAATAGTAGCACCATACAGTCCGTTAATTCCATTTCTGGGTATTTCCTCAAAGAAACTGAAACACCAATTTGTGTTCATTGCAGTGTTATTTACAATAGCCAAGATATGAAAGCAACCTAAGTGCCCACTGATAGATAAATGGACAAAGAAGATGGGATGTGTTTCCCTGGTGAAATATTACTCAGCCATAAAGAAAAGAATGAAATCTTGCCTTTTAGGACAACATGGATGCACCCGGAGGTACTATGCTAAGTGAAATAAGTCAGACAAAGGCAAATACTGCATCATCACTTATATCTGGACTTGAAAAAACAAAACAAATGGGTAATTAATAACAAACAAAAGCAGACTCATGCATACAGAGAAGAGACTGGTGGTTGCCAGAGGGAAAGGGGGTGGGGGATGGACAAAATAGGTGAAGGGGATTGAGAGGTACAAACTTTCAGTTATAATAATTAAGTCATGAGGGCAACAAGTACAGCATGGGAATATTGTCTATAAGAACTTCTCATGGCCACAAATAGTGGCTAGACTTATGGTGATCATTTTGAGATGTATATAAATATTGAACCACTATGTTGCATACATAAAACCAATATTAAATGTCAACTGAGCTAATGAAAAAAAAAGAGTAAAAGGAAAAGTTGCTACTTTTTTTGGCCTTGAGTATCATCTATTTCTCACGACTAGGAAGGAAATATGAAATTAGCCCAGTGGGGGAACTGGGAGCAGAATGAATGAATTTATTATTTTTTCTGAAATAGTTGAGATATTCAAGCTCTTCATCCTGAACCGCATATCTGTAAGACAGTCAAAGTATTTGGGAAGTGCTTTGGGGACATTATGCCTGGTTTCCACAGCTTCTTCCTCTACTTTTCTGTTTTTTTCAGGTGTGCTTTAATTTGTGGAAACTGAAAGGGTTACTGAAAACTGGTAACCAAGGTCAGGAGAGTGAGGTACAGAGCCAGGTGTAGAGAGAGGGAGAAAGAGAAGATACCAAGAAATTTTATGAGCACTCTGACCTGAATCAGCTTGACTAGTGGCTTCAGTTTTTTTTTAGCTCATGTACTCCACGAAAGAATTCTGAAAGATGCTTTTGAGTTGATGTCTAACATTTTTTTTATCATAAATTTAAGTAGTTGCAAAGTATGTATTAGATGAGGTACTGAATATCATATCCGTGATTAAAATATATTTTCATCAAAACTTGGGAGCTGCAGATTTAGCTCATTAAATTTATGGAGAGTGTCCATCATATAAATTAATTGGCAAAGCTAGTCCTTATCGTCAAACCGTTCTGCCAAATTGGACTTGCTTCATGTCAGAAAAAAAAATCTCACTTCATTTTTTAATTCAAAGAAGTGTATTAGCATGCAACCCTTTGAAATCTTCTTGCTCCTGACTTCCGACTCATAAGAAGTGAAGGAAGAGGATCTCACATTCATTACATCCTAAATAAGCCAGACAACATTAAACTAAAAAAAAAAAAAAGAAAAAAAAAGTGGGGTGAGGGAGGAAGAAGGAACAAAAGGGGCTCACCATGAGTTTTTCACCTTCCTTATTTCTGAAGCTTGCTGCCTCTTCTCTCAAAGGACTCTCCTTCAGGAAGAAGCCATGAGATTTGACTCCCCAGAATAATGCACCTGAGTAGGACCATGGTAGGTGAAGGATATGCTTTTCCTGCAAAGTTGGTAAAGCACCACTGGAGTTAGGAAGAGTCCCGTGGCATGGTCTTAGACAAATTCACTTCAGGAAAGAGGACATGCAGAAGCTGATTTAGCGGTTGTTCCCCAAAGCTATCCGTTCCCTTGAAAAGCCCTTGGGAAGTCTTCGTGCACTAGGGCACGTGTAACTGTACCCCAACTTAAAGACCTCCTAAATAGTTCGGCAACATCACCTTTATCGCAAATTGCCCCATTCATCTTGATACTACCGGTGGTGACCAGAACAATCTACGGCTCCTCAACTCTTTCCACCACTGCATCCGCCGCTGCCCCAGCATGGCCCTCAGAGTCGCGGTGAGGGGTTTGCAGTGCTCTCACCCTCTGGCACTAACCAAGTTTAGGGGGTTGTTACTATTATTTATCTCTGTAAACTCCACATGGTTAACTAGCCTTTTGGGTTTCACAAAACATGATCGTCCTGACTTTCTGTCTTTCTGAAAACAAAACACTGCCTTTGTTCTCGGGGGTCCCCTGAGAAGGAGGGGAACATGACTTCTCATTTCCATGCAGTCCCTGTCTTTGAGCAGCAGTGTGGAGCAAACACCCCCTTTGGAACGCGGGAGTCATTTATGTTTGGCATGCTCAGAGGGAGAAAATCTGAACAGATAGATCTCTTCCTTCAAGCCGTGCCTCCACACCCCACTGGAGAGGGAAGGGGGTGTCCCATCAGTATCATTGTTGGGACAATTGCATTTTCCCCCACAGGCATGCATTTGCATGGAAATTGCTGCTTTTTGTTGGCAGGACTCTTCTAAACATTTCACCCGAAGAATTATGCCCAACATGGGAGTTTGCCTTCTGGGCTGTATCTCTGTTGGACCAGGAAAAGTGAAATCCCTCCATGAGAAAGGGCTCGCCTCAGTCTTCAGCGGCAGGAATTAGCAGCCTCACAGTCCAGCGGCTTTCATCTGTCTCCTGCGTTGTCTCTGTCAATGGCCCCAACATTGGCGGGGAGATGTGAGAGTTCTGGCATGGAAGGGGAGTGAGTGCTATCATCTTGCCTTAATGACTGTTGGAAGGATTCAAGTCTTTCCCCAAATTCTCCCCTGTGGGTGGGCAAATGCCCTGTCTGTGTGCTCCAGGGTTGGCTGAGGAGCAAAGTGGGAGCGACCTAGGGAAGAAATCCAGACAAAATAGCGCAGTGACTATACGGCCTCTCATCTCAGGTTCCTCGCCCTCTCCTGGGCCCCCTTCCCATGGACTTCATGTGCCCACATCTTCTCTAGCTCCCCCCTTTGCTTTTCCAGGAAAATGCCTGACACCTGGTATCTCCCCCTCAGAGTGGACGGAAGTTTGCTGAAGCTTTATCCCAGGTCACAGTATCCCAACTTCCTGGAGGCCTGAAAAACTGGGCCTGAGGTTTCAGCTGTCGTGAACAGTGGGGAAGTTTTTCAGTTTTTTTTTTAAAGATATTTTTTATTTATTTGCTAGAGACAGAGAGAGAGAGGTCACAAGTAGGCAGAGAGGCAGGCAGAGAGAGAGAGGAGGAAGCAGAGAGCCCGATGCAGGGCTCAATCCAAAGACCCTGGGATCATGACCTGAGCCAAAAGCAGAGGCCCTAACCCTTTGAACCACCCAGGTGCCCCAAGTTTTTAGTTTTTATTGTATTTTTGACTAAATCTCAGTATCTAGGTAATTGCCTACTTTCTGTAGAGGCAAGTTGGACCCTGTTTTTGGCATCTTAGTTCTGGAAAATTACCAGAAATTGGGAGGAATCCAGGAATGGGGGGATGAACATGCCCCTGGGTTGGCAGAGAGCCTGGCTGCTGAGGTCTAGACGAACATCTTCAGAATTCCCTCAGAGAGCTCCCAGTCGTGGCCACGGGTCCTCAGGCAGGTCAGAACCCCCAGGAGGCCCAAGGGGGCTTCCAGCACCACTGTCAGCTAACTCCGAAGACAGAGGTCTGGAATGTTAGCATGTTTACATTTGTAGAAATGAGCTGGGGGCCTTTGGGAAGCTGATGCGGCTCTTCGAGAATTTTAAGAAAAAAGACAGGGTATGCATGAGGTAATATCAAACAGGAATAAAAAATAAATTCATGTATGAGCTTTTGAAATATTAATACATCTAAAGTGCCCTCAGGAGACGGAGGAGTCTACTAGGTGGTTTTTAATGCCAAGTTTAGAAGTTTTACTCATTTTGACTTTTCATAAATCTTTGTGTTTGATTTGGGGAGTTGGGTCTTGTTATGTCATCGTGAAATGGAATTTTGATAAGAGGACGGCATGAGCGAAGGGAACCAGGGTTTGGACTGAAGGATTTGGATGATGTGAGCCAACGCAGAGGAGGAGAAGGCAGAGGAAAAGCCAAGGGGAAGGGGTGGATGCTACAGTGCGAGCACAATTTAAAGAAACCATCTGATGAAAAGAAAGAAAGAAACTGACCTTAACTCTTGGATATCAGGCAGGGGTTACAGATTGCCTGTCTTTAGGTCACATCTGTGTGTCCATAGTCAAGGGCACACATAGTTTAAAGATGTGTTAAAATTGCCAGTAATTTTTTTTTTTAATATTTATTCATTTATTTGGGGGAGGGTGGAGAGGAGCAGAGGGAAGGGAAGAGAGAGAATCCCATGCAGACTCCCTGCTGAGAACAGAGCCTGACTTGGGGCTTGATCCCACAACCCTGGGATCATGACCTGGGCTGAAATCAGATGCTTAACCAACTGAGTCCCTCAGACACCCCGGCTAATAATGTTTTAAAACTGGGAGAATTCACATAAAAATCTGGGTTTCTGAGTTCTTGGGGAAAATCAGAGGAGCTGGCACCACTGACCACAATCCTTTGTGGTAATCATGGCATAAACTGGGACGCGGCCGGCTCCTTCTGTTCGGGTAGGAAATCTACGGTCTGCATGTAAACTCCTGATTGTTGTACTCCGGGTCCCCTCGCCCATTTACATCACCTGCTCTTCCTGGGGGCCACTTAGTTTGAAAGCTCTAGTCTCAGCTTGTCTTGGGCTCCATTGTCTGGCTTCCCAAGGGAATTGCTAGTCTCTGCTGATGCTCCCGTTGACTCCTCTGGTCAAGGGCATCAGTGCAGAGGACATTGGTTCTGGCTGTTCTCTCTTGCTCTCCTTACTACCTGCCAGGCCAGGCTACATTTCCTGGGCATAGCTCTATGGTATAGAACATTGGGCTGGAGTCTCTGGAAGGCTGAACCTTAAATAAGGTGGGGCACAGGCATGGGTTGTATGGCCGGACAGTATAGAAGCCAACTTTGGAGTCTGCCTTTAGGGCACTCGGCTGCCTGTGTCAACAGCTCTTATTTTAACTCCCCAAGTACCCTCCTCTGCTCGACAGCCTTTGCTACCTTCTTTACATCTTCTAGATAGTTCTGTACTGTTGATTTCCTTTCCACGTTTAGCCAATTCAATGACCATTATTAGGGCAAAGCTTTTAAATGCGAATGGGTACAAAGGAATAAGCAAATGGTATGTAATATCAGAGAAAACAGTGAACAGTAATGGAATATAATGTCAGGGGTGCTCTCTGGATGGGTTGGAGAGGAAAGGTAGGAAAGGTGTTCTAGTGAGCATTAAAGGGATAGAGGTGTAGACATTCAGGAAAAGTCTTCAAAGAGAGGTCCTCCTACAATTGAGTTGGTTGAGGACTGCTGCTGGTATCTGCGGATCTTGGAGCGGGAAGAGGACGCGTCACAGTGGGGTGTTGGGAAGCGAGGAAGATGTGTCATGACATCAGGGAGGGCCCATAGAGACAGCGGTCACAAGCTCTAGTTGGACCCGCTTAAGTTCAGCAACTGGAAATGGCACTTTAGGGAAAGGAGTTTGCCTTTCAAATAATTTTTATAATTAATGTATTAAGGAAGCTGTGAGAAGAATGATTTTCCTGAGCTTTTTAAATTTTTTAAAAAATATTTTATTTATTTATTTGACACAGAGAAAGTGAGAGAGGGAGTACAAGCAGGGGGAGTGGGAGAGGGAGAAGCAGGCTTCCCGCCACACAGGGAGCCTGCCCAATGTGGGACTCGATCCCAGGACCCAGGGATCATGACCTGAGCTGAAGGCAAACGCTTAACAACTGAGCCACCCAGGTACCCCTAATTTTTCTGAATTTTAAAATAGTTCCAGAAGTGTTCCAAAAAGCAAATATGTAAGTTATGTAGTATCCTAAGAATGTAATGCGTCTAAGAACTGGGTCAGAGAATGCACAGATATGAGTGAGGTGAAAGCTCAGACCCACGTGACGTGTTTACTGAGACATTCTCTTCTCACGTTCGTGATGCTACGGATTCTATGCTTTGGATTTCCATTTGTTTATTGAGGTATAGTTGACACAAATGTTACATTAGTTTCAAGACATTGTTATTGTTTTATTTTATTTTATTTTTTTTAAAAGATTTTATTTATTTATTTGACAGAGAGAGATTACAAGTAGGCAGAGAGGCAGGCAGAGAGAGAGAGGAGGAAGCAGGATCCCCGCTGAGCAGAGAGCCCGATGCGGGACTCGATCCCAGGACCCTGAGATCATTACCTGAGCCGAAGGCAGCGGCTTAACCCACTGAGCCACCCAGGCGCCCTTGTTATTGTTTTAAATGAACATATTCCTATTCCTCTGCCTGGTGCTTCCTTACTGCAGAGGCTCAGAATGGGTCCGGAGCCTGGCACATGCTAAGATTAGTCTGTCCAGGACCCCTGAATTCAAATCCTTTCTTTTCAATTTACGAGCTGTTCATCTTGGGGGATATTATCTAAATACTCTAATTTCTAAAATGAAGGTAATAATCCATATTCCATTGGGCTGCTGTGGAGATTAAAGATAAATATATAAACCACACAGTTTAATGCATGGGACCTAGTTAGTCTCAATTAATGCTGACTTTCATTATAATTGTGACGATTTGTGCTGCTATTCTGCTATTCTAGAAACCACTTCTGGAAGGTCCCAGATTCTCTGGGTCAAACTAATTATGAGCCTTGCAAACTGTATAGCATCCGAGGAATGAGACTATAGGCAACATACTCACAGACAGGATTGCTGTCACTATTTTGTTCTCTTTTAACATCGTCTTTTAAGCATTCGTAAAACTTATGTTTCCTGAAGAACCCTAGTGGGTAAAAGTAGGGGAGGGAAAGGCTGAAATAGATAGTTAGCACCAGGTCTGTGATATCAAACAAGAGAGAAGAGAGAGGCACTTTGCAGCTCCCAGAGTGTGCCTGGTGGAGAAGGAAAGCAGGGGAGAGCTGGGGTGCTGGGACCCCACTGGGATGTTTGTGCTAGGGGAGCAGCTGGCATGAATGCTTTGCTGTGCTCTGATCTGCTACAGCCTAGAAGCTAATGAGCCTCATTAAACAAGCAAGCAAATGACCACTGCAACTGGGGGAGCTGTAAGGGAACCAGTTGGGTGTGGAGCTTTAAAACAAAGAGACCAGGGTGCCTGGGTGGCTCAGTTAGTTAAGTGACTGCCTTTGGCTCAGGTCATGATCCCAGAGTCCTGGGATCAAGCCCCATGTCAGGCTCCTTGCTCAGTGGGGAGGCTGCTTCTTCTTCTCCCTCCACCTTGTGCTCTCTCACTCTCTGTCAAATAAATGAATTTAAAAAAAGAGAGAGAGAGAGAGAGACAGACAGACATCAGGGAAGTAGTAGTGGTCTTGGCCTTGCCCAGCCTGGTTACATCTGGTGTAGGGCAGCAGGAGGGAACACAGTCCAGTCAGTTGCACCATGTCTTGCCCCTGCCTCCAGCCCTCCCAGCAGCTCCAGTCCAGAGGGCGGGAGGTATGGAGGTGTGGTCTGTGCTGATGAGGGAGACTTTCCTGGGCTCCTTTGAACAGAAATTTCTTCGAGCAGTAGTGGAGTTTCTTCTAATCAAACTTCTTTGTGATTCATTTGGCTAATATACTTGCAGGTGGAAGAGTAGGGGGAGGGGCACAACTTATAGACCTAAATTTCCTCTGGTTTCTGAATGGTGGTTAGAACATGAATGCTGACCTGACCCACTCAACATGGGACCTTGAGAATCAAGTATATGTAGCAGAGTGTACGTGCTCTTGAGATTTGTGGGGTACAGAGAGCTGTCGTGGCAGGTCATCCCCATCTCGCTTTCTCAGTCTCTGTCTCCTCTCCTCCCCTATATGGGCAATGATGACTCCCACCCATGACTTCAGACTGGTTTCAGGACCTGGGTCCAGCTGGGGGAAAAAAAGAGAATAGAAGCTAAATCACTAGGATACTCCCTCTCACGTCTTCGTCTCTGTGTGGGTTTGGAAGGAGGTTTACTTACGCAGACACACATTTAGGGCTGCAAAGTGTGACTTCTGGACTTGCGTAGCCCTCCTCCCCAGGGTCCTCCCTGTGCTGTATTTTTTAAGTTTATCCCAGAAAATTCACTCTCCATGCTTGTGCCTCCTGCCCTGGGCTCAGAGGGGCTGTCTTGTGTCTCTTGCACCAGTCGCCCTCCTCCTGTCCCCTCTGTTGCATCTGACCGGGGAAGAGAAGGCAAGAGAATGTGTGTGTCCCTGCCTGGGCTCCCTCCCTGCCTGGCCTGTGTTGTCAATGGCCGTGTTCCTCCTTAAGGGGGTGCAGCTTCGGTTTGGTGGGCCTGTCTTGCAGCCATGCCTGACAACTCTCTAGGTCAAAACCCCTGAGAGAGAGTTACACCAGGCTCCTTCCCCTTAACCCACCAGGTAGGCCTCTGGTGGTAACTCCTCCCCTCACCAGCACTTGGGAGCACAGTGGGTCCCCTGTTGGTTGGTTTTCTTTAACCTCACCTCCTCCGTTGAAAACAGTCCCTTCATGAACTTCTCCCTTTCCCTTTTTTGCGTGCATCTCTTTTCTTCCAGAACCATGGTTGGTCCTTCACCCAGGCCCTCCCCTAGCAGCAAGGGTTATCCGTCTCTGCCATCCCAGCCAGTCCAGGGACCACTATATCGGGCTACATGGTTGCTTTTCTCTAAACCCAAGTCAGCTTGCCTGACCCCTGGGCATTCTCCTCCTCCCCCAATCCGGGAGTCCTGGCTGCTTGTGCCGGACTGTACAGAGAGATCTCCTACAACTGCTATGGCAGCCCTCAGACCCCTAACCCTTGATTTCCTTCTGCTTCCCTAGAGGCTCCCTGCCCTGCAGATCTAATCAGGTCCTCTCATACCCACCTCAGTGCTGAGGCTCCTGCTCCCCATCCTCTGCTGCACAGTCCTTCCAGCCAAATCTTGCTCCCAGTCTGTCTGTTTCCATCTAGCCATTTCTTCGGCCCCTGACCTCCCTTGTCTTAGCGCACGTCACCAATGGAATGAACTGTCCTTCACTGTGTTGGCCAGAGCTGTGACGGAGAGCTGTCTTCCAGAGGCTTCCAACTGAATAATTCAGGCAGAAAAAGAGCTCTCATGTAGGAAAAGTGACCTCCGAAACTACGTTTCGAATGAAAATTTAAGAGACAGTGCTGAAGTTAAACTATCATTCTCAAGGATCTGAAGCATTTGCCAGGGAGAACAAGCATATCATGTTTTTCATCACCTGGATGGGATATAATCCCATTTGCTTTTGAAATATTTTCCTAAAATGTGTAGAACCAAAAAATGATTTATAATAAATATAAATGTATGAATGTGTATATATGGCGCATATATATATATATACAGATACATATATACTCTGCTAGAGTACACTGTTGATGTGTGTTTTCTCCTTATCCAAGTTGGATTGTGTGCTCTCAGTCAAGGAAAGCTCTCAGGGCCAACTCTACTGTAGCTTCTCCGCTAAAGAGCATTAGCTTACCACACTGCATATGTGGTCAATGAACCCCCCCACTTCTGTACCTGGAGTGGGGTGTATTCAGCAATGACCATGTTTCCTTTTTGCCACTTACTCTAAAGGACAGTTTTAATCCCTCATTGATGATGTAAAGCCACTCAGGGGTAGTTCTACGGTTGCTACAAAGAAACACAAGGTAAACAACAACCTGGATGTTTGTGATTGGGGGAAATTTCAAGGAAGGGGTGAGGGAAGAGCAGTCCACTAGGGGTGGCTGAGAGGCTTCTGGCATCTTGTGGAACCTCAGAAATGTTCCTGTAGCCAGAGAGGGTCATCTAAAAATGGTAGGCATGGTAACTGGAAGAAACAAGGTAGGAGGCTTCTCCTGACTTGAAGGGAGTTGAAGAGAATCGAGGGAGGGTCTGTCTGTGGATAGTGACTTCTATATGTAATTCATCATTCTATGAAGAGTCAGTGCTCTAAGCCATCCCGCCCATTCCCAGCACAGTACCCAACCTCTGTGCTGAAAGGACTCCAGGAGACATTTCCTTTCTGCTCCCTATAATGGTTACCCTGAATATGTTCTGATAAATGAAACAAAGGGAAGAAATAGACTTTCTATGTAGAGTTAGCTACAGCTATGCAAAAGAGGCCAAACAATGCTAGCTACAGCTTTGCAAAAGGGGCCAAAATAAGTAGCTGTCATGCATTTATCAAATTCAGGACTCTCTCAAGTATTAAATCAATCCCATCAAAGCAGTTTTACTGCTGATGGGTGAATGGATTGAAGTAGACGTATAGCTTTAGAAGGGCTTGCCATTTGGAGCAGAAAAGGTTCTGGGAGGCTCAGGGGCCTGTGCCATCCTATCAGAGCCCAGCAGTATTTACTGAGTAGGTTCCAGTTCTGTTGCTCCTGGGCTTACTTTGCTGAATTGTGCTATTTTAAGAGTATTCTATTTTCCAAGAACTTCAGATCAAATTCAGAACATTTCCATTATTCCAGTGGGTTGTAAAGAGCCGTGGTCATTCACTCAAAATTATTTAACGTCTAGGCCAGTGGTAGGCCCAGTTGAGTTCTTTGGTGACTGTAGCAGAAGAAGTAGTGCCTGGGTCTAACTCTATTATAATAAATTATCTTATTGTTTCTCTAATTAACAAGCTGACTCTTTAAACATGGGTGACACATTGGAGCCTCTCATCTTAATTATTTGTTGCAGAAATAACAAAACAGACTCTGCTTTATGTATAAAAACAAGCAACTCAGAAGTCGTGTTTATTTCCAGGAAGCAATGATGAGTTTACATTGATCTATTCATTTTTTTTTTTTTTACCTGTCATCATGCTGTGCAGTTAGTGGCTGGGAATTGTGAATTCATCCGGGGCCCCATAGCTCAATGAAGCCCAGCAGCTTCAAAGAGCTGTGCTCTGTTCCCTTGATTTCTTGTGTCTCTAGGAGTACTTGTGTTTCCTCAGGACTGGCAAATGGAGTAGAGGGGAGCAGCAAGAAACCAACTGTCACCCTTCTTTTAGCATGAAAACAGCCATAGGGAATATGAATTGAATAGACAGGACTGTGTTCCAATAAAACTTTATTTGCAAAAATAGGCATCATGCCAGGTTTGGGGGACCATATTGCATTGACCACTAGTGTGCAGCACAAGTATGATCAAACCTCTGAGCTTCACGGAATATTGAGGGTAATGAATAAGAATATTAGGTGTGAGTATCATTACTAATAGTGACTTCTTATTGGATTAACATTTTGTGTAAAGAGGGTTCTAGACTTTCATTTTGGAATAGCTGAATAGAAATCAACATTCCAACAAATGTTCATTTCATTTTGCTGTCATTTCAACAAACTATTCTTTTCTCTTCTTTAAACTCCTGTAAGGTGCTTCTACATAACAAAATATTAGGAAAAATATATATTTGTCTTTCAGGATGAGATGTCTTATTTATGAAATGCTTTGTGTGCCACAGATACAGACTTTTTAATCTATGGGATTAATTCCCTTCCCTTCTTAATGCAGATAAAGCCTTCTTTTTTATGAAGGACTCAGCAATTAAGGAACCAGATAAAGTCAGTCTGTTAACAGTAGGCAATCCAAAGTGACCAAATACAGGCTGTTGAACACATTTCTGCTAAAACAAAAACGGCTGACTCAGAAATCAGCATGGATTTTGTAAATGCCTCGTACTACAAAACCACTCTGTTTATGAAAATCTTGACATATTCATTCTCATCCTCTCTCTCTCTTTCTCTATCTCTGTCTTATTCTTAGACAGAGATAGAGACAGAGAGATGCTGAGAATAAGTATGATTCAGAATTTTGAATACTTACTGGCACTTTTAAAATATGTAATTTTATTATTATGGCATCTCAATTGATTGCAATAACTGCATTAGTTCAAATCATTCCAAATTTGAGCTACTTCATGAGAAGATTAGGACGTTAATTGTTTTGGAATTAGAATAGTGAAAGGAAACAATCTTTAGGCAGGGTGGATTTATGATATAATACTAATTATGTCATTAACTTTACCTACAGAACCATTAGCACGGTCTAAAAAAAACCCCACAAAAAAAAAACAAAAGAAAACCCAAAACTAAAACCCAGGACAGTATAGTATTTCAGTGCACAATATTTGTTAGAAAAGCAATTTTATAGCTAAGTTGGAACAAATTTCATTATGCAGGTAAGTAGCAAGTAGCTAATTAATACAAACTTTAATGGTTGCATCTAGAAAATATCTGGAGATATAGCGGATTTTGTCCTGGGATTTTTGTGTGGCCCCAAGTAAATCTTTTAGCCTTTAGCTCAGTTTTTCCACTTGTAATTCATGGTATCATTTTTAGAATCACAAATTTAAGATAATGAGAAATGATCAGATGAATTTATTGGACAATATGCCTTTATATTTATTTTATGTAATTCTATTTTTACTAATGATGTTTCTGGATCTCAGATGGAGTGACTGGTTTGTGGTCTCATAGCTCATTGGAACTTTAGGGGTGAAGAGGGTCCTTCTTGACGCCAGTTTGGCTGACTTTCACAAGAACGGGGATTTCTCGGTGAAGGTGGGTGGTCCGGGCTGGGGTGGTGAGATTATTTACTCAATAGTCTCATCAGCAGCACCCCTCAACCCCGACTTGACCATCCCCACAATTCTCTCTAGATTCAGACTTCTCTGGCAGAACCCGAGTGACAGTGGAGGAGCTTCTGTCATGGCTGTTCCCGTGGGGTGGGTGCCCTGTGGTTCATTGCTGGGCTTTCTCACTGCCTCAGTCACCCCAGAGAAAGAGAAGCCATTTCTAGCTGCTGTTCTGTAAAACAAGATGATGGTGAAGAGGACATTCTGGGAAACTGACCGTTCTGTTTCTCCCATGTGCTAGGCCCTGTGCTGCTGCTCTGGGTTCTCACCATTGATAT
The DNA here is from genome assembly GCF_011764305.1 of Mustela putorius furo. Classification (NCBI taxonomy): domain Eukaryota; kingdom Metazoa; phylum Chordata; class Mammalia; order Carnivora; family Mustelidae; genus Mustela; species Mustela putorius. The sequence goes on from NW_025422021.1 coordinate 5,313,614, forward strand.
GGGTGCTACACGTGTCTAAAGGGTTAGCTGAGAGCACATCTAAGTATATTCTGCTCTAAGATGCTTCTCTCTCTCTCTCTTTTTTAAGGATTTTATTTGTTTATTTGACAGAGACACAGCGAGAGAAGAGAACATAAGCAGGGGGAGTAGGAGAACAGGCTTTCCGTGGAGCAGGGAGCAGATCCCAGGACCTTGGGATCATGACCTGAGCAGAAGGCAGGTCTGAGCTTTGACTGAGCCACCCAGGCACCCCAATGCTGCATTCTCTTGGAGTAAACTCACCACATTTTGTGTGAAGAGACCCAGACCCAGTTGTGGTTCTTCTATTCCCAGATCTGCTATTATTTGCAGCCTTGGGCTTAATCAGCTGAGCCTCCCCTGTAAGGAGAAGGGGATACTCCTATCTAGCTTCGGGCTACAGTGATCAGGAAAGAGACATCCCAGCTCCATTGTCTCTTGGTGGCATTTGGCCAAGGGGAAGTTACTCCGTGTACTCATCTATAAAATGAAGATAACAAAATGATATCTACCTCATACAGTTGTTAGGAAGATTGATCACATGTGAAACACTTAGAGCAACTCCTTGCACACAGTTACACATACATGTTAGCTATTAGAGTTATAATTTGTATAATATATAACTGTTAAAATATATATAATATATTATGACATATATATAGTTATAACATAAAACTGCTTTGAAAAAAAGAATTAGGGTAAATAATTATGTATTAGTACCTAAATAAGAATTGGATTTAAATTCATTTCTCATGGTGTGGGAATCCATCGATACTCAGTAGAAAGGACTTGTTCCAAATTTTACATCCTTTCCCTTTTCCTTTTTCTTTTTATTGTCGCTGTTTTTTCCTTCCCCTTACCTTCTATTTCTCTTCCATTCCCTGGAAAATGAAAAGTGATCTTGAAGGGGGAGGATGAAATTCTTTCTACTCCCCTGAAAGAAGAAGCTATAAAACGGCAATATAATAATGCTACCAATAAAAATAATATGTAGTCAAATCCGCAAACAGCAAAAACCAACTTAGCTCAGTGCTGTTTTTGGTGGGACCAATGAATGCCTACAAGTTTTCAGTGATTTCTGGAATTCAGAGCACAGTTCAGGTTCTATAGCAGTTAGGAAAAATTGTTGAGTGTGAGTGGGGAAGGTATTTCAAATGTTTCTCTGCCATGTATTTGTAAGATTAAAATGACACAGGTGTATTAGGTAAATAGATTAAAAGTCTGTTTAGCTGTGAATGAGATATTGGCTGGGCTGAATGCTCTGTACATGGACTATTGGGATCCTTATTTGAAGAGTGGGTATCGTAAAGGTGTACATTGGTGAAGCTCCTGCAGGGTGGGGGGTGTGTGTGACCAGGAGGCATTTGCATGGCTACCCCACCAGTACCTCATGTGTGGCTTCTGTCTCATTCACAAAGCAGACTCCTTGGAGGAGGACTCAGAAGGACCCTGCCCACTGTCTGTAATTAATGAATGGTTCTGTAGAGAGAAGAGAACTCTGAGACAACCAGGTGGTAGTTGATATCCATGGCCACCTCTACCCCAATCTGTCTAGCTGTCTATTTCTCTCTCTGTCTTATCTGTCTATCTGTCTATCCATGATCTATCCATCTGTCCATCATCGGTTATCTGTCTATCCATCCATCTTTCCATCTATGATCTCAGAATAAATTGAGTTCAAGGAGACTGTTGCAGGAATTGTCAAGAATCCACACTAAGTGAGGGGGATACTAAGTGCCTTAATCCACATTAAGAACAGACTGTCAAATGGGTTTGGACGGTTATTCTCAATGGACTGTAATATCCCTAACTTAGTGGAGAAATCACTTATTTGCATTGAGAAAGTCCTCATTAAAGCAATGTGACTTAACTGATAAGAACAAGTTCAGAAATTATACTAAGTTTGAGCAATAGTATACATATTTAAATTCCCCCAAGAATGTGTTTATGCAGAGAAGAGCAGCAATGGCCTATTGTACCCGTAACCTGTGCATTAAAGAGCCCCACAGTGCCCATTTACACAGCAGACCGTGGCCTGACTTCAGTGGCAATGAGCTGTGGACTGAACACTCACGGAGAGCTACCAGCATGTTCCCTTACTTGGTAGTAATCGCTCCAGAGGAACCCTTGCATGTACTTAGGAACCTGGTGTAACAAGCAGGGTGAAATGAATGCATTTCTGCCTAAACGTCTACAAAGTTGTTGTTGTTTTCCTTTAAGGGCTCATTTCTACTGGCATTAACTAAATGCACAAATTCCCAGAAACCTAACTTGAAAATGAGAGTTAAAATCTATACTAACAATGTTATTCAGAATTGAGTCATGTTATAATATACTATATATCATATATTGTCAAATATTGCTTTGGTCTGCAGACATAATTAATATAAGCTAGCCATTAATAGTATGATATATGATCCAGGGACCTTAAATATAACAAAATGCAACTAATATTTATCTCTAATGTGCTATAATCTTTATTCACATCACAAAGCATTAACAAAGGGTATATTTTTTAATGCTACACTCCCAAGGGTTTATTTGAACTTTTTTCTGGTTTAATTAGCTTATTCATTTTAATTAGAGTACAGTGCAACATTTACATGGTGTTTAATCTGAAAGCTAATCCTGTTTTCTTAAAAGATTAAGTACAGTAATAAATATAAAATAATGGTGGCTGTATCTCATAGGACTGGTACTTTGGCTACGTGAACAACTTCTGCTGGAAATAGCAGAAACATAGATTTTTTCTAGTATTCTTTTGTTAAGACATAAATGCCACAAGAATGGTTTTCTGACTAATTAGGAGCTTCCACAAGAGCCAGATTCCTGCCCTGTTCCCTGACACTGATGGATGGTCATATCTTTTGGATATGAGGAGGAAGTCCAAAACTTGCTCCAGTCATCCTACAGGCTATATTCATGTGTTTATGCACTGCCACCACGCCCCCCCCCCCGCCCCGCTGGAATTCTCCCCTCTCAAGCCCAGTTCGTCCCAATGAGGGAGTCTGACCTTTTGCTAGAGACCAACCTGTTTGGCAGCAGTGTTCTTAGCTCTTGCTAAGAGCTTGCTAAGTACCTAGCTCTTGCCTTTGCCTTTGGCAAATCCGTTGCCTATGTGGACAACCTGCACAGCGAGTCCCCTATCTCTCGGTTCCTTGACCTCTACATCGATAATGACTTTCTCTTCCACTCTGACATAGTTACTCACTTCTGTGGTTAGGCTCTAGCTTGTCATTGCCAGAGATGGCACTGCTTTGAAGTCACTTATTCAAACATGCTACTCTTCAACCCCTACTTCCTCTCCTTCCTGCCTCCACCACAGCAGAATTTCCCTAAGATTTCCAGTCCACCCTCCTCTCCATCTTCTCCACTCATTACTTTCTCCCCAATTTGCTTAAATTGCATGGTCATTTCAACCACTTTCTTGCGAATACCCTTGGTCCCCTTGCCCAATTCATTCCATAATAAAACTCCTGTATTAGACAAACCCAATCTTAGGCATTCACCTTCCCTGTGTCCATCCCCAGATGGAATCTTTTCCATCATTATTCAAACATGTTTCTTCTCTTCTTTTTTTTAGAGAGAGAGACAGAAAGTGTGAGCCCATCGGAGAGAGGCAGAGGGAGAGAGAGAATCCTAAGCAGGCTCCTTGCCCAGTGTGGAGCCCAATGTGGGGCTTAGTCTTACACCCCCAAGATCAAGACCTGAGCCAAAATCAAGAGTCAGACACTCAACTGACTGAGCCACCCAGAACCCCCTCAAATGTGCTTTTGTATCTTGTACTGAAAAGAGTTCTCCCTTAGCTTCATCTTCTCATCAATTGCCTCTTTCATAATTAAAATTCTAAGACTTGTACATACATAATTATTTCACTTTTTCATTTATTTGCTCTTTGTCCAGTTCCAATTTGGTTTTTACCTTTACCTCCCCACCAAAATTCCTCTTATGAAGGTTGTCAATCACTTTCATGTTATCAAATTTAATTGATGCTTTTTAGTGACATTCCATCCTACCTCACAGCAGCATTTGTCAAAACTGTCAATTACTGCCACTTTGAAATACTTTTTCTCCTGGCTTTAACAATACCACATTTAACTGGTTTTCTTCTATTTCTTTCTCCTTTCTTATCAACTCTGTCTTTGGGCTTCTCCTCTTCTGTCCAGACTTTACATGGGATAACTCAGAACTTGGTCCTGGGTTCTCTTATTTTCTCAAATTCTTGAGAAGTTTCATTCAAAAGTTCTAAAGATAAAAAATCCATTTATATGGAAAACACAAGTCCACATAAAGACTTGTACAGAAATGTTCATAGCAGCTTCATTCACAGTAGCCCCAAACTGGAAACAACCCCAAGTCCATCAATGGGTAAATGGATAAACAAAATGTGTTATCTATACAATGGAATACTATGCAGCAACAAAAAAGAATGAAAAACTGCTCTATACAACCTGGGTGAATCTCAAATGTATTGTGCTAAGTGAGAGAAGACTGACATAACTGGGTGATAGACATTGGGAAGAGTATGTGTTGTAAGGAGCACTGGGTATTATATAAGACTGATGAATCACAGACCTGTACCCCTGAAACAAATATTATATGTTAATTAATTGAATTTAAATTAAAAAAAGCCAATCAGCATTGCCTAAGGCCAGGGGCAGAGGGACAGACTGCAAGAGAGCACAGTGAAACCTTTCAGGATGATGGAAATGTTCTGTATCTTTATTTATTTATTTTTATATATTTTTTTATTATGTTATGTTAGTTACCATACAGTATGTCATTAGTTTTTGATGGAGTGTTCCATGATTCATTGATTGCATGTAACACCCAGTGCTCCCTGCAATCTGCCCCTTCTTAATAGCCATTACCAGGCTCACCTATCCCCCTACCCCCTCCCTTCTAAAACCCTCAGTTTGTTTCCCAGTGCAGTGGTTTCTTAGGGGTACACAGCAGTCAAAACTCAGGAAATCGAGTACTTAATAAAGTTGATTAAAAACTATATGTTGCCGGGGCGCCTGGGTGGCTCAGTGGGTTAAGCCGCTGCCTTCGGCTCAGGTCCTGGGATTGAGTCCCGCATCGGGCTCTCTGCTCAGCAGGGAGGCTGCTTCCTTCTCTCTCTCTCTGCCTGCCTCTCAGTGTACTTGTAATTTCTCTCTGTTAAATAAATAAATAAAATCTTTAAAAAAAAAAACAAAACTATATGTTGCCAAGGCTTGAATTTATGTCTTTGACATAGATCTCTCTTGTAAGCTTCAGACTGTAGATTAAACTAGTTATGTGATATCACCATTTTGATATTTCATAGGAATTTCAAACTGAAGTATAAAACTGAATCCTGGATTTTTTCTCCCACAGGCTTCATGTGCTGGCCCCCCCTGAGGAAACTGGTATCTCAAGGAGACCTCAGAATACAGGGGCTTAAATAAACCAGGATTTTATTTCCGTCTCACAGGACCAGTAGAGATGGGAGAACCAGGGCTGGTACTGTGACTCTGCCATCCTAACCCCAGGATTCCATTTCTGGTTGTAGGGATGCTTCAATTCTCATCATATCCCAGCCAGCAGGGGGCAGGGAGAGGGTCAAAGAAGGGCCCGTACATTTCTTTTTCAGAGGCATAACCAGAAGTGTCAAATGGCCATACCTTATAACAAAGGAGGCTGGAAAATATTATCTTTTTTTAATTTTTAATTTTTAATTTTTTATAAACATATAATATATTTTTATCCCCAGGGGTACAGGTCTGTGAATCGCCAGATTCACATACTTCACAGCACTCATCAAAGCACATACCCTCCCCAATGTCCATAATCCCACTCCCCTTCTCCCAACCCCCTTCCCCCCAGCAACCCTCAGTTTGTTTTGTGAGATTAAGAGTCACTTATGGTTTGTCTCCCTCCCAATCCCATCTTGTTTCATTTATTCTTCTCCTACCCACTTAAGTCCCCATGTTGCATCACCACTTCCTCATATCAGGGAGATCATATGATAGTTGTCTTTCTCCGCTTGACTTATTTCACTAAGCATAATATGCTCTAGTTCCTTCCACGTTGTTGCAAATGGCAAGATTTCATTTCTTTTGATGGCTGCATAGTATTCCATTGTGTATATATACCACATCTTCTTGATCCATTCATCTGTTGATGGACATCTAGGTTCTTTCCATAGTTTGGCTATTGTGGACATTGCTGCTATAAACATTCGGGTGCACGTGCCCCTTCGGATCACTATGTTTGTATCTTTAGGGTAAATGCCCAGTAGTGCAATTGCTGGGTTGTAAGGTAGCTCTATTTTCAACTTTTTGAGGAACCTCCATGCTGTTTTCCAGAGTGGCTGCACCAGCTTGCATTCCCACCAACAGTGTAGGAGGGGTCCCCTTTCTCCGCATCCCCGCCAGCATCTGTCATTTCCTGACTTGTTAATTTTTAGCCATTCTGACTGGTGTGAGGTGATACCTCATTGTGGTTTTGATTTGTATTTCCCTGATGCCGAGTGATATGGAGCACTTTTTCATGTGTCTGTTGGCCATATGGATGTCTTCTTTGCAGAAATGTCTCTTCATGTCCTCTGCCCATTTCTTGATTGGATTATTTGTTCTTTGGTTGTTGAGTTTGCTAAGTTCTTTATAGATTTTGGACACTAGCCCTTTATCCAATATGTTGTTTGCAAATATCTTCTCCCATTCTGTCAGTTGTCTTTTGGTTTTGTTAACTGTTTCCTTTGCTGTGCAAAAGCTTTTGATCTTGATAAAATCCCAATAGTTCATTTTTGCCCTTGCTTCCCTTGCCTTTGGCGATGTTCCTAGGACGATGTTGCTGTGGTTGAGGTCGAAGAGGTTGCTGCCTGTGTTATCCTCAAGGATTTTGATGGATTCCTTTCTCACATTGAGGTCCTTCATCCATTTTGAGTCTATTTTCGTGTGTGGTGTAAGGAAATGGTCCAATTTCATTTTTCTGCATGTGGCCATCCAATTTTCCCAACACCATTTATTGAAGAGCCTGTCTTTTTTCCATTGGACATTCTTGCCTGCTTTGTCGAAGATTAGTTGACCATAGAGTTGAGGGTCTATTTCTGGGTTCTCTATTCTGTTCCATTGATCTATGTGTCTGTTTTTGTGCCAGTACCATGCTGTCTTGATGATGACAGCTTTGTAATAGAGCTTGAAGTCCAGAATTGTGGTGCCACCAACTTTGGCTTTCTTTTTCATTATTCCTTTGGCTATTCGAGGTCTTTTCTGGTTCCATATAAATTTTAAGATTATTTGTTCCATTTCTTTGAAAAAGAGGGATGGTACTTTGATAGGAATTGCATTAAATGTGTAGATTGCTTTAGGTAGCATAGACATTTTCACAATATTTATTCTTCCAATCCAGGAGCATGGAACATTTTTCCATTTCTTTGTGTCTTCCTCAATTTCTTTCATGAGTACTTTATAGTTTTCTGAGTATAGATTCTTAGCCTCTTTGGTTAGGTTTATTCCTAGGTATCTTATGGTTTTGGGTGCAATTGTAAATGGGATTGACTCCTTAATTTCTCTTTCTTCTGTCTTGTTGTTGGTGTAGAGAAATGCAACTGATTTCTGTGCATTGATTTTATATCCTGACACTTTACTGAATTCCTGTACAAGTTCTAGCAGTTTTGGAGTGGAGTCTTTTGGGTTTTCCACGTATTGTGTCATATATCATCTGTGAAGAATGAGAGTTTGACTTCTTCTTTGCCGATTTGGATGCCTTTAATTTCCTTTTGTTGTCTGATTGCTGAGGCTAGGACTTCTAGTACTATGTTGAATAGTAGGGGTGATAATGGACATCCCTGCCGTGTTCCTGACCTTAGTGGAAAAGCTTTCAGTTTTTCTCCATTGAGAATGATATTTGCGGTGGGTTTTTCATAAATGGCTTTGATAATATTGAGGTATGTGCCCTCTATCCCTACACTTTGAAGAGTTTTGATCAGGAAGGGGTGATGTACTTTGTCAAATGCTTTTTCAGCATCTATTGAGAGTATCATATGGTTCTTGTTCTTTCTTTTATTGATGTGTTATATCACATTGATTGATTTGCAGATGTTGAACCAACCTTGCAGCCCTGGAATAAATCCCACTTGGTCGTACTGTTGAATCCTATTGGCTAGTATTTTGGTGAGAATTTTCACATCTGTGTTCATCAAGGATATTGGTCTGTAATTCCCTTTTTTGATGGGATCCTTGTCTGGTTTTGGGATCAAGGTGATGCTGGCCTCATAAAATGAGTTTGGAAGTTTTCCTTCCATTTCTATTTTTTGGAACAGTTTCAGGAGAATAGGAATTAGTTCTTCTTTAAATGTTTGGTAGAATTCCCCTGGGAAGCCGTCTGGCTCTGGGCTTTTGTTTGGAGATTTTTAATGACTGTTTCATTCTCCCTACTGGTTATGGGTCTGTTCAGGCTTTCTATTTCTTCCTGGTTCAGTTGTGGTAGTTTATATGTTTCTAGGAATACATCCATTTCTTCCAGATTGTCAAATTTGTTGGCATAGAGTTGCTCATAGTATGTTCTTATAATTGTTTGTATTTCTTTGGTGTTAGTTGTCAGCTCTCCTCTTTCATTTATGATTTTATTTATTTGGGTCCTTTCTCTTTTCTTTTTGATAAGTCTGACCAGGGGTTTATCAATTTTATTAATTCTTTCAGAGAACCAGCTCCTAGTTTCGTTGATTTGTTCTGTTGTTTTTTTGGTTTCTATTTCATTGATTTCTGCTCTGATCTTTATGATTTCTTTTCTCCTGCTGGGTTTAGGGTTTCTTTCTTGTTCTTTCTCCAGCTCCTTTAGGTGTAGGGTTAGGTTGTGTACCTGAGACCTTTCTTGTTTCTTGAGAAAGGCTTGTACCACTATATATTTTCCTCTCAGGACTACCTTTGTTGTGTCCCACAGATTTTGAACTGTTGTGTTTACATTATCATTTGTTTCCATGATTTTTTTCAATTCTTCTTTAATTTCCTGGTTGACCCATTCATTCTTTAGAAGGATGCTGTTTAGTCTCCATGTATTTGGGTTCTTTCCAAACTTCCTCTTGTGGTTGAGTTCTAGCTTCAGAGCATTGTGGTCTGAAAATATGCAGGGAATGATCCCAATCTTTTGATACTGGTTGAGTCCTGATTTAGGACCGAGGATGTGGTCTATTCTGGAGAATGTTCCATGTGCACTAGAGAAGAATGTGTATTCTGTTGCTTTGGGATGAAATGTTCTGAATATATATCTGTGATGTCCATCTGGTCCAGTGTGTCATTTAAGGCCTTTATTTCCTTGCTGATCTTTTGCTTGGATGATCTGTCCATTTCATTGAGGGGAGTGTTAAAGTCCCCTACTATTATTGTATTATGGTTGATGTGTTTCTTTGATTTTGTTATTAATTGGTTTATATAGTTGGCTGCGCCCATGTTGGGGGCATAGATATTTAAAATTGTTAGATCTTCTTGTTGGACAGACCCTTTGAGTATGATATAGTGTCCTTCCTCATCTCTTATTAGAGTCTTTGGCTTAAAATCTAATTGATCTGATATGAGGATTGCCACTTCTGCTTTCTTCTGATGTCCATTAGCATGATAAGTTCTTTTCCACCCCCTCACTTTAAATCTGGAGGTGTCTTCGGGCTTAAAATGAGTTTCTTGGAGGCAACATATAGATGGGTTTTGTTTTTTTATCCATTCTGATACCCTGTGTCTTTTGGTTGGGGCATTTAGCCCATTAACATTCAGGGTAACTATTGAGAGATATGAATTTAGTGCCATTGTATTGCCTGTAAGGTGACTTTACTGTATATTGTCTCTGTTCCTTTCTGATCTACCACTTGTAGGCTCTCTCTTTGCTTAGAGGACCCCTTTCAAGATTTCCTGTAAAGCTGGTTTGGTGTTTGCAAATTCTTTCAGTTTTTGTTTGTCCTGGAAGCTTTTAATCTCTCCTTCTATTTTCAATGATAGCCTAGCTGTATATAGTATTCTTGGCTGCATGTTTTTCTCATTTAGTGCTCTGAATATATCATGCCAGCTCTTTCTGGCCTGCCAGGTCTCTGTGGATAAATCTGTTGCCAATCTAATATTTTTACCATTGTATGTTACAGACTTCTTTTCCCAGGCTGCTTTCAGGATTTTCTCTTTGTCACTGAGACTTGTAAATTTTACTATTAGGTGACGGGGTGTGGGCCTATTCTTATTGATTTTGAGGGGTGTTCTCTGCACCTCCTGAATTTTGATGCTCGTTCCCTTTGCCATATTGGGGAAATTCTCCCCAATAATTCTCTCCAGTATACCTTCTGCTCCCCTCTCTCTTTCTTCTTCTTCTGGAATCCCAATTATTCTAATGTTGTTTCATCTTATGGTGTCACTTATCTCTCGAATTCTCCCCTCGTGGTCCAGTAGCTGTTTGTCCCTCTTTTGCTCAGCTTCTTTATTCTCTGTCATTTGGTCTTCTATATCACTAATTCTTTCTTCTGCCTCATTTATCCTAGCAGTGAGAGCCTCCATTTTTGATTGCACCTCATTAATAGCTTTTTTGATTTCAACTTGGTTAGATTTTAGTTCTTTTATTTCTCCAGAAAGGGCTTTTATATCTCCCGAGAGGGTTTCTCTAATATCTTCCATGCCTTTTTCGAGCCCGGCTAGAACCTTGAGAATTGTCATTCTGAACTCTAGATCTGACATATTACCAATGTCTGTATTGATTAGGTCCCTAGCCTTCGGTACTGCCTCTTGTTCTTTTTTTTGTGGTGAATTTTTCCACCTTGTCATTTTGTCCAGATAAGAGTATATGAAGGAGCAAGTTAAATACTAAAAGGGTGGCAACAACTCCAGGAAAATATGCTTTAACCAAATCAGAATAGATCCCAAATCATGAGGGGGGAGAAAGGGGATAAAAAGAGGTTCAGAAAGAAAGAAAGAAAAAAAAAAGGAAAGAAAGAAAAGAATTAAAAAAAGAAATTGAATAAAGAATATATTGAATATATGAATAAAGGGTATAAAAAAGAAAAAAATATATATATTAGATAAACTAGTTTAAAAAACGTTAAAAAAGAAAGGGTAAAAGTTAGAAAAATTTGAGCAGAAGAAGAGAAAAAAAATAAAAAAGAAAAAAAATTAAATTAACTGTAAGACTAAAGAATCATAGGGAGAAAGCCATGAGTTCCGTGTTTTGCTTCTCCTCCTCTGGAATTCTGCTGCTCTCCTTGGTATTGAAACTGCACTCCTTGGTAGGTGAACTTGGTCTTGGCTGGATTTCTTGTTGATCTTCTGGGGGAGGGGCCTGTTGTAGTGATTCTCAAGTGTCTTTGCCCCAGGCAGAATTGTACTGCCCTTACCAGGGGCCGGACCCAGTAATCCGCTCCGGTTTGCTTTCAGGAGCTTTTGTTCCCTGAGCACTTTCAGTAGAGTTCCGGAGGACGGGAATACAAATGGCGGCCTCCTGGTCTCCAGCCCGGAGGAGCCGAGAGCCCGGGGCCCCACTACTCAGTGCACCCTCAGAGAACAGTGCCCAGTAACTCCCGTCTGCCTGACCTCTGGCCACGCTCCGAGCTCACCGATCCTGCGACCGGGTCAAGGTACCCCCGAGTGTGAGCTTGCTGTTGGCTCTGTCTCTGTAGCCAGCTTCCCTGTTATAATACCTGTAAGCTCTGCGACACTCAGACACCCCTGATCCTTCTGTGACCCTGTGGGACCTGAGGCCACGCTGTCCCCGCATGGGCTTCGCCCTGGTTTAGCCTCTGGAGCGATGTCCCTCATCGGAACAGACTTTTACAAGTCCTGATTTTGTGCTCCGTTGCTCCGCCACTTGCCGGGAGCCAGCCCCTCCCCCCGGGGTCTATCTTCCCCGTCGCTTTGGATTCACTTCTCCACCAGTCCTAACCTTTCAGAAAGTGGTTGTTTTTCTGTTTCTAGAATTGCTGTTCTTCTTTTCTTTGATCTCCCGATGTATTTGTAGGTGTTTGCAATCTTTAGATAAGCTATCTAGCTGATCTCTGGCTAGCTGAAGTAGTCTCAGCCTGCTACTTCTCCACCATCTTGACTCCTCCTGGAAAATATTATCTTTATGTGATCATGTGTTCAGCTAAAATTTTCTATGGTAGAGGGGAGAATTGCTGTCAAGAGACAGGGCTTCTGGCTTTCTTGAGGGTGTGCAGAGACTTGGGCAAATGTGTTTTTGTGGGACTCCATCTCCTTATGCAATTCAATTAAAAATGTGTTACAAAATCCTTGGGCCTGTGTGAAGTAAAGTGATTTGTTGATGAAGATTACGTAATGGGTATAGAAGAGGGACTTGTGTATGTGTCCATTATCTAGTCAGTGCACATATCCAGGCATCTCTTCATGTTCTTTATCATTAATTGCATTGTTCCTTGCTGATTTCTTATTTCTCATGCGATAAAGAAGTAGCAATACTATTATTACAATGACGTGGCTCTTCAGAACTTTCGCATTGCAACAGTGTACATCTTCTTGCTGCTGGGGCACTTTAATACCATTCTTGTTAGTGCTGGTTATATCATTACTCATGATATGGCATCATCCCCCCTGGCACAGTTGAATACTGGCTTCCAGTGCCTCTCAGACTGTACTGAGACTGTGTGTGTTTCCTTGATGACCACAAATGCAAGTCTTACCCAGAGTACATGGGGAAATGCAAACAATTATTTTCTTGTAGCTTTAAATTTTCATTCTTAAATTTATGGCATGAATGTAGAACAGCACATCTTCCAACCAGGTCTTTTCTTGAACTCTTCAAGTTGGAATCATTGTGTTCATTAGAATGTGATCTCTAACAATGTTGACTGCTCTCTGCAGGGAATGGGGGTGAAGGGTCCATGGGCAGAGAGGAGCAGTCCACTTGCAAAAGAAATGTCCATTCTTCATCCAGCACAGCTAAAGATTGACATGAGATAGTATGGCCTCTCCACATCCACTGAGGGCAAGAGAAGACATTGCTTGGAAGGATGTGTTGTCATTGGGGAACAATGGTCTTGAAGGCCCTCAGTGGGGATAGACAGTCCTCTGGCCCAGTGGGCTTCAGATGTCCTTTTCCCCCCATTCTTGGTGTAGGTCCTGGGATGCAGTGTGCTTTCCTCTACTTGAAAAAGCAGCAACCAGTCACCTTTTGCCCCGCTGCTCTTTTCTCTAGAAGATAGATACAGTGTTCTCAATCAACTGGACTCCCAGCCGACTTTGAAGATAAACATCCAGTTCCCTCAAAGGGAAAGGTGAAGGGATAACAAGAGGAAGCTGTAAGCTTCCAGAAAGGAGTAGCTGGAAGTTCTCACGATCATGATTCCTAGGCTGTATACTGTTAGAGTATTGTAACTGGAAGTACTTTTGGACTCTTAACTCTTTTTTTAAAAAGATTTTTATTTATTTATTTGACAGAGCGAGATCACAAGTAGGCAGAGAGGCAGGCAGAGAGAGAGGGGGAAGCAGGCTCGCTGCTGAGCAGAGAGCCCAAGGTGGGGCTTGATCCCAGGACCCTGAGACCATGACCTGAGCTGAAGGCAGAGGCTTAACCCACTGAGCCACCCGGGTGCCCCTGGACTCTGAACTCTTAATTTTAATTTCTAAAATTACTTACTCTTGATTTCTAATGTTGAAGTTTCTCAAACCATTCTAAGCACAGAAACCTTTGTTAGCTCCTTAGGGAAGTACTTTCCAGTCTTGGCCAATAAGTCTTGGCAGAAGCAAAGCTGTCATCTTATCTCTAGTGAACAGGGTGTAGTTCTGAGGCCCATCACACCACCTCCCACCACTTTCCACTGGATGGTGGCCTCATATGGTTTCTTTTTAATTTTTTTTAATTTTTAAAATTTTAATTCCAGTTTAGTTAACATGCAGTGATATCTTAGTTTTAGGTGTACAACATAGTGATTCAACACTTCCATATATCACCCAGTGCTCATCACAAGTGCCCTCCTTAGTCCCCATCACCTAGTTCACCAATCCCCCTCCCCACTTCCGCTCTGGTAGGAGTCAATGCAACAAGACTGATGAAATCTATCATCTGTTACATCTTTATAGTCATTATCACATGGTACCTCACAGCATCATCATGGGAGAATGATGATTTTCTCAATTTTAAAGATGAACAAAAGGAGATGCAGAAAGATTAAATTATTTCCCAAAGTGTGTTTGACTCCAAAGAACTCAGTGTTTCTAGCTCAGTTGTTCTCTCAAGGGGAAGGAATGAAACACAGTTATGGGTGTCTGGCTGGCTCAGTTGTTAAGTGTCTGCCTTTGGCTCAGGTCATGACCCTGTGGTCCTGGGATCGAACCCCACATCAGGCAGGGATCCCTGCTTAGCAGGAAGTCTGCTTCTCTCTTTCCCACTCCCCCTGCTTGTGTTCCCTCTCTCACTGTCTGTGAAATAAATGAACAAACTCTTTAAAAAAACAAAAACAAAAACACAGTTATGCATCTTATTCTGATGCCACCAGAGACACTGGTTTGGAGAAATTTTGATGAGCCAGTGCCAAGTTTCTGTCTCATAGGCTACTTGTTCATGGAGGTTGTGAGCTGCAAGAGGAAATATACCTCCTTAGGAGATTAAGCTGGACACAGCCTGGCCATCTGCTCTCTTGGCAGGGGCTCACATAGCCTGTCTTTATGGATAAGGGAGATGGAGAAGGGCATGTCACTGGCCAACAGTGCTGCTGGCAGTGAGGCACCGAGGCAGACAGACTGCTAGGGCCCTGACTGCTGTCGACATCTTAGAGTCCGTGGAGTAGACCTAATGTCTTGAAGGAAAGGGAAGGAGAGAAGTCTTGATAGCAGTACAGCTCCAGTGGTGGAAGGAGACCCCATTTGGCCAAACAACTCTGCTAGGTATCATGCTAGGTGCTGTGGCTAGAGCAATAAACAAGAGAGTATGGGGGGGGGGACAGAAGGACATTAGGTATATATTCATGCACATGATTATTTAATTATAATTGTGATTAATTCTATGATGAAGAAGTAGAGTGATTTTTAAAAAATATATTTATTTTAGAGAAAGAGAGTGAGTGAGCACAAGCAGGAGGGGCAGAAGAGGAAGAGACAATCCCAAGCCACTTCTCACTGAGTGTAGAGCCCCGCATGGGGTTCAATCCCACAATACTGAGATCGCGACTTGAGCAGAAACTAAGAGTCAGATGTTTAACTGACTATGCCACCCAGGTGTCCCAGGAAAGTGTTCTTTGATAGTTGTAGTGGGGAGGTCTAAGTCTGGGTGTGGAGTAGGTTTCAGGGAAGTCTTTCCTTGAGAAAATGACATCTGTAACAAACCCTAAGTGTTGTTCATCACACACCCTAGAGATTGTTTCCCAAATACCCAATTTCCCTTTCCTCTTTCCTTTGAGGACTCCCATCCTCCATTTTAATTTTTATATGTCCAGCTTCCTCTGTCTAGCCACGTTCATCAGGGAAGTTGGCTCCAGAATATAGGTCTTGATTGATCTGAGGTAATAAGGATAGTTTTCGTGGTTTTGCCATTGACGGGTTTAGGTATGTGGTAAGTTAGAGCACGTGATTAGTTAACCCACGTGCTATAATTCTGGCTATTGAGACCAAAGAGAAGTGCTAGAGGACTTTTGGGAATGGTCTCCTTGCTTTTTACAAAGCAGAAGTGA
This sequence comes from Mustela putorius furo, assembly GCF_011764305.1. NCBI lineage: Eukaryota > Metazoa > Chordata > Mammalia > Carnivora > Mustelidae > Mustela > Mustela putorius. The sequence continues at coordinate 5,329,242 of NW_025422021.1, forward strand.
TTCTGCCTCTGGATGTTGTCATGTCAGGTGACCTTGAGTGGAATTCCCTTGAGGCCAAAGCCCACTCACTAAAGGCAGAGCAAGAAGATGAAAAAATTCCTGGTTTTTGTTAGCTTTCTTAAGTTGATAAACTAACTGTGGAGCATCCCTTGCTTTGGATTTCTTGATGTGTTTCTTACTATGTGAGCCAGTCAAGTTTGCATTCCTGATATTTCCACCTCAAAAGATACAAGAGTTATCCAGGCAATGAGTGTGAGTGAAGAGGACCACTCCAGACAGAAAAGCAATGCATGTGAAGCTGTGAGGTGGAATTAGAAGGTAGTTCAATGTGGCTGAAGAGCAGTGAGTGAGGAGGAGTGGAGTTAAGATGAAGCTGGAGAGTTGGCACAGGCCAGATTGCACCATTGTCATCCTTGGGCATTAGCTAATAAAATTTATTTATTTATTTATTTATTTATTTATAGATTTTATTTATTTATTTGACACAAAGAGAGAGAGATCACAAGTAGGCAGAGAGTCAGACAGAGAGAGAGGGAGAAGCAGGCTCCCCGCTGAGCAGAGAGCCTAATGCAGGGCTTGATTCCAGGACTCTGAGACCATGACCTGAGCCAAAGGCAGAGGCTTTAACCCACTGAGCCACCCACGAGCCCCTAGCTAATAATAATTTATATTTGGACTCCTTATAGGCATATCTAGGTTTATAATTCTTATTTTTTTCTTTTTAGATGACTCCAACAGAATGCTGGATGAATCTTACTTTTACTTCCAGATAGTGGAGAATGGGAATACTTATGTTTCTTAATGGTCTACAATATGAATGAAATTCACTAGTAATTACTTAGTTCTCTAACTTACTTGGCTTATGTAACTATAGCGTGAAGTGGTTTCTATATTGTTTCTCCTGAGCTTGCCATCTAGCGGGACTGCTTGAAGTTTACCCACTCGCGGTGGGCTTGAATTGGGTCCTCAGCACATAAGCATTTTGGGCAATACTTCAGAGAGTAGTTACTCTGGCTGTGTTTGTTATTATGAAGCTGGAGATCTTCAAATTCTTTGAACTAGAATATGGGCATTCTATAAGGTAATAAGGAGGAAGTTCATCTGCTCTGGCAGAACAGTTCCTTTGTGGTCTCAGCATGTGGAAGAGGCCCAGGGGACTAGCAGGGCCAAATGTATCTACTGGGGGTGTGGCCTCTAACAAGCTGAATTAACTGACACAAGCAACTTGTCTGCTCAGCTCAACCTTGCCCATTGTTTTTAGCTCTTCTTTGCATTTGTAGGGTCTTTGCATATTTCTTACCAGACTCCTGTGGCTGTCTGTGTCTGCTGGCAGGGCAGCCTCCTCTGAATGTTAGCCTATAAGATTTGGACCCTAAATTCCAAAAGCTCAGGTTTTGGAAGCAGATGCCACCTGACAGCTGGATGAACTTGAGCACATTATGTTTACTCATCTGTAAGATGATAGCAATGATGGTACGTAACTCATAGAAATGTTCTGATCAAAGGAAGTAACCTACTGTGCTCAGCACAGTGCAGATTCTAGGCTATGATAGTAATTATTTAAAATCATTCTTGCTCATCCTCTCTACCATCAGTATCTGTGGTTTGGGTCCTGATCCTCCTATGAATGCAGTGCATAGACCTTCTCACCTTAGCCATTGTCTTGGTTAATACAGCACCACAACGCAACTGTTTACTGAGCTATGTCCCAGGCCCTGTAAAGCAGCAACAGCAACAATAACAAATGCCACAGCTTTCAGAGATTGCAGACCAGAAGGAATACCTCGGCTTCACCATTTATTTCTCACAGTCAGATTTAATCCAAGAATATGATTGTGTTTGTTAGTCTGAATTTTAAAAATGATGACTCTAAAGATATTTTAAAAAGTCTCCTTGCAAAAATATTTAATATTTTGAATTGTGCTGTGTGATAGATATGTGAAACCACTTAAATCTACAGAGTCATGACGAGTGCCACTTCGTATTCAGAAGCAGTGATATTTCCCCCCATATATGGACCCTTCTGGGATGTTTCCAGCATAAGTACAGCTCTGAGCAAACCATGCTTTGCAAAGCTAGTTATTTGTTTTACTTCTGCCAGAATATTGAAAGTTTGCCTGGTGAACATTCCCTGAAATCAAAATGACTTATTATCAGGCTTCCTTTGCTTTTGATCCTGCTGCAGGATGGTGTGTTTTCCTAATGAGGCAGAATCTCTCGTTAAGTTCAGGAAACAGGATATAAGGATAAGTCAATTGACTCAATTTATGGACATAATAAAACGGTCCCTATTACCTTCAGCAGTCAAGGCAAGACAAGGTGAAACACAGTGTTGTAAAGTTATTATGACAAAATAGTTTAGTATTTACCTGACCAAATAAAGTGAAAATACTGCATTTATTTTTGAAGCGGCATTTCAGACATTATGACCTAAAATTAATAGTGGTAGACGACCATTTATCCTGTCGCACTGGGATATTGCAGAGTTCACTCAAAGCCAGGAATATCTGCTATTAAATCATGGCAATCTAAAAACATTTTTTGAAGTATTTCCTTGTGTCTGCTCTATGTCTACTGTTGGCCCCACTGAGCCAGTGTTAACAGCTAAGGCATTTCTTTTTCCATCTTGCAATATAATTAAAAACAAATTTAGAAGCAGAATAGATGTTTTGTATGTTAGAGCCCTGTTAGTTTTGGGGAAGGCATTGGCAATGCACACAGCTGTTCCTGACAATTATAAACTCGGAAAAGAAAAAGAGAGAGGACAGAAACCAAATTGACCAAATATGGTTGCTTTTGTCTTCCAGTAGGAAACAAGTCCTTGGGGTGGCCATAGGAAAAATAGATGTAAATCAAATGTTTTTAATCTGCTGAATTTTAAAAGAGATGGACATAAGCCTTAAGGGGTATATAAAGTTTCAAGTCACTGAAAGATATCTAAGGGATACATATAATATTAGTATCTTATGAAAATACTTGAGGTTTGGGCTAAATCTCAGTGTATTTCTTTTTTTTTTTGTTGTTGTTGTTGTTGTTAATTTCTAGGCTCTAGATTCTGAAGTTTAAAGTAATTTTATGTTTCTGGATGAAAATGGGACTATGACTCTGAGTAAGGTAAGCAAGACTGTGGACATTGAACAAACATGAAAAAGCCTTAAGTTTTATTTTGAGTATCTAATAATATGTTTGCATATGTTGATTGTGAGTTGCAGAGTGACCAGTCCTAAGAACCTGCAAGTTTTTGCTTGCTATCACCCATATTAGGCCTCTTCTTGACAACTCAGAAATTGCATCTGGCCATGCTCCCTTCTCCCACTCCCACTCCAATCTGTTTTACCCTGCATGGCTTTTTAAAAATTTATTGTTCTATCCTCTTTGAGCATTCTGCCTAATTTACTTTTTATGTTTAGTATTAATTGTTTGCCTCCCCGCACCCCCATATAAAGCCTGGATCTTTGACTCATTCACCAATTTACCTTGAGTATCCAGAATAATGCCTGGCACATAGTAGGTGCTCAGTAAATATTTGTTGAATGAATGAATCATATCCTCCTTTTGCATAAAACATGATAATCATATTCATGTTCTGTGATTAAGTATAACTTCTTTCTTTCTTTTGATGGGGGGAGAAGGGGCAGAAGGAGAGGGAGAGAGAGAATCTTAAGCAGGGTCCACCCCCAGCATGGAGCCCAGCATGGCCTTGGTCTCACAATCCTGAGATCATGACCTGAGCCAAAATCAAGAGTTGGACTCTTAACCAGCTGAGCTATCCAGGGGTTCCATAAAGTGTAACTTCTTTATGTGACATGTATGATCCATATTCATTTTAAATATCCAAGTATATTTCTTTTCATTTTTCTCCTGAATGGTTCCAGCTCTACCATACTATGGCCTTCTTGCTTGTGGGTTTTTACACATGCTGATTCTTTTGCTGGATTTCTCTTTGTCCTCTTTCTTCTTGGATAACTCTAAGAGTTTAGAACTCAAATTTCGATGTTTGTTGTCCCCCCCACACCTCCCAAGAAGCTTTGTCTGGGCTTCCAAGTCTGTGTTAAGAGCCCCTCCTGTATATCCTAAAGCATGGTATACTTCCCTTATAGCAAGCTTATATTATGTTGATTACTATGGAATGATTATCTTTCTTTTTCTCCTTTAACTTGTCAACTCTGTCAGGGTGAGAGCCAGGCTGCCTTATTCATAGTATTCTTCATGTAAAATGTGTTGCTCAGCACCATGTAGGAGGCTCATTGTATTTGTTTTGAATCAGTGAATCAACATGAAAGGAGAAGTGTGTCTCCCACATCCTGCCCAGGAAGACTGGGGAAGACTGGCTCAATACCCTTCCCTAATGCATTTTGACTCTTTCTAGGGTCTTGTCGCTTCTAGCCCCTATTTCTTTTTGTCCCTTAATTTTGTATGGTATAGTGGTTAAGTGTATGGTCCTGGAACTCCATCATCTAAGTTCCTCCTAGATCTTCATTGAGCTGATCATCCCCTCAAGGACAGAATGAAGATTAGCTCCAGAAATGTATCACATTGAACCAGAGTGAAGAAATACATGCAAAAACTTCTCCTCATTTAAAGGAATCCAGGGCATGCTTGGGTTATGTAGGAGGGAATCATGCTTGATACAATTTCCTGAATGTATTTGTGTGTGGCTCCAGTCTACTCCAAACCAAATCTTGTTGACACTAGAGAGGTATAGTCAGGGGTTCCTTTTGTCAATCAAATGAGGGTGTTAAACATAAAAAATAGTCCTCCATGTGACACCTGAACTGTGTATAAATGTACCCTGGGTATATATATATATATTTTTTTTAAGATTTCATCTATTCACTTGACCGACAAAGATCACAAGCAGGCAGAGAGGCAGGCAGAGAGAGAAGAGAAAGCAGACTCCCCTTGGAGCAGAGAACCTGATGTGGGGCTCGATCCCAGGACCCTGAGATCATGACCTGAGCTGAAGGCAGAGGCCTAACCCAACAAGCCACCCAGGCACCCCCTGTGTATTATTATTATTATTTTTAAAAAGATTTTATTTGTTTATTTGACAGAGAGAGAGAGAGAGGGAACACAAGCAGTGACAGAGGGAGAGAGAGAAGGAGCCTGATGTGGGACTGGATCCCAGGACCCCGAAATCATGACCTGAGCCAAAGGCCAAAGGCAGACATTTAACACCTGGGCTACCCAGGCAGGCCCCCTCCCCCAATGTATCTTTTTAAAAATAAAATTCATTCAAATTATGTTGTGTTTCTTTGTATTGTTAACAATGTATCAGAATTGGATTTTTTTTCTCCATCTGAACATACTATAAACTTGAAAGAGTATTGTGATATCAAGCACTTTAACGAAAGTCTCAGAGAAACTGCTGTGGGTGGGTTTTTCAGGTGTTGGAGTACATTCAGTAATGTCTTTTCATATTTTGTTCTCTAGAAATAAAACTGTGGCGTTGATAAAACGACAACAACGAATCCCACCCTTGCCATTTACAGGCCTGTTGACGTCTCTCTGTCCCCTCAACTGTAAAGTGGGAATGATTATGATAATAATAGCTCCTACTTTATGATACCTTGGAAGGATTCATTTTGTACTTGTAACCTACAGAGTTTAAGGCACAGTAGGTCTCAGTAAGATTGATTGATTGATTGATTGATTTTAGAGATGGAGGAAGGAAGAGGGAGAAGGGGGGAGATAGAGATAGAGAAAGAAAGAGAGAGAGAGAGAGAGAGAGAGAGAGAGAGAGAGAACGAATGAGTAGAAGGAGGGCTGAGGCCGGAGGAGAGAATCCCAAGTGGACTCCTGTGGAGCGCGGAGACACTCGTGCGGGGCTGGATCTCGCGAGAACAGAACTCACAGCCCAATCTCGCGGGGCTGAGATTACGACCTGAGCAGAAAGCAGCCGAGAACCCGACCGCTCCATGTAGGCGTCCCGGGTCTTCGTTTAAGTTTTAACTTTCCCAATCAACTACGTTAACAAGGCTCTTGCATTTAGCAGAGTTTGCACTGAAGGTTTGCGGGTCCCAAGGTCATACCAGAGCGGATAAGTGGAGGCATCCCTGTGGGGCCAAGTCCGCTGGTCCTTTGCACCATCAGGATGTCTGCCCAGCTGAGCGCCTGTTCCTGTGCTTTTCCACAGCCCACACCCTCTGCCCTTCTCGGCACCATGGCCGCTGGAAATGCGCAATTCCTCCCTGTGTCTCTTTGCAGGACACTTAAGCTCTCCAGCTTCAGGCGGACTTCCAGAGTCGGTCTACAGCTGTCTCTATATGCAGAAACCGCAGTGCAGTGTCTCCAGCTTTAGCAGATGCTCCTCCTCCCTTTAACGCGGCCATTTTCCTGAGGAGGCGTCTGTGGTTTTAAGTGGCAAATTGCTTTTCTGCATTATAAGTAGTAGGAAAAAATAACGATAAATACCTTAACAGGTGTGTGTGTATGTGAGAGAGAGAGAGAGAGAGACCAGTAATTCCACTGTTTGTGAAGCAGCAAATGCTAGATTTACCAATCCCAAGCTTTTGCTTTTCAGACATTGCAGTTGCCCTTTGTGTGAACAGGACTGGTGAAGGTCCCCTACCTAAGAGAAGCATCCTTCTGCTTTCCTTTCAGAAGTCCTTGCCTAAGTGCTGTGTTGGAAGCAGCCGCATTAGTAGGGCTGAGCTGCTGCAACACTGTAAATGCCAGCAAATAAAAGTGTCAGCAGCCTGGCTGTGGGAGGCTGGCAGGGCCCAGAGTTTAGTGTCGTTCTGTCCAGATCGGCCGTTCTAAGGGGGCTGGTTCATATCCAGCCCACATGGGTAGTGATTCAAAGTTATTTCCTACTGATGGCTCTTCCTGACCCCAGGAAAAGGTGTTTGGAATACTCCAGCCGCAGCCCACAAGGAAGGAGGAGTGCCTACTCAACTTGAACTGCCCTCTCTCTGCAACAGATGGCCCCATCCTAGTTAATAGATGGCATTTTGAGTGGTTGGTGGAAGCTTCCTCCCACCCCACCTATACTGATAGCAGAATTTTTGTATTACTTCGGATGGGACCCATAATCACAGGAAAAATAGAAACATATTTGTTTTCTTTTCACCCCTGGATGTATTTATTTATAAAGAGGAATTTTAAATGGCCAGAGATGCACACACTTACTGATAGTGAAACTCTTCCCTGTGATTCACAGATTTCTCAGGCTGTGCTTCCTGCAGCATCGAGGTTCTGTAATATCACAGTACTCAGAAGGCAGCTTCAGCCGTGTCTGTCTTGGGCCACTGCACAGATGATTCCCGCATTTGGTGAGTTGGCAAAAGCAAATAGCACTTTAGGCCTAAGGGTACATTTTACATTTGCATTTGAGAGGAAAGTGCAGCTTTGGGCCTTGAAATTGACTGTGTAGAAGAAAATGCTTGTTGTGTGTGGTGAATATTCAGTAAGATGGCCTGCAAAGCCTGTCCACGGACAGCAGGATCCTGGCTATGTAGCCAGTAAGGTTTCTGCAAGGTGAGGTCTTAGGAAAGGAGGGAAATAGAACCCCCTGTGGCAGAACGTTCTTGGTAATGGGCATGTTAAAGGCTTGGAAATCATAGACAGCCATTTTCAAAGAGTTCCGAAAGTATGGAAAAATGCTACAGATCATTTGTAAATGAAGGAAACAAGTAGGATGTCAGTTAAACACCGTGTGACCTAAACCCGGTCAAATAGTGGGTTTTAAGAACATAAACCAAAATGCCCATGATTGGTGGCAAGCTTAGGGGTCTGTTTTAGTCCTGTGTCTATTAATAATGTCCAGTGATTTCCAGGCTTCCCATAGTGAGCATATAACACTTTTTAAATCTGCATAAACTAGGTGTTTTTTTAAAAAATAAAGTGGAACAATCCAGTTCCATTAGTGATGATTTTAAAGGGTTTAATTTTTTACAATGAGGCAAAATCTGTTACTCCCTTTTATTATTCTCTGTTAGGAGATAAAATGGTCCCAGACTACTTTATCTAATTCTTGTGATTTGCTCTGTATATTTTTGCCTTGAAATAATGATGTTCTGCATTTGCCCTGGGTTAGCACATTTGTGACAGATGCCAACCTTCTGGGGGAAAGTCAGGACCACTTGGTTTTAGCTTTGATGCTAAAGCTTTCATGTTTTCATCTTAGAGCAGTGTGATAAAATTCTGTGACCAAAAATTGCAGCATACACATATATAGCATATATATTTAGATATGAAAGTTTGCCAGTGTTATTACTGTTATTATAAAATCTTATTTTTTTAATAATTTTTTCAATTTATTTATTTATTTATTTTCAGAAAAACAGTATTCATTATTTTTTCACCACACCCAGTGCTCCATGCAATTCGTGCCCTCTATAATACCCTCCACCTGGTACCCCAACCTCCCACCCCCCCCGCCACTTCAAACCCCTCAGATTGTTTTTCAGAGTCCATAGTCTCTCATGATTCACCTCCCCTTCCAATTTACCCCAACTCCCTTCTCCTCTCTAATACCCCTTGTCCTCCATGATATTTGTTATGCTCCACAAATAAGTGATAATTGACTCTCTCTGCTTGACTTATTTCACTCAGCATATTCTCTTCCAGTCCCGTCCATGTTACTACAAAAGTTGGGTATTCATCCTTTCTGATGGAGGCATAATACTCCATAGTGTATATGGACCACATCTTCCTTATCCATTCGTCTGTTGAAGGGCATCTTGGTTCTTTCCATAGTTTGGCGACCGTGGCCATTGCTGCTATAAACATTGGGGTACAGATGGCCCTTCTTTTCACGACATCTGGATCCTTGGGGTAAATACCCAGGAGTGCAATTGCAGAGTCATAGGGAAGCTCTATTTTTAATTTCTTGAGGAATCTCCACACTGTTCTCCAAAGAGGCTGCACCAACTTGCATTCCCACCAACAGTGTAAGAGGGTTATAAAATCTTATTTTAAAAAGTAATCAGGTAATTAAGATATCCTAAGTTGCCAAACTTTGATTTCATTTCATTTATTTTTCTACCAAGCTTTGATTTTTTTTTTTAAAGAAGTAACCACTTAAAAAAAAATATTTTATTTGTTTATTTGACAGAGAGCTAGAGAGAGAGCACAAGTAAGCAGAGCGGCAGGGAGATGGGGAGAGAGAGAGAAGCAGGCTCTCCGCTGATTAGGGAGCCCAATGCGGGGCTTGATCCCAGGACCCTGGAATCATGACCTGAGCCGAAGGCAGCCGCTTAACCAACTGAGCCACCCAGGTGCCCCCCAAGGTTTGATTTTTGATGTTTGGGAAAAAAAGCAAATTCCTTTATTGGATAACTCCATACTCCTTCCTCCCTTTATTAAAGTGACAGTGGTATATACATTTTTAATGGGCAGTTTATAAGATATATCCTAAGGTCCTATCTGTTCTGCCTATTCTTGTGCACCTTTAATATTTACGTTTATGTTCTCAAATACAAATTCTAGAAGTGTATTTTGTGGTTTAAATAGTTCCATGACATGTTTGTGGGAAAAAAAAAAATCTGATTCTCTGCCCAAAATGTTTTGGAAACACTATGTACTAAGTCACTGTCCAACTCTGTTCTCCATTCAGATACTCACATTAAATGTCCTGAAATGTTCTGTAACAGAGAAATCCCCTTTTCCCGTTTAAACCTCTATTTCACAAACTTAGCCAACCAGGATATTCATAAGTACTTCTTCCAAGAGCGCTGCAAGAGCCCACACCATCAAAGAAACATTAACTGACTTTCCTTTGCTGTACTGAAAAAGAAGCAGGAGAGGAGACAAATAAAATGAGCAGAATTTTCTGTAAAAATAACTCAAGAAGGGTTTTATGCTTAAGTCCTAATCCTCTGCCCCAAGACCTTTGATTGGCTGTAGAATCCCTCAACTTCTCAAGGGACTGCAGTCACCATTGCTTAAATTCAGGTCATAGAAACACTGGAGAGCAGACCGCAGTTCTCCTCCGCCATCTCCAATAATTTCTATTTATTCCCTAACTTCAGGGTAATGCTTGCAGTAGCTGCGCGATCCTTTTGGCATAGAATGTTAGCACAACCACCGCCCTGTCCTTTCTTTCAGTTTCTTGTCTTGTTTCTTGATCCCAAAGCGACTGTGTGAGTGCCGGAAGTTTCCCCTTGACACCTCTTTGTTCTCCTAGCTCTGTCACTTGTGAGGGTTGGCCTCACAATAGACTTAGATCTCTGGTCTGACAGGTGCCTGCTTGGCCTGCAAAAGAATGGCTTGTAGGGTTTTTAGCAGCAAAACTTGGAGGATAATGTGCCTTTGAGTCAGTGCATGAAGTCTTCTGGGCTTACTTTGTGATATTTACATTTTTCAAGGGCTGTGGCTATGTTTGTTTGTGCTGCGCCTCATGTATCAGAATCTTCCATTATTATCTCTTGGTGCTTTTGAAATGAGTTTTTGCACTTACTGAAGGGTGGGCAAATCCATAAACAAAGGCAAGTGTCTGGGATGTCATAGTTGCTTTATAAAAGGTATCCATGACAAGGCTAATTGATTCAGGGGACTTCGTTTTCAATAAAGGAGCAGAGATTAGTTTACTGTCGATCTTAATTATTCCATCCATCAACCATTTGTTGCCCCCGGCAACTGGCATCATCTTTGCTGCTTGCTAATTTTAGCTCATTTTACTTAGTGAGGCGCGTTTCTTTTGTTTCATTTTTGTCTATTTGGATGAGGGAAGAAGGACCTGACACTTCTATGGGTGAAATTCCAAGCTGTGCTATGCTGAATTCACTAATAGAAAACATTTATTTCTTTTTTTAAAGTGTTTGATTGAAATTCCTAAACCGTAGGTGTTTGTGGGTGTAGATGTACAGATGAACCCGTAAATAAGCATGAATAACATGAACCTGTAAGTGAACATAATGTGGTCTACTTGCAAACAAGCCAAAATGAGTAAAAGGAAAATATAATTACCATGGCCAGAGGATATTTGGTCAAGGTCTCAAAAGAGCATTGAAGTTCTGGCTCTTGGAATTCAAATATGCCCAGTGTCTTTTAGTTATATTGCTTTTAAATTAGTTTTTGGTTTGTTTTGCTGAACCTCAAGTAACTTCCTCCTTCCTGCACGTCTCCCCAGTGCATGCTGTTCCTTTATGTGCCCTTGCTCTGTGTGCCTCTGCAGAGCACTCTCTTTTTGGACCACTTTGAATATATGTGATTTGGACAGAAGGAAGTTTTAACTGGAGCCATATTGGCAGGAGGAGAGGCCAAAGACAGGGAGTTGCACAGATAAAACACAATAAAATACTTTTATTTTATTTATTTTATTTTTAAAAAACTATTTTATTTATTTATTTGACAGGCAGGGATCACAAGTAGGCAGAGAGGCAGGCAGAGGTTGGGGGGAAGCAGGCTCCCTGCTGAGCAGAGAGCCCGATGTGGGGCTCAATCCCAGGATCCTGAGATCATGACCTGAGCTGAAGGCAGAGGCTTTAACCCACTGAGCCACCCAGGTGCCCCCCACAATAAAATACTTTTAGAAAAAGTATTTTTATTTTTATTTTATATTTATTTTTATACACGACTACATGGGTAAAAATGCTGGGCATATGTTTTGTGAATGGAGCATCATAAAACTTGTTTGAATACTGCATTTAGATTTTCACTTTCTGGAAGGTAACTTGACTTGTTTGGAGCATTATGTTAGGTACAAGAGCACAACTGCTTGGCCCCTGCTCGCCCTTCTTGTTGTTTACCATTCTCAGCATATGACTACCCTGGGTAAGTTTGATCATCCATAAGTGGGATTTTCTCCTGTAACTGGATGAAATTCATAACAAGCTAAGCCAACACGTTGAACTGGTTTTTCTTCCCTTTTTTGCAACATGGCAGTTAGCATCCTAGTCTCTAGGTAACATTAATGGCTCCTTTGTCAGATATCCTGTTTATTGCAAGGAACAGAAATTCACTTAACGAAGCTCAAGTCAAAGTAGCGCTGATGAAGACAGTATAGTGTTAATCTCATGGAACCTGGTTATAGGAAATGTCGACTGGGCTTTTTGGGAACTAGAAAGCCATCAGGAAGCTACTTTACCTCCTTGGTTCTCTCTTTGGGCTTAGATATTTTTGTGTCTATGTGTTTCTTCTATAGATATACTCCATTCTCTTCTGTGGTAGACAAGCTTTCTTTGCACGATTCTTATATTTGGCTCCTTTGAAATTTACATGGGCATGGGGTCTGGCCACCACCTGCCATGATCTCACGGTTTCCTCCCTATGACCATCTAATGGACTCTCACTGGCTTTTTATTCCTCCCCTTCAAGTGAGGGATTGCTGTTGATCTGGCCCAGCAGACTAGAGCTCCATGAAGGCAGGGCATAATAACCGTCTGCTCCTCAGGATATTCTCACTGGCTAGCACACTTTATGACATGTGGTTGGTGCAGTGGGCTGGTGAGTAAAGGATGAGTCCAATATCTGGATCTCCAGGGGTTTGTTTCTGTTGTCGCCTATATTTTCATCTCTGGGGATGCTTAAATGGTCTCCTATTGAGTGCTGAACGTGGTATGTGAAAAACTGAAGAGATCATTTCAAGTGATATTATCACCGCCTAGAGAGAATATACTTTTGCTGCTGATGATGCTTGGACAAAGCTATTAAGATAGAGGCTAATTACCTTAATCTAATCTGAGATTGAGCTAATTCAGATTTGTGTTTCAGTCTTTACAGAGGTTATTTCTACTTGTTGATTCGCAACCTCCTCAGAAGCTTCCCATGTGTAATCTGAAACCAGCCCCCTTATGCCAAGGGTGGGGAGAGGTGGAAGAGGCAGACCACTCCACGTGGTCTGGGTGGTGGGCTTCATAAGTAAGGGAATTTAGGAGGCTTGTCTGAGGTGACCACAGGAGGAGTGCATCTCCGCACCTGCCTGCCAGATTTGAAAAGGCAGAGGCCTTACCTGAGCAGTCACATATACCGTCCTGATGGTCTCAGCGCTACATCTCTGTCTCAAAGCTATAGCCTTGCGGCAGCTTCTGGGAGTGGGCAAGGCAGCAGAGCACACATTCTAAGGATAGGGGCTGGGGGGATGGTGGTAAGGAGCCTCTGATTGCCCAGGTCCTGCTCAGGGGACAAGTGGTAGTCATGTTTCCCCAAGAACCTCCCCTGGTGCTAATAAGCCCTTATTCTTAGGGGGTAGCCCTCCAGCAGTTCCAATGGAGAGCTTAGGAGTGTCTCCAGGACTCTTTTTCATGGTAGGCCCTGAACTCTGATTTATTTATTTATTTATTTATTGTCTCAATAACAGAAAACTGAAAGCAGAAAGCTATTCTCCGCTTTCTAGTCTCTTGGCCACTCTTTAAAATGCCTCAAGGAGAAAAGTACTGCCAAATGTCAGGCTAGTCCGTGTGTGCTTTCCTTCTCTCTAGGATCTTAGCTCTCAGGTCTTGCTACCTTGGTAGCTCATTTACTTTAATTTTTTTGGTTTGGTGTTTTAACTCATCTGGTTGTTCTTGGCAAGAGGGTTGGTTAGATAAGAGTCTGCTCTGTCATAGCCACAAGTGGAAAGAAACCATTGAGTAAATGATTAATATATTCTAGAGCAAAAATCTGATGGTCCTATCTTGGATTAGATGTTTTATTTGTTTTACCAACTCTGGCCTGAGGAGAGGGATGACGTATTACTCCAAGAGCTGCACTGCACCAGCACGTCGGCTAATGGAGGAGCTGGACAGGGCGCTTGTTGTCAAAGGTGTCTGCCTCAACTGTCTTCACCATCGTTATCATCGTCATCATCGTCCTCACCAGCAGCATCACTCCTATTGATGCCTCACTGTTTTACACTTTATGATTTCTAAAACTCTTCCATCAGGGTTTTCACCTTGGTTTCATTACTCTGGTATCTGTAATGGGTTTCTATGCTAACATTCGCTCTAGTACCCTGCACTGTTTATCTTCTCTCATTTTTAACCACTGTCTTCAACAACCCCCACACTAAAATATATATGTCCCGGATCTTATAATGGCCAGTTTCCATTGTTCCCAACACCGGGTCTTTTCTCTTGCCCTACCCACCCCCAAACTTCCCCAGGCCCCAGGGCTGGAGTGGCCTGTGTTCGGTTATTACATGGCTTCTCTCTCTGCACTCGTCAGCTCTTTGCACTCCTCATGTGCTGTGTCCTGAACAGCTAATGTGTGTTTCTGTGTCTCAAGTGAAGTGTCTAGGAGGGACTGGGGAGGACAAAGCGTGGTGACTGAACAGCAGAGCAGGATGAAGGACCAATGACAAAATGAGTTTCAGTATAAATTTAGTAAGAGGCACCACCAAATACCTCTCTTACATATAATGTATGCCTGGGATTCCCTGAACAGAGGCTCTAAATAAAAATACCTAGGTGAACTTAAGAGTTGAGGAGAACATATCCATTCTTGCTGGGCTCACAATTTAGAAAAGCAAGAGCTATGGGGAAGAGGTGCTTCATTGGGGAAAAAAGGGAGGCAGGCAATGAGTGAAAAAAAACCAAGATTTTTCAATTTTGCATCATCTGTTTTGGTTTGGTTTATCTGAGTCTGGGCGAATTGAAGCTATACTCCACAATTCTTTTTGTCGTATTTTTTTTAAAGTAGTATATACATTTAAGTATTATACACTTAAATGTAGCAACACCATTATCATTATCATAAAAACTGACACCTACTGAGTACTTATCATGTTCTCAATATGCATTATCACTTGATTCTTACTAAACCCTATGAGGTAGACATTATCACATTTATAGATGATGAAGCTGACTTTAGAAAGGGTGAGTGATTTTCCTGAAGTTATGTAAAATTTAGGAGGTGGCCAGTATTTGAAATCTGGGGCCTGATGTCAGAACCCTCACTTTGAAATACTACACTGTGCTGTACTATGTATATATAACACAGATTAAAATGTTTATTTCTTTGAATTTCCACACAGGAAGAAGAATGCATGGGAAGGTATAATTTCCCATGAGGAAAGGATGAAAGGGGGCTGTACAGTAAAAGGTTAAATTAGTATTTCTATCTTTGAATATTTACTAAATGGTGGTAACAGACTGCAGTGCTCAGTCAAGGTAGAGGCCAGTCTCTATTTCATACACTAGCCTAGAACAAGGCAGGGGTCTGGCTTCATTGGGATTGAGACTCTGCCTCTCCTATTGCTCTACTCCCAAAGGTGTTGCTCATATCTCCTGGCATCATGTCCGCATTCTAGCAATGGGAGGGGAGAGAGAAGAGTAACTATTCAGACTTCTTAAAATACCAAGAGCTGGACGTTGCACACAGCACTTCTGCTCATGACCTGTTTATAAGTACTCAGTCACGTGGCCACACCTAGCTGCAAGGGAGGCAGAGAGATGGTCTTTATCGGGGGGCTCTGTGCATGGCTAGAATTTGGGAGGGCATTATGTTTCTAAAAGGGAGAAGGAGCAGATGAATACTGGGGGACAGTCTCTGACTGACTTCCAAACTAGTAATTAGTAACACAAATGATAATATATTTATGAGTTCAGAATTTTTAAAGTTAGCTGGCATTGGTTATAAGAGCTTCTTTCCCTTACTTTACATAAAATTGTCCCGTCTTGGATACAATCAAGATAATCAGAGTAATACTCTAACTCAAAGCAAATTCCATAGTCTAAATTATATTAAACCCAGAAGAAATTACAGGCCATTGTTTACTGCAAAAGAGATTATAAATACCATTAAGATAAGCTTCTCTTTATAACTAAAGGATATTTATGGGTGCACTTGTATAGGGCAACTGACTAGATATTTGGAAACAGCTTACAGGGTTTAATTATAAACATGCTAACTCTTCTCTATCTGATTTGTAAGATAAGATTGATGGGTGTACAGGCAGAACAAAAGGGGTTTTAATAACAGAGATCAGGCTCACACCAAGTAGGCGGTCTGATTTAAAACAAGCAGCACATCAGCAAGCTCAGGACTCTAAGCCTCTAGGCTTGATTAGCATCTTTGGGCAAATTAAGATTCCTGAAGCCCCCTGTGGGGGGCTGATACAGGATGCCGTCACCTGAGTCACTCATAGCCCAGGGAAGATGATGACATCTAGGACTGCAGTTTTTATTTCCAAAGAATGTTTGCTTTGGAAATTTCTGCGCATGGGTGTTGATGAAAATCCACGGTTTTCTGCACATCCCCAGTACCATGTAGAGTAGAATGCCCTTTGAGGTGCAGTGAGCCTCCCAAGTTAATGCTGTTCACCATCATTTGGGACAGCTTGGTCTCTGAAGTCAGGGCTTGTTTGTTTTGGTGATTGCACATTCTCTTTTTCTCACACAGTCTCACAACCTTGCTTGCTTGAAGCTATCGTTAGTTTGAGTTCATGGACCAGGAAGGAGCTTCTCCAGGGATGGGCAGTCAAATCACAGCACGTGAAGTTGTAGATGTCTCCTGTGGCACAGTCCAGCAATGGATGGGCAGATGAGAGAATTGAGCCCTGGGAAGTTAGTGGCTCTATGGTTTTCTGGCTTCTGCAGGACAGTTGGGTCTAGAACCTATGTTTCTAGACTCTTAGTCCAGCGCTCTGTAAATACCCACTGGCATTTACTCATTGCAAATATTAGGTAATTTGGGAATTTAATAAAAGGTCTCTGAAGTCCTATCTTTTTGTTTAAAATTCATTTTAGAGTCAAAAAATGTTTGGATTCTCTAGTGAATTAGGCATTTCCTGGCACAGGCAGAATCAGTTACAAGGGTCAGGAAGGTCTCACCTTACCCTTCTAAGGGCTCTTATTTAGACTTGGACATTATTTCCAAGTGAGTTCTGTATATTCAATCATTGTAACTGTGTGTTTATGTGTTCATCACATTAATTTGTTAATGCTAAGCATTTAAATACCATCAGTTTTTATAATTTTTGGACAATATATTTTGTTTGAATAAAACAGGATTCTAGACAATTGAAGGCCACAAGAGTCTCATGAATTTTGAGAGATGTTTGGGGGTGATGCCTTGTACAGGTACAGAGCTGAGACTAAACAAACATTTGTTGAACTGTGCTTGCATTGAGTTCGAATCAGAGAATTAAACATCTATTTGATTGCTTTGCTGTTGGTTTGAGTCCTGGTGAAAATCAGCAAAGTATAGCAGAAAGTGCACAGGAGCTGCTGTGAGGACATGAACTTGGAGTTCTGACTCCACTTGCGAGATGTGGGGCCCTCAGGCAGTCATCTCTGCTTTCAGAGCTCAGTTTTCTCGTCTGTGTTATGGGGAGAAGGTGGTGTGCTTCACAGTAGGGCTGTGTGGTGGGCTTCCATCTTCAAGTAAGATGACATTTGTGAAAGTCTTTTAGCTTGGGAGGCACTGTTTGAATGTGAAGCACATTGGTTTTTGTTATTGTTGTAGTAGCTTTATTACTATGTTGGTTCAGTTGTAGTTGATTTCCAGTTTAGTGGCCTGTATTCTAGTAAGTTAGGTTTTTGCGAGCTAGATGAAAAAGGTGTTGAGCTGATAGTAAGGAAGTGTTTGGCCCAAACATTCATAGGGTGATCTGAGAACCAGACATTCAGCAGTGCACCAGCAGGTCCAGAATATCCTTGTCAATTGATGGGATATCTTCTTTTGGTACCCCCCAACCTGCTGTGGGAGGCCACTCAGCAGCTTCAGACCCCCCAACTCCCTGGGGATAAGTAAGAATGAGCTCTGAGCACCAGAATATAGGATATTTGTTCTCTGCAAACCATCTTCATCTTCCCAAGTCTGCATGGCCACAGTAAGGTGACCAAGAAGACACATCCTATCTCTGAGCCATCATAGGGACATCCCTGTTCTCTGAGCATGCATGACATTGACCGTCTGAAACCATTATCCTCCCTTGGTTTGGTTTTGTTAACTACTTCCTCCTCCTCCCCATCTCCTTCCCCTCACTTTCCCCTTTCTTTCTCTTCCTCTTTTCCTTCTCCCCTTCCTTCTCCTTGTCTTCTTTTCTCTCATCTTCCTCCTTCTCCTTCTCCTCCTCCTCCTGGTAACAAAATCCTGCAAACACAAATATCTGGGAGTGTTTGTCCCAGATGTAAAATGCTGCCTCCCACAGTTATCCACTTCCTTCTTAGAGCTCTGACTTCATCAGGGTTTTTCTCTTACTCCTGCTGATTAAGGTGGGGAGAAATTCTTAGAAGAGGCCTGGCAAGGAAACTGTGCATGCAGAAGTTCAGAGATTGTTAAGTCCTTGGAAATGCAAGGGATTCATTTGGTGAGGCACTGAGGCAGGAGAGGGCAAAGGGTCAAACAGGTTGGCCTTGGAAGCCCACAGCCAGAGTTTGTCATTGTCCCTGTGGGCAGTAGGGAGCCATGAAAGTGTGTTAAGCAGGAGAATGACAAGATGAGGTTTGCATTTGACCCTTCTACTCCTTCTTAGAGCCTTTCCTTAGAGGCCCACAGATCTCCTGGGTCTCTGCACGTGGAAACTAGACAAGTGAGGTCTGAAGCCTTATGTTCCAGAAGGATAGCCTAGTGGAGTGGAAGGACAAGAGATTTTCTCAAAAGGCAGAAGTAAAAAAGAGATGATTTTTGACTTCATGGCAGCAGAGAAACTACTTTGAAGTCAGAAGTGCTTGTTGTCAGGGCCCAGCGAGTGGGGCAGGCCCTGCCCACATGGTTTTCTGAGCCTTATTGCAGTCACTCACGGCTTCCACTGACTGGGACCTCCACTCTATTAGAACAGGTTCCATTCCCATTAGCCCTGCCCAGACCTGTCTCTGGCCAGCCTGTAGTGTTTCTGGTCTGGAAGGAACAGAGCACAGCAAGCTAACTTACGTGATAGCAAAGTTGGCCCTAAAATCAAAGGAAAGTATAATAAGATGGTATGTCACCAGGAGAGTCGCTGTGTGACCCCAGGCTGTCCTACATTGTGGATAAACATTCTTGGCCTCCCAAGACAGACCCAGCTTTTGGCACTGAATAGGGCTTGCTGGTTCCCATGAGGTCATGTTGGTAGTTCTAGAACAAACCTGAGTCACCGAGGAGACTCATCCTGAGAATTATGTGAATGGGCTCTATGTAAGTACAGGAACGAACTCCACAAGAAATGGGGTGATTTGATAGACCCTTTGACAAACTTCTTTAATAAAATTAGGATGTATTAGAAAACAGTATTGTGAAGGAATTAACAAATTGGAGAAGAAGTGGAGGGAGCCAACGACATCCTCGAGTTATTTTATAATTTTGCCTGGGCCTGGCCCTGGTCTCTTCTATCCTGAGAACAGTTGCCATGCGGCTTTCCTTTTGGAAAACCAGACATGAGGGATGTGTGTATGTGTCCGTGTGTCCTTCCTCCTTGACTGATTTTAGCCCAGAACACAGGGTCTGCTTTTGTCACAGCAGTTACTAAAAACCCAGAGGAATCCATAGTGTGCAGGCATGGCATGCGTCGGCCATTTGACTTGCGGTCCCCTCAAGAGCTGCTCTCTCATTTCATTGCTTCGAAGAGCAGCCTAGGGCCCAAAGTGAGAGTTACAGAGATACAGGACTTCTCCTGTCTTGGGGAGTGTCTGCTGACAACAAAATGACCCACCTTTTGGGCAAATCAGCTAATGCTTTGAAATGATAGGCTGGCATCTGTGAGGGATCATGGAGGGCCTTCTGATATTGATGGGGGATGAGCTTAGAAAACTTCTGAAGTCCCCTTTAATTATAGGGCTCAGCACTCTGGAGAAAGGCAGGGAGGGAGGAGTGACAGAGGGAGGGGGATGGAGGATGGAGGGGGGAGGAGGAGGGAGGGAGGGGAATAGAGGAGGGGGGGCGGAAGAGGGAGAGAGGGAGAGAAATGATTACTCCTGTCCTAATTGTAAATATGTCAGGTGAAGTGTAGAGAGATGATCATTGCAACCATAGTGTGAAGACGAATTTAATATTCTTTGGATTTTTTTTCTCCCCCCACCTTTGTTTTGTTGTTTTCCTCTCCAGTTTGCTGCTGCTACTGCTTCTCCTTTTACTTCTCATGCTCCTTTTAGAAGAAACTGGTAAATAGAAGTTTTTCCCAATCTACCACAATGCTACTGGGGAAAAAAAAAAATCAAGAGTTTATTTTGTCTGGAGATTTTGGAAACATTGACTCAAATAGAAACCACGAGAATGTGACACGTGGTGGAACAGAGTCGTAAAACAGGCAGTCAGTTACACAAGTATTTTAAAACTGATGGTTCTGAGGGGTGATTTGATTAGGTAATTACTCTTGTTAAAAGAGTAACTTAATCTGTGAGACACTCCCCCAGCAGAAAATTCATACTGCCCTGGTTTAAAATAATTTCTTCACAAATTGCACTTAAAAATAATTGGAAATTTTAAAACAGCAAATCTAATTTTTCAATAAAAAAATCAACTTTTTAAAAAATTCCTCCCTGGTGGTCCAGTATTATTAAATATTCTTCTGGATTTTTTTTTATCTTGCTTTATTGGAAGGAGAAAAACAATTATCTGTAAACGTAATTTTTAATGCATGGTAATAAAAATAAATGGCATAGTTCTGCCGCAGTTCACCTAAATCTTCTTCCCTGGTGGTCTAGTGGTATTAAATAATCGGTACCACATGTATTCATCATTTGCTGACAGCAAAAGAAAAACTTTGGCATTTTATTGTCTAAAGAAACAGGCATGATGTTATTCAGGCTTCTGGGGCCACTTCGCTGATGGTCTGTGAAGAAAACATTTCCTAGCTGGTGGGGCTGCGCTTTTTGTTAATTTACATGGCAATTAGTATAGAACCAGACGCGGTCGCTCTTTACAAGGTTGATTTGAGTTCCTCTTGCAGGTTGCCCTGAGAATTTTCTAACTCTTTTTCCTGCATTATCTGGGGCAATGAAAATGTATTATACATTGTTAACTCTGTGTTGGGTGGGAAACTTGCAATCAGGTAGAGCCAGAAAACGGGTGCTGAGGAAGTGCGATTTTCTTTGCCGTGGTGCTGAAGGTGAACTGTTAGCGGGCTCGGGAGAACCCCTCGACTTTGGTTCCCTGCACCTGTGCCCTTAACCTGGATGAGGCTGAATGTGTTGCCCCTTACTGTATATAGCAGACTCCAAACCTGAAAATGGATTAATGTTTCTGCTGTGTGTATGACAAAGGATGTCTTGTTACCTTTTGTGAGAAAAGACAGACTTATAAAAGGTTAAGTATGCAAGTGAAGTCAGTGCCCTTCCCCATGTACATAATGAATACAGTGGTTGTGTGGGGCACCAGGAAACACGCTGGTTGTCTGAAGTGCACCGATGTGGTCTGCGCATCAGGCTTTAGAAGGGTCAGTGAAAACCAGAGCGATCTCATTTGCACACGTTTATGTATACGTATTTATTGCAAAAACAATAGAGTTACTTTTCTCTTAGAATACATGCCTTCTGTAATTGGAGTGATTGGTAAAAAAGTAGAGGCATGGTGGTTATGAATATTGCTCTGTTTAATGAGCTGGTTTTGTCCCTTGATGCATCAGTAGAGAGAAAATGGAGGCCTCACGCCAGTGTGTCTCCCGTTGCCATTTCTTTTTTTAAAAATTATTTTTATTAACATAATATATTATCCTATCGCCATTTCTGATGGGGTGACACCATGTCACAGCAATGAACCCCCAGACAGTGCTGGGTTCAGATCCTACCACCATCCCTTACCAGCTGTGTTGTATTGAATGATGTAACTAACCTGCCTGAACGTTAATTTCCTCACTTGTAAGATAAGAACATGTACCTTATTGGACGCTATAAGGATTGAGTGAACATCTGCTATGTGTTCAGTATTTTCTAGCTTAAAAAAGAAATATTTATAGAGCCAATTACCACTTTCCATGTTGGGGGGATTTGTTTCTTTGAATTAAAAAAATTCTCCAAAATTACACTAGTCTTCAGTCATCCCACAAAAATGAGATCTTTTAAAAAAAGGGAGCTAGTAACTTGGTAAATTCATAAGCTTGGATGGCTCCAAATCTAGAAAGAGCAACATTCCCTGAACCCATTTTCCTTAGAAGTTCCCCAGACTGCCTTCAGAGCTACTTTTTAATTTTTTTGAATAGACTCTTATTATTTTTTCTAATTTTTTTTCTTTTTCTTTTCTTTTTTTTTTCTCTATTTCTTCTTCTTCTTCTTCTTCTTCTTTTTTTTTTTTACTTGAGACAGAGAGAGTACGAACTGGGAGGAGGGTCAGAGAGAGGGGGGAAGCAGGCTCCCCACTGAGCAGGGAGCCTGACGAAGGGCTTGATATCAGGCCCCTGAGAACATGACCTGAGCCGAAGGCAGATGCTTAACCAACAGAGCCGCTGGGACACCCCAGAGCTACTTTATTTTGACCATCTTAAGCCCTAGAAAGAGCAGAATGTGAATGCTCCTGTTGTCTCAAATTTGCCATGTGCCAAAGAGCCTATAAAAAAGAAGTGCTTGTTAGATTGTCTTAAGATGCAACTTTGATTTCACTATTTCAAGAAGGTGCTATAACTCAAGGAATTCAAACCAAAGTTGCAAAATGGATTTCACTTTACCAGAGTCTCAGTGCTTTCCCCTCCTTGGATGGACATGGTGTGTGTGGGGAGGTGCATCTTCCTGAGAAGTCTGGCTATGTGAGCTGTGGACATTTTCTCTCCTCAAAGAGTTTCTCCCATGCCAGCAGTATAAAACAACTGATTTTGAGTCTGATAGAAATCTCCAGTTTGTAATTGAAAACATGTGTACTGGGATTGAGTGGAGTTGTGTGGCCAAGCTGCGTGTGGCAGGAGTGAATCTCCATTGAGCTCCAAAGCATTCCTTATTTTATGGCGAGGCTCTCCAGTGGAGTCCTTATTAGCAGGTTTTATGTAGGTGGCTTTTTAGCGATCCGCTAGAAGGAAAAGCTTTTTCTAAAAAGTTCGAAAAGCTACATGAAAGCCTTGGAGGGAACAGGTTTTAACTTTGTGGTGTTTTGATTTTAAATGACATTTGATGCTGTGGCTTTACCTTTAAACTTCTCCCATGGATGCTAGCTCACAGCATCTCTGCGCTTGTGGGGGCAGCTCCCTCACAATGTAGCGGTTGCTGATTTATGTTGCAATGATAAGAATGTGTTTTATTGTGGTCATAATATTTGTTCAATTTAACTACTATGTACTGGAAAGTATCATAAAAACTTCCCCCATCAGATGTTAGGAGACAAAAGATCCTAGGCTGCCCTTGATGCATGCACTCCACTCCCACGGTACCTCTGTGCACACCGTCACGGAGAGAGGACAGACGGGAGTTCTGTACATTTCTTTGTCTTCCTACCCATATTTTAAAGTCAGTCCCCAATATAGGTCATCTAAGCATTTCTGATGCTTTCTTGTCAGCAGTTGGACTCCATTTCAAGACTATTATCTATCCCTTTGTAAAAAAGTTTAGAGAGACTCTACACTTCTCATGGCCAGATCTCTGCTTCTCATCAGTCTTTTCCCAGACAGTCTCTTTTGGAAGCTGTGAATCCCACTGAGTTTTACTGTCAATGTTTGAACCTGACTTAGGCTTTTGTGTATTCTGTGATCATTGCTAAAGAAAAGGAAAAAAAAAAGACCCTTCTTATCTTTTATTTTGATCTGTTATTTTTTTTAAAGGTTTTATTTATTTATTTGACAGAGAGGAATCACAAGTAGATGGAGAGGCAGATAGAGAGAGAGAGAGAGGGAAGCAGGCTCCCTGCTGAGCAGAGAGCCCGATGCGGGACTCGATCCCAGGACCCTGAGATCATGACCTGAGCCGAAGGCAGCGGCCTAACCCACTGAGCCACCCAGGCGCCCCTTGATCTGTTATTATTAAGGGCAATGGGGAACCTTCACTAAGTAGGTTGGGCTGTTTCTCCAATGCTAGATCACCACACAAGTCCTACAAAAAGAACTTTGATCTGTCTTCTATGCTGCCACTGCCAGAGAGATCTTCCCTGGTTGGTCTTCTCCAGCAGATCTCCATAGCCTCCAGAGACAAGTCTATACACCCTCAGTGATGTAGCCCCTGATTATGTCTCTAGATTCATCTCTAGGACTGCCCCATGTCACGCCCACCCTCTGTTTTACCCACTCCTTTATCCTCCGGTCATAGGGAACTACTTGGATTCTCCAGTGGATTTATCATGTTATGTTTTTTGAGCTCAGCATTTTCTAGGAAGCCTTTCTGGCCACCCCACTGGGCTTCTATAGCATCCAGTGTGGACCAACTGGAGCTGGACAGGTGAGGGAATATACTAGACACTGCAGCGGTACCACCGTAAGAGGACTCTAGATGCTGATCTGAATTCATTTCAATGAGAAATGGTTTTTTTAAAAGGATTTTATTTATTTCTTGGGGGGAGGTGCGAGCATAAGAAGGGGAAGTAGAAGGCAGAGGGAGAAGGAGAAGCAGGATCCCCTCTGAACAGAGAGCCCGATGTGGGGCTTGATCCCAGGACCCTGAGAACATGGCCTGAGCCAAAGGCAGACTGTTAACCAATTGAGCCACCCAGGCACTGCAGAAATGTTTTTTTGAAATGCCTCCTTATGTCTCCTGATGGAATGAAAAGAACCACATTTTCTGTATATGCTCTGTTCCATCTTCCACTTAGGACAGAGCTGAAGTCAGTCTCTTTCTCCAAAGATGCTGCTAGAGGAAGTCCCAGGATTGAAGAAGAAGGGTGGAAACTATCTCAGTGTATAATTGTTGGGTAGCCCTTTGTTCCTTGTCCCCTGCCAAAAGTGGTGACTTGTGGTGACTAGTGGCAGTGGAGGATTCCTACATCACTCAGCCCTCGCTAAAGGGAGAAGCACTGATGCAGACAAGAATGGGGTATGGCCAAGGACTGGAGTTCCTTCTGGGGAATAATTTCTATTCATCTTTTAAGACTGTGTAGGTACTTATATTCACAAATGGAAGAGTTTACAAATTTGACCTCTATAGATTTTAAATGCCATTTTATTAAAATGCTGATAATTCATTATATTTTGAAGATTAATCATTGAACTTCTGATAACTTAATTCATAATTATTAGGTCTGACAGTCATGGAGGGATTATAGAATATTAAGGAAGATAGGTTGAGGCAGAGTGGCATTGCTGTAAATCAGTGGGCTCTGGAGACCTGCTGCGTGGCCATGGGCAAGTGACTTGGTCTCTCTGAGGCCCAGCTTTCTCCTCTGTGAAAATGGGGGGGAATAATAAGAATCCCTACCTTACAGAGCTGTTATTGGGAGTCAGTGTGTCATTTGGTATAACCTATATTGTCTGACATACAGCTTACATCTCCTGAGTACTTGCTGTGATATTTTGGTCACTTCTTTTAAAATTGAAGCTGCTAGTTTTGAATACCTCTAAAGCAATACCAACTTTGTCTGTTTACTTGCCTTTCTCCCTGCTAGACTCTGAGTTCCTTTAGTCATCTTTGTATGATGACTTACCCTGCAGGAAACACCCATAATTATTTCTTGAATGAATTAATGAGAAAATGGTAGTGAACTACTGCTTCTTCCTTCTTTCTCCTTTATCATGGAAGAATGAAAAAGGAGCGTGAATTCTGCCACGGTGTATGATTACTCTCTGGGGGTTGTCTGACCACAGCAATTAAGAATTCACAAAGATGATTAATCTTACACAGCTGTGCTAGTAAAATAACTTTGATAGGCTCATTGAACGGGGATTTCCCTAAAGGGTCATAGAAGCCATCTCCCTGCTTTTGGGCAGGTGGTTCTAATATAATGTAGAAATGTTAGCTGTGTACTATTTCTAATAAATCTCCGAAAGAGAGAATTACTTATCTTCCTTGATGCTAATATATAATAATTTAGTGGACTATATCTCTTATATAGGAACTTCATTGGGTAATTTTAAAGGCATTAAAGATTTAGGTGAGGTACAATGAAAATGGATGTCAGATTTTGGATTGAATTCTCATTCAAGTGGCTGTTTTTCTTACTCTAGAGATTCTTTGAAAATAAAGTGGATACATATCATACTATGTGACCTAATTGGAATTCTACCTAAGAAGAGGCCCATCGATACACCAAGCAGTTTTCCTTCATGAGTTCTTTAGTGAGTGCTTTCTGTATACGGGACTAGGATATAGTAGTGCATACTGTACACATAGTCCCTGTCCTCTTGGAGCTTGTAGTCAAGGGTAAAGTTAGAGTTTGAACAAGCAATTAGGAGAGCACTAAGTATTTTTAAAGAAGATCTTGGTCAAGGGAATCTTTCTGCGGGGAGTGACCTTTAAATAATAAAAAAGGGGAGAAATTCACTCAGGCAAGGATGGAGAAATAGGCAGGGGCTAGATCATGCCAGGTCTTACAGGTCGGGTGTGATGGCTTTGGACCCGTGCCCACTTACTGAAGCTGTATCATGTTTCCCAGAAATCTTTTCCTTGTATGCTTCTGGATTAGTGTAGGTCATAGAGACATTTTGTGGGAGACTTCGAAGGCAGAAGTGAAGCATCAGCCATACTTTCCGTGCTGTGAGGTTTGGTGCAGGTCTCTATGTGCTGTGGAAGCTTGTGCACTGAGATCTGCCCGCTCATCTCATTGGTGTGGGGCAGCTCCTGGATCTACCACCCCCCACTGGATTTCTTCCTTCAGCTTCCTCAAGCTCTGGGCTAAGGGCACGTGCAGCTCCATGGCTTAAGTTGAGGGTGGGGGTAGTGAGTGACATAGGGGTCCCAGTTTGTCCTCACAGTTTCCCAACGTCCTTGTAGATCCTGGATCATCCTCAAAGGTTCCAGAGTGTTCTTGCTCTTGTGTATATCCAGCTGGCCTTCCGATCACCAGTCTGGTGGGTCTTTGATCTATGGTAACTTCAGGCTCAGAACTAGAAGTGGAGGCAACAGCTGACATAGACTGCTTTATCATGGCGGTCCTTCTTGTTTGATCACATGCTGACTGAAAAACCATGAGAAGGATTTGGGTGTCTATCCTAAGAGCAGTGATGGCAATTGAAAGGTTTGCAGCTGGAGAGTAATGTGATCAGAATTTTTTTCCATTTCATCTGCCACATGAAGACTGGCTTAGAATGGTGTAGTTAGGACAAGGACAGATAGGAGGAGATCTGTGGGCCGAGAATGCTAATGCTGGCCAATAAACACCTGTTTTTCTTTCTGGTTACTTCTCTAGCTCTTTCACAGTTTGATAAGGCCCCATGGCTGGGTCGTGGCCAAGGACTGAAAGTGGATGAGATGTTGGCCCCTCCCATGCTTGGCAACTCTTAATGCTCTCTCTTTTCCCTCATATGCTAGCCAGAAGTAGAAGACCCAGTGGAGGACTCAAAAGCCCGGGAAGATTGTGGAGCCATAGGAGAGGAAGAGCCTGGGTCTCTGGACAACAGTTTGTAACAGGGGCCCAAGCACCAACCCTCATTGCACTTTGCTGGGTAGAGAAAAAGGTTTTTATTGTGTTCAGACACCTAGGTTTTAGAGCTTGTTTGTTAAAGTAGCAAGCATTATTTAACCTGGGTAATACAGAATGTAAGCAGTAGATAATGATGGAATAAGGTACTGGCAATGGAAAGTGAGATATTTAGAAGGTAGGATCAATAGTTCTTGGTGGTTGGTTAGATGGGGTGGTAGTAGAGAAGGACAAGTCAATCATGAGACAAGGATGAGTCCAGACTTCCAGATTGGATAACAAGGAAGATACTAGTTAATTAAGTGACTTGATATTCACTCTGACCTGTAGCTTGTAATGTCTCATGATCATGTTTTTCTTTCTGCTTCTTAAAACGTCTCTAAGATTTTGTTGCAGAGTCTTACCTAGATCAATTTCTAATTTTTAGATACAGTGGTCTGCCCGCGAAGGAGGAAGGTGTGGTTATCATTGGTCTTGCTAGGTCATCTTCCTTATTTTTGTCCTTATCTGGGTCTCTATTTTGTTTTTTAAGGTTTCTTATTTTATTTTTAGGGAGAGAGAGTGTGTGAGAGCATCTGCTTGGGTGCAGGGCAGGGCAGGGCAGGGGCAGAGGGAGAGAAAGAAACCCAAGTAGACTCCCCCATTGAGTGTGGAGCCCAATGTGGGACTGGATCCCAGGACCCTCAGAACATGACTTGAGCCGAAATCAAGAGTCACCTGTTCAACCAACTGAGCCACGCAGGTGTCCCTTCTCTGGGCTTCTTAATGAAAGACAAAAAGTGATGTAAAATGAACATCCATGTTTGGGTTTTTGTGGATTGTAATTGCCAAGAGGTGCTGAGGCTGCCTCTAGAGGGAAGGTGATTATTAGCCTCTACTGTCCAACCAACACTTTTTATCTTGGACAGTATTGATAATTAAAAGGACAACAATGATTTTTCATTTCCTCTGGCTTTAGATATTGGCCTCTAGAAGTGGTATGAGTACCTTTGACCAAATAGGAATTTATTGATGCTGGGTTTTATGAGTCACCTACGAAGTTTGGATGCAAACCAGTAACCTGGATGTGGGAGACATAACATCCTGTCATTAATCTCTAGATCCATAGTCTTCATTTCCTCTGTCTGCCTTCCTTCCCTTCCTCTGGATAACAGTGAATT
Organism: Mustela putorius furo; assembly: GCF_011764305.1. Taxonomy (NCBI): domain Eukaryota; kingdom Metazoa; phylum Chordata; class Mammalia; order Carnivora; family Mustelidae; genus Mustela; species Mustela putorius. Next base: position 5,357,663 of record NW_025422021.1, read on the forward strand.
GTCAGACTTGTCTAAGTGTGTTCATTTGTTCACTCATTCATTCAGCCAGTAATTTGTTCCTGTTTAATGCCAGGCAACGGACAGAGTGCTGGGGATGCAACACCCAACAAGCTGGAGTCCCTGTATTACAGGAGCTTAGATTTTAGTGAAATTGTAGACCAGTGATTAGGCAGTTGTAATCTGGACTGGTAAGTGCTGTGGGAGCACATGCAAAGGTAATCTAACCCCATCTTGAATAAGGAAGCTAACAGCGGACTGACAGAGCATGATCCAGTGAAGGGGTCAGGAGGGGAGTGCAGGAGACAAGGAAGCACTTTTACCAAGGGAAAGTGTGTTTGAAGGGAGTTTTCTGATCTTAACACTGGTGATCTTTGTGAGGCACTGCCCACCATACACAGGAGAGAGGGTCCCTTCGAGCTGCCCCACACCACTCACAGAGGGCTCTATTCCAAGGAAACTAGGAGATAGGGGATGTCTTCAGCTTGTTCCTCCTCTGGGGTTTATTAGGGATGTGAGTCTTTCGATATTTAGAATCTAAAATTGTATCTGGCTGTGTGTGGATATGTGTGTGCATGGGTGTGTGTACCCATCTTCCAGTGAATTAGATGGGTTAGGATCCTGGGACTGGATTCAAACATTCATTGTTTTCATTCTTCTACAAGTGCCTGATTATGATGTAAGGGAGACAGCAATGAAAAAGGCAAAGGTAAATGGACCTACGTTTTTAGGCACCAACATATTAGGGGCAAATGTACCCTGAAAGTGATTAATTAAAAAACATGGCTCCTAAAGTATGTATGTGGTTATGATTAGCAGGAACATGATGGAGATTCTTGTAGGAAAAAGCTGAGGTAACCGGACATAGACAATGTATGAAACTTCCCTGAGATTTCCAAGGAATGCTCAGGTCATTGAACGGCAAAAGTCCACAGAGCACAATTTTAGAAAATGGTGTTCTTGAAAAAATCAGCTTCAAATGAGAGGCTTAATTTCTTATTTTCTAAAGCTCCATGGAATTGTTTTCCATTCATTTTCAGGAAGACCAGAAGACGTTTCCACATGATGACATAGAGAGAGCACAGTTGCAAATCACTCTCAGCGTGGTGAGAGATCATGAAATTGAAGTGTCAGCAGTTTGCGAAAGGAAGCATTTTTTTCCCCCTCTCAAGCTCTGTTATTACCTTATTCAATTTGCACTTTATTTTGAAGCACATGTATAGAAATAAGCAAATTATTAATTCAAGCTTGTCTTCAATTTTGTGCTTGGCCTGCAAACCTCTAACATCTCCCCCTGTTCCCCAGGCGGACTGCTGAAGGCTTGCTGATAGGCTGAGGCGGGCATATTCATTATTCAATATGAGCTGCAAGCAATTTGATATTTCATGTGAGCTTGTGGCAGAGCTGAAAGGGGGAGAGAATGTCATTCAGGAGAATATGGTCCATAGGCTACTACCATTTTCTTGTTTAGCTGAAGGCTTAACATCAGCAGTGCTCACGTGTTTCAAGGATAAGGAAAATTCTATTGAGAATCATGGCTACAACCAGGTGTTTTTGTCTCTGTGACATGTCCCATTTCTCTGTACAGGGAGTGCTTCTTGAGACAGGCCATATGCTCAGCATCACGGGGCTTCATGTGTTCCGTCTGGAGCACTGGGAATAATGAGATCCTGAACAGCGAAGGGCAGAGTCCCTGGAAAGCAGCCATACTTGGTGGGGGTGGGGAGTGCTCACAGCCCTTAGCTCCTGAGGCCTGGGAATCATTTCTATATGATGTCTGCTTTGTGTGTCAACACCTCCATTCCACGGATGGGTACCCACGCCGCTGAAAAGAATCCTGGACCTTATTCCCCATTATAAGAGAATTGGGCTCTGCAGTCTTCCTTCTGAACTCATTAAAAAATGTTGTTTTTCTTCTGCTTATATACTTGTAGGCTTATATACCATCAGGCTTTAAGATCATAGAATTTTCGGGGCACCTGGAAGGCTCAGTCAATTGAGCATCCAACTCTTGATTTTGGCTCAGGTCTTTATCTCAGGGTTGTGAGATCGAGCCCTGCATCGGCTCTGTGCTCAGCGTGGAACCGGCTTTTCCCTCTCCTTCTGGTTCTCCTCCTTCTCTCTCTCAGATAAATAAATAAATTCAAAAAATCATTCAAAAAGGGATCGTAGAATTTTAGAATGCAAAGAGCATTAGAATTTGTTTGTTTCAATGTCCTCATTTTTACTTATGTGCCTATGAGCAATCTTGAGGGTAGAGAGGTTAGGTGATTTGTCTGGGGACACACAGCTAGTTAGATGCAGCCCAGGGACCAGATCCCAGATACCTGGATTCTCAGTTGAATGCTCTTTCTGCTAAGATAGCAAATCCTTAGAACAGTTCCTGGGACACAGAGAAAACTCCATTTGTGTGTGCCGAGATGAAAGTTCTCTGAAATCTGTAATATTTTCCTGGAATGTTTGGTCCCAGTCATGTTCATTTTCAGAACCTTTCTACCATGTCAGCAAAGGGTCCGAGAAATGCCTTCTTGGCTGACTGAGAGACCTTGTCTGCAGCTTTTGGAGTTCTGGAAACTGGGTGCATACCCCCGCCTCCCCAATCCAGCCCCTCTTTCCTTGTGATTTGTGGAGGGGTGTCTCAGGTCTGCCATGGCTGATCTGCTAAGTACTACCAGTGGTCACTTTGGAGTGACAATAGTCTGTGTATTTGGAATAACAGTGAGTAAACTGGTATTGTTTTACTGGGGAAAATAACAAGGAAAAAGTCTGGGCTGCCCTCCCCGCATTTAGCCACCAAATGGTTTCCTTAAGCAGCAGACCTGCAACGGACGGTCCCAGCAGCTCCTCTGGCTCATTCTCCTTGCAGCAAATTAAAGTGCTGGGCTAACTGCAGACAAGGACACTCGGGGCACAAACGGAGTGCAGCTGAGGAGTAGAGGAGGTGACGAGGTTTTAGCTGAGCTGCTGGGCAGATGAACACAAGGCCCTGTTAGGGTACAAAGTAAAGTGAGAAACGTGAAGACTGAAACATCTGTTTTCCTCAGCGTAATATTACAGAGCTTCTGAATTCTCATCTGTATTTGCACGTGTACACACACACACACACACACACACACACAGTTGTATTTATTGTCACATTTCAGCTAGTGGTGACACGACAATAAAGTGGTGGTTTTCCCTTGTGATCTGAGGAAACCTAGCAGTCCTGAGACTCCTTCAGGGAGCCTGTCAGATCAGAGCTATTTTCGTCATTATGTTATGGTAGTATCTGTCTTTCTCACTTTCATTCTCTCATGGTGTTTTTCCAGAATACACAACACGTGACATGGGGCAGATTGAATGTGGGAGCAGGTGTGAGAATCTGGTAGTTTTCTCTGAGCCCAGACATTAGAGGGATTTGCAAAGATGTGAAACCATACCATTCTTTTTTTTTTTTTTAAGATTTTATTTTTTATTTGATAGAGATCATAAGCAGGCAGAGAGGCAGGCAGAGAGAGAAGGGGGAAGCAGGCTTCCCGCTGAGCAGAGAGCCCCATGTGGGGGTTGATCCCAGGACCCTGAGATCATGACCCAAGCTGAAAGCAGAGGCTTAACCCACCGAGCCACCCAGGTACCCCGAAACCATACGATTCTTACTAAATTTTCTTTTGTTCTGAAAATGCAGTCATTTTGTATAAAACTATATTACTTCTATTAACATGTAGTGGGTTTCTTCTTATTATTTTGAAATGAATCAAAATTTTACACATTTCTCAGTTTTAATTTCTAATATGGTTAAACATTAATAGCTAGAACTCAAATAAATGGAAGTTCCTTGGAGTCCTCGATAATTTTAAAAGTATAGAGGAATTCTGAGACCACATATTTAAGAACTACTGCTTGAAAATTATGAGACTTTCCCCTCTCTTTCCCATACAGATGCTGTAGCATGTAATAAGGGAAGGTTTCTCCTTTTCAAATAGTCACTTTGAAATCCTATACTCCTAGTCTGGTGACATCATTTCTCAGTCTCCTTTTAATCTTCCCTTTTGGAGCTCTCTCATTGTCCAGTTGGCCAGAGCTTCCAAAAAAACCCAGTGTTATGATTTTATCTTTAAACCTTGTTTTTGATCCATATGCGCTATCCCTGTTGATAACCTACCTTGCTAATCAAACCGGGCTTCGAGTGACTTTGGATTCTTCCCAAAAATCAGATCCATCACTCGCGATACCAACATCTGGAAGTAATAAGATTGTATCAGAAGGATATGCCTGAGTTCAGAATGCAGATCCTCAAAGAGAGAAAAATGTTTTGATGACAATAGCATTATGGAAATTATGTAGCTTTCAAGGATTCTGGAAGATATATGTGTTGAGAATGTTTAAGTCCTGGCATGATCTTATTATTTTATAGTTTTATCTCATATAGCTCAAAACAAAAGTGCACACACACCAAGTTGGTATTCTCAAAGCAGAGTGCTTATTTGTATACTAAAACAAAACCTTATGAGTTGTCAAATACCTTTTTAATCAGGTAATGACTTTATCTTGTTTTCAGTGTTCTGTGACAATCCTCAGAAACAGATATGTACCAGTGAATGCCTTGCTCCACTGATGCCTCACCCACTCCCACGGGGCATGAAGCCTTTGGTGCTGCTTTTACAAGGATGCATTATGTTTTTCGTGTTCATGGGAACATGCCTGGTGATTACATTTTAGAATAATTTGAGCATTTTCTAGGAAGGAAAAAAATAGTATAGTGTTTTGCAAAGCTCTTAGGAAAGAGAAATCTCAGCATTTCTCATTGGAATCACCTTTCGCTAGGCTGCCTGGTGAAAGCCTCACCTTTGCAGGTGAATTACCTAGGGCAGCTTTTGTGGTGCATGTGACAGGCCCGATGGGTTAAAAGCAATCAGAACTCTGAACAATGGAGGTTTACCTTTTCTGCTTTTTAGAGAGAGATACAGGGTATTGATCTCGTTCTGCTGCAGGGGTCTTTGCTTTATCAATGAATTTTAAACAGAAAACATCTTGAAGATGCAGAGGCTGGTGAATTACCAGGAGCAGAGGCATTTTCAGAAACCTCAGGGATAGGCAGGTTTTGGAGTTTGGAATGACGGGGCTCACGCCTACAATAATATATTATCTCATGTTAGTGCTTTTTTTTTTTTTTTAATGGGAAACTCCATGTGTTGATAGATTATAAACTGCCTCTCCTACTATTTACCCATTCCTTTTCACTTTTCCACTGTCCCACTGGCATGTCTGATACTTGCTGTTTACTTAGAGGCACCAGTATATCATGTATTCAGTGAACATTGTCAAAAACAGGAACAGCTTAACACTTCCTCCAGTATTTTCCTGAAAATGTTTTGTACATTATGATTACTTCATATGTGTCACTATATATTTTGTATTTTTGTGTATGATTATTATTTTATCCCTTCCCAGTAAGACGTGGAAGCTCAGGCTAAGTACTTTGTATATAACCAAAAGCTCACAAGGAGCTGAGATTCAGAGTTTGGCTCCTAAGCAGAAGCTCTTCACAGTATATCTAACTTGTACCCCTCCCCCCAACAGAAAAGAGTCAGTGGAGATGGAAGTTTTTTATTTTTCTTTTTAAGTCAAAAAGTGTAAACATTACTCTGAAAAATGTTTCTTGATGAGCTCATGCATTAAGTCTCACTGTAATAAACTGCTTAAGTTCATGACTAGATGGGTAATCATTGATTAGGAAATGGGGAGCTTAGATTATTTCCTTGGGGAAGGGGTTTGCATTTCACTGGAGGGGTAAGGCAGTAGTTTAAGATTTGTTTCTGATTCATACATGCATTGTATTAGTTTTCTACTGTGCTCTAACAAATTTCTATAAATTTAATGGCTTAAAATAACACACATTTATTATTTTATGGTTTAGTAGGTTAGAACTACATGGATCTCAGTGGGCTAAAATCAAGGTGTCAGCAGGGACTTTTCCTTTCTGAAGACTCTAGGGAGTATTTCTTTCCTGGACTTTTCCAGCTCTTAGAGACGGCCCACATTCCTGGACTTGCGGCCCCCCAACTCCTTCATTTTCCAACCTAACATTGCTGCATCTCCCAGCTCATCTTCTGTGGTCACATTCCTTCTCACTGACCAGGGACAGGTTTGCTTTTAAGGTCTTGCAATTAGATTAGGCCCACTGGAATAATTCAGGATAATCTCTTCATCTCAAGGCCCTTAACTTTAATCACATCTGCAAAGTCCTCAGTGCCAGGTAGGATAACATATTCACAGGTCTAGAGGAGGAGGGTGTGGACATCTTTGAGGGCCCATTATTGTGCCTCCCACATGCATGAAAGCTGGCTAACCATGCTAACCTGTGAACAGAATGCAACAGTCTGTTCTCAAAGAGATGCCCAGTGTCAGAATGAACCAAGTTTAGTGTTGAATCAGTGACTTTATTCAGTAAGCATTTATTAAAGCCTATTGAACACTTAGTATTTGTTGAAAGTAGTATTTCTTCTTAAAATTAATGAACTTCATATTTCTTTTGACCAGCTTTAGGTTTACAGAAAAATTGAGGAGGAAGTAAAGAGAGTTCCCATATATTTCCTTTCCTTTCATTTTCCCTTATTATTAGCATCTTGCATTGGTGTGGTCCATTTCTTATAAATGATGAACCAGTACAGATACATTATCTTTTATTAAAAACTTTTTACTTAAATTCAGTGAAATTAGCATATACTGTGTTATTAGTTTCAGAGGTAGAGTTTAGTGGATTCATCAGTTGCATATAATACCCTGTGCTGTTTACATCATGTGCCCTCCATAATTCGCATCACCCAGATTTTCCACCCCTGAGCCATCTCCCCTCCAGCAACCCTCAGTTTGTTTTCTATGGTTAAGTCTCTTATGGTTTGCCTCCCTCACTGTTTTCATCTTATTTTATTTTTTCTTCCCTTCCCCTATGTTTATCTGTTTTGTTTCCTAAATTCCACATATGTGAAATATTGTGGTATTTGTGTTTCTCTGACTTATTTCAGTTAGCTTAACACCCTCTAGTTTCTTCCACATCATTGCAAATGGCAAGAGTTCATTCTTTTTGATGGCTGAATAATATTCCATTACACACGCACACATGTTGTCTTCTTCTTCTTCTTTTTTTTAAAGATTTTATTTATTTATTTGACAGAGAGAGAGATCACAAGTAGGCAGAGGAGGGGGGAAGCAGACTCCCTGCTGAGCAGAGAGCCAGATGCAGGGCTCGATCCCAGGACCCCAGGATTATGACCTGAGCTGAAGGCAGAGGCTTAACCCACTGAGCCACCCAGGTGCCCCTATACCACATCTTCTTCATCCATTCATCTGTCGATGGACATCGGGGCTCTTTCCACAGTTCAGTATTGTGGACATTGCTGCTGTAAACATTGGGATGCAATGCCCCTTCGAATCACTGTGTTTGTGTCCTATGGTAAATACCTAGTAGCACAGTTGCTGGGTCGTAGGGTAGTTCTGTTTTTAACCTTTTGAGGAACCTCCATACTGTTTTCCAGAGTGGCTGTGCCAGTTTGCAGTCCCACCAGCAGTTGATACATTATCTTTAACTAGGTTTTACTCTTTATAATGTTGTATAGTTCCAGAGACTTTTGCTAAGTGCATAATGTCATATATCTGCCACTCCAGTACCATACAGAATGGTTTCCCCATCCTAAATATCCTGTTTCATCTATTCATTCTGTCCCCCTGCCCTCTATCTCCTGACAACTGATGTTTTTACCTTATTACAATAGTTGGGCCTTTTTCAGAATGTCATACATTGGAATCATAATATGTGGTCTTTGCAGACTGGCTTCTTTCACTCAGTAATGCACATTTAGGGTTCCTCCATGTCTTTTCATGGCTCAATAGTTCATTTATTTTTATCGCTGAATAATACCCACTTGTATGGATGCACCGCAGTTTATATACTTTTTACCTACTGAGCAAACATCTTCAATGCTTCCACTTGAGGCAATCAATAAAGCTATTATTAACATTTGCATGCAGGTTTCTGAGTAGACATAGTTTTTAACTCATTTAGGCAAATATCTAGGAGTGCAGTTGCTGGATCCTATAGTAAGACTATCTGGAGTTTTGTAAAAACTGCCAAAAGATCAGTGTTTTTAACTTGAACTTCAGAGTAATTAGGAAGGTGATGCTGGCAGTGTTTTGGGCATGCTTCTGAAACTTTGACCAGAGAAGTTCTGATTCTGTGAAGCTTACATATTGAGGTTCTAAGATGTGTTCATAAAAGGATGCTGCAGCTTAAAAGCAGTCTGAAAGCTTTTGAAAATCCAGTGTGCCATTACAAATATCCTTTCCTCCCACCTTCTCTCCACTGTTCACCTTGACAGGGAGCCCAAAAAGTGACTTGCCTTGTAAGGGGGGTAATTAGAAGAATTTTGAATGTCATATTTCAGTGGACCAGGTCTGATGAGAAAGCAGGCAAACCTTCTCTCCTGGTGAAAGATAACACTGCAGTGTGAAAACAATGAAATTATTGTCCTAACAATAACATATGAGAATGCTCTGCAGCAGAACATAACTCCCTAAGGGCTTACAACTATGCGGTTGTTTGTCTAGATAAAAACACATACCATATGCCTTCTACTCGCATACACTCTGCCAGTGACTGATAGGCACAGCCTTAATTGACTCTTTTATGTTACTACAGAGACTCTGTCTTAGCAATCAGCAGGGAGACCTTAGCACAGGTGTGAATCCTAGCTCTATCACAAACTTCCCATATAATCTTAGGAAAATGATTTATCCTCTATAAGCCTCAGTTTCCCCATCCATGAAATGGAGGCGATAGTACTATCTACCTTGTTGGGTCGTGTGCATATAATGAGAAGGTGCATGCAAAGCCCACTTGTAGAACATAGGAAGTCCTCAGTAAGTGCTAGACACATAGAAAATCACCTTTTCTTTTTAAACTCCTGCCTTTTGGTGAGAGAGGCCATCCCCGCCTCCCCAGTGAAATGGTGTCTAGTAGCCTTCATGTTATCCTGCTCAAGAATCCCTTTCATCCTGGCAACTGGGTTTATTTAATTCCTATCCTCCACCTTCCCCACTTTTCCAGCTCTGTCCTTCCAAGATTTCAGTTCCATTCCTGACTCCAGGCAGATGGTTTTAAGGAGTCCAAGGACATGTGCTCATTGATCTGGTTTGGTCAGCTTTTGCATCTGGTCTCATTCTGAGCCTTGACAGCTTAGCTCTTCTGTGGGGGAGTCCTGCCATGTGCGCCTCTTCCTCAGTGATATTAGAAGAGTTCCTCTCCACCCCTCCCTCCCACAGTGTTTTATTTCTTGAGTAGATTTCCGCTTTGAACTCAAGTTCTCTCCATATTTGAGTCATCAGAGACCTGCGCCCTGCCAGCCACCTGCGCTCCTGGACTTGCACGGAATGCCTCTTATTCAGCTGTAGCTGATTACCTCCCTGCCTTGCCCCAGATTGGAATACCACTTGGCACTTGAACTAGTAGTTCTCTGTGCCTCTAGTCTTGGGTTGGACATGGCTCCAGCTCCCCTTGCAAGTGTCTCATCCCTCTTAGCCCAGTTCCATTTTTTTCGGCTCCCAGACTTTGTTGTGTCTTGCAGCCTATGTGCTGGGCATTGGCTCTGACCCTTTCTTGGTCTGACCTCTCTTGCTGTGGTCAGAAGCCTGGATCTGTTACTAGAATCTGAGCTATTGGCTGTAGACCCCAGTGTTACAGAAAAGCATGCCCTGATGTACCTTAGAAGTTGGTCCAGGTTATAAATTGTGATGTAAGGAGCAAATTATTCAGGTCTTTGCCAGGAAACAGATGGCATATTCAAGATGGATAACTGAAGAAAGATTAATAAATGGACTATTTAAATGTAGGGGTAGGGTTTGTGAAAAGCAACAAAGCATAATGCAGAACTGCTGGGTTACTCCCAGCAGAGAGCTATTCTACCACTAGGCTATGATAGAGCATGGGGAAAAGTAGTTGCCAGAAGTGGGAGGGAGATAGAGTGTGCATTATGGAGCGAGGGCTCCTAGATAAGTACTGGGCCTTCCACTGAGGCAGGAGGCCTGCCCAAAGCCACCGTGCTGAGGAACGGTCAATAAAATAAGTATCTTTATCTCATTCTCCTCCTTCACTCTGACCTGCTGATATTCCCATTGGTCGAACCCACCTGGAAGCCTGAGAGCAAGGAAGCTCATCGATTCAGTTCACACAGGTTACCCAGAATAGTGCAAAGTGTGGAAAGTGGGACCTGAAGAGGCAAACAGAAACAAGGGGTCACCAAGCTGTGCATGGCATCTGTCCATGTGTGGCTGTGTTCTTTGTCTACAGTGAGCATAATGATGTCACTGTTGTGTTAAGGACATTCTGCACCTTCTCAGTGAACTTACAACCCTGCAAGGCCATATTGACGGTCTGTGACAGCTGTCCATAATTCAGGCAGACTTGTATGAGCCTGCAGATACAGAACTTTAGCAATAATAACAATGTTGTTTTGATCCTATACTTTTTTGTGATAGGTCAAAAAGGTAATGGCACCTTAGAAATGATGCATTGAGAATGGAAAGATAACCTCTCATTTAATTTATGATTATTAAGTCAATTCCGTGGACTGAGTCACAGTACTCCAAAAAAAAACCTCATTTCTTCAACCTCCATAATTTATAATTTTATGCTCTTGTACAAGTATAAAATCTCTATTCATAAATTCAAGGATGTGCTACTTGAAAAAGGATCAAATGGGTCAGAAAAATCTAGGATGTCAAGATAGGCAAAAGGGGGTTATTAATGCCAGTAAGTGTTTCTTACATGTACCCTTAGAGTACATGTTCCCTTAGAGTAGCAGAATCATAGTAATTGAACATGAAATATGACTTGATTTACCAGACTCTAATTTTTAAGGATGTACCTTTGAGTAAAGAAAAGTAGATTAACTTTAATAAAATTTATAATAATGAGTAATATTTGGGATTAGCAGTCATTTCATAGACTCTGGTTGGAAGGGTCCTTGAGGGCATGTGGTACATCTACTCAGCTAATGCCTGACTCTCCTCCTCTCTACCCTCCTAAAGGGTATCCACCCACTTTGGGCTATGTAGAAGTCCACTGACATTATTTCCTCAGCCAACAAGAGTTGTCATGGTTCAGATAGACACAGTCCTAATTTTTCATAATAATGTGGTTAATTGCATTGTAATTGTCTATTGTTGAGATAGAAATTTACTAGTGGTTTGAAAATAATCAATCAGATTTGAACTGTAAAAGCCCTCATTTGCATCAAATTGTTTTAACTGGGAGATGATAGGGTAGAGGACTGGTCGAATTGAGATTAAATTGAGGTAACTTCTGAAATACACCTAGAGAGAGGTAGGGGCCTCACATCTCACTGAAGATAGGCAGAGACCTGGATACTTGGATGCCCATTCTACAAATGCCATGAGAGCTCCCCCCCAGCAAGGGTAAGTATGATGCTCAAGGTCATAGAGTAGCAGAGTAGGAACTTGGACTCAGAGTGTCCTCCTCTAAAGTCAGGGTTTATTAGATGAACTTCTAAAGGACAGGATGTGTGAAGGGAGATGTTCCCCCTGGCTGAGATGGGAGAGCAGTTTCAGAGTGTCCTCTTTGGCATTATTATGAGAGTTATTATTATATGAGGGTATTATTATGCTACTTGGCCTTATTATGAGGGTTCTACTTACTAATAAGGGGAAAATGGAAGTGATCATTGCTCAGCATTGGTCTGATGTCAAACACATGTTAGACTGGGTTTAAGGAATGGCCAGGGTTCATTCTTGTTTCTAGAGAAGGAAAGGAGAGGGCTTGATATGCACCTATAAATCCTGCCTTTTACAATAGCCTAATGGAATGAAGAAGTTAAGAATAGCCAATGCCATTTTCTTGCAGGATACAAATCGCTGATCAAATATGTCAACTTGTAGATTCAGCTGATTGAATTGAAGCCAGCATCCTGTTTAGCAAAATATATTCATGGTTAATATAACTGATATCTTTTCTTCCATTTTTGTACATGTTATGATGGCTTCTACCTTTTCTGGTAATTAATCCCCTCAAGCTCCCTTTCTGACTTGTGGAAGGCAGGCCTGGTTTTGGAGAAGGTAGTGGATCATGTGATGGTCTCCAGCAGCCAAGCTGCTCCTGATCCCTGGCCTGCATGCAGATTGGTAGGCTGCCACCCACAACCCCCTAAGGGTCTAGCTCTGCAGAACAAACCCAGGGATCTGTATTTTAACAAGCTCTCCAGATAATCCTGAAAGTCCTCTAGGTTTGGGGACTAATGATAAAGATTATGTTTCCAGAGACTCACAAATTTAAATACAGTTTTCTCTCTGGCCTTAAAGAGTCTTAAAGAAAATGTAAATGTTCTAGCTCAGTTAATACTTAAGGCTTTTCATGTTGTAGGAGAGAGCTGTGGGGCTGGGGGGTGAGGCAGCAGAGAGATAATGGGGGTGGGAGGTTGGGGGGGTGATGGTGGTGGTGGAGGAGGGGGATGAAGACTCAGGAATCAAAGGGTCTGGGAGTGGGTGCAGAGTAGAAGAGACACTTGGCCGGTTCGACAAACATGTTCAGGGCCAGCTCTGGATGAGTGAACACAGCTTGTAACCTTTGCTATCCTACTTCCTTTGAGATGAAGATGATAATATTAAGTGGGGGTAGAGGGTTGTTAGATTTCAAGAATTTGCATGGTACTGTGATTTTTATCCCCTTCTCAACCCAGGAAACAAAATGCAACTGGGCGGTTATGTAAACTAACTAGCAAGTCTGAGTACTGAATATAGTTTTTGAGAACTTTTATTAGAATTTAGTAGATGTGAAAATATCTGACTTTGCTGTGTGGCAACCACTTTCGCAGTTAGAGGGTGGAAAGTTGAATGTTCTGGTGTGCTAGTATTATATTTTTCTTAACATTAAAGAAAGTAAATAGGCAGTAATTGAGCATATTCTGCAGTCCTGAGGGGGATGAGGTCCCAGTGGTATATGGTGGGAGTGGAAGGCTGGGGACTCCTGGAGCTCCCCAGTGCCGACAAGGCTGGGGCTGTGGGGACGGATGGGATACCCACACTGCCCCTCCCCAGTGTGTGGACAGCAGCCCCAAAGCCCACGAAGGAGACTTTAGTCAATTAAAAAATACCATCATTTGGAAAGAGCTTCTGATATTTCTTGTTCAGGAGTTAGAAAGAAAAAGGGCCCCATTTTCTCAAGTAGTTCAGCAAATTTTAGGTTATCTGAGATTTTCTTCCCCAAGCTTTAAGGCATTAGCTTCTCCTCGAATTGTGCCTTGTCCTTTTTTCCTTAAGACTGTGACATGTTAAACTGTGATTTACTCATCTCTGTAATTAGATGCAGTGATTAGAATCCTCTTTATCTTACTCTGCAGTTTTCCTTTATGGGGAATTATGAAAGAATAATAGGTAAAAAGTTCAGAATGGGGGAAAGAATAAACAGAATGCTGAATGGTAAAAGGAGACAGAATGCTGAATGGATAATAAAATATTTAGTGCTTTTCAATTAACTGTTCTCACGATTAGTACACTAGTATATTATATCATAAAAATCATGTCTATTAATTTTTTGCAGCCATTATCTTGACTGTGATTTACTCCCCTCAAATCATTAACAATGCCATTAAAAAGGTGGATGGAGATGAACGTCCTGGATAGAGTTCAGGGATGTAATGGGATTATTGTTCAGGGTCATGGAGAGATTGAAGACCAGTGAGTGGAGGGAAGGGGGTTGGAGAGTGTGGAGTTGGTGAGGGGAGAAAGTAGAAGGAGAAGGGTTTGAGAGACGAGCCACTGACTCAGTGCCGGAGTTGGGGAGGAGCGCCTCAGATGAGGTGATGCTCTCTTCACTCCGGAAGGTGCGAGCTGCGAGAGTCCAGTGACTGGGAGAGCATGGGTTTTCCTCCCGGTGGAATTTCACACACATAGGGAGGAGAAGATAAATATGTGTGTGTTCAAGAGTCCCCAGGGTCCCATTGGAGGCAATGGAGCGTTCTCATTCCAGGTTATGCTGGTGGTTTGAGGGCAGCGTTTCCATCCAGCCAAAGATGGGGCCATGACTCTTCATAAATAGTTCTCTCCTTGGGAAAATGAGATAAGCTGTAGAACCAGAAAAGTGTTAATCACGTAGACCAGTGAAGACTGGGCTCTGTAGACTTGCATTGCATCTGTGCATTTTGAGAAATTTGCTCATGAGATACCTTTCTTTCGTTTTCTTTACCTGTCTGGTGTCTACCTTCAGGTCATCAGTTAATCAACATTCAATTCATCAATCTGTTTTTGGCTCTGCGTCTTTAGAGTCTTGAAATATCTTTTGACTGTATTTAAAGATAGGAATTTTATTACTGCAAAATACAATATGTGGAAGATTTTTACTCTTTTTTTTTCCCCTGGGACAATCACAAGGCCTTTATGAATATGAGTCTATTTTAATTCAGGGTCTGAAATTCTAATTTTCTATCAGGGCTGCTCAGAGTGTACACTGGAGATGGGCCACAGTCTCCTTTGCATCTTGCGAGTCAGTGGTAGAGGCTAGAGTCAGAAGCCTTTGGTTTTTAAATTTTAAATGGGTTTTTTCCCCAAGTGGTTTAGCCACAGACATGTCCTCATAAAGCAGGTTCATTTGTCATAATTTCATAAGCAGGAAATTGGGATTGACTAGTCCATCAGACAACATTTTTAGCAGCTTAGTGTACTTATGAGTTAATATCATTTATAAGTTATTCATTATAACTAGGAAACATTTCTCTTTAATAGCCATGGAAGACAGCGTAGCTGCTCATGGCCTGATATTGAAAGGTGACACTGAGATCTCATGAAATCTTGACAAGGGGGGCACCTGGGTGGCTCAGTGGGTAAGGGCCTCTGTTTTTGGCTCAGGTCAGGATTCCAGGATCCTGGGATCGAGTCCCACATCGTGCTTCTCTCCCTCCCACTCTCCCTGCTTGTGTTCCCTCTCTCGCTGAGCTGTCATATAAATAAATAAAAAAAAAAAGAAATCTTGAAAACTGATTTTTAATAACAATATTTTAAAGCCTGGAGTTCAGATGTTTTATTTTTCTAGATTACTGCGTTTTAATTCCCATTATGAGATTATGTGTATGTGTGTATTTGTTATAAATTTAAATATATAACTTACACATATTTTAGATATATAAAATTATATAATAATATTTGTATAGTACACTTATGTATAATATATTTTATTTATATTTATGTTTCTATATGAGTAGGATATATTATACACAATATATTTGTATATAAATAAATAAATATGTGCTATGAAGAAGCTCAGAATAAAAACCCATGTGTCAAATGAAGCAATATAAAATATTTCTAGATATATAAGCTTTATACAGTGAGACCAAGTGCCTTTTACTAGAACTAGGCACTCTGGTATCATCTTCATCACCTCCCCTGCTGTATTCTCCCTCCTCTTTTTTCTCATTCTCTTCCCTTTTCTCCTTTCCCCTCCTCTTCCTGCTTCTCTTTTTCTCTGAGAAGTTGAAACATCTCAAGAGCTAACTGTATCTCAGAGCTTCCCTGGCATCGTTGAGTGATGCACAGTGAGCTCAAAATTCTAGCGCATCGTTCCGACTGAGGGAACTTCCCAAGTACACAGCCACATGCACCAAAGCAACGCTTAGCTGTTGTTAGCATGCTGCTTCTGAATATTAAATGTGCCACATCCATGGCATCTGTAGCTGTGAGAACCTGCCCGGAGATGCTACCAGTAGTCTGCTGTGATAAGCCGTTGTCTTATTACGTACTCTTGACCTGTATTGGTGACAGGTGACATTTTGCCTCAACACTGTCAGGGGTAATCCATCATTGGTTACCTCTTATCACCGTCTGCCTTTTTGTGGGGATCGTGTCCTTTTGATACCATTCAGAATGTGCCTTAGCTAATGTAATTTCTGGCTCTGAGATAGATCAGGGGAGACAAAGTCGAGATCACTCACCATAGGAAACCAGAAGAGTATATTTTGTTAGCAAAACCCTGATATGAATGGCTTACATAGATGTTACCTCATGTAGGTCTCCGGTGCAGTCCCATTTCCATCTGGACTGTAATGGCTCTATGTTCTCATATTCTCAGCTTCAAGTCATTGATAAAAACATATTAAATAACACTGTTTTCTTTTAACCTGAGGTGCACTGCCCAAATCACCCTTCAGAATGAAAGTCCTCATTTACCCTGCTGTTCAGGCTTTCAGCCCCTGGTCAGTCACAGCCAAGTCCCTCAACAGGAATTGTCCTTGACTGAAGCCAGCTCCCTTACCTGAGGTTAGGCTCCCCAACCCTGGAGGTGGGGAGGGAGAGGGAAGCTCCCTTTCAGCGATGGCTGTCTAGAGAGAGGTCAAGGGTCTGGCCCCCTCTCCTCCACTGGGACGACTCTGAAAGGTTATCCCAGGCACAGAGCTCTGGAGCTCCGCACAGGATCAGCCAAGGCCCTGTGAGTCTTGAGGCTGCGCTCGCATGGCAAACACACACTTACATTGATTGTTGGGGTCACGTGGGAAGAGCCTTAGGGAACTTCAGCCTCAGGCCGTCTTTGAAATGGCCCCATTTGTGATATGGGAAGAGTGGGTAATATTATTTCTATAGAAGTTAGGAACAAGACCAAGTTTCTTATTACCAAGGCATCTGCAGGTTGTTCTTTATCGGAAGCCACCAGTCCCTTCCCAAGCCACCATAAGTGTTTTCAAACACTTACCTGAGACTATTATCATGGCGTAACTAGTCCTGGTGATGGAATTAGTGCTGCCATTTCTCCTGTCATTACCATCCCGGTCTTCCACCCCGAGGGGACAGAGCCCGGGAATAACTGCCCTGGGCCTTTCTCTGAGAGTCTGGTGATTTCTTCAGCAGCTTGTCTGGTGGGTGCCATGAGGGCTTTAGTGTGGGGAGGAGGGGCCAGGTATGGCAGACAGATGGGGAGTCTATGGGAAGCAGAGTTCAGAGATTGAGAACTTAGGCAGCCTGGCGTTGCCGTGTGGTCCTTGGTGAGTTCCTCTCATATTATCAAACAGCACCCCACCTCCATTTCCAGCACCTCCCGCAGCCATCCTCTCAAGTACCGCGTGGAGACAGCAACAGCTGTGCCTGTGAGCAGCTTCAGCTGTTCCCCCAGCAGTGCTACACCATGGGGTCTCCGGGGGCCATCAAATATTTAGGAGGATGTTGTAGACCTTTGTATCATGGCCAGAAATGCCGTGTGCTCAGGTTTGGATTCCACTGGGTTCTTGGTCATGTTAGCAGAAAAAATTGTGATAAAAAGGAGATGGTTCTTTCACCAGACTGTGCTGCGCTAGCAGATCAACTGTGGCTTTATGCTCACGCTGTGGCTATTGCTTTATACTTTCATGTTAGAGAAAATAACTAGGCAAGCACAACGCTGGAATAAGAGTCTGTCCTAGATGAAAAACCCTTTAGAATATTTATTTCTCATTATAATCTATTCATTAAATGCTGTGGCCTGGCCCTCCAGGGAGAATCACATACTACAACCTGTACTGGAGAT
Source organism: Mustela putorius furo (assembly GCF_011764305.1). Taxonomy (NCBI): domain Eukaryota; kingdom Metazoa; phylum Chordata; class Mammalia; order Carnivora; family Mustelidae; genus Mustela; species Mustela putorius. The sequence goes on from NW_025422021.1 coordinate 5,375,193, forward strand.
AAGACTTTATTTAAAGGTGGCCTTGGCTGATAGATGTGGAAAACTAGCTGTCTGAAAATTGCTGGGCGACTGTTGATGCTGGAGAATGCACCTGGGGACACTGAGAAGCCTGTGGTATTACAGCAAAGTGTGGTCTAAATTTCCACTGAATATTTCCTTTCAGTTGTGTGACTTCTTTGGGGAAGAAATACATAGCACTTACAATCAGGGACTAGAATACCCACTTTGGTGAAATTTGTTCTCAAATAAAAGTTATTTTTTTTTTCCCCTTAACATAGCTTAGAGTTTTGTCTTTTCTGGATGACTAGAAAGCCAAGTTTTAGAGACCTATACTGTTGCTCAGTATTATGTCATTGGCTCAGTGTCAGCCAATGGGAAGATTAAGTGGATTTCCATAATGGTCGGTCATCTTTGGTACAGTCCTAGTCAACATTTCCTTAATGACTGGGATGATGGAATAGGAATCTGTTCATTAATTTTGCCAATAAAAACAACTGGTGGGATGGCTTGTGTTCTAGAGAGTCAGTCTTGGCCTGTACTAAAAAAAGAAGAAATGGTTGATTAAAAACCACAGAACTTTAGAAAGTGGTTATCAGGTAGTATTAGGGAGAACCATCAAATTGCATAGGCAAAAGGATTCTTAATTCCTGGGACAGAGGCATTATAGACAGTGACCTGAAGTTCATAATAGACCCCAAACGATAGCAAATGGAAAATCAAGATGTTTGTCTTGAAATAATCAAGTCAGCGTCTACATTTCCAACACTAGGTCTTTTGACTGCTGCCTGGTTATGAAACATTTACCCTGCACTGAAGATAGTGAAAATGAATCCTTCTGCAATTTTGGTGAAGGCTGGTGTTGATTCTACAAAATCCAGATTGTAAAAACCACTGGTGTAATGGTTTCATTGGAAGAAAGGACCTAACTAGATATATAGATTTAGAGTAGAAAGCTGTCAGCACCCTCAAATGAGTGAAAAGATTAAGTTCCTAGCTCAGACTTTGACTTTAACTGGCTGAGTGACCTTGAACAAGTCCCCCAACATCTTGGGTTATCTACTTCTTAGCTTGGAAGTGTTGGGGTTGGATTAGTACAGTGATTCTCAGTCTGTGGTTCTTAGGGAGTAATGGGAGACTGAACTATTTTCAGTGCTCAAATGACCTAAAGAAATAGTCAATTTCCCAGTAAGGAGGCCATATAGATGATTATTTAATGAATGCTGGTGATAGATGAAAACTTAAAAAACTTAAGTACACATAGGAAAAATAATAAAAGTCTTTTTCTTGGTAATGAAAAGATAAGAAGCATTTCAGTCTCTAAACCAAGGCTTGTGATGACCCTTGTTCCTGAGAGAATGGAGAAACCCTGAAGATACTGCATTTGTATTGCCTAAAGGGGGAGGTGGGGAAAAATCTTCCAGTGGGCAAGTGGGCTTTGGTTGCAAGATTAGCACAGAGGCAAGGGGTATCACTAATAATTGGCTATGTGCCAGCCACTTATCAAAATGCATTAGTTCATTTAATCCTCAATCCAATATCCCACCTTGATGATGAGGAATCTGAAGCACAAGGATAACACTTATTAAAGTCATTAAATTCAGAAACGTAGAATGTTAGTTGTTATTATTACTAATGACCTGGATTATTCCCAGTGATATGTGGCCCCTAGTCCCACAGAAATGAGAAATGGTAGATAAAGGGAACAGAAATAGGGCTTCTCATCTTCAGCCTTCTCCAAGAAGAAAATAATGGGCTTTAGCCTAGAGGACCTATGTTTCAAATAGCCCTTGTGTGACCTTGGGTGAGTCATTCTACGTTTCTGAATCATAATTTCATACCACCCCACAAGATTATTGGGAAAACATAAAATAATGTATCTGAAAGTGCTTTGGAACCTAGAAGGTGATACAAACATGGGAGAATGAGGGATGACCTCCTGCCTCAGTGGCACTGTCCCCCAGTGACATCAGTTATGCACTTAGCAAACATTCATGGTATGCTCATTACGTGAGAGCAGAAGGTTGGGATATGTTAAGATAACCCTGTGTTGAGATGAAAAAGTGGTTAGTGCTTCTGTTGATCTATCCCTTGCTCAGGTATTCTTGCTATAAAATAATATCCTTAGATGACAATGTGTCCCAAATTTGTGGTAACCTAGTTTCCCTGTCATTAGTTCATGGTCTTAATTGATATCTCCACTTCCTTGCTTCTACCCCATTACCTCCCAATGGTGTGTGTTGTTTTTGCTGTTAGTCTCCAAGATCAGTTTGTGTTCTATGGCTGATTTTAGTCCATTCTTATATCTTATCCTTCCCCTCCAGAAAGTGAGATCAAACACTGTCAGGACCGAGATCAAGACCGGTGAAACTGGTGTGTCCCCTCTGGGAGGTGGGGCGGGCAGAGTCATTTGTATGTACAGGTTCTTGTTTGTGCACAACCACCGTAGAGGTGCAGTGAGGCCCGCATTCCTCTTAATAGGTGGATGTTGTTTCTGGTTGTGTGATAAGAGTGGATAGGAAGGGAAGGCAACTGTTCTCAGCCTTACACACGAGAACATGGTCTGGTTTCAAATGCAACGCCCTCAGCTTTCTGCAGTGATAAATTATATCCATATAATGTCACAATCTCTCAGGTCATAGGTGATAAACTAATTAATGCCATCTCAGTAGTAGAAACTCTATATTGCGCTTAGAATCCAGAAGGCCCGTGCTCGAAATAGAAAACCTCATTAAGGGCTCTTTTTCTACAGTAGGCCCTGGATAACTGGTACATCATGTCAGACTGGCCTGTCCAAGCTCGGCTGGAAAGGGGGCTCAGGAGATGCTGGGATGTGAGGACAAGGCTCCTGTATTATCTGGGGGTGAAAGGTCTAATTTTAAAAAGGAGAACTCAAAATAGAGACCACAAAGATCCAGGGATTTGTAACACAGGTGCCTTTAAAATGAATGTGAGTGTTAAAAAAATAAAAACAAATATACACCATGGAATGGTTTATAATGAGTAAATTCTGACTGGTTGGATTGAGAGTGAGCTGGAAACACATAGCCTGAGCATTTCTATATTTTAACCTTTATGTTCATGATAGCATCTTGTGATTCCTTTTAAATATATATTTTGTTGCAGATACTAAGAACTTAGCTTACTAAGGACGTAGAAGTATTTCTTTTGGCTTTTTTGCATTTTTGTATTAAACTGTGGTTGGCACACATTGTTATATTGGTTTCAGGTGTATAATATAGTGATTCCACAATTATGTGCGTTACAAAACACCACAATAAGTATGGTTACCGTTTGTCACCATTTTAAATATTATTGATTATATTCCCTGTGCTGTACTTTTCACTTCTGTGATTTATTTTGTAACTGCAAAAATCCCCTTCACTTACTTTGCCTACCCTCAACTTTCTTCTGGCAACCATCAGTTTGTTCTTTGTATTTGTAAGTGTACTTCTGTTTGTTTGTTCATTCATTTGTTTTTTAGATTCCACATCTAAGTGGAATCATATGGTATTTGTCTGACTTATCTCATATGGTATTTTTTTTTTTAAGATTTTGTTTAGTTGTTTGACAGAGAAAGAGAGAGAGAGAGATCACAAATAGGCAGAGAGGCAGGCAGAGAGAGAGAGAGGGAGAGGCAGGCTCCCTTTTGAGCAGAGAGCCCAATTCAGGGCTCCATCCCAAGCCCCTGAGATCATGACCTGAGCCAAAGGCAGAGGCTTAACCCACTGAGCCACCCAGGCACCTCTTTCATATTGTATTTTTCTGTCTAACTTATTTCACTTAGCATAATACCTTCCAGTTCCACCCATGTTGTTACAAATGGCAAGATTTCATTCTTTTTTATGACTAAGTAATAATATTCCATGATCTACCTATCTAGCTAATGCCGCATCTTCTTATTCATCTATCCGTGGACACTTAGGTTTCTTGGCTATAGTAAATAGTGCTACAGTAAACATAAGGGAACACTTATCTTTTCGAATTAGTATTTTTGTTTTCTTTGGGCAAATACCTAGCAGTAGGGTTATAGGATCATATGCTATTTCTGTTTTTAATTTTTTAAAAAAGATTTTATTTCTTTATTTGACAGAAATCACAAGTAGGTGGAGAGAGGAGGGGGAAGCAGGTTCCCTGCTGAGCAGAGAGCCTGATGTGGGGCTTGATCCCAGGACCCTGGGATCATGACCTGAGCTGAAGGCAGAGGGTTTAACCCACTTAGTCACCCAGGCGCCCCTCTGTTTTTAATTTTTTAAGGAGCCTCCATACTGTTTTCCACAGTGGCTGCACCAGTTTACATTTCCACCAGTAGGACAGAAGGTTCATTTCTCTATATCCTTGCCAATATTTGTTATCTTTTGACTTTTTGATAATAGCAGAACTTCTTTCTGTGCTGTTGCCTATGTAACCATGGAATTTAGAGAAACAGTCTCTGTTCTCTACACCTTCCAATATCCATAGCATCATGTATATGTCCCATTATGAAACTTAAATATTTTGTAATTACTTCCATGGTTGTTATGTTTCTTAGTAGAAAATGTATCTTAATGCGAGTATAAGGATTTTGGATATGTAGAGAGGCACAATTTTGAATTATGGTTCTGATGCTTATCACATGCATGGGCCTTAGGCAACTTCATCTTTTCAGGCCTCTGTCTCTTCTGATATAAAATGGGCAATAGTATGTCTCTCCAGCACTGGAGAGAAAGAAATAATATAGTATCTGTAAAAGCACCTGGCACATGGGCCAGTAGATACTCTTTCTTTTTACATCTATTTTCCTTGGCTTCTTGAGTTCTGGAACCAAGTATTGTGTTTCCTGTAATTCAGCATGGAATATTTATTGGTCGCTCAAAAATATTATTAAATGAGAGAATCTATTCTATGTTAATATCAAAGACATAAAAATGTCACTTTCTTGCCTTTTTGACTCACCTTTATTCTGGGGCAGTTGATTATTTGCCCTTGATAATTCTGTTTTACAGCTTATATTTCTCTCCTTCTCTTCTACTGCACAAAGTAACATTTGGTAGGTACTGCTATAAGTGATGAATAGTTGATGGTCCAATTATGGATCTCATTTAAGCTTGTACCACCATGTTACTTTGTCTCAAATGAACTCCAAATCTATAGAGAATGGGTAATGGTGTATATGTATCCTTCAACAAAACTGTTCTTTTTTTTTTTTTTTTAAAGATTTTATTTATTTATTTGAGAGAGAGTGAGAGAGAGAGAGAGAGAGAAAGCATGAGATGGGGGAGGGTCAGAGGGAGTAGGAGATTCCCCACTGAGCGGGGAGCCAGCTGGGGAGATCTGTCCTGGGACTCCGGGATCATGACCTGAGCCAAAGACAGATAGCTTAGCTGACAGAGCCTCCCGGATACCCCAACAAAACTGTTATTTATGACAACTATATTCTTTTTTTAAAGACTTTATATATTTGAGAAAGCATGAGTCAGGGTCGGGGGTGGGGAAGGGCAGAGAAAGAGTGAGAAGCAGACTCCCAGGATCCCTTCCCAGGATCATGACCTGAGCCAAAAGGCAGATGCTTAACTGACTAAGCCACCCAGGTGCCCCATGACAATTATATTCTTGATGGGAAAACAGACAAAAATACCTGCTCAATGAATGATTAAGTTTACTCAGTAAGTTCTTGTGAGAGCCAGGCTTCCTTGTTCTCAGGAATCATTGTCTCTTGTGATTAACAATTTCTTTAAATGATGTATGGGGACTGGGGAGAAAAAGGAACAGGGCATGGAAATATTCTGAAAGAATTTTCCAGAAAGAATGAGGCTAACAAGCCAACAAACTTGTTCTGCTCTTTAAAGTTCTAAGGAAGATGTGGTTCTTACATACAATGGAATCAGAAAGGATAAATACCCATCATTTGCATCAACATGGATGGAACTAGAGGGGATTATGCTAAGTGAAATAAATCAAGCAGAGAAAGTCAGTTATCATATGGTTTCATTCATATGTGGAACATAAACATTGGCATGGAGGACTACAGGGGAAGGGAGGGAAATCTGAAGGGGGAGAAATCAGAGAGGGAGATGAATCATGAGAGACTATGGACCTGGGGAAATGAACTGAGGGTCTCAGAAGGGAAGGGGATGGGGGAGAGGCAGTAGCAGGTGTTAGGGAGGGCATGTGTTGCAGTGAATGAACACTGGGTGTTACATGCAAACATGTATCATGGAACACTAAATCAAGAACTTTAAAAAAAACCCTACTAAGCACTGCAGGAACTTCTGTTCATGACGTGTCTGATCACTATCCACCTTGCTGCCCAAAGTATCCACTATCTTGATATTTATAGTAATCTCCTTTTATTTTAAACTTTATTACTCAAATGTGCATCTCTAGACAACATTGTTTAGTTAGACTCTTTAACAATTTTTTATGTCTTTTGAGTTTCCTTCAATATTAGAACCTATTATCAAATATACTCAGCTTTATGTTCCCATAATAATAAAAAAAAGTTCTAAGGAAGAGACGCTGATCAGCAATCATCACGGGGGAAGGATTATCATAAGGCTACACGGGAGTGTCAGGCAGCTCCAAGAACCCTCTGGGCAATTACACAGTGGCTTTGGGTCCCAGGGCTAACATGGCCAGAGCTCAGAGGGATATCCCCTAGTCTTGGGAACTTGCTTCCTTCTTGAACGTCTGGCATTTATCCTGTCCAAGAAGTGGGCTTTGATTGAATAGGTTGGTTATTCTACAACTCCAGCTTTCTTGGTTTCTATAAGTTACCCTGAGATGTTTGGTTTCTCCAGTGTTTGCCATATTCTCTGGCTTGGGAATCATCACTTGAGAAATGGGAATAGGGATTTGGGAGTCTTCCAAATGAAGTCATGGAGCCATGAGGAGGGAATAGTTTGAACAGAGGCACAAATTGGAGCATGTTTGGGGGAACATGGGACAGTTCACGTTGGTTAGTAAAGTGTTTCTCAGTTAGGGGTCTGTGAAGTTCTCAGGGGCCATGAAAGTGTTGTTAGGGCCGCTGTGAGTTCTCATTACACATTACTATAACTTTAGTTTAATTTCAATAATGACCTGAAAATAATGAACATAAGCACATATTTGGCCATTGATGTGGCCACCTTCTGTATAATCTGCACTGAGCAGCATATACTATATTCATGGTGCTGTGAGTTTGATTAGAACATCATGACTGAGCACACAAAATTGATGTTATTTTAATTTTATTGATTTTGTAAGTTTATTTGTATTTAATTAATAAATTTTTGATTTGCAGTTGTTTAAAAGCTATGAGCATAAGGAAGTTTTTTATTTTTATTTTTTACTGAGTTTTTTTTGTTCACATTTAATAACATTGTAATGAAATGATTTAATTCAATGCTGGGCATCTGAAAGAATATGTTAAAATGTGTTGATGTTCATGAAGAGTACACTTAAGATGAGCCATGAGTAATGTATAGAATTGTTCAATCACTGTATTGTACACCTGAGACTAATATAATACTGTGTTAATTAATTGGAATTTTTTTAAAAGTCCATATCTTACTCATATTTGAGAGACAGTTGGCTAGAGTGGGAGTTGGCAAACTTTCTGTGAAGAGCTAGAGAGTAAATATTTTAAGATTTGCAGACCAAGAGGCAGAATTGAGGACATTATGTTGCTGCTTATATAATAAAAGAAAAAACAAATTTACACAGATTTTTTTATTGATGAAATACAAACAACAATAATTCTGCTGCTGATAATGATGATGATAATATTTGAGTATATAATATATATTTTATAATATCAGCCTACTAATGAAAATAATGGTTTCTTTTTTAGGGAGGATAGCATTTCATTTAAGTGGGATCCAAAGATAGTGTTCTCTGTCATCAAATAGATTACAGATATTCATCTGAAAAAAACAGTTGTTGGCTTTCAGGTTGTACAGAAGCAGCCAGCAGGCCAGATTTGACCTGTGGGCCAAGTTTATCTACGTTTGAGTTAAAGTATAATGTATGTGTTGTGGGTGGAACAATTTAGCCAACTTCTCAGCACTTGTCTTTTTTCTTTCTTTCTTTCTTTTTCCTTTTTTTTTTTTTTTCAAGATTTTACTTATTTATTTGTCAGAGAGAGCACAAGCAGGGGGAGCAGCAGGCAGAGGGAGAAGCAGGCTCCTTGCTGAGCAGAGAGCCTGATGTGGGACTCGATCCCAGGACCTTGGGATCATGACCTGAGCTGAAGGCAGACGCTAAACTGACTGAGCCACCCAGGTGTCCCTTGTTTTGTCTTTTGTAAAGTCTTTCCTATTCTTGGGGACAATAAAGCTGCGACCTCTTTTAGCATATGAAGATTAAGTGTGATAACTCCTAGCAGGTACCTTGATCTCTGTCTTACCATCATCATTACATTTTAGAGAATATTTTATACTTACTTTGGAAAGTAGTGTAGGTCACTGGAGAGTTTTCAGCAGGAAATGGCAGCTGGGAGCTGTACTTTAAAAGAGTCATCTGGCAACAGCATGGGGGATGGATCAAAGCAGGGGCAGGAGGACAGTGAGGAGGCTGCTAAAAGAGCTCTCCATCCTCTCATGGCTTCTCGCTGCTTTTGTCCTGGTCAGTTGCATATACTCCAAGTGAGGGGGGTGGAAACCAATCATGGAAGCAGAGTAGTGGCCCTAAGATGTCCACACCCTAGTCTACAGAACTTGTGAATATGTTACTTTACATGGAAAAAGAGACTTTATAGCTGTGACCAAGGTTAAGTGCCTTGAGATGGGAATAGTGTCCGGGGTTATTGGGTCCAGTATAATCACATGAGAACCCTAGGTGGCAGCATGAGAAAGGCTTGGCCCACCATTGTTCGCTTTGAAGAAGGAGAAAGGGAGCCATGAGCCAAGGAAGGCAGGCAGCTTCTAGATGTGACATTTGTGTTGGCTATCTGAACTATAGAACTATAAGATAATAAATCTATGTTGTTTAAGCTACCAAGTTTGTGGTAAATTGTTATGGCAGCAATAGAAAACAAATACACAAATGCTATGCAGTTATACATGATAATAAGAAAGTAGAATGAAAGTTCCAAATAAGTCTAAATATTATGTCAGTCCAAGCATTTTCCTTATTTTGAACATAGTGATTATTATTAGTAGTGTTGTTTTTAAAGATTTTATTTATTTGACAGAGAGAAACACAATGAGAGAGGGAACACAAGCAGAGGGAATGGGAGAAGGAGAAGCAGGCTTCCCACAAGCCTAGGACTCGAACCCAGTGCCCTGGGATCATGACCTGAGCTGAAGGCAGCAGCTTAACGACTGAGCCACCCAGGTGCCCCCATAGTGATTATCATTTTTATGAATAGTTTTTCTTGACTTCACCAAGTAAATAATAAATCAGTATTTAAAGAATATCTATTTGAAAGGCACCAAATTATTGGCATATGTGAGGTCTTAGCTTGGAAACATGGGGAATTAAACTTTGCCCAAGTTTAATTCAATAAATTCTACCAATATTTCATGAGTACTTTGTTTTGTGGTGGTGTGAAGGGGGAGGCTTTAAAAAATGATTATTTTGGGGGAAGGGAAGGAAAAATAAGATAAAAACAGCGAGGGAGGTAAACCATAAAAGACTCTTAACTCTAGGGAACAAACTAAGGGTTGCAGGAGAGGAGGAGGTGGGGGCGATGGCATAACTGGGTGATTGGCATTAAGGCCGGCAGGTGATGTGATGAATACTGGATGTTAAAAGCAACTGATGAATCACTAAATTCTACCCCTGAAACTGTTATACTGTCTTAACTGTATTGAATTTAAATAAAAAAATTTAAAAAATGATTATTTGTAGTCCCTGCAAAAACTAGTGAACTAGTGAACTAGTGAATGAATACAAGTAGGGATATGAACGAGGTATCACAAGCTCGGGTTCCTAAGTGATCCTGGGAAGTAGAGATGGTGCCATAGCAGTTGACATTCTTGCAGATGACCCCAGTGCTTGGTCTTGCAGGAGGAGCGGGAGTGATTGGAGGAGTTAAAAATCCAGGAGTGGTCAAGCAGGGGTAGCCAGTGCACAATGGGATGAACTTGCAGAGTCCTAGGCAGTTTTGGAGGGCTTGGACAATGAGACTTCTTTCTCCCCCTATAGCTGTCATGGTTCTGTGGAGTTGAGTAGTAGAGAGGAGAGACATCTGGGCAGAAAGTCTTCTCCAAACACTGCATCTTGACTTGAGAAGCTGCTTGTTCTGTCCCAGACTCTTTTCCTCTCACAATGGTCCATTCAACACTTAGAAAAATTGGGAAAAAAGCCATTATTTGTAGAATAGCAGCAAATGTCATTTTCTGTTCTGTAGAGAGAAGGAATATTTAATTAGTCTACTTGTGGGCCTAATAAACAACAGAGAGTTACCTCAGTAGGGGGGAGAATTGAGGATAGAGTAAATTAAATGGTATTTATACACATTCCATAAACTGACTAATAGAATTGGGCCCAGGATGGTGGGAAGGCCTGTCAGCACCTGGGATAAAGGCGGAAATGAATGACAACAGAGATGTAAGGACAGGTCACCTGGATGGGAGATGGCAAGCACCTTCATTAACCTTGAAATTTGTTTCAGGGGAAGTCATGTCCTGGAGGTTTCTTTCTCAAGGCTGTGGATCCCAGACTTTGAGCTACGGAGAAATTGCTAACCGTTAATAGCTCATTCATTGTCATATCTCTTAGCTGAGTCTGTGTAGTAACTCATAAAGCTGCCTCACACAGTTTGCACATAAGTCAGACACATAGCTCACTTGTACTTTCAGTTTCCACAGGGTCAGAAGGGAGTCCACTTGGTTCTTGAGCAAATCCTACTTGAGTAACACCAACATTCCATCCATCTATCCTCAGCATCATCAGTAGCAGCAGCAGCAGCAGCAACAAACACTTAGAATTTCCAAAACTGAGAGCAGTTTACATACACCTTCCTGTGTGTGAAGCTGTTTGCTTCTCTTCGTCTGCCTTCTGTGGCCAGGTGGGATATGTGAGAATGTTAGCAGGACCCTGAGACATTACCCAAACTGGAATGTCGTGTTAACTCTCCCCTTAAATGAGAGCCGTTCCTGAGGAGTTCTTTCTTGATCTGGTCTCAGGCATTACACCGGCCTGAGGCATAACAGCAAGAATTGAAATACAGAAGAAGAGAAAGGAGTTCTCTATGTTAGAGTTGTGTTCCTGAGCTTCTCCAGGGACAAGGGTGATTCAGTATATACACAGGGATGATGGCCTAATCACGTGGGCTAATCAGAATCCACAGTACCTCTTGGTACATCTCTGAGGGCGCGGTGCTCTGTGATGTTAACTGTCACATGTAGGGAGACACCATCCCCTCCTTATGTATCGATAGCAACAACGTGAAAGCACACACGTGTCCGACTTGTTTTTTTTATTTTTTATTTTTTAATTTTTAATTTTTTATTTTTTTAAAGATTTTATTTATTTATTTGACAGAGATCACAAGTAGGCAGAGAGGCAGGCAGAGAGAGAGAGGAGGAAACAGGCTCCCTGCTGAGCAGAGAGCCCGATGCAGGACTTGATCCCAGGACCCTGAGATCATGACCTGAGCCGAAGGCAGCGGCTTAACCCACTGAGCCACCCAGGCGCCCGACTTGTTCTTTTTTAATTTACTGTGGTGCCTGGGGGGAAATGGGGCTGCCGAGTGCTGGCTTCTGGTATCCATGGGGGGAGTTATTTCATGAGAACTATCAAAAGATTAAAAAAATTCAAAGATAAGATGATAAGAAAGATAAACTGAACTAAAGTAATTAGCTAAATATCTGTGAGTAACAGAAGCCTCAGGATGGTTGTCCTGAGTTTTTGCTATAAAGTACTTGTCTGCAATATTTTAAGGACTTAATAGAATTTTATTTTAAAGCCATGACATTAGCACAGTTAAGCCAATCAATGCTTTTTAATAGCCTTTTAAAGGTGCCTTTTTAATTGTGCTCTGTGGGAGGGAAAGGCACATGAAGACTGGAAAAACATCTGAAAATGGCTTAGTCAGATCTTTCAAAAATATTTGCAAGTGCAAATTTCTGGCTTGGTTTCATTGCTATAGAAGTGGGGTTAAAGTGTGAGATCCAAAGGGCTTATTCCCCAGTGAGAAAACAAAGACCTAACTCTTGTGTGCACTCACTCAGCTCGGCGCCATAGCAAAATATTTAGAATCTGCACCATTTTCCCTTTAGAGCTGCAAGAGTTGTGGTTTCTCTTAGAGGAGAAAGAGCTCGACGCAGAAGTTTTCCTGCCCTCCTTGGGGCCCAGGAGAGCCAGAGAACACTCACATTGCTCCTTTTAGCAGTCCTCTGAACTCCTGAATGTTTGCCAGTGATCGCTTCCATTTTTATAGTTAGAATGTGCCTAACATCTGGATGAATAGCAAAAAAGTGCTATTAACTTTCCAACTTGCTATTTGGCACAATGCCTATGTTGTTGGCAGAACCATCATAGTTCATCCCCCTTTCTTCATGGCTTACTTTTGTGATGCTTTATTATTTAAAAAATGCTTTCATATATATTATCCTGTTGGGAGCCCCCAATAGTCATGTGATACAAGCAAGTTATTATTACTTTCTGTTTTATAAATGGTGAAACTAAAGCTTGGAAATATGGAGAGGTTTATCCAAGTTCGGTTAAACAAATTCAACCAATGTTTTGTGAGTACCGTAGAATGCTTTATGTATCCCAGGGGGCTTTCAAAAATGGTTACTTTATAGTTCCTGCAAACAAAATAAGAGCCACATATCTACCAACTCTCACTTCTTCTCCAGTGCCATTTCTATGGAATTATGTTGTCTCTTGTATGGCATGTGGACTTCCCTGAAATATTTACTTCTTTACAGTTTTTCCACCCAAGTATTTTTTGGTTTGGAGTTGCAACATAAAGACAGAGTATGGTACAGATAATTTGGGGAAAGGAATTAACCAAGAGAAGAGATTATTTGGTCTTGCTTTTTTTTTTTTTTTTTTTTTTGATTAGTTTTTTTTGAAAGAAGAGTGATTCGGGGGACTTGTTTTCCCATGCATTTCATTGTAGTGTTTCATGACAGTACCGTTTGCTGCTCTGTCATCTGCTCTGATCAGTTCCAGCCAGAGGCCATCAGTATACATACCCGGTGGAACAAACTGAGCAAGTGGATAGATGGATTGGAGAAGAGGGGATTGCCTCTTGGGCCACTGTGGCCATCTGTGGCCATGCAGGGACTATACCATTAAATTTTTAGGCCTTTACATTTGGCCTTATACCTGGCTAGTCCTATTAGCAAGTGACAGTCTTGATGGTTTGTTGTTTCCTTAATTCCTAGAGAAAAGGTCCTTTTGAAAACTCTAAACTTTTCTAAATGAAACTAAAAGGAATGGACCCCCCCACCCCATATCTCAGGTAGTTTTGACAGATGGTCCTTAATGAGAAGTTTTTGTTTTTTTAAGATTATTTATTTGAGAGAGAGAGAGAGAGAAAGAGAAAGAGAGAGCATGAGCAGGAGGAGCAGAGGGAAAGGGAAAGAGAATCTCCAGCGGACTCCACCCTGAACATAGAACCTGACGTGCGGCATGATCTCATGGCCCTGAAATCACCTGAAATTGCAACCCTGAAATTGCAACCTGAGCCTAAACCAAGAGTCTCTTAACCAACTGTGCCACCCAGGGGCCTCCTTAGTGAGAAGTTTATAGAAAGCAGAAAGTAGGAATGACTATCAGGGATGACAGAGTACTGCAATCAAGGATAGGATGTCTGTTGGGGCAGAAGAATGAGGTGTAGTTTCACAGAGCTGAATTGGCACCCTAGCTCTGCTATGTGATTTTGAGGCATTTAACCTGGGACTCACTTTCCTTACTGTAACATCCATCCAATGATGTCTGTTTCAATAGGGTGTTTAAAGGGTTACATGAAATCACATATTTGTGAAGGGTCAACAGAGTGCACAGTGTACAGCAGGTGCTCAGTTGTGCTAGCAGCAACTACTGTTCTTGTCACTCTCACTACCACAAGAGCCATCAGGTTAGAGAAAGCAAGAAAACAGGTTAGCTCTTGTCTGCTACCTTTTCCATCCTCTTGGATCCTGTTATTATGGATAGACATGGCCAGACTTCTCTCAATAAAACAAGTTAGGAACCCATGCCTCAAATGTTTTAGCTAAAGAAGTTAAGTCCTGCAAAGATTTTACCAAAAGTATTTTAAAACTGGTTTAGCCTGGAGGCTACATCAGGTACTAGAATTGGGATTCTAGACATGTTCCCAGTTGTAATTCAACTGTTCAGCCACTGTGGTGACATATCATAGTTTTCTGAGCTTCCGTTTGCCTTTTGCTAAATGAGAGCGGCACTAGATCTCAACCCAATCAAAGTGGTAGAAATGTTTGAGTGACAAAGGCCAAATAATCAGTGAAGGATTTCTTGTGTCTCTTTTCTGTTCCCTTGTCTCCCACTTTTGTCACAAACACACATACTCCCTCTCCCTTGCTCATTTTATAATAGGAGTTCAGCTACAGTGAAGACACAACTGGGGAGCCCATGCTTTCATTTGCTTGTTTCCTTCAGGATCTTCAGGATCTTTTCAAGCACTTACTACACATCAGACATTGACCTACACCGGGAAGTGCTTGGGCTCCCCCAGGCATTGTCATGGAGGACGCGTGAATCACGGCTTCTTATATGATCTGGCAGCAGAACCTTGGAAATAGAAACAGTGTGTCAGGAAGCAACGAGCCAAAGTCCTCTCTGCACAATGCCAGACTGAGCTTGGAACGACGCACTGTGGTCTGGGAACTTCATTATTAGCAAGTCGGAGACGTACTGGAGAGTGTTCAGAGAAAAGCCACAAGGATGATAAATGGGCGGAAAGACTGATTTATGAAGACTTACACAACAAAATACGTATTCTTGGATCAACAAAGACTTCAGAAGAAAGTGATCACTATCACCAATCCTCTGAAGGTTGTGAATACCTCAGAGGCACCCCAGAGGTGTTTAGCCTGATATCTGAAATGATGACAAGGGATTAGGAGATGGCAAATTTAACCTGTGGATCAGGGAAATAGAAGAAATATATAGAGATCTATGCCTTATTGACAGAAAGTAGCTTCCAAGGACAACATCCTTAACCTATTTTACCTCTTTACATTTCTGTGGTTGTAATTATGCATAATCATTTGCTGTCTCTTTATGTTCAGGGATTTTATGGGTGTTTCCTGTATACACACACCTTCCCTGAAGATGTCAAGGATGAAATATTTGATTTTTTTTTTTTTTTTTTACCTTCCACTTCAAAGGCTTGAAGATAAAAGCAGTTGAGTTATGGGCAAATTGTTTTTTTAAATCGAAGTTTGCCTGCTTAACCTTTGTTGAAAGTCATTGTCATAATGTGGATTTTATTCCTACGAAAAGCCAAATGGGTGACTCTGTATAAGACCATCCCTCAGTGACCCGGTCAACAGTTTTACACACACACACACACACGAAAACAACATAAAGCTTTCAAAGGATAGAAAATCAATTTAGGGACAGAATCCAATCCCATGCAATTTTATTTATTCTGGACTCCTGTCAGAGTGGCTATTTTAGCTATGGGGTAGAAGTGTAATACTTTAAAAAAATAACCAAGTGGGACCTGGGCATAAGGTTTGGGCTATAGAAACCCTCAAAGAGCTGGGAGGCTGTGGACTGACAGGGCTGTATCCTCTCAGCATTGCTCACTTCAGGGCCAGGACATGGAACTGGGCCCAACAGGAGACTGCCATTACATCTATTAAAATGCTTGTTGTACCCACAGCACTGATTTCCCCTGATGATCTAGCTGGTTCGTGGGCAGTGACTCCATTTCTGTATCAGGGCTGGGGTCAGGCACATACCCAGGCTAAGACTCTGAGCTTAGTCATCCTCCTGGTCACAGTGGTTGGCTCAGGGCGGGCAGGTGACCTGAGCTGGGACTCAGGGACATTTTCTGAGAATACTGCAACCAAGACCTCTTCACTGCTGGGGTAGCATGCAGGTATGAGGGCTGGAACTGCTGGGGCAAATTTTGCTGTCACGATGGGAAGTGGCCCAAGAAGGAGGACGGTGCATGGACACATGCAAAGCCAGAGGAAAATCCCAGCGTGGGGGTGGGGGTGGGGGTACCAGAACCCTGCTGACTATTTCATGTCTAGCTACCTAACTCTGCTCTTTTCAGTTATTAGAGTTAATAAATATGCTTTTGTTATAACCACTTTAGACCTGGGCTTTGGTCCCTTGTGGCATATAGAATCCCAATTTCTATTTGAATAAAGACCGAGTTGCATGGAAGAGATCATGATTTCTGTCTAAGTGTGGAGGAGAGAAGGTCCATATGAGCTGGGAGACAGTTATGGCAGTCGCTGTCACATGGTGGGAAGGAGGGAGCAGAAGGCAGGAGGTGGCTAACAGTCGAGTGTCCCCAGGTTCCAGACACTGGGATGAGGCCCCACGGTCTACCCCCACAACAAACCCATTCTGTTTCTCCTGTTTTGTAAAGGAGAAAGCTAACGCTTGGACCAGTGGAGCAACTTGTTTGAGTCGCCCTGCTAATGGAGGAAACATCAAGGCTTGAACCTGTGTTCTTTTTATGGCTCTTCCCTTCTTCAGGCCTACAGCTTGGGTTCGGAAGATCTTCATTGCAGTCCCAGTTCTAGCTGCTCAGTCTTGGACAAGTCACTCACATTCCCTGTGCCTTTGTTTCCTCCCATGGAAAACAGCGACAGTGCTGTCCACGTCTCTGAAGCATCACGGAGCTTAATGTGTGGGAAGCACTTGTGCTAGGTCAGGGTGAGGTGTTAGTGTTATTGGGGAAGGCTTAAGGGAGGAAATAACACTTAACCTGGAGGGCAGTAGAAGAGGTAGCTCTCTGTGCAGAGGTAGTGGGAAAGGATGAACTGAACAGATCAGCTTAGGCAAAGGTGTGGAGTACAACTGAGCACTGGTCATTTCTGCAAAAGAAAGGAAACTGTCCCAGTAGTTCCTGATAGGAAGCTTTGAGGAATAAGGTCCAGGGACATTTTCCTTTGTTTGTTTGTTTGTTCCTTTATCTTTCCATTTGTTCAAGAAGAGTTCTCCTCTCATAACTCCATTAACTTTCCTCCTCCCCTAAGTGCTAGTGTTCTACTGAAATCACTCAGTATGGGCAATTTCTCTTGCTTCCCTATCCCACATGGCATTCTTTCCCTCCTTAGCACTTTTATCCTTATCCCATTATATAGATATTGACATATAAATAATTTTAATTAAATATTTATATATATTTTTTATGTACAAATGTATAGTATTAATTTTTTAAAAAATGTTTATCTTTTGACTCCCTTCACCTGTTTCTCTTATCTCCCATCTCTGGCAACCACCAATTTGGTTTTTGTATCTATGAGCTTGGTTTTTTTGTTTGTTTGTTCGTTTGTTTTTTTGTTTTGTTTTTAGATTTCACATCTAATAGAGATCATACAGTATTGGTCTTTGTCTGACTTCTCTCCTTGTCTTGTCAGTCCATCTTGCCCCATGTTAGAAGAGGACTTATTTTCTTTTTATGGACTCTCTTCATCTCCTACAATCTTATGACCTATTTCTAACCTTCTTCCTCCATCCAGGCTGCTGAGTTCATCTTAGAGGGTTTCTATCAGGTTTTTTGTGTGTATTTTTGGACTTGTGTGTCATGTAAAGGGACACATGTCTTTCAAAGTCTTTGCAGTACCACATCTACAAGACAAACTTTTCCCCTGCTGATGCTAACCTTTTTTTCTTGGAGTCTAACTTTGATGTAGCATTGTACTCTCAAAGTCTCCCTTTCTTGGGTCCTTTCAAAGGCATCCTCCTTTCAAGGAGAGGATGAAGAAGACCAGGAAAGAGGGGACAAAATGAAAAAAGAACACTTCACCCTGTCTTATGTGTATTCCCAATTCCTTAATTAAGAGAAGAGATAAAAATTGAACTCTTGATTTGTCTTAATTGGGCTGAGAAAGCATATCTGGCAACAGACCTAATATTGGAGTCACTAATTTTATTTCTCTCCCCCTTACCTTCTTTTTGATTTAATGATACCTATACTAATTAATGGGTACGCTGGAATATTTAAACTGGTGCAATGACTAGAATGTTGTACCAAATGAATATAAAATACCTATTTATATCTACTCTGCTCATATTTCTTTCTTTCTTTTTTTTTTTTTAAGATTTTATTTATTTATTTGACAGAGATCACAAGTAGTCATAGAAGCAGGCAGACAGAGAGGAGGAAGCAGGCTCCCTGCTGAGCAGAGAGCCTGATGCGATGCGGGGCTCGATCCCAGGACCCTGGGATCATGACCTGAGCCAAAGGCAGAAACTTTAACCCATTGAGCCATCCAGGCACCCCTCTGCTCATATTTCTTATACAAGGTAAAGCCTTGCTAATTTTAATGATTTATTTTTACTAGGTGACTCACAAGTCCAATTTTTTTTTTTTTAAATTAAAATACCTATTGTGGGCAAATGAAACCATACAGTCAAGAAAGTGGTCTTAATTGAAGAATAGCTGAATGTAAATCAGTAAAACACCAAACTCTGGCTATTTTGCATCTTTACTTATTCCAGTCCCTTAAAATTTCACCTGGAAATTTCAAACAACCATAGGTTAAGAGATCGACAAATGATTTAAGTCACAGTATCTGTTCTTTGCCAAGATTTTCTCTTTGCAGCTCGTGCCTTTATGTCTTTTCTATTCTGCATAAACAGTTAGCAGATAGTTCTGCATGGCATTTGGGCTGGATCCTTCTGTGTGGGGGTGGAAAATATTTGTCTCTGGGCATCCCCTCTGTGATCAAGGCAGTTTGACTTGGCAGTTCTTTCTGGAGGCCAGCATTGCTTGTGTGGATTCAGGGTTCCCTTTGGTTAAAGAGAGCCTGGTGCCATGCTTTCATCAGCAGTAAACCACCATGTGATAAACAAGGTGATGTGATGATTCTCCTCACTTCTGGTGCTGCCAAATGGGCCAATTGCAACAGTGCAGGCTTCCTGGAAGGCATTTAGTGTTTCCTGCTTCTGGCTGGAAACCCGGAGGGTGCCAGCAGTGAAAAATAGCAGGGCAAAGAGATGTATTCAGTTAACATGTGATGGTGATTTTAGGAGAAGATATTTCATTTGGGGGTTGATTTTAATTTTAAATTGACCATTAATCTTGCTTTATGACTTCTAGAAAGAAAAGGAATTTTTAAAAAATTCAATTTAATTTCTTTTCAGTGACCCATAATTCCTTGTTTATGCATCACACCCAGTGCTCCATGCAATATGTGCCCTCCTTAATACCCACCACTGGCCTCACCAAACCCCCCTTCCCTCCCCTCCAAAACCCTCAGTTTCTTTCTCAGAGTCCATAGTCTCTCATGGTTTGTTTCCTCCTCCAATTTCCCCCAAATCCCTTCTCCTCTCCATCTCCCAATGTCCTCTGTGTTATTCCTTATGCTCCACAAATAAGGGGACTCTCTCTGCTTGACTTATTTCACTCAGCATAATCTCCTCTAGTCCCATCCATGTTGATACAAAAGTTGGGTATTCATCCTTTCTGATGGAGGCATAATACTCTGTTGTATATATGGACCACATCTTTATTCATTCATCCGTTGAAGGGCATCTTGGTTCTTTCCACAGTTTGGCGACTGTGGCTATTGCTGCTATGAAAATCGGGGTACAGATGACCCTTCTTTTCATTCCATCTGTATCTTTGGAGTAAATACCCAGTAATGCAATTGTAGAGTCATAGGGAAGCTTTATTTTTAATTTCTTAAGGAGTCTCCACACTGTTTTTCAAAGTGGCTGAACCAAATTGCATTCCTATCAACAGTGTAAGAGGGTTCCCCTTTCTCCACATCCTCTCCAACACTTGTTGTTTACTGTCTTGTTGATGTTGGCCACTTTAGCTGGTGTAAGGTGTATCTCAAAGTGGTTTTGATTCGAATCTCCCTGATGGCTAAATGATAATGAACATTTTTTCATGTGTCTGTTAGCCATTTGTATGTCTTCTTTGGACAAGTGTCTGTTCATGTCTTCTGCCCATTTATGATGTGATTATCTGTTTTGTGTGTGTTGAGTTTGAGGAGTTCTTTATAGATCTTGGATATCAGCCCTTTGTAGTGTCATTTGTGAATATCTTCTCCCATTCTGTGGGTTGCCTCTTTGTTTTGTTGACTGTTTCCTTTGCTGTGCAGAAGTTTTTGATCTTGATGAAGTCCCAAAAGTTTCATTTTTGCTTTTGTTGCCTTTGCCTTTGGAGACAGGTCTTGAAAGAAGTTGCTGTGGCCGATGTCAAAGAGGTTACTGTCTACGTTCTCCTTTAGAATTTTGAGATTCCTGCCTCACATTGAGGTCTTTTATCCATTTCGAGTTTATCTTTGTGTATGGTGTGAGAGAATGGTCAAATTTCATTCTTCTACACATAGCTGTCCAGTTTTCCCAGCACCATTTATTGAAGAGACTGTCTTTTTCCCACTATATATTTTTTCCTGCTTTGTTGAAGACTGTTTGACCATAGAGTTGAGGGTCCATATCTGGGCTCTCTACTCTGTTCCACTGGTCTATGTGTTTGTTTTTGTGCCAGTATCATGCTGTCTTGGTGATCACAGCTTCATAGTAAAGCTTGAAATCAGGCAA
Organism: Mustela putorius furo; assembly: GCF_011764305.1. NCBI lineage: Eukaryota > Metazoa > Chordata > Mammalia > Carnivora > Mustelidae > Mustela > Mustela putorius. Next base: position 5,395,809 of record NW_025422021.1, read on the forward strand.
CATGATGCCCCCAGTTTTGTTTCTCTTTTTCAGCATTTTCTTAGCAATTCAGGGTCTTTTCTGGTCCCATACAAAAGGAATATTTTTTTGATCATATTGTTACTCCTGTGTGCTTCATGCCTTTGTACTGAATTCCAGGTCAAAGCTTTATTTTTAAGGACATCCTTTCTTTCCCACTTGCCACATTGTGCCAGTATTAATTCTTAAACTTCAGGAAAAGATGACTGTAAAAGCAGAAGACTCAACTCAGGTGCAAAGCCGAGTCTTTGAACATCAACCGGAGTACAGAGTTTAAAATGCTTATTTAATTATTATTATTTGTATTTCAGGATAATCGAATGCCAAGCAGCAAAGGCCAAGAAGGCCAAAGTGATATTTTCAAGTTCAAAAAGTAGGATGCCACAATAATAGTAGGGTCATGGTACTTTCAGGCAGAGAAATAACAACTAGTCAGGTGTTTTGTTTGTTTGCTTTTTTTTTTTTTTTGCTTTGTTTTGAGTAACAATTCACCCTAAATGTAGTGGTTGAAAACAAAAATAATTATTATTTCACAGTTTATATGGGTCAAGAATCTGAGCTTGCAGTAGCTGGGTCCTCTGTTTTAGGGACTCTCTCAGACTGTGGTAAAGGTATGATGCAAGGCACCTGGGGAAGGATCTGCTTCCAAGCTCCCTCCTGTGGGTGTTGGTGGTATTCAGTTCCTCACAGCTTGCTGTACTGAAGGCTTCAGTTCCTTGCTGGCTGTTGTCTGGAGGCTCTCTCTCAGTTCCTTGCCCCATGGGCCTCTCCACAGGGTAGCTCACAATATGGTAGCTGGTTTCCGTTAGAGAGAGCAAGTGAGAAAGAGTGAGCAAGATGAAGTTGCAGTCTTTTATCACCTAATCTCAGAAGTAATATCCCACCACTTTTGCTGTATTTTGTTTGTTGAAAGCAAGCCCTTTAATCCAGTTTACGCTCACAGGGAGGGGTGTACACAAGGCCATGGATATCAGAAGGGAAGGATCATTGGTGCCATCTTAGAATTCTTCCCTATAACTCGAATATGCTACATGATAATGAAAAATAAAGCTACAATTCTAATAGCGATATTTGAAAAATTATGTTTATGTGTATATATTTTATCTATTTGCATACTTAAAGTTTTATGTTAAAATGTATATACAATATGATTGTATACTTAGCTAGAGCCAGCCAGTTTTTCAAGACTGATGACTGAAAACATTATCCACCTGTATCTCTGATGCAAACTTGAATCTGGACAAAGGCCTGGATCTAACAAATGACCTATACATCTATAAACCCTGAAATAACTCCTGGTCCATTTAATTTTCCATGTCCTTAAAAATTTTTTTTTTAACTAGACTTCATGCCCAGCGTGAGACTCACATTCATGATCCCGAGATTAAGAATCGAATGCTCTACTGACTGAGCCAGTCAGCCTAATTTTTTTCTTTTCAGTTTTATAGTATGCATTGACTATCTTGTTGAAACGGTGAGGCTCTGTGAAGTCCTCATTCTTAAATAATTCTCTGCAAGTATCTGCTTCCCGCCCCCATAAATAGAATGAAAGACTTGACTTATGAATTCTTGCTTGTGCATTCAGGTCTTAGCAATATTACATATAATGTCACGGAAAGACATTTCATTCTAGAAACAAATGATCCCATTGAATATTAAGATGTTTTCCAACTGGACAGTGATTCATTAGGGGAGACGGCCTGGAAACTATAACTTTTATTATGAAAAGGCGACAGTGAGAAGTAGTGCTTATGGTTAGGTGCTTTTGGATGACCATGGTGACCAGTGTGAGAATCACAATAGATCACCACAAATGAGGCTGAGACTCAGGAGCTCTCCAGGTAGTTGGGTTGTATTTAGGTATTCTGCTCCAACCCTCAGGCATCAGGTGGATTAAAAACCACTAGTTCTTATGGCACCCACTGACCTTTGGTGTGCATGGGTCCCTGACCATTGCTTCAGGGATGAACTGAGGGCTGCCTCTGGGCAGTGTTTTTCTCTGTTTCTGGTGGCTGTGAGGTGGTGCCACTGGTTCAGGTGTTTTAGAGCTTCCTGGACTCACCATGAGAATGACATCAAAGGTCCTGAGTCTGACTGGCTGGGAGGAGAGAGCACGCTGGCTTAGCACACTGGCTGCTGTAATGCTAGTCTGGAAAGAGCAACCGCAGGCCCACGTCTGTCTAATTCCAGACAAAGCTCCATGCACAGGAATGATTCATTTCTTTGTGCATAGGTCCAAAGGACAAAACTAGAACTAACAGATCAAGGTTATTAGAAGGAGAATTTCCATAGTATATGCAGAGATGTCTAGCAGTCAAAAGTGTTAAAAAGGAATGGGGTCACCTGGTCATGTGGTCCATGGAGTCTGGGAGACTGCTCATGAGTCAGGGCTGTTGTATGGAAAAGGAGTGGACAATCATGAAGGGGAAATGGGAAAAATGAGCTTTAGAATGGGTGGAGGGGATTGACAGATGAGTGGATGAAGAAGGTGTGGTATCTATATGCAATGGAATACTACTCAGACATTAAAAAAAATGAAATCTTGTCATTTTCAATGACGTGCATGGAACTAGAGGGTATTATGTCAAGCGAGAAAAGTCAGAGAAAAGACAATTATATATCTCGCTGATATGTGGAATTTAGGATACAAAACAGAGGATCATAGAGAAAGAGAGGAAAAAATAAAATAAGATGAAACCAGAGAGGGAGACAAACTGTAAGAGACTCTTAAGCATAGGAAACAAACTGAGGGTTGCTGGAGGGGAGGAGGGCGAAGGAATGGGATAACTGGGTGACGTAATGAGTACTGGGTTTTATATAAGATTGATGAATCACTGACCTCACCTCTGAAGCCAATAATACATTATATGTTAATTGAATTTAAATAAAAATAAATTCAAAAAACTAGAATGGGAGGGGGGCAGGGAGCTGGGCCTGTAGATGTTTTATTAGTGGTGCTCAGAAAGAAAACCTGGTAAAATGAGGCTTGTGCTAGGAGGGAACAGGATAAAGACCATCCACTAATTATATGGCCTGAGGGGACATTGGATATATATGATCTTTCCCAAACTTGCTTTGTTGCCTGCTGAATATGTTCGACTTTTCTAGCTCTTCTTAAGAATCTGTGAAAGAACATGTATTATATCCTGGTGGATTTGTGAAACTACCCAAATCCACCAGGCCCTATTCTTAGCTCCCAAGACTGCCTTTCAGATGTACTCCCTTGATACAGTTATTTGGAGATCTGCTGACTTTGTCTCATTTTTGGAACTTTTCTAGTGACTTGCTGTGGGGGAGGGGGAAGAAGGGATGACAACAACAAACACTGAAGCCACAATGGCGTGATTTATTACAGGACATCTTTCTCACGAGGGACAAAAACAGTATCAATGAAGAGCAGTCATAGGAGGGTCACAGTTGTCTCAGAGCCAGCTGAGCCATTCCTAGAGGTTGGCATCACATAAACAGCTGCAGGAGAGCAGTTAAATGATTTTCTTCATGCTCTTTGGGGGAGACTGTGTCTGATCTGATGCAGTTGCTCTAAAGGAGCACTGTTAATGACATCTACACCAAATATCAGTTCAATAAATTGCTTCCCTTCATTAATCTGAGTGTCAGTGTCGGCCTTAATGGCATTCGCACAGCAGAAGGACTCAGGGAGCAATAATAAGGACCTGCTTCTAGTAACATGGGAGGGGGGCTTCATAAAAACAAGCAAATACATAGCTTGTCCCTCGACTCTGATGAATCAGAATCACTTAGTTTACTCATTCTTTCACTCCGCAGTTACTCTTGGAGGGACTGCTATGTGCCTGGCCCTGTGTGAGGTCCTTACACACATGAACGAAAGTGATTGGGGAGCTTATAGTCAGTGGGAGACAGAAATCATCACTGTTATATGTAATAATAAACTGGGATCAGAGCTATGAAGGAAAAGTATAGACTTCATTGATAGTGTAACAAGAGAAACAGAGATAGGCTGTTTTTCTAGAAAAATCTGGGCTTTAGGCTAGAAGAGCTTGTAAAATTGTATGGGCGAGGGTGGCTGGCTTTGGGAGCCTAGGTAGAAACAAATGCAGGGAGTCTGCTTTTCCCTCTCCTTCCCCCCGTCTGCCCACTCATGCTCTCTCTCTTTCTCTCTCACATAAATAAATAAAATCTTAAAAACAAAAAAGAAATGATTGTTATGCCTATATAAGATCCCATCTAAATGGGACTGTCTCGAGAAAATACAAATTTGCTTATCTTAACTATTGAATAACAGAGTTCTGGCTAGGTGCTTATGGGTAACAGTGACCATTTGTGTAGGTAACATCAGGTCGCTGTAATTGACACAGTGTGTCTCTGGGTGGTTGGATTAATATGTAGGCATTCCTCTCTTACCCCCAAGCCTTGGGTGGATTAAAAACCACAGGTCCCTATGGTGCCCACTGACTGTGGGTGTGAGTTGCTTTAGTGTTAAAGTCGGGTTTCCTGTAGACAGAGTATCTTTACCCCCTCTGGTGTCTGTGAGGTGGCTCACCTGATTCAGGGGTTCTAGAGCTTCCTGGACTTACCCTGAAAATGACATGAAAGGTCATGAATCTCAGGGGTTGTCAGGGAGCGCAGAGGAGAGGAGCAGTCTAGCTTAGAACTAGCTGTAGTAATACTAGTCTGGAAGGAGCAGCTTGCATGTCCAGGAAAATGCCATTCACTGATAGGAACATCACAGCACCTGGAGAGCTCATAACATAGTTTAAGATTATACCTATACCACTTCTGCCTCTGTCCTCTTAAGTGTCCCCTTAAGTCCCCCTCCCCATAATAAGGGAATTATTATGTGTCATCATATGACTTGAATGCACAATCATTAACATTCTCCTCCTCATGATCCTCATTATTATATTTATTGAAATCTTACATGTCAAGCACTATTTTTAAAATTTAAAATAACTTTAATTAATATATAGTGTATTATGATTTTCAAAAGTAGAATTTAGTAATTCATTTGCATAACACCCAGTGGTTATATCAAGTGCCCTCCTTAAAGCCCATGGCCCAGTTACCCCCACACATCCCCTCTAGCAACCCTCAGTTTGTTTCCTGTGGTTAAGAGTCTCTTATGGTTTGTCTCCCTTTCTGATTTCATCTTATTTTATTTTCCTTCCCTTCTTCTGTGTTTTTCTGTTTTGTTTCTTAAAATCCATTTATGAGTAAAATCTGATGGTATTTGTCTTTCACTGACTGATTTATTTCACTTAGCATAATACCCTCTAGTTCCTTTCATTGCTGCAAATGGCAAGATTTCATTCTTTCTGATGGCTGAGTAATATTCTATTGTATATATATATACACACCACATCTTTATCCATTTATCCGTTGATGAACATTTGGGCTCTTTCCATAATTTGGCTATTGTGGCCATTGCTGTTATAAATAATGGGGTGCAGCTGCCCTTCAAATTACTATGTTTGTATTCTTTGGATAAATATTCAATAGTGCAATTGCTGGGTCATAGGGTAGTTCTGTTTTCAAATTTTTGAAGAACCTCCATACTGTTTTCCAAAGTGGCTGCATCAGCTTGCATTCCCACCAAGAGTGTAGGAGGGTTCTCCTTTCTCTGCATCCTCACTGACATCTGTTGTTTCCTGAGCTGTTAATTTTTGCCATTCTGACTGGTGTGAGGTGATAGCTCATTTTGGTATTGATTTGTGTTTCCCCGATGCCAAGTGATGTGGAGCATTTTTTCATGTGTCTTTTGGCCATTTGTATATCTTCTTTGGAGAAGTATCTGTTCATGTCTTCTGTCCATTTCTTGACTAGATTATTATTATTTTTGGGGGGGGGGTTGTTGAGTTTCAGTAAGTTCTGTATAGATTTTGGACACTAGCTCTTTATTTGATTAGCTTTTGATATCTTCTCCCATTATGTAGGTTTTCTTTTAGCTTTGTCAACTGTTTCCTTTGCTGTACAAAAGCTTTTTATCTTGATGAAGTCCTAATAGTTCCTTTTTGCTTTTGTTTCCCTTGCCTTTGGAGACAAATCTAGCAAAAAGTTGCTGCGGCCGAGGTCACAGAAGTTGCTGCCTGTGTTCTCCTCTAGGATTTTGATGGATTCCTTTGTCACATTTAGGTCGTTTATCATTTGAGCTTGTTTTTGCGTATGGTGTAAGGAAATGGTCCAGTTTCATTCTTCTGCATGTCGCTGTCCAATTTCCCCAACACAATTTATTGAAGAGACTTTTTTTTTTCCCATTGGACATTCTTTCCTGTTTTGTTGAAGATTAGTTGACCATAGAGTTGAGGGTCCATTTTTGTGCTCTCTATTCTATTCCATTGATCGATGTGTCTGTTTTTATGCCTGTACCATACTGTCTTGGTGATTATAGCTTTGTAATATATCTTGAGGTCCAGAATTGTGATGCATCTGGCTTTGGTTTTCTTTTTCAACATTCCTTTGGTTATTTGGGGTCTTTCTGGTTCTATACAAATTTTAGGAGTATTTTTTTCAGCTCTGTGAAAAATGTTGATGGTATTTTGGTAGGGATTGCATTGAATGTATAGATTGTTTTGGGTAGCATAAACATTTTAACAATATTCTTCTAATCCATGAGCATGGAACATTTTTTCTATTCTTTGTATCTTCCTCAGTATCTTTCATAAGTGTTCTATAGTTTTCAGAGTATAGATCCTTTACCTCTTTGATTAGGTTTCTCCTAGTAGTCTTATGGTTTGGGTGCAACTGTAAATGGGATTGATTCCTTGATTTCTCTTTTTCTGACTTGCTGTTGGTATACAGAAATGCAACTGATTTCTGTGCACTGATTTTATATCCTGACACTTTGCTGAATTCCTGTATAAGTTTGAGCAATTTGGGGGTTGAGTCTTTTGGGAAGTATTGTGTCATGTGTGAAGAGCAGAAGTTTGACTTCTTTGTTGATTTGGATGTGTTAAGCACTATTTTAAAGTCTGTTGTTTATCTAAGATCTTGTTTAATTCTCACAGTTGATCTCCAGAGTGTCACTTCCAAACACAGGAATTTTCAGATTTATTCTCATTATCAATGAGATATTTCCCAGTTTCTAAAAGGAAAGAGTTACTAATTTTAAATACAAGGTGTCCTCCTCCCCTACCTGCCCAGCTGTCTCTTAGAATGTTATCCCGAATTTAACTACCACGTTTGGCTTCAAGGACAGGAGGAGGCCAGGGTAGTTTGGGGGAAATCTGCTAGGTTTTTTGAGTTTCAGATGCTTGGACACATAATATACAGTTGTATACATGTGTCTCCCACCAGTTTCTGGGCTTGAATTGACTGTGAGCCTCATGAGAACAGGGAGTTCATCTACTTTTCAATGCTTTTCCTCCACTTACCAGAAAATGCCTAGTATGTAGTAAGAACTTAGTAAATATTTGCTGATTAAAAGAAGATATTTTGTTGAATTACAAAAGGAAAATCTGGGCTTACTAATTAGAATTGCTTCTGAATCACTGTGTAATCTTGGGCAAGTCCTCTAATATTTCTAATTGACCCCTTGGTTTGGTTAGACATGAAATAGTGGTTGGAAGCCTCATGGAACCTAGAAGGTAAATGTTTGCTTAAGAACTAAATATTTTTCATTGATTCATTGGAGGTAAGTGAAACAAGCAAAAGTCACCAAGTGACCTTAATATCTTGATATGTGTTCATCTGTGTTTTACTATAACGCATGTCACCTGAAAAGCTGTGTGCCCTAAATCTTTCCTCTCCTTCACATTCATGGTGGTGGTGGTGAAGATGGGGGATGTTGTCCAGGCATTTGCGAACATACTTGGTATCTCAGCTGAGCAGTACTAGCTTGGAATCCTCAGTGCCAAATAGATGTCAGCAGCCCCCGGTATTTTATGAGCCTCTTAAAAGGGTGAGTATCCAGGAATGATACTCGAGCAGTTTGTCAGGGCACGGTGCAGTAACTACCTTGAGGAGCTGCTGCTTGGACTGAAATCAAATGGCAACGGCTCCACACAGCCCACGGAGGTTTTAATATCAGTCCAGTCCATCACCCACAGAGAACACTATTAATAACCAGGTAAAAGCCTTTGTGTAGAAGCCGGTTCCATTTACAGTTATATCATGTCAGTGTCCTATCTTGTCTTAGTCATAATGATGGCTAATATGATCCATACAGGATAATGGATGGGGTGGGAAGGATTACGGAGTTAAAAATCAATCAGGGCTTTCTCATACATTTCTATGCTTTTGTGGCTGGTTAAATCATCAAAGTCTCAGGATTGATTTTTTTGCTTTAGTAATCAATCCTTCACAGTCTGTTACCTTTGCCCCTCCTTCTCCCACCCTACCTTAAAAAAAAAAAAAAAAAAGACCAAAAACAACAACAACAAAAAACCCAAAACAAACATGGAGACAAGCTTTAAATTCTTTCTCTGGATAAATACAGAGATACTCTCTTTGCCCCAGAGGGAAGATTTATCACATTTTGAAGGCAGAGCTGAAAAGTTGTGCATGCTGCTGCCCCGGACAAGCAAGATATGGGGATTGATAAGTATGAAGTAGTTTTGAAGTATGTTCCCCACCCTCTGAAATAAGTCATTTATAATTTGGTATCTGGCATATTATTTTCATCAGCTAAAGCAGAGGCTCAATTTATATCACCAAAGGAAATCTGGGTATAACACTTCTATAGTGAAACAGGTTAGTATGGAACCCTGGCATCCTCAAGCACGGAACACAGTGACAGGACACCACTCCTTGGCTTGGAGATAGAGCTGACATATATGTATGTGTATATTCACCAAGTTTCTCAAACTTAGTGGTAAGAGTGCTGATTTAATTCAAAAAAGCTCAAAGGGGAAGCCATATATCTGCTAGTACTGAGAAGTTAGAACTGTTTGGACAAAAAAGAATAAAAATCCAGGCAATTGTCTCAGAGCAGGTTGGCAACCCTAAGTAGATAACATGAAGGAGCAAATAGGGGAGAGAGGGGGACTTTGAGATGGACAAGAAGCAGGACAGGAACCCTGTGATGGGCCCATCTGAGGAACTGGGAGGAGAGCCAGTGAGTCAGCACAACTTGTGACACAGAGGTACTATTACAGGTGCAGCTGTTGGAGTTGGGGAAACCCTACACAGAGTAACGGCATTCCACAGGTATAGGGACCCAGGAACCTGGAAGGGGCCATTCATTCATTCATTCGCTAACCACAATCTTTCATTAAATAGCTACTGGGAGGAACAGATGCACATGATGTCCTCAAGAAGCTCATTGTCTTGGGAAAATAATATAAAGAAATAATTTGGATGCTAGGAAATAACCTCCATAATTGACAGATAGAAGAGACCTGGCACTCTGAGCAGCAAGGCAGGCAGGAACCTCTCATCCTCCTCTACTCTGGTGGGGACCAGCCATTTCCTCTGGCAAGCAGGGAATCCTGATGGGAAGTTGGAGGGTGAGGTAAAGATATTTATTTCCTCAGTGGCCTTCAAAAGTGAGCCATAGCCAAACCTAAGCTGTGTCCCCACTTGGGTCCTGCTAGCATAGTCTGGCCATGCCCCCTTCCCAAAGGTCAGAATTTTCTTGAGGCTGCCATCTTTGAATGCTTTCTCCTTCTGGGTTCCTGTAGCCTCCCTTCTCATTCCCTTTGAGCCTTTGGGTTAACAGCCTTGGGCTATTGCGCTATCCCTTGTTGTTTCTTTATATCCAGTCCACAAATCCACATTTGTCAATTGTCAATTGTTAAACTTCCCTCAAATTATCTTGATTTTGGCATTGCTTCTTGCTGTGACCCAGCGTGATATATATCCCTCTCCATCTCATCTCTCCCTCTCCATCTCCTGTATTCTCATCTAATCCTGCAAGTTTACTGCACCAGCCTCCTAAGTTACTCACTGATTTTGCTCTTGTGTTCCTATAGCCTGTTCATTACATGGCAGCCGAAAACAATGTTATAAAAACAAAAACCAGATCGTGGCAATCTCCTGCTTAAAACCCTTCAGTGGCTGCTGAGCACTTTTGTAGTTTGAAGTTCTTACCCAACTTAGGATGCCCTTCCTGAAATAAACCCTTCTTTCCACTCTGACCTCCTCTGTGACCACTCTCTGTCTGTATTCCAAATACCCTTGCCCTCCCTGATCACTCAAGTACTTTGACGGTTTTCCTCCCTGAGCATCAAGTGACTGCCCATCTCAGAGAGGTCTTGCATGACCATCAAGCTACCGTGGGTACTGGTCATTTTCTGTGACACTTCTGTGACAACTTATTCTAATTTTCTGCATAGCTTCCTGCTCATTTGCTTCCCTCCCTTTTTTCTATCTTTTACCTATCTATCCATCTCCTCTCTCTCGCTGGCTAGCTCCTGTCTATCCATCCTCCCACTAGAATATAGAACTTGTCTCTATATAGAGACCTAGAGAGAGCTAATCTCTGCCTACCACATCACACAGTACCTGACACACAGTAGACACTCAGTAAATTCTTATTGAATGAATGAATGAGCAAATCAGAGAACCAAGCCCTCAAAGTAACAGAGAATGAATCAAGTTTCTAAGGCAGAAAGTCAAGCAGGAAAAGTAGCAGGATTAGGTTACTAGAACTGTAGAACTTGTTAGGACCAGATAGAAACCACTTTGTGGAATAGGGTTAAGTACTAATGAATAGAGGAGAATTCCAAGGTTGTAACCAGGGTTGGAGCTTTTCATCTTTTGTGTGCGCATGCCAGGGATGCCTTTGGAAGTCTTGTAAAGCCAAAAAAATCCCCTTTCTCTGAAAAATGCTTTGAATGCCTAAAATAAAATATCTAGAATTATGAGGAAAACCAACTATATGGAAACATAGTTATCAAAATATTCTAAAAATTATGATATAGTAATATACAAATCTTCCTCTGCTTATAGTGGGATTGCCTCCTGATTAATCCATTGTAAATTGAAACTCTCTAAGTCAGCAGTGCACTCAATACACTTAACGTACCAAACACCATAGCTTAGCTTAGTCTGCCTTAAATGTGCTCAGAACACTTACATGAGCCTGTAGGTGGAGAATTCTCTAACACAAAGCCTATTTTATAGTGAAGTGTTGAATAGCTCATGTAATTGATGGAATAGTGTTCTGGGAGTGAAAAACAGAATGGTTGTGTGGGTACAGAGTAGTTGGAGTGTGTCAGTTGCTTACCCCCATGGTGGTGTGGCTGATGGGGAGCTGGGCTGCTGATGCTGTGTCATGAGTGAGTGTCTTACTGCATATTGATAGTCCCGGAAAAGATCCAAATTCAAAGTTTAAAGTATGATTTCTACTGGAAATTCTACTTTTGCACCATTGGGAAGTCAAGAAATTGTGAATTGAACACTTGGAAGTTGGGGACTATCTGTATATGCTTTATTAATAGATTAATAATAAAATCTGTCAATGTGTTTGAGAAGCATGAGAATTTGGTGTAATGATGAACGTAAGTGGCATTTTGAGATAGCTGCATCAACAATAATGGTGGTCTGAAAATACATTTGATTTCTCTAAGTCCTAGATGTGCTGATTCTGCTCTGATTTATTGTCTACATTCACAATTTAAGGATATACTGAATTTAGTGGAAATGATGTTTTTCTTATCCAAGTTCTCAGAGATTCTGAATTCTATCCATTGACCCTTGGGAGTTTGTTTGGAGCCATGGTGAGGGTGGGTGTGGCTGTGGAAGTGCAAGCACTCTCTCTGAGTGTGGCTGAGGGCTGGCAGGGGTGGGTCCTGCTGCCCAAACATGGCTTTACAAGGGCCCAAATGGCTTGAATGACCACAGCAGGACCAGAGATTGGTGAATCTCAGAAGTGCTGTGATCCTTTTAAAGACTGAATTTCTTGGGGTGCCTGGGTGGCTCAGCGGGTTAAACCTCTGCTGTCTGCTCAGGTCATGATCTCAGGGTCCTGGGATCGAGCCCCGCATTGGGCTCTCTGCTCAGCAGGGAGTCTGCTCCCCCCTCCCTTCCCGTGCCTCTCTGCCTACTTGTGATCTCTGTCTGTCAAATATATAAATAAAATCTTAAAAAAAAAAAAAGACTGAATTTCTATGTTGGAATCATGAAAGAGAATACTTTCTTATGTGGTGTTTGGGACTTCTGGCTTCCTAATGGTTGAAGAACCAGTTTAAGGAAAAGCCTTCACATCTCTATGTTTCTCTGGGTTCATTTTTATTCCCATACATGTCAACATTGGGAAATGAAATCCTGTGGTTCTGTAAGACATTCCACACATATTTGCCATAAAAGAAATCCTACTTTAAGAGTGTTTTAGGGTAAGGTATTGAAAGTCTACCATTAAATCAAGAATGCCTAAACATTTACAGATGGGGTTCCTTAGGTTCATTCATTTTGTTTATGATCTGTAGACTCTCCCCAAAGTAGTTTCTTCTTTAACCACATTGGTTTGGGATGTGTGAAAGACATCTACAACTTAAAAAAAAAAAAAATCTATAACTGATCAGAGTTGGAGATTTGACCTAGAGCAAGACAAGACTTGCAGAATACAGACTTGTGCCTCATTACTTGCCTGGAAGTCATGCTCTTTGTCAAGCAGAGGACTTTGATAGAATATAAATTTTTATTATATGAAATATCTGAAATTAATGGAGGTCCTTTGTCATGTACTTTGTGGAACTTGACACAGAGGTCTACAGCTTGGACGAGCAGGAATTTGGCCCATGATAAGATTGTTTTGGTCTGGTCAAAAGAACAGAGGAACTTAAAGGTAGGCAAGGAATAATTCAAAAGGCCACAGAACTGGTCTGTCTATTGAACCGGAGTTCTCTGGTGTGCAAAGCTTAGAAATACTTTAAGGTTTTTTCCTCTGTGCTGCCTATCTGCTTGTCTTATAGTAGGAGTGTTTTCCAGGGGTAACTAATCCTAATGCTTTGTGACAGATCTTGGCATTGTGGCAAGTTTTCAAGTGGATTTGAATGGCTTTGGGTTGTTGAAATAATTCAATACAATGTAGCTTGACATGTGACATCTTATTTTATTAAGCAGAGAAATTGGAATGGAAATCAAGAGCATGAAACATTCCTTGTTAAAATAAATCAGCAATAATTCCCCATAGGTTTGAGGTAGACGTGAGGTTTAGTCTTATAAGCCCGCCCTTATGACATCTGACAATCAAATTGAAACCAGGTGTAACCTGTATCACCACAGCCTGTCCTTTCCAACCACTTCCTGGTTTTTGTAGCTACTATATGGGATTCTGATAAGTAGCACATGCTCTCCTGGTAGGGACTTGTGAAAATACTTAATAGAAATCGTGAAAGCATGTAGGAAGGGGAAAAACCCAACTTTTTGGTTCGTTTACAACGTGGAGTGCTGAGAGCTTGTTGCTCACAGGAAAGGTTGTTTTTCATCCTGTCTGGGGCAGCTCAGTTGATTGTTATGTGTACCTGATGGCCTCCCATAGTTCTCTTAGCTATAGTTCTCTGAGAGAAACACATTGGGACTGACTAGGATCCAATCTCCTTGACAGGAAGCTACAGCCAGCCCTGACTTTAGGGCTATGGCCCAGGGTCTTCATAGCCAGCATCTCTTCTCAGTTTACTTTCGTAGGTCAAATGCTTATTACCCTTTAAGCCCAAACTTTTACAAGTAATTAGCAGTTGAATCTTCTCTGGGCTCAATTCTCTTTTGCCCGTTTTCTAACCAAATTCCCAATGAAATCAACAACTGGGCTTATTGATTTAATTTAGTCTAATTTAATTTTAATCGATGACTAGCAGTTGCTTTCACTGGATGTTTAAATTGAGAAAGTCCCAATGAAGTAAACTAATAGATTTTGGTGTTTTATAAATATTTACTTTTCAACCACTAAGTCTTGTTTGCCAATGGAAGCTTTAAGAAAACTTAAGAGTCAAGCAAATGATTTGTCAGAAACAACAGAATTTTTTTTTAAAAAAGATCTTATTTATTTATTTGACAGATGGAGATTACAAGTAGGCAGAGAGGCAAGCGGCGGGGGTTGGGGGGAGCAGACTCCCTGCTGAGCAGAGAGCCCGATGCGGGGCTCAATCTTAGGACCCTGAGATCATGACCTGAGCCGAAGGCAGAGGCTTAACCCACTGAGCCACCCAGGTGCCCCCAAAACAAAATTCTTAACAGAATACTCACTTCCTACCCTGTGAGTGCCATTCACTTTCTAAAGTCCTGTTCTTTGTATTGGATAAGTGACCGTTTTGAGAATAATTTCCTACAGGTCACCATACTGAACATTCATTCACCTGGGGAGCCAAGTCAGAGAGAGGGCAGTTTTGTCACGGGAGTGGAATTCTGACAGAAAACTTTTATTCCATTTTGATTGCTCAGAGGAACATTCACCCCACCCAGCATGGACAGAGAAGTCCAGACCATAATGCTATTTTAAGCCAAAAGGATTAGTTTCTTTCTTGTTCCGAAAACTTTAGCCCCTGCAGTTCCCATGGACTTTCAAGACCTTGTAGAATAATCTGAGGACTGCCTTGCATGTGGAAGCCTTTGGGGAACGGTGCGGTCAGAACTGACCACTATTAGCTCCCGTTTTGAATTCTGTTTGGTTCCCCCCACTTCCACTCTGAGTTCTAATGTCTTTTCATCCTGGCCGGAAGCTGCAGCTATTTTTCTCCATGCTTGACCTAGCCATTTATCCCACTTTATTTTGGCAGAAGAATAGAAAACAACATTTGCAGCATCCCTAAATTAATTATACTTTTCTCAAGCTAAAGAACTGTGACAGAGCCACAAAACAGCAACTGAAAACTAATTCCTTAAAAGAATATGAAAAAAGGAAGTTGTATAAGATAGGGTAATTAATCTTGCAATAAAAATAATTGTTTACAGTTAAAATTAATGTAACATGCATTCCTCAGCAGATAATAAATTATGGACTTTCTCATTAGCATTTGAATTGATTTCCTCTAATTTCTGAGGAGCGCATGAGCACGTGACTAGATTAAGTTTAATTGGACTACAGCTGGTGCTGATTGTATGCACATGGGGTGAGGGCTTTGCTGAGTGATTGGCTGTCTCTGCATTTTGTTTCCATTGTCTTTCTCTTTCTCCACTGCTTTTTCCCCACAGGTAGGAAGATTGAAAATACTAGGGTCTTAAAATAGAATTAACTAGAGGAAGGACTGTGAATTTGGATAATATGAGGCAATGAGCTCCTACCAAGAACGATTATGATGTAATATACGATTATTGTATAATATAATTGTTATTACCATCTTCTCCTCATTATATAATTATTATTTTGTCAACAGCTAGCTTACTGAACATTTTCCATGTGCTGGTATTCTACTAAGCACTTCACATGTCATTTAATCTTCACAATGTCGTTATGGGAGGTGCCATTATTCTTGGAAAGGATTGGTAAAATTTAAGCCCGGTTCTATTAGGGTGTGTCTGATCAGAGCTGAAAAAGTAAGGACAAAAGAGTAGTTGTAGAATTTTAGTCCAACAATGGGATGTTTTCTCTTAAAAATAAATTTCTCACCTAAATTAAGTCGAACTATTTAGAGCAATTTGAAAACTAAGCTCCTCCAGACAGAGGATTTCATGGGCCCTTGGGAGCATGAAGCTTTGTGTCTTTCTCACTTGAGTGGGGCCTTAGGTCCCCTCCTAACAGGGAGCAGCTCAGGCCTTTTGCTTTCTTAATACACAGGAAAAGTTTGCATGTATAATTCTTCCAGTGGAAGGTGAAGCAACTTTAGGTGAATTTAATAGCTGCTCCTCTGGGTTGATGTGAATACCTGTGCTTAGCTGAGGGTTCTAATTTCACTGTCCTTGTCTTTTTTTTTTTTTTTTCCTAAGATTTTATTTATTTGAGAGAGAGCAAGTGACAGAGAGAGGGAGCATGAGCAGGGGGTTGAGTGGCAGAGGGAGAGGGAGAAGCAGCCTCTTCGCTGAGCAGAGAACCCAATGCAGGGCTCTATCCCAGGACCCTGGGATCATGACCTAAGCCAAAGGCAGATGCTTAACCGACTGAGCCACCCAGGTGCCCTATCACTGTGCCTTGTCTTATGGTCAGCTGTTTATAAGACTGTTCCTCATGGACTGTGTACTCCTTGACGATGCAGTCCACAGTAGGCATGATAAATAAACACACCAGACTATAGGGATAAGTTACAATTCTAAATAAAACATTCCCAATTCGAAATAAAGTTAGGTCTCAGAAGTTTTTCTGCCCTTTCTTATTTGCCAAATATATCTTACTCTGTAATATTGTATTCAGTGGGTTATTCATAAATTCAAATGTAGCAGTGTGGACAAAAAAAAGGGACGACGTGGGAAATGTGAAGTTATAATCATGCTGCCTTTGAATATAAAATTTTTATGTAATAAAAATTTTTTTAATTTGAGTATAGTGGACACGTAATGTTAGAGTAGTTTGAGGTATACAACATAGTGATTCAACATCTCTCTTTCTCTTTTTTAAAGATTTTATTTGTTTATTTTAGAGAGAGACAACATGAGTGGGAGGGGCAGAGGGTGAGGGAGAGAGAGAGAACCTCAAGCAGACTCCCCACTTGGCACGGAGCCCAATGCAGGACTTGATCCCAGGACCCTGAGATCATGACCTGAGTTGAAACCGAGAGTTGGATGCTTAACCAACTGTGCCACCAAGGTGTCCCACGATTCAACATCTCTATACATTATGCTTTGCTCGCCACAAATGGAAGCTTGTGTCTGTCACCATACAACACTATTACTATATCATCTGTATTCCCCATGCTATACCTTTTATTCCCATGACTTATTCATTCCATACCTGGAGGTCTTAATCTCCCACTCCCCTTCACCTATTTTGCCCATCCCCCAACCCCATCTTCTCTAGTAACCATCAGTTTACTCTCTGTATTTATAGGTCTGATTCTGTTTTTTGTTGAAAAGAAAATTTTTGATCATGGTAGAGACCTGCCAGAGTATTAAACATGGGATATTTTAAACACACACATGCACACACACACACACACACACACACACACACATTTTAGGTCTGGTTTCCCTTCCTGCTTTATAATATTAAGCATGGGAAAGAAACAAAAATTAGACACTTGGCTGATGTGCTAATGTTTTAGTTGAACAAATGTGCCAAGGACACATGCCAAGGGACCAGTCTGTCTGGAGCCTACATTGATCTTTTGACTTTTTGCATTTTTTACTAAGTCTACAGGGCTCCCCTCTTTTTCACTCTCCTGTTGTTTGGAGCTATTAGAAATCTGTAATCCATATCCTTTGTTTCAGTTTTATCATAAGCTGAAATACAGCCCCACTTTAATTTTCCCAATAAACAAAGTGCCACGTTGTTGCAGCCTTGCCTTTCACCTCATTATGGTGGGAGCAGAGTGTGATGTCACACTTGACCCAATACCAGTCTGCCCATAAATGATACAGCCTGTTCCCCCTTTGCTTCCTGGCCCAAGCACCGGGAAGGAGCTTAGTATGAAATTCATGCCGTGATGACAGATTTAAAAGTTGCTACAAACTCTAACAGACAGCAACTGCAGTTTGTAGACATACACAACATGCTCCGTTCTCCTGTATTCTTAAGTGATGACATTCTTCGTTTAAAGAGTTACGTTCCTATAGCTCATTATTGTTGCCTGTCTATGAGATGAGGGTGGTAGAGAGAAGGGAAAAGGAGGCTAAATTGGATAGGAAGACATTTACCAGAAGAATTTTCCAAATGTTAATGAGCAGCTTAAAGGGCTGCACACACATGTGTTGCAACGTAATTGGGTTTGGTGCCTTCTGGGGACTTTGAAGCCTTTCCGCCCTTGCCCATTGTATTTTGAGAGGTGGAATTCTTACACTTTGGCTCTGAAGATCCACATGGTGCTAAATTGTAAATCTGCAGACAGCCAACAAACAGAGGGCCGAGCCCCAGCGACTCTTGTTTAGTTTGGGCTTTTCAAGCAATTAAACGAATGGCAGTCTCCAAGCGTCTCTGGGGAGGTTCAATGTGCTATGAGGAGAATTTACTGGAACGGCACAAGGTGGGGTTCCTTCCCTGTCGCTGGGGCTTTTCCTGGAAAAAAAAAAAAGAGAGAGAGAGAGAGAGAGAATAAGCAATTACATCCAAATGAGTCCTGAGAATTTGCCAACCTGTTTCTATCCCTTAGTCCCAGTTACCTTCATTGTCTGGGAAAGGCTTAGGTTTTTGGTTTTGGTTTTGTTTTTGTTTCCTCACATGAAGCAATAATAACTCAGAATGAGCTCATGTCATTGTTAAATAAGTGTATATTTTGGAAGATTCCTTTTGGCCGTTCTTCAGTCTGTTGGAAAGTGGTTATGTCCACTTATCAGAGAAGGAGCAAGGTAATCCTGGAGTTTGATCCAGATAGGCCACTTGTTCCTATTGTGGATGATCTCCAGATTCCTGGCTCTGGGGGGAGAACCCCACAGGGGATCAAGGAGGCATTGGGTGGGGTAGCCAGGTGCCAGGGCTCCTGCCCTCTGAAATAATGCCTGGGGTCCACCAGAGCTTCGGGCTGCATGTCGTCCTGTCTGGGTGAAGTTAATTATGGTTACTGTTATAATTCAGGAAAGAATTTTATTGAACAGTAGAAGGTCCTTGATTTAGGGGGCCATAAAATACTCCTGCAGAAGCAGAGGGCTATTGGCCAGTACAGTGATTCCATAAGGTAGTTGGAAGCTTCTTGAAGAAGGTTCAGAGGAGGTTTCCTGAAGTTGCATTTGCTCAGGAATAAGATGAAGTTTGGCCATTACAGTGGCTCAGGAAAATGAGTCCTTCAGCATCGGTTATTTCTTTGAAGACACAGGCTTGTGACTCTCTCTTTTGTGAGGATGCTGGTCATTGTCTTAGAGTGCCAAAGAAGGGATATAGTATTGGTTCGACTCTTCATTATCCTTCAAACTTTCTGGCTAAGTTCCTATTCTGATGGCCTGTTCTTATAGTCCAGACATGCTCTTTCTGGTTTCATCTTTACAACTGTTTCATGGCCACCAAATATGGAGACCAGTGTGAAATTAGTTGAAATTAAGTATGAACATTTTTCAGTTTCTGCATTTGGGTTTAAACTGGGTAACAGCAGAAATAAAAGAGGCATGTCATTCTAAGGAGACTCCCCCTTTGCATTCTTATTCAAAGGCAGAGGAACAGTGTGAATGTTGAATGATTTACCAAATTCAGCAGACTCTTTAAACTACTGATGCCAACTATGAGGCACCATGGACCATTAACCACACCTCTCTCCTTCTTCCACAATAGGATGAGGTATGTGTCAGGCTCTGTCTCAGGTATCAGCCATAAAGAAGTTTTTCCCTTCTCTGGTCCTAAGTAGGAAGTGAAGATAGACACGGAGAGATAACTAATAACTTGAAGTGGCTCAGAAGTGCAGGGGTATAACAGTGCTCTGGGAATTTGGGGAGGAGAGCTCACTTCTAGCTGAGGTGGTCCAAGAAAATCATCACAAAGCCTCTTACTGAATTCTATCCCACACATGGTCACATTTAATCCTTTCAACATTCCAGAAATGTAGGTGTTATTATTTTCTTTTATCTGATGAGGAAGTTGAGACTCCCAGAAATTAAGTGACTTATTTAAAATCCTACAGATGGAAGAATGTAGTAAGAATTTGAACCCAGGTCAGACTATTTCAAACTGGGGAACAGAGGGAGGCCTGAGTGGCTCAGTGGGTTAAAGCCTCTGCCTTCGGCTCAGATCACGATCTCAGGGTCCTGGGATCGAGCCCCACATCGGGCTCTCTGCTCAGCGGGGAGCTGCTTTCCCACCTCTCTCTGCCTGCCTCTCTGCCTACTTGTGATCTCTGTCATATAAATAAATAAAATGTTAAAAAACAAAAAACAAAAAACTGGGGAACAGCACTTTGTAAGGAGGTGGTGAAAGACGGAGGGGTGGAAGACAAAAAGAAATTCCAGGTATTCAAGGTCAAGTTCGCAGTTCTGTTGGTCTGATTTGGAGGTTTGAGTGGTGTGTGGGAGTAATTAGGTGATAAGCCTTGGGAAGGATGGGGTTCTGCTTCGGAGGGCTTGGAATGGCTGGCTCTAGTCAAGGGGACCCTCCAAAGACCTTCAGACTATGCTACTACTTTCACTGTGGGAGGTCTCAGCATGCCTGATGAATAATAAACACTTGATAGATAAGAAAGGAAAAGGGGAAGAAAGGGGAAAGGAAAAGAGGACTGAGGAAGGAATCGGTAAATGTTATTCCCCTGAGGAATGATTTGCTGAGTGATGTTTTGGGGCATCTAATATTGATATAAGTGTATGAGAGGACGTGTGATTGGTGGAGGCTGGAGACAGAGGTCATGGTAGAAACAGCGTCAAATTTAAGCTTTATCTTCAAATTTAGATTTAGAGAATTTTTTTTTTTTTAAGATTTTACTTATTTATCTAGTCAGAGAGAGAGAGCGTGCGTGCACAGGCAGACAAAGTAGCTGGCAGAGGAAGAGAGAGAAGCAGGCTCCCCGCTAAGCAAGGATCCCCATGTGGTACTTGATTCCAGGACCCTGGGATCATGACCTGAGCCGAAGGCAGTGGCTTAACCAACTGAGCCACCCAGGCATCCCTAGATTTAGAGAATTTTTGACTTACAATCCATATATAATTGTTGTGCAAATTTTTTTTCTATCTTAAAAATCTTAGCGAAATTCATGCTTCCTAAAACAATATTGTATCTGATTTGTACTCTGTCTCACCTGGATAAATAATGTGGAATGATTGCAGATGAAATGCTTAATTGCTTGTTTAATGTTTCCAGTATATACACCGTTGGGACTGTCTCGATGCTGCTCAGCTTTAAAATTCACTCTTTCAAACCTTTCAAATGCCAGGTTATTTTGGTAATCAGGGATGGTTATTGTGATAATAGCCAATTGCACATGAGTTGTTAGCTATCAGGGTTCAGGGCTTCATGTGATCAGTCAGAAATTTTAAGAAAATAAATTTGAATTTCACTTTGGCCCCTGGAGCCAGAGGACTGCTTGGTGCTTGGTGGATATTTTTCATTTGAATGAATGAGTATAATATTTGGTTGGACCACTAAAAACTTGACCTGGCTATAACATGGGAATAGCAGTGAGTTAAAATCACTCAATAACTCACCATAATTTTCTCAAATTAATGTCTGTGTTTCTATTCCTATTTCTGTCTCCCAAATCTAGGTTTCTGTCATTTTATAATTGATATTCTGCGGTTTTTTATTAGCTGGTTTTCCTTTCTCTCACCATTTTTTCTTCCTTTCCGTGAAAGCCCCAGTAGTTCATATCCAGATATAACAAGTTCCTGAGAAAAATTCTCATCACTTTTGCTTATTCATTAGTTTATAGATTCATTGTTTCTTCATTCTCAAATCATTTTTTGAGAGCATCCCTCTATAACGTAATCATCTAGATATAGTGGGAGTGAACACCTGATAAGGGAGAGAGACACAATATTGTAGCACAGTCTTCTGCCTGCCCCCAGGCTTTGTAAGCAACTTTTACTTTATAAACCAAACTTTCCATTTTTGACTCTGGAAAGTGGGGAAGTGGGGTGGGAATAGTCTGTTCAGCCCTGGTGAAACTTCATTCTGGTCTTCAATACTCCCTGCGTTTCCCTGTCTTATTTTTGGTTCCTTCCCCTATTGTACAACATTTGTCTTTTCTTTCTGTCATAGAGCATTCAGTGGCTCCCCAAGCAAATCCTGTTTGCTCACTGCTCGCCATAGGTACCTCTCTGCTCTCATGGATGCTGTTGCTTTCTTCCCTCCTCGGGCAGCATTTCTTCTTCCATTCTGCCAGCCCGTTCTTTAACGTCCAGCTCAGCTTCTGTTTTCTCCAGTGAGCTGTCATGTCCTAGCCCATATTTACTTTTTCTTTCCTGAATTTTGCCTGTTCCTTGTATTTTCTGTTGTATAATTATTATCCATTTAAGTTTCTCCACCCCTTCTTATGGATGAGGAGTTCTTTGTATCCCTAACTCTGTGTTTGATTTTTTTTTGATGTCCCATTTCGAGACCTCCCATTTCATTTAAACATCACTGACCAAATGAGAGAAGGGTTGCCAGGGCACTTGTTTCTTCCTCAGGTGAAGGTACAGTTGTAAAAGTGGTGAATATGAGACTCTTACTAATTAACTTTTTTTTATAGCACTTAGTAGAATACAAAGAAAGAGAAGACAGCTATAAATTTTTTTTATATTCTCAAGAGATTAGAATGAAGATTTATCTTGCACAGCTGTTTTGTCACAGCAATGGTTCTTTTGACTCATGCTGCCTAAATTATTTCACCCTTGTTGTTATTGTTAATTTTCCTTATTTAAAACAGAAAATTTTCAACTGTTGTTGGCCTTTGCAAATTCATTATTTTACGACCCATTGAGAAGACCCTTTTGTTGCAGACTTTAAGGGGAACCTGAACAGACATTATGAAATCAGAAGGAATTTTAGTGTTTAAAAGCTGGCTGTATTCTGCTGCCCTGGGGGTCTAGATGAACATGTCAAAGGAAGGCCTGTAAGACCCTCATGAAGGGCTTGAGCCCGTGTGGAGGTCATCCCTCAGGCTGCAGCATCATTGTCACTCTGTCCTTCATGAACTTTGGGGTTCCTATGTAGTAGCATCTCCAAAAAGGAAAGAGAAACTGGTCTAGAATGCTTCACTTGTCAATGAGAGTGAATGATTTTCAGTTGTTTTATCCCACGTGTGGTCATTATTGAAACATTTCTAGCCAAGCTCTGGCTGGATCTCTCCTCACAGTTTGAAGCTGTGATACTTGCATCCATATTCTGCAACAGCTTGTAAAATCGTTTTTTGACCAAATTAGAGTTTTCTGTTGGGATTATGTTATTTCAGGTAATAAATACGGAATATATAAAGTATCACCTGCTAATTGGCAGGTGATACTTTATATATATATATATATATATATATATACACAGAGAGGAATTTGAAAAGATAGATTTTTTCCTCTCAAAAATATTGATAAATATGTTAACTTTAGTCTCAATTTTTTTCTAGTAGTGATAAGAACTTTATTGTGTAACAAGTAACATAAACTCTATTTTTGGAACTTCTGATTTGGTTTCCGGGTGATTTTTCTATCGTTGGCAATATGAACAATCCATTTTAAATCTTATAAACTACACCAAGAATACTAAAATTGCATGCCATCAAAGAGGACATAAAGGAGAAGACTGCTAATTTGATCACATGAAAAACAAAGCCAGAGTACAAACACGCATCCTATAAACAAAGGTAAAGGTAAAGACAAACTGGGAAAAGATATTTACAGCATATGACAAGAGGATTACATCCCTAATATATAAAGAACTCCTACAAACTAATAAGAATTTCAGGCAAATGTGATAACCACTACACTATGGAAACCAAACTAATAAGAATGTAAACATAACAATACAGAAAATACAAACAGCAAAAAATATGTGAAAGAGCATTAAAGCTCATGAATATCAACTACAAATTAGAACAGCAATAGATATTTTCTCTTATGAAATGAATGCATATTGAAAATACTCAATGCTAATAGGAAAATAGAGAAACATATGTTCTTATAAACTTCTGATAGTGATAAAAATTGGTCTGAAATATTTTGTGGGCAGCTTAGCAAAATATCAGACTTAAACATATGTATACCCCTTAGTTCAGGAATTTCACTTCTGGAAATTTATTTGTAGGGAACACTTGGATGAACACATACAAATGTGTGCACGAGGGTATTCATCCCAGCATTGTTTATAACCAAAATTGAAATCAGTCTAAATGATTGCTGAAACTGGCTGGTGCCACAACCAATGGCGTGATACCACACATTACCTACAGGTTTTAAAAATAATGATGTAAATCTGTATGTATGTATGTATGTATTTAAAGATTTTATTTATTTGAGAGAGAGAGAATGAGAGAGAGCATGAGAGGGGCAAGGGTCAGAGTAAAAAGCAGACTCCCAGCTGAGCATGGAGCCCGATGCAGGACTCGATCCTGGGACTCCAGGATCATGACTTGAACTGAAGACATTTGCTTAACCAACTGAGCCACTGAAGAGCCCCTAAATCTGTATTAACATGGAAAAATAAACCCCATGTGTTAAATGGAAAAAAGGGGGGGCTAGGAGACTGTATTTATGCTCCCACTTTTCCAAAAAATAATTAAACTCTGTATTTGTACATGCAGAGAAGGTACAAATAGAGAACGTTTTAAAGTTTATAAACAAAAAGTAATAATGGCCATTAATCTTTGGTTATCACTGAGTTTAAAAAATCACTAATTAAAGAAAGAGAAAAAAACAATGGATTTGTTTTTTATATTGGGTAGAACACACCAAAATATGTTTCCATTCATATATCAGATAGTAATACAAAATCATTTTTTGAAGATGGCATTCCCACATCTCCTTCTTAAGGACACTCCAGGGGCATGGTCAAGCTGGGCTCCCAGAGGATACAGACACCTGTGTGTTGGAAAATGTTGGTTAGTCAGTGAGACAAGCGTGGATCTAGGTGTAGGGCTTCCTGATAAGGGTTACTTTAGGTTTTAAAACAACACCAGTGTGTGAGAATGAGAATATAACATGCCTCTAAAAAGAAGGCAAGGGTTGAGGAGTATGTGGGAACCCACCGGGGGAAATCTTTTCTCCTGAAAGCATGCTCTGTGCACTTCTGGAGGCATTGAACCCAACTGGCGTCGTTTTACAGACATTTCCCATCCATGGTCAAGCAGCTTCAGACAGGGAACAAGGCATTCATCGCTCCTTCGGTCGCATTGTGTGCTGAGTGTGTGCTATGTGTGGGGTGCTGAGAGGGTCTCCCAGCAAACAGAACTCCCACTATCCACGGCCTGCCCTCCAGGAGCCCATGGGGAGGGTGGCAAGCAGATTGAATAGACAGTTTCAGTGCAGTTTAATAAGTGCATCGTGAAGGTTGAGGGTGAGCTTACTGTGTCCTAACTCGGGTGGTAGGGGTCCCGGAGAGTGAATCCCAAGCGGGGCCCGAGGGGCGAGCAGCAGTGAGCAGGGTGTGCAGGAGGAGACTTGTTGGAGGGTGTTGCAGGCAGAGGGACTGGTCTGTGCAGAGGCCTGAAGGTGAGGGCGTGCTGGCGGGCTGCAGCGTGGCATGCGGAAAGGAAGCACAGTGAGCCAGGCAGTGGCCAAAGGGGGTCCCAAGTTTTCAATCCTGGCTATACTTGGCATCAGTGAGCCATTTAACACATAAACAGCAAGTGAGCAAATACAAAACAAAGCTACACCCAGGCCCCATCCGTCTGATTAAATTGGCTTCCGTGTGGTAGGGGTGCTCTTTGAACTTGGCCCCTTGGGCCCTGTTGCAGGATAACCTCCCTGCCACCTGCTTGTCAGATTCCTTCAAATGGCAGCTCTCCCTTTATGCAGTGGGCTCCTGGGAAACCGTGGCATGGCAGCTAGGATGGGACGGAAACACGGGGAGAGTGTGAAGGGCCTGGCAAACCTGGCTGAGAAGCTTGAATTTGCCTTGAGGGCCAGGGAGTGTCTTGTCGAATATACGTACATGCCACAAGCCACCATTAATTATAACATTTAAAGAGACTTCAGCATGTTGGCCAAAGCTCTGGGATTTTTATGGGAACCACCTGGCTTGGTGGCTTTGTGCGAAGGGGTGCGGTATAAAAATCCCCCACAAAAATACATATGCTATAGAATGGGTTATAAATCTATGCTTTGGTGCATTCAGAAGATACATTTCTGAATAGGTGAATGTAAATTGAAAACCTGTAAAGCAAATCAGGTTGCTATTAAAAGAGTCAGTGAAGTAAAACCTCTTGAAATGTTAATAATAACTCCTAATTTATTTGTTCTGCATTATTTGGATTTTCAGTACAGTATTGGGTTTTTCTAAAAGATGGTACACACACAGAACATTTGCATATTTATGTAAACACAAAGTATGTTTGGCTTCATCAGAGGAGAACAAGTCAGGGCATTTGGGAATATACATGGACTCATTTTCCTACTTAAGTTTGAAGTTTAGAAATACGATTTTGAGAAGGTAATTTAACCTTCCAGACACCTAATTTCCTCATCGATACCTGGAAATAATACGGCCACCTTGCAAATTTGTAGTAAGGTAAAGCAAGTAAGCCATCTAGCATAAGTCCTAGAGCATAGTAAGTACCTAATACTTAGTAATAAGCTGCTTTCCAAAAGACTTTTAGGGGTTTTAAAAATGTTTCTTGGAATTTGAACTTCCCCAGCCTTTCCTGGACTCTGTTTCCAGATTTTATGGTGAAGATGGTTGCTGTTACATGTTTCTTATTTACTCATTAACGTCCTGGTATCTAACCAAAGCCAGAAAGAATAATTCAGTGTTACTCAGGATGACAAGTTTTTGGTAGACAAGCTTCAAAATTCAGTAAGCCTTTTACATAATTCCAAGCAGTCAAATTGGGAATGCATTTTATGGTTCACGCCTGTGAACTCCCTGGGAAATGACAGAATTCCCATGCTGCGGGTCCGACAAAGCTTGGGAACATTTCTGAAGCTTTTCTTTGGTTAGGGTGGATGGCAGGCAATACCTGCTTTGAAAATTTCCCAAGCCAAAGTGATTTTTTGCTGTGTTGGAACTGACCCCAAGCTGCCAAGGGAGTACAGTTCTAGCCAGTCTTGGTGTAGGACTTCTGCAACCTTACCCCATGTGGTGAGGTGGTTGTAGGTGCCTCTTGTTTTCATAAGAGAGGCCTGGCTGGTGCCATTTCCACCCTTAATCTCTCTAATCAAGAATAAGCTGTGGGGGCCCCCGAGAGAGGAAAATTGCAAACTTTCTTGCAGTCCAGTTTAATACCCTCCCACAATTTTCCATGGCCTTTTGGAATAAAAGCTTGGTCTTTATGTAGGGGGAGCAGACATCCTGGTTTGCCTGGGGGACAGTCTCAAGTTGTACCTATTTTTCCTGTGTTCTGTGGAACTCATTAAGCATCTCCTTTCATCCTTGAGTGTATTCTGGTTTAGACACATGCGATGTAATCACCCAAACTATCAGGCCCTATGTCACCTGTCCCTTGCCAACCCCCTCAACTCATCTCCCGCTTCTCCTTTGTTTACTTGGTACCAGCCGGTCTGGCCTTCTTTTCCTTCTTTGAGAATGTCAGCCTTATTGTTGTTTTAAGGCATTTGTCCGTGTTTGCCCCCAGATCCTTTTTTTTTTTTTTTTTTTTTAAAGATTTATTTGACAGAGAGAGAGTGCACAAGCAGGAGTGGGAGAGGGAGAAGCAGGCTCCTTATTATATGTGCTGCCGAAGCGAGCACAGCAGGCTCCTTATTGAGCTGGGAGCCTGATGTGGGGTTTGATCCCAGGACCCTGGGCTCATGACCTGAGCCAAAGGTAGTTGCTTAACCAGCTGAGCCACCCAGGTGCCCCTGCCCCCAGATATTTGCATGGTTTGCTACTTCCTGTCATTCCAGCCCAACTCAAATGTCACCTCCCCAAAGATACCTTTACCCTGCTCTGCAGTGGCCTGCACTCTTAGTCCACACACTATTACTTCATCTAGTTTTACTTGCTATAGATCCTAATCTGAAATTATTCTCCTAGTGTTTTTACTTATTGTCTGTAATCCTCCTCTAGAATATAAGTTCCATGAGGACAATGTTCTTGTCTGCCATGTTTGCTATTCTGTCTCCCAGTCCTTGAACAGAGCCTGCCGTATAGAAGGTGGTCCGTGAATATTTGCAGATGTGAATGATGCACATGCTCAGCTTTTCTCAGAAAGAGAGGGAGACAGAAATGGTTAATATGGGGGATTGAGTAGACACGCTGCTCATTCATTAAAAAAAACCCAACTTTATTGAGATTTAATTCACGTACCATGCATCTCCCCCATTTAAAGTGTTGGATGGTTTTTAGTATTTCCACAGACTTGCACATCCATCACCACTGCCCATCAGCTCTGGAACATTTCATTGCCCCAAAAGTAACCCTACATCCCTTAGCCATCACTCCAGGTCACCCATACCCCTGCCTAGGCAACCACCAATCTACTTTCTATGTCTATAGATTTGCCTATTCTGGACCTAGAATATAAATGGAATAATGCAATATGTGGTCCTTTATGAATGGTTTCTTTCACTTAGTGTAGTGTTTTCACGGTTCATTCCTGTTTATCATGTCATTTATTCCTTCAGATTTCCAAATTCTATATCCTGATCAAGTTAGACCACCAAGAGGCCATGTGCTAGGATGGTGATAGTGAATCTCAGAGTTTTTTAACCGTGGCAGATCAGAATTACCCCCACCCCTGCTAGGGCACTTTTAGAAAACCCGGAGTATCTGCCTGTACTCTAGAGGCTATGCAATGCTGCCTGAGTTGAGACCATTGGTTTAGCTGGTTACCTTCACTGGGCTGTTAATTAATGTTACGCATTTGACTTTTGCTTACTATTGCAAGTAAAGGTCATATGAAACTTGCAGCTGCAAGTATTGTCGCCTAAGGGGGCAGGCTGTTGGGGAATCAGATCTTGTCATTTTACAAGTATAGGTGCTGCCTACAGAGGGGTGAAGAATACAGAGCTAGTTCTGACATGCTTGATTGTACCTCAGGCTTTCCCCTCTGTGATACTAGGCAAGTTGTTTAACTTCTTAACACCTCAGTTTCCTTGTCTGTAAAACGATCCATCTTCTAGGAAGTGTTAAAAGAAGTAATGTTTGAGAAGTAGGCCCCAAAGTACAAAACATGTGAAAGTATAATTTGTCCCTGTTGTTGTGGGAGGGTGGAATCATGGAAGCTTCCATTTAGGATAGCATGGAGTAGAAGGGATAGGCTGAAAATGGGGAGGATTGATTCCCCTTCTAGTGCTGAGAACACCCTCATTTATTTGATTTCTCTTCCTTCTTCTGCAAAATGTTTCATTTGGACCAGGTGATAACTGAAGAACCTCCAAGTGAAATAGTTATGCCAACCAGTAATTCTCTGACCCATCATAGACTCCTCTAATACTTCAAATGCCTTCCAGTGGCTTGGGCTGACTCTTACCTTGACATTGCTTTGAACATACAACTACTTCAATTTAGTTATTACTCAGATCCAACTATCTTTCATGGAATCTACCTCTCAATATGCCCCACCCCCACAAAGGCACTTTATTTTTATGAACAATTTCTAAGCATACAGAGAAGTATAGAGGATAGTATAATGAGCAACATTTCTACCTAAAAATTTACCATGTTTCTTTTGTCTATTTCTGAGCTATTTTAGGTTTTTCTTTTTTTTAAGATTTTATTTATTTATTTATTTGACAGACAGAGATCACAAGCACGCAGAGAGGCAGGCAGAGAGACAGAGAGAAGGAAGCAGGCTCCCCGCCAAGCAGAGAGCCCGATGCGGGACTCGATCCCAGGACCCTGAGATCAAGAGGCTTAATCCACTGAGCCACCCAGGCATCCCTGAGCTATTTTAAAGTGATGGATATTTCACCCTAAATATTCCAGAATGCATACCTAGAGTAATAATGACATTTTCCTGCATAGCCACAATAGCATCATCATACCTAATGAAATTAATAATTCTCTAATATCATTGAACGTCTAGCCCATACTCCGGTTTTCACTCTTCTCAAAATGTCTCTTAAGTTACTCTGTTCAAGCCAGAATGTATTGCACTCCATGCATTTACAGTGTCCCCTCCCTAAGCTTGTTTAATTCTCCTCAAAATTAACATGTTGAAGAAACCTGATTAGCTTTTCTGTAGGACATTCCACTTTCCAGATTTGTTTGTTCCCTTGGCGGGGGGGGGGGGGGGGGTGTCATTTAACTCTTTACTCTAGCCTCTGTATTTCCTGTGTACTGGGAGTTAGATCTCAAGGTTGATTAGATTCAGGTTAAACAGTTCTGGCAAGAATGCTTTGTGACTTTGTTTTAGTTGGATGCCACCCAGGAGCAATGTACTACCTGAGCTGCAGAGGACCCCACCCCCACCACCACCGCTGAGAGGACCCCCACTGCTCACTATAGTTCTCATTCACTGATACTGGTTATGACAGCATTGGGAAAATTACAACGTAGAAAAAAACTTAAACTTCTTATTTGGTTACTAATAATACAAATTGTATTAGTTTATGTGAACTGGTTAATATTAGTTCCTAATTGGGGAACAGCACTATTTTGATTCTGTAATTCATTAAATCATGAGCCAGATTCATTTTGTGATAACTTCTGTTTACTTAGACTAAAAGACCCTGTATGCATGCTTGATTTTATAGGTCATTGTGGTCTCCTCAATCAGAATAATTATCTGCCTGCTTCCCCCAAATCTAAGAGAACACTGTAAAACATTTTCATTCATAAGAGTACACACACACACGCACACACACACACACATACAGTGTGTGCACACGCCCTCTTGCTCCTATGTCCTTGCACGGTAAATATCAGTTGTAACAATAAAGACAAACAGAACATGAGAGATGATATTTTAAACATTTTAAAAATATTTTATTTAATATATTTATGTCATCCAAATTTCTCTTATACCATCTTTTCTTTGTTACAAATAAAGAGGAATAATGTAGGGGTCTGTTTATTTAGGATTTACTAAGAAATTAGTCTATTTGAAAGGGAAAATAAATGCAGGTGGGAAATCTTTTTATCTTTTTTGTCCCACTCTTATTATTCTGGATGGTTACAGGAAGCCTTTCATCTATTTTCTAATTGTTTCTTGCACCTGGGAGTGTTTCCTCCCCTACCCCCCCACATCTACTGCTTCTTATAAAACCTGTCAGAAGAATCCAGACATTTCCCCTGAGCTACCATCTTGATTTCCTTCTATAGTGACATTAGCATTAGGCATTTCTCTGCTGTTTGATTCCTATATTACCTTTTTATTTTCCCGAGTTATATTCCTTGATTATCAGAACGTTGTGGTGTTACATACTTTTACATCAACAGTCTTTGTGCTTTTGTGATCGATGTATGTTTCTGCGGGCTGCTCCCTCCCTCTTTTCTTCCTCCCTTCTTTCCTTCCTTCCTTTCTTCCCCCTGCTGCTTCCTATTCTCCACTTCTTCTTGTACCTTTAATTTGCTTGCTATTGAAAAGACAGAATGTATTGTATTTTTTTCTCTGAATTCTAAAATCTGATTTCTTTGATCTGGAGATGGGACTATTTGGAGGGTAGCTTTTCCTTCTGTTACCAGACCTCCTGGGGGGATTTGTACATTATGAGGAAAATGGAAACTAAACGGTCAGTTCTGTGTGCCGCCAGGAAGTGTTCAACGAATTCAAGTGCCTGCTGCTTTTACCTCATCTGTCCTTTAGGTCCTCTAAGCAGATTTTATGACTTTTCAAATGTTGGTATTTCAATAGAGTTTGTTACATTATTTTCGAAAAATGCTTACAAAGTGAACACATTTGCAGTCAGCCCTGCATCCGGAACTTGTCATTTGTGAAATTGTGTTATTAAATGATCTTGGGTAATTAGTACAGAAGACAGTCAAAAATGATAAGAAATACTCAGTTTAACCTACTAAATCATTAAGTGTGGGATTTTATCATGTCACTAAGCCCAAGAGGGTGTGTGTGTGTGTGTATGTGTGTGAGAAAATGAGCCAACTTCGAAATGTATAAGCTTCTAGAATTTTCTAATACAGTTTTTAGAAAGATAGAATTAGTTTTTCACTGTCCTTATCCCCCCCTCCCTCTGCCTCACCTGGGATGGGTGGATGGTTAACATGACTCTGTAAATTTACTGCCAATAAAAACTAACAAGAATATCTGCATTGAAATAGTTGTCTTGTGATATCACTTCTTAAATATAATAAATGAAACAGATATGATGCATAGCTTGTGCATACTCTTTGCATAGAGGTGAACAAGAGATTTACCATTTGGTATAAGATATTTACATCCGTTCATCAAAATATGACTCCCTTTGTAGTCTTCTAAAGCCATGCCTATAATATACATTATTATGGTAATTTAAAAATGGAACATAGAGTAGAAAAAGAACATGATAAATGCATATCATCTTACTCTTTATAGCTCTAGTAAATTTTGTACCTTAGGCTAGACTGAATACATTCTGAGTTTCTCACGCAACAATCATTTTGGAAATGCGTCAGTCAACAGGCTTCCTTTACTCATTATTATTTAGCCTAAAGATCTGAGGAATCTGTTTTTATTCTGTTATCAATTTATTTCCAAGAAATGTCCCTGCCTTTACCTACTTGAATGAACATTTCCTTTCGTCTCATTTATAATGATTGTAAAACTAGAGCTCTCTCTCCCCCCCATTTCATCATCTATTTCCAAGGGTCGCACATTTCTTTTTTCCACAGGATACGTTCATCTACAAATTAGAATAACAGATATTTCAGAAACAGCAGCTGAGCCTCTGAAAAAGTATTCTTCTCCCCTCTCCAAGCAAGGATAGAGAGTATCTTTCAGGTTTCTTTTATTTTCCAAGCATTAAATCCTTTCATCCAAATCCTGGAAAAAATAACTGGGAAGGCATTTGTTGAATTACACAAAGGGCATGTGGTTTCGACCTCGGCAGGAAGGCAGGCTGCAGCCGGGCTGTCCAAGCACTATCCTTCCCTGTAAAGGTGAAATGATTTAGAGGCCTAGAGAAACTTAATTTTTCTTGATCACCATGTGCAACCCGGAATTTTAATGGCAGGCATAATTAATTCTTCTGATGTTAATCATCAGGGCTGGGCTCCACAATTATCAGTCTGGTGCAGCTGGGGCATGGTGCAGACATGAAAAATTAGGAAAATGAATCAGTAATAGGGTGGCAGATTTAATCTGCATCATGAAAACAAAGTTAAAAAGAGGAAGATCGAGAGAATTTCAGCTGAAGCTTTTGTGCCAATGCACGGTGACAGAACTGAAAAATGTTGCCGATGTCCAAAGTGATTGGTAATTACCAAGCCATTGAATTTTTTATTGTCAATTTATCATTGCGCCAGAGGTTAAATTTAACATCTTCTTCTAAAGCCATCACTCTAAGAAGGCTCAGTGCGCATCACGTGGCTCAGAGTCAGTGAAAGGTTAATCAGGTATTTCTTTAGTTTGCATTTGTCTCCAAACTCCTTCCTCTTGGGCTATGCCGGGCCATTGCTGCATACCTGCCATGGGAGATTTTCCACTGTTCTTTACCTGTGACTTTCAGATAAATATCCGATTATATTAGCCACACACTCCTCTCTCTCTGTTGGTATTTACTGAGAACACTGGTGCAGGAAAAGAATTATTTCTCAAGTAAGGAAAATCCCATCATTTCAAGCCCTGGGGATACTTCATTAAGGTACAGCTGAGACAAGGGGCACTCTCGTTCTCAGTCTCTCTCTCTCTCTCTCTCTGTCTTTCTGTTTTAAATGCTGTGTGGTCAGGGACATTGGAAGAAACTGTATGACTTCTTCAAACAGAACTAAAATTCCACAACAATTTTATCGGACTTGGAATCTCTCTCTTCATCTTTTTTTTTTTTTTTTTTGTATAGGATGTCCCTTTAATAATAGTTGGGAAAAACTTGGTTTAAAATGAAGGAGATATTTATCATTTCAAATACTGAATACTTCAAATAGCTGCTTCTTTAGAGAGCTTTCTGAAATATTTGAAAAGGTTCAGCGCAAATATTGAAATTCCACTGGAAAAGCCTCCTCTTACTGATTTTTAGAGCGACTTGACTTAATGTGCTTACTGCCCCCATCTTTAATATCACCTGTTTCGTCTTTTTGTTCTTGCTTGCTTGTGCATCTTCTTTCATATATATTTTGAAATATAGAGCAGTCTCTTATTAAAGGAATGGTATATATTTTCTATAAATTAAAAATGGAAATAGCCTTTAGGGAGAATTGCAAAAAATCAATGTATACATTAATTACTGCAATTCATTACTCAAATAGAAATGGTCTCAGCCTTGCATTGGATCCAAATTTAGGGATGGAGAATGTTTGCAAAAGACAAAGCCTGTGCTCCTGGATCATGTTAATCTGTGGATCAAAGCCTCTGAATCCATGCCTGGTGGAAGCTCCTCAGGGGATAGGCGAGCTGGGCTCCATCCCGGCAGCGGGCAGTGAGTTATTACTGCTGAATACAAAAGCTGGTCATGTGACTGTCACCTACCAGCAGTGGCACAAGTCCTTCTCCCGCCTGGGCTTCCTGAGACCTTGCTTTTCTATAATTAAATCTCAACCATAAAAGCATACCTGTCAAATGACCTCCAGCTGCCCTCATAAACAACACTGGGAATTTTGCTGGTAGCGACTCTTTGCTTTTGGAAAGAATATAAGAAAATATCCTTTTTAGCTTCCTAGAGACTTCCCTCCCCTGCTCTACCTTTTCCCCCCAATTCTCCCCACACTGAGCTTCCTCTCTCCTCTTGGAATTTAAGTAGGGGAGTGGAAAATGCACAGCAAATAAAAAATGTAGTATAATTTATTGGAAAGATTCTGCTGTCTTCTCCTGAATTAGTAACCTGTCCTTTTAGGAAGAAGAGAGAGAAAGTGGAATGAAGGAATGTAATTTTTCTAACAGCATTTGGCTGCCTTTCTTTGATCATGTTTTATGACTAGAGGATAAATTACCATGTGAAGGTTTCTGTTTAAAACCTGAATATGTTTAGTATGATTTGAATCCTGCCATATTTTGCATAGCTGCCTTTTGCCTGAGCAAGTTTAATGCAAAGATCAGCAGCTCAGAGCATAGCACATACTAGCCAGTTCTTTTCTGCTCTTGGAATCCCCTGTTTTTTAATTGGATTCTTTCCAAAACTGCAACTAATTAAGAATCAATTCAGGACCATTAGCAAGGAGGACAAGCTAGCCAGTGTTGCATATTTCAAAAGAGTTAGTTTTAATGAGAGGCGTTCCTGGATGAGGGAAAAAGAAACAGATTAAAGATAGTGTAGGGACCTTCTTCAGCTGAACGGAAGGACTAATGGTACATGGAAAGATGCTGAACTTGTAGTCCTCTGTAATTGATCTACTTACTGTTCTTAAAGAAACTTTAAAAACATGAATGCAGGTATTTAGAGGTGCATTAGGGGTTCAATAGCAGTGTATAAATGTTACAAATTGTTGGCTTCTGTAGTGGAGTGCTCCTTTTTTATTGGAGAAACATACGCTGTCTGCTTTCAGACCCTTTAACCTCAGCATTGCCAAGCCATTTTCTCTTCCCTGGGCTTTGTACTTGGTGCACATCTGCTTTTCCAGACTGCAGTGCCTGCAGATGGTGCTTTTTAATTTGTTAAAGGGTTAGCGGTGCCATATTTTTGACAGCTGTTCTTGAGTTCCTTTACCACAAAGAAAAACTTTGCTAGAACCCGGTGTTTGGGAAGAGAAATTTGACACTCACATCCTCATTAGTCGCTTCTACTCTTTCTTGGATCTTAGTATCCAATCCTTCTTTGTTATTATGAGTTGTACGCAGGCCGATGGTTTCCTCTAGAGGACGAAGGTGGAAAGTTAGTATACAGTTAACCTGCTTTGAACTTCGTAGTATGAATATGTGTGTGATTTCAATGGGGCAGCCGAATATTTAATCATTAGAAAGGATAGGCAATAAATCAAATGTCTGAACTTGGATGCATTATCTGATATGCTTGATTTCAGACTTAACCTTCCTCATGGACTTCTGTCGTGAGAAATTACCTGGACTAAGTTTCTTCATTTGAAGCAATCATAACCCATCCACAGGGCTTTTATGATCGTAAGGTAATAGCAATAAAAAAGAGATTGTTGGCTTCTAGCAGTGGACAAGGACAATAAAAATATATTACTCTACAGAAAAATAATTTTACTAAGTTTAGGTTTGATAACATGTTTGAGATGGTATAGAGTAGACATTGAAAAGGTAATTGCAATACTATTGAAGACTTAGGAGTTTAAAGGATTCTTCAGAGTGTATAGGGCTAAGGAAAGTCATGTATGCTTATGGGGTACGTTTTCTGTAGTTAAAATTGTTATTGAAAAAAAAAAAAAAGAGCAGCTACTTTGAATCCAGGTACTGTTATTTACAATTGGCCTTGCAATATGGGGAAACATGGTCTCCCCTCTACATCGAGCCAGTCACCTGGCCATCATCCTTGATTCCTCCCTCACACTCCCTTTCCACATAGAATGAACCATCAACTCCTATGGATTTTCCCTCCTTCATTTCTCAATCCTGGCCCTTTACTTCAGCTCCTTTGCCTCTGTCTTAGTTTGGACTCCCATCATTTCTTGACTGGGTTAAGAACTGGGTGTTTCACCTCGTATCTCCAGCCCCAGTGCAGTATGCACAGTAGGAGATCAAGAAAAATAAATTGTTGAATAAATTATCAGCTATTATGTATTAGGCCGTGTTCCAGGCTCTGGGGATACAGCTGGAAATGGCACTCACCAAATCTCTGTGTTCGTGGATTCAGGCTCACGTGAATGAACACGCATATGAGCGGTCTGCCTCAAAAGCTCACTTGCCTGGGTGCTGTGTGCAGCGTTTGTGCCTTGTCCTAGCACACAGCTAGCCATCTGAACTACATGCAACAGAAACCAGAAGGGGCGGTGCCTGGGTGGCTCAGTCAGTTAAGTGTCTGCCTTCAGCTCAGGTCATGATCCCAGGACCCTGCGTCAGGCTCTCTGTTAGATATCTTCCAGTCTCCAAATTAAACATTGAAATGTTTTGAAGAGGTTGAAGAGTGAAGTTACCTTGGGCCAAAGACGTGTGGGAGATTGTTGTAGTAATGGCCTCCAGTTTGTTCATGGCTTCTTTGTACCCAGGTCCCTAGGCAGTCCTTTCTTACGCTGCCTCTGAGCTTGACCTTGTGACTTGCTTTGGCCAGTGGTATAAAAGCAAATATGAGACAGATGTGAAAAGCGCTTGCACACTGGGGCTTGCTCTCTTCTGTTGCACACGGGGCCGCTGCTGCTATTCCTATGTGAAGATGCTTGGCTAACCTGCTGGATGATAAGAGACAAGTGACTCGGTAGCCCTTATCGCTCCAGACTGTAGATCGTCTTTTGCATATGTGAGTGAGGCCATCCTAGACCATCCACCTTCTAGCTGACCAGATAGCTGACAAGCAATGCATGAACAAGCCCAGCCAAGAGCAGCCAATCCAGTCCGGACCCAGATCTGCAGCCACAACCTGCCAACAAAAGGCTTGAGAATAATAATAAAGGACTATTGTTTGAAGCCACCAAATTTTGGATGATGTGTTATTCAGTAAAAACCCAATGATGTCAGGGTAGCAAGCATCTCCTCCATCCTGGCCAGTCAGAGCAGTGTATGGGAGACTAGGTATTTCATTGGACGTCCCAATTAGAAAAATTCTAGGCATGGGTGAGAAAAATTTTCAAAAAGCAATTGGTTTTCAATGTAGGGATGTTCAACATTTTTTTGGTCCTTTGGTGTAGCTCCTTGACTTGCAGAGCAAAGTAGGAAATAGGAGGATGATAAGCAGTGGTTCGTGTCATGGTATACTGGGAATGGGACTCAGGAACCCAGACTGGGCAGAGAGCTAAAGAGCGTGGTGCCTGGGTAGGGAGGGCCTCAAGCTACCTCTCAATCCAAACCCTCTAAAACTTTGGTGTTTTTAAAGACTCTTTTCCGAAGTTCGTGGGTGCATCGTGGTTTGCAGGATCATCTCTTGCAAAAAATATTTAAGAATTTGTTCTGACTAAAGTTCAGAGATTAAGAAGTAATATGGAAACACCTGCTATTTTTAGTTTCCATCATTTGGAGTCTTGACACTGAAGTTTTATTCTATACATGTGTTAAGCAAGTATTTACTTATTTCCTGTAGGTACCAAGAAATGTGAATTGTGCTAGAGACACAAACTCTTTTTTTCTCCAAGTGCTTTTAATCCCAAAGGGTTAACAGACACCTGAACAGAATAGATTTACAAAGGAGAGTGAACAATATGATGAAAGCAAGAGCAGCCTGCTTGGAGGCACAGAGAAGGTGAACCTAGCTCCGTCTGCTGAGGAGGGTAGTGGGAAGGCTGACTTGCTATGAATAGAGGCTCAGATGCTTCTCATGTTGTAGCAGGTTGGCTTAGCCGACTGTGTCTTACCATTGGTGTGTGAAGGGTTTATAGTAGGCATGGCTATTACCTTGCTAAAAAAAAAAAAAAAAAAGAAAGAAAGAAAGAAAAGAGGCACATTTAAAGAGAAAGCCTAGAGAAAGTCCTTTGTTAAAGATGTTTGTCATTTTGGAAGAGCTGCCCAGCTTTGGAACACTCTTTCTTTCCTTCCTTCCTCCCTCCCTCCCTCCCTCCCTCCTTCCTTTCTTCCTTTCTAAGGTTTGTATTTATTTATTTATTTATTTATTTATTTGACAGAGAGAGGCACAGCTAGAGAAGGAACACAGCAGAGGGAGTGGGAGAGGGAGAAGCAGCCCCCCGCAGAGCAGGGAGCCCAATGCAGGGCTCAATCCCAGGACCCTGGGATCATGACCTGAGCTGAAGGCAGCTGCTCAATGACTGAGCCACCCAGGGGCCCCTAAAGGTTTTTGTTGTTGTTGCTTATTTGACACAGAGAGAGAGAGAGAGAGAGAGAGAGAGCGCAAAAGCAGGGGGAACAGCAGATGGAGAGGGAGAAGCAGACTTCCTGCTGAGCAGAGAGCCTGATGTGGTGATCCTGGGATCATGACTTGGGCCAAAGGCAGATGCTTATCTGAGTGAGCCACCCAGGCATCCCGGAACCCTCTTTCTAAGTGTAAGAATTGTTCAATGTGTGATACTTGGCATAGTGTCTCCCAGGTAGAGAAGTTGAAAAATACTAGATACGGGTTTTCAATCTTGTCAGCAGGAGGCAGGCCTTTAGGGCTGGCCATCAGAGGTATCCACTGGAGGACTGCCTGTCCAGCAGCATGTGTCTTCTGTACCTGTGCTCAGCGGTGGGAGAGATGGTGTTTGGAGGCTGACCTTGAACTGTGCTTCTGCTGCCTGGTCTCCCTTTGCTCCTGTTTCTTTCCCAAATCTGGATCTCTTGGCCCCTAGCCAATTCGAGGAGCTTCCTGATTCTAGTGAATTGTTTTCTTAAACATGGCGGTTTTTTGCAACTGAAGACACTGACTGATAGACTCCATTATTGTGGTTTTAAATGAGGTGGGGGTGGAGCTCAAGCGGGCTGGGTAATAGTGCTGGCTGTTCAGTTGCTGAGAACAGGACCTCCTCCAGAAAGGTTTACCAGGAAAGGATTTAACACAAGGAATTCATTGACTCATAATTGTTGGGAGGGCTGAAGAAATAGATCTAGGTTGAGTTAAAAACAAACAAACAAACAAACAAGCCCAATTCTTTGCTTACTTTTTATTGTTTAATGTTTGGTGATATGTCAGAGAACTTGTAGGAATACAGCCAGATTGGATATTACTATCCACTAAAGGGAACTATTTTTTTTTCCCCAAAAGGATGAATCAATACATCTGTATTTAATGCATGTAATTTGGGTTGCCACCCACGGAGAGGGTGACATGAGTAATGTGTACCTCTGGTTTGTATTGCTTGAACATTTTGATTCTGGGTTTTGTAAATAGAGTAAACTTTGGAATTGTGGAGCTTGAGATAAGGCTGGATTGACTTCGAAATTGGGAATAATTTGGATTAAGTTAAGATTTAGTAATAATACCAAAGTTTATCAGTGATGATTAATTCTAGGGAAATCTTTGACAGGTTTTACAGGTAGAGAAACCAGAGGACAAAGGGCATGACAGTCTGGGTTTCACCCACAATCCAAATTTAGGCCAATTTCAAAGGCTTGCCCTCTAAATTGCTACTTCAGTTTTGATTTCGGGAGATATAGAGCATAAACTTATTCTTGGTATATTCTGTTATCTATTGTAATTGATTATCAGTGTTTTTGCAATATTGGCATACAATTTTGTTAGTGTCATAGGAAAGTGATTGAGTATGTGGGAGCAGGAGAACCTAGGACTTTGGCACGTTGTGTGTGCTCTATAAACATCACTGTCATTTGGGAAAGATTGATAAAATGAGAGCAGGAATTTTAGGGACACTATAAAGCATTAGCACTTAGCCAGTTCGGTTCTTTGTTTTCTTCCTTCCTTCCTCTCTCCCTCCTTCTCTTCTCTTTCTTTTATTTTTAGTTTGATTCTTTTTCTATATTTAAAAAACAGTCGTGTATGAGAGTAGACCAAGAAATCTCAAAACCCAATTAAATTCATGCATGAAAAATTCTACTAAAAAAGAACACTAAAATATTTACTCTTATTCAGTAGGAGCCAGGGGGCCTGGAACAAGTCTGACAGTTTTGTTGTTTTTGTTTAAATTGAAGTATATTTGCCGTACAATATTATATTAGTTTCAGGATTACAACGTAGTGATTTGACACCTATATACATTACTAAGTAATCACCAGATAAGTCTTGTTGCCATCTGTTACCGTACAAAGTCATGACTGTATTATTCGCTGTATTCCCTGTGCTGTGACTTGTATCTCTGTGACTCACTTATTTTTGTAACTGGAAGATTGTACCTCTTAATCCCCTTCCCCTATTTTGCCTGTCTACCCCTTCCCAACTTACTGTGTTCTCTGTCTCTATGAGTCTATTCCCGTTTGTTTGTTGATTTGTTTTAGATGTTTAGATTCCACATATAAGTGAAATCATATGGTATTTTCCTTTCTCTGACTTACTTAAGTTAGCATGATACCTTCTAGGTCTACCTGTTGTCATAAAAGGCAAGATTCATTCTTTTTTAATGCTGATTAATAATGTATTAAGTATATATATACATTAATACATATCTATCTCCTACATCTTTATCCATTCATCTATTGATGGGCACTTAGGTTCTTTCCTTATATTGGCTATTGTAAATAATGCTGTAGTGAACATAGGGGTGCATATATCTTTCCAAATTGGTGTCTTTGTTTTCTTCAGATAAATACCCAGAAGTGGAATTACTACATCATGTGGTGTTTCTGTTTTTAATTTTTTGCGGGATCTCCATACTGTTTTCCACAGTGGTTGCACCAGTGTATGTTCTTACCAACATTGCAGGAGGGTTCCCTTTTCTCCTTATTTTTGCCAAAATACGTTATTTCTTATCTTTCTGATTTTAGCCATTCTAAAGCCATTCTAAGGTACGAGGTGATATGTCATTATATTTTGATTTGTATTTCCCTGATGAGTGATGTGGGACATCTTTTCATGTGTCTGTTGGCCATCTGGATGTCCTCTTTGGCAAAATGTCCATTCAGGTCCTCTGCCAATCTTTATTTTTTTTTTAAGATTTTATTATTTATTTGACAGAGAGAGAGAGAGCACAAGCAGGGGGAGTAGGGGAGGGAGAAGCAGGCTCCCCCCTGAACAGGGAGCCCAAGGTGGAGCTTGATCCCAGGACCTTGGGATCATGACCTGAGCTGAAGGCAGATGCTTAACCGACTGAGCCCCCCCCAGACACCCCTCTGCCCATCTTTTAATCAGATGGTTTGGTTTTTGGTGTTGAGTTTAAGAGTTCTTTATATATTTTTGATATTAACCCCTTCCCAGATATATCATATGTAAATATTTTCTCCCATTCAGTAGGTTGCCTTTTCGTTTTGTTGATGGTTTCCTTTGCTGTGCAAAAGATTTTTAGTTTGATGTAGTCCCATTTGTTATTTTTGCTTTTGTTGACCTTGCCTGAGGAGACAGATCCAAAAAAATATTGCTAAGACTGATGTCTAAGAGTTACTCCCTATGTTGTCTTTTAGGAGTTTTATGGTTTTAGGTCTTACATTCAAGCCTTTAATCCATTCTGAATTTATTTTTGTGTGTGGTATGAGAAAGGAGTCTAGTTTCATGTAGCTGTCCCATTTCCCAACATCATTTATTGAAGAGATTGTCTTTTTCCCCACTGTGCATTCTTGCCTCCTTTGTCATAGATTAATTAACCATATAAGTATGGGTTATTTCTGAGGTCTGTGTTCTGTTCCATGGATCTGTGTGTCTGTTTTTGTATCAGTCCCATATTGTTCTGATTACTACAACTTAGTAGTGCATGAAATCGGGAGGGTGATACTGTTTTTAATCATGAAATTTTTAGTGATAGGCTTGACAACAACAATCTCTTATTTAGATAAGCACATTTATATGCCAATAAATCCTATTCCATGGGCATTTTTCTCCATCTCTAAATATAAAGAAAAGCAAAATGCCTCTAAGCTCTCCCCATTTTCACAGAAGAACACTGCTAAAGCAGACACTGGTACATACATAGTTATAGAAATTAACCATGTAAATAATTGCGTCCAAATTAGCAAGCTGTCTGTTTACAATGTGGTTTTATTTTAACAGTGACCTCTTTTTACCTGTCAGTAATACAGGCTTGAAAGATGGGTCGGTGGGACATTTCACTATGACCACCTAACTGATGGGGAGCCGCTGGCCAACTGAGCCCTATTAGTTCATCGACTGGGTAACTCCTTCTTTAAAGATTTATTTATTTATTTATTTGAGAGAGAGAATGAGCGAGTGCAGGGGGAGGAGCAGAGGGAGAGAATCTGAAGCAGATTTCCCTTTGAGCGTGGAGTCTGACTTAAGGATCGATCTCATGATCCTGGGATCATGACCTGAGCCGAAATCAAGAGTCAGAAGCTTCACTAAGCCACCCAGGCAGCAGGATTGTCTGGGCTTCTGATCAAGCAGAGGGTACTCCTGCTCCCAGGGCCTGAATCACTTGATGCTTACAAAACAAAAAATATATGCACACTTGCGAACACCTTGATAATCAGAACCACAGTAGATATCAGAGTATACCAAGATGTTAGGGAACCCCCCAGGTTTCAGTTCAGATCCATCATGTCCAACAAAGTTGTTTTCATGTTTGTAGACGGTTCATCATTTCACTCTCTTGACATCTCGCTGCTTGCTTGGGTGTAGAGATTGAAATCACTGTATGTTTTACAGCCTGTCAACGATTCTTGTAAAAATGTTTTCTCCCAAGGGGAATTTTAAAATTTATTGGTTAAAGTGGTATTAGGGCGTTATCAATGATCTATCAAATCCTAACCTCAGGATTGTCTCCAACAAGTCTCCCTTCATTATTTGCAAGAGAAATTTCCATTTGACTATGTATCTTCCTTTATTTTCTTTTCACTTGCATCTTACTCAGTACTCAGAAATGCTACTCTCCCCCACCCCCCGCATTGATGTATTTCAAATACACAAGAGAACTGAGCTAGAGTTGCTGTGTGCATAAATACTCTCTTGAACCAGGGAAGACTTCCAGTGCCCCTGGGGCGAGGGTTCTCAGAGGAGCATTCGTCCTCCCTTCGTCATGGGTGCCATCATTCAGCAAAGAATGCTTTGATTTTTTTTTTAAGGTTTCATACTTTCCTTTTCTTTTTTAGCTAATAGAGCCAGCAACTGATACTTTGGAAGTTGGCTGTTTTCATATATTAGGATATGCAAGAAATGAAGCTTTATTTCTATAAAATACACCTAATTTGCAGGTCTCAAGACTTCATTCCATTGGGTGGAGAAAATGCGTTATTCATCAATTTGGGGTGCCCTCTGTCAAATCAGGATGATTCTCAGTTTAAGGTTTCTCTTTTCTTTTCTTCTTATACAGTAGCTCCCCTTTACCCCTGAGGGATACGTTCCAAGACCCCTAATGGACCCCTGAAACCACTATAGATTCTACACTTTTTCATATGCATATATAATTATGACAAGTTAGGCACAGTAAGAGATTAACAACAATAACCAATAATAGTAAGAACAATTATAAAAATAATACTGTAATAAATTTAGGGGAATGTGGTCTCTCTAAAAATACCTTGTTGTACTTGTGATGATGTAAGATAATAGAATGCCTATGCAATGAGGTGAAGTAAGGTGTGTGACATAGGCATTGTT
Source organism: Mustela putorius furo (assembly GCF_011764305.1). Classification (NCBI taxonomy): domain Eukaryota; kingdom Metazoa; phylum Chordata; class Mammalia; order Carnivora; family Mustelidae; genus Mustela; species Mustela putorius. Next base: position 5,439,585 of record NW_025422021.1, read on the forward strand.
AGTGCTAGGCTGTAGTGTTAGGCTCCTACTGACCTTCTTACCATACGTCAGAAGTAGAATAATCTGTGTCTGGACTGTGGTTGCCTGTGGATAACTGAAACTGTAGAAAATGAAACTGCAGATAAGGGGGGACGACTGTGTCTGAATTTCCGGTCCTTACATAGAGTCGAGGCAGTGGGAGGCCAGGGTGTCTGCTGCGAGAGAGTCCTGTCTCCGTGCAGGCAGCTCCTGGGCTGTCCTTCCTCTGTAGTCTCTGAATGCGTCCACTGTTACGTCCTTCCTGTCTAGGTAGGCAGCCCCAGCAGGCTGGCTATCTCCTGTGTGCATTTCATTACTTGGCGAGGCTGTCTCCAGCCTTTTCTCCTGGACACCCCAACTAGGTCTTTCTGCTCAGTGGCTCTAACCTCACCCTGGGGTGTGGAGAGCTCCAGGCCTTCCTGCTCTCCTGGGCCCAGATGGTATGAAGTCCTGGTCTTCTCAGCCTTTGTCTTTCCTAGCCCTGGCATCAGCCTAGGAGTGATGGGGCAGGGATTTGATCCCCTTTTCGGGGACACCCACTAGAGTCTGATTGTCTTGCTTGCTCCCCTTCTCTCACCTTCCCCAGCTCTTTTCTTCAAGGTTTGGAAAAATTGGCCTTCTATTGATGATATACTCTTCAAACAGTTTCTGTTTTAAATCTGGGCTGCGACTTTAAAACTTCTGCTGCTTTTATTCTCTGATTCCCTGAGGCAATAGCTACCAGTTGGAATAGCAACCAACTAGTTGCAAGAAGAAAAGGTTGAAGGGTGAAAGTTTTCTGAAACCTGTTTGTTAGTTCAGAAAATGTTATCCTGGTCTGGTAGGTTTTCTTAAGGCCCACCCAAACCCATTGCCACTTTTATATCACTAATTAAATTTTCAATATTTTTCTTTATATTTCTCTAATGTATCTCTGCTTTATGTGGCCCAAATATCTGAAGGTCCAAAGTTCTGCCCGTCGCTCTGTTTTATGACACTTGCCCCACTATGTGTAGGGATTGATGACTACTGACTTACTTTCCAAATAACCTAATAACCCGACTTAATCCCACCACTCTTTCCCCACCCACTTTAACCCAAGGCCAGGAACCATTTTTGAGGAACAGGAGTGCTGTGGGTCATAGTAGGAAGAGATAACTGAACATGCACATCCCCCAGCTAGTGTAAAATACTGGCCAGCAGAGCTCTTAATGATAGACCTCATTCTTGCTTGGTTATGGTTATAGGAAAGAGAATTTGAATATGATTTAATCGTGAACAATATGAGGTTGGATTATAATACCCAGGGGTGTGCAGAGGTTAAGTCAGACGACAGGGAGATGGGGGTGAGGGAGCTGATATTTGGAATGCTCAGTTTTATGCCAGATTTTCGCTTGACTCTGAATTTTTTTTTGATTGTCATTGCAGACGCTAGCATTTCCCTCATGTAGATAGAATGGCATGCAGCAGCATGGAGGGTGGTCCTCTCTACTTGGACCCTGTTCGTTGACCTGGTAGTTTATTATTTTGGACCTAGCTGCATAGTCCAGTACAGGCCCTGAAGATAACAAAGCAAAAGCACTAAACTAAACTAAGGTATAAGTGAAGGTCAGGTGCACCATGAGGCTTAGATTTTCCTTAGACAGCCTTTGAGTTAAGCAACAAGGTTATGGAAGGGTTAGATTTCAGTGGTTTGAACTTCATCTAGGAAGTCCACAGAATGGTTCAGATTTTGGCTTCTCCAGAGAGCAGTCCTAACAGCTAATAGACAGTCATGCAACTGTAACTGGACGAGGATCTGGGTCTTAAGAAACACCTTGTGCTGGGGTTCTCCAGCCAAATCCCCATAGCTCACATTTGAATTTCATGATATGACAGGCATTGGAGCCCTTATATCAGGCATTCTGTCTTTGGGCTAGCGTCACCATGCCAGTCAAACTTGAGAGCACTGATGGGTGGTGTGGTGTGCTTCTCCTCCTGGGTCAGAAACTGAGGAGTCACACATCAGCCTGGAAAGGAAAATCAGGTCATCAGGGTAGTCACAAAATGTACTTCTCTGCCTTCCATTTTTGAGGCTCCCAAGATGTCTGACCGTCCTGCAAACCTGCTCACTAGGAGACCACCTCTGTGTCCCCCAACTGGTTGGACTCGCTCTGGGAGCTCCTCTGGTTGTGGATGATGCCCAGACCTAACCCGTGCTGTAGGGCCTTTCATCACTGCTGAGAGCTTGTCCGCTCTGCCCACTCCTGTGCCACACAGTGTGCCCTGGCCCCATGCTGCCTGCTGGCATCCTTGAGAACTCAGGTGGCCGTCCCCTCCTCCTTACTGGTGGTGGGCATTGTGCTTGCACTAGCATGTCTCACCGTTGAAACGCATCTTCTCCCTGCAGTTCTACACCCTCCACCAAATCTCTGAATGTTCACCAAGCTGCTGTCTGAACTTGGATGATGATGGTTTGGTTCTTACCTGTCTGCTTTCATCTTCCTTCTGGGTCCGTGGGATTTATTCACTGGCCATCCTATAGGAAGGGTGTGACTGGGGAGCTAGGTTTTAGTATTAGACTGCCTGGGTTCAAATCCTGTCTTTACAAGTTATTAGCTTTTTCTGGCAGCTCACTGAACACCACCCCACCCCCAAGCCTCAACTTTCTCACTTGTAAAATGGGGCTAAGGTGCAAAAGATAACCTCATGGTTTATTGTAAATATTCACTGAGGTAAACATATGCAAAGCACATTACACAGTGCAGGGTACATTGTAAACATCCACAGGTGTTATTTATTATAAGTAAATGATTATGAGAGTGAATATGATTTGGGGCTGCTGTTCAGAAAATTCTGATTCTTGTGTTCTTCTGACTGCTAATATTTTTTTTATTATATTGCATTCCTAAATCATGGAATGATTTAGGAAGAAAAAACATGGCCTCTCTGCAGAGGAGTGAGAGCTTACAAATCTAGAGTTAAAAAAAAAACCAACCCAGTTTAATTTTTTTTGAACCTCTTCAGAAACTGTCTCTTGTGTGGGTAATGTAATTACCAGTGGAAAAATGAATAAAAACTCAAAACCAATAAATTATATTTTCATTGAATTTCTTTACTTATTTTCTTGGGGGATAAAAATTTGAATTTTGAAATACTTTTTTGCCACTTTATTTTTTATATGCCAAGACATGACATAGTATGCATTTTAATATATTCATTCGTGTCCAGTTTCAACAAAACTGGGTGGGAATTAGTACCCTATAATTCATGTGCTAGGGTGTCTTATTACAATTATAAAATTTTATTGTAAAATGTTTTTTTAATATTTATATTGTTAATTAAATGATGATGAATCCTCATAAATTCTGAAGAGAGAATTACGGTCCATTAGTCCCTGCTCAGACTCCTTGTTAGCCAATCAGAACATTTGATTTCGCCTTCTAACACAGTCAGATGTTTGAAGATAAAGCTTGCTAAGGGCACTGGTCCCTTTCTGGATCTCTGGAGTCTCGGAGAGAAGGAAGTTCTCAAAGCAGTTTACAGTTATATTGAGGTTGTTACATGGTGGTCATTTTCTTGGGGTCTTTATAGAGCACTTTGTAATTATTAAGAGAAAGAAACCTCCTTTGAGCTTTATTGTCTAGGGAGGTTTCTATACTTGGGAAGGAAATAAGTGGTAATTATAAAAAGAGCAGTGATATTCTGATAAAAGGATTTCTGTCCTACTGCACACAGACACACATCTGTAAATTGCGAGAGCCGTTGTGGTGGATGCCGTGTGAGGATGTGATGGCCATCCAAGTGGCAACCAAAAGGAGCCAAGAAACCCCACGAGAATGCTCTAGACTTATATTGTCCAATAATGTAGCCACTAGTCACATGGTGGATTATTAAGCACTGGCAATGTAGGCATTGTGACTGGGGAAATGAATTTAAGACTTGTCTACTTTTAATTGGTTGAGATTTTAGTTTTAAATAGCTAGGGAACAAAGAAAAATCAGTTTCTGTCACATTAGTTACATTTCAGTTGCTTGAAAGTCCTACATGGTTGGTGCCTAGTGGAATGAACAATATCCATATGAACAAAATCGTATCCGTCATCACAGAAAGTTCTTTTGGGCAGCACTGATCTCTGGGGTCAAGGGAGATGTTGAGAAGATGAAGAAGAGTCTTCTTGCTTTTTGTTCTACCTCATCCTATGTCCAGGCATCCTCAACACTAGAGGAATGGGGGATTCAGAAGGAGGCAGAGAGGATTGAGAATGTAAAACTTAGGAACGGGGTGTGTGGGTAGCCAGGTGCTGGGAGAGGAAGCAGAGGCGGGTTCTCCAGCAGGAGAGCTGCAGTATCTCCCAGAAGCCTTGCGGAGCTGATCGGCAGAAGCCTGCATTCAGCCGAAGACTGCCACAGAGGCTGTGTTAGAGAAGGGAAACGTTTGAGGTAATAGCCAGAGGTACAGACGTTTCCATCTCTCTCTTTCATATGAATCCTGTTCTTTTGCCTGGGAAGAACAATCCCGGAATCCAAACATCATCCCATTTACGTTTCCTCTCGATTAAAAAAAAATTTTATATATTTATTTGATAGATCACAAGTAGGCAGAGGGGCAGGCAGAGAGACGGGAAGGGAAGCAGGCTCCCTGGTGGCAGAGAGCCTGGTGCGGGGATTGATCCCAGGACCTGGGATATGACCTGAGCCAAAGGCAGAGGCTTTAATCCACTGAGCCATCCAGGTGCCCCTCCTCTGGATTTTTAACATGCAGGTGAATCACCTGGGACTCCTGTTAAAATGCAGATTCTCACTCAGTAGGGTCTGTGGGGCAGTGTGCATTTCTAATGAGCAGCTAGACAGTGGAAATGGTCAAGGGTGGCATTTTGGGTTGCAAGGATCCAGAATGTCCAGAGAATGTTTGTACTTTAGACCTTCTGTATAAACACTGTCCTCATTACTGCTTTAAACATAGAAGGTTACACTTCTCTAGAAATCAACATGCTTTTAATTTTAAACTCAGACTAGGACAGTTTGTCTGGGGGTAGGGCATGGAGGAAGTCTGTTGCTTTTGGAGAAATTAGACTCATTGCCTAGAATCCCAAGACTGGTGTAAATACGTTCCAGTATTTTCATACAAAAGTATGGAAAAATTAAAAATTGAGGCGCATGCACCTACAGAAAAAAATTCAGCCCAATTCCTTACATAAATGAAAAAAGCAAGTTACATATTTCTTTTCTTTTCTTTCTTTTTTTTTTTTTTTAACATATTTCGTTTTAGTGTTGTTCTGACTATTTTTGTAACACTAACACTTGGAACAGAAAGCAGCTTCTCTCCGATACTGTGATTTAAAGCTAGTTGAAGAAGGAATTGATTGTAGGTAGAGGCCAGCTATTGATCAGAAAAGGGAATGGGAAACCAGAACATTTCTCAAGTAGAGAAAAATTCAGAATTAGAAGCCAGAAGGCAGGGAAATTGCTGCTTGGAAAAGTACAGTGAGGAGATTTCATAACATCTAGATGTGATATCAGGGGGCTTTTCTGCTTCTGTTAAAGAGGGAGAGGCTGGGAATAGCTTAGGAGAAGAGGATCCAGAAGAAAGGTGGTACCTCCATTCCCATAGGACAAACAGTGTCAGCAGAGCAGGTAACCCTGCCTGAAAGGACTATTGGGTTGCCCTGTGTCTAAAGCATTGTTGTGGGTATATACCCGCAAGATTTCGATCTGAAACTGAAAGGCCTGTTGCATCATTCCTGCTCATACCTGGAAGAGAACCAAGACCAGGGTGAATAGAAACCTCATGCTCCAGGTATCCCTACAGGTCTCATGCTTCACTTAGTTGCTTTTTAAATAAAGAGTTCAGTGTTTTTGGAAAAATCAAAACTAGGAGGAGAAGCATGCCCTTTAGATTTCCCATTTATTTGTGTTCAGGAGAAGCTGAGATGCTCATTTGTTTTGTTTGCTGTTGAACAGTAAGTCCACAAACCCCTGTCCACCAGGTGGCAGTTACCTAAGATTGCAGGATATGTCAGGAAAGAAATAGTCAGTGAGTGCTAGAAACAAAAGCTAACAAAAAGGAAGCGAAGGTCTTCTATCTGAAAGGTAACAGCAAACAACTCAAAGAAGGTAGGATCATAAAGTAATTCACCATTAGGTTAATAGCCTAGTTTAATGGAGAGAGGGTTCCACTGGCCATGAGGAGACCTATTGCCAAGATAAAAGAAAGTCAACACAAGATCAACGAGAGCTGATACCACATACGATGGCTGAAACAAATGGCCTTCCATCTTCACAGACAGACTCCATCTAGCCTCCCCTTTGTGGAACCCGCTTGCTCAGGGGGTACTGTTCAGGGTGATGCGGTGCCAAGGTAGGGCTACCCTCTCCAGGGGAGATAAGGGAGCTTCTTCAGCAACTGCTGGGCTTACCTTGTGCCGAAACCCTTTCCTTCTTCTCTTTATCCTTAGGGGTTCCTCTGGCACTAGCGTGACTCCTTTCTTTCTCCCATTGCTCCGATACTTTTCCTATACAGCAAAATTTACTTTTATTTCTTTTCTATCGTCTGTTTTCCTGCCGCTGGGTTATGAGCTCCTTGGGGGCAGGGTTCTTTGCCTGTTTTGGTCACCAGTGGATCCTGAGCATGTCGAGCAGGACTGGGCACAGGATGGGAGCCTGGGAATCATCTGCCTGAGGACTGAGCAGTTTGGCTTGGAGAAGGGGCCTTGGGGTCTCTGTCAACCCCTTTGAACTCCTCCTTAATGCTTTCCTGTTGTACTGATTCTTTAATTTCTTAGAGCTGACCAGGTAGCACCACTTTATAGACCTCTTAACTCTTCTCTTCCTTTCTCTTCCTCCTTTCTCTGTATCTTCTTGTGCTTTTTCAGATCTCAGCTTCTGTGCCACTTTTGCCAAAGCTTTCTCTGACCTCACAGAGCAAAACCGGATTTCCTGCTCCCTGCTCTTGGGTCTCAGTTGCCCCAAACCATACATTTATCACACGTTCTTACAACTATCTGACTCACAAGACTAAACTTGGAGCAGGAACCCAGGCTACCTTTATTATCATTGTGTGCTGTCTTGTGGGGGGAGCACAATGTCTAGGACATAATATGCACTCAAAACATGTGTGGCTGGGGCGCCTGGGTAGCTCAGTGAGTTAAAGCCTCTGCCTTCAGCTCAGGTCATGATCTCAGAGTCCTGGGATCGAGCCCCATGTCGGGCTTTCTGTTCAAGTGGGGAGCCTGCTTCCTCCTCTCTCTCTCTGCCTGCCTCTCTGCCTACTCGTGATCTCTGTCTGTCAAATAAATAAATAAAAATCTTTAAAAAAAACAAAAAAACAAAAACAAAAAAACATGTGTGGCTGAATGAATGAAGGTATTCTTATTCATTTTGGGGTCCATCTCATCAAAAGCATGATAATCGTTTCGAAAGCAAAGAGAGGATATTTTCATCTCTGTATCCCTATTGCCAGACACAGTCCCTGCATGTAGTAGTTGCTTGATAAATATTTGTTGAATGAAAATAGCACTTGAGTTTTAATATGTCAGATCATGTGCAGCTTTACTTATAGACAGAATAATGGTTGATTGTGAATTTCTGAGCATCAAGATTCCTATGAAAATTCTTTGCAAGATGAAAAAGAATATCAAGATAGGGTCAAGCTCCTTCTAGTTCACAGACTGGAAATATTTCCACTACTCCAGGCTTTGAGGAGAAAAGTGCCAGACATTTCCCAGGCCCCTGAGCAAGTGTTCACACACCTCAAGGGCAACCCTACCCTTCTTCAAAGCACAGGCATTGAGTTAGAATAATGTAGCAGTTAGCAGATGAAAACCATACTTTATTAAAAAAAAAAAAAAGTACATGAAAGGTAAAGCAGGCTGGCCAGTTCTTTATAATTGCGTACTGTTTCCCTGTTGCATTTTAAAGACATGAAGTTTCAGGGGGCAACTTTTTAATTTGGTTTCATTTTCTGAGGCAGCACCGCAAATCAGCATCACTCAGAAGACCCAGATTCCTGCCAACTCTCACTGTTGCTGAGGAGCCATGTGCAAGTGTCTGAGTTCAAATTTGACATCAGACCATTGTAAAACAGAAATCAGGCGGAGCTGAGCTGCACCATGAGCAAAAGCTGCTCTGTTTTCCCAGTGGGGGACCACTGCGTACACAGCAAGTGGGAACGAATGGGAATACCTGCCGTGGAGATTTGAGAGGGAAATTGATTGCACACCTTTAAATAGATGGGGCTAAGGTTTTTTTCTGACAGTAAAACCCCCGCATTCTGAGATGAGGAATTTAAGAACAGTGCGTTGAGGTGGACGCTGAGAAGTGTGAACTCTCTTTTATCCTCCGCAATTGCATCTTGGGTGCAAGCCAGGGAGCTTCCCAAGCCCCTGGAATAGCTGTAAGGTTGGGGCAGAGACCAGGCTTGGTCCCTGCTGTGTGGCTTGGAAGACCTTGCTCGCTGTTTGCTGCAGAGACTGCCTCTTCCAGGGGGAGCTCCTCTGGAAGGCTGTGGAATCTTGGCTCTGGCCCCACTCATTTATTGGTTCGAGGCAGAAGGTGATGGAAAATGTGCCTTGGGAAAACACAGATGGGTATGAGAACCAGCCACCTCGTACTTAACTCTCGATGGCCTAAGGAAGGGGCTCTCAAGTGTGGTCCCAGAACTAGGGGCAGCAGTACCACTTAGGAACTTGTGAGAAATGCACATTCTCAGGCCCAGGCAGACTGCAGACCAATTGCATCTTAAACTCCCACCAATCTGTGTTTTAAGCAGCCCTCGAGGTAGTCCTGGGTACACAAACCTTTGAGAGAGAACTCCTTGCCTAAGACCCTCAGAGAGCATGAGGAAGATTATTTATCAAGAACAATGAGGGGCGCCTGGGTGGCTCAGTGGGTTAAGGCCTCTGCCTGCGGCTCAGGTCGTGATCCCAGGGTCCTGGGATCGAGCCCCACTCCCTGCTCAGCAGGGAGTCTGCTTCTCCCTCTCTCTCTCTGCCTGTTGCTCTGTCTACTTGTGATCTCTGTCAAATAAATAAATAAAATCTTAAAAAAAAAAAAGAACAATGAAATTATAATGACTCAGAATCAGTCTATCATTCATGCTAAGAAAGGTAATGCAAGATCAGATAGTCACAGATATTTTGAGAAGGGGTGGCAGTGTAACATCGTCATTGGTATTGGTTACTATCTAGAAAGGTCAGTGTATTAGTTATTACCATGAAATTGTTGCATAACAAACAAGCATGACATCCCAGGGCATTCAACAGCAGGCACCTTTTCTCCTGCATCTTCCGGGTTTACTTCATCTTGGCTGGGCTCCCTCTGGTATCTGGTATGGTCAGTCTAGTTCAGGCTTGTTTGGGGTGAGCTGGCTTTGCTCCACGTGTCTCTCATCCTTTTCCTGAGATCCACAGATAACCCAGGCGTGTTCTTGTTGTGGCAATGGCAGAAGTAGGAAATGACCAACAGGAAGGCTGGGGCTGAGGTATGGTACTGGCATGTCTGTCAGTTCCAGCCCTTTCTACCAGCCAAGGAAAATCATGCATTTGAGACCAGATTCAAGGCATAAGGAAACAGAATTGCCTTTCGTGAGGAACGGCAAAGTCATGGGACAAAGGGCATGGATACAAGTAGGGGTGAAGGATTGAGGCCATTTATGCAATCGACCACAGTCACCAATAAATTAGCTTCCATTTGAATTTATTAGCAGCACTCGCACAATAAATCCCAAATGTGAATTTGAGTTAGAAAAATTTCCTTTTCACCCCCCAAAGAATCCTGGTTTTGCTGATCTCCGTTGCATCAGCTATATGCTTCTCAGTGAAGACATGTTCAGAGCCATCATGTAAAAATAAGTGGAAGAATAAAAGGAAAAGTAATTTTTTAAAAAAGATTTTATTTATTTGAGAGAGAGAGAGAGAGAATGAGTTGAGAGGGAGCACAAACAGGGGAGGGATCAAGGGAGAGGGAGAAGCAGGCTTCCTGCTGAGCCCAGAGCCTTGATGCTCCTTGATCCCAGGACCCTGACATCATAACCTGAGCCCAAGACAGACACTTAACCAACTGAGACCTCCAGATGCCCTGGACTTTTATTCTTAAGCCAATTTCTGGCATTCTGTGTCTGCAAGAGGTCATCTCATGCACACCTTTGTTTCAAGTACAATTTCTAAACTGGATCCCAACTCAGCACTCTGGGTTGGTTTAGTGATTGTGTGATTACTGCTGATTAGCTGTTGACACGGAAGTGAAGAGGGCAAGTGCAGCTTTCCCACAGCTGCCAGGTGTGATGGTGCATCGAGCAGAGGTCCAGATCAAGGAGAAATGAGTATGTGGAAACACACTGCAAGCGCTCAGAGGCAGGGAGAGCCCTACCTTTTCTCCCTGTTGGTATCTTTGAAGTGTGACCCTGTAGAAGAAATAGCAGGTAGCTGTGATTTATCGGTATTTAACTTCTAAAGAGGAACATTTCTCCAAGTTGGTGGCCAAACATACAATTTTCTTTTTGTTTTCCCATGTAATAGGAATGCAGTGACTTCTTTCTCATTGCCCTGAGTCTTTGAGTTGTTTAGGATCTGAAAGAAACCTCAGATAATTTTTGAAAATTGTCTTATTTTCCTGGTGAAGAGACAATTCCTACAGCAATGATGTAAGTTACTTAAAGTCACCCAGTTGGTTAGGAAAGGCTACCCAGGAAAGCTAGGTTGTACTTATTACACTACACTTTTCATTTAGGAAGGGAGTCTTCATGGTTTGAGGAGTCAAGTACAAAATAGGGAGCAGAGCATTGTGGTCTGTGGACATTGATGGAATTCGATTTTCCTATTTGTGAATTGGAGGTAAATATGTTTGTTAAGTGCTTGGAATGTCTGAGTCAGGAACAAGTCCTTTTCTTTCAAAAACTACTAATCATCATTAAGTGATGTGGGAAAAAAGCATCACTGACCAGTCATTTTATCCATTGCGCCACTGGCCCTGTACTGACCAGTCATTTTAAATAAGTTCATGTGGTCCACAGTGAACCTTAATACTGAGGTGAGAGATATGCTAGTGGTAGAGTGAGAGATGAAGTTCAATGTCCTTTTTAACAACTGGAATTATTTGCTTGGTTAGATTTTGTATATATAAAAAAAGGGACCTTCAGGGTACAATATGAGCAGGAGGTGGTGATGGGGACCAGGACTGCTTCGACACCCGCCACTGAATACTCCTGGGATGCCCCTCCAGGCTCCCTTGAAGTAGACGCTGCCAGAAGCCTACGCCTAAAATTTGCTTGGAATTCATTTCTTCCCTTTCCTTTTTATGATCTGAAGTGGAGGATAAAAAGATAAAGGATTACACAGCCTGGCGCGTGAACGCTTCCCCACTGCGTGCTGCTTTTGTGGGGAGGAAGTAGCAGCCGCCAACCGCTGTTTTATTAATAATGAGGCATTCACATAAATTCCATGCAAAATTGATTTTTGACTGTTATATAAGAATCAAATACCAGGCTTTAAAAAGTAATTGAGAAATCTATTTGTAATTTACTTTGCCTATAAGAACCCGCTGTCCTGCCATAAACAATTTTACAGTATTTTCCCCCCTGTTAAACAGCTATTTTTACACATCTGTTTGGCCTCTCTTGGATGACAGGCAGTCAGGAGGGGTAGTGAGTACAGGTTTGAAATAACATGTGGTCACAATCTTTCGGTTTCATCTTCAAGGGGATCTCTTGCAAGTTGTGATATCATTTTCATCCTAGTGCAGGTGAGGTATGTTAATGGCTAATTATCTGACACTGGGTGTTGACTGATGAGTCATAAGTATCCTTTGTGATGATAGGAAAGCATGATGAAACTGCTAAGCACTGCCAAAAAGAAAAAAAAAAAAAAAAAAAAACCAAACCCCAAATCCCCAAAACTAACAAACCAAAACAATCTGTTTCTCACTTGTCTTTAAATGCCTTAAGCTGCTATGGTCCAATGAAAGAATCTCCTGTAGCCAAGATTTTTCTCTAGGAACCCATTTACTACTTAGTTTAATGTATATTGAAGTCAGCCAAAGTATTTAAGGTACAATACAATTGTTGTATTTCTCATTATTCTTGAGATGGAGATTGGAAGGACAAAAAAAATTTAAAGCAGATAGCACCAAGAAGTGTGTCTTTTAGATATTTTAACTTCTTCGTGTGTTTCCTTGGTATTAAGCTGCAGAAGGGAACACACTTCTGTTCTTAACACCAGGATAGTTGTTTCTTTCTTTTTAAAGATTGTGAAACTCTAGTAATTTAAACAAATTCATTTCACCTCACTTTTATTGAGGTATACTTTACATAAGATAAAATTCCAAGTGTGTGGTTTAATAAATTTTGATAATTGTATACAGTGGTTGAATCATTTTCATAATCAAGATGGAACATTTCCATTGGCTTAAAAAGTTCCCTTGTGCCTCCTTGCTGTCACCCCACTCTCCCAACTCCTGGCTGGAGGGCAATTGCTAATTGACTATTACTATAGTTTTGCCTTTTGTAGAATTTCATATAAATGGAATCATAGTATGTAGTTCTTTGTGTTTAACTTTTTTTCATGTAACATATTTTTGTGATTCATCTGTGTTGTTGAGTTATATTAACACTTTATTTCTGTTAGTGCTGAGTAGTGTCCTATGGTGTGGGTATACCACTATTTGTTTACTCATTCCCTAACACTTGGGTTTTTTTCCAGTTTTGACTATTGTGAATAATGCTGCAATATACCGTCATATAAAAAAGTTTTTGTGTGGAAAACTGTTTTTATTTCCTTTGGGTAAGTGTCTAGGAATGAGCTTTCTGAGTCATATGGCATCTATGTGTTTAATCTTACATGCAGCTGTACCATTTGGGGCGCCTGGGTGGCTCATTTGGTTAAGCGTTGGCTCAGGTCATGATCTCAGGGTCCTGGGATCAAGTCCCACATCAGGGTCCCTGCTCAGTGGAGAGCCTGCTTCTCCCTCTGTTGCTCCCCCTGCTTGTGCTTTCTCTTGCTTTCTCCCCTGCTCTCTGTAAAAAAATAAAAATAATAATAATAAAATCTTAGGGAAAAAAAAACCTTAAAAAAAAAAAGAAACTGTACCATTTTATGCTTTCACACAGGCAACATATGAGAGTTTGGGTTGCCCCACCTTCTCACCAATAGTTGGTACTGTCAAATGTGCAGTAAATAGTTGGTATTAAGTGGTTTTACGTGGTATTTTCCTCATAATTTGTAATGTTGAGCTTCTTTTCAGGTGCTTATTGGCAGTTGGGTACCTTTGTTCATAGTGTTCAAATCTTTTCCTCATTTTCTTTTTTAAAAAGATTTTATTTATTTATTTTACAGAAAGAGATGTAGCGAGAGAGGGAACACAAGCAGAGGAACTAGGAGAGGGAAAGCAGGCTTCCGCCGAGCAGGGACCCTGATGTGGGGCTCGATCCCAGGATGCTGGGATCATGACCTGAGCTGAAGGCAGTCACTTAACGACTGAGCCACCCATGCGCCCCAGCTTTTCCCCATTTTCATTGGGTTGTTTCCTTCTTATTGAGTGATACGAATTCTTTACAGATTCTGGGTAGAAGCCTTCTGTCAGGTATATGTTTTGCATATATATTATGACAATCTTTTGCTTATCTTTCTCTCCAGTTTTGTTGAGGTGTAACTGACATACAGCATTGTAGAAGTTTAAGGTGTACAGTGTGATGAGTTGACATATATATTGTGAAATCCTTTTTTTTTTTAAAGATTTTATTTATTTTATTTGACAGACAGAGATTACAAGTAGGCAGAGAGGCAGGCAGAGAGAGAGAGGAGGAAGCAGGCTCCCTGCTGAGCAAAGAGCCCGATGCAGGGCTCGATCCCAGGACCCTGGGATCACGACCTGAGCCGAAGGTAGAGGCTTTAACCCACTGAGCCACCCAGGCGCCCCTGTGAAATCCTTTTTTGTCTTTTTAACTTTTTTTAAGCGCAGGAGCTTTTAAAAGTCAGTTTAATAAATATTTCCTTTTATGATTTGTATTTTTGTGCTTTTTCTAACTGGATGTTATAAACATTTTCCCTTATACATTTATTTCCAGAAATTAAGTAGTATTTGTTCTTATTTTTAAATCTCTGATCTATTTGAGTTAATTTTTGTATGTGTTGTAAGGATAGAGGTTAAAATTTTTTTCCCTTGTGGATATCTAGTTGTTCCAGCATCATTTCAGTGATTTTCTCATTTAATTATTTTGGCATCTTTGTCAAAAATCAATTGACCATAAAAGTTTGGTTCTAATTTCTGGACTGTGTTCTGTTCCACTGATCTATAATTTTATCCTTACCTCAATACCACACTGTCTTGAATATGGTAGCTTTCTTGTAAGTCTTAGAATCAGGTAAATCCTCCAACTTTATTGTACTTTTCTGTATTGTTTTAGCAAGTGTAGGTTCTTTGCATTTCCTACAAATTTTAGCATCTGCTTGTTAATTTCTTCAAAGAAGACTACTGGGATTCTAATTAGGATTGCATTGAATTTGTAGATAAGTTTGGGGGAAAATTCATTCTAAAATATGAAATACACTTTAAGTTATTACTAACATTGTGATAGACACACCAGGCACACTAAAATGTGATGTGTAACAATTTTTAACACACTGGAGAAAATTAACATGTCAATTTGTGTTGCCAGGCTAACAGGTTCTTTTGAAGACAGAATAAAGTTTTTTCTGTTGCATCTGTTTAATGACAGTGTGACATGAGAACATTATTTAAATAGTATTAAAGCCATTATTAAAAAACATTTGTACCTACTAAAACATGATTTTTCTCAATTCTGTGCAATCTAAATAACATGATGAGGAGAAGCTAAAATGCATGTTGCAACTGTGTTTATCAAGGCAGCTTCATTATTTCATTAATTGTCTTTATAATAAATATACTTAGAAATTTATTATTTTTTAAAAAAGATTTTATTTATTTATTTGACACAGAGAGAGAGAGAGAGAGAGAGAGATCACAAGTAGGCAGAGAGGCAGGATGAAGCAGGCTCCCTGCTGAGCAGAAAGCCGGATGTGGGGCTCCATCCCTGGACCCTGGGATCATGACCTGAGCCGAAGCCAGAGGCTTTAACCAGCTGAGCCACCCAGGTGCCCCTAAATATACTTAGAAATTTAAATATCACAAATTTAAACTAATAAAAGCTTCTTCTTCAAAATGTTTTATATATTTCAACTGCAGGCAAGATTACAGTGGAAAATCTAATATAGAATTTGAATAAACATACTGCATTTTAGTAGAAAGAGAATCTATTTGGAGCAACAGAAGTCTGAGTTTAAAAAATGACAGCTCTAATCCTAAGTAGCTTGGGCGAGTTATGCATGTTTCTGAGCTTAGTTTCCCATCAAATGGGATGATAATGCGTGTCTCAGAGGTGTGCTGCAATGGAATGTATATGCAGAACACCTGGCATGTATCTGGCCGACATATATGAAAGAATGGTATCAGTAGAAGTGGAGGCAAAAGGTAGGTCTTGGGGTCTGGTGAAAATTTTGAGTGTCTATGGGTGTTGAAATCGGTTGAAATGCCAAGCAGGGCAGTTTGCTTATTCTGTGTACGGCTTACTTGTGACGCTGTGCTTTCCCTGCCACAGGTTCTTAATAGCAACTTATCCCCTCATATACTGTCAGAGTGGAGATCATCATGTCACTGAGCAGCGTTTCAGTGGGAAGGTCTGGGGCTGGACAGGTAGTGCCTGGTTTAAGTGACCCTCCACAGGCAGTTTGCAAACATTCATTTCTCAGAAGCTTTCAATAAGTGAGGAGCTTGCAGTGCTGGGTGTTCTTCAGGTACCACGAGGGGACTGGCCTTGAGTGCATTTGGCTCACTTTTCAGTTGTTTCTCTGACTGTCCTTTTGCTCCTGTTGTCAGCCTTTCCTTTATTCCCATTGGGCACAGGCATGCCCATGAACAGTCACCCTTGTGACCACCATAAGCTCCCACCGGTCATTACTATTCCCCTCAGCTGTTCATTTTTCACAGTCCCTATGCCATTGGCGGTGATGTGGTTCAGTGACATGATGTGCTGAACGCAGACTGGGAGACAGGAGCTTCGGGGCCCCTCCTTGACCACATGAATTTCAACCAGTTCCCAAGTCTCAGTTTCTGCCTTGATAAAATGCCTAACTACTCAAGGAGTTTTCATGGGGGAATTGTCTGAGGAATTGCACTAAGAATGGCTATATAAACCTCTGGGGTGGTTGTAATACGATGCCGCTGTCCCCTTATTCTAGTTCTTCCTGCCACCAGGGCCACAGGAAGCTTAGTTTCATCTAGATTGCCTGACTTGAGTGGAATCAGGGTGGTGGCAAGTCGGGATAGAGTGGGGTGGGGCAGTGTGCTGGCAATGGCTATGCACGCGAACCAAAGACTAGAATCCTAGACTCATGGAGCTGGATTAGAACCCCAGAGGTCATCTATTTAAACATCTCTCTGTGGAGAAAACAAGTG
Organism: Mustela putorius furo; assembly: GCF_011764305.1. NCBI lineage: Eukaryota > Metazoa > Chordata > Mammalia > Carnivora > Mustelidae > Mustela > Mustela putorius. Next base: position 5,456,027 of record NW_025422021.1, read on the forward strand.
TAGGTCCCAGAGCCCCAGGGAAGAGAAAACGAGGCTTTCCATTGGCACCTTACCTAGGTATCAGAGATGCTTGTGTTTTGTAGTTTATAGTTGAGGGAATCTAGACTAAAAGACTTGCAGATCTCTTGAAGGGCAACGGATTCTGGAAAGAATTGGAATATTCTTGGTTTCTAGTAAATAAAAAGAAAACAAACAAGAAATGATTGCAAGGAAGGGTGAAAAAATATATTCCTATTTTTTAAAGGGGTATCTCTGATGATATTTTATTAAGGAAAGTAAGGAATTAGGGTTTTCATAACAATGATGCAGATAAAAAGTCAAACAGTCATGAATGGACTAGCTGAACTGGATTTTAGTGATTTGGTTTTTTGGTTACTGGTCATTTTATTCAGTCAGTGTTTTGGTTTACTGAATTTTGCTGATTCACTGTCTAGTTGTTTTAGTTGGTTAAACTGTCAAATTACCATGTCCAGAAATCTAGTATAAAACTTATAAATGGGGAAACAAAATGTGATATATATCCACACTGTGGAATATTATTCAGCCACAAAAAGGAATAAACTGTTGATACATGAATGAACCTACAACATGAGTGAACCTTCAACATTTTATGCAAAGTGAAAGGAGCCAGATATACATGGCCACATACTGTATGGTCCTGTTTATAGGAAATGCTCAAAATAGTCAAATCCATAGAAACACAAAAGATACTAGTGATTTCTAGAGGACTGGGAGAGAAGGGTGTGGGGAATGACTGCTGATGGATATTATTTTGGGGGGGCAATATGAAAATGTTCTGGAATTAGATAGTAGTATGGTAATTGCAGTCTTGTGAATATAACCAAAATCCCTAAATTGGACACTTTCAAAGGGTAAAGTTTATGATATATAAATAATATCTCAACAACAAAGAAATCTAGTATAACTTTTTAAAAAGAATCCTGTCACATCAAATATTTTTAGATGTTAGGAATAGAATTTTCTTCTCTATCCTCTATGCCACAGATGGTGAATAGTATTGGTGTACTTGAAAGGAATGCTGATGCTGGCAAGTGGTGTGATCCTGGGCAAGTCACTGCACTTCCCTTAGCCTCAGCTGCCCAGTCTGTAAAATGAAGATAATTCCTCCTGTCCTACTTATGTCATAGAGTAAATGCGGCATAGCAGGAGTAGCGTGCATTTAATGAGCTCTCATTATCTACCAGGCACTACTACTGGTATGTTACATGCATTAATTTATTTTTCTTGTGAAATATTGTCCTTATTTTGATTTTACAGATAAAATGAAATAATGTTGTAAAATTGCTATATAAGTGAAAGACATGGATATGTTATTTTATTTCACAAAACCATTTAAAAATAATGCTTTTCCCCCAGCTTATTATGGTGATGTGTCATTGGAGAAATCAGAAAATATAAAAAGTTATAAGGAAGCAAATTAAAACCAACTCATAAACCCAAAGAAAGCAGCTATATTTTTGTATCTTCCCTTCCAGTTTTTTAAAAAATCTATGTGTGTATATACACATTTACACATATGCATACAGATATAGTATGGAGGTACCCTCTTAGCGCTGTGTGCTCGGCCCAGTAGTTGGCTGGTTAATTGGTGAAAAATTTGGTTTAAAGCAGATGAGGCACTGTCACCGTCCATGGCACAGCAGTTCCTCTCACGGTCTTAGCTCAAATGGCCCTGATTTTGTTCAGATGTGTGGAATCGATTTGTTCAGCCTGGGCAGATGGGATTGAGGTCCTCAGAAACTAACACTGAGATACCTGTGATTGTTCTGAGCCAGTCATGATGATCCCGTTCTTTCAACAAAGAGTTTGGGGGTTAACATGTGACCTAGTCCTGCCGGTGAGACATAAGGAGAAGTCTGTTAAGGGCTTTTATTTTTTTTATTTTTTAAATATTTTATTTATTTATTTGACAGAGAGAGAGAGATCACAAGTAGGCAGAGAAGCAGGCAGAGAGAGGAGGAAGCAGGCTCCCCACTGAGCAGAGTGTCTGATGCGGGGCTTGATCCCAGGACTCTGGGATCATGACCCCAGCCGAAGACAGAGGCTTAAACCAACTGAGCCACCCAGGTGCCCCTGTTAAGGGCTTTTAGAAAAGAGTTTCCTCCTGCTGAGTAGAGAGATGCACGAGATGAAACACCCCTTGCCCTCCATCTCCAACTGCTGCCCTCCCTTCCTGCCAGTGGTTCCTGGAGCTGTGACTGCCTTCTTGGGAACATGGGGAAAAACCAAGGTTAGTTCAGATATGGCAACCAGAGCCTTGACATGGCCTAGCCACCAAATTAACCAACCCTGGACCCATGAAGCTTCAGAGTCCCACATGAAATAATGAGTACATAAGTAATTACAGCCCAAAGTAAACTAACTAGTGGGGTATAGTAAAATAAATGATGTGGAATCATTTTTAAAACACATATATTTCTTGAACATTTAAAAAAAATACTTAAAGCGTACATCTCTGCATTTATTCTTCACTTAAAAAATGTAGGCCAGGGGCGCCTGGGTGGCTCAGTGGGTTAAAGCCTCTGCTGTGGGCTCAGGTCATGATCCCAGGGTCGTGAAATCGAGCCCAGCATCAAGCTCCCTGCTCAGCAGGGAGCCTGCTTCCCCCTCTCTTTCTGCCTGCCTCTCTGCCTACTTGTGATCTCTGTCAAATAAATAAATAAAATATTAAAAAAAATGTAGTCTTTAATTATAATGGGGGATCTGTGCTCTCTTTATTGCATAAATAAGGTCAATAACACACTTCTAATTTCTATAGTTTTCTGTTTGTTTTGTTTTGAAGTGGATCACAAACTCAAGAGACAATTACTGGAGGTTGGAGCACACACCCCTGTTAAGCTAGCAATTCTCAATGTGTGGTCTATGGCCTTCTAGAAATTTCTAAGCCTCTAGAAGGATGTCTGTAAAACTAAAATGATATCTATAATAATATTAAGGTATTATTGACTCTCCCACAATCATTTTCTCATGAGTATTATACAGTAGGGTTTTCCAGGGGCTACATGACTTGTGATGCTGCTGTAGATTGAACACAGAAGCAATGTGAGAACTCAGCTGCCTTCCATTAATCTAAGCATTACAGAGTTACAACAATATCAGTGTCACCTCTCTAATTTTTTTTGTTTTGGAAAATATATTTGTCATAAAAACATGTTATTTACATTAACACATAATGGGTTTATTACTGGCATTTTAAAAAATGAATTCAAAATTAATAGTTTATAAATTTCTTAGTTTTAATTTCTAACATGGCAAATGTCAGTGGATATTTTCCACACAACCAGAACTCTTGAAAGTCCTTAATCCTTTATTTTTATTTTTTTATAAACATATAATATATTTTTATCCCCAGGGGTACCGGTCTATGAATCACCAGGTAGACACACTTCACAGCACTCACCATAGCACATACCCTCCCCAATGTCTATAACCCCACCCCGCTTTCCCAACCTCCCAACCCCCAGCAACCCTCAGTTTGTTTTGTGAGATTAAGAGTCACTTATGGTTTGTCTCCCTCCCAATCCCATCTTGTTTCATTTATTCTTCTCCTACCCACCTAATTCTCCACGTTGCATCTCCACTTCCTCATATCAGGGAGATCATATGATAGTTGTCTTTCTCTGCTTGACTTATTTCTATAAGCATGATACCCTCTAGTTCCATCCATTCATCTGTTGATGGACACCTAGGTTCTTTCTATAGTTTGGCTATTGTGGACATTGCTGCTATAAACATTCGGGTGCCCATGCCCCTTCGGATCACTACGTTTGTATCTTTAGAGTAAATACCCAGTAGTGCAATTGTTGGGTTGTAAGGTAGCTCCATTTTCAACTTTTTGAGGAACCTCCATGCTGTTTTCCAGAGTGGCTGCACCAGCTTGCATTCCCACCAGCAGTGTAGGAGGGTTCCCCTTTCTCCACATCCTTGCCATCATCTGTCATTTCCTGACTTGTTAATTTTAGCCATTCTGACTGATGTGAGGTGGTATCTCATTGTGGTTTTGATTTGTATTTTCCTGATGCCGAGTGATGTAGAGCACTTTTTCATGTATCCGTTGGCCATCTGGATGTCTTCTTCTTCTTCTTTTTTTTTTTTTAAAGATTTTTATTTATTTATTTGACAGACGGAGATCACAATAGGCAGAGAGGCAGGCAGAGAGAGAGAGGAGGAAGCAGGCTCCCTGCTGAGCAGAGAACCCAATGTGGGGCTTGATCCCAGGACCCCAGGATCATGACCCGAGCCAAAGGAAGAGGCTTTAACCCACTGAGCCACCCAGGTGCCCCATCTGGATGTCTACTTTGCAGAAATGTCTGTTCATGTCTTCTGCCCATTTCTTGATTGGATTATTTGTTCTTTGGGTGTTGAGTTTGCTAAGTTCCTTATAAATTTTGGACACTAGCCCTTTATCTGATATGTCGTTTGCAAATATCTTCTCCCATTCTATCAGTTGTCTCTTGGTTTTGTTAACTGTTTCCTTTGCTGTGCAAAAGCTTTTGATCTTGATGAAATCCCAATAGTTCATTTTTGCCCTTGCTTCCCTTACCTTTGGCGATGTTCCTAGGAAGATGTTGCTGCGGCTGAGGTCGAAGAGGTTGCTGCCTGTGTTCTCCTCAAGGATTTTGATGGATTCCTTTCTCACATTGAGGTCCTTCATCCATTTTGAGTCTATTTTCGTGTGTGGTGTAAGGAAATGGTCCAATTTTATTTTTCTGCATGTGGCCATCCAATTTTCCCAACACCATTTATTGAAGAGCCTTTTTTCCACTGGACATTCTTTCCTGCTTTGTCGAAGATTAGCTGACCATAGAGTTGAGGGTCCATTTCTGGGATCTCTATTCTGTTCCATTGATCTCTGGGTCTGTTTTTGTGCCAGTACCATGCTGTCTTGATGATGACAGCTTTGTAATAGAGCTTGAAGTCCGGAATTGTGATGCCACCAACTTTGGCTTTCTTTTTTAATATTCCTTTGGCTATTCGAGGTCTTTTCTGGTTCCATATACATTTTTTTGAAAAAAAATGGGTGGGATTTTGATAGGGAGTGCATTAAATGTGTAGATTGCTTTAGGTAGCATAGACATTTTCACAATATTTGTTCTTCCAATCCAGGAGCATGGAACATTTTCCCATTTCTTTGTGTCTTCCTCAGTTTCTTTCATGAGTACTTCATAGTTTTCTGAGTATAGATTCTTAGCCTCTTTGGTTAGGTTTATTCCTAGGTATCTTATGGTTTTGGGTACAATTGTAAATGGGATTGACTCCCTAATTTCTCTTTCTTCTGTCTTGTTGTTGGTGTAGAGAAATACAACTGACTTCTGTGCATTGATTTTATATCCGGACACTTTACTGAATTCCTGTACAAGTTCTAGCAGTTTTGGAATGGAGTCTTTTGGGTTTTCCACATATAGTATCATATCATCTGCAAAGAGTGATAGTTTGACTTCTTCTTTGCCGATTTGGATGCCTTTAATTTCTTTTTGTTGTCTGATTGCTGAGGCTAGGACTTCTAGTACTATGTTGAATAGCAGTGGTGATAATGGTCATCTCCGCCATGTTCCTGACCTTAGTGGAAAAGCTTTCAGTTTTTCTCCATTGAGAATGATATTTGCGGTGGGTTTTTCATAGATGGCTTTGATAATATTGAGGTATGTGCCCTCTATCCCTACACTTTGAAGAGTTTTGATCAGGAAGGGATGCTGTACTTTGTCAAATGCTTTTTCAGCATCTATTGAGAATATCATATGGTTTTTGTTCTTTCTTTTATTAATGTGTTGTATCACATTTATTAATTTGTGGATGTTGAACCAACCTTGCAGCCCTGCAATAAATCCCACTTGGTCGTGGTGAATAATCCTTTTAATGTACTGTTGAATCCTATTGGCTAGTATTTTGGTGAGAATTTTCACATCTGTGTTCATTAAGGATATTGGTCTGTAATTCCCTTTTTTGATGGATCCTTGTCTGGTTTTGGGACCAAGGTGATGCTGGCCTCATAAAATGAGTTTGGAAGTTTTCCTTCCCTTTCTATTTTTGGAATAGTTCCAGGAGAATAGGAATTCGTTCTTTAAATGTTTGGTAGAATTTCCCTGGGAAGCCGTCTGGCCCTGGGCTTTTGTTTGTTTGGAGATTTTTGATGACTGTTTCAGTCTCCTTACTGGTTATGGGTCTGTTCAGGTTTTCTATTTCTTCATGGTTCAGTTGTGGTAGTTTATATGTCTCTAGGAATGCATCCATTTCTTCCAGATTGTCAAATTTGTTTGCATAGAGTTGCTCATAGTATGTTCTTATAATTGTCTGTATTTCTTTGGTGTTAGTTGTGATCTCTCCTCTTTCATTCATGATTTTATTTATTTGGGTCCTTTCTCTTTTCTTTTTGATAAGTCTGGCCAGGGGTTTATCAATCTTCTTAATTCTTTCAAAGAAGCAGATCCTAGTTTTGTTGATTTGTTCTATTGTTTTTTTGGTTTCTATTTCATTTATTTCTGCTCTGATCTTTATTATTTCTCTACTTCTGCTGGGTTTAGGCTTTCTTTCTTGTTCTTTCTCCAGCTCCTTTAGGTGTAGGGTTAGGCTGTGTATTTGAGACCTTTCTTGTTTCTTGAGAAAGGCTTGTACCGCTATGTATTTTCCTTTCATGACTGCCTTTGTTGTGTCCCACAGATTTTGAACCGTTGTGTTTTCATTATCATTTGTTTCCATTTTTTCAATTTTTCTTTAATTTCCTGGTTGACCCATTCATTCTTTAAAAGGATGCTGTTTAGTCTCCATGTATTTGGATTCTTTCCAAATTTCATCTTGTGATTGAGTTCCAGCTTCAGAGCATTGTGGACTGAAAATACGCAGGGAATGATCCTAATCTTTTGATACCAGTTGAGACCTGATTTAGGACCTCTGATGTGATCTATTCTGGAGAATGTCCATGTGCACTAGAGAAGAATGTGTACTCTGTTGCTTTGGGATGAAATGTTCTGAATAGGTCTGTGATGTCCACATGGTCCAGTGTGTTATTTAAGGCCTTTATTTCCTTGTTGATCTTTTGCTTGGATGATCTGTCCATTTCCGTGAGGGGAGTGTTAAAGTCCCCTACTATTATTGTATTATTGTTGATGTGTTTCTTTCATTTTGTTATTAATTGCTTTATATAGTTGGCTGCTCCCACATTAGGGGCATAGATCAACATCACTGATCATTCAGGAAATGCATATCAAAACTGCTATGACATACCATCTGTCAGAATGGCTAAACTCAACAACAGAAGAAATAACAGGTGTTACGAGGATGTGGAGAAGGAACCCCCTTGCATCGTTAATGGGAATTCAGATTGGTGCAGCCCTGTGGAAAACAGTATGGAGTTTCCTCAAAAAGTTAAAAATAGATCTACCTTATGATCCAACAATTGGATTACTAGGTATTTACCAAAAGAATACAGAAATACTAATTCAAAGTGATACATATTCCCTAATGTTTATAATGATAGTATCTACAATAGCCAAATTATGGAAACATCCCAAGTGTCCATTAACTGATGAATGCATAAAGAACATGTGGTATAAATATACAATGGAATATATCATGAAAAAGAATGAAATCTTGCCATTTACAATGACATGAATGGAGCTAGAGAGTATTATGCTAAGTGAAATAAGTCAGTCCGAGAAGGACAAATACCACATGATTTCATATGTGGAATTTAAGAAACAAAGCAAATGAGCAAGGGGAATAAAAAGAGAGAGGCAAACCAAGAAACAGACTCTTAGCTACAGAGAACAAACTGATGGCTACCAGAGGGGAGGTGGGAAGGGGGATAAATTGAATAGGTGATGGGGATTAAGGAGGGCACTTCTGTAATATGGCAGTGTTGAATTACTATACTATACACCTGAAACTTATATTATGCTGTGTGTTAACTAACTGGAATTTAAACAAAAACTTAAACCCAAAGTGGTTGCTGAATTTTATTAAATATATTTTCTGCATTCCCGAAAAAATTAAAAATAAAAAAGACCATGGTTACCACCATAACTGCTGGTCAGTGGTTGGCACATGACCACTGGTACCATGATGGCTCAACAGTGGCTCCCCTGGTCTCTGAATTCTACTACAGCCTCTGTGAATAATCATCTTTTATGAGTTTTATTATCTTTCTCTCTCACCCTCAAGGAGACAAAGGCTCAGATGGATGCATATGATTGGCTGTGTTTAGGTCACATGTCCTGTAGCCGTAGGCCAGCAAGCAAAGATGGCAGGCTGTCCACCAGGGAATTTCCTCTAAAGGGAAGGATGTTGACTGTGGGTGCCTGATTGACAGAAATCAGGTACATGGGATTTTATCCAACTGTATGAGCTCCTTATATACAGAGTATGTCAACATATTGTCTGCCACATATTGGGAAAAATACTTACTTTTCCAGGTTCTTTGCTTTTAAATTTTATTTGTATTTCTTTTTGCAATAGAAAAGTTTGATTTTTTTTAATGTTTTGAAGCCTGCTAACTTTTGCCTTTTTTAGCATTTTCCATTATATTTATGCTTGGAATATTTCCCGGTCCTTACACTATATATTCGTCTACCTTCAAAGGTTTTTATGACTGAATTTCTTGAATTTTACATTTACATCTTTGAACTATGTGTGTGCATATGTATATATGATGTGGGCATGTGTGTGATATGTGCATGTATGTGGGGTATGGGAAGGATCTAATTTCTGTCCTCCTTTCTGTCCTAGATAGAACAGATGCTGCATTGACTGGCATAATTCTGTCCCCATGGACTGTGTTGGCACTTTTACCATGTACACATTTCTTTATATGCCAACTGTCTTTCTTGGCTATTGATCCCATTCCATTGATCTACCCACTGATTTTTGCAACACTCTTTAAAAATAGTTTACTTTCTGAAACTGTATAGGATGTTTTAATTACCCAGATATCTCTTAATGATGTATTTTTTTTCTTTTTAAAAAATGTGCTGGTTAGTCCCTTTTGTTTGTTAAACTTCAGAAACATTTTGCCAAATTAAAAAAAATTATCCCCATGAAGACTGACTTAAATCATTAAATTTTATTTGTTTATTTATTAAAGATTTTATTTATTTGACAGAGAGAGACACACAGAGAAAGGGAACACAACCAGTGTGAGTGGAGAGGGAGAAGCAGGCTCCCCACGGAGCCCAGAGCCCAATGTGAGGCTCAATCCCAGGTCCCTGGAATCACAACCTGAGCTGAAGGCAGATGCTTAATGACTGAGCCACCCAGGCACCACTAAAATTAATTTAAAAATTTTTCTTTTTTTTTAAACATCTTTATAAAATTGGGTTTTCCCCCTCAGGAACATTTATTCAAGTCTTTCTGGGGGTCTTGATAAAATTCTGACATTTGTTCATTTTGGTTTATTCTTGTTTGAAACTAAAAAAATTTAAAGATTATTCTTGTTGTTTGAAACTACTGGCGGGGTGCCTGGGTGGCTCAGTTGGTGAAACTTCTGACTTTTGATTTCCGCTCAGGTCATGATCTCAGGGTCATGGAAATGATCCCATTATGGGCTCCACACTTAGTAAGGAGTCTGCTTGAGAGTTACTCCCTCTGCCACCCACCCCCCCAACAAATAAATGAATCTTAAAAAAAATTCACTGGTAAATCATTCTAAACCTTGTGACTTTGATAGCTTTCTATTTTTTCCAGTTTTTTTTTCTATTCAGATCATCTACTACTTCTCAACACAATTAGTAATTTATATTTTATTATGAAATAATCTAGCTCATTTACAAATTTATTAACATAAAGAAATTTTAAAATCATAATGTATCTGTTGTATCCTCTTCTTAATTGACAAAATTTTTTCTGTTCTTTTTATCTTTATTTTCTAATTTAGACTTGTCAAATATTGGTCTAGTTTTTCAAAACTAAATTTATCACTTAGATTCTTTGTTCTTTTCTAACCCTGTAAAGGCAGTGACTATAGGTAAAGACGTTGGAGTCAAATAAACCTGGATTAAATCCCAGTTTTGTCATTTACTAGCTGTGTTATCTTGGGAAAATAACTTAATATCTTGAAATCTCAATTTCTCTATTTATAAAGTATAACTACTGCTAATAATACCCATATTTCAAAAATAAAGTGAGGTTTCAACAAGATAATTATGTAAGGCATTTTGTTCAGTACCTTATGGCAAGTGCTCAAACTCCATCATTCTCATTATAATTTTATTTTCTCATTGTCATTATAATTTTATTTTCAATTTATTTTATCAATGACTATATTTATCAATTTATCAGCTATCAGTTTATTTTCATATTTGATTTAATAATTAATTAAAAATTATGAATTTATTCTTGACTGGAATTTTGGCTACCTCCCATAATTTTTATTAATTTACCTTATTTATGTTATTTCTTATTTATGTTATTTAAAACCTATTCTAGGGTTTTAAATAACCCTGGGTGGCTCAGTTGATTAAGCGTTTGCCTTTGGCTTGGGTCATGATCCTAGGGTCCTGGGGATCGAGCCCCACATCAGGCTCCCTGCTCCATGGGGGGCCTGCTTCTTCCTCTCCTTCTGCTGATCCCCTTGCTTGTGCTCTCTCTCTGTGTCAAATAAATAAATAAATAAATAAAATATTTTTTTAAAAAAAGCTAGTGTATAATTAAGGATTTGTTATCCTTTGTAACTTAGTTTAGGAGAGTTGTTTTTCTTTTTAAGATTTATTTATTTGAGAGAGAGAGAGATCATGTCAGCAAGGGGAGGGACAGAGTGACAGGGAGAGGGAGAGAATCCTCAAGCAGACTCCTCGCTGAGCAAGCCCAATGCAGGGTCCAATCCCAAGACCCCAAGATCATGACCTGAGCCAAAACCCAGAGCCAGCCACTCAACTGACTGACATGAGCCACACAGTCACCGCCCCCACACCTTTTTTTTTTTTAAGCGTTTTTTTTTAAAGATGTATTTATTTCAGAGAGAGGGAGTGAGGGGAGGTGCAGAGGGATAGGGAGAGGGGGAGAAGTAGACTCCCCACTGAGTCTTACTTACATGTAGAATCTAAAAAACAAAACAACAGGCTTGATCTCACAACCTGAGCTGAAATCAAAAGCCTGACTGTCAATGACCGAGCTACCCAGGTGCCCCAGGAGAGTGTTTTTTTAAAAGTTCAGAGTTATTGGTTTTGTTTATTTATTGATTTGTTTGTTTAAATATGTGATGATGGTTTTTGGTTTGATTGTATTGTAGTTGGAAATATGTGGCCTTTAGAATTTTTGCTTTGGGAATTAATTGTTATTTCTATGGTCTGATATATGAATATTGCTTACTGCTTCCCCCTCTCTATCTTCCTGCCTCTCTGCCTACTTGTGATCTCTGTCTGTCAAGTAAATAAATTAAATCTTTAGAAAAAATGTTTATGAGTATTTTCTCTTAGTTGTGGATTATATCTTTTATCAATATAAAATTATATCTTTGGACTATTTATTGCTTTTTAGCTTGATTCCTGGTTTGTAACTTTTTCTTTTGCTTGTATTTATCAAAAATGTATTTACCCATTCTTACACTTCTTACATGTCTGAGTCACTAATTTTTTGGTCTGTCTCTTATAAGCAGCATGGGTCTGAATTTTGTTTCTGAAGATAAGAAATCAGTATTGGCAGGATATGGAGAAAAGGGAACCCCAGTGCACTGTTGGTGGGAATTTATGCTCGTACAGCTGCTATGGAAAACAGTATGGAGGTTCTCAAAAAATTAAAAATAGAGGCACTCTATGATCTAGCATCTCTGTTTCTGGGTATTTATCCAGAGAAAACCAGAACACTGATTTAAAAGACATATGCATGTGTGTACCCCTATGTTCACTGCAGCATTATTTACAATAGCCAAGATAGGGAAACAACCCTAATGTCTACTGATATATAAATGGATAAAAAAAAGATGTGGTATATGTATACACACACACACACACACACACACAGGGCAGAGTATTAGCCACAGAAAGGGAAATCTTGCCAGTTATGGCAACATAGATGGACCTAGAGGGCATTAGGTATGTGAAATAAGTTGGACAGAGAAAGACAAATACCACACGACTTCACTTACATGTAGAATCTAAAAAACAAAACAAATAAACAAAACGAAACAGACTCACAAGTACAGAGAACAAACTGATAGTTGTTGGAGGGGATGTGTGTATAGGTAAAGGAGATCAAGAGGTACAATTTTCCAGGTACAAAATAAAACATGGGATTGTAATGTACCACATAGGGAATGTAATCAGTAATATTGTAACAACTTTGTGTGCTGACAGATGGTAACTGGACTTATTCCAATGATCATTTCAATAATATATATAAATATCAAATTGCCATATTGTACATCTAAAACAAATACAATACTGTGTGTTAGTTATTCTTCAATAAAAAAGATGAAACCAATTTGAAAAAACTACTGGTCCTTAAATGGGCTGGTTTAACCCATTTACAAATTTTCTCATAATTTATATGTATTTTTATCCTCTTTCTGACATTTTGCTGTTTCCTTGTCTTTTATTTGCTTTATGCAATACTTTTTAACTTTCTTTTTAAAATTCACTCTTTCAAAAAAATAAAATAAAATTTACTCTTTCTATTAAGGAAATTTTGAAAGGTAATCTTATTTTAAATTTTACTATTGGTTGTCTTTAAATTGTTTAAAGAACCATATTTTATATTCCCCAGCTTTTCAAAATCAAGAATTAAACCATAACTTTAAAATATCTTTATATATGAGAAAGGTACCATAGTTTTATTTTTTCCCTCATTACTTCCCCATCTTTGTTAATACAAGCTTAGATGTAAAACACATGTTATCACTATTGTTTATATAACCTTTCTTCTTTTATTGATAATTTTAATATTTGCTTTGTTATTAACAAATTTTGCAACAATCACTTAACATAATTAAAATATAGAACTTCTTTTACTGCTCATTTTTGCTAATTCTTCAAAAGCACAATAGTTTCATTCTTATTTATTTTGAATTATCTCTGAGTTTTTTCCTTATGTCTTTTTTCTTAGTGAGGCAAAATTAGTATACAGCAAGAGAGAAGTTTCAAGTGTACAACATTGTAATTTGACATCTGTATAGGCTACAAAGTGATCATCATCCAAAGACTAGTTCCCAACCATCCTCATACAATTGACCTCCCGGAGTGTTTTCTGTGATTTTTTGCACAGGAAAGATAATTTGTCTGGGCATGACTTTCTGGATGTTAGGAATGTTATTTCCCTCTGAACTTCAGAAGTTCTGTGGATGCTTCTAGATATGTCTTAATATGTTTGTTTTGCCTAGAATGTAGTGGATTGGTGATCTGTAAACTGAACTTTTTTTTAAGGTTAAAAACATTAAATTTTTTTGTTTGATTATAAATTCTGTTCTGTCTCCTCTAGTATTTCCTAAAAAACATATACAGTTCTTAGGTTTTCTGTGTCTGTTACCCTCTCTTTTATTGTTTCATGATCTCTTCCATTATTTTCATCTTTGTTCTTTTCTCAGATTGGTCTCTGCTTTACTGACATGATTATGTGTGTCATTTCTGTACCACATGACTTCAAGTGCAAGTTTTAATTCTATCATTCATTTTGATTTTACTTCAGTCTTTTTCTCTTTCACATTTTCCTTTTCATTTCACCTTACTGTCTCTTTCTCATGACCTTTTCTCTTGTTATGGGCATCTCTTCCTGTTCCATTAAAGCCACTACTTCTTGAATTCTGTTGAAGATTGAAAAAAAATTTCTCTGAAAATTTCTTTCAATTCCTATGCCAAATCATTTTCAGAGACTGTGCTCCCTCTGTGTCTTTAGGATAATATCCTCTATCTCTACCTCTATGTCATTTATCAGAATGCATTATTACTGATTCTTCTTTTCACTTCTCTTAACACAGGATATCTATCTGGACTGGTGCCTTCTTCTGTCCTCTTGAATGTCGGTTGGATTCCCTTCCTAGAGCTACATCTGGAGGGCAAGCTGATGTCCAGAGCCGCTAGCCAATTTCTGGTGTTTAACTTGTTTTCATTTCTTAAGTGTTGACGTTAGCTCTTGCCCTGCTCCCATTGCCTTACTTTCTGGCATGGAAGCTGTAATATTCGGCATACCTGGTTGTCAGAGATCTTTCATTCTTTCTTCTCTCCTGTTGTGTTTTGTTTTCATGGGTACACCTTCCTGGTTGGAATCAGGCACCCCAAATCTTGCTTCCTCATTCAGTCTTGTTGACCAGTTCTTTTCCAGATAGCGGTCCTGATTGTTCTCAAGTAAAAAGCTGATGGCCGAGGGTTGGATATAGAAGGAAAATAACACTCCAGCTTAAAAAGGAGCACTTCCATAATAGAAGAATGTCTGTCTGATTTAATGAGCCAGGTGGCAGACAGTGGGGAAGGTATAATGGGCCTTTCTAACTTCAGACAGGTGGGCTTTCTCTAGGTCTGGTGGCAAGCACAGGTGGGCCACTAATTGCCTTTAAAAATCCAGGTTCACTGACCTTACAGTTAGTGGTAAGGAGTTGACTGTCAATTTTAATTTTTGGTGGCAGTGTAAATGTTTGCCTGTGTGTGTGTGTGTGTTTTAGTAAAAGATGCTATATCAGGACTATTAGCCAGATGCCATTTTAAACTGGAAGTCCTGGGGGTCTTTTTATTTTAAAAGCTAATTACCAAGTTGCTTTTATCTACCAACTCCTATGGCATATGTGAGACATAGGTAAGTGAAGAGCTGGAAGATGCCCCCTGGAACAAAGTGAGAAGACAGATTTGGGAATTGGGCTTTGTCTCTTACCTCTTTACCTCCCACTTCCTCACTGTCCCTGGTGCCCTGTAAACTTCTCTTTGTTCTCACTCCTTCCTTTTCCTTTTCCCAAGCCTGGATTTAAACCTTATAGCCATTCTCTCATGTCCCACTGATACAGACACTATGTTCATTTCTTTGCTGCCTCCCCAACTCGGGTTTTACTCTTCAGGATCTCCGTAGGTCATGACGAATGGGTACTCCGCTCCTGCAGAAACAGCATATGCTGGGATGGATGTAGCTTTTCTTTCCGCCCTTTACGGAGAGGACCATTGTGTCAGCTCATGCCTCAGTTAGGAAGCGTTTATGGGTAACAGATGGAGGAAAGGCTGTGCTGTTCTCTAACACTCCGCTTCAAGACTGGCCCCACTTTGATGCAAAGGTACTGTGTGTTTTGTGGGCAGAGGATTTAGAACCGGCATCCTGCCTGTCCCCCAGGTGTGGTCACTGCTGCTATGATTTCCACCCTGGCAGCATGGCCTGAGCTCCCAATTCATGGGAGGCTGAAGCCAAGGACTGGTTTCCACGTACTGTGTATGAGGTCAGAATGAGTCACCCACATCCCCAGTTTCAAATGCTTTTGTCTTATTGGTCAAAGTGACAAGTTGCTGTAATTGTGCAAGTCAAGCAGATACATAAAAAGACCTCTAAAAAACAAAAATTCAAATCTTGGAAGTAAAGGCACAAGACACCATTAAAATTCCCTTCATGATCCTGATGTTGAGGGCCCAGGTTATTTTCATATTTCAAATATGTTAAGGGTTTAATGCACTGGGGTCCATAGATAAATCCCATATTTAATCTCTCTTCTTTTACATTTCCATATTTTTTATAGCTGTTGCCAGCATGAATATCATCCTCTATAAAAGTGGAGTAATTTCAAGAAATATCATAAAGGTTGTATACTTCCACCATACTTTACCTTTTTATTGGATTGTTTTGTTACACAAAGTAAAAATGTACTTGCACATTTCCTGTTTTCACTGGAGCAATGAGTATAAGCGTATCAGAATATCAAATAATTTTTCCTAATAAATTTTTTTGCCTTTCATTGTCTTTAAAGAAGGGATAGGAACACCAAATTCCAAGTATTTTAACCATGGATTATTGCTTGGTTAATACTTTTTCTTTTTTCTTTTTAAAAGTGTATTGTTCACAGAAACATTGTAAATTATGCCTATACAACTGCAAAGAAACAAATCTTCCTAGATAACTAAGATAAGTTGTCTAAATAATACTGTGGTTAGATTGTGTTGTTCACTGTTGTGTGCTCCAGTGCCTTGCACATAGACATATTAAATAATTATTTGGTGAACGACTGACTATCTGGTGTGTTGATAATACAACTTAGATGGCCTCTGATTTCTAATAATCAATAACATGAGACTGAAAAAGTAGGAGTGATCATTTTGCAGGTAGAAAAATACATTTAGACCATAAGAAGTCAGGAGATGCAATTGTGCAGTTTCATCTGTGATATACTTAGTTTTTATGAAAGCAATGGCCTTGCATAGGCGTAGGCAAGGAACCCCATATGTGCATGTGCCAAGGTTTCTTTGGTGCCTAGGCTGGAGGAGGTCTTTGTCCCTAAGGGAGGGGGCATCCCTGGGTACATGGTACTTTCTTGCTCTGTTCCTTTCTTACTCATGGATATAGGCAAGCATGCGAGCAAGTTCATCAATTGACTATTTAGATGTCTGCTTGTTTTACTTGTTTTAAACAAAATGGTGGGTTTGCTAGCAGACATTTTACATTTTTAGTTTGGTTATGAAAATATACCTTTCAAAGAAAGACTGAGAACCCTGGAATATGGCAGTAGAAAGCCAAGACACTATGACTCCCCTGAATGTCATCTAGTTGTTGTAAATTCAGAAAATCCAGAGGACCCCATTTTCCTCCTACAAGCCCATAAGAGACGAGACTGGTGATCTTTCAGCCACAAAATGGAGACAATAAGCAGTTTGTGTGGTAAAAAAAGGACAATGTAATTCTCAAATCAAATAATATTTTCTGAGTACCAAAAATGATACATCTGTAGGCTACCTTAAATGTGTTATTTATTGGATCTTCACACCAACAGAAAGTTGGCAGGGAGTATTATTTTTCTAATTTTAATGGGTGAAGAATTTGAGGCTCCAAGACTTTAATTGACCTTCTTAAAGTCACTGATTGGTAGAGGTGGAACCAGATTTCAGTTTTGCTCATTTCTAGCACTATATTATTCCTTTTGCCCTAATATGATATTAATAATGCTAATAAATTATGCTATCCAACATCTATTGAATCAGGCATAATTTACTTTTTTACAATCTCCTTTACTCCACATTATGTCTATAAAGTAAGTGCTATCATCCCATTCTGCAGATGGAAAAACTAAGCTATGGAATCTGCTATGGCATGGGGCCACTCTGAAGTGAATGATACAAAACTTGTTCTCAGGGAGTTTATAATCAAATCAGGGCAATAAATTGTGCATGTATAAAAGACAACAATAATGATATGTTTGAATAATACTTTAATCCCAGAAAAGCAGTGTCACAGAGAAGTACAGGATTATAAAATGCATTGGAGATTAAGTACTATAGTGGGCCCTTGAACAATGTTGGGGTGAGGGGTGCCAGCCCTCACATGGTTGAAAATCTGTATAGAACCTTTGGTTCCCCCAGAACTTAACTACTAATAGCCTACTGTTGACTGGAAGCCTTACTGATAACCTCAACAGTCATTTAACACACATTTCATATGTTACGTATATATTAAATACTGTACTCGTACAATAAGGTGAGCTAAAGAAAAGAAAATGTTATTAAGAGCATCATAAGGAAGAAAAAGTCCATTTATAGTACTGTACTTATAAAAAAAATCCATGTATAAGTGGAACCACACAGTTCAAACCACACGGTTCAAAAGTCAACCGTACAGGAGTTTAGAGGAAGGTAAGGTGGTTTCTTAGGGCCACGTGGTCATGAGGACTAGAGAGGGCACCCAGAGTGTGAGCTGCATCTGGAGGGGCTGGTAAAGGGGACCAGGAGGCTCTTCCAGGTGTGAGTCACAGTGAGCAAATCACAGAGCTGCAAATGTGTCTCAGTGGGATGTTGTGAGTCTTATTTCTACCAAAAGGGGTCTACATAAGAGGATATGAAGCTGGAGGCTCGCCCTGGTAGGCCCCTGATGAAGCTCTTTTCCCTTAACCTGAGCAGACTCAAAGATGAGCATTGTTTTCAAGCTTTGAACTAAAGTTCTGTAGACTAACATTTATCCCCAGCCTCGCATCTTTCTCAACAAAACAAGCTTAAAACCTTTAGATTGAAAGGTGTCTAGCCCACACCCTGATCATTTTATGCATGGGAGTAGGAAGGCATGAGACAATAGAGAAATCCAATAAGGTCTACAAGGTTATCTAGTCAGGGAACATTCAGAGGAGAACCCCATCATTTGACTCAGCTCAGAGTTCATGGCAAATAATGTTTCTTCATTCATTTCTAGAATATCTAAACTTTGAAGAATAGAGCATTATGATTATTAATTCTTATAAATATGGGCTCAGCCTGGAGACCCTGATCTGGCTGGTGGTCATGGTGACAGCAGGGGAGGACATATATGATCACTGATCATGCCCATATAATATTCTACCCTTCATCAACCTTTGAGCCATGTTTGCTGCGATCTTCATGAAAGTGAGTTTATGGAATGTGGACATCTTCTGATTTTGTCTGCACTCCTGGATCCTTTCCCTGTATTCTTTGTCCTATATTCATTGACCATTTAGAGCCATGGTTTCTGTATCCCTCCTTCTATGGAAGAAACATGAAAGTACTGATTTTAGTCATTTGCCTTCTTCCAACAGGTTCTAGCCAATGACAAAAACTTGGTTATCTTAAGGGTGTCACGTAGAGGAACAAAGCAGGAGTGCCATTTTGTTAATGTCAGATATAAATATTTTTATGAACCTTATATGTCTGGATTCATTAGCCATTTAATGAATTTGATGCACAGATGTTCAGGAAATTAGGAGCACTGACTTCATTGGGAAATTATAGCAAGCTTGGTGCCATCCAAGATATCAAAAACATGCTGTTCCTACAGTCTGCCAAGAAATCAGGTATAGTAATGGTCTCTGTGTTATATATAAGCTCACTATTAACACTCAATAAATGTTAATTGTATAATAATAAAAAATATTGAGCATGACTCTCCCTGGTGGAGATCAGGTTTGGACATAAACGGATGCCCTCTGTGTTCAGCATATATATTTCCTTTGGACTTACATTATATACACCTGATGGAAAGTAAAAGAGTTGAGAAAAGCTAATTGATGCTATAGGCTGAGAGTATTGATTTTGAGTCATAAGAACTGAAGTTGGCTTATAAAACTTATCATCAAAACAACTATATCAAATGTCTTGATTTGCTCTGCCAAACCCCTGTGTGCTTCACAGGCAAAGTGGATGGAGTAAGTGAAGAGAAAGGGCAGAATCAGGCCAGAATGGCCGTTGAAGTTGAGGCTGTACAGGGAAGTTCACACCTAGTGTGGAGGCTGGCACCATTTGCCTGTGTATTCGTCCTCCAGTTGTGAACTTTGTCATGTTATGTGCTTTGGGGACAACACCATGGAGGGAGAAGAAAGAGCCCAATAACTGGAAATGTACTTCCTTGGTAGCAGTGTGTTGGTAAATTTTTAAAAAATTGATTTTCTCTCTTAAGGAAAAAAAAAAAAGCCCTAATGTGTAGTGTTTGCCTATTTCCATGGTGTAAATACTCCTACTGTGGCAAATTTCAAGCTACCAGTGTGACAACTGCTTGTACACTTCCTGAAAATTCAGTGCTCAGCCCTTGCAAGCTGGTCCACGTGGTCCAGCAAAACCCTGGTCCTCAGTGTGTAATAATCGTGGTGATGCGTGCTGGGAAGTGATTAAAGAAGCTCTGCAGTAAGTCATCCCCAAGGTCAAGTTCTAATTCTGTACTTACTAGCTCTGTGATATCCAGTCAGCTCTTTAACTTCTCTGATCCTGGGTCTCCTTAGTGGCAAAATGGAATAGTATCTTTTATAAGGTGGATAGCTATATAAAGAAGATAGTAAACGTAAAATGCTCAGCAAGGTTCTTGGCCTGTAAGTGCTCAGAAACAGTAATTGTTATTAATATTATTATATCCCGAGACTAAATGTGACAGCCCCCTAATCTATGCAGAAATATTAGGATTATCAGAGAATATGGAATATTATAGATATCAATCGATCCTGGCATGGGACTTGTGGGAAAATAATATCTTAGTGTCCACCAGATATTTCGTGTAGTAGGCTTGTATACCCGGGTGAAAAAGTGCCTCACAGATAGCCTGGGGAAGGACAAACATGCGTGCTTGATTTCTGAGAAATACTAAGAACAATCTGTACATACCATAGGGCATCAAAGATTCCGGCTGCAGTGTGGACGATATTTGTGGCGCCATCTTCCTTGGTGAGGGGTTAGCAGCTTTTTTACCTTTAAAAATGAACAGTCTTTTGAAATAAGGTGTACATAAAGAGGAGTGGCAGGTGTCAAACCATCTGAATGTCCTGCTTCTCACAGGCTCCACGGGCCAGTTTCCTTCGGCAGCTCAGAGAAACGCTGCGCTGAGCATCTGGCAGAGGCCACCCTGCACATCTCTCCCGCCATGGTGCACATCTCCTTCTCATCAGGCAGACAGCAGCTGGAAAAGGGAACTGCAGAGAGGATGAGCCTCTTTCCTAAGGAAGCCAAGGACATAGGACTCTATTTCTTTATATCCCTCTTTCTCAGCTTCCTTGCCTTCTGAGTCAGGTTGTCGTGTTGAAATTGGCTGAATGACAATTGATGGGGAACACAAGTGTGTAATACTTTGTAAGATAGAAGTGTGGGTCAGGGAGAGAGAGTCTGAGCACTGCCATTTAAATACACTTTCATCTTACAATACACCATTAAACATCCCAGACAATTCTGTGGCTTTCTCCTTCCCACCATTATCTAGAAAAGCTTGTCTGCTGTCACCAAATTCTAACATAAACTGCTCAGGGCTCTGTATTTGCCCATTGCAGTTTACTATTATATCACTAATTCTAATTTGATTCAGATTGAGTGAGCTCTTTCTCTTCATAACATGAAAGCCTTTTGGCAGCCATTAGCTCCATGAGTAGAATCATGAACAATCACACACACAAAAAAACTGCAAATTAGAGCTTATATTCCTTATATCTTCACATGGCTGGCTGAAGTAAGACAACTCCACAAACAATGCATTTTAAAGAACATTTGCAGGGTGAATATATTACAAATATGGCTAGGAAGTGGGCTGCAGTATATCTTCAAAAGTGACTGATTTAAACCCAAACTTAATGTATTTTGGAGGCCAGCAATAATTTGACTTGCTGAGTGGATGGAATTTATGGGTATAATGCAGTGCAAATAAAAACATCCTCTTTCAGTCATAAAGGTGTATGCTGTGTCCATGCTGGGAAATATAGCTTGCCTTACCCCTGACTTCTGGAAAGAACTCAGGGGAATAGCTAAGTCAGACCCAATGCCTTTTCTTTGTGGCCTTATGGAAATATCAAGTTTTATTTTTGTATTTAAGAGGGTTTATAGTGCCATCCCTGGATCTGAGCTTTATGTTTGAGAACCAAATAAATAAGAGAAACCTCAGAAACACACCACTGAGCTGTGAGTTGTTTTCTTCATGAGGTGACCCAGACCAGAGTAAAGGAAAAGCAGAGGGTGGAACTAGGGTGTGGGGACATGGGATGTTCGCATCCGTCCTTCCAAGAGATGACCCAAGGGGAAGACAGATTTGTAAGAAACCCACTGTCAAGGGACTTCTGACTTTGGGGATTTCCTTTCTCTGGCTTGTATGCTTCTGATGTGTGACCTTCAGGAAGAAACCTCTCATGGTATATGTGTGGCCAAATGTCCATGACATGCTGAGTTTGAGGTTGGAATGCAGGAAGTGAGAAATTTCTGTGGCTGAATTGTCGTGAAGTAAAACAAAGCCTGCAGACTCCCTGCTCCATACCCTCAGCGGTTGGGAGCATCCAAGGTTGCTCTGCCCTGTAGCCCTCAGCCTGACCTTATACCCACTACACCTCCTTGCCCTTCCTCTCTTCCCTGTGTCCCCAGCACCTCAGCCTTTGCCTCAGTCCACCTGTTCCAGTTCTCTGTGGAATGCATCTCAGAGATGGAACCAGATCAGGTCTGAGAAGGTGGATCACAGGCACGAGAATAGGTGGTCTTTCCTGCCTTAGGTTCTGTCCATTCACGAAGGACCTGTAAGCTCCAGGAGGAAGCTTGACCCTTAGATCTGGTAGGCTGATGGTGTAATGGAATGCAGTGTTGTCAGCGGCTAGGGAGATTCACAGAACATCAAAGATTCATGGTTCACATGTTTGTAATGAAGGCAGGAAGAGAAAGTACAGTGTCCTCTCTTAACTTCATCAGCTTCCTAAGAAAAATTGTAAGATCTCTGAAGTTGATATTTGTTTTAGAAGTCTGCAACAAAAACATACAGGGGTATATGTATCCTCCCACCTCTTACCTCAATGTTTCCCACCAATCGTGTTGGCCCACCTAATGGGGACAGGTAGAGCGTGGGAGGAGATGCTGGGAATAGCCGTAAGACAATGATGATGAAATCATGACCTATTGAATAGCCTTAAGATATGAGGTGTCCCACTGAAAAAATGCAGAGTCCAAATTTCTGCTGAAATGTCTGCTTAAAGGTCTTTTTCTGTGTTGTGTATATTATTCCTTTAGTTAATTGCTAAAACAGAAGTTATAGTACCTCCTTATTGTTAAAATTCATTGGGGATTTCTAGGGCACATCTCAGCAATAGTTTTCCCAAAGGAAAGTTTCAGCTTTAAAAATATATACGTGGTACTGGAGGGATAGAGAAATGGCACTGACTCAAATGCTTCTGGATTTGTTGTTAGTTAAGGTTATGATTTTTTTCCCAACTGCCAGGCTAGGGAACTGCATGACCTAAGGTGTGTACTGCTGGTTTCTTGGGTCTGTGACCTGTTCGGTTGAATCCTAAGCTGGTTCTGGGGTTCAGAAGACCAAACCTGGGAATGGAAATCCATATTACAGCAAGCTCAAAGAGATTTAATGCAGCGGCATTTGGTTGAAATTTCTTGCCCTGTACCACTAATATTTCTTTTCTTATCCTCTCCTATTGTCCTCTTCCCTACTTTCCCAAGCCTTGGTTATCCAGACTCAGTAGGGTTCTTGGCCTTCAGAGATCCTTTAAGCCTTGGCTAGGATGACATTAGATTTTGGGGGACCCTTAAGATAGCCCAGACTTGGGCAATATATGGGCTGGAGGCGCTGGAAGTCTTCATAAAGGACACAGAAACTACTCACTTGGGGCGGGGCCTTCCTGCTTTCTGGTTTGACACCAAAATTTGACATTTTTTTAAATTAATTTTTTATTTTTTATAAACATATATTTTTATCCCCAGGGGTACAGGTCTGTGAATCACCAGGTTTACACACTTCACAGCACTCACCAAAGCACATACCCTCCCCAATGTCCATAATCCCACCCCCTTCTCAAGACGACATCCAGATGGCCAACAGACACATGAAAAAATTTGACATTTTTAAAATGACTTCTCTCAAGATCTCAGGAGGGAAATGTCCTATTTAAAATATCTCTAGATGATTTTTGCCAGCTAAAGTTTACTTCCCACACTTGATAGGTAGCCTCTCTCTGTACTTTCCTCTGGGTCTGGCATTCTGTTAGGGTGCTATGCTTTGGGAGTGCATGTCCAGGGGCTGTCTTATAGGGTAACTGGAAGGGAGCTATGGGGACAACAAGAAGGGTGGTAATCAGAAGACCTTGGTTTCTGTCCTATTCTGATGTTCCACTAACGCATGTAACCACTTGATTTTCTCACCTATAAGATGGGAATGAAGGTAATATCTTCTGTCTTAACCAAACATCATCAAAGTTGGCTCCTGGAGGTAGCTTTTGGCTCTCTAGTAACTAAACCCACCTGGGTGGGTTCCAAGAATAAACCTTTTTATTCCAAATCTCCCTGTGAGAGAATAAGATTGTGGATAGCATTTATGTAGTTCTATCCAGTTTATTGTTTCCTTTCTCTGTAAAATAGTAAGAGTTCTCATTTATCGAGCACCTGCTATGTGCCAGGTACCCTCCTATGTCATTTGTTACGAATCATCACAGAGATTCTTCAGGTTGGAGATCACTAACCTGAGTTTACAAGCTCTGAGGGCCAAGGATGCTGTGCTCTCACGTGGGGGTGTGAAGAGGCTGGAGCCCACCAGAAACATAAGCCTCTTAAGACCTGTAGTTTTCCCACAATAGTACATGGATTCCACTTACCTACCTAAGTTGTTCATCTGTGTATTAGTCTGTTTAAAGCAGTTCTGGTCAAAATATATTCTAAGAGATCAGAAAGCCCCAAATACCACCAAGTTATCCTGCAATTTATGCAGACCGTGAAAAAAAATTGCTTTCAATAAAATGTTCTTTCAAATTTAAATAATGTCCTGCAGTTTACAAAACATTTGTACAGAGGTGTATAGAATCTCATTGAATTTTCAAAACCCATCAAAAGGGAAGATGTGATTTTATAATGTATTTAATAGATGAGACTTTCAAAGGCTACTTGCTACAACTTTCTAGAGGTCCGATAACCAGTAGGAGGCAGAGGTCTGGCATGGGCCCAGGTATTCCAGTGTTCTTTTATTGTATCACACAGCTCACATTCACTGGCAGAGAAGGAACAGTGGTTAGGGAGTGATGTCAGCAAAATGGTGGAATAGGAATTTTCTCCTGTATTCCCCCCAAAGAACACTGATTTTGACAATCTTTGTCAGATGATAGTGACTTTTTTGAAGTCCAGGAGTCCACTGGAGAAGTTTCAGCATACCGTCACAACCAAAGGGGGGGAAAAGTGTGAGGCATTGGGAGAAAGCACATAAACTTGAGCATTCTGCAGCACCTTGGGGAAAGCAAACAGAGGACTTGGACTGTCTTTGCTTAAGAATGCCTCCAAAAGAGAAGGAAAAGTATGGTGCAGGCATATCCATAGAAAAGGTCTAAGACAGCTTCAGAATCCCCAGCAGGGCTGACAGAAGAGATATCTCCAGAGCCAGTCAGTAAAGACTAGAAGAGGTAACTGCTTTTTCAAATGCAAAAACAGCAACACACAATTTCAAGGAACATGAAAAATCAAGGAAGCATGACACTATCAAAGGAATACAAAAACTTTCCTGTAACTAATCCCAAAGACTTGGAAATCTGTGGTTTTCCTTATAAGGAATTCAGAATAGTTGTTTTAAGGAAGCTCAATGAACTATGCAAAAACCTGAAAAGATAGTTCAACAAAATTAGAAGGTAATACATTAAAAAATGAGAAGTTTAACAGAGAGATAAAAATAATAACAAAGGACCAAGCAGATATTCTGGAGCTAAAGAATACAGTTAATAAAATGAAAAATGCAATAGATGGGCACCTGGGTGGCTCTGTCAGTTGAGTGTCTGACTCTTGGTTTCAGCTCAGATCTCAAGTTGTGAGAACAAGCCCCATGGGACTCTGTGCTCAGCAGGGAGTCTGGCTGAGATGTTCTCTCTTCCTCTGTTCCTCCCCCCAATCACACTCACACACACACAAAGACACACACACTCTCTCAAATAAATAAATACATCTTAAAAAAAAAAAGAAAAAAATGAAATAGCATTGTAGACTTGACCAAGTTGAAGAAAATATCTGTGATGTCAAAGACAAGTCATTTGACACTATTCAGTCATTGAAGAAAAAAGAAAAAGGAATGGAATAGAGTAAAGAAGCTCCACGAATTATGGGATATCATCAAGTGAAATAATCTAGACATTATTAGAGTCCCAGAAGGAGGAGAGGGAGAAAGGAGCAGAAACCTTCCTTAAAGAAATTATGGCCGAGAATTCCCAAATCTGGGGAGGGATTGGGCCGTCCAAGTTCATGAAACTCATAGGTGCCCAGAAGGATTTAGCTCCAAATGATCTTCCAAGACACATTATAGTAAAACTGGCTAAAATCAAAGACAAAGAGAATTTTAAAGGCAGCAAGAGAAAAAAAGAGTTCTCACATATAAGGGATTTCCCAGCTGAAACTTGCAGGCCAGGAGAGAGAGGGATGATATATTCAAAACTCTGAAAGGAAAAACTGCCAACCAAGAATACTTTACACAGCAAAGCTGTGCTTCAGAAATGGAGTCAAAGACTTTCTCAAATAAAAGCTGACAGAGTTCATCACTAGTGGACCTGTCATACAGGGAGTCCTGAAAGGAGTTCTTCAAACAGAAATGAGGGGATGCGAACTAGTAACATGAACATATATTTAAATATAAAACATGCTGGTAAGGGTAACAATGTAATAAATGTCACCCTGTATGTTATGTTAGTACTGGAACACAGTAGTGAGCTAATAACTTAACTTTAGTATAAAGGTTAAATGACAAAATTATTAAAAACAGTAGCTCAATAATTGTTAGTAGACACAAAATATAAAAAATGTACATTATAATACCAAAAACATACCATGTTGCGGGGTATAAAAGAGTAGAGTTTTGTATGTGATTGAAATTAAGTTGTCATCAGCTTAAAATAGGCTGTTTTAACTATAAAATGTTTTCTGTAAGCCTCTTGGTAACTAGGAAACAAAAACCTATTGTAGATGGACAAAACATAAAGAGCAGGGAATCAGAGCATTTGACTATAGAAAATCATCAGTTTACAAAGGGAACTAGCAAGAGAGGAAGAAAGAAACAAAGGAAATATAAAAGAATAGGAAAACAAAAAATTGGCACTATCTTACCTGTCAATAATTACCTTAAATGGAAATAAATAAACTCCCCCAATAAAAAGGCATAGAATGGCTGAAATGTAAAAAAAAGGCACCAGACTCGACTATATGCTGCCTACAAGAGATTCAGTTCAGCTTTTGGACACACATAGGCTCAAAGTGAAGGGATGGAAAAAGATAATCTATGCAAACAAAAACTAAAAAAAGTGACTTGCTATACTTATGTTAGAAAAAATAGTCTTTAAGTAAGAAAACTGTAACAAGAGACAAGGTCATTGTGTAACCTTCTTCCTCTTTCTCTTTAACACAGATGACCTAGTTTGCGTAAGCTGGGAATGGCCCAGGCCCAGAAAGTTGGAGATTCATACACTAAAGCCAGAATTAACATTCTCATGAACGTTCTTCCATGTTATCTCACTTACAGAGTACAAATTACACACACACACACACACACACACACACACACACACACACACACACAGATAGAGATAAATGGATTTCAGAATATACCAACACATCTATTAATGTAGGTGTAAATCTTGGCACCTGAGTAATCTCCAGGGTCAAGTAGGAAGGTACATTATTCTAAGTTAGGTATTGTATGGATAATTTACTAATAGTTTTTTTTTAATGGCTCCTCAGTACCTATATGTTGATAGAAAGCAGTATGCCAGGGAAGGCCTTGTTTGGGTGTCTGGCAGAATTGTGTTTATTAAATGGCACTTCGGTGTGGTCACAGAATTTGTATGAAAAGCCTTACAGCTTATTTAGCCTTACAAAACACAGTGGTGTCTTTGCAGCCATTGTGTTGAGGAAGATATTCCTTACCCCATCGTCAAGGTCTGGTTTCTAAGGACCCAAGGGAGAATTCTCTCTGGTCTCTTTACCAGGAGTCATTGGGCCTCTTTTGCACGTCTGCTCTTTGTTTAGCTTTGTTTTCTTTTAATTTCCCAGACATGGAATCATGTGACTGATTATGTTTCCTTTTTTATATAGGTTGGTAGGAAGCTCAGAATCAAACTGAAGGTCTATTTTAAATCCTTTCTATAGCAAAACAGCATATAAATATATAAACAAAAATCGCTAAAAGAGACAAAGGGAGAACATAGATTATGGAACTAGAGACCACTTCTTTCCTGAACTCCCTGTTCCACATGGCAAATGATCCTTACTACCTACTGCTGAGAGCTAACCTTACTCAGCTCTTCCCGTTGTGCAGACCAGTATTTGGCATTCAGTAGGTGCTCAGTAAGTACTTGGTCTATGAACAAGGAAAGCTCATTTCCTAAAAGACAATGATTGTCTTCCAGAAGACTAACTTAAAGACTTAGCTGATTGAAAAAGAAATATAACGGGATCCAGACTGATTCAAATACTGTTTTAGACGTTACCTGGACTGATACTTTACACTAATTTTTATTTCTAAGCTATCTAGTTAGGATTTTAAAAAAATCAATAGCTAAGCTTGGAGAATATCCTTTTTTCTTATATGAGGAGGAGCTTCTTTCAAGCAGGTGATGAGTTTGTTATTACCTGACAAGAATCATTCCCCAAGCCATAATTTTTCAATTATGGCAATAAAAAGTTAGTGCTACTATCTATGTATTGAAACAGATTTCATTCATAGACACCTACCCTTCTTTGGCATGGAGCCATGTTATCCAAGTGCTTTCTGAAGTTTTATAACTTCAGCTGCAAAAATTAATTTCTAGTACCTGTGCTGTGGTCAATGTCACTGCAGTAAACTGGCTGACTGTCTGCCTTGAATTCTGTCTCCGAATGAGGAGGGCTAGAAGTAAATAATTTTATAGAATTGGTTAACTTAAGTTCTTAACAAATCAGTCTAAGAGTAGGGATCATTGGCATGTATTTTTGTTCAGATGAGTGACAGATGGGTAACTCGTGATCTTTTTCAACACAGTTCGACATTTTTCACATATATATTTGTAAGGAGAACACTTATTTTATGAAAGACATCAGAGAGGCCATGTCTCCTTGTTTCCTCATCTGTAAAAGGACAGGGTTGGATGATACCATAGTGAAGGTTGTTTCTAGAGAAGATTGAATAAAACATCTGTGGACAATAGAAATATTACCTAGAATCAAAGGCTTACAGAAGGATTCTGCATAGCAGTGTCCTTATTTTCACTACTCCTTCAACTGAGGCTGGAGAATCCATCCTTTAACAATGACGGGGGATTAAATCCTAACTATTTTTTTTAATGGAAATCAGACCTATGTTATTTTTTGCTTTTGTATCTTCAGTTGTTTAGAGACAACCATCTTATCAGCTGGGCCAATAAGATCATTAATGGAAAACAGTGTTGTGCACCAGTAGATCTTTACTCCTTGATCAATAGTTATTTACTTCTGAGGGGTCACAGCTTGGTTAATATAGCAGAATAGTTTTATTGATAGATAACATAACAATGAAAAATAAAGTTTAAAATAGAAGATGAATGAATATAGCACTTTCTTCAGGCATGAATATTATTATTTGAAAACTATAATAGCTGCTAGAATGTTGGAAGGGCAGACAACAAAAGCATTGAATAATTGTCCTAGGACTATAATCAGACTTCCATTATTGACCTCTGTTAATATTCTACTGTAACTGTCTGCTAAATTGGTTCCTTGGGGCTTGAAATATACAGTGATGTTATGAGTTCCTATCGTAAATTGCCACACAGTAAAGTAGCAAGTCTCTGAAATAGTGTTGGCCCTAGTTTGATCAATACTCAATTCAAAGCAGTGCAATAGGCAACTGTTTCCATAGAAACATTGATGTCACAGAGGTTGAACAGCGGCTGTTACAACAAATCATTTCCTTTGAGCAGTTGTAATTGACTATATGTACAGTTGGCTGTCACTTGAGACCATTTACATCAAGCAAGTAACAGAACCACATTAGTTATTCCAGGAGTAAGAGGGTTAGCTCTTCCTTTTGTGACCTTACAAATACCTAGGAGGATATTGCCATAGCAACCAGCAATATAACAGGATGAACATTAAGGTAGCTAGCCTTAATGCAGTAACATTCTTTGGAAGCTGAAAGGTAGTTTTAATAAAGTTTACCTACTCGTTACATTAACACAAATCCTTTGTACCCCACAGTAATGACTTAGTTCCTCTCTCACAGAGATCACCAATAACAGACATTACAGTTCCATTTGCACTTCATTTCCTGTTTCTCACCCTTCATTTTCCCTCAGCATCTAGTTGCTAAGGCAGCACACATGCACACTTGGCAAAATCTTGTTTACTGAATTCAGAGTTGGACCCTGGAGATGTGCTGAAGTCTGAAGTGATTCAGACTTGAAAAGAGAGAGGAGAGAGAGGGACCTTCGACAAAAACTTAAATTTTTACTCTGGCTAACTGATCTCTTGGTTTTAAGGACACAAAAGAGAAAAAAACAGATGCGAGCTTAGTTGACCTCTGTTGTGTTCCCTTAAGCTAAATCACTGGCACAATTGAGTTTTATATTCCAGAATTCTTCACATTATCCCACTATCTTACCAAAGGTTTCCAGGGGTGGCTAGACCCAATGGCACATATATTTCTGGAGAAATTAAGAGGTTTATGTGTCTTTTGGTAGGTCAATAGGCAGAAAATGGTATCAGTGTGTTATCAAGCTGCCTGTCAAATCAAAGATCATAGGCTAATGGGTGTATTTCTAGAACCATGAGAGTTCTGTTTGCCCAGACGGAGTATCTAGTTTCCTGAAAATCTTGCCAATATCTCATGTAAGCTTTTACGTAGCAGCTGAAATTACCAAGAATGAGAAGCTGTAATGGCATTAAATTGTGTTCATTGCCATTCGCAATGGTGTCAAGGATAGAGGGTGTTTACGGGTGTGTCAGGGTCTAAAACAGCATTTGCAGGCACAACCTAGAGATCAGACTTTATGTGCAAGCAGGCTGGAAAGAACGTGCACTGCCTGTCTGAGCCATAAGTGCAGGTATGATTAGCAACACTGTCATCTTGGTGTCTCTGGGAAAGAAAAAAATATACACGGTCATCAATGAAGAGAGGAGGCAAAAACCCTTAGAGGAGGTGTTTACTTGGAAAGGATTTTCCAATACAGACCCACAATGATCAGCCTATAGATTTTTGGCCAGGCTGCCCTATCCTCAGGGTGAATCCTCAAAGGTAATAAAATTGAATTGCAATCAGTATTCCTTGATGCTAGCCTGCCACCGACTGTTATTCACCTTGAACTAGAGAGCAACTATTTATAAGATTGTTTAGAGACACAAATCCAGTAAATTACTCTGTTTCGCCTTAAAAGAATGTTTGACTTGAAGCATAGAAATGGCTATAAATCTTACAGGAATAATTTATAAGACAACATAGTGAGTGGTGATCCTCTGGTTACAATGAGTAAAGAAAGACGGTTTGAAAGGAAAAAGTGTTGCCCGTCCCCCGCAACCCCTGCCCGAGGTCAGTGAACTTTTCCAGGGCCCTGGATACAGGAAATTTAGTAATGGCACCTGGATGTCCTGAGAGAGAAGGGAAACAGCTGCCCTTTTGCACGTATGCCCCTTCCTGGAGCAATTTTTTTTCTCATAGTTGGCCATCTTTCCTCTGACAACATGGCTTGGCCAGTGGAAAAGGAGAATGAGTCAACTGTCACTGGGCACCCAGAGGGATCTGTCTGTCAACAGTCAACAGCAGTCAACAGCCCAACAACCTTCCAAAGGTGCCCTAGTCAGAACAGCTGGTTAGGGTGTGAGTGTATGTGTTCGTGTGTGTGTGTGTGTGTGTGTGTGAGAGAGAGAGAGAGAGAGAGAGAGAGAGAAAGAAGGAAAGGGAGAGGAGAGTGAGGGAGAGAGAGAGAGAGAACAGAAAAGGCACTGTGCATTCTAGCTAAATAGCTAATTCCTAATTAGGTACAAAAACATTTGGGTCAGTCTTGATATATGCAAACGTTCATTGATTAGCATATGATGTATTAGAGTAACACATCTTAGTTTTCCTGGTAGAAGAGTCTATTATTAGTTCCTAGAGACTATGCATGAAAAAACAATATTGTAAAGTAGAATAAAAAAGAAAGGAAATAATGAGAAATGAATTATCATTTTGGTTTCTCCATTTACTGGTTTAATACCTTCTTCCACATCCCTCCGATAGAGCACCAATGATGTATGCAGTGAAATAGTCAAGGGGTACAAACTTTTCAGTAGAACCCCTTCATCTAAGCTAGAGACTTTAAACCCCGTTTAAATGTGTTGTTTTTGAGTCTAGGGGAATATAAGAAAGCATCCCAAACTCATTACTTTTGTTTTTCATTTTGTATCTCTACAATTTAAAAATTGTTACATAAAGGAATGAAATATTTCAAGAAGTCTTTTCTCAGACTATATAAGGCTAGTTTCTCCATAAGTTATTTAATTTTTTATTTCCGCAACTCACAGAAGTTCCAAAGTAATATTGCCACAGTAAACTTGCTGTGAGACTACCTGTTACCCAAGGTTACTCCATTTGTTTTGATTAAGCTTAATAAGGTTAAGATAAAATAGAATAGAACTTTTCCAAGTATAAAGTTTTGGTCAAATAAGGTCCATTAGCATAAATATTTCTTCAGTGGTTGAATCTTTTATTTCAGGGTTAGTATCCCAAACATCCGTTCTTAGTATGGCTAGAAAAGGTATCAGGGTTGAGTCGGGTCTGTATAGATCCTATATTTCTTTGTTGACTAGATCTCTAAACTGTGTGTGGGGTTGTTGTTGTTGTTGTTTTTGGACAATTTCTTCCCTGTTGTAGAAGTGGAGGGTAGGTGCATAAAGTCATAAAATCTGGTTAACTAGAGATTCCAGGTAACTGGCTTTCTGCTGCTCAAAATGCTGGTAATATTATTATCATCATTAGGCTCAGTGGCACTCCTCTGAGGCAGTGTAAAGTGCCTGATACTAGAATTCTCCAGTGGTAGTATGAGCACAGTGACATGGATGAATATAGTCTTTTGAGTATTTTCTACATAATACTGACTTTACTTTTCTCAGTTTGGCCGCTTCAATTTGGGGACTTTTTGGACTAATTTCAGCCAGTTAGTCTCTGGCCTCCCGTCACTGTTGGGGTCTGCCTCCTCCCCGGCTGGTTCTGACCACTCCTGCCCACCAGCGCTCTCCACGTCATCCCGTGCCTGCCTGAAGATGAGTAAGGGGCTGTGATGTCTCTCAGTTGCTGGCCTTCTGCCAACGGCCATTCTCTGCCTGCTGTATCTCTTCTCTGCCATTCACACTACAGCCCATCCCCTATTCTTAAAAGCTGTCTTTCCACCTTGGCTTCCCTGATATTTCTCTTGGTTCTTCCTCTTTCTCTCTGACTCTTCTTCTCTTATCACCATCCCTTACATATGCCTTCCCCAGAAATCAGTCTTTGGTCTTATTCTGACTCTACCTTCTCTGTCTCTTCCCCATAGCTTCTATTCCCAGGCAATGATTCCCTATCCAGTATCCCATCTGTCAGTCTCCCGGGGTGATGGATTCAGAGACATTTGAATAAAGTCAACAAAGGAGGTAATCCTTTGTTGGGATTTGGAGTCTGTGCTTGGGGGAGGGCTGATGTCCGTGTAGGAGAGAGCATTTGAGGGGAGTAGCAGAGCCTGTGGAGGAAGGCTGAACCTATAGCAGCTTAGAAATCTTCAAATTGCTGGCATTATCATTACTACACTAGAGGAGTATTAGTAATAGTATTACTATTATTGTTACTACTATTGGAGCAGTAGTAATGCCTATGAAAATGTAAATACCCTTTAAAAGAGTGATATTTTAAAATATTTAGAGGTAATCCCTTAAAAGGATGAACTCACCACTTTCTATGACTAAATACATGTTTGGAGAGCGTGTGAGACGCTGATACTCAGGCGGCACAGAAGGTGGCGCCAGAGAAGGAGCCAGGGAGGTGAAGGAGCAACCTCCCGGACTGCACGGCTGACGCGATGACGTCATCCGCTCAGGTGACCGGCTGCATCCCCCTCCCCTCCCACACTCTGGCCTGTTTTCAGCAGCCTCCTGTGTGGCTGACATAAGGGCCACCTTCCTGTGACATCGCCAGGTCTCTAGTCACAGACCATGGTTTCCTGCAGGAAGACTGGTGATTCTTTCAACAAGCTGATGTTCCGGGTTCTGCTGACAGTGCAGTCCCCCAGACTGGGTTTTCCAGTCCCCACTATGCTATTTGCAAACCTGTCAAGGAGAGACCGGAAAGGGGACTTCCATGTCTTCTCCAGTCCAGACTGAGTCAAATTCTCAGGAGGGAAAATATGATTGGCCCATGTTGGGCCAGTGTCCTCCCTGGCTTTGAAGGGAATTGATAATGTATAAACACGGCTGCTGAGGGTGTACGTTGGAGGGTGAGGCAGGCTGCTCCTAGACAAGGGTGCTCAGTGAGGTCAGAGCAGGTATTTCAAAGGCCCCTTCTACATTGGAGCAAATTAATAAGATAAATAATATCATTTCTATGTTCTTAACTTAATAGCATTGATGCCTAGAACATTATCAAGTATGTGTCATTTTATGCAGTAGTGGTCCTCTATAATACAATTTAATGTTTCTAAGGGAGCACACACACAAATTTAATGCCTAAACGGTCTGTGTGACTTGGGCAATTCTCCTGAATTCAGTCAGTCTGATGCTAATGGCTCTCGAACAAGGGCCTCAGCTCAACACCAGCTGAGCTCAGTCTGGCAGGGGCCAGTAGTACCCATCTGTAACCAGGTAAAAGGGCAAGACAAATGGTTCAAAAAAGGCCGAATTCTGAATTTTGCTTAAGGCTATGAGCACTGCTTCCGGTTAATAGAGGTGAATCTAGGGGGTAGTGGTGGGGATGAGAAGATGGTATATTTGGGGGATTTTACATGATATTTACTTCTATTATATTGAAATAAATTCATAATACAGATTTCTACTACTTGCCTGTTTGGGATGTGGAGCAAGATTTTACAGACCAAGGTTTTTAATACCCGGTTTTGTTTTGAGTATAGATGTTTTTGAAGTGTAGCTGGTAATCATGACCAGATAATAACATATCCCAGATGAAACTAACGAAATTGAAGAATGACCTGACGATTTGATTTAAGTCTAAAAGATTTTTACAGCTTGGCCATAAGAATGAGATGTTCTTTCCTTCCTCAAGACTTGTATGCAGCGTCTCTTTGGAAATAGCCCGGTAATCTTCTGGAGCAAAATGAACCTTCGCAGGCCCTATGTCATCTTTGTGATCTTGTCATAAAAAGAAGAAGAAACACAGCAATGGAAATGTGCAATTTCAGCTAAAAGAAATTTTTGGTTTTGAATATCAGGACAAAGTAAAGAAAGAGATTATGGGAAGGAGGGGGAAGGGAGGCCTTGTTTGAGGTTTACTGAGCTAGTTTAGCTTTTATTTCTAATTTAATGAGATGGCTTAGGGGTGACTTCTGTCTTTAAGGTTTCAATTACTGAGTTGTCTGTGATTGAAATCTAATACTTATGCAGATGACTGGGAGCTAATTTGCAATATTGGTGCCAGAACAATATTTATAGATACATATAAATGATTAATATGTGATGAATGGTATCCTAATACTTTGCATGTGTTGATCATTTAATCTCCAAAACAACCTTATATGGTAGGGATTGTTTGTATCCCTGTCTTGTCAATGAAGAAACCACAGAGAGGTTAAGTTCATTGCTTGAGGTTGTGCTGGTAATAAGGTTTGGGGTCAGGATTCAAATCCCAGCAGTCTGACTTCAGAGCTGAAACATTTCACCACCATGTTAAACTCCCAGGAACCATTTTGGTTCTGAGAAAGTTGTTTAATCTTTGTGTCTAATTCCTTTGTCTTTAAAGGCCTGCAACAGAACTTCCTGCCTCCCCAGCTCAGAGAAGTGTGCTGAGATTAATAGCAGTGTGCGTCCATTTCAGCCTCTGTGGGTCTCTCCTGTATGCACCAAGCTCCCTTTGAAGTCAATAAAAGCCCTATGTGTGTGTGAAGGGAAGCAGGGCCCTTGGCAGTTGAGGGGATGTGTAAATATTGAGGGAACATAAATAAATCACTTTTATTTTCTTGGAAAATAATCTATATAAACATCAAATCACGTGAAATGCTTTGTATTGTGTGTTTGCAGGTAACATTCTCCCATATGGGAGATTCTCATTTTGAAGTCACAATCTATGGAAAGTACCCTTAGGGAATAATTTTATGTTTCTAGTGTTTGCCTCTCAGGTAAACCACAAACTTCTCAGGGTCAGGAACCAGGTCTGATCCATCTTTATTCTAAAGATTTCCTTATTTTTCCCTCCTTACTCTCTTTGGTACTTGGTACATAGTAGGTGCTCAGTAAAGCCTTGCTGAGTGAATGAAAGCCAAGGGACTTGGATTTTGTATAGTCATTTCTTGGTTAGTTTCATTAGTAGTGAGGGAGATTACATAGAAGAGCAAGAACTGTTTGGGGAGAATTTTGACAAGAGCAATTTTAAAACACTGATTACAAGAGAGAGAGAGTATGAGGAATCGAGGCTAGATGTGAAAAGAGTTTCTTGACCAGCAGGACTGTAAAAAGTTGGAAATTGTCTTATGGGACAAAGCGCCCATCTTTCTTTACAGATTTTAAATATTAGGTCATTTGGACTGGACTCAGTTCTGTCCAGAAATAAGGGGTTTGAGAGAGGAAATTGTGGTCACCCTTCTGAGCTCAGATTCTGTGACTAGAGGCATAGAAGCAGCAGAGAAACCATTCACCATGGATGGAGTGCAAAAGAGAGCATCTTGGTAGATACTGTCTGTGCCATAAGAAATTTTTAGTATCGATTGTATTCCAGTTAAACTTTCTCGGATACAGTGATATCTCCCAAGGGGTCCCATAGAAGGTCTGCTCTTCACATGTTAACCAATCCAGTGCATTTCAACATTTGTCAGGTCAAGGAACATAAAAATCTTAGAAGCTGGTTAGAACCTTCTCCCAGGAATTGAGACCCAGAAGAATTTCATCTTGGGCATCCATTGCTCCTGAGCTTAGTATTTTGAGTCCTTGTTTCCTCATTATTCTAGGGAGGACAACATAATCATGGCAATTTCAATTCTTAATGACAGAGAGTATCAGTGACTTCTTTTTTCCTTTTCCAGTCAATTAATCGGTCAGTCAATACTTTTTGTACCTGTTCTGTGAAGGTCATTATGCTACAGTTAAATTCAATATTGAAAGAGTGATGTAAGGGTAAAGAGTGCTTCAGGAATACAAGGATAGGTTAATATTAGAAAACTTGTTAATGAAATAAAGGGAACCCTCACATAAATCTCATAAGGCAGAAAAGTGCTTGGTAAAAATCAATATTTAATCTTAATAAAATCTTTTTGTTATATGGGATTTAGTGATACTACTTTTAAAATGATAAAAAGTGAAGACAAAAGCTAGAAGAATTTGTGTAAAAAGAATAAGACAAGGATGTCTACTTTTACCATTAACATGCAATATTGTTTGGCAGTCCCAGCCAATACAATCAGACAAGGCAAGGAAATAAGAGGTATAAATATTGGAGATAAAGTAAAAACATTTTTATTTGCAGATAAGAATCAAATAAAAGATTATTAGAATTTTAAAAAGACTATTAGAAAGAAACCCAGAAAAGTGGACAGTTTTAAGTAAACAAACAAAACAATAGCTTTTTAAATTGACCTTCTGTGTTTTTAACTAAAAATTTCAGATTGAATAAAATGAGAAATTCCATTAATAGTAGCAACAAAATAGAAAATTTATAGAAATTGTAAGAGAAGTACAAGACTTAAATGAACATATATATATAAATTAACTCTAAGAAATAAAAGACTAGAGTAAATAGAAATATAAGTATATAAATATAGATTAAAAATGTCATGTTCTTGGAAGCATTCAATATTGTGAAAAAGTAAAAGATTTAATGCAAATGCAATAAAAATCCTAATGGGATTTTTTGGGAAACCCAACAGAAATGATTGTGTAATTCATTGGAAATAATAATACACAAAAATAACCCAGAAAAAATTTATAAGAGTAATGGGAGAGATGTTCTAAAGGAAATAAAATGTATTTTAAAGATTCACTATTTAGTGTAATTTACTGGCCATAAAAAATAGAGATAAATCAGTGGGCCAGAAGAGTGACTGCAGAACAGATCCAAGTAATCATCAGCCTGAGGTATATTGTAAACGTGGAACAGAAGGATAGTTTATTCAAATAAAAGGTATTATGACAGGCTAATTTTGGGTTTTTTTATTTCATACTTTATTCTGTTGTGGAAAGATGAAAGTGCTGGAGTAAAATGTGAATATTTTTATAATTTTCTGATAGGAGAGCTTTTTAATATAATGCCAAAGGCTGAAACCACAAAATTTTGATAGATGTAACTATATAGAAACTTAAAACTTTAGTAGGAAAAAACCCACTCAAATGAGTAAGGGTACCATGCTCCAGGTGTGCGCTTATACTGTCCATCATGTACCAGACCCAGTGCCTAAATTGTCAGAATTTTGTGAGCTGATTGATAAACAGAGCCATCACTAAAAATTAAATTATATATACTTATAGTTTAATGAATTTTACTAAGAACAAAGCTAACAAATACACAAACTTACCTCTTCTTGATTATTTTACTACTTTTGCTATTACCTATGCTCTTGAGTTTATGTCTATTATATCTGTACAGTTGGAATATAATGTAATCAATTACAGGGAGGGAAACAACTGGAACCAGAGGCTGGGATGCCACCAGCACCTTCCATCTCTCTTCCTGGTTCTGCTCTGGTTCTTGCTACAAGTCAGTATCAGCCTCTTTTACTGAACAGCAGCATCTTTACATGATTTGGACATGTTAACCAGCAACTATGAGACTTCCATTTTTAATCTCACTGCCAGAGAGGCAAAGAGACTTTGAAACTTGTTATCTTATTCTCAAGAGAAAAAGAGCCCTGAGAGCGCTCTGATTAACCTGTTTGGGGTAAGTGACATCCCCCAAGCCAGTCAGAATGGCTGAAGTCTTCTTGATGACTGGCCTAGGGTTGGTTGGGTGGCTGGTCCAAGATCAATGTTAAGTGGGAGGTTACGATCTTTTAGAATAGAGTCACTACTTTTTGAAACACATATTAGGAGCATTTCCTAGAGAAGCATTTTGTTCTGGGCAGGCAAAGAATGAATATCCATGATGCTGAGCTTCTGTTTAAGTTTTATCCAACTTCTAGAGAGATCTTTCCTTGAATTACAGAAGCTTGTGAACCACAATAAATTGGGTCTTGTATAAGCCCAAAGCCTACATTATTATAAAAGTGATACCAGAGATTTTGAGATATAAAGATGCTTTTGTCTTTTCTTCGAAACCGATGCTCCTCTACTAGTCCTCACTCTCATTGTCAAGTGAATTCATAACCTCTGAAATCCTTTTTATAAAACAAATCCTTTGTTTTTAAAAATCATTAATTATTAATTAATTATTAATATTATTAATTATTAATCTAATTAATATTTTGAAAACTGTAAAGAAAATAAAAACTATCACCATTTTTGTATTTACTTTCCCAAATACTTATCACCGATTTGAGTTTAGTGAACATTTATTGCATACTTACTACAGGGTGACACCAAAGGAGGGGGAGAAGTAACCTCTTCCCTCAGAGTCCCCACTTATTGGGAGACTCGGTGTGAGTATATTTGGTCTGTTTGGGGCTGAGATTGGCTCTTGATCATGATGAGAGGCAGAAGAACAGCCTCCTTCCTTTGGATTCCCATGAATCTAAGGTTCTGAATGACTTCTTGAAGCTGCATCCCTGTCCCTGTGTAAAGAGTCATGACTCCAGTTATGAAATTGAACCCTGGCCCAGAGATCATGGACCTCAGTGCAGTCATCCAACACCTAAAGAATACTAAGCAATGGGCTTAAAAGGAAATCAACGTAATTTCACTGTCTTTCTAGTTTGGTGCTGTGGTGATTTCATAGCCTCTGGTGTTGAGCAGAGGAACCATGATCTCTTTCTCCTGTTTTTATTTATGCTCCCTTTATAACCAAAAATCTTTATGCAAGGAAACCTTCTGAGTTTGTCACTTAACACCGACAAAATGGCCATTTAGTTCAGGTTATCGCCAGATGTTCTTAGGACTAAGTTAAAGGCAGAGGTTGGGGATTATGGAAATCCAAGAGCATCTAGAATGATGGTATTTATTATGCATCCTCTGGATGTCTTGATTTGGGGAAGAAATAGTTGAAAAGTATTGGATGACTTCAGCATTTTATCCAGCTCTGGAAAAAGTTAAAGGAATTTGTAGGAGGTGGAGGTCAAGTGGAGAGGTAGTACTCAAGGTGGAAAATTTTAATTTTATGGACATGGTGGAAGTCTCAGGGGCCTGGCAATTTTGGCAAATCCATTCCGGGCTGACACATTCAAGCCAGTTTTCATGAGCCACTGTAGCAAGGCCGGACTGGGGCCTCTTCGCTCTGACTTTGAAAACGGAGACTGCTCCAGGCCAGAGATGTCAGTTGTATATAGTTAACTGTTATGGATCTTACAATAAAAATTTGTTGAAGGTCATTAAACACTCATCTCTCTATGTTTATTACTTTAGTCTTTTATTTGTTGGTAGACATGGATCGTTTGATGTCAATTACCACCACACTTGGCATTTTATGCAGTAAAGGTCCTTATGGTTCTTGATGGGTAAATAAACAAGCTAGTGAAAAGCTACAGTGACAGTGGTTCTTCCATTTCTGCGCACTTAACAGCCCGAAGCCAGTGGGAAAAGGTCTCTCTACAGTTGTGTCTTCTGTGAGTGATGCTTTGGGCCTGAATCCACAGCCCTCACCTGTCCCCCTTTGCTCCCCACATGCTCTTCTCCCAGATGCTGCAGGGACTTTGGCAGCTCTGGATGAATTTGGGATTGGGCCTTTTCTTTTCTTTTCTTTTTAACTCATCACAAACCACTTGTTTATATGGAATGTCGCTTTCTTTAGTCCTGTGTGAAGAGGGAAATCTGTCTTTTTGCTCGGAGTAACCATTGTTTTGTACTTATTTTAAGGTTGAGGTCAGGGAGTTTCCTTTCCCTCCTGGTTTTCTCCCTCCTTTCTCCTCTCCCTGCCTCTCTCGTGCTCTCTCTTTCTTTCTTCTTTTTCATGGAGTATTTAATTCAGAGCGACCTTCCTTGTGTTGAATCCATCTGAGAACATTTTTGCTCAGCTTCTCCCTGACTACACACATGATTAGCTGTTTTCTCATTTTTCCACAGTAATAAACCAAATATAATATATCAGTAATTCTCTTGGAGTGTGTATCTTATGCCCTTCTTTGTGCTAAATGACCTGATAATGCCCTCATGACAATCCTATAGAAGAGGTACTAATGTAATCCTATTTTACAGATGAGGAAACCGAGGCAATCACATAATCAAGGTCACATGACTAATAAGAGGCAGAACCAGATTCCTAAATCAAGTCTGTCAGATTTGCCACATGAAAATTTTGCTAAAGAGCTCAAGTTCTTTTACCTGCATGCTTGATGTACCAGTTGTTCTGAAAAATAATATTATTATGTATAAATACTCAATTTTCAAATTATGCTACAATGTGCTTAGCTCTAAAATGATACCTACCGTACTCTATTCCTGACTTAATGTTTTGTAAGAATCTTATTCCACTTTAGGTTCATTGCCATGAAACATTAATTATCCTTGTCTTATAAAGGAGGCTGGGTAACAGAAATTTTTGTTTTAAAAAATCCAGGTAAATTCTGCCAAACATTATATGACCAAGAAACGTCTGTTTTTTAAATCAGTACTGTGAAGCTGAAGAGGAAAAAGTTACTCAGAGGAAACCTGACTTTCTCCTCTTTAGCGTCATGGTGATGAAGAAGGAAAAGATCGTTTTTTTCTGAATAACTTTAAAAGAAAACATAATGAACTTCATGTTGAAGAATAGTTAGTCTGCTGACATTCAGATAATCATTCGTCCCCCTCCCCTTTTTTGGGAACTCCATTTCACAGTGATATTCATTCATTGTACGTTTGGTCATGTAATGATCATAATATGATATAGAGAATCATTAATATTTGTTTTAAAAAGAAAAATAGTCTGGGGAACCAATTTTATTGATTTATTCA
The DNA here is from genome assembly GCF_011764305.1 of Mustela putorius furo. Taxonomy (NCBI): domain Eukaryota; kingdom Metazoa; phylum Chordata; class Mammalia; order Carnivora; family Mustelidae; genus Mustela; species Mustela putorius. The sequence goes on from NW_025422021.1 coordinate 5,497,756, forward strand.
TTAGATTTATTAGACTCCCACTAGCTAAAAGCTAGCAGTAATCTGTGCTTTCAAATATATAGATTGTTTTGAAGTTATACCAAATAGTGAAAACATAAGCTTTCTCTGAAAAGGAAAATGCTTCCAATAAACAAACCCTTCATTCTGGCCTGTGAGAAAGCAGAGGAGTTTCAGGTCTTTACCTAAGAACACTTAAATATATCCTTTGTGACTTCCTCTTGAAAATTAATTGCAGCTTCAGGAAAACAAAACAGGCGAGCCAAACCGTGCATGCCTTTGTCTTAGGACCTGGAACATCTCCCCCTTACATTAGCTGTAGCTCTTCCTTCTGTCATCATGTTCTTATTACTCTTCTCTTGAGCACTCACAACACTTAGAGTAGATTGAATTCGGAGAGTTTATAAGGTGCTGACTAACATCGTCGCCTTTTATTTACAGGTGCTTTTGGCATGTTTATTAGAACTAGCCACTTCATGAAAAATACTTTCCTTCTAACATTAAGTATAAAATGTTATTTGTCAACAGGTGATAAATTAATTGTCATATTTAAATTCTTTTTGTGCATTTAGGCATATGAACGTGTCTAATGCATTTCATTTGAAGTGTATAAATCTTTAAGTGCACTGTTCCATTACGTGACATAATTCTCTTAACCATTTTACGTACATAAAAAGCTCACGTTTATATTAAATAAGTTTTTTCTTGCCCCAAATGGGAAGGGCTGACCTAATATAGCATGTGCTACACATTTCCTTCCAAAATAGTCCATGACGGCCTGAAGCCAAAGTTTTAAGAAAGTGCCATATAATTGATATTGTAAAAGAGAAATGGTCACCTTGCATCAGTCCTAAATGTGGCAAGAACATCCTTTAAAATGCCAGTGGCCGTAATCTGAAATTTCATACTCATTGGTATCAATCCATGAACAAGTCACCCTTTTGTATCAAACTTTCCTGAATTATAAAATGATCATAATAACCACAGTACTGTAATTGTATAATGATAACAAGGGATATTCTTTAATATCTTAACCTATAAATAGGAAACATCAAGTTTTAACTAAAATGTATGTTTTATAGTACAGAACATTTCCAGTAGTCACCCTTTCTACTTAAGTTAACATTCCTGGAAAGACAATTTCTGCTTGTTCTCCTTCTAGAAAACTGGACCTTGATTCAGATGATTCAGGTTCTAGTTCTGACTCACCATCTAGAGTTAAGTGACCTTGGCAAGTCACATAATCTGTTGAAGGTCTAGTCTCCTCTTCTAGGAGAGATTATGTAATATATTCCATATCTTACTCTGCCAGTTCTGGAAGTGTTTATGTATTGTAAAGGGATGTTTAAATGGCAAGTGTTAATTCAGTGTTTCTGACTATCTCATCTTCCAAGAATACTTTGGATGAACTTTCTTCAAGTCTTTAAATAGCAGGGAGTCAGATTCTTTGCTTCTTTGTGTTGTGAAGATTTCATTGAATCAAATACGATTAGAAACATTTTAAGAAAAGAAAAGTCATATGATCTCCCTGATATGAGGAAGTGGTGATGCAACATGGGGGCTTAAGTGGGTATGAGAAGAATAAATGAAAGAAGATGGGATTGGGAGGGAGACAAACCATAAGTGACTCTTAATCTCACAAAACAAACTGAGGGTTGCTGGGGGGAGGGGGTTTGGGAGAAGGGGGTGGGATTATGGACATTGGGGAGGGTATGTGCTTTGGTGAGTGCTGTGAAGTGTGTAAACCTGGTGATTCACAGACCTGTACCCCTGGGGATAAAAATATATGTTTATAAAAAATAAAAAATTATTTAAAAAAAAAAAAAGAAAAGAAAAGTCAGTTCAACGTCAATGCCCCTTTGTTTAACTCAACAAATTTCAAGTGCAACAAAAGAATTTGGAAAGCTTCTTGGAGTTGAAATGGATTTTGATCCCTATTGTGCCTAAGAAAACTAACTTTGGTCTACAATTATTGATAAAAATAGCAGGATCTAATATAAGCAATGCCTCATAGGTCCAGAATGTTCAGGTTTGATTAGTGAGACTCAACCTGCAAGGGGAAGAAAATGAGGAATCTCTAGCTGGCATGGTGTTAAGGGCATGTGTTTTAGAGCCAGGAGTTTGGTTTCAGTTCTGCTTGGCAATGAATTAACTGCATGCCCTGTGGGTAAGTTGCTTAGAGGATCTAAGCATCAGGTTGCTTACTTGTAAAATGGTCCAGCATCCAGAGGTGTCAAGAGGATTATTTGAGACAATGTTAGCTAAGTGCAGAACAGAGTCCTGATATGTAGTAACTGCTTACCCTGTATAGAGTAGCTATTTTTATAGATGCCATTCTTAAGGGTCCACAGATGTAAGGGGCTGTACTTGGGACTTTACAGAGCAAAATTAAGATATGGCAGTGAAGGCATTTGGGTGGCTAGTTGGCTTAGTGTCCCAACTCCTGATATCACTCAGGTCTTGATCTTAGGGTTGTGAGCTCCTGCCCCACGCTGGGCTCCACACTGGGTTTGGAACCAATTTAAAAACAACAACAAAAAAGATACGGTATTGTAGAAGCTTCACTAATGAGTCATCCCAAACCCCTTGAGGTTCTCCTTGGGACAGGCCTTTGGGACGGAGACTGATATTAGTTAAGTTAGTCCAAGTGATGGGCATTTATGAAGGCACAAGGCCCCCTGTTTGTAGTGAATTCCACTTGTTACAATTATTTTCCAAACACTGAGCTGCCAGTGTTAATGAAGTATTAAAGAGATCTTTAGCATGTAGAAGTCCCTGCTTTTCACTGAGATGTTCTATTGGAAGGTGAATTTTAGGGTGAGTTGTCATAAACACAAATATTAAGAAATTACAAACATTGCTGAAATAATCTAAATTCTAAAAATGGGCATGGATGGTATATCTGCATTTTATACAAAGTGCCTTCAATGTCCTATAAATTTGTTTATGTACATGGCATACATATAGTACATGTTTTTATAACTGAAGAAGAAGTTCTGTGTGCCAAGTATTAACTTCCTTTTACGAGGAAACAGAGATTTCTTTCTTTTTTTTTTTTAGATCTTGTTTACCTGACACAGAGAGAGAGATCACAAGCAGGCAGAGAGGCGGGCAGAGAGAGAGGGAAGCACGCTCCCTGCCAAGCAGAGAGCCCGATGCGGGGCTCGATCCCAGGACCCTGAGATCATGAACTGAGCTGAAGGCAGAGACTTTAACCCACTGAGCCACCCAGGTGCCCCAGAAACAGAGATTTCTAAAAGTTGCAGTAACGTTCTCAAATTCAAATGCATAAAAAATAGGGGAGCCAGAATTTAAATCCAATCTGTCCAAATAAAAAACATTCTCATTCATTCTAACTTATAATACCCACAGCTAAAGAATTCACCAAAGCTCAGCGGATGGGCACATGTAGGAAGGAGTCATTCTTTTTTGTTTTTACGCTCTCAGGTGGAATATATAGGCTGTGGATATGGCAAAGAGCCTTAGTAAAGAAAGCCACATTGTATATCAAAGTTATGTTCCAGGAAAATCCAACTTTTATCCAAAAGACATGTAAGGAGCAGTTCTTTACTTAGGAATGAATGAAGTGCAAGGTCTATATTCATTTTCAGTTCACTACCACCCACCATTTACAATCTATCAGCACTGCCCTGTAACATAGTAAATAATACCTGAAAGACTCTACATAAATAGTGAAGAGGTATTTATAATTCTTACCTTAAAAATGTTGATTCTTGGGGCACCTGGGTGGCTTAGTCAGTTAAGCATCTACCTTGGGCCCAGTTGATCCCAGGGTTCTGGGATCAAGCCTTGCATCTGGCTTCCTGCGCAAAGGGGAGTCTGCTTCTCCCTCTCCCCTATCTTTCCTCCCACTTGTGCTGTCTCTTTCTGTCTGTCTCTCTCTCTTTCACATAAATAAAATCTTTTAAAAAGATGTTGACTCTGGGCATGATGGATGAATTTTGCACTAAAGTAATGACTGTGTGTGTAAAGCTATCTCATGCATGGCGTGAATTAGGTAAAAGGACAGGATATAAAGATTTTCCCACCTTCACACTTTCTTTTGCCTTTCTTCTCTTTATCATTCTTCAAGGCAGGCAGGAAGGAATAGTGTCCATCTGTGCACTTACATGGAGAATAGCACATAACACGTTGTCACCTACAACTAAACATTGCTGCATGATATACTGTTCACATAGCTTCACTGTTTCCTTACTTAAAACATATAAATGAGTGGTTCAAGTGTGGGACATATAATGTAGACCCTCCTTTGTTCCGTCCACGTTTGTTAATCACACTTCCTTTCTCTTGCCTCTTTCTGCTGTTGCTATCCAGTGTGCCATCTCAGTGTTGCTGCAGTAGCAGTGACAAAAACAACAATAACAACGAACAAAAATAATAACAGCAGTTAACATTTGTTGGACACAGTACAGTGTTCTGAGAATTAAGTACATTACATGAATTGTCTCCTTCGTGCTTCACAAACTCTAGCCACGAGTTGCTATTCCCACTTTAGAGATGAAGGGACTCAGGCTTGGGAAGTATCCAGTCTTAAGTATCTGGTACATTCTGGTTCTTATTAAAATTAAGTACACACTGAATGCAGTTATAAAACTGGGATAGAATGCATGGAGCAGTTACTTGAGGACTCTGAAAAATGGAGAGTGGTTGGCAGGTTGGGGAAGAAGATCAGGAGTTGAACTGCCACTAAACATGTCATTGTTTTTCTCTCCAGCTGAAGTCATTGCAGCCCCACACCCAGAAGTGGGTGCCGTGGTGCAGAGAGAGCTTCTGGAGAAATCCTCCACATCTAGTTTGAATAGCAGGAGAGGGAGCTTCTAACATTCAGAGAGAATGGGGAAATTAACTTTTTTTTTTTTTTTTTTACACACAAAATCTTTTCTCCATTCACTTGCACCTTAGTCTTCAAGCAATCCTGTAGCAATGTGGGTATGAGAACCAAAACTCTGAGAAAGGGTAACTTTCTTCCCTGATCATTAGAGCTTTGGTCCAAGAGAGTTGTCTAATAGGACCAACCTCTGTTGCTGTGCTCTCAGAGTAACTAAAGCCCCAGTTTTCTGGTCAGAGTACTGAAAGTATGGGAGATTATTTTTTCAGGCGTTCTCACTATGAGAAGCTCCTTGAAAGATCATGAAGAAGATGCTATGGAACGTAAAATAAAAGCATACAATTCTTTATGAACTCCAGGCCCCACCCTGCATGCATGGACCTGGTTCTGATCAGCATGTAGAATACTTTGAGAATAAAGTAACAGATGCTGCTCAGGTCTCATCTGGCCACTGGGGGGTGGGGGTGGGGGTTGCACATGTGGGTTGGATCTGAATAGCATTGTTAAAGCCTAACTGACATCAAAATCTCAACCCAGAGGAAACAGGTTACAGCTTGCAGCCTGAACTTAAGGGGTTGATTGGGAGCTAAAACAAAAATTCAACATTCTCATAGGAATTAAATAAGACCAAGAATTTCACAAGATGATACTAAAAATGTCCAGGTACAATTCAAAATACTTGGCATTCAGGGCACCAGGGAAAATCTCAGTTCACCTGGGTAAAAACAGTCAACAGATGCTGACTCTAAGATGATACTGATGTTAGAATCATCTGTCAAGGACTTCAGAGCAGCTATTATAAAAACCTGCCAATACAGAATTGCAGCACTTTTGAAATGAATAATAAAATGGAGAGTCCTAGCAACGAAATAGATGGCATAAAGAATCATCCAAAGCAAATTTTAGAACTTAAAAATAACAATAATTAAAATAACTGAGTAGCAGAACGGGCCAAATAAAAGAATGAAGATAACAGAGTAAAAAGTCAATGAACTTAACAATAGATCAATAGAAATTATCCAAGCCAAATAACAGAAATAAAAAGGAATTAAAAAAAAGTCTTCCAGTTTCAGTTCCAACATGTAAAGAGCTTGGACATCCCCACTCCTATTTTAGAACAAGAAAAAGCTGGAACAGCTAAAAGTTGATGACTTTTCTTGGACTCATCAGACAACTGAGGTCATAGGACTAAGCACAACCCCCAAATCTAAAGTAATAGGTGTATCCAGACAGGCACAGCTGAGATTTGCTTGCCTAAAGCAAAAGCCACTGGAGTCATAAACTGGCAAGATTACTTAGAAGGTGATTTTGACAAATTGCTTGAGGTGGAATGTGAATAAGTGTGACAGTGCAGAGATCCTAGGAGGCTGCAGTCTTTCATGGGCTTTACCTTTAGGAGTCCCACCAAGTTCTTACAAAAGATATCTGAAAAAGATCATCATGTGGCTTTGGCAGGAACAGGAAGAATGATCATTACAAAATAAACCCAGAGCCTTCCCTGTAATAAAGGCCCATTCTCCAGGGGAAAGCACTTGGTCAAAGACTTACTCCAGTTGGAGAAAGGCACTTCCCTCCACTCCATCTTCTCTCCAGCCTTTCTGTTTCACCTGAGGGAGAAAATTCATAGTCACCAAGGATCAGGGCCACAAGGAAACAGAATGGAATATTTAAGCCAGGGAAGGGAGTAGAAGGCAGGTGGGAAAAAAGGCAAAAAGGCTACTCCACTGGAGAAGCACTTACAAAGACAGCCATGAGACAAAGTCGACTACATGACAGAGATTTAATTAGAAGATTATAGATGCTCTTCCTCTCCCCTTTTACACTAAGAGCTTACCACCACACCAGAGGACTCCAGTGTAAGTGAATTACAGCAGCAAGAACTGTAAGACACATACTCTTAGCAAGAGAATTGAGGGATGTTCAAAGGTAAAACAATGACACGAAAGGGATTGAAGCCTCTGGCACCTGTAACTATAGCAAGCATTGAACACAGCTCAATTCATACCTAGATTAACATAAATCCTTGCATAAAGGCCTGTTTTCCTAAGTTCATGTTACTCAGTGCAATATGTCTGCTCTCAACAAAAAATCACAAGGCATGCCAAAAGGTAACATATAACAATATGAAGAGATAAGCATTCATCAGAATAAAACTCAGATATAATGTAGATATTAGAATGATCAGACAGGGAATTTAAAATCAGTATGATAAGCATATGAAGAGCTCTAGTGATAAAAATAGACAAGATGCAACAATAGATCGGTAATTTAAACAGAGAGAAGGAAACTCTAGGAAAATTAAAAAAAAATGCTAGAAATCAAAAGCAATGTATCAGAATGGAGAAGTCTAGGATAGGCTTATCAGTAACAGTGCAGCTAAGAAAAAATTCAATGAATTTGAAGATAGAGCACTAGAAACTTTCGAACTGAAATGCAAAGAGAAAGAAAGAATGAAACAAATAATCTGTAACAGAACAGAACATCCAAGAATTGTGGGATGATATAAAAAGGTATAACATACACATAATTAGTATGGGAATAAAATAGTGGAGCAAAACAAATATTTGGAGTAACAGTGGTGAAACAAACAAACAAACAAACAAAAAACTAATAGATACCAAGACCACTGATCCAGGAAGCACTGGGAGAACAGCAAGCTCGATAAATACCAAAAAACACACACCAGAAATGGCAGAAAACCAAAGACAAGAGAAAATATCAAAAGATGCTAAAAGGGGGAAATCCCATTTCACCTATAGGAGAACAAGGATAAAAATTACAGTGTACTTCCTATCAGAAATCATACAACCAAATAAAGAGTGGAGTGAAATATTTAAAGGGTTGAAAGGAAAACATCACCAACCTAAAACTCTATACCCAGAAAAACTATTCTTCAGAGTGAAAGAGAAATAGAGACTTTGTCAGACTAAAACAAAACAAAACAAACATACAAACTGAGGGAATTTATCACCAACAGACTTGGTCAACAAAAAGTGTTTTAAAAATTTCTTTAAGCAGAAGGAAGATGGGATAGGTCAGAAATTCATATCTAAATAAAGAAAGGGAAGAGTGTCAAAGAAAGAATAAATGAAGATAAATAGAATAAATAAGAATCTTGTTTGTATTCTTAGTTGATTTAGAAGATAGCTATTTAAGTAAATAGTGGTAACAATATTGAGTTATTATAGCATATGAATAAGAGAAAGCCATGACACCCATGTCATGAGGGATGTAAGGGACAAATTGGGAATTATAAGGTAGCTGAACTACACATGAAATGCTGTAGTGTTTTTTAAAGGTGGATTTTGATTAATTAAAGATTTATATTGTATGTTCTAGGTAAAGTTAATTTTTAAAGCATAATTATGCTGCAATATGTTTAGAAGATATAAAATGGAATCATGTAAAATGCTCAAAACCAGAGAGGACAGACAGATGGGGGGAAAAGAAGCAAGGAGCAAATGCAATGAATAGAAGATAGTTACAAATATGGCAGATATTAATACAACCACATAAACAATAACTTAAAAAATGAACAGAAAGTCAGACACCTGTAGGACAATAACAAAAGATTTTAGCATTTGTGTTACCAGAGTCTCAGAGAAGAGAAAAATTGTGTTGCTGAATAATTAAGAGAAATAATGACTGAGAATGTCAATTTGGCAAAGGACAAAAACCTACAGGTTCAAAAAGCTCAGGAATCCCCAAGTGCGATAAACCCAAGGAAATAAATGCCCACACATATCATAATCAAACTGCTGAAAAGTGAAGACAAATTAAAAATATTGGAAGGCAGCCAGAGGAAAATAATGCATTTGTTATGAAACAAATGTCTATGAAAACACATAGAATGTGTTTCCCATCAGAAGCCAGGAATGACAGAAGAAAGTGGCAGAACATTTCATAATGTGTTGAAAATAACTGTCAGCCCAGAATTCTGTATCAGGTGAAAATATCTTTTAGGAATACAGGTGAAATAAAGATCTTAGAATAAGGCAAGCCGAGAGAATGCATTGCTAGCAGATCTGCTTTAAAAGAATTGCTAATGGACAGGGGGACATAAGGCTGAAAGACACTGGGAACATCAGGAATGAAAAAAGAGCAGTAAAAATGGTAAGTATCTGGATAAATATAATAAACTATTATCCACTTAAGTTGTTAAAATATCTTCCACCACTGAAAACAGAAATTACAACATTCTGTAGTAAGGTTTTTAAGTATATAAGTGTAGTAGGTTAGACAAGCGTAACATAAAGTGGAGAGAGCAGAAGCCCATGTGGCGCCAAGTTCCTGTAATGCAGAAGTGGTAAAATACTGATGCTGAGTCAGCTTTGAAAAGTTAGATATGTATATTGTAATCCCCAGAGTAACCTTTAAAACACACAAAGAGATATAGTGAGAAAAAAAGATAAGTTAAAATGGAATACCAAGACTGTTAAAATAATCCAAGAGTACAGGAAAGGTAAACAGGAACAAAAAACTGAGGGAACGAATAGAAAACAGGTCATAGAATGGCACATTTAAATCCAGACATACCAATAATGTCAATAGATGTAAATAGTCAAAACACATCAATAAAAAGAAATAATCAGAATGGATGAAAATTACATGATCCAACTGTATGTTATTTATAAGAAACTGACTTCAAATATAATGACAATATAGGTAGGTTAAAAGAAGGAAGAAAAAGGTATACCATTCAAACACTAACTAAATGAAATCTGTTTTTTTTTTTTTTTAAGATCTATAAAATTGGGATACCTCTAGTAAGACTGCCAAAGAAAAAGAGAAGATAAAAGCTACCAATAACAGGAATGAAATAGGGAATATAATTACAAACCCCACAGACCTTAACAGGTAATAAGGAATGCTACAAACAACCCTAGATACATAAAGTCATCAACTTTTAGGAGATGAATCAATTTCTCATAAATCACAAATTAGCATGGTTCATCCAAGATGAAATAGATGACCTAAACCTAACTATTCAATCCTGTAGCTGAATGATTATATTGAACTATAACTATTTAAAGAATTGAATTTGTAGTAAAACAAACAACTAACCTTCCATAAAATAAATCTCCAGGCTCAGATGATTTCACTGGTCAATTCTACCAAACATTTAAAGAAGAAATGAAAGCAATTCTACACAGTGAGTTCCAGATAATAGAAGAGAGAGTAACACTTTCCAAGTTGTTTTACAAGGCCAATATTACCAAGATACTAAAGTCTGATAAATACAGTCCAAAAAAACCTCACTGCAGACCAATACTCCTCATGAACATAGACACAAAAATACTCAGTTAAAAATTAACAAAATGAATCCAGCAATATGTAAAAAGAATAGTAAGCAGTAACAGAGTGGGATTTATCTAGAGATGTAAGGCAGAGACAATATTCAAAATTCAAAACCAATGTAACTCACCATATTAAAAGTTTAAAGAAGAAGCACCTCATGGTCCCATTAATTGGTGCAAAAAAAGCGTGTGACAAAATTCAACCTGCATTCATGACAAAAACTCTGAGCAAACTAGAAATAGAAAGAAACTTTCTCAATTTAATAGAGGGATCTATATGTATAACAATATATAATATCTGTCTGTCTATCTATCTAAACCCTACAGCTAATGTATTTCATCATAAAAGACAGAATTCTTTCTCTTTAAGATTGGGAAAAAGGCAAGGATGTTCACTCACACCACTCTTATTAAACATTATCCTGGAGGTCCTAGCTAGTGTAATAAAGCAAGAAAAAAGTAAAAGCCATGCAGATTGGGAAGGAAGAAATAAAACTGCCTCTATTTAAGGACAGCATGTTTGTTCATGTAGAAAATCCCAAGAAATCTGTAGATAAATCCAAGAACTAATGAGTGACTTTAAGAAGGATGCAGCTACAAAGTCAATATATAAAAATTAATTCTATTTCTCTTTATTAACAATGAGCAATTAGAAATAGAAATTTAAAAAACAACACCATTTACAACAGCACAAATATGGTGTAAGTCTAGCAAAATACATGCAGGATCCATATGCTGAAAATTTTAAAATGCTGACAATAAAAATAAAAGAAGACCTAAATAAATGGAGAGACATATGTTTATGGGTTGGAAGGCTCAACATAGTCAAGATGATAATTCTCTCCAGATTGATCTACAGACAGAATGTACTTCCAGTGAAAATTCCGGCAAGAGTAATATAGATATCCATAAACAATTTTAAAAATATGCGGAAAGGCAAAAGAGGTAGGAAAGCTAAGATGGTTTCAGAAAATAAATACTTTTGGAGTAATCCTGCTAGCCAAGTTGAAGATTTCCTCTCAAGCCATAGTCATGAAGACTGGGGCACCGCGAAAGGACGGACACACAGCCCTGGAACAAAATGCAGGCGCAGAGATAGACCCACTTACACACGAACACGTGGTTTCTGACAAATTGAAAGGCAATTGGAGAAAGGATAGTCTTTTCAACAAGTGAGGAAAAAAATTGGACATCCATCAAGAACCTGAATCTAAGTGAGTAACAGATTTAAGTGTAAAACCTCAAATTATAAAAACTCAGGAAACTACATGGGAGGAAATCTTTGCGAGCTGGGTTAAACAAGTACACCTATCCATGGGGCTCAGAAAAGAATTCCGGCAATATCAAGTCCTGGAGAGGATGGAGATGACTAACTCTGTCCTGTGTGGCTGGTGGGAATTTAGAATGTACTCTGGAGAACGGTTTGGGAGGTTCTTAAAGTTAATACACTAATTGTGTAGCCCGGGAATCCCACTTCTGGATATTTACTCTAAAGAATGGAAAGTTAGGTCCACACAAAACCCACCTCCATGCATAATCATCCTAAACTGGAAACAACCCAAATATAGCCCTCGAACAGGAGATGGGCAAAGTGTGGCACAACCATGTAACGGAGTACCACTCAAGCCTATAAAGGAATGAACCTATTGATACCTGTGGCAGGTGGGTGAATCTCAAAGGCAGTACCCTGAATGAAAGAAGGCAGTCGCTGAAGGCTGAGTGTTGGATAATTCCACTTACATAACGTTCTCGAGAAAATAAAGCTGGAGTGATGGAGTAAACCAAATCGAAGGCTGCCAAGGGTTACGGGGAGGGCACGACAGCACAAAGATGCTTTGAGGGGATGGAATTGTCTCCTGATTGTGGTGGTGGTTACCCAAATCTAGATATGTATTCAAATTCATAGAAATCTATGCCAAAAGGTCAACTTTATGATAATTTAGGAAACACACGTTTTAAAAAAGTATTTGTCTGAGATTTGTCTGACTCCAGAATTCACATTTTTAAACTGCTGGATAGTAACTGATACTTAGAAATCTTCAAATGAGTGGTTAGCATCAGTGAACACTCATGTTTATTACCAACGCTGAATGAATGAAACAGTGAACAAGGTGAGCCATGAGAAGGTGGGGACTATCCATATCATCATCACTTCCGTATTTAGATCAGAAGTCCAGGAAGATGGGCCGTGCTTTATCTGGGCTCTGTTTAGCACTTAATGGACAATTGATTTCAAACGTACCCTCTCTCTCCACTTCCTCTCCCTGACTTCTGTCTGGATCCAGCCCCTCACTTCCTCTTACTTGGAATGCTGCAGAAATGTTTCCCCATCTCCAAGCCTCCAGGCCTTTGTCAGCCAGACCCATCCCACCTGGTGCTGCCAGGGGGACCTTTTTATTATTTATTTATTTATTCATATTTTTTAAAAATTTCTTTTCAGTGTTCCAGAATTCACTGTTTATGCACCACACCCAGTGCTCCATGCAATACGTGCCCTCCATAATACCGGAGGACCTTTTAAAATCAGATCTTGCCCAGCACCTGCTTGCTGGATAAACTTCTGAGAGAGTGTAAGGCCTTTTCTCATCTGGTTTTTGCCTTCTTCTCCAGCAACCACCTCCCATTTGTATCACATCATGTCCCAGCCATATTGAATAATTCAGTGTTTTCTGTACCCTTTTTCACTGCTCTCTGCTTGGTTAACTCCAGCTCATGTTTTGGGATCCAGCTCTCTGAGGCTCCCTGATGCCCAGACCAGCATATCTACCCCTTCTCTGAATTCCCGAGCAGCCTGGGTTCGCCTCTGCCTGGCATTTATCGCCGCAGTGCCTTACAACCAATTTTTCTCTCTTCTGTTCGCATTAGTCTGTGGGCCTAGATCAGGGATCATGATCTCTTTCCATAGCCCCAGTGCTTAGCACCTAGCGAGAACTCAAAAAATATTTATTTATTTAATGAAATTGAACCAAAACCACCCCAATTTTTTTTTTGGTAGTAGATGAAGTATAAATGAACAAAGAAATACAAATCAGAGACTGCCTTGTCGATGCTTTATACGAATTCATAATGCTTCATTACAGATAGCCATGATATCAGCACGACCGAGACACTGTTTCCTGCCGTGTGGAAGAGTATGGGCTTGGTGGGGTTTGGGGAAACAAGCACATGGGGAGAAGACAGCAGCTGGCACGGGGAGCGAGAGTCTCTCAGGATCTCTCCTCAGTGGAGAGGAGAAGTGGAGGGTCATGGGGGTGTGACGTGTCTCCCATCGGGATTCCAAATAGCTTCTCTTCCCCCGAGCCTGGGCATCAGAATGGGTACTGCAGAGCCCCGGTGCCTGTGGAACCCGGGAGACCCTGACTTCCTCAAAGGGATTCATGTTAGGAGGAAGCCCTGAATGTAAAAAATAAACCCTGTTTCTGTGATCATGATTTTTTCACGTGTCCGGTTTAGGGGTATTGCGAAGGGGCGAGAAGAGGGTTGTAGGTTGTGCCTGGTGGCAGGGGCAAACCCCGCACACCGCTCACGGGTCTCAGCTTTTATGTCTTTCTCTAAATAGACTGTTAAATAAAAATCGATTCTCTTTCTGATTTAGAACCCGTACTTTTAAAATGAATTTTTTATTTACATCAGGAATCCATTATCTAGCCTACTCTTCTATCAGCTTTGAGAAAAGTGTGGATCCTGTAAACACCACCACAATCAAGTTACCAAGTGGTTTCATTACCCCTTCCCCTCCGATTACCTCAGGCCACCCCTTTGTTTTCAAACCCTTCCCCATCTTCAACCTCCTGCAACCTCTAATCTGCTGTTTGTCCTTGAAGCTTTGCTTTTCGAGAGTACCACGTAAATGGAATTACACAGTGTGAAGACTTTTGAGACTGGCTTCTCTTACCCTGCCCAGCACATTTGGGTTCTCCTGCATTGTTGCCTGTAACAGTAGTGTTCAGGGCTGAATTGTGCTCCCCTCCCTGGCTCCTTTCCTGAAATCCTCACCCTAGCACCTCCGCATGGGACACAGATGGGATCCCTTCCTTGAATTCTAACCAAAAGAAAAGAAATCCATGACTGTTCAGTACACGTAAGACTTTTGGAAACACAAGAGAGGTTTACATCACAGCAAAGCGAATAAAACCTCAAGTTGAATTTCTTCATTTCCTTCATTTTTTTTTTAAGATTTTATCTATTTATTTGACAGATCACAAGTATGCAGAGAGGCGGGCAGAGAGAGAGGGGAAGCAGGCTCCCCGCTGAGCAGAGAGCCCAATGTGGGGCTTGATCCCAAGATCCTGGGATCATGACCTGAACTGAAGGCAGAGGCTTAACCCACTGAGCCACCCAGGCACCCCTCTTCATTTCCTTCTTTAGAGTCCCTCTGTGCCTCCCACCATCACAGTGACTCCATCGCCACGCGCCTCATCCTATGTCATCTTCCTGGCCTCTCCTGGCTTTGCTTCCTCTTCTCTCTCCGTCCCTCTCTCTGAAGCAAGTTTGACTCCTCTTTTGCCACCTTAGTTCCCACTGACCCTGGGTCCTCTGGGTTTTGCCATCTCCCTCTCAAAGCTTACCAAGATATGTTCCTAAACAAAGGTAATTTACTCCCTAAGAAAAATTTTGGTGCAAGTCATTAAGATATATATAGATATATTTTTACTTCCTATCTCAGAGTATAATCATTACAAAATGCTCTTGAGATTCTTGCAAGTCTCCTTATCCTTGACAAGACATTTTTTTATTTTTTATTTTCACTAATTGCCAGTGTACCTCATACACTGGCATACCTCATACATAGGATGCAAATTTGTTTAGTGCAGAGTTCTGCACTATTTGATATGCTTTCTAAAGACTTCTCTGACCAGCCACTCTTCGGCAGAGCGAGGTGGAACGTATGAAAATGTAATCCAATATTTGGAAAACCAAAACGGAAAAAAGAAAATGTGTCTTTTATATCAGAGAATAAATTTGCCTTTTTGTTCCATATTCCTAATGAATTACACATAACACTATGAGGACTCTCCGCCAGTTTTACTTTGTGAGGGGGAAGAGAGAGTATTCAATCCTGACCTTCAAATCTGTGGAGCAATGCCAGTCAGGCTCTTTCTGGAGCTGGGCCTCTGTGGGTGTCAACAGACCCCCACCCCGGGAGGGGAAGCACTGTTTTTTGGCTGCCTCTTCTCAGTGCCCCGAGCTCCGTGGCGTCTCTCCTCTTACCATGCTTTCTGAAGGCTTCCCATCTGAATACAGGCCAGCAGCTTGTTTAAAAAAGGTCAAGGAGAAGAGAAACAGAAATATGGGTGGAAACATGAGACAGCTGTTTCTGGCATGAGAGCTCCCAAAAAGGACAAGTTGACATAGGAAAGGAGAAGACATGTATGTTTTGTTCAAGGGGCAGAAGGAAAGGGAGTGAATGATGGCCCGGAAAGATGATGACTGGGCTCAGAATGACCTGCTTGACTGCATAAGGGAGGGGTTTCTTGATTGGGAAGATGATACCTTTCAGAAATGAAGAGACAAAGAAGGCTGGATCATTAGGGTCCAGACAACACTGACTTTGCTGTTCCTCTCTTCTCTTTCCCCTTCATCATTCCCTGGAGTTATGAACAAATGCTGTTTTCCTTTAAATGCAGAGCCCGGTGACTCTAAAGGCAGCTGAGCTTTTGCTTACGGCCCTTGGGGAATCATCTGGAAGGCAGGAAGAGAGAGGGGGTATGGGCAGCACAGGCCTGTGCCCTGCCAGGGCTGCCTTATGGGTGGCCCAAGGCACTTCTCAGTTCTAGTGGTGAGGGTCTATGCCTACACTCTGGAGTCTCATGGACCACACCTTGCCTCAGTTTACAGAAGAACTGCCTTTGCCTCAGTACACACAGTGAACTTCTCTCTGTGTTGGAAACTCATCTTGGAGACCAGCCATTTGAATAAAAGCCTAATAGCTTTGTTTTCTTCAGGTCAGCAGGTAAAGTCTCACACAAGAGATACCATCTTGTATCTCCTTCCACGCAGGGTGTATTAACCCATAGACTAGACAGCAGTTCTTCCCGGCAAGCCAGGGGATTGCGGGAGCACAGCATGAAAGGTGGGAAGACCACTCTGCTTCCACGCCCCATAACTTCCTGTTGCTGTCCTCCTGCTGTGACTTCTCATTTTACCATCTTTCTAAGCCAAGAGTAATGTCTTCTTTATTGTCTTTAGTGATTTACTTCCATGTTAGCAATGCCAAAGAAAGCCATTTAGGTTTCCCCTCCCATTTACAGTTCAAGAGATGGACACTTCCATGTTTACATTTCAAGGATAATCACTTACCATTCAAGAATCCAGGTGTTTTTCTGTTTTGTTTTGTATTGTTTTTTTAATTACCCATTTTTCTCTGGCTGCCTTGATTCCCCTTCAAATTCTACTTCTGTCCTATCAGAGCAAACACACTTAGAGCTCTTCAGTTGTTTTAAATAAACTGTGGTGTGTGCTTTCATGTGTTTGAAGGGTTCGTTCCGGTGAATCCCAGCTGCCCATCCATCCACAAACTGATCAGTCTTTTTTAGCTTCTTGAATTTCCTTTCCCTTTATTTTTGAACATGGACAGCTGTCGTGTTGGTTTTAGCAGTTCTTTCAAAGTCTGACATGCAAGCTGAAGAAATCTTAAGAACCTAGAAAGAACATAGCAAGATGCCCAGTGTGGAGGCCACAGTAAGAGTTCATTTCCAACAACTGATTAGACAAACAAAACTTGCTGTGTTGTAATAGCGGGATAGCTAACGTCGGCCAGCTCACCATCCCATTGGTATTAGTGACTCACAGGATTTGTTACTACTCAGGCCATTAACATGTTCAAGGGGCTCTGGCCACCAATGAAGGAAAGTGCTCATCTCCTTTTTCTTCTTTCCTGGCTATTAATACAGCTCAGTTAAGTACTGCATCGGTGAAAGAGCATTAGACCACCCAGATTAAAGTGAAACCTTATCAAGTATTTGCAGGAGAATCTCAAATTTCTAGAGGTATGCAGACCACAGGGAAGGCAATGATATGAAACCGTACAATTAAAATAAGATTTTGAGCTCTGGGCTTCTTTAGACATGAGAGAGCCTTTTTGGAGCAGCTTCACTTAGAAACAGGATCATCAGAGAGTCTCTTGCTATAGAAAACTAGTACCTCAAGAGGCCTGAGCAACCATTTTTATTCCAGTAGATTTTATCTGGATTATGATTTTTTTTTTGAGAATCTCATAAAAGCTATAAAGCTGAAGCCCAAAAATATGTATAGGTGCAAACACCAATAACATTTGGTCTGGGATTTCAGGGGTTCGTGGGTATCATCAAACCCATTAGTGGATCCCCTGGGGGAATCTAGATGATCCAGACTAAGAACCCCTAATCTGGTCTAAAACCAAAGGAGGCAACTGAAACCCAAGAGGATTAGTGACCCGTCCTGGATTCTTCAGCGTTGTCATTTGTTGTTGTGGTTCTCCTCCTTTCCCTTTCTTTGTGTTGCTTGTATATACATTTTTTCTTCACTAAACTGATATGGGTGCAGAAAAGGTGTTCTTTTATTCTATGTCTCTTCTCAAATGATGGGTGATAGGACTTCTGCTCACTGTCTCTCTCTGCTTCATTTAATTGATGTGGCACCAAAACTCCATCAAAGGGCCAATATAACAGCTCTGCTTTGCTACAAAGGAAGTTAGCTGTGGTGTTAGAAATTACCAATATTCTGCAGATGTCAAGAAAAATCGCAAAAGGTCCTGATGTCAAGAAAAACCGCAGAAGGTCCTGGGGGTTGTGTGTGGCAAAGGTCAAGCCATGCTCTGCTCTGTTGCCTTAATGGGTAGCTAGAATCTAGGAATACTTATGTCAGGTTGACTCTGAAGTGGTTTGGCCTTTGATTTGGAAACTTCTGGCACACCTAACCCCTTATTACTGTAACACCCTTTTATAAACATTTAATGTTGGGAAATGACCCATTTTGATCAAAAAGCTTCCTTGTCCTTCTCTTGCCCAGTAACGAGTAGCAATATAAATAGCACTTTAGCAATCCCCTGATGTTATTAATGCCAGACAACCCAGGAAATAAACAGTATATGTGAGCATTCTAAATGCTGCTCAAGTTCTTTTAGAAGTTCTAAAAGTTCTTACTGTGGCCTCCACACTGGGCTCAGGGAAGAAACTTGGAGAATTGCACATTTTACTCCTCATGCTCTTTAAGAAACTAAGAATGGCAGTAATTGTAATCTTGATCTGTAAAAACAATGTAAAAACAATGCATTTTCTAAGTGATTATCTTATAAATCGCATCAGACTCTTTAGAGCCAGCTGAGACATAGCCATCCGGCTCTCTTCCCCAGCAAGCTTTGTTTCACTCATGGCTTTCTTTTTCTATTCTTTTCTTTTCTGTTTTTTTTTTTTTTTTGTCATTTCATTATGGACCCTCTGAAAGATCCTCGTACAAAAGTGAACAGCATGTTCTTTATGTCTTGGTAAAATGCTCTTAAGTAAATAATGGTTGTTCTGACTTCTATCCTTTTTAGTCCTAACTTGATGTTTGAAGAACAAAAGTGGAGGTTGCATTGAGGTCTCATGAGAATGGGTATAGATGAAAAATGACCAGAAGAAGAGCTTGTAATTTAAGGTGGCATCATGGTTATGCCTTGGCAGGTAAGCACCCAGCTTCAAAGGCTTCTGTTTTAAAACAATAAAAATCAAAAACAATTGCTTAAGGAGGCTGAGTAAATAATTTGCCATTTGTGAGCAGCATCTCCAAAACGATAGGACTGTGAAGACTACCTTCCTTGGAAAAGTTTCTAACCATTTAAATCACCATCCTGGTGTTACTACCTCAATCACCTCCGGGAGTCAGCTACACACCTGTGATCTGCTGGTAATTTAGTGAAGGAAGCGGCCCTCCCGTGTTGCTTTTAAGTAGTTCTGGTGTAGTAAGCCATGTGCACCATTTTGGATGTGCAAAGATACGGTGGCAAGCTAAAGTTGCAGCTCCGAGCTTAATGCCCAGCCGACAAAGCCAATAGCAGGAATTGTGCAGTACAC
Source organism: Mustela putorius furo (assembly GCF_011764305.1). NCBI lineage: Eukaryota > Metazoa > Chordata > Mammalia > Carnivora > Mustelidae > Mustela > Mustela putorius. Next base: position 5,516,931 of record NW_025422021.1, read on the forward strand.
CTCAGTATGGTGTACTTAAAGACGCAAGGCTAGGCATGCAGACAATAGATGCCAGTAGTACTTGGAAGGCAATTCAGCAGTTCAACTTAAAAATGAGAGTAAATGATGCATGTTTGGAAGAGCAAGAAATGGTAGCTGTCTTGTTTAAACTAAATGTTTAAGCCACGACATGGCCATTGGAATAATAATCTCTTGGAAAGCAATATTTAAATGTATCCATCATCATTTAGGTTTTAGACACACAGTTAAATATTATTGATCATTTGCAATTGTGTGCATCCATGTGTACATATATTAAACTGAAAAGTAACAGTAGCATGGAAAGTATAGAAGATGAAGTATAAAAATAGTACTTGAGTTTCTAATTACCAGTTTTTAATTAAGAAAGCCACAAGCAAATTATAAACATCCAGTTTATAGCATTGCAATCTTAGAGGCTTACTCTCATGAATATGGTAATTTTTAATTTTATGCCCTCTTGAGATGTCTTGTTAAAAACATTTTATTGGTGATCCTAAAATTCAGTAAATTTGAAGCCCTTGGCACCTTGTAGATTGTTAAAGTTCCTCCAAAAAATGTCAGCAATAAATATTTGGCAAATATAAAGAATATGCACATTTTCCCAAGTGGGTGGTTGGGCTTTTTTTTTTTTTTTTTTGTAGTTCTTATAGTCAAGTGATGACACTGCAGTTCAGAATGTGAAGGCTTATTGATATTTTCTTCCAGCAACTTACTGGGTTGCTGGGAACATACTGCTCCCCCAGAGCTATTTTTATGTGGGCACCTGGAAGTGGTGGCTTACTTGCTCCAGCTTGCAGAGCTGTTTTGGACAATCAGGTGTACATATGAGCAAGTGGTCTTTATTTAGAGCAATTAAAATTCTCACATTCTCCTCTCTTGACATGCAATTACTAGGGCTCTGCTGTTCCCACTAATTGCTCTTGCTGGGGACATTGGTGAGAAGCCAATGATTTTGATGGGTAGCGGATTATCATTTTTACTTTGCTACCTGAGAAAAAAATCATTTGCAAAATCCCATGTGTAATTAGCAAGACTCATGATTAATTGTCCTGCAAAATTAGCTTCACTGTTGCTTTTATTTTACTGCTTCAAATATTAATTAATGTTAACTCCTTTCCTTCAGTTCCAGCTTTTGAATATTCAACATGGCTTTGAAACATTATCAAGGTTTCTACTTGCATTAGCATGCTAGAGCTTTGATTTCAGGAATAAGTATTCTGATTTAAAAGATCACACTTGGGTCATAAATAATTTTTATAGGAGGACAAACAAAGCATCAGAGCACCATGGGAAGGCATTCATGCACTAACTGAAAGTAAATTGTTTCAATAATGATTCATTCCCTCGTGCTTTTGGGGGGAAACATCAGCAGATATGCAAACCACTGCATTGTGTGGGGGGAAAACCATTCCCCAATGACAAGCAAGCTACACTGGCATTTTTCTACCTGTAAATATGTGGTGGATGAAGCTCATGGTCTTGGGAAGGAAGCCTAGCCTCTCCAGTTTAAAGGAACCATAGACGTTATCCTATCCAAAGATACCCAGTCCTTGGCTGGGGTTGGGAGGGCACAAAAATAGCTGCAATTTTTGTGAAAATTACAGATTCCTTAGGTCCCATTTCAGACCTAATGAATCCGACCACATGGCATTGAGCCGGGCTGTGTGTGTTTTTTCAAAATTCTCCAGGACATCTTGGTGAATGTCTAGATTTGGATACCACTGATTTAGCTGAACCACCTAGATGTCTGAATTCCCTCGGTAACATCTGGGCCAAGTGATGCTTGAATACTGCCAGTGTTGGGGAACTCACTGTGTTACTTTTGAAAATAGTTTTGTTCTGTGTCGATTCCTTCTGTTCTGTTGTTAACTGTAGTTTTTGATTTTGTAGGGTGAGATTCCAAATGCCTCTTGCCTGTGTGCCTGGGCAGTTCTCTGTGAAATACTTGGAATTAGACTGATGGGATCTGTCACCCTGACATCGTCAAGGTTACACATTACATCTAGATTTTGGGGAAAGAAACCAATGCTTCCCCTTTCCTGGTCAAAAACTCTGGGCTGTCTGGTGCAGAGAGGGCACTGTGTCCAAAGGGCCCTAGCATTTGACTGCCAAGATCGATATGAGTCCAGCTGCCCCTCTACCTCCTGCCTGCTCCATCTGTCCAGTCCCCCAGCCCTGGAGCACCAGCTCTTGCAGATCTTGGGCGAACAGATCTTGGGTGGCAGGTTCTGCCTGGCGTCTCTGAAACCTTTTATTAAGCAGGAGCCTGCAGGTGCTAGCGGGGAAGATCTCCCATTTCTCCTCACACTGAGCACATTTTTTCCCAGACACGGGAATCAAGGGAGGGCACTTGCAATGGGCAGCAGAAAAGGGGGAGGCTTGGGGTTGAGGATGGCCTGTTCAGACTGTCATCCTCAGAGAGCTTCCTGAAATATACCCAGACAGCTCAGAAGGGATCCCGTGGAAGCTGGTACTCCCAGCTGCTGTGTGACCTTGTGGAAGTCACTTAACCTCTCAATACTTAGTTTCCTCATCACAAATGGAAGTAGTAACAGCACCCCTCTCTCAGAGGGTTCCAATGAGACTTTTGCTTATTAAAATTAGGGGTGCTTGGAACAGTACCTGGTACATAGTGAAGCTTAAATAACTGATTGCTAAACAAATAACACTGACCGTTGCTGCATGCATTCACAGGTAAAAATACACTTTTAAATCCCCAGGTACTACCTCCTGATACATTTTAGAAATGTAACTCATGAAGATAAGGTCACTGGATGCAGGATCTAACAAAATCCAGTCTTTGCTCATAGTCTAAGACGGCAGAAGTTCCCATTTAAATTTATTTTTGTGACCTGGAAAACTTTCAAAGATACAGATAGAGATCAGATCTGGGCCTGGAATTCTAGGCATTCCTTTTTAGCCAGAGTGGTTGAGGAGTCCTCTTTGCCCCCTTTAAAGTTGGCCTCACCAAGGCCAACTTTGGAAGGGAAGGTGGACTCTGTATGGATGGTGCGAGAATCACTGCAGTCACCATGAATACAGATTTTGTTCCCATTTTCCCGCCCCTCACCCCGCTTCACCGTGATTCACTGTCCCTTGACTTAGAAGCCAAACGAGTGCTAGACCCTGTCAGAATTGCTCATGGCTTGTTCCCAGCATGTGGCACAGAAGAGTCAGGACAGGTTTGTTGAATGGCCAAGTGTAAGTGAAGGTGAGTCCGAGGATGGCCCTGACCTCGCAATGACCACGGGCAGCCGACCAGGGCAGGGGCTCAGGCTAGACCGCTGACGCAGTTGCACATCCAAACGGCAGAAGACAACCTGACAAATTTTCTGCTGTGGGAACTTTCTCATCGGGAGTTTTCCACTTCCACAGGGGACGGGGTGATTTTTTTTCTGATTCTCATTAGCTCATGTTCCCAAGAAGTGATGAGGAAGTATGTAGTAGCCTCATTCAGAAGGAATCCAGGGTTGCTGAGCAGTGATGTCTCTACAGAATTGCCCTGGGGAAATAGACCCGGCCCAGGTCATGGGTGGCGGATGCCCGTGCAGGTGAGATCTGCAGGGGCATCCCCTCGTGGGGAATGGGCTCGTGGCCGCACAGCTGCTTCGACTGCTTATCGACATGGCCCCCTTCCCGTCTGGTTTTCCACTGGGTCTCCGGGTGCGTCCTCCGGGTACTCGCTCCTCGCACCAGGCTGGCTTCCTGGTGTCACCTCCAGTCCTAGAAGACAGGACTGAGGTTGACATGGAATCCACAGAGTCTTTTTTCATTTAAAAGCAGAGTGAGAAAATGTCTTCTTTAGTCATCTCTGGTCGATCTTACTTTTTTTTTTATTTTAAAGATTTTATTTATTTATTTGACAGAGAGAGAGATCACAAGTATGCAGAGAGGCAGGCAGAGAGAGAGGAAGGGAAGCAGGCTCCCTGCTGAGCAGAGAGCCAGATGTGGGCCTCGATCCCAGGACCCTGAGATCATGAACTGAGCCGAAGACAGAGGCTTTAACCAACTGAGCCACCCAGGCGCCCTCGATCTCACATTTAAAACACACAGCTTAACATTATTTATTTCTGTATTATTGATAAAGCCCATGGAGCCACTCACTGTTGGTAGATGTTTAAATGCCGGACTGTGGAAGACAGGGTTCGAGAAAAGTGTGGTGATTCCCATTTCTGCCTCATTACCTTTGTAGATGAATCGAATATGCCATCGTGTGACTGGATTTTTATTGCAGATGATACAGTGGGAAAGAGGAGAGGGAGTATCTCTTAATGATTTTGATACCACTGACTTCTAACTCTGAGGACAGCAGTTTAAAAGAAAAAGAAAAAAACTTGGAGAATGAGTCCAAAGCTTCTTTTGGCCCTTCTGTAGATTTTTATTCCTTCTGAAGCCAACTTGGACCTTAGAAATATTTATTATTGGTATTTCTAATGAAGAACAACCCTTTATAGAAGCCAGTCGCCCACAGTAACTTCAGCGGTATGGGAGAAGCATCCGCCTCTTCCCTAGGCGCTGACATGGGGTCAAGGTTACCCCTGGTTGGGAATATCTGGCATATGACATATTTGCAGGTAGGCTGTTTCGTTTTAAAATGGCTTTGACATCATATTTACTGCTAGGTTAAAGTACCATAGACCAGTTGTTAATATGAGAAATACGACTGGAGACTGCTCTAACATCACACTAACGGGAAGTTAAGACCTGCAGGAACACTACATAAATAGTGTTCCTCCTGTATTATGTTAATTCTTAGAATAACCTCGCAGCAACATTTCATTGTGACATTTGCATCTCTATCCCCTCGTGAAGTCTTAGGTTGCTTCATCAGGCACAGAAATATGTTCTTCTTGCCTGTGGCTGCCAAAGTAAATAGAAATCAATGGAAGGCGGCAAAAGTGCTGAAGTCATTCCAATAAGGGAAGTGTTGTTAATTTAAATTTTGCACTTGACATTGGTAAGGACTAATAGCAGAAAATAATGTCCTATGCTGACTTCTAAAGTCATTTTGGTCATCACTTATCCCATGTTTCTTTGTTGTTGCAAAAACAGTGTTGTAAATAAGAAACCCTTCTAATTGTGATCTATCATGAAAATAAGGGGAAAAAACAGAAGTTTTATACATCTGAGTGATAGTAAGTCCTTGGAACACTTAGACACAAAAGGGATCTTGTGATCTTGCCTGTGGACTGAGTGACCTCTGCGTGCGAGGACACGTATGCATGTGTACATGTTTCAGAAACTTCAAAAAGCACCTCCCGCTGCTTTCAAAAACCAGGCAAATATGTTTGAGGCCTGGTGGTAATTTAAACTAGGAAGATATACACAGAGCTGAAGGTGGCTACACAGGAAATTAGAAAAGTCTTGACTCCTCTGAGCAAAATGAATGTGCCATTGTATCACTGAATAATTGGTGGGGTGGGTCTGTGATGTTGATGCTAAGCAGGTGTCTATAAATCAGAATAAATGTTTGTAATTAATTGTTATTGGTATTAATAAGAAAAGGTTTTAAATAAGCTAACTTGCTTTTCCCTCAGTGAAATCTCTGGGAGTTTAAGGCTTGTCATTTCAATCCTAAGTGGGTCAAAAGTCTGAAGTATTCTTGAAGTTTTCACGCTAGACCAGTAGAATACTGTAACCTGGCATTGGTGATCTTCTCTTCTTCTTCAGTGGAACTCCTGACTTTAAACACAAAGCAGATTCCCGCTCTGAGTTGTAGGATCCCACATGCGGTTGGAACGCCTACTTCAAACGTGTATGAAAGGAAACACCCAGTTTGTTAATTCTTGGGGTGGAAGTTTTAGATTGAGTTGTTCTGTCATGTCTGCCTGCTCCGCTGTGGATCCATCTGACTTTACACCTGACTCAAAGATCAACCTTGTTAGGTGAACCCAGAACATCTGCTCTCTCTCCATCTTTTTCCTTTCAAAGCCATCTGTTAAAGAGTAACAGAACCCTCTAGATTCATTTCTCAGACTTGTGGGAAAAGCTGGGGCAGAGACTTTGTGTCCCACCACACCTCCACAAGCCTGATGGTGAGGAATGTTCTTATTTAATCCATATACTTTTCTATGAAAGAACAGCCCTAGAAGAAAAGACAGGCACTGCATTTGCCAAACGGCTGGGAAAAGAGGCCACAGCACAGAAATAGTCATTCCTAGCATTTAAAAATCTGCTATGTGTTCTTTCTCAGACTGCAGCCTGGAGCAAGGAGACGGGGGGAAGGAGGAGGCTGGAATCATGTTGAGGATGAAATCAAGATATGGAATCCATAGTGGGATTGTGGCATTGGTTGACATAAAAGAGAATGCTAAGGCTAATGGCCACAGATGAAATTCAGAGGCCTAGCAAATGCAAGGAGGCATTTATTCCAAACTCAGCAAAAGAGTAGTAGCATATTTTGGAGACTAGGGTAGCAGTCAGGGAATGTTTTCCAGTTAATCTGCATCTAGGATTGTGGCATGGGCAGGATGGGTTGAAAGGAAGCAGATTGTCTGCTCTATTTCTATCGTACCCTGTTTTTTTGTGCTCCTCCGCATGTCACCATCATCAGTAAGCTGGAGGAAATCTGGTCTGTGGTTACATAAACTATACGACCATTAGATGGGTGTTCGACGAGCTAACAGGATCCAGCCCGAGTGGTTGCCCAAGACTGTGTCAGCATGACCCAGAAGGCTGAGGAAAGCGAGGTTTATGAGTATTAGGCAGAGTCCACTCTTGTTTAAATGTTTGAAGAATTATCTTAATGATGGAAAAGAGAGATAGGAGGGGAAACTCATTAAACTTGCCTAATATGAGATGTAGCTGGGTTGGCTCTATGCAAGCATGGCAGAACATTTTAGAGGTCATAATACACTTTTTTTTTTTTTTAATGATCTAGCAGCATAGCACTAAAACCATGCATTCTGTTAACTTTTTAAAAATACTTGTATTGTGAAAGACAGTAAGGTACAAGCTAGTAGCTTTGTCAGCAGTGCTCATTGCTTTTGAAGAGCATGCCCATGGGTTTTATGGGACACAAAGGGCATGGAGAGAGGCTCTGAGGATCTGTTTTTCCACTCCTGACCTGAACTCACTGAGACTATGTTAGAAGCTTCCTTCCTCTGATGGCCCAGTTAGGCACTGAGCCTGGGCCGAGGTGAAGGTCTACCAGATGGCTCGGTTCTGTTCTGGAGATTTTGCCTTTCTGGAAACATCTGAAAGAGTGAAATGCCACATCTCCAATTTCTAGCAACATACTCATCTGCCATCCTTTGGCCTGGAAGCTTAAGCACAAAGACCACTTGTAGCCAGACTTCAGAGTGATCTGTCTCTAAGGAATACCTTTCATATTGTACTCTTCAGTTTTGCAATTCTTCTTAAGCTACTGTAAATTCTCAGCATAAATCTGCAGAAAGACTTCACCCTGCACGTCAAATCCTTACGAGGCTCCGTTTTCCCTCTCAGTTTAGTCTCCTTTCTAAAAGCCAAAGGCAGACAGAGGCAAACCAAGAAATCCAGACACTGCACCAATGGGTTAAATCCTATGTCAAAGGTACAACTATAACATATTACAAGCTTTTATCACATAATACCTCACTCAGAGAAAAAATATTTGGGGCGGCTTTTCTAATTCATCTTGCGGGTGTTAAATGAGCACATCTCTGGTGTTCCTGTCTTTCTGCTTCAATTAAAGCAATCACGCCTGTTCTTTTAGGAAACTATTAAGGGTTGATTACCTCTTTGTTTCATTGCTGGTGTTCAATTTCTCCTCTTGGTCTCTCCTTTCCAATACATCTATCTATCTATCTATCTATCTATCTTCTTTCCTTCCTTCCTCTCTCTCTCTTTCCTTCCTTCCTTCTTTTTAATTCTTTATCTGGCTCTGCATCTCAGCACAAAATATGGTTTAGGTTATTGTTTGATAAGATGGCTGCTGGTAAGATATAACTTGTTTAGTAAATACCAACAAGTGTTTTTGTTTGTTTCCTGTGTATTTGATACATTGGGCGGGTGGGGGTGGACAAAGGAAGTACGAGATGGGTTGTGTTCCCCGTGGGGAGAGGAGATATCAATACTCATAACATCTAGAAAACAATTCTCTGTCAGTATAAAGCCAAATGTTTGATTTCTATATGGCTAGGTAATCAGGAAGTTTAAAGCAAGCAAACAAACAAAAAAACAAACAAAAAAACCCAGTCCGTTTAGTTAAGACAGTCTTTCTGGAGGGAAGTATAACACATTTTCTAGCACAAGAAAAGGGAAAGCATTTGAGATTGAGAGAATGGCCTGAGCACATAAGAAGAAGGACCAAGAAACATGGATAGGGTACAGATGGGGCTCATCTGACCAAAGGGGAGGAACTTCTTTGCTGGGAAAGTCAGATGTGGATGCTACTTATGGAAACCTTCCATTACAGGGCTGAGGGGCACAGATTTGAGGCAGTGGTACTGGAGGTTCTTAATATAGACAGAAATGCATGGAAGGAAGAATATGTGGATTTATCTAGCAATAGTGTGCAAGACTCCCTGGAAAAGAAGATAGCAAGGGAACAGAATCGTAGGTATTGGGCCAGATGTCCATTAACATTCCTTCTGATCCACTTCAGAGAAAATAATTACATGATTTTGTGCAAAAAAAGAGAGACAGACAGACAGACTTAATTGAAAATATCTAAGAAGAGGTGACATCTAAGTTGGTTTCATGGAGATGGTTGGAAGAAACATTTCACACAGCAAGAACAGCGTAAATAAAGGCATAGAAGGATTGGAAAGTATGGGGCCATATGGAGAATAGCTAGAAGTTCAGTTTGTTTGGGGGTGTGGGTGCAAAAAGGAACCATATGTTAATGTCGGGAGGAGTCTGGATGTTGGAGCCAAGTTGTAATTAATCAGATATAATTTCATCCACTTGCCCTCCTCATCTCCATGATGGGAGCTCTCTTTCCAATGTTTATTTTATGTCTAGTCTATTTTGAACGTGGAGGCTCGCTCAGAGGAAACTCACCTTCTCCCAAGAGAACCATGCCATTGGAGAACAATTCTAATAACTAGAAAACTCATTTTCATGTTGATATGAAACTAGTCTTTCAATATCTTGCTTCTGTGGGTCTCCCTTCTGTTCTTTGAGGCTTACAGGAGAAACCTGAGTGCCAGGTGCCAGGCTAAGGAGTTCGAGCTTAAATCTGTGAGCAGTGTATTCTGGAGCAGAGAGTAATTCCTTAGTTTCACTGAAGCACTAGAAGCCCCTAAAGTTTTTTGAGTAGGAGAAGGTTGGGATTATTTCTGTCTTGAGGAAATCACAACAACGGTGCAGGAAAGAGAGCCAAGCTGGGAAGAACATTTGGAGACAAAAAGGAAGACAGTGTAAAGGGAGAGCTGGTAAGATCTCTAAAGCAAATGCCTAACTCAGGTATTGAGCAAACCAGGGGATTGTCTTTGGGATTCAGTTTCTCATCTAAAAAAAAATGAGGAGGGTTGAACATGTTACTTCAAGGGATACTTCCAATCCTACTCTCTTGTGATTCTGAGCTTTTGGAATTTAAAGAGGTATTTACAAGTGTAGGAAGAGTTTGTGTGATTGTAGGTAAAAACAGACAGGGCCCAGAAGGGGAATGGAAAAGTGTTGAATCTAAGAAAGTTCCAGAGAAGACTCAGAAGGCCAAGATGACCACTTGGCTGCTAGGCCAAAGGGAAAACAAGAATTAACTATAATTCAACTCCTGGGTTATGGGGCAGGGTGTTTCTAAGAGAGGGAGAAGAAGAGAAAGTCAAACCATGGAGGATATTCTAAACATGAAACAGGGGCACCTGGGTGGCTCAGTGGGTTAAACATCTGCCTTCGGCTCAGGTCATGATCTCAGAGTCCTGGGATGGAGCCCCGCATCGGGCTCTCTGCTCAGTGGGGAGCCTGCTTCCTCCTCTCTCTCTGCCTGCCTCTCTGTGATCTCTCTCTGTCAAATAAATAAATAAATAAAATATTTTAAAAATAAATAAATGTGAGAACAGGAGAAGCCAATGAAAGGGAAGGATGGTGGTTGTGGTGGAGATGGGAGGGAGGGGCAGAGATTGGGATGTGTTTTGGGGGTAGAGTTGATGGGATATAGTGATGGATTGGATAGAAGAAGAAGGAATATATTATGCTTAAATCTTGAAGTCACATTAGTTGATGGAAATTAATAGAACAAATTTAGATCTCTATCTCCAACTCAGTTTGACTAAATGATTATCAGTGGAATCCTACTATGTGTGTTCCAGATTCATTCATTTGATAGACATTTGTGGAGCACCTACTTTGCCCATGTACTATGCACAGTGATACTTATAAAATCTGGGGCAAGACAGGCACAGTCCTCTCAGAGGGCTTAGAGTTGCGGGAGGCAGAAAACTATCAAATAATCACCCTGTGATTGCATGACTGTACATCATAAGAAGTGTCAAGAGAGAAAGGGTAAGTACATAGTAGTTTTGAACTTAAGAATGGATGGATCTAATCCAGCTTGAATAACCAGTAGGGCTTCCCTGGGAAGATGACATTTGAGCTAACTGAGAGATGATGGCAAAGAGAACATCACACCCAAAGTCCTGTGGAAGGAAGAAACGTTATGATTCAAGAACAGAAAGAAAGTCATTGTGGCTGGAGCCCAGAGAATAAGCAGGAGAGTGGTGATGGGTGGTCAGCCAATGGTCAGATCAAAGGCCTCATAGACTTTTGTACAGATTTTGGTCTTTGTTCCAAGGGTGATGAGAAGAAAGTGACATTGATTAGGTTTTTCAAAAACCTCCTTGGCCACAGAGTTGAGAATAGCTTCAAAGAGGATCTTCACATTTAGAGTTTCTAGGTGAATGCTTCAGTTGGCTAAAGCCTGAGTCACATGAGCTGCCTTGGGGTGGGGGTGGAGAACAGAACAAAACTGGGGTTCCATTAAAAGGCAAGGAGAGGAAAGTGCACATAGAAGTGTGATGGATTATGGCCTCTTTCCATGTCAGCCCATCTGGAAAGACTACATTTTTCCCAATGGCTATATAACATTCACCTGCATTGCTAGGTCATTCTTTAATACCACCTCCCTAAGAGTGGACATTTAGGTTGCTCCAATTTTTTCCTATTATACTAAAAATTGGAACATTCTCGAACATTTATCTTAGTTCTTATGAGATGCACAGAAATAAAAATTCCCAGTCAGAGTGTACAAACATTTTAAATTTGAGGGTAAATTTTCCTGAAAAATGCAAGTAGTATTTCAAGGTATGATCATGAGTTAGCATATAATACCAGGGTTAGGAAGTCAGGAGTTAACGGTAGACAGTGAGGCGCTGGTACGGTGATGCAGGGAGTTCCTCATGATGAGTTCCTGATCTCCCATGATGGGCTCTATCAGTGTTTGCATCAAAGCCATTAATCCCCAGAGGGACAGCAATAGTCTTTTGGCCAACACATCTTGAATAGTAAATCCCTGAACTTCTGGTGCAGAGATAACCAGGAGGAGTAGGTGCCTTCTGAGAAACTGGCTGCAACCCCAGGCATGTTCTCCTTAATCCCTCCATCCTTCTTGACCTGCTCTTCTGTTTGATTTCCACAACAGCACACTCCACTGTTTCTCCTCTTCCTTCATGGCTCATTGTGTGAGCTTCAGTTTTTTCTTTACCTTGAATATTGATGCTTCTCAGATTTGAATCTGGTCCTTCTTCTTGTGCATCTTCAAACCCTCTCCTTAGACAATCTCATTTCTTCCTATGTTCAGTATCTTTAAATGCTAGCAATTCCCCAATTTTTATTTCCTCTGAGTTTCAAAATCATATATGTGCTGATCTAACTTTCCAAATGGAATACTTAATTTTTATTTCCAGTTTATGCCCGCCCTCATCCAGTCTTTCCCGTATGGGCGTATGGATAAAGGTCACTTCCATTCAACCAACTATTCAAAGGAAGAACCTTAAAGTTATTTTGGATTCTGTCCTTTTCCTCCCCTCTCAATACAGTCTGCTAACAAGCCTTGCTGAATCCACGTCCACATCGAATCAGTCCACTTTTCTTCTTTTTACTTTCCTACCTTAGTCCACCATCTCTTCTCACTTAAACATCTGCATTCTCATCAATTCTTCATGTAGCAGGTAGATTTTTTGCACATGTAAATCAGATTGGTCACTTCCCTCCTTAAGCAGTACTCCAGGCTTTCTGAGGGCTTTAGGACAAAAATGTGAATGAGTTCCCCTTGTCCACAGGGCTCTGCATCACCTGGCTGGGGCCGTTCCCAGCCACCTCTCCCACCCCTGCCCTCTCCGAGGGCTTCACCACCGTTTCCCTTTCAGCAATCTGACCATGCCAAGTTTCTTCCCATTTCAGGACCCGTTCACCTGCCAGGAATTTCTTCCCCCAGTCTTTGCTTAGCCAGCTCCTTTGCCTCCCTCATGTCTGAACATAAGTGTCTCCTCAGATAAGCATTCCTTGGCCCCCTATGGAACATGGATCTCCTGTATTTGGCCTCTAGCTCAGACTTTTGTTTCCTTCATACCGGTCATTACAGCTTGCCATTTAATTTTGACTCATTGTTTGCCTTTTCTGCTCTAGAATAAAAATACTGTGGAAGATGGCACATGGATGTCTTGTCCACTATGGATTTCTCAGTATTCATAGGAGGAGTATTTGTTGGATAATTGAAAGAATCCAAGTCATTGTTCTTATTCCAAAACAAAAGTCTCATTTCTCTATGGCAATGAATCACTTGCTCTTTGCTATATATCATGTATAGAATATGACAGTTGATTTTCCTACTTTTACTCTTCTCTTTAAGTCTCCAAAGAGAGAGCATCCTCTTTCCCCACCTTGGCTGTGAATTACCCATTATCTTTTGGGCTTCACCAAATCAGAGGCTAGAAAATTCAACCAGATCTTTTCCCTTACACAACATAGAAAAACTACATTTCAAATGCTTTGTTGTGCCCTGAATTCATTTTTATTGAGTGTATTTTCTTTGACTCTGGCTCTATCTATGCTTTACCATGAACACATTATTGACTTAGCTTGAGGGAGATGTACAAAAGTCTTCAAAGCCTAGCAGAAAAGAAAGCAGAGTTAGCATTTGTGGAGTGATGTTCCCATGGAAGCAGAATGGAAGTTGGCCCTTTACCAGCCTTGAGGAAATGAGACAGTCCTATTTCTGGAGCTCTACATGTTCTTTCCCTGTAGCAAGAACAGTCCTTTCTCACTTGATTGCTGATGAGTACATTCACTGCTGCCATCCCTCCCACCATTTCAAGACTGGTCAAGCAGTAGGTGTCTGATGAATTAATCATGAGCTGTCAGCTATTGGCTCTTTGAGGCATTGAAATCTACTAAATTGAGTAGTTGGCAGGACAGCAAATAACAAGGGTTCTGTGACTTGTGGCTTGACCTCGTCCCACTTCTGGGGTCTCTTTTTCTTAACCTGTAAACCAAAGGTTTGTATGTTTACCCTGGACTCATGGACTTTCTCTCTCTTTTTCTCTCTGCCCACACACATGGATAGGGATGCGAGAAGAGAGGCAAAATCCATCGTGATCTCAAAGACGTTTTGAAAGTACTGTGCTTATAAAAGAACTGTATGAAACCTTTCCAAACACAATAAATCTAGATTTTAAATTTTATCTTTTGGCACAACGTGCACTCCCACCTCAGTTTCAACAGGCTGTAAAATGTCATTTTCCTCCAAAACCAAAGTTCCATTGTTAGAAGTATGAGGGCTTTGATTAGCCTGATGTCATTGCATATTAAAACATTTGAAAAAAAATTTTTTCTTAACAATGGCCTGGCATATTACAAACTATTGTCATTAAAATAGTCTGATATTGGAGTAGGTCAGATAAGTAGATTAAACAGGACAGCCTGAAAATGGAGCCATACATATGCTAAAATTTAGTTTGTGGCAGAGATTACATTGGTAATCAATGAAGGAGTAGATGGAGCCATCTCATGGGAGAAAATAAGATGAGAGTCTAGTTTTATTCCATGCACAAATATAAATTCCAAATGGATTAAGTGCCCAAGGTATAAATCACATAACTCTAAACCCACGTGAAAAAAAACCTACCCTTGAAGTAAGAGAGGTTTTCTTTAACAGGATACCAAAAAAACCCATACACTATAGCGAAAAAGGTACTGAAATTTGACTATAGCAAAATTTAACTCTTTGATTTGGCAACAGACAAACAAAACTCATTATAAACAGAATTTAAATACAATTGAACAGAACAAATGACACTTTTAAGAAAAGTTTTTATTTAAATTCCAGTCAACTAACATATAGTGTTAAATGAGTTTCAGGTGTACAGCATAGTGATTCAACACTTCCATACAACACCGGGTGCTCATCATAGCAATTGCCCTCCTCACTCCCCATCACCTCTTTGACCCATCCCCCACCCACTTCTCCTCTGCTAGTCATCAGTTTGTTCTCCGTAGTTTATTTCTTGGTCTCTCTCTCTTTTTCCCTTTTTCTCGTTTGTTTTATTTCTTAAGTTCCACATATGAGTGAAATCATTTGGTGTTTGTCTTTCTCTGACTGACTTATCTCAGCATTATAATCTCTAGCTCCATTCATGTCGTGGCATAAGGCAAGATTTCATTTTTTATGACTGAATAGTATTCCATTCATCTATATTGCTTCTTTATCTGTTCATCGATCAATTGGATGCCTGGGCTGCTTCCATGTCTTGGCCATTGTAAACAATGCTGCTATAAACATAAGGGTGCAGGTATCCCTCTGAATTAGTGTTTTTGTATTCTTTGGGTAAATACTTAGTAGTTGAATGCTGGATCATTGGTTAGTTCTGTTTTTAACTTTTTGAGGAAATTCCATACCATTTTCTACAGTGACTGCACCAGTTGGTATTTCCACCAAGAGTGCAAGAGGGTTCCTTTTTCTCCACATCCTTGCCAGCATCTGTTGTTTCTTGTGTTTTTGATTTTAGGAAAAGCACTTAGTTTTAACTTCGGATGATTTATTGTGTAGTCATTTGTATATGTATGAAATAATATATGTATAAAAAAGTCGCTGAAGTACAACTTTTAACAACAAGAGATTCAAAGTAGCCTAATTGTCATTTGGTAGGAAATTGGTTAAATAAATCCTGATCCATTAATACAAAGGAAGATTCTGCATTAATAAAAAGAAAAGAAGTATAAACAAATAGAGAATGATCTTTAAGTGAAAAAAGCAAGATGCAGAACTAATGTTACTGGAGAGGAACATAGAAACTATTTTTTGCAAATGTATAGAACTTTTGGAAGGAACACTAGCACATTGGTTTTCTCCAAGAAGGCAAACTGAATGGAAGAGAAGAGAATAGATGAGAGAGAGAAAAATTTTCACTATGTACTCATGCATCTTACCCTATGAATATATTACCAATTTAAAAAAGAAGATTTATCTGTGATATATATAATATGCAAAAGACTACTATGCACAGAACATGTAGGATCCTTATAAACTGGTAATGAAAATCAAATAATCTAATAGAAAAATAAGCAAAGGATATGATAAAAGAAAACTGTTATTGACAATAAACCCGTGAAGATAGTTAAGCCTATGAATAGTCATGGAAACGAGAAATAATTATAACCAATACTTAGCCATTATTTTTAAACTGTCAAATTGGGAAAAAAGTTACATGTCCAGTAGTGTCATATATTGGCCAGAATGCAGAGGAAGTGGTCCCATCACCTGATTTACTGATGTAAATCAGTATAGTCACTTTGGGAGTCTATGGCGGCACATAAGTGAAACGATGCATAACATAGTCCCATAGATTCTACTACTGAGTGTATTTCCTTTGAAAACCCTTGAGGTGTGTACAAAGGGACATGTACAGGAATGTTTGTTGCAGCATTCTAGAAAATGGTGAAAAACTGGAGAGAACCTAAATATCTCTCAATAGTGGATTTAAAAATATGATGTATACATCATGAACAGGGGTTAATTAACTAGATCTGCATATTTTAACTCAGATCACCCAAAACCTAATGTTAAATAGGAAGAAAAAACAAATTGCAGAAAATATAAAGAATGACATCATTTATCTAAATACAAAATACATATAGAAGGTAATACTATTTGCTTCCTGCATGTGTAAGTGTATAAGACATATATATTTTTAATAGGCTGGAAAGGTCCACACCAACTCACGAAAGTGGTTTCTCTTGGATGTCTGTGTGTGTGGGGGGGGGGTTGGTGATCTTGTTGAGGTTGAAGGGGACTCAGTTTGGAATCTGAAACATTATTTCAGAAAGTATCAGATGTTAACAGTTATTAACTTTGGTAAGTATGAATGTAAGAGTTTAACTTCATGTATCTTTTTAAAAAGAAAAGATTTCATTTATTTATTTGAGAGAGAAAGAGATCACAAGCAGGAGGTTTGGGAAGAGGGAGAAGGAAACTCCCTGCTGAGCAGGGAGCCTAATGCAGGACTTGAGCCTAGGACCCTGGGATCATGACCTGAGCTGAAGGCAGACACTTAACTGACTGACCCACCTTTTTGCGTCTTTTAAATTTCTCAAAAAGAAAAAAAAAAAAAAAAGGTAGGGTGAGTACAGACTTTGTCAGGGGAAAAGAATACTATAGTTTACCTTTGAGCTTAGGAGAACCCAAGCAATACACCTTTCCCTTTATGAGAGAAAGAAATCCAGAGTGAATGCTTGGTTTCTTCTGGAAGAAACTTTTGCTGATGATGGCTTCTTTCCTTCCAACTTTTCACCCAGCTCTACACCAGAGACAACACCAAGAGCACTCCTAGGAAGGGCAGCTACTTCTAATTCTGGAAGGTTGGTTAAGGGCCAGTCTGCCCAAGTGAGATTGTATTTGAGAATAAGTTTCCATGAACATGGTTTATAGGTTTTAAATTCTACATTGTGTGTACATTATTACTATTATATATTATTAGAAAGCCTGCTGTACATGGGATATAGAAATAATAGAAAGTGGCTTAAGATGTGGAACCCCAATTCTAAAGATTATATGCATTTCAAATGACATTCTGAAGGACCGAACAATCCTCCCAAATTTCTCCAAAAGAAAGAAAAATGCCAAAAACTCTTCAGAAATTTTTCAGAAGAGACAATATTTCACTGTGACCAGTTATCAGTAGGCATATTTGGTAGTCACAGGTCTTCTGCTTTCAAGGGCTCTTTCTGTTGTACCTATGAATGAGACTGACCTTAATCAGCAGGAAAAGGACCCCCTAACTCATGTGATACAATGTGGGTTGGGAGTGGGAGCAACTTGGGTGGTAGGGTACAAGGGCCATTGTCTGGGCCCCATGACAAGAGGTTGAACCCATGTGGACAAGAGGTCCACAGAGTCCTCTTGAGAGAGCAGATTTTGGGGTCCTTGGGCATTAAATAGTATCTTTTTTACATTTTGATAGAATAGTAGTAACTTATTGCACCAGTTGACTGCCTCTGAACTCTGTGGTCATTCCTTCTGTGACAGTGGTAGAACTACACATCCATTCAGAACTTTAGAAAGGAGACTTGCTTGTTTTGACACCATTGTTTCTGTGAAAGAGAAAGGAACCAGGTTGGAAGGGATAGTCATGAGTTGGCAGAATTAGTTAAGAATAACAACAGCACCAGTGTGCGTCACTTGGGAGAGGTAAAGAAAGCCCTGATGAAATGCTGGAATTCACGGGGGAATATTAGCCCAGCTCTTCCTCCCTTAGCTTGGACAGCATCTGTCTCATTTCTGTGCCTTCTGCGTATTTGAAGGAAGCTTGCCCCCACCTGCCAATCACTTAACTTCCTATGATGCCCCATACTAAAAAAGAAAAAAAAAGTATGTTATTAAACATAGGGATTCCTATTTGTAGAAACAAGTCTTTGCTTTTTACTTAAGCCTTGATTTATTGTCTTTGGTTGTTTTGGGTAAGGGTGATGGCTGATTTTTAACAAGAAGATAAACTTACAGATGGAAATTCTTTCAAGCCATAAATACCACTCACTTGCCTGGTCCAGGGAAGTTCAAATAAAGACCCTGGGATTTAGCAGCTGCTGAATGTTTTCCTTCTTTTCCCATTGGCCAAGAAAAAAGAAGAAGATGTGCCCCGCCGTCAGTGGTATAGGCGCCAGGCCCTGACCCAGGTCTGGATACGTAAACCATTCAGAGCTCCTCTCGTGGAGAAAGGAGGCAGAACATGACAAATTGGTCTATGCCAGTTGACCTCTCAAGGGGAAGCATAACTTTGCACCATGATCTCGGATGGTTTCCTTATCTGTTTTATTTAGTATAAACACTGTCCTTCGTGAGTCCTCCCTGATTCTCCAAGCAGGCTCCAAGGATTAATTCTGGGGCATTGGCTGAATTCACCACCTCTGCTCTGCTCCCCAGTATTGTTTCCATCTTCTTCTTTCTTGGTCTCATGTGGATCTGGAAGATATTAACTCTGAGGGCTGGTGCAGCGTCTTGATCTCCTTTGGGGTCTGCCACTGTAGGGAACACAGCGTGGACTCCTAGGAGGTAAGCAGTACATGCTTGTCAATAGTCTTGTGCTGCATCCACATGAAACACATGGGGGAGCCTGACACAGTACACAGTCAACACACACTGCACTGGCTTCGCCCCAGACCCACTGGACCGGGATGTCTGAGCACGGATCCCCAGCCCTGGAGCATTTGTAAAGCTCTGCAGGTGATTCTCGTGCAGGGAGAAAGTTGAGAGCTACTGGATTAATTAGACTGTTGCTTTAATTGGCTAAATTCTGTTGGCTTCCAAGTTTAGAAGAAAACTAGACGTATTCCTTTGAGAAACAAATATCCCAATGGCTGGGAAGATGCTAGTGCTGTTTTGTAGGGAGAGGAGAACAAGAAGGGCTGGCCAACCTCTGTGGTCCTTGATGAGCCCCTCGGACGCTCTGTGCCTCAGTTTCCTCCTCGGTAAATTAGAAAGATGAATACTCTCTCTTAAGATTGTTGTAAAAATTAAATGACCCGACCTATGTACAACTCTTAGAGAACATTATCTGAAAATCCAGAATGAGGAACAGGGTGATGTGTCTGTGGTTACTGTTGTTCTCCTCTTTGGTTAATGACTCCAGTCTCCTCCTAGACTAAGCTCCCAGGACTGTTTTTGGCTCCAGCCTCCCCTTTGCTCCTTCCATCTCATCTCTTAGCAAGTCTTGGTCCTCGTATCTGCCTCTTCCTTTTCATTCCTACTGCCCCAAATCCAGTCCTCAGGCTCCTTCCTCTCTCTTCTGAATCACAGCTCCCAAATAGCCCCAAGGTCAAGTTGTGATCTTGGTGCTGCCAATCTGAAAACTCAGCCTAGTCCCTCATTGTTACAAAAATCCTAACACAAGCTGTGTGCCTGGAGTGGTTTAGTTAACTCTTCCCAATCCTGCTTTTCCTCACATGTAACTAGAGATCACATTCTACTCAGTAGGGTTGTTGTAAGAATAGAATGAGAAAATTCCTGTGAATAAAGCATTTAGAAATCTATGTGGCACATAACAAGGGCCCCATAAATGCTAGCTACTGCTATTACTATTATTACTTGAAAATTGCCTGCCAGCAGCTCTCTGGCCATCCTAGGTGCTAGCCTTATAGAAGTTCTTGCTGCTCCCAGACCACACTCTGGATCAGGCCTCTTCTCCCACTGTCCTTACCTTAGGAATGCCCATGACCCCTCTCCAAGTGCCTGAATCCTGTCAGTCTTTAAAGGATGTAAATCACTCCATCTTCAGACTTTGTTTAAAAGTCTTTCTTTGAAGAGAGGCTTTCTCAAACTTTAATGGGCATCAGATTCACCTGGAAAGCTTCTTAAAACTCTAATTGCTGGGCCCAACCCTGGAGATCCTAATTCCATAGGTCCAGAGTAGGGTCCAAGAACTCACATTGCTAACAAGTTCCTGGGGGCTACTAGTCTGCTTGGTCTGAGGTCCATGCTTTGAGCAGCACTGTTTTAAGGCCCTGAACACTTTATGACTTCTGTTTCAGTTATTTGAGTACAAATTCCTTCTTCAAGGAGATTAAGTTCTCAGTGAAAGGGCCCAAATCTACCTTCCCTTCTATCCAGAGGAGACCTGGGCTGGGACTTGAAGGGTGGAGAGCACTGCAAATGAGAAACCCACGGCCAGGACCAGACAGTGGTCCTGTGGTAGCAGGAGGAGGGAGGTGAGGGTGACTGGGTGGGTTACTGAAGTATAGTAGGAAAGCAGTCTCGAGAGAGGTGTCAGGCTGGATTTGAGCAGGTATGCAGAAGAACCTTGAAAGGCAGGCAGAGGAGTGTACATTTTGACCTCTGATCTGGGAAACGCAAGGGTGAACTGCCTGGTGTGATGACAGTTCCTTCCCCTTGGTCGTGAACTGTCGCAGAGCTTGGCTGGGCTCTGTATTCCTAGCAATGTGCACATCCTAGGTGCACAAGAGATGTTTGCTCTCCTAGCTCCCAAAGTCTATCATTCTGTGAGTGACTCTTATCCACGAAAACATGGACTGAGGCTCAAGGCAAGTCAAGCGATCCTGCATACCTGGGCTAAACCAGAACCTTGAGGGCCTTGAGACTGGTCCCAACTCCCACAAATTCTGGCCCATTCCTTCTCTGAAAACCATTTGTGGTGGTCTGGAAGTTGCTTGACCAAGGATCCAGAATCATCACTGCCTCTAGAAATTGGATTCTTTTCTCATTTTCTGCATAAGCTTTGTTGAAGGAGATAATCACGAATGAGAAAGGAGGAAGTGGCCTCCCGAAAACAACAGACCTGGGTTCCGTGAGAAGTCCTTGATATTGTTCTGCAGGTTTTCTGCCATGCTTGCCTCACAGGGTACTGATGAGGTTAAATAATTAATGTATGTGATGTACTTTGTAAGCTCTAAAGCACTGCCGGAGTATAATTAATTATGTTTATAATTACAGGTAATGTAATTATAATTGTAATTACTTTGTGGGTGGAAGCAGAATATATATAAATCCCATGCCCGTTCTCTAGTAGGATATCCTTGGTGGATATCCTTGGTGAGATCATCAGTTTGTTGAGCTTGACTCACTTTCTCTAACTTTATTTTCAGCATTGAGACGTATGTAAAACTTTGGCTTGAGTTCAGTTATGTTTTAGAAAATGGGGGAAAAAATTGCATAGACTGAGGATGGGAGACCCAATATCTCAAGACAATATTCCTTGGCACTTAGCTATCAGGGAGATAAATTTAAGGTAACTTTTTATTAATTTGCCTAGATACAACAATGATACTTGCACAGATACTGTAGTTAATCAGACATATACACATATAGTATATATATATATGTGTATATTCCTGCGTTACTCCAAGTACCAGTTCCTTCCAGACATCCACTAAAATCTAATAAAATCTAAGATGGTCATGCATTTGTTTGATCTCTGTATCAAGCAATGCTTACTAAGTCAAAAGTGTAATCTGTTGTACGATTTTATTTGCTTGGCAAAATGAATAAACTTGAAAGAAGCACCAGGTAACAACTTCCTTCCGTTAACATGCTCCATCTTACAAAAGGATGGTGTTTTGGCCCCTGTTTTGCAGCAGTGTCTGTGCACTCCAGGGCTAGGAATTCTCATACCCTGTCAGTGAAACCTGTACTGTTAAGAAATAAGAATAGTAGAGCCATTGTTGGTGTTTTTCCCCATTTGAAAAGTCAGTACAATGGCAAGATATTTAACAGGAAAAATTCTCCTGGTACGTTCCTCCTTGAAATGGCAGGCTTCCACCCGAGAAGCTAGCCATTGCATTTTGGAGTCTCTGACCTTCTGCTCCTGTTCCTATGCACTGTTAATTGTTGTTAATTTCTAACACCTCATTAATTATTTCCATTAAAAGTGTGGAAGAGGGAAATGCCCTTCACTCATGGGTGGTCACACGAATAAACCATTAATAACTACAAAAAACTGTGTTACTTTAAAAGTGAAAAGTGAATTTGAGCCAGGTACATGCAGGTTTCTGGGTTTCTGATGGCCCGGCTGGGACACTTTGAAATCTGGCCACTTGGAGTGTAGGCGTGGTTGAGGAAGAAGGTGAGTCTCCTTTCACTTCCTGGATCACTAGAACATTTGGCCTCTAGAACATGCTGTACTTTCCAGAGAACTTTCCTTACAACTTTTTCTTCCTTTGCAAAAGAAGCCTGGAGGCAGAACAGTTTTCTCCGGTGTGACAGCCCAAGTGGATGACAGTCAGGACTTAGCGTGGCATTCCTGACTCCCACTCCCATCCAGCTGGCCAGACCACTCAGGGTGGCCAGTGCTGGTGCCATCTGACTTCCCCTCCCGCCTCAGGCTTTCATAGAGATGGAGCTGTGGCTGCTTCACTGACATTGGGCTTCCAATCTCTTCCCCCCGCCCCCCAGCCTGGATTGCCATTTAGTGTTGAGATTTTTATTTGGTGCTTGTCTTAAAAGCGTAGGTAAAAGAGTCTTCCCAGAAGCTTATAGGTGTGTTGAGAATTAAATAGTATAGTGGGGAAAAGGCATCAGATGTGCTCTCTAGATGTGACTATCCAGCAGAAAATGTTAAGGTAGAGACAGGAGATTTGGGAGTTGTAGATGAAGACTTATTTTATGTCAGTAGTGACATCCAGACCCCTTGGATTCGATAGCGAAAAGGTAGATTGCGGCAAGGCCCACGTTTTTGAACATAAGAAGTTAGCAGAATTCCTTCCAGTTGCACTCCTTGTTTTCCTAATAAGATAATGGAGATCCAGAGTGAATCAGGAGACCCTTTAGCTATGAAGATGGGAAATATGAGAAATATGACTTCCTGCTGTGATTCTGGTCTTCATCTGGACTGATCTCAAGAACAGGGCAATATCTCTTCTTTCCCTTCTTCTTCCCCTTTCCCTCTCTCCTTCTTGTCTTCCTCCCGTGCTAGTGTACTGGGGAGATCTGAGCAGACAACTTTCTACTTCTGGAATAAACTGAAAACTATACCGGGTGGCTTGAGGTATCAGATAACTTCATGGACAAAAGGCCACGTTGGAAGTCTATAAACATTGGCCTGATTTTCAGAAACCATTTAACCTTTGGGCCCCCATTTCTTCTTATCTGTAAAATGAGGCACTTATATTTTAACTCTGAGGTCTTATTATACCAGTGGGATTCTAAGGTCTAAACTCCCCTGTAATTTTCTTCCTATTGTTTTACCCATTCCTCTTAATTGCTGTACAATAGTCTAATGGTCTGTGGTTGACACCATTCCACATTTTATTTATTCCCTCTTCTATTAATGGGCACTTAGTTTGTTGGGTGCTTCCCCCCCCCCCCCCCGTTGGATGTAATGCTGCAATAAACGTTTTTGTACCAATCTCTTTATATATATGTGTGTGTGAAAATTTCTCCAGATTTTCAAATTTACCGAACGCTGCTGAGTTAGCCTCCAAAGTGGTTATACCAGTTTACCCATCTTCACTCCCTCCACCTCTGTTCCCACAATGGCTGTTGTCCCCTTATCATATCTAAAACCAGCTAGCAGGACATAAGTTCCTTTTCTGGTGGATGTAGGTCCCCAACATCCCTGTTCCCATTTATTCCTCCACTACTCTCCCTCCACCCACCCCAAGGCTCTTTTCTTCTATAAGAGATGAGGGGGCAGCGCCTCCTTATATCCATGTTTGCTCCCAGCTCTTTCACCTCTGCATTAATAATAAGTCTTTCTTCCCCCTAGGGGTTACACTTTGAAATAGGCAAGTCAGGAAGAGAATTCTTCTATTTAATGCCTGCTCATCCCTTCCTTGAGTTACAGAGCAGAGACACGTCCAGCTGCGTGCTTAGGGGAAGAGAGAGGTCAAAAGGAGAAAAAGACATGCTAGAGAAGAAAATCAGGTCATATTCAAAAATTTCATTTTTCAACATAGGCATTGAAAACAAATTGCCTTTATTGAAAATTATAAAATTACATGAAATCTGAACTATCTGAGAAATCTAACACTTAGGGCCATGGTTACTATGACACTCATCATTTCTGCTTGGATTATGGGATAGCATTCCGTTTTTTGTGTCTGGGTCTTATGTTTCCTAGAGGAAAGCAACGATGTATAATTAGACCAGCTAGATCGATGCCCAGGCAGGGAGAAGAAAAGAGGGAACCCAAAAAACATTTTTAAAGGGGAAGAAATTGAAAGAAGGGAAAAGTCAGGAGGAAGAGCTCCTGATTTTGAGAGGTGTAGCCAGGGACACCAGAAGAATGTGTGTTCCTTTGATAAGAAATTGGAGGAGAATGTACCTGGGGATGACAGGTGGAAGTTGATGAATTTGAATTGGGATATAGGGAGTATGAGCATCTCTTGGAGGTGATCATTCCAAGAGATCTTTTCCTTTAAAACTACAGGCAGGACAGAACACCACCTCTGCTGGGTTTCCATGGGATCTGGAAGGATGCCCTCCTCCCATGTGCGCACGTTCCTGCCTACTCCACATTATAGTGACCCCGGCTTCACATGCCACACATCAGCTTTCTGCTTGCTCGGGGCTTTCATTCTCATTACAAGTCCTTCGCAGCTGAACTTTGCTGGAGTGTGTGTGAGCATGCGCCCACACACACAAATAAGATGAGAGACCCCAGATGCACACTTTTCCCCAGAGGGAAAGCTAACTTCCTTCTACATCCTTAGAACTGGTTTCTATTGACTTCAGCTGTGAGCATTTCCAGTGGGGCAGCCACATCACAGTGCTTTGGTGCATCCTGGGGAAAGTGAATGACCCCATGACCAGGTGAATATTCTCCTGGTGGTCCCCAGGTGGTTTTGGTGGCAGAAGGACTCCCAGCTCCACCTTCTTATCCCTGTGATATATTGTTACTCCTTGCCCCATTTGAAGTTTTTAAAAAATAAATTACTCAGCAAATGTTATTTCATTCCCCTACTTTCATCTCCCACTGCACTAAAGGCCACAGATGTCTCCGTGCTGACTGTATTCTCTGCTCAGCCCAGCTGGAAGCAAACAAAACAAGGATATTTCTACCCCGTTTATTCGAAACACTATTTCAAACAGACTTCTCTGAGTCATCAGTGATGTCCTGTTTCTAGGACAAGGAATAATTGCTCTGAGCTCATAGTTGCTCTTTTTAAGGACTCAGGTTTAGAGGTTATGAAGAGCTATTCCAACTCAGTGATTTCCAGTCCCCTCTCACTTTTTGTACCGCTTTTCAATGTGTGATGGAGTGAGTGCCCATTCATAGTTCTAGACTATTCGAGTAATACGCATTTTCAAGATTACAAAATGAAGATTCATTCATTCCTTGACTTATCCATTCAGCCAACATTTCTTGAGTACCTTGGCATGCTAAGGCACAGGTATTGGTGCTGAGGATCCAAGATATCCTTAGAGATGCCTTCCAGAGGGGAACTCAACTACCAACAAGTGGCTATCACTAACTTGAAACAGAATGCCCATCTTTTGAGTTCTTTTCTCTATTTTTCTTCCTTTGTCTTTTCTTTATTTTATTTTTCATTGCTTATCTCTCATTCTTCTTTCCTTTTCTCTATTTTTTCCTTCCTTTTTATTATCATAATATGCCTTGTTACTTTCAAAAGGCCAACCTTGTCTTCTGTTTTTCTCACTTACTTCATAGTACCAATATTTATCAGTAGTTGAAGGGCAAAGCACTGCTCTGACCGGTTCAGGGTCATTTGACAATTTTAGGTATCTGAAAGGTTGAAGAAAAATGTGTGAACTACGGTAAAAGTGAATAAGGCTATCGGAAAAAGGATAAGGGTTTATGAATTGGAAAGAAAGACAATATTTCTGAACAAAACGTCAACCTCTGGATTAGTCAGGATTGGCTGGGTTTTGTGGTAGTAATAAATAACCTCCAAATGTCAGTGACTTCACCCAACAGAAGTTTACTTCTTGCTGAAGCTCCATGTCCAACATGGGCCTGTGGAGGATACAGCCCCACCAAATCATTCAGGAATCTGGGATATTGGGCATGCTGTCATTCAGCATGTGCTTCCAAGATCACTTCCACAGGGGAGGAGAGCAGTGGAGGGTCATCCACCAATAGATGCTTCAGCCTGGAAGGGACCCACAGTTCTTCCACTCACAGCAACCAGACACATCAGATGGCCTCTCCAACTGCCAATGAGCTGAGCAGTGCAGCCTTCGTGTGCTTGAGAGGAGAGAGTGCCTGACCCTGTGAGATTAGTAGTGTCTACCTTAGCAGGCAGAGTCAGCAAGTTTGCAATCAAGACTGTGGAAAATCCCAAATGTCCGGCTGCCATGTCTGAAGGACAAATGTAGAACAAATAGTCAACCTGTGTTCTAAAGCGTCAGAGCTCACTTCTAGCCCCTCTGGTTCCCAAACGCCTCACCACCTCACACATCCTCTTCCACAGATCCTTGTGTGTGAAGGCAGCATTTTTAATAAATACCCATGTGTGTCCTTTTATCCAATAAAATGTCAGTCTTAAATTACTAAGATAATTCATCCCTGAGGTTGAAATATTCTTCTTAATTTACTTCTTTAATTAAGGGAGGTGTGGGGTTTGTGAAGCTTGGACCATTAGGAAGCATAACTGCTCTGAGCCAAGCCTGGGAGGCCATTCCTCGCCTGTGACAGTGTGATGGAGCGAGGCTGCCAGTAAGCCAGGGTGTCAAGGATGACAGGACAGCTCCATCTATTGTAGCCACCAACCTGAATACATAACAGAGTGCATCACCTCCCTCAGACACATTCTCTCAAAGTGAAATTAACTTTATGGGGTGCGCAATTGTAAAGTCTATTTGGATGGTTTTATGTAATGACCCAGGAGTTTTCAGACAAGTGACTTTTGAGCAGCTGTCAACTAGAGTTAGCCTGCAGCTCTGGACTTCCTGGGACATCAAAGATCAAAGTCCTGAGGGTCATCCATCTAAGAGTGGATATGTCCCCTTGACTGATCCTCGATGGAGCCCAGTCTAAATGAAAGAGAAGAAAGATGACAAAATCAGCCCAATGCAGTGCCAGAGAGCTGAGACTCCGAGTCTAGGCCCATTCTGGGTTTACATCTTGGTGGCCCACCTATGAGCTTGTGTGACCTTGAGCAAGTTGTATAACGTCTTTAAACTTTAGTTTCCCATAAAATGAGAATGAAAATAGTACTTGCCACACAGCCCTGTTGAAAGAATTGATTGAGACGATGATGATCCTTAGCCTGGTGGCTGGCTGCTATCAAGTGGTCAGAAAATAGTAACTCTTACTGGTACTTGTTACCGTCAGTATTGTTCAGGATAGCCAGCATGTATGACATTAGTGCCTTAAGATACTGTGCTGGACCCTGAGATGTAAGGGCAGAATAATGAGAAGAGCCAGAGACAAAGAATGACAAGATAACTAATATAAAAATAGTAGCATTTCATTGTGGGCTTACTCTCTAAGAGGTACTTCTCATAGCTAGATCTTTATAGAACTGATCTCATTTAATGTTCACCCAACCCTCTGGTTAGGGTTGAAGTCAGTTGATTTGGACAACACTGAAGCTGCGTGGACAAATGGAGGAAAGACTGGTCTGGCTGGACTGGAGCACAGGAGAGGAATGGCTAAGTGGAACAGGATGTACCTGGTGTTCCAAGGAAGCTCCACACCAGCACAGGTGCTCATTGCCCACGTGGATTCCAAGGTCATCTCTAATTTTGGCCACCTGGTTATTAGTGGTGTGCTGTTTGACCAAGAAACAGAAGATGGCCTTGAGGCAGTAACCACGCCTTTGAGAAGCTGGGAGACTAAAACACGTATTCAGGACATGCTTAACCGCAGCCTCAAATCTTGGGGTCAATTCAAGACATGTCCGAAACAGCAGCCAATAGCAAACCAGTCCCATATGCCAGCCACCTGAGGATAAAACTTCTTGGTGATCCAAGATTGACCAGTAGATGGAGCCCTGCCAGGAATGGTGACCCCTCAGGACAGTGGTGAAAGCCCAAACCAACCAACCTCTCCGCCTCTTGCATCTCCCGTTAGTCTTCTACTACAAGGTCAAAGCCACAGTTTTTAACACCCCTCTCATATGTTATTACCATGAATTCAGACAAAACAGAAAAGTATAAGGAAACTTGGAAACTTCAAGATTCTTCTAGACTTTTGCCCCAGTAAACACTTTGGGAACGGAAGTTATCTCCATGTAAAATCTCCATTAAAATCACCTTGTGGGCTTATCTGAAATTAGCACCTCCAGAATTCTTGTTCTGAGTGTTGGTTTACTTTACCTCCTCGTGTCTTGATCTTGCACTCGATATGTCCTTCTAATCAGATAAAAAAAAGAGTTGAAGCATTTCTGGAGTATAGACCCACCTTTAATGTTATTTGAAAATAGGAGCTGGGCTTGGGGGTTAGGTTTTTCCCTTTTTATTTGTGTATGATTTAGTGTTCATCCTGCACTAGACACTAAAATGCATTGTTTAATTATCTGAGCTCAACACACCATTTTATAATTCATTAGTCAGTTGCTCTTTGCAAAAGCTTATTTCTTATGAAACAAAAGTGAGAATCATGCAACTGGACTATTTATCTCTCTTTAGGGGTTGGGGGTTAATATCTGATAGCTCATAACATCTTTATTATAATGCATTTATAATGATTTACTGGAATCATTCTATGGCTAAGTATCTAATGTCAAAGCTGGGATCTGGCATGAAATAAAATGCTGTATCCTTGGGTAGCTCTAGGGAGAAAAAGGCCTCAGCCAATATTTTCTGTGTAATTCTACAAACTGTAATAAGGGTAGGGGTAATTGCCTTAATGTCAATTAAGCTATTAATAATGCCTATCTTGTCATTCCTAAATATAGCAGGGTCTCAATCATACATTACTGTCCCCTGTTAAGACTGCACAGAAATGAGATCACAGCTCCTGTGGACCAGGAAGTCTGTCTAGCACCAAGTCTCACTCCTTTCCATAAAAGAAAGTCGAGATTGATTTACTTGTTTTTGATGAAAAATGGCTCCTTAGACATACATCTGTATTTGTCAGGGCAAGTGTTGGCGGTCCTTGTGAGCAGGGACAAGCCAGCCTTAAAAACTGTCCCTGTTCCTGTTCTGCTTCTAGGTGACCAGAGTAAGGTGCTCCTAATCAGAGATTAGTTCTCTGGGATCCAGCTTGCCGATGGCGTGTGGGGATAGTCCCTTAACAACTATCCCTGCATTTTAGAGTCAGGAGGCTTCAATCCAGCTACAGGGGGCGCTGTGCCTTGAGCTTGTTGTTCTCGGCCAGCTTAGATGCAGACAAGTTCCTCAAGGACAGATAGACAACAGGCATGTCACAGAGTAAAGGGGCTGACAGTCCATCAGCCAATTTCAGCAGCCAAGGTCAAGAGTAGAGGCGTATTTGGAATAAGGAGTAGATGGTGAAGTGTGGGGTTTTGGTGAACAGGGAGAATGTCACCAGCTCTCCCAGATCCGGCCCTAAATCAGAAACCATTTATCTCACAGCCAAGAACCAGGACAAGACTCCTCTCACTTGGCACTTACATTTCTCCTGGGCTGAGATTTCTGAGCAGCCACTTCCTTCTGCCCCCCTTGGTGGCCCTCTTGGTGAAGTGAACTTCTACTTGATGATATTTAGAGCTCATTAATTCGTCCTGAGGAAGCTTATTGTATGGCAGTTTAATGACAGAAACCTGTTTTAATGCAAATGGACATGTAATCCCACTAAGCCCCTCCGAGGGTGTAAATTTAAAACAATTGCTAGGAACTGACACCAGAGTTTAATAAGATGGAGGGCCAGTTCCTAGATCCCGGTACACCCAGGGGACCCTGCTTGGACACCCAGCCCCAGCAGTTTTAGTGCAGCTGGTGGTTACCATGGCAATTTAAATGGTGGTGGGGGGTGGGGACTGCAGTGATCCTTTCTCAGGTGGTGGGGATCAGAGCTCTGGTAGAGTAGCCTGGGGTGCAGAGTCGAGGCAAGTTCTGTGCGGGGAGGAAATGAAAGGTGAGTGGGTGTGTTCTGCTCACTGTTCCTCAGGCCAGAAGGTTGGGGAAGGTGTGACCCAGACCCAGGAGGCAGCTTTCTGTCCCAGGCTGCTTATAAATCTGCGATCTGGGCAAATCGCCACAGAAAGAGCACAGAATCTTTGCTGGGAGGCAACTTCTTCCAGGCAGTGAAGGGGGAAGCTTGCCTCTGGGGTGGAGACTGGAGCGGGGGGAAAGGAGACCGAGGCGGGGAATTGTTTGTGAATATTTGCTAGATTATAATGCTGTTGGGTACTACATCATTCTCCAGAGAGCCCTGAATAAGGTTATTATGGGTGAAGTCATTTTTGTAATAAAGTTGGCTGTAACTCTGGGTCATAAATCACAGGTTCTGGTACTAAAAAAAAATTACTAAACATGCCTCCGTTACCACATACTGTCCTCCTTTTAAATACTTTGATTTTACTACAAATCCTCCATTGACTGAGATGGGGGAAATACACACAATGAGCAAATGATTCCTTCCGTCCCCGGCAGCAGCCCTGCCGGCATCTGGGCCTCCCGGAATGATTTCCTGAGGTGTGATGTTATTTATGGCGTGCTTTCTCTATCAAAAAGGCAAACAGCATCCTGAGTGACCCCGGAGCATTTGCATCATTGCTTCTCTTGCTAATTGATTCATCCCCTGGCAGGGCCTGAGACCCGGGCTGTTAGCTGGACACTCTCTCCCAGCTGCAGATCCTGTGGATCAAGGTGCGTAATAAGCAAAGATGTTAATAAAATTGTTAAATGTCAAAACCGCGAACCCCACACCCATTCCGAGTCCATTGGCTCTTCTGGAATGATTCTGTGAAATACCATCTCCTCCCCTTGTCCTTTCCTCAGTCTAAACTTCATAACCTTTGTTAAGTAAGGAGATTAAGAACTATTATTAACAACACGGATTGTTTAATTTCTTTCATAACTTCTTCCTTTCAAATAAGAGTCTGGCACAGAATGAAAAGGAATGCTATCATATGAAGTGCATTTCAGATGTAATAAAGCAGAAAGGAGAGGGTGGCCCCAGTGGCAGTTGTAAGAGGGACAAAGTGTGGATCTTTATAGCTCAGTGGCTGCAAAGCAGAAAATGAAGATTGTAAAAACGTCACATAAAGAAAAAACGCACAGTGGATTCGTTTTGCGATGCCCATAATTCAGTAATGCCTTTAAGTAGCTAGAAGAAATATAATAAATGTTTTTCCACAACATTGATCATACTGTATCAGAGGAAATATTAGTGTGCAGGGAGCCATGATTATACTGGTAGTAATTCTCGGTGCAGAAAACTAGTAGAAGATGGGACCCTTTATAGGCCGAACTTTTATTGGCTGCAGTTATTTACCTTTAAGAATACGCCTAATACATTGTCCTATGGCTAAATATTTTTGCGAAAATTCAAACCAGCACTACCAGTAAATCAGAAATCCTGCCACCATTTTATAGAATTTATCTGTGTATTTTCCTGCAGACGCTCTGATATGTTCCAGAATACAAAACCAGCCAATTGACCATGTAAAAATTCTGGAATGTCTGTAAAACAGATCCTTCTTCTGTATTCTGAAGCCAGATAGGAGCGGACAGCTTTATGGCATATGTGATTCCATCCAAATGCCACCTGTATATATCTAAAACATCTCTCTAAAGAAATTAAAAGGATTATTAGATTATATAATGCAGTAAAACCAGACCCAAAGCTGTAAGCAAGGAAAGGGTATGCCTGTCACGCAACTGCTTTTTTTTTTTTTTTTGGTACTGAAACACCGGGGAAAGCTTTGCAAGGCAGGTTTTTTTCTTTAAGGGGAAAAGAAGGGAATTGATTCCTCATGCCAGCCTCTTGCTCCTCGGACTGGCAGGAGCTGGTAATGCGGTGGCCTAAGCAGTCTGGGGAGGGAAGGACCACATGCTACAGGAAAGTTCTACTTTTGCTCTGGAGGGACCCTGGATCTGACTGGAGAAATCATCGAACTGGGCTTCCAGAGTGGATAAGACAAGAGCTGGCCCAGCCACATTCTTGCACAACTCCCAAGGGAGAGGTGAGGCCTGGGCACAGCCATTCCTGGTGCGTCTGCCTCGAAGGCCTGCCGTGAAAGTTTCTAGGAGAAGCAACAGGGCCGAGGAATCTGCCGTGAGAGCCGGGATAGGAACATGGCGTTGTTTTACTTCAGAATCTGGATAGGCGAGCTTGCAGTTCAAAGGCCTTGGAAAAGCAAACAGACCCGGCTACCTGCTCTGTTTCAATGCACGTCTCCCCTAACTCTCCCTGACACGATGGGAATCATTTCCCAGGCTTTCTTTGCAGAGACCATCCCCATGCTTTTGTCCTAGGGCTCTTTGCTTAATGCAAATCACCGTTTTCACACACACATGCTCTTTCGAAGCAGCGCAGTTTCTATAATGTTCTTTCTTCTCTGCCATTTGGGCACAAGAGGTGTGGGCTTAGTTAAAGAGCAATTGGCATTTTTTCTGGAGTTATGTCTTGATTTTCTCACTGGAGTTGGGTAGATAGCAAAGAAGAGGTCAAAGAGGGGACCTTTAAGGTCTTCCCATCTTGAGGACTTAAGGAGGCGGGCAGTTGAAGAGAAAAACCCAACATAAGGGAGTCTAAGATTGAGAAACAACTTGCCACAAGATGACGGTTTCTCTAAAGGAGAATCGCCTGAGAAGCTGGTCAGCAGTCACTTGATGTGCTCAGCCGTGGTGTGGCCATAAGTCACTTAGAAGCTCAGGTGACCTGACAGGCTTCTGTCGCCTTCTTTCCCAACATGGCGGAGAGGGCGCTTTTTAAGCATCCTCTTACAAGTGGCCCTGCTGTAGGTACTTCCAAGCAGCAGTGGCTCTTCTTGGTCTTTTTTAATGAAAATTCTTATTGTTGTTATTTATCTTACTCAGTTAGTTGCCTGCCATGCCAGTTGAAAGAATGAAATTTAAAATGAAAAAATTGGGGGGAGGCTAATAGCTCTTTGAATTCCCTCTTTAGATGTGTGATCATGTTCATGGAGCGGTTACCAAAACTTACTGAAGATCTGTGGGTGGTCCTGTTCTTTTTTCCTTCTCCTTCTTTCCTCTCTTTCTTGTCATTCCTCCCTCCTCTCCCCTTCCTCCTTCCTGCCTTCCTTCCTTCCCTCTTTCCTCCCTTTCCCCCTTCTCTCCTTTATTTTCCTTTCCTTCTCTTTCCTCTCCTTTCCCTTCTTCGTCAACAACTTGGAAAAAAATCTTAATGAATTTCTTAGAGCAGTTCTACAACAATGAAAATATTCAGGGTCACACGTGCCTTCCCTGGAATATCTAACAGTGGAGTCAAGTGTAGCTTCCATTTTTGCTGGGTTTGCAGTAGCACAAAGTCTCATTTATGCTTGCAAAAATATCTAAGCGTGCTTAGGAGGATCAGAGAGACCCTTGGAGAGTAGACCACTATAATTTTAGTAAAATTAAAAAGCAAGAAAATAATGATAATGGGACAACAGACTTTGGAACCTACTTAGTGAATAAACAGTAAATGTAGCTGCAGTGGCGATCTAACCTGAATTACTGACCTACACTGTGGCCAGGCACCATTTAACAATACAGAGTATTTGGTTATAATAGGGAACGTTGTGTGTTTTTAAAATGAGACATATTTGTAATTATCTCTACAACCGCTAGATGTCACTGTTGCATACATCTGTCCCTAAAAACTTCCCACGTAGACCATCTGAAACTGGTATTTTAAGGACTGTCATGTTACCTCCTCCGAGTTCTACCCTTTGATGGAGCACGGGCTACCATGCTAACATCTCTCTTCTCCATCAGTGCAGTCAGCCCGATTCTCAGTTATGGCACTCTACTGGGAATTCTTCTAATTTATACAGGATGACATTCCCCAAACACAATTATCTTCTTTACTAAATTTAAAAGGAGTATGGTACTTTTATAATAGTTCCCAACATTGTATATTAATTATAACTAACACATTCTGGATACCAAATGGAATGAAGTGAAAACATAACCATAAAATACCCTGGATTTATAAAGTGTCTTTTTTTCTCCCCTCAAAGAGCTTATAGCAGTTTCCTATCTATTTGCTCATCTGTCTTCCCAACATCCCTAGGGGGTTACCTGCTTTAATGCTTTTATGAGTCAAAGTTGACCTGTGAAATAAATTGAATGAAGTAATTATTTACACTGGCATCCCAGGAGTAAAGCAAAAGCAAACACTGAAAATGTGTTCCAGACAGCTAATTCTAGTTTGCAAAAGTAACATACTGAAATTTTGGTAGTTCTGGTTTTCTTTGTCAATTACTTTTATAATTCCTTAATTCACGGGCCCTTTAATACTTCTTTTAAAAAGTTGTTTTAAAAAACCTGAGCCATCTAGTGTAGCTGACGTTATACAGAAGTGAGATCTAGAGACTTCCCAAATGTGAAAAAAGCCTGGCTCAGTAGAAGTGCTAGACTAGACTAGACCAATGTGTGTGTGTGGGGGGTGCGGGGAGGGGGGGGGCACGTATGGAAAAAAAAGAACAGGTGGACCAATTGGAACAGTACTTAGCTTTCTCTATGGTTAAAAATGATCGTGCGCTTCAGTTTCACTGTCTTGTTTAATCTCTTTCTTTTTCTTAAAATCTTGGATTTGTTTTCTTAAACTTCCTCTAGTTCCTTTGCACTGGGGAAACCAGAACTGTTCTTAGAGGACTATTGGTCTAGATTCAGGGCGGGGGAAGGGGGGAGATACTCCATGTTTAGTAAACTAGCAGAGAGCTGTGTTGCCTGCCATGCTTTGATCCAAAATTTCAGTCATTGTTTCCACATTTAGGGGCTGGAATGAACATCAAAGAAGTGGGTGTACGGAATTTACTGAATGCCAAAGAAGTACAATAACATACAGAGGATATAAGCAAATCCCAGTGGCAAAATTTGCTGCCAATTCTTGCACATAATAGAGGCCCTAAAGTGACAGTCTATCTTTGACAAATGCATAATGATATCAATGCCAAGGGAAGGAACTAGCATGCTGAAAGGTGAATAAAAGAGTTGGGAACAATTCAGTGCACTTACACATTTCCTTAGTGTGTTTTCACACAACAAGGAAAGCAGATGACACAAATGCATTAGGTAATCATTGGACGGGGCTGCAAACTCACCAGCAGTTTGAAATGACCTGGCTCTTTTGGGATCTAGCTCTGAAGATGAAAATAAAATGTGATTAGAAATAATTCATCTTCTGGAGGGGGAAAAAAAGGAACAAGTAAAGTGAAAATAGCTTTCTTGTTCTGTCTTGGATAGTTCCAGTTTTAAAGCCCATATGTTGTTTGCTATAACTTCTTCGCCTCCCAGGGCCAATGCATTCCAAACGCTTCAGCTAGTGCACTGCACCGAGGAGCCTAGAAAGTTAGGGCTCATTTGTATCCTCAGTCTTTGTTCAAATATGGATTAATTTTGGTTAATTTCAGTAGGTGCACATAAAGTAAAATGCACAGAACTGAAACCATGGAAATCAGGCCATTGTGTGATCATCTAAAAACCTACTTTTCAAGCTCCTTTAAGTTTTATTTTTGAAATAAAAACAGTAAAAATGACTGTAAAAAGTTTCCAAAAGCGTTGACATCATGAGCAACTGCTAACCGAGGCTATTCCCAGAACAACAGCGCGATTTTGGATAGAATTCTAGAAAAGCTAACTGCCCTGCAGTGCCAGCTATAAATATTTCATTCAGGAGGTGATTCCAGAAGGGTCCCGAGGTACATGGCTCTTGCCTCTGGGGCCAGGTATCTGTGTAGATGCCTGTTGCGTTACTGTCACCTGTGCTAGCCTGGGACTGCAAGGGCAGACTCTCACCCTTCGGCAGCAGCTCTTCGACACTAGCCCTTCGACACTGAAGGTTGGCGCGTAAGGCCTTGTGTCAGCTGCTTTAAACAAGCCGTCCGTGTGGGAATGTTTAGAGAAAGAAGTTCCAAGACGTCACAGAACACAGCAAGTGCCTACAGGGTTCATGAACGCAGTCTGGTAATGAATTGAGTACAAGTGTGACCAAGAGGTGTGTGTATTTGAAATTCTCCTTGGTAGAGCAAGACATTGTGCCAGTTGCAAATAGAGCCACCATTTCTGTCCTTCGCATCGACCGATCAGAGCAGATTACGTATCTACACCCAAACCACTTCCAATGCAGCCCCTACCTACAGGTTTTCAGTGCTGCTTACAAAAGTTCTTCTGCAGCCTTGCACTGCATGATAACGGAGCTCACAGAAGGATCCTGCTCTGTTTCTTGTGCATGTTAAGTAAATGCAGTGCTTTTCATTATTTCAAACTCTGTAAGGTCATGACTGAGTGCCCAGAAAATGGACAAACAAGTATTCAACTGGCTGGATGAACCATGGCTTTCTGGCATTAAAAGTGCAATATTTATGAGTTAATTTAATCATAGAAGAAAATATTGAGTAGGTGACTGAGTAAAATGATGACTGTGTATTATGTTTTTGCCATGCAGCTGGATAAACATATTCAACGACAGACCTTGGCAAGAACTGCAAAGATGCTCTTGACAATGGCATGAATAAATATTAGGTGCTGCCTCAAATTCACTGCATTTGAGGTCTTGAGCAAAGCCAGATGAGGTTTAGCAAGGAAGCGGAGAAGAATCCACGCATGCACACGGGGATTATGTAAACACTGGAGTCTTTCTCTGCTGCCTGGGAATTGCTCTAACATCCATTTTCATCTACATCACTGACAGTTTTTTTTTTTTAAGTTATTATCTCTGCACTTCTAGGAGTGTACTTTAGCATGAAAAGCCAGCTTTTGGGAAGCCCGTGGCAAATTTTTCAACAACATGGACACGGGGAGGAGAGAGATACTTTGCATAGACTACAGAATGCTGACAAAAAGAATGATTCTATTTTGTAGTGACCCAATCCAACCTATATAGACCACTAAATTTTAAAAAACTTCTTTAGATGGCTTCTTAAATTTCTTTAGAATATATGGCTTCTGATTCCAAGAAGAACCATAAGGAAAAACGATGTTTTGAAAAGATATTTTGAAGGGAGGAGATGGGTCACATTAACAGCCTCTTTATGGAGCATTTGTAGCCAGTGCTGAAGGAAGCAGCGTGGGAGAGAGCGTTACAGAAATAGCGAGTTTTCCCCTGAAGAATTGTTGTTTCACTGACAAAGAGAAGCTCTTTTCCCCCAGTTTTGTTGAGATATAATTGACATATGAGATTGTATAAGCTTAAGGTGTGAGACATGTTGGCTTGGATATTTCTTTTGGGAAAAGACCACCACCAGAGCATTGGTGAACACCTCTGTCCTGTCACATTATTGCCGTATTTTTTTCTGTGGTGTCAGCATATAAGATCTATTCTCTACGCAGCTTTTAGGTATACACTGCATATGGTTAATTACATTCACCAGGCTGAACATTAG
This sequence comes from Mustela putorius furo, assembly GCF_011764305.1. NCBI lineage: Eukaryota > Metazoa > Chordata > Mammalia > Carnivora > Mustelidae > Mustela > Mustela putorius. The sequence continues at coordinate 5,554,242 of NW_025422021.1, forward strand.
ATCTCCCCAACCTTACTTTTCTTGTAACTGCAGGTTTGTACCCTTTGGCCAACATTTCTGTATTTCCCCACGCCCTTCCCCTGGCAACCACCATTCTACTGCCTGTGTCAGTGATTTATTATTATTATTATTATTTTTAAGATTCTGCATGTAAGTGATAGCGGGCAGTATTGTCTTCTCTTTCTCTGTTTGACCTATTTCACTTAGAAAAATGCCCTCAAGTTACATGCATGTTTTTGCAAAGGCAGGATTTCCTTCTTTCTCTTAGCTAAATATTCCATATTATATATATATATATATATATATATATATATACACACACACATACACACACATATACACACACTCTCACACACACATGTATATATGTATATATGTATACACACACACACAGAACATCTTCCTTCCTACTTTGATGAATATGTAGGTGGTTTTCATGTCTTGACTGTTGTGGATAATGTTGCAGTTGACATGGGATTGCTGATATCTTTCCGAGACCTTATTTTCATTTCCTTTGAATACATACCCTGCATTGCGTTTGCTGGATCATATGTAGTTCTATTCTTAATTTTTTGAGAAACCTCTATGCTGTTTTCCAAGTTTCTGTATTCATTTACGTTCCCACTAATGGTACACAAAGATTCCCTTTTTGCCACATCCTCACCAACACTTGTTATTTCTTGTCTTTTTGATGATAGTTATCTAAGGGTGTGGGGTGATAACTCCTTGTAGTTTCCATTTGCATTTCCGTGATGATCAGTGATACTGAGCACTTTTCTCTGTCTATTGGCTATTTATATATCTTCTTTGGAAAATTATCTGTTCAGTTCCTCTGCCCGTTTTCAATTAGATTATTTTTTTGTTTTGTTATTGAATTTTATGGGTTCTTTATATCTTTTGGATTTTAACCCCTTATCAGATATATGATTTGCTGATATTTTCTCCCACTTCATAGGCTGCCTTTTCATTTTGTTGGTTGTTTCTCTTGCTGTGCAGAAGCTATATAGTTTGATGTAGTCCCAGTTTTAAGTCTTGCATTTGTTGCTTGTACTTCTGGTGTCATATCTAAAAAATTATTGCCAGAACCAGTGTCAAAAAGGTTTTCCCCTGTGCTTTCCTCTAGGAGTTTTATGGTTTTCAGTTCTTCTGTTTTAAGTCTTTATTTCATTTTGAGTTAATCTTTGTGTGTGGTATAAGATAGGGGCCCAGTTTCATTCTCCTGCATGTGGTTATCTTAGCTTTCCCAGCACCCTTTATTAAAGAGACTCTGCTTTCTGCATTGAGTATTCTTGGCTCTCTTGTCAAAGAAAAGTTGACTTACATGCAGGGGTTTATTTCGGGCTCTCTCTTCTATTCCATTGCTCTGTGTGTCTGTATTTTTGCAAGTACCATACTGTTTTGATTGCTAAAGCTCTGTAATCTAGTTTGAAATCAGGAAGCGTGATGCCTTCAGCTTTGTTCTTCATACTTTGGGCGTTCAGGATCTTTTATGGTTTCACATGAATTTCAGGATTGTTTTTTCTATTTCTTGAAAAATGTCAATATATTTTTGATAGGGATCGCATTGAATTTATAGATGATTCTGGGTGGTATGAACGTTGTCTCTTATAGGCAACAGATAACTGGGTCTTGTTTTTTTAATCCATCCAGCTACTCTGTGCAATTGATTGGAAAATTTAATTCATTTACATTAGAATACTTCTTGATCTGTAAGGACTTATTAATGCTGTCTTACTGTTTTCTGGTTGCTTTTTAGTCCGTTTGTTCCTTTTTTCCTTCCTTGCTGCCTTCCTTTGTGAACTGATGATTTTGCATAGTGGACTGCTTTGATTCTCTTCTCTTTATCTTTTGTGAAGATACTGGAAGTTTTTATTTGGTGGTTATCTTGAGGCTTACATAAAACGTTTTCTAGATATAACATTAACAACCAAACTTGGATTGCATGCAAGAACTCTACCCTTTTATATTTCTGATGTCACAATTTACCTCTTTTTATATGGTGCATTCATTACCAAATTATCATAGTTATAGTTATTTTTAATACTCTTGTCCTTTAAGAAAATTTCTGACTGAGGTCTTTGCTTCTTATTTTCTGGAGCACACACACTGTGTCTAGAACAACAACAGAAGAACTATGGTATCTGGGCCACAGTGTATGTGCCACAGACTTCTGCTAAATCTTTAATTTCCTAGATTGCTTTTTATTCTTTGGTCATCTTAGCATTAAAATATGAGGACAGAATGCATCAGTGAGGCTAGCAAAGCCTATGAGAAAAGAACCCCTAAATGGGTGTGGGTATTCTAGATCCTAGTCTTGACGTGTGACACTGGCCAAGTCACTTTGCTTCTCTGTACCTCAGTTTTTTCAATCTGTAAAATTATAAGAACATTTTCTTGCCCAGATTTCAGAGTCTGATTGTGAGAGAAAAACTAGAGCATCTAAAGCATTAGTTTCTTTTGTTGTTAAATCACTGTGCATTTAATTGGAACTCTGATTTATTCCTGAAAGGATTTCAGTTGCACTTAGAGAAGTTAAAATACAAACTTAAGATAGGATCATGACGGGGTGCCTCGGTGGCTCAGTCTATGAAGCATCTGACTCTTGGTTTCAGCTCAGGTCATGATCTCCTGGAGGTGAGATCCAGCCTCACCTCCGGCTCCAGCTCAGTGTGGAGTCTGCTGCTGATTCTCTCTCTCCCTCTGCCCCTCCCCGACTGCCTCTCCCCTTCTGTTCCTTCCCATCCCTGTTCATGCATGCTCTCTCTCTCTCTTCTCCCTCAAATAAATAAATAAGTAAAATCTTGAAAAAAAAGATACGACCGTGACTACAACTAATACTTCTCAGTATAGCCAAGCAAATATGGTGACTCACAAACTTAATTTTTCCTTATTTTCTTTTGAAGAATCCTCTCAAAATCTAATTTTTTAAAAAAGATTTATTTATTTAGTTTAGAGAGAGGGAGAGTGCACTCAAGTGGGAGGGAGAAGGAGAGGGAGTGGGAGAGAAGCAGACTGCCTGCTAAGGGCAGAGCCCAATGCAGGGCTCAGTCCTACCACCCTGAGATCATGACCTGAGCCAAAATCAAGAGTCAGGGGCGTAACTGACTGAGTCACCCAAGTTCCCCTCCAAATCTTATTTTTAAAAGGAAATCTAGCTCATCTCCCAACTGCTCTGTCTTCCTGGTAACATTCTTAATTGGACACATTCCACTTTGACGTGCATTTTCAAATAGATGACTGGAATGCTTGATCCGCGTGGGGGAATAAGAAGTAGCAAGAGGGGTGTTTGAACATGAAATTACCATAATTTGGTAATGGTTTGGATTTGGGAAAGTGAGAGAATAAAATGTCAAAAGATGACTCCCAGACTTACACAGATATTGAGAGAAGAAAGATTTAGAGGAATAATCAGGAATTCAGTTTGGGATATGGTAAATCCAGGAAAAGACCATAAAGGCATCTGCGATGGTAAAAGAGCACTGAGCTTAAAGGCAGATGACCTCAGTTAGGGTCCTGCCTCTGCTCCAGTATGTATGAATGTGGGGAAAAAGACTTACTCTTCCTGAGTTTTGGTGTCCTTATCTATAAAGTGAACATATTAATATCGTTCTCATTACTTTGTTGGGAAGGTAAAATGACAATTTTTTAAAAAATGCTTTATTTTTTTTAAGTAATCTTTACACCCAACTCAGGACTTGAACTCATGGCCCTGAGATTAAGAGTCGCTCATTCCACCAACTGAACCAGCCAGGCACCCTCATTATAAAATGAGGGCATTTTATAAGGAACTGTCCTATTTCTTGTTACTATAGAGACATAAGAAATAACACAATGAAACAAGTTTGGACATTTTCTCCTGGAAACATCCCCACTAAGTAACAGATACCTTTTTCTTCTTGTCTTTTCACTAACTCACATTGTGTCTTTCACTGAGCTACCTTGGAGGCCCACTTTTTCTCTTCCCTATCTTCAGGAGAATGCCTATACCCATAATCTCATCTTGAAGGGCACAAGGAATTAATGTGGAGAAAGTCTCTTGAGATTCATGGTTCACTAGGGGCAGGAATCATGGCTCTGGAATGCTATGGGCTTCCAGTGAATATTAATTGGTAATTCAGCATTACCACTTAGGTTTTAAACTGGTGAGAAGAAGAAGAGATTTTAGTCAGTCGGGAGAAAACATCCCCATCCCTGCTCATGTTGGGTTGGGAACATCCATTAACCCCACAAAGTCAAGCCTCAGGTTATCCCTAAAATCCAAGGAAGGAAAAAGGCCATGGATACATGAGAGAGAAGCTAATGTTTCCCCTGCTTAAGTTTCCTCAGGGTGAACTCCTTGATCCCTACCTACAATGATGTACTGAAAATCTGTGTGTGGTTAACTTATTTTGACCACTCAAAAGCTAAATAGTGAATCTGGCTGCCAACAGCAGTGGGATATCTTTGGATATAGCAGAGATCACGGGAGAGGGCAGAATTCACCCACCTCACACAGAGTCTAAGAAGGCTCATATTTCAAGGGCAAATAGATTCCATTTGTGGAATACAGACTTCATAAAATTTGAACATTTATTGAACCTCAACAAGGGGCAAGGAGTACAGAAATATCTAAACTGTGCCTCAGTCTTACCACCTATCTGTGGGGAGAAAACTAGTAAATGAAAGACTTGGTACTAGATAACCTTTCTGTACAGTGAAACAAGTTTTGTGGTGGTGTTGTCTTTGCCTCTTAACGTGTATTTTGTGAATCTCTGTTTCCCGCCGGAGAACTTCCAAGAGCAACAACAAAAAATAAAAACAGAGGTCCAAATATCTCCATATTTTCCAAGATGGAATGTTGTTTCTGTTAAAAACAATTTTCCAGCTGAGCTCTATGACCAGTATCTGAACATGAAATTCTTATTTCCTGGGAGTTCTAATAAGTGTCTCTAGTATATTTGGAAGGATGTCTTGAAATACCAGAATAAGAGATCAGTCATTAGCAAATTTTCAGATCCATGCAAACTGGCTTGATACTATGCTTTCCAGTATATGTGTATAGGGAGGTGTGCATATATGTCACTCCAAAGAGAAGAACCACTTGTCATCTGGTATTCGTAGAGCATTTAGGACAGTAGCTACACCACAGTAAGTCCTATGTAAGTCTTGACTGCTGCTGCTTCTACGACTAGCATTACAACACTGTTAACTGTTGGAAAGACTAAGGTGTATGCTATGACCAGGACTCAACTGGGCTGGTTTCATGAGCTCTACCAGCCCCTGGTTCTTCTCACCCATGAATGACCCTTTGCCTCTTGGGAAGACCATCTTTCTAGGTCCACATTTTTGCCCTGGCTGACTCTTGGGAACTGTCAGAGTGCCAAGGGAAGCTTGGGGATATGGCGAGTTGCGGGAGGGAGGGGTGCATCACTCTAAGGCAGTGCTTCTCAAATTATGTAGAGTGAAAGAGAAGTTTTTTTTTTTTTTAATTTGCAATCTATCACAGCCTGATATTTTGGAAGGGGCAATAAAAGTAACTAAAAATGGAATAAAAAAACCAATACACACAACACCCAAGTGCCATTTTTTTATTAGATTCAACAGACATAAACTCATCCTACCAAATGGATATCAACATTTTAAATGCTTTCTCTCGATTCTATCCTGGTCTCCTCTCTGAATGGTAACCAAGATGACAACAGCGGGCCTCATTTTGAATAGCAATATCTTAAAAGACACTGAGGAACCCCCAAAGGCCTGTCATTTTCTTGCTGTTCTCCTTTTGTGGAGCTCAGAGGGCTCTCACTGCAGCAGATGACACTACAGGTCTGCAGGCCTTTGGCCTCAGCTTCACTGGAACGAAGCTGGTGCATACAAGGTGACCGAGAGAGGCCATCGGGGGAAGCTGGGTTCTGCTGGGTGCTGGCCATTGTCTCAGCAGGGGATTTATGCACAGCTAAGCAGTGGGCTGTTCAATGCAGATGCGCAGGTGTGGGAACAGTTTGTGATAGGCAGGTTTATGGCATATAAACACATTGTATGATACACTGTAATCAACTCTATAAACAACTTTAAAATTGTCTATACTTCATATTTCCAGCATTTGGTTTTGTTAATCATATGTCTTCCTGACAGCAATTAAATAACCTTGAGAGGAAATGTACACCTGCTGTCTCCCCTGGGGAAACTACATCTCTTTGGTGAATGACATAAGTCCTCTTTAAAGCATAACTGAAGACAGAATTGAATTTGGAGATATGTCTCCTTTCTCTCCTGTTTTCTCTCTAGTTGAAATGGAGGGCTTGGTGTGATAGAGCTGGTCTTTTTCTGGATCCCTAGTCTAAGATTCTACTTAAAACAGAACGTTTCACTGAGGGGCTAATTAAAGACAAGAGCTAAATGAGGTTGAGACGAGTATGGCAGTGAGGAGGTCCCACATTCATCTCCTTGGCCTGCACCCCCACTCTTCCCAACCTCTCTACCCCAAGGTGCTCCATTCTGTCAGATTTCCTTCTGGGAACACCAGATTGATCCTGTTTTCCTTCAAACAAAAGAGAACATAACAAAGCATTTGCTTCGCTTGGGTCAGGTTCCACACAAAGTCCACTCATTAAGATTGATGAATTAAAAGTCTCTCTTAATTGACAGATGTCAGGCCAGGGGGGGATCCTGGGGGCTCAGTGTGGGCTGGGCACCACTACAGCCTGAAGTGGCCAAGTATTGACTCTGGATCAGTTGGGTGACGCAGAATTTGGGGAGTTAGTGCCCCAGAGGCATGTTCTCCAGCTGGCCTGGGTCAGTGAGTGGGATGGGTACACTGGATGGGTGAGGAGCCGCCCCAGGTGCAATAACTACCAGGACCCTCAGACTTAGGGCCACAGTTCCCCTTGTAACTCTTCCACCTCCACGAGTGAGCTGAACTCGTCTAAACCATGTAGCCAGTAGGTAGTCCTGACCACAGAGTATCACAAAGCCTTCACCAACTGGCCAAGGCTATGTCTTGGATCCAGAACTCCGAGGACGTGAGACCCCATCCCCATCATGTTCTGCTGAGTTGATGAGTAGGGAACAGCTGTTCAGAAGAGGAACATGTGCCCTGAAGTCTTTCACTCACTCTTAGAATGGCCCCATCAACTGTCTACTTGGTAAGAAAAATGGCTTCAAAACACAGTGTTTTGTCAGTGTGAAAACAATGCTATATGACCTTGTTAACTGGGCCCTGAACTGTTGATCTGATGGAGATTGAGAATGTCCTGATACTTATTGGAACTCTAGAAATTTTCTTTCTTGGATCTTCAGGGATAGCTCTGTGAGGGATGAAGGGAAATGACCTGTGGGGTTGGAAGTGTTCCTGTTACCATGGATAATACTACAACTGTCAAGGCAAATTCAAGCCAGGGAGGTCACTAGATCACAGGTGGGAGATACACACCACATCCACAAGGCATCCTGGGATTATCAATGGGACAGGGCCTTGTCTGACATCGCAAGGGAATCTGAAATCATTTCAGAACTGGTTTAGACAGTAGGTTTGGGAGGCAACTATCTTCTCAATGTTAAACCCAGTAAATATGGACTGGTTGTTCCCGTCTTCCAAGAAAGCTTCTTGGTGCTGGGAAGTGGTTAAGCATCAATGGGGAGGCTGTCTATGCATCTAAACAATGGAGGGTGCAATGGGAAAATAACATAGTATCTATGGTATACCTTAAAATGATCAGCTATGTGTGCCATTTTACTGAGCTGGTAAAAAAATGAAGACTTAACCCCCCATAACTATCTTGACTACAAAGGTAGGGGTGCTGGGAATCCAAGAAGATCAAGGTGGTCTACAGATCTGGATAAAATTGTCCTCATTTCTCTGACCTCACCACCTGCTCTCCCAGTTGAGTTTGCTTAGACTGTGAAGCTGATGATAATTGAAGTTCAAGAGAAAAAGGACACTGCTTGGTGTTGGCTGCTTCGATTTTCCTTGAATAGTACCATCACTGTAATAAACCAACTTCTCTTCCCTACCCATAGATGGCTTTTCCAACACATTTCAATCAGAGGAACTGAGCACATTACACCGAGTCTCAATGAAACAAGGATCTGAGCACCACTGATAGTATACCTCACTCTGGGAAGCAAAAGAGAGGACTGAACAATTAAGCTCTGAGTTCATCCATTTCTACCTTTGGAAATTATCTACAATGGGAACTTTCCTCAATAATCTGTTTGATAAGCCTACTTGCTTACTCTAGGACTTTAGTCTGAGAATAAGTGAAGTCACTCTGTTGCCTATGAGAGGAGTTAGCAAGTTTGGCAAACTCAACCATATGCTATTTATTTAATGTCAATTGTCAACCAACCTCTCCTCCCCCCCCCAAGTGCAGGAGAGCCTAGAGGCTTCTAGGCTGCTAATGTTCTATCTTCAGAAGTTTCTGGAGAAAACTAGTAGCTCTGAAATTCAGTCTGTTTACAGGGATGCTATTTTTAAAAATGGATGTGATTCTATTCTGCCTTTTAAAATATGATCAAGGGGCGCCTGGGCGGCTCAGTGGGTTAAGCCTCTGCCTTCAGCTCAGGTCATGATCTCGGGGTCTTGGGATCAAGCCCCACATTGGGCTCTCTGCTCAGCGTGGAGCCCCGCCCCCCCACCTGCCTGCCTCTCTGCCTACTTGTGATCTCTGTCTGTCAAAAACAAAACAAAACAAAACAAAGCAAGAAACTTTAAAAAAATGGTCAAATAAATACATTTATATGTAAAGAAAAATTACATATCTCCCTATCATCTCTCTCTCTCCTTTCTTTTTTTCCTTGCAATTTTAATGTTGTTATTGTTGAAGAAACTGGGTGTTTGTCTTGGAGTTTCCAATAGTTTGAATTTATTGTATTACTCTGTCATTGTACCCTCTAAATTGGCAGTTAGATCTAGAGGCTTGATAAAATTCAGGTTCAATTATTTTGTCAAGGGTATTTCTTATACAGTGTTTTGTACTTCTATTAAGATGTACATAATGTTTGATTGTCTCTCTTTGGTGATCTGAGCAGCCATTGGTGGTCATTGCTCAGATCCACTAATTCATTAGGAGGTCACAAAATGATGATATCCTGATTTAATTGATCTTTCTTCATTTGTTAGCTGGAAAACTTCTATAAATAGGAAATTCCCCTGACTCTCTGGTCACTCTGAGACCACATATTTTTTGTTTGTTTGTTTTGTGTTTTAGCTCAATGAATTTGTTCCTTAGCATCCTCTAGAGGGGAGTCTAAATTTTTGGTATCATACTGAACTTACACGAATTTGAATATACTTGATATGTTTCAACCCATTGCATTTATCAACCTCCTGATGCTTAACTCTTTGATCAGTTATATCCTCTTTAAGCTGGTAACCAAATCCTTTGGGCAGAACCCCAGTAGTTTTTCATAGCTTCCTTGCTTTCTGGTATGACAGGATATTCCAGACTCATTTAATGAACTTCCTGGAAGTTCATGAGGCCTGGAATCAGCCTCGAGTCAGCCATCTTTCCAAGTGACTTGGTTCCTTTAGTGGGGAATAGTATTTAGAGACACAATTAAGGTTCCAAGAGTGCCCACTGTCATTGGGTTAGCCATTGTTTACAGGCCTTTCCAGTGGACAGAAATAGAAAATGAGTCCTTTTTAAACATAAAACACATTATGAATCAGAATTGCTACTGCAGATTTATTTGCAGAACAAGAGGGTTTTACTTAATCTCAATGATCCTACATTTGTGTCTGCTCTCACCCAAGCCGATAGTCCCAGTTCCCAGTGACATCAATATAAAAACATTGTTGCTTTCTCTCACACTATAAACACAATAGTTTCAGACCACCATCAATAACTGAAACAACTATATGATTAGTGAGTCAATAGTAAATCTGTTGAATTACTGTATAACCTAGCAGAGGGATAATGCTAAATTATAACTTAAAACTTAAAAGTAATAAGTAAAATGACTGACACATATGATTCTGTGAAAATAAGTGTTTTACATGTAATCCACATGAGTTATAACAGACCCATTTTGCAGATGAGAAAACCAAGACTCAGAGAAATTAAATATCTTGCCAAAGTTTACAGTTAATAAATGGCATAGATGGGATTTGAACATAAGGAAATTCCAACTCATTGCACACGGAGACACCTAGATTTCCATTCATTCTAAGCACATTCAGAAAGTCAGAAAATAAACATTTTCTAGACCCCACTCATAATTGGGAAATAAAATCTTATTAATACTTCTAGGCTCATATTACTACTACTACTACTACTACTACTACTACTACTACTACTACTATTATTGGTTTGATACAGACTTCATGTTGAATTGTAGGAGAACTTTAAAGGCACAGGAGTCTTGGGAAAGAGACTTCTGTGTGTTTTAAGTATAAAACATCAGTATAGTATGACAGTGAACATGGAGATTTATATCTCTTAGTTCTTATTCTTGATCAGGACTCTGTTACATTCCTGAGGCCTCTTCTTCCTCATATCCCTGTACTATGAAACATCATCTCAACCTTCAGAATCTTGCTTTAAATATAGAAAATTGAAAGAAACATCAGATCTTTTAGTTTATTATCAGCAAAGACAGTGGCTTTTCTTTTAATGGGAACCATTCAAACTGCTTGTTGGGCTTATAAAGATAGAAGGTGCCCACCGATGCCCAGTTTCACTTCTTGATCAGTACTTGGTGTTTGTGCAAGCTATGCAATCAGTTACAACCTTGATCCCTGTCCTTCCCAGCTTTTAATTTGTTCACATTTTTTAAAAAAAGATCTTATTTATTTATTTGACAGAGATCACAAGTAGGCAGAGAGGCAAGCAGAGAGAGAGGGGGAAGCAGACTCCCTGCTGAGCACAGAACCCGATGCGGGGCTCGATCCCAGAACCCCGGGATCGTGACCTGAGCCGAAGGCAGAAGCTTTAACCTTCTGAGCCACCCAGGCACCCCTATTTGTTCACATTTTAATTATTCATTTCTTTCTAGTGCATCTCATGCCTAGCCAATAAATACTATTTCTCTTTCTGTTTCTTCAAGAAAACTTTTAAAGCCAATTATGCTCTCTTTCTCAGTCAGGGGCATGGCTATTTCTAGGGGTTTGTGAGAGCATTGCCATTCATCTGTTCATTTCATAAAGATGTATGAAGCCCTGATTAATATACCAGGCATTATTCTAGGTGTTGGAGATACAGAGAGGATAAGGCAGACATGTTTTTACTCTCAAGGAACTTACCTTTTTAGGAGGAGACAGAGGAAAAGCAAAGAACGAATAAAAGCCAGATAAAGTCAGAGAAAGACTTATTCTGCGAATTAACATTAAATACAATGATGTGGTAGGGACTGGGATGGGAACTTCCTCCACTTGGATGGTCAGAGAAGTCCCTAAGATTTTTTTTTAAGGTTTTATTTTTAAGTACTCTCTCCACCCAATGTGGGGCTCGAACTCATAACCCCAAGATCAGGACTCGCTCATTCTGCCAACTAAGCCAGCCAGGCACCCTGTCCCTGTCTAAGATTTGAGCTACATGAAGACAGGAAGAGAGATGTCAAGGCAGAAGGAACATGTCCAAAGGACCTGAGGCAGGAATACATTTGGTGTGTCTGAAGACAAGGAAGAGCACAAGAGCTGGAGGGCAGTGAACTACACTGAATCATGTCGGAACATCCAAGTATTTAAGAATTTGCTTGTTAGTTCATTTACACCCTACCTTGGTCCAAAAAGGATTTAAAATAGCTATTTGAATGTTGCCATTCCTCAGAGTGCCTAAAGATTTTAGAAACATAAAAATGAATCCCTTAGCAGGTAAAGTAAAACAGATACATCTACAATGGGACGTACAGACCATCAGTGCAAGATGTTTCCTTTTTTTAGCTCACACACCTTGAAATGTCATTTAAAAAATTATCTTTAAAGAAAATTGTTGCACTGAATTTAATTTCAGATCAACAGACCCATTAAATTCTCTAATTAATCATGGCACATGCTATTTACCAAACTCCTGTAAAAACAAATTTCTTTTGTACACATTACAAAGAAATGTTACATAAAATTAAGCACCAAGTAATGACTTTAATTTGCGGTTAGTTAATAATACACAGATGATCACGCGGCTGTAAAGGAAGCCACTTGGGATATTAACAGATATGCTGGCACAGAGGAATTAGAAACAGGCCGACTGTGAGCTCTGGGTGGGGGAATAAAGAAAATTCAAGAGTAAATGGATGTTAGATGTTTTGGCTTCCAATAATGGGCAGAGACCTGCTGAAGGCCTTTGCCCAGAGAAGCCTATCTAAATGACTTTCAGGTTTCTTCATGGGTTTCTAAATTTATTTTTACCTCTTTTCCAGCAACATGGTTTTAGAAAATTTAATGGAATTTTCATTTCACATGAGCTTGGCTGAATGGCCTTGACTAAAAGTTCTTTTTTTTTTAAGCTTTTGGAGAAACTATAATTGTTTCAAGTTCTATGAGCCACTTTAGTAGACAAATTTCTTGGTGCTTAATGAGTCCAAGCTAAGATACTCAGACTTTATGTTTTTGGAAATAAATATAAAATAGAGTCAAGTCTTAATATCTAAAGTAAATCAACATTATATTTCTCTGAGGCCTATAGGTTACATAAGCAGTCATACAAACAGACACGCAACAATGAAAATTCTCTATCTCATGTTGTAGCAGATGGGATGGAAAACCAATGGCCCAGAGGACTTGTGATGACAATTTGTCTAGACCTTCTAGAAAGAAGGAATGGTAAATTGTCAGGCGACTGAAAATAGCTCGCCTTCCTCTTACAGAACAACTTTTCTGATATTTTCATGATGCCGTTGCTCCTATCTGAAAGCCATTGGAAAGGGATTTGCACAATGAAAGATTCATAGCATCTACTCTCGAGAGAGGATCTCAATGGCCTGAGAAGCAGAGACTCCTAAGGGTCATTCAGGGCTCCCACCAATTCACAGTGAGACTCTTACTTGTCCCTTCATCTGTCCCTATGCCTCCTTTGTTTGACGTGTGAAATGGGTATCAAGGAACCATTTACTCTATGGTCATGTTTCAGCTTTCTAAACAGGTGACAAACAGTCCCGTCATCTGTATTAGAGGGGATATTGGTCCCACATTACTTCTCTCAGGCACCTATAGTTGGGCCCTATTTCCCGAGGGCACTGGGTCAAGTCATTCTTACATTCTTGCAGGTTATGAACCAGGCTGCAAAGGAGGCAGTCTCTTTGACTTGATCCCGAATCTGGGCTCACCATGGTCCTCAACAGGCTTTGGGGCAGTAAGATAATGTGACACAAACAGAAACACACCCCGTTATGAAACTAATGATGAGCTGAAAATAAAAAGGAAGTTTAAAGAAGGGAAGCCTCAGAAAGGGATTGGTCAACAACTCCAAGGCAATAGCCTGCTGTGCTCATGTTTTCCGCAAATATTGACTCTGAAAGATTAAACATGTGACTAAGCGCAATGTCATTGTTCCTGTGAAAGTGACTTCCATGGTTCTATTTCAGACCAAAGGCAGTGCAGAACAATAGAGGTGAGGGGGGCCCAGAGATAGTACTGGGGCTTTCCTCCCCTGCAGGGAGGGGCAAGTACTATGCGTGTGGTTACCGTTTATGTGTGTTTAACTTCTGCTCCATCACCAGTGATAGGAGTGTGGCGTATCACACACATAAGTAAATCTCTACACACACACACACACACACACATTGTTTGAGCTGGAAGAAAAAAAGGGTGTTAGCAAAGGATCTTTGTTCTTCTTCTTTTGACTTTGCAAAACCATCCTAGACTTCCCGAGAAGTAGTCTGGGACCTAGAAAGAAAGCTGTTCAGATGGCAGGAGAGCTGGACATGGGGTGAGATTGGAAGAATATGTACCGAAGGTTCTGGAGCCTAGGCAGTTCCAACAGCATGGACTACAAGTCAGAGGAAAAAAAGGAGTGATTTCTTTTAAAACCGGGCAGCACAGGTTCTGGAAACCGGGGTCCCTCACTGGGGGAGTCCTGACTGTTTCAAACAGGATCAACTGGAAGCTGACCAAGAAGCCAAGTGGTAATGCTTTGATGTGAAATATTTGTACAGTATGAGACATGTATTCTTTCACATAACCTCTCAGAGCAGACCGTTTCAGACTTGGCTCCATGCTGATGGCATGTTTATTGGTCCTGTAATTTGGATTTGGTACATGGTGGGTTGGATGATGGGTCAGCAAATACTCACTCCCGCCTCCAACTCCAACCCCTCTGAGATACCATGATGGGGGAGTGTACTTCCCCACTCCACTGATGTTCCCCATGGCCCCGTGACTTGTCTTGCCCCATGGACCATTAGCAGACACGACACCAACAGAGATGGAAAATATGCTTGTGCAGCTGGGCTTCTGCGGCAAGAAGAAAATACTAAGTCTCATCTGGTGGTCCAGAGAGGATGAAGAAAACATGTTGAGCTGATCTGGACCCAGTCTGTGACTTGAAATCAAGACCAGCTGAAGCGAGCCTGGATTGGCCAAATCCAGATGTTTGAGTGAGAATATGATGATGGTTCTTTCAAGCCACTGAGATCAAGGGTAGTTAGAGGTACAGCAACACCATGTCACCAGAACGGCTGACTGAGCAAGGAAAAAGGGCAAGGAATGTGCCTTGTTCCAGTGTTTACGGGGCACAGTGGATGAGCGTAATGCTGAGGTCCCCAGTGGGGGTGAGTGCTTCGTGCGGCCCCTGCCCTGAACGCTCAGGGGCACCATGGGTCAAGGTCAGAATTTGGCTGCCGCTCCCTCTGGCCACACAGGAGGTGTTAAAACTGTTCTTAGGCACATCCGTGTGACAGCAGGGAAGCTGTCACCCCCGTGACCCCAAGAATGGGTCCCCAAAGGAGGACATCGTTCCATGAAGAAATGAGGAGAGACTGGGTGCTGATTTGTGCCTTCGCTGCTCACGGTATAAACAGGGCTGTCTACCCGGCACTAATCCCAACCACGGGAAAAATACGTTTCTCTTTTTTTAAGAGAAAGATAGGAGAAGGGCATTTTTAGTGCAGGTTGTGGTTCTTTATGACACAAACTGCTCAGCCCACGGGAATGGAAATGGATGAAGCATATACAGTCAGATAATGAATGGAGTTGGGGCGAAAAACTGTAAAAGAAACTGCTTGATTTTATTTTTCTATCCATAATGATGTTTGTTTTTACAGTGGTCAGCAGTGCTGTTCTCACTGACATTGAGCATTTGCAGAAAGAGAGCAGTCAGCCCTCTGTGATATCGAAGTGGGTATAATAAGATTTAGTATTATTAATTTATTTGCAAAATAAAATTTCAATTAGATACTAATTGCATGAATTTCTAGGACCACCATTTATTAGATGAGGGAAGTCAAACTACTACATTTGCTGGTCCCCTGGTAGAACTAAGGAGACATTACTTTCATCCTCAAGGAGAGTATGTTGGCCAGATTATTAATGGACGGGGGAGAGAAGACAGATCGAGTGGCAGACAGTCCTGTCTGGCCCCAGCTTGTCATGTGCAGACATATACCAGGTAGTTGCACCTTCCTGGGCTTCCTGATTGCTGTGCTAGAAAAGGTCCCAGATGTACTGTGAATGAGGTCTGTGGTAACTGAGGTCGCGAGCTGCTCAACAGTCCAGACCTCAGCAAGAGCAACCTGGGGGCTCTGTCGGGCAGGCCCCATGTTCCCCACCAATGGCTAAAACCATGAATTTCTCTGCGATGCACTGAGCACTGCCAAGAAGGTGCCCTTGGCTACCTACCTCAGCTCTCTGCCACAGAGCTCAGTGCTGCCTACTGTGGGCAAAAAGGCTGCAGAGATGCCGGAGATTTCCTGTTGTAGCAGCCTGCGGAACAGGAGGGACTCCTGCGAGGCAAAGTGCAGAAGGTAGCCCTGCCTCTATTTCTTCATATATCCTGGTTCCTTAGATGCATTTGCATAGGTCTGCCCTTTTAGTGAAGTTCACACAGGGGGCCAGGTGAGGGCTTGAGCGCTGTGTGTACATTCTGCACGTTCAAGCCCCTTGCTCTTCAAATACTTGGAATGGAGAAGTTTGATTGGATTTGAAATTCATTTCCGTTATCACAAGAAATTTCAACATCTACGTCGGTCAAAGAAAATAAAAAAGAAGAACTCTTAGATTCTTTAAAGATAATTTCTACTGTTGTAAATTTTTGAATGGCTGTAAAAAATGGCTTTAAACTTTTTATCACCTACTTGTGTGAACAAAGTTTCTCATCAATGGTGACTATCAAGAATTTGAAGAGATCATTAAAACGACTTGATCAGGACTTGCTTGTAGCCATTTCAGACATAAAACTTGGTATAAAACAGTTATGTGCATGGAAGCAAGCTCAACTTTCTTATTAACATTTTTGGAAAAGATTTTATTTTGAGATTTTATATGAATTTAATATTTAATATCCATCTTGAATGCTCTGTATTTTATTTTTATTATCATAGTAATAAAATACTTTTAAAAATGTGATCAGTGTTTTCACCTAGCCTGTACTGGTGTCCTCAAATCCCCAGTTCATTCCAGCACAGTGTACAAATATTATATCATGTCTTAGCTTCAAGTAGAGGTCAGAACACTTGGATGTTAATCCTCATTTGCTGCTTTTTTTGACCAAATCACATGAGCAACTTGGGCCTCATTTCCCCTATCTGTAAAATAACTGGATTGGGTGAAATTATTTCTAAGGTTTCCTCCAATTACCAATTGCCAAGTTATTTTTAATGATCTGTCTACTTATAGGGTCATGTCTAGGCTCTCTTTCTCGTTAGGCTACATCTTAGTAATTGGTCAGTGGTTTTTGAAAAACTTTAATACCAAATGGTCTTGCTACAAACCAAAGGAATTTGTATGCATTACACAGATAATGGAATTAGGTGTTAGTTTGTGGCCAAAACATTTATTAGAAAGGAAAATTGAGCCAATGCCTTGACTCCAAAGAACTCAAGGTGCTATGCTAATGCCACAAGCCTATTTGTTCGAGTTAAAATTTCTGCAAGCATTTGACTTGTTCCTTTAAGTTTAGGAACACAGCACAATTTGAAGGAAGCCATAATATGATATGACATGACATGATGTGCTGTGATAGAAGTGCAGGCTCCACTGGTGTTCAGAAGGCACTGTTGATGTGGACTGTGCCCATGTCAATCACTTTTACATCTCAATAATACTGCCCATTTACTTCTAAGCCATCTCTTTCCACCTTTGGAAACAACTCTCTCAGATTGAGAGTGAGGCTGAGGATCTGAAAGACAGTCACTAGTTGTTAGTCAACTTGCTCTGAGCTAGAATTCTACCTTATTGGCCTTCTCCTCCCCAGTTCCCTGCCCCTTTATGAGCAGACACAGATACTAATACTAATACTAACACTAATACTACTAATAATAAATGAGCCAGATACATTCAGCATTCAAAGCCAGATAAAAACCCTACAGTAGCCCTTAAAATTCACATAGTTTAGGAAGAGGTCTGGAAAAGTACATTGCTGGACATCAGAAAAATTTGAAGCATGGAAGACACATCCATTTCAAAGGAAAGGACCCAAAGAGTAATTGAGCATGTGTGATATGATCATACATGGACAGCTTTGCACAGACCATTGACTATGTCAGTGCATGACCTTAAGTGCTCGTAGGCACTCCTAGAATTAGATGTGTGCAGCCTGGAGAAGTCTGAGTAAGAGAGAAAGTAGTAGGCATGTCTCGTGATGCCTTATACTCCCTTCTGAGCTGTGTATCCAGTCTTTCAGGGAAGATCGAACATCAAAAGCTATGTGAAGAAATGATCTAACATTGTCAGCTCATTTGTCCTGTGGATTAGTGTCAGCATCACACAAAACAGGCACTCCACGGTGGAAGCAGAAGTTCAGGGTTTGGTCTTTGGGTGAAGAAGATAAAGCAAAAGTCAGGAATTAGTGAGGCCTTTAAAACAATGGGGTCTCTTGGGTTCCAGCAAGAACTCAAGTTGCATAATGGAGCATTTAGTAAAGATGAAAGACACCATAGAACACTGTCTGTAAAATTCAAGAGCCTATAGTCTAGGAAGGAAATCCCATTTATTAAGCACATATGGAGGGCACTGTGGTACATGTTTCACATCCTTTGAGCGAACTGTTACCATAGTACCATTCCCATTCTAATAGGTGAGGAAACAGGTTACAAAAGGTTACAACATTTGTTACAAAATTTGTTGTTGACTGTAGACATATCAGTGATGTTTGGGTCTGTTTCTTGGCCTAATTGAGGGGATTTTTTCGAACATCACAGCATCTTCCGTATTGGCTCAGTGGCATACCACCGTTATAGCCATGTTCCTTAAAATCTTGAGGATTTTCGTCTTAGTATTTCTGATCTAAATTTAGTCACCCATGTATGAGGCACTTTAAGTGTTTCCCAGGCATTTATTTTTATTTGAAAGGGAAACATTTCTTAATAAGTTCTACCAGAAAGCCAAGAGCAATTCTCTATAGGATTGGGGGTACCTCAGTGATGGGGGTATATCCTCTGGGTTCTGGAGCTGCCAAGGGGGCCACACTGCTACAATATTTTTTTCCTTCCATTTTTTTGTCTGCATTTTCCTTGATTGACTCTTCATGTGATGATTTTGGGATATTTATTGTAGGAGGAGTCGAAAGATAATTCAGTCTTCCCTCTAACAAGATTGATCAGAATTTGAATGTATATTAATGATAGGTTAGAAAAATTACTTTCAGCTTCAAAACTTACTACTACGAATGGTCTACCTGTGAATTTCTACTGTAATTACATTCCAAGAACAGGTAATGCTCCAAAGAGA
This sequence comes from Mustela putorius furo, assembly GCF_011764305.1. Taxonomy (NCBI): domain Eukaryota; kingdom Metazoa; phylum Chordata; class Mammalia; order Carnivora; family Mustelidae; genus Mustela; species Mustela putorius. Next base: position 5,573,041 of record NW_025422021.1, read on the forward strand.
AAGTAAGGTCCTGAAAATGAGCCTTCTAGTTCATAATGTGGCCAGAGCTGACCAGAGGCAGAGTCATAGCATAGCTTGAGAAGCTGAAAATTCAAGGTCTTTTCCAAGGCACAGGTGCCGCCTGCAGGAGAAAGCCATCACTTGAGCTAGGAGACAAAGAACATTGCCTCAGCCTGGGGGACTCACTGCTCTTGCCTGTGGTGGTCCTGGGGCTGCTGGTGGGGCTGGTACACTGGGCACAATCTCTCTGTCCTCCTGGTCCTTAACGACAACTACTTCTGGTGGGCCACCTTGAGCCTCCTGGCCCAGCTTTGCCTTCAACGGGAAGTAATTGATCCAAGCACTGTTCGTTACCACCTTTGATCTGGTCTTTATGGCCACCTGGCATCCCGACCTCTGTTCTCGGGTCAGTCCTGATGAGGAAGAGGGAGGGGAGGACTTGGAGCTGGAAAGTGGGGAGGGGGACTTCCCGGCTTGATCAAGTCTCTAAAAGCTGTGGCCTGCAGTTAGTAACACCTCCTAAGCTCAAAACTACAGAGGAATTTACCTATATGGCATTACCATAAAAGGCTGAAGCAAAGAGTCCCTTTCTAAAACCATCAATAATAAACACATTTTGATCAATCATGCTGGAGGAAAGACTGAATTACTTGTCTATCCTTTTTCTAGGAAGCATTACAAAATCGTTATTATAAAGAGGCAATCAAAGAGTATGAAGGCAAGAAATGTAAGGAAACCAGCATTACAGAACTCTATCAGTTCTAATAAACCAATAAAAATATTTTTTTGTTTTTCAGTTATTTTTCTGCATTTGGGGGAAATTTGTGGTATTCGTTAGTGTTATAAAATTTCTGATTTGATGCAATTTCTTTACCCGTTCAAATTAATTTTTCCTATCATACCTGGTCTTACATTCATCTTTTAAAATTATTTTTCTTAAAGAAGGCCCCATAAGTTGAAGCTTTAGGTGCCACCAACTGGGATCGGTCCCTTCTCTTCACTTCTATTAAGACCCAGAAAGGATGCCCAGCATGCCTGTGTCCTCAAGGCTGGTGTCTCTGCCAATAAGGATATTAGGTGCCTGGTAGGGTTTCATAGAAAAGACATGGATCAGAGTGGGATTTGAGTTCTATTTCTGGATTAAGCCTTGTTCTAATTATGTACCCCTGGGGACAACACTGTAGTGCCCTGTGTAATGCCCTATGTAGAAGAAGGCATCCAATGAAAAGGAAAAAACTATTGCTATCATGCTTTTTCCTCCGGCGAGCAGCGAACTGAGCTTAACCTGTAGCGTCTTGGTGAAGCTTTCCATCTAATGATGCTGTACCCACATCACCTTTGAGACCAGTTGAACACTGTCACATGTCTTTTTCTAAATTTCCCCATGTGGAGTTGGTGGTTGTGGTGACTTTCCCTTTTTTCCTTTTCCTTTTGTTATATATGGAAGAAGTAGAGACACTCCTGTCTCCCGTTGCCACTTCTCTATCTTTTTACCGTGCTCAACCCATCTTCCTCTGCGTCCTCATTAGCCTCCCACCCAGTCAGTGTCCCAGATAATGGCGGCCGTCCATTACCCTCTTCCAGCTCTTCCAGAGACCTGTGAAACATCCTAGAATTGGGCTGATACTCCTCCCCTCCCAGACAGAGCAAGAGATGAGGGGAGCTGGACAGAGGGCGGCCTTCTTCACGTTTGGAGAGGTCCGCTAGCAAACAAGTCCACAGTGCTTTGTGCTCCCTGCTGGTCACCCACTGGGATCACCGGTGCCTCTCTGGTTCCTAAAGAAGAAACCCTTGACCTGTATTCTCTTCCTTGTCACATCCTTGCCCCATCCCAAGGTACTTCGGGCTTCTGAAATGTGTAGAACATGAGCAAATGAAAATGGGGAAATAATCTGTAAGGTCAGTGGCTGATCAGCCACACTTAGATATCTAAGAAAGGAGAATAACACCCTTCAAGGTGTCATCAGCCAACGAGAAGAGCAATGAGTTGGTCCCATTTGGAACTTTTCTGGGCCTCTATAAATTTGTTTCTCAAGGTAAATCACCAGTCTGTCTAGCCACATTTGTTAACAATGCATGTAACTCTTAATGGCATCTCAAAAGCATACTTATTCTCAATTTCGCTTCTCATTCGTTTTTATGATGCTAGAGAAATTCAGATTATATAGGCTTTCTTTGTGCTGAGATGGTAATTTTATATCACTGTAGATTAATAGCATTTTTAGTGATATTTGGTATCACTCATTTGTCTCCTGTGGTCGTAAAGATATATATTTTTTCTAATTTGGCTTTGCCAACAAATAAAAAATAAGAGTCTTTTTCTGTTGAATGAGCGAAAAAATCATTCTGATCATGAAGAATTATTCCCTTTTAACATACCCACAATCCGCCGTCTAATTGTTTTTGTTATTGCGGCAATACAGTGTCTACAAGAATGTGTGTGCGTGCTTGCTTGCATGCATACAGTTCGACCTGCAGAAGAATACTTCCTGGTTGCTACTTGACCTTGACTTTGAGACTTTGAGTTCTGATTACTGAGCTTGCAACTTCTCTGTTGAGAGCCTGTCGGTCCAGTCATCTCTGCTTAGGAAGACAGAAACCTCCCGTTTCTTTCCCTTCCCTTCCCTTCGCCTTGGAGTTTTGCAGAGACCTTTACTTTGTGAGCATCTTGATGGGTCTGGAATTCTATTCTGAGAACTGGTCCTGCAGTGCTCACTCGAAGCAAGTACCCATTCCAGGGACGGTTATTACAGAGTAGAAAGGCAGTCAGACTCGCTTTAGCTATCAGCTTTTAAGAGCTTCCTCCATCTGCTAAAATGTGCACTGCAAAGTTGCACATAAAATGCTGATTAGTACCTCCGTGCAGATTCATATAATGATCCACTCTCTCTTGGTTTACATCACACTCTCCTAACTACCTATTCACCTGTTCTATTGGAAAATTTTAATCATCTCTCTGACATTAGCTTGGCAATTTCAGCGGCCACTTCACAATCTTTCAAAGTCTTTCTGCTCCATTTCATTCCTATTTCTTTTCTGCTTGTGTTAATTATTTTTGCAGGCAGCATACGTGTTTGTCAATAATGCATTACATTTTCCATGTGTCAGTTCCTCAGCCCATCAAAGAACCCTGCTTTTTACATTCGGAATCTATTTTCGCCTTTCCCTACTCAGCTCATTTTGCTCTGGGCCTGCCTCTACTCCTCATTCCAAATCCACTGGAAGTTGCCTGAAACTTGGCACTTGCAAAGCGGTTCCCAGTTTAATCGGGTCTGGGGCTCCAAGGAGCTTTAGGTTGGAGCCTGCAGTGGGCTGCAAGGTGTCTCAGAGCCCTTTGACTCCTTTGGGACCTGAGATAATTTCAGAGCCCGCACTTTCTGGGATGCCCACTTCTGGAATGTGCACAAGAACAGTTCTCCCATCTTGAATCAAGGACCAGGACCTAAATCCCTCAGTAAGCTTGAGGATCATGAAAACCAGTCCTGACTCTAATGGCTCCATTTCCAATGTGATGATTTTGCTTACTGAAAAAAAAGAGCCCTCTCTCTAGAAAAGAAATTTTTAAATTTGTGCTTAGTTGACACCCACTGTTCCATTAGTTTCCGGCCTAACAATGTAATAATTCAAACTCTCTATACATTATGCTGTGCTCACAAGTGTAGCTCCCATCTGTGACCATACGACCCTATTAAAATATCATTGGCTGTATTCCCTATGCCGTACCTTTCATCCCTGTGACTTAGTCATTCCATAGCTGGAAGCCTGAAGCTCCCACTCCACTACACCCTTTCTGCCCATCCCCTCAGCCCCTTTCCTCTGGCGACCATCAGTTTGTTGTCTGTGTTTGTAGGTCTGATTCTGCTGAAAAAACTTTCTCTTACGGCCACTCAAAAAAACACCTAGCGTAGTGTCGGGCACCTACCAAAGCTCTGTAAATACTTAGACAATCGAATGTGTTGTGAAAGGCTTCAGACACACAGGCAGTCATTTTGGGGGATGCGGATGGGAGGCATGTTGCTCCTTTAAAAAAAAGTCAGTACCATTCTTCCCTCGGTCCCAGCATAACCTATTCTTGGGGATTTTCCGGTGGTTATCATTTCCTTTTTCATGATTACTATCACGGCTACCTACAAGTCGCCCTAATCCCAAGACTCTTTTGTCGTTGCTTCTGAGAATTGACTGGCTGGTTCCCTCTCACAGGCCAAGGAAGCGCCATTTTCAGAAAAACTCCCTGCTTCTCAGAATGAATGCCCTTTTGGTGAAGGGCACATGAAGGGAAGTTTCTTTTCTTGCTTTGCTTTTGTTTCAGATTCCCCTGGGGGTTACACATATCCTGTTCGAATTCCCCGGTTCCTTGGGGAAGCACTCAGCCTGTGACGGGAAGAGAAGGGACGTGGGCCCCAAGCCCCGTGGACAGGGAGGGAACGGAGGCTCCTCTGGGTCTGGGCTGCCACTTTGTTTCCTCCTCTGCCCAAGTACGTCACTCGTGTGCACAGGAAACTTTCAAGTGCCACACACTGACCCTTGGTAAGATTCCATTTCTTACTTCCCATCTCTATGACCTTCAGTTGCCAGCTCCTTCTGGTATTTTTAACCGCCTTCTATCGCCTGGGAGCCTTCTGTCTCCACGCTGCAGGAGAATGTTGGAAATGGCCGGGCCAAGGAAACACCAGTGTGGGGAGACGGGGATGCGCCGAGGGAGAGGAACAGAAGCTCAGACTGCAAAACAATTAGGTCTTGCGTGCTTCAGGATTTGAGGTTATCAGACATTTCTTGTATTGTTAGCTCTTTTTCAATAATCACAAGTGGTCATTTTCTGCTAATTGTCCCACAGGGAGCAAAACTGAGTTTCAAATATTTTTTGTTTTCTGTCTGGCAGTCTCGTGGATAAGCAGAGGCATTGACAAAGGTTGACCCAGGGAGGAGAGAGGGACAGTAAAGTTGTATTTCATTCACCGTTCAGATAATCACCTGGTCGTGACCAATCATGTAGAAATAGATGCCTTCTCTCCAGTAGGTAGCCTCTCTCTCTAGATCTTTCTGGAAATACCTTTCTTGAATTTAAAGACCACCTCTAGATATGACTTTCCAAGACAGGAGACTTCTGGTGGAGTCTTTCATTCACACTAATAAGAAGGTGAAACATGGTACCACCTCTTGCCACAGTGATCTTGTATTTGAAGTGGACACAGGACGGACGACATGCGGCTTACCTCTTCCACTTCGTGTTGAGCTCTGATATCTGAGTCTGGCAAAGACATTGCCTTCCTTGGCTGCTCCCTGCTTTGCCCAGCTAAATAAAAATGAATTGTTAGTTTTACTTGGTTTACTAACTCCATGGGTTAGGATAATCTAATAATTAGGATTATAATTAGGATAATTTTGTGAGACGAAATCTGGACAAATTCTCTGTACTTCTTTATGGGCAATATCTACAGTTAATCATGCTTTGAGAAAACATTTCCTTAGAACGGTCATTGGAAAGGGTTTTGTTAAGAAAATTTGAGAGCTGGGGGTGGGGGAGGGGTCCCTATATCACACCCTCTGCTGAATTAAAAAAAAAAACACAAGGCTTCCATAAAATCCAGTTAACTCTAGCCAGTGATAATCTCCCCCTGTTTCCACATGTGTCAAATTGGGATTATGAAATTACCTGTCTCATGGGCTTTTTGGGACTACTTCATATAACTTTTGGAAGTACCTGGTACCTAGTAAGTATTCTATAAATGTTAGCAATCATTATTACCAACTAATAAAATTTCTTGTTGCTCTCACAACATACGACCCATTAGGGAGAGGTTGCAAACTAAGAGGCCACAAACACGTTGCAGTTGTGAACAGAGTTGCAGAAACTTTTTAGCTCTGCATTTTACAAGTGAGAGATTTTGCACACATACCAAACAAACAAACAAAAACTATTTCCAATTTTGCTTTACCAGGAGAGGACCCAGGGTGTGAGGCATGTATTTCTTAAAGGCAGCATGGGCTGAGCTGAAGGACCCTTTTTAGAGGGCGTGTCTGGCTAGTCAGCAAAATCCCCACTGTGTCCTGCTGGGCTCCTGGCAAGGCGACTTGGCCCATGGAGCATTGCATTTCCCTCTCCTGTCTTAGACCCTACCAGGCACTTTGAAATAGGTGCTGATATTTTGCTTTACATGAAGCATAAGACGCGTGGTTTGGCGACATAACCCACATTTCTGAGTTGAGGAAACTAATAAAAGAGAAGGTGGCCCAGTGAGTCTCTGGGGACCGGGACTCAAACCCAGACCCCCTTCTTCTGCAGCGTCATGTCGCTTCCCCAGCCTCGTGCACAAACTCCTTTCCAAGTTTTTTGCAGAAGCGGCTTGTCCTCTGTCAGTTCACCAATTGCTGTGGCAACACGATGTGCCAGTGTCGAATGGTAAGTTAAAATGTGACCTAAGGTGTCCGAAGAATATCCTCTCCACTCCGCTAATAAGAGACAGGCCATCTCTAAATATTTGCATGGAGTCTGGCTCCCAAGATAATTCAGTGTCCGTGTGGCTCTGTTTCACCTCTACTTATTTCCATTACCTTGCATATTAGCTATGTCAAGTTGATGGGCCTGCTGTTCCCCAGGGTGGCTATTATAAATATGGTGTTACAGCGGAACGCTTCCAGTCTTCTGGAACCTCATTTGAACTAAGCAAGTTCTCTATAATGATCATTAATGATGTATTGCTTGCATATAAATGTTGGATATTAATCTTTTGTTTACTTTCTCTATGCCATCAGACTTTTTAGAGGTTCTTTGTAACATGCTCTTAATTGATGATGAGCAGTAGTTTCTGCATTTGGGAAAGAGTGATTTTTTTTTTCAGCTGACAATGCACTGTGGCCAGTGAAGACTTACTCTCAGAGCCCTGACTGATAGACCCACTTCTCTTGGCCAAAACGGCTGCCCAGAGCTCTTGGAGTTCACGTATAACTAGCGGCAAGGTGTAATATCTCACTGAGCCAAGACTGTCCATTGGCTCATATGTTTCCTGAGTTGGAGACAGGAACCTGTTGACACCAGGAAGTCCCTGCACAATGACTGGGATGCACCCAGTCACCAGTTCTGGAAGGGAGGACATGGTGGGTGCTGGATACATTCTGTTCCTTTCTCACAGGACCTGAATTGGGCCCATGCCCTAGTGGGTCTGAGGGCTTCATCTGGTTTGGATCCTTTGATAAATCCCCTTTTGCCAAGACCCAGAACTCAGGTGCTGGGTTAAATCTAAAAGGGTCTCCCGTGACTTGGGACGGATTCTTCTTTCTGTATTGAATTCGACTCGAAGAGATGCCTGCAATTTGGTTTAATTTGACTTCATACTAGGGGATCGCCCAGGAATAGACTGGCAGGAAACAATGAGACGTGAATGTTCTTTGTGGCACGGGGTTACTCAGTAAGACAGGGGCTCAGGAGTAAGACAGACCTGTATTTGAAACCCCGTTCTGCCACTTACTACCTGTGTAACCTTAAGGAAGTTTCTTTTTTGTGTGGCTGTTGTAGATTGTGTGGTTCCCCCCCCCCCAGGGTTACTGAGATATAATTAACATATAACAGTATATAAGTTTAACATGTATTTAAGGTTTCTTAATCCCTCTTTAAGCCTTTTTTTTCTTTTTGCTTAATAGAAAGATTAATGGTACTTACTTGATGGGGTTGTTATGAGAGTTAAATGACTCTGTGTGTGTGTGTGTGTGTGTGTGTGTGTGTGTGTGTGTGTGTGATAGCCCAAAATCTAGTACAAAGCAAAAAGCAAGTGCTCAGTACAAAGTACAAAGCTGTAATAGTAATTTTTTATTACATGTCATTATTATTGTTATTTGTGATGACGCTGATGTTGGCCCTAGCTGCAGAGTCCTCTCCTGACGTTACTCAACCTGAAAGAGAAAGGCTATTTGCTAGGCTGTGTACATATCCCTGTTCCACCTGTCTCTGTTATCAGAAGTTAAATGTGACAGAGGTAAAGGAGACTTTGCTGGGTTACTTAAGAGCAGGATGAGGAAATGGCCCTGTGCTCAAACCACAAATTCACTGCAGGTCTTTTATGATAAGGAATGCACATTAAAACCTGTTAGATGCCGACATGCTTATGACATGTAGACTCATGTCTGAGGAAGGTGTGGAGGATCTCGTGGGAGAGGCCAGGCATAGACACGGAGGATGCTGAGGCAGGCATGTCATGGTCAGGGGTCATGTGGAAGTGGGTAAGTCGCATGGTTGCTCGGTACCAGTAACTGTGGTCATGGGTGGGACGTGTAATCTCCTCTGTCTTTTCCATTTTCATCATCCCTCACTTGAACTTTGTGAAAAGCTAACACCATGTTCTCTGCCATTATCCTTTTCCTGCTCAAGCTCATTCTTCCACACTGCTGGCAGAATGATCTTTCTAGAGCACAACTCCAATTATGTCCTCTCTGTCTTATGGTCTTTGCTAGGGCCCAGTGTTTACCCAAGTAAGTCTAGTGGCCAGAACTAACAGCTAAACCCCTTAGGCCTTTGGCATACTATTGCCAATCCCTTGAGCCCCAAATCCAGGAGGAGTTGGTGGTCCCACACTAGAGGGAAGAGGCTGGAAAACTCAAGGCGGGCTTATCACCACTCACTCTGAGCATTCACCACCCAGTGGGCTGCAGTGGAGAGAGATGAAAGGAAGACACACATGTGTTTCCCATCTTTCCTGGAGATTAAGTGTTTTCACAATCAAGGAGATGTGTGTGGTTTCATATGCCCGAAAACTTGTTCAATCCCCAAAGTTGAGTCTGGAATCCTCCTGAAGCATCGCTAGAGAGGACTGGGGACTTCCCTTTTTCAATCAATTCCATTTTCCCTTTGGAAATAAACATTCGTCTCACTGCCTGGGTGCCCATGAAGTACCAGCCTTCTACTTTCCTTTAAGTACACACTTGTACTATCTGTTTGGAAGGCTGTGTGATTCTTAGGGAAGTTTCTGTTACATACAGCTTTTTCTTGTTTTCTGAATAGTCACTTGTAGTGATAGTAATAATAGTAGTAATAGTCACTCACTTGTAAATAGAAGTTGAGGCCACTCATCTTCAGATTTCTTTAAGAAAAACTGAGTTTTTCCTTGACGAGTAAGGCAATGAGTCCTTCAAATTCCAGAGGACTTGCCTTAAAGGCAAGCAAAGGTCACTTTAGCACAGGTAGAATGTACAACACCTCCCTGTCTTGCGCCATTGTTCTCAATCTCCTAGTCCCCACAGCAGCAAGCTGGAGAACTCTGCCTCTCTCTCTTGGGGATTTAGATTTTCCTGGAGGACTAGATCCATGGAGATCATGCGACAGCCTGCCTCAGGCCCTTTGACTTTGCTCCTGACTTGGCCACCAGTATCTGACATGTTCCCATTTTAATACTCAAAACCAAGAAAGAAGCATTCTATCTAGCCCTTCCTCAATACTGATCTCACAAAAAGTAAAGACTGGGAAAACTGTTTTTTGTTTTTTGTTTTTTTAAGAAATGATCCCTGGTATTCTCAGATTTACCTGCCTGACACAAGTCAGAAAGCCTCTGGTCTCTGATTTTCCATTGAGCCCAAAGCATGTTGGCTTCTGGCACAAGTCAAAGACTCTGGGGAACGTGCACGTCCTCTGTCAGCATTGACTGTTCTAGTACCAGCTATTTGTCAAAAAGATTTATTTACCACAATTTACTTACAAAAATATTTTGTTTCAAACATCGGATGCCGAGCATTTCATGAACATACCGGCAGTAGCTACCTATTTTTCTCCTCGTCAGAGAACTCATGAGCGTGAAAATGTTCCTTAAAGACTTGCTGGAATTGAGAGAACCCACTGGTCCTCCAGGCAAGACTTCCATGTAGAAAATCATTGGTTTCTAAGTCTGATCAATTGAGTGTCTAGCAAAATGATTGGCTCCCCAGATTATTAACCTGCGTCCCAAATCAGCTTTCTTAAATACAGGACTACTTCACCCTCCTCACCCCTGGTCACAAAATGCTTGTCACAAAAGCCTGTACTCAGCAGCATTTTTCTTCTGAAGTTACCAGTGTGCAAAACAAAAATGGAAGTTAGTGATTTCCTACAGCCCCAAAATGCTTTCTTCTTCCAACAGAAATGCTGCAGCACATTGCTGCAAAATGTGGACTGGGACCCTTGGGTATTTTACAACAAGTGAACAATGGCTGAGTCATTTAATTTAAGAAACACAGCTAGCTAAGCACTTATTTATTTGTGCAAAAAATTCAGTGGGCTTTTATCATTCTTGTACAAGATCCAGTTTTCTGAAGACTCCGTAAATCCATAAATACCCTTTGACATGATGGGCCATTATGACTCTTAAAGACTCATTGCCGTCTGTTGGCTCAAACTCGTGGTTCATGTTGAAGCCTGGGAAGATTTATATGTCAACCATTCCAAATCATATCTCTACTTAAAACTCACTATCTTAAGAATGAACTGTAAACTATTTTTACCTGCTGGTATGAAGCATTATTCCCAGCCAAAAGAGTGTTAGAGACATTTCAACTCTCGAGGCTCACATCTGTACACACCTGCAACCAAATCTTTCCCTTTTCTTCTCCTTGGGGGATGGAAGTCAGCTTGGTAGATAAGTCTCAGAGTCTCAGACCTACCACTTAACTCCAACTTGACCTGAGCCACATAAATCACTTAATCTTTTAGAGAGATGAGTGTTGGAATGAAGAGTTGAATTTCTTACCAAAGGTCATTTATTAAGTTTCTGCTCATGACCAGAAGGAGAAGCAGGGCAGTGCCGCCTCATTAAAAAATTCAGAAGAAACCTTCAAGAAGCCGGGAGTAGTAAGCAATGTCATGCGGGAGTGAAGATTAAAGAGAATGAGAACTCTGAAAAGAATCTTGGGTTCCAACCTCTCCCTCACTCCTCCAACCCAACAAGGCATTTGGTCTTGTTCCTTTTACCTCCATGGTGTCTCTCTGGCCCAGCCCCCACTCTCCATTCCTTCTGCGATAACCTTAGTTCAGGCCATCAGCACCTCTCCTTGGACTCTTGCTTTCTGTTTGTCCACACTGCAGAAGGCATTGCTTTGTAATGCGTGGAACTAATCATATGGCAAATGGGATCTTCCACAACTGGAAGGGGCTACTGCTCTCCTAATTGCCCCACTTCCTACCATTCCCTGAGAACATCTTGGCTCATTCCTGTCCCTCTGCCTAGAATATTCTGTCACATCTCTGCTCCCACTATTTGAAATCCTAGTCTCTCACAAAGCCCCCCGCCCAGTCCACCTAATGAAAATACATAGCTCCTGCCTCATTTGCCATGTCCTCAAAGCACTGTCTTTGTAAACTCAATATGATGTATTTGTAAACTCAAAATGATGTCTTGTCTTGTTCTGTGGATTCATCTGTGTACATCTGCTTTGCCCCATGATTATAAGCTCGGTGAAGGCAGAGTTCGTATCACCCAATATCTAGCACAGGGCCCCATAGGTAGATACGCTCAGCAAACATGCACTGACTAAATCAGTCTATGCACACAGGTCAGTAGACTGGGCATTTGGTGTTTGAAATAGGAGAGTTAATGGAGTCATCGAAATAGAACTCAGAGTTGAGGACAGTAAGGTGAGAGGAAGGTTGGTGAGAAAACAGAAGTCTTTTGCAAGATATTATAAAAATATCATATGCATGTATAGGGTTTTTATTTATGGAGGTTGATCTCATATCCTGCTGGCTTATGTCTTCCTATTTCTCTTCTGTCAATAGCCTAAAGAAATGCTCTTTCTTATCATTCTCCTATCCAGCACTGTAAAATCAACCATATTCAGCAAGGTCCCTGCTGATCTCAAAGCCTTAGAAATCTCAGATTTGTTGAGGTAATAGGATTGGCATTGAAGTACTTCTGTAGTCCGGTTTCACTTCTGCTCCGCCCAAAATTCCTCCTGGTGCATTCTGACATACCAGCTGTTTTCTCAATCTTCTTTGTCTTCGGGTCATTTTGGAATTATCTCGAAGTCAATACAAGTCTTATTTCATTTTCATCTCATTTTTCCTCTTTTTTATTTTCCCTGCAAATTAACTTGCATTTTATTCATCCCCCTTAAAAAAAATTGAATGCCAGCACCCGAAGCCATTTATATTCACTCAGACCCTTCTGAAGAGATCCTTTCTGTGTCTCAGTGTCACTGATTTCCTGTGAGCACAACACCTTTTCATCTGTACCCCTTCAGGCACATGTCAGGACACTGCAGATCCTCTGGTCTCTAAGGGTCTTCAGACAGCCTTGGTAACATCCTTGTGATGACAGCCTAGGGTTGTCCTTGATTTGGCTTCCTTCCTAATAGCCAAACTTTACCCTCTTTTACTCATTTCCCCACTTTCCCTGTCTAAAGCTGTGACTGACCTCTCCGTGTATCCATCAACTACTGGGTAAGTTGCCACACAGTTTTGTTACTTATTGTCACCGAGCCACCTTCTAGAATGGCGTCCGTGTGACTCCCCCATACTCACTATTCGTCTCTGATTATCCCAAAGGATTTCTGTTCTTGAGCTGAGGCTCAATGATAGAGACTCCTGCAACATCGCGTGCAGAGCGGGACCAAGCCAATTCTGTTTCTAATTTGATCTGATTCTAGGACTTCCCGCCTCTCCTCCGCGCCCACTGTGCCAGCCTCTGTGTCTTTTTCCTCCTACACGCCTTCTGATGCTTTTCTGTAGTGAGCACTACAGAGTTAACTTAACCTTGCCTACAGAGTTATTCTTGGGAAGAAGAGCTAAAAATTGTTGAGCTATTCCTGGGAGCCAGCCATTGTACTTTGCACGTTCTTTGGATTACTTCATTTGTTCTCATCACAGTCTCGTGATGAAAGTACTTCTACTTCATGCCCACTTCATAGAGCAGAGAACTGAGGTTTAAAGGGTGGAAATAACTTGCTGGGGTTCCACAGCCGGAGAACAACAGCAGTGGGAGTTCCACCTGTCCACACGTGCGGTAGCTGGCAAGTTGGGGGGCCGTGCTCTGGGAAGCCGGGGCAACCGTGTTGGGGGGCCGTGCTCTGGGAACCGACTACAGAGGCAGCGGGGTAGGACAGAGACGGTGACATCTTGCCTTCAGTCCACTACGTCCCAGACAGCCTCCCTGGCAGGGTGCCTAGTGACAGCTACCATAGAAACGACCTTTCTCCACACATGTTCAGGCTACTTCCATCTGGTTGGGAGACAGGGGTAGCTCCCTGCAACCTTGGCTAATTCTGGACAGAGCCCTTCTTTTTTGTTTTATTTTATTTTTTAAGACAGTGAAAGAATGAGGCTGAGCAGGGGTGGAGGGACAGAGGGAGAGGAAAAGAGAGAATCTCAAGCAGACCCCACACTTAGTGTGGAGCCCAAGGTGAGGCTCGATATCATGACCCTGAATTCAAGACCTGAGCAGAAATCAAGAGTCTGATACTTAACTGACTGAGACACCCAGGTGCCCCATGGACTGGTCCCTTCTTCAGCCAAGACTGACCTTGGAGCAGGTGACACAACAGGCATCTGGCAGCAAGCAGTCCCCATGGCCCAAGCCGCCCTTGGAGAAACAGCATTGAAAACATACACACGTCATAACAAGACCCCCTGCCAGCACACACTTCCCTCCTAGCTTCCTAGAAACGTACAACTGTCCACGTCACCCTCCAGCCTTGCCTGCAGTTTAGTGGTGCTGCTTATCAAGAACTGATGAAAAATCTGCATACAGTCCAAATTGAATCCAGATACAAATGAGATTCCCCTCAAATTCTTCCCTGTCATCTTTCCCTACTTTTTTTTAGACTGTTTTTTTAAAAAACACACTACTTTTATTTTCCCAAATGAAATCTTTGAAATCAACTGAAATATATGAGAGTGAAAATGACACGAAGTATTATTGCCATTATCTCCATCAGCTCTGCATAGGAAATCATGAGCCGCATACCCGATTGGTTTTAGTTCCAGCTCAGCTGTTACACTTCAAAATTCAGGATCTTTTCTCTCTGTAAACCTGAGTTGCCACCACCAAGCCCCCCCAGACTATCAGAAAGGTACGTGAAGAGCAAAGGTGACAAGATTCTGATATGTTTTCAGGTCTCAGTCTTGGATTTTTAAAACAACTTCCCTCTCGATGTTTTCAGAAATTCTTGACATTTATATAGAGCTTTATTTAGTTAGTTATTTTTTAAGATTTCATCTATTTATTTGACACAGCGAGAGAGAGAACACAAGCAGGGGGAGTGAGACAGCGAGAAGCAGGCCTCTTGCTGAGCAGGGAGCCTGACTTGGGGCTCCATCCCAGGACCCTGGGATCATGACCCCAGCCAAAGGCAGATGCGTAATGACTGAGCCACCCAGGCGCCCCTGTATAGAGCTCCCCCTCCTCACCACCAACTTGGTATTATCAGCGGCTTGGTCGACCTTAATAGGATTTGGTACCTTAAATGCTATCACCTGGGGACTGAGCACCACTGCCCTTGTGTTTTCAAGGAATTATTCTCTCATAACCTCTCATCCGAAGCCCAGTTCTGAAGCACAGCGCCATGCGCTTAGAGGGCGACAGGGTAGAGGTAGTTAAGCTTTGATGGTGGAGGCAGAAGACATGACCAGGAAAGAGCACGTCTAGGCATTTGGGGTTGGCGTGGGGACAGAGTGGATGGAAGGACGCAGCCAGTATGAGGAAAGAAGGTGGACTGGAGCCGTGAGGTGCATCTCCCTGATGAGGCCCTCAGGATTAGCCTTTTCCCAGAGCTCTGGGTCCTTCCTCTCCTCACCTGGGCTGGGCCAACTGAGCTTCTCCTTTTGATTCTCTTTCTTGCCTTAGTAGTCATTCCTGGCTTCTCACTCCTGCTCTGGTTGTCCTGAGTCTCTCCTGCTCTCTCCCTTTCTGCCCAACTTCAGCTTTCACCGTGCAAATGGGACCCGTTCGTAGGGGCTGCTGGTTCCAGGGCCCCGAGCATTACTGGCTTGATTGTATTCCTATTCTGTTAAGGAAGAAACAGAGGTTGTGTGCCTTTAGTGGGCCGAGCTTGGAATCTGACTCTTGGACTGTGAACTTGTGTGCATTTACTCTACATCTGAACGATGCAGTCAGGGGACCGTGTCACCGAGTTGCCCTTTACCATCGAGAGCCTGTGCTCTTGTGCTACAGGGGGTTTACATGCAAGCTAGCCCTGCGACCCTGATGTGGACACACGGCTGTGTGGAGCGAAGGGGAGGGAGAGGAAGGTAGGCTCTGTACAGGCAGCCACCTGGTTCCTCGTGGGCCCCGCCCCGTGCTCAGAGGAATGGACAAATGAATGAACCAGGGAACGAGTGAGAATGGCTGAGTGGATGAAGGAGTGAGTGGTCGAAGAATGCTGTCTGGAAACAAAGGACTGGAAGGTGGAAGCAAAGGATCTTGTGTCTGAAAACCATGCCCCAGCTCCCTGCAGCTGCCGCTGCATCTCCAGGCCACCCCGGGGGAGGCCACACTGCGGATGGCAGCTCTTGACCCTCGGACATGGTGCAGAAGCTAGAGACCCCATAAACAGGCTGCACTGCTCTGTGGCTTAAGATAAATATTCATACTTAGTACTGGTTCTAGGGTATGAATTTTTAGACTATAATTCTTTAAAATTTATTATAGTTTTAAACTTAATTGGGTGAAAATATTTATTGGTGGGGGAGGGGATGCAATTACCCAATTATGAAAGCCAGAATGAATCCTAGGAGGGACACTAAAACTATCTTTAAGTACTGAGAGGATTTTATTACAGCAACTCTTAAAACAATAATGAATGTTACGTGCTCCTCAGTCTTTTTTTTTTTTTTTAACAATAGAAAAGGAACACACAATATTCAAACAGAAAGCATTTTGCGTTTGTGGAGGAAGAAAGGAGAAGGGGCTCCATGCCAACAAATTCTCCTTGCAAACCCTCACCACCTCTGATCGCTTTTTCTTTGAACATTAAGAAAAAGGGTGGGGGGGGCAGGGAGGGAAACTCTAGCGAGGTTACAGACAATGAAATGGAGATGTGGGAACTAGTATTAAAAATATGTTGGCATTTTCCCAAACAGGGAGTGCTGACAAGTATAATCCTATTACCAAAGTCACATCAGCAATGGGGTAAATGAAATCAAAACCTCATCTCGTCCCACCAGAGCGGCTATTCGTCCACAAAATTCTCATTGCGTGGTTTGTGTCTGTCCCCCTCCCCCAAATTGTACATAGTAGAAAACCGTGTTAAGGAGGCTTTTAAAACACATCATTGAGATTACAGCACCTTTTAAAATAAACAGCACTGAATACCAACACAGGTAAAATGTCATTGTGAGATGGGGATCGGATATTCAACGGTGTGCTTTATGGCTTTCCAGTGTGTGATAAAATCTGTTCACCAGATGTACTATTTGTCTCCTGTGTAGCATACTTGAGCATCCTGTAGGCCTGAGGCCCATTTATTTCATGTAATTGCCTTTCCTGTGCACACCTTAGGGCACCCTAATTCTCCATTTTATTTCAGGCACTGTACAGGGTACCATCTGCTAGTTGAAAACTCATCCCGTTTTATTGCACCACCACAGCGGCTGCATTCAGTGGTAGCACAGGCTCTCGGTGCAGACAGACTTCTTACTACCAGCTATTTATTTTTGCCCGAAATAAAGTAGACTTGAGCTATCAACATGCAGGATTCACACGTAGATCATCGCTGGTCCATACGAGCTTGACAGAGGTTCCTGGGCAACCTGCAGACTCGAGGCTGTTTCGAAATTGCTGGGCGCACAGCTGTTAACTTGTAGAACTGGGATTCTAAATTCTTCGCCTACTTCTGCACGTAATGATATCTTTTTAGTATCTCATTTGTATTATTTCAGTTCAGATGAGCACCAAAATAAATGTATTCCATCACATCTGGAAAAGTACCGGAGAGAAATCGCTTCATACACAAAGCTGCACACCTCATTACGAGGTTCGTCACTCATTTCAAACCCAGCCTTACCTCTGTCCCTCATCAACAGCGGCTTTTGTTTCACTGTTGTTTTCATTACATTGTTAAGTCATTTTTCCAGGGAGTTTGCAAGATCTTGAAAAGGCAAGTTTGGAAATAATATACTCGGCAGAAGGAAAATAAATCTCAGAACCTCGCAGCTTCTCTGCAGCAGGTTCCCGATGAGAGCGCCTTCTCTCAACTTGTGCCCAAATTAGATGGGAAGTGACTCTGCTCTGTAGGGGGATTCATGTGTTTCCCCCACCCCTGCTGCTGCGCCCACACTGCACGAAACCACTTTAACAAAAGGTCCCTGGTATGCAAATAACACACCCCAGCTGCACGTTTCTAAATGAGTCATTGTTCACCTGCTGGGTTCTGCCTCACCAGATCCCTCTTGCTGCATGTGTTCTGCATTCCCCATCCCTCTGCCTTCCCTCCTGGTCCACCAAAGGTCTGTGGCTTCTGGAATGGCATGGAGAAGACTGCAACAGGAGGGGGCCGGAAGGGGCAGTGGGACGAGGTGGGTGATGAGTTGGTTTACCAGCCACTGCCGCCTCCTGACATGTGTTATCTCGGCGTTGCCATGGGAGATTACCAGTCTTTGGCCTGAGATACGGAAAGACTTCCAGGGTACAGTCTGCTACCTGGCACCAGTGACCTGTGTAAACAAACAAACCAATTAGGAGATGGTGCCATGCCTACGGGCACCTCAGCCCTTCCTCCTGGTGTTGGTTGACAACAGCTCTGCCATGGTTGGGACTGGACGAATACCGATGAGGGTGGATTGGCTGCCTGGAGACCCGTGTGCGGCAGATTCTTTACATGTTTTGCATTCGTGGCAATGACAGATGTAGCTAAATGCACCTGGTTGTAGCTGTCTGCTGTGATCTAAAGCCTGCTTGAATGAAAAGAATAACTCCCTCTGTTATTTATTGTTGGAAGCAGAGTTTACTTTGCTGTCTTTAGCCTCTGAAGAAATCAGAAATGCCAGTGTGAGAGCAAAGTGATGAGTTCTAGGCAACAGAGCAAAGAGTCATTGGTTGGTGTCTTATAAATCAGTAAAAGAGGACCAGTGACCAAATAGATTCATATTTATTTTCCTGGAGTTTCCCCCTTCTTTGACTCTCAGGCAATCTCCTTCTATAAAAATGTTAATGCTGGTCTGAATATGAAGGGTAATTTTTTTCCCCCACAGCTCTGTCAAACATATCTTCCCAATAATTAAATGTGCATCCTTGGGCTCTAAGAGCAGTCTTGTTGAACAAAGCAACCGCAAATCCAACTAACCTTTGAAGAATGAGGGTGTCAAAGTATAAGCAGATGTTTTAATTTGCACAATGCTGGGATTTTTTGGATGCCAAATGTTCCTAAAATAGTTATTGTATCTAGACAGAAGAAGAAAGATACACTCAGAAATAACCTGCAAGCCTCTTTGTCACAGCGACAGTTTCTTGTTTAGCAGAAGTGATTTTGGAAGCGTTGTTAGGAAAGCTATATGTTAATCAGCATCTAACGAGAGAGTATCGTAACTCTGGGATTATTATACACGAGGAGGGTAAAAGAGGAGAGCGTGGCAACATTTTCAAGTACACGACCCCACACAGTAAGTTCAATGCAGGGTAAGATAAAAACATTCATGCTATCCCTTGCATTTGCATTAAAAGTTTCTCAAGTGATTTAGGGGATGTGTGTGTGTGTGTGTTTTGTTTTTTTGTTTTTTAAAGGAGGATACATACTTTAGCCGTGAAATTAGAGCATCGTGTTGTCTAACCAGCTGAACTTTCATGGCTTTGGGGTAATGTTAGCACACGTTTTTCACAAGTGGATGTATGTGAGAAAGATTTATATTAGACATAAGGAAAAATGTCCTGACTTTCAGAAGAGTTGTGAGAAGTCCAAATAGTTTACCCAAAAAGGCTGTGGAATTTACCTCCTGGAGACTTTTCTCAGCAGACAGAAGACCCATATGTTTGAGTTTATTTAGGAGTAGTTTGAAATGAATAAGAGTTTCCCAGTCTTCCTCATTCTGTCACATGCCTGGGAAACAAGCTGGTAGACCAGCTGCCCTCCACATAGCCAGGCCTCTGTCCTGCCCACCTCTGACTCCATCTTCTCTCAAGTCCCAGTCCCCACCTCCCAGAAACCGCTGACTGAAAAGGTTAAGCCAAGACGCACTCCTGCCTTGCTGGTGTGAGGCTGGGGTAGGGGAGAGTGTAAATTGGGCCACTTCCTATGGTGGACAATGTTTCAAAATCTACCAAAATTAAAAGGATGCATTCCCAGTGTCCCTGTGATTACATTTCCGGGACTTGATCTTACACATCTATTTACACGTTTCGAAATGAAGTATGAATTACTGACTTATTGCAGCAACGTTTGTAATAGCAAATAATTGGAAACAACTTAAATATCCATCAAAAGAAGACTGATTAAATGAGTTAAGGCACATAGCTATTACAAGAAAGAGGCAGCTCTATATCCCTGTAAAAAGGGATTTCTAAGATACTAAAGAATGAAAAAAAAGGTGCAGAAGATCATGTATAATATGCCAGTGCTTGTTTTAACAGGTAGAAATTATGCTTCCCATTGCATAAAAAGTAACCGGTGAATGATTAGACCTTTTGAATTTGCATGTAATACCGATTAAAATTAAATAGTGTAAGTGACTAGGGTAATAAAACTTTTTTGTCCAGACCACAATCCCCCAAATAAAGTAGGGGATTGATTCAGTCTTATGTCCAGTTCTCTCTTGGTCCTTGTCAAGGAGCCACTAGTCTAGGTTGGCCGACCTGTGGTGGGGCTGGGCCGGTTTGACGCCGGTTTCCTCTTCTCCTTCCTCTAGCTGTAAATTGAGAGAGAGAGAGAGGGGAAGAAGGAGATACATCCTGGTGAATGAGTATTGGAGAACGCATCCTTGTTTCCCAGTTTGGTCATGACATAAATGTGAATTGTGTGGAACTGCCTGGGGTTGCACAGAGAATGAACTTCTGCTGAGGATTACGTGAAACAATAAGAGGGGCTAGCGGCCAAAAGATGACCAAGCTCCACAGAGGAAAGGCAAGCCCATTCCCTGGCCCCACTGGGCACAAGGTGAGTGTTCAGCCAACCATTAGGGAGGGTTCCCCTCAGTATAGCCTAGGTGATGAGGCAACTCAGTGACGTTAATCTAGGAAAGTCTCATCTAGAACTCTCTGGAAATCATTTAAAAGCACAGTTGTGGAATCACTTAAAGTATCAAACATCTGTATTTAATACTGTTGTTGGAGGTAGCAGTTGAGACACGGGACCTAACAGACGTGGGTCTCCCTCTGAGAGACCCTGGCAAGTGCCTACACTCTCTAGACTGTCTCATGATGAGGAATGTGTGTCTATGTCATTGAATTATTATGAGGTTTTGTTTTAATTTAATCAAGACTCTATCACACTACCGAACACAGAGATGGCCTCCAAGAAACAGTGGCCAGGGGTATTCTCTGCTAAAATATTTGCCATCCCAGACATTTGGATTCTATTCCAGAAGGCTCTTCACTAACTAGGAAGGAGGGGCCTTTCTTCCCATTACTGATACAAGGCAGGTAAATTAGAGATATTTTTCAACTTAATTTACAAAGTCAAGACATCAGCTCACAAAAGGCCAGAATCACCAGAAAGGCAAATGTTTAGCCGTTAGATATTATATTCCCCTAACTAAAAATACCCTACTTAAAAAGAGAGGAGAGTTCAGTTCCAGGCTCCTACTCCTGAGATTTTTATTTAAAGAAGACCCTATCTTTACTCGCAGCTGAGAGGCTGAAGATTAAAAATTAGCCACTGTATACTAGCTGAGCAGTAACAATTTTTCATAAAGGTTTTTACTACACATTTGGGATTATAATTTCAATATTATGCAAATGCATTTTATGGATCTGTAATACAGAATGTGTACTGGCATTAATGTGCATTAGCAGGCGAGCACAAAAAGGCTCCAAATGAGCCATTTTGGTGTCTGCTTTCAACATGTATTATGAATAATAAGTAAAATGTTCTGGTTTAGAACAAATAATATAAAATCTGAATTCCTCTTGGTGTACATTAGTGAGGCAGCCCTATGCAACTCCCAAGGAATTCTTCCATTGAACACAATTAAAAACCGGCTTTTAATCGATATATTTCTGCTTATGGCTTCTCCATTCTTTTTGAATGGGATGAGAGTAAAATAAATCCTTTTAATATGAAAAGGGGGTAGTTTCCTTCTGTTGATCAAAATCAGGCATTGACCACGTGAGTGAGTTAGAAAGGGCATGATCCCTTATATGGCAAGATGGTGGCCCAGGTTCCTTCTATTTTTAGAGGATCTGAGTATTAAAAATTGAAGAGGAATCTAAGCAGGGTTATAGAACATTATTTTCAATTAATGAAATTAACAAATTTAATGCCTTTAACATGAGGTATTTCAGACAAGACAATTGTGTTTTCCAAAGATACTGAAGGGATGTGCAAATAAGATTTCTTCACAGTGTGCTCCAGTCTCCAGTATAGGGACCCAGCTTGAAATTTGTCTGATGTGGGTTTTTTTTCCAACTCTATCAGTGTGTCTTCTTGGTTAGATTGGAAAAAATGCTCAAAAATTCATCTGAGGCTCTTCCTGAATGCAGAGGCCTGAGCCAGACTACTCTCTTAAAGTCTAAAAAAAGTCTTTCCTTTTTTTAATTTTAATTTTTTTAAAAGATTTTATTTATTTGAGAGAGAGAGAGCATGACGGGGGAGAGGTCAGAGGGAGAAGCAAACTCCCTGCCCAGCAGGGTGCCCGATGCTGGACTTGATCCCAGAACTCCAGGATCATGACCTGAGCCTAAGGCAGCAGTTCAACAGAGCCACCCAGGCACCCCCCCCTTTTTTTAAAAATATTTCTACATTCTGATTTTGCTTGATAGCAAAGAAAGCTAGACCAAGGAATGTCACAAGTACTGAGACTTGTGGCTGATTATTTATAAGAAAAGTGAAATTTCTCCTTTCGTTGGTATACTTAGGATCTTGGGATCTGTCATCTTATTTCTTGCATGTGTGTTTAATGCCCCATTTTTTTGCAGTTCCAGAGGAGGGCATGGTCGCACTCACCGGTGATCATGGGCTGGACATTCAATTGAGTCAATAAAAAAAAAATCTTCCCTCTCAAACAGGTATCCTTAATGTATTTTAGAATGCTACATGTTCCATGATTTATCTTCCAAGTGATAACAAAACTAACCATCTTTTTGGAGTTCTTACTGGGTTAAGTGTTTTGTATGCGTTATCTTAATTGACCCACAAAGCAATCTCCCGAAGTAGGGTTTGTAATCCCCATGACATGGCTGAAGAATCTGAAAGGCTAAGTAATTTGTATGAAATCGCACAGCTGTCCAGGTCTGTCTAATTTTACGATTCAAATTCTTAACTGTGACATACCCTGGGGTCCATTATGAATATGGTGGGCAGTAGTCTTGGCTTCATTTATCATGTAAGTTATAGCAATGCCGTTTGGTCCTTCACTCTGACACAGCCAGTGCCATTAATACTGACGTCTGAACCAATTTCAACCAGTGATTACATCACTATTGTCTACACTGCTGCAGTTGGTTACTGCTTTCCATTTTCCCCAGACCTTTTTCCATTCTAGATGGAGGTCCATGGAAGAAAAGATGGATAGAGCCAACAGTCTATACAAAAACACAATAACTATGTGCTGGACAAATAAATCAGATTTTTTTGAATTCTCCAATTCAAATTCAACTGAAAAGTCTCTAAGTACCTGTAAAGCATAAGCTGTGGTTTCTGTCCTTGAGTTCTTACCATTTCAAAAAGACCCGAATTTAAGCCTACTAGTACTGAGGCCTTCCCAAGTATTAATTCCCAATCAACATTGACAGTAATGGGTATATTGTGTCCTCATTTGGAAATAAGCTTTGGCCACATTCAGCTAAGGCTTCTACTCTATGAGGCCTTCCCAACAGGTGCCACAGAAGATGCTGAAGAGTAAGAGCTAAGGTGTAGCTCTTTTGAAGTGACAGTCCCAGCACCATTGCTGAGTCGTCTCTGTGCCTTTGAGCCTTGGCACAATCTCCCTCGATCCTCACAGCATTAAAGTAAATAGTACTGTCTTCATTTTTACCAGTGAGTACAACTTCACTTTATGGATCAACCCATGGGTATTAAACGGGGGTTTCATTTATTCCACATACATGGACCGAGGGTTTAGTTTGTGGCCCAGTCCAGCAAAGAAGACAAGGCATGTCCTCCAGGAGCTTCTGGTCCTGGATGCTGCTTAAGGAACCACGGCTCCCAGCTGGGTGTGGAGGCGCCTTGAGTGGGGCAGCCGACCCACTCAGGGCTCAGCAGAGCCTTCCCAGGGATGTTGCCTGAACCCACCCTGGGAGCATCAGTGCCAGCCGAGCAGAGTGAAGAGGGCACACAAAGCAGAGGAATAGGGATGTGCAAAGGTGAGAGAGATAAGCACGTGGTCTGTTCCAAGGACTACAAGTCCCCTGGAGCGTCTGGTTCATGGACAGGGTGAAAGGCTGAGAGAAAGAGCGGGGCAGAAGGGAATCGGGGGTGAGGTTCAGAGGCCCTGAGTGCCCCTAGCCCAAGCGTTCGTGCTTTATCTTGACCATTTAGGGAATGAACTTCAGCAGCAGAGAAGCAGGGCAAGCACATGGTTTAGAAGGATGTGGAGAACAGTCTGGAGGAGTGAGTCTGGCAGCAGGGGCAGGAGGGGAAACTAAGTCAGCGGGCCTGCCAGAGAAGAGAAGGCCGTTTTGTGTATGATCGGGAAGGACACACAAATATTTTATTAGGATTCTTAGAGCAACCCCCCCACCCCAATCCGTGTTCTCTCATCGTGAATTTGTGAGAGCCACCCGGACTGAAGGATTAAAGGCATCTTTACTTCGAATGTCCTTGTGTTCAGATATCCCAGCTCACTTCTCGGAGATTTAATTAGAGCTGCCTTGAGGCACTTTTTATCTTAACAATCTCTCTGCGGGCCAAAGTAACAGAATAACAGGAATCAATATAAAACAACCTAAGAGGAATATCGCAGAAAGAAAGAAATACGATTTTTGCTGATACACATTTTTTATTTTGAAAAATCATGACGATCTCCATTAGGAAATCATTCTTCCCTGGCAATGTGTTTGTTGCGTGCTCAACAAATAGAAGGTAAATATGCTAAAATTGGTGTCTTTTTCATGGAAACCACATAACTGTAAAGCTCTTTGTTTCCACCCAACTGCTGAAAACATTTGTGTAGGCAATTTCAGTAAACATTTGGAGAATTGGAAGTACTCTTTCCTACACATATGGTTCTTTATGAAGAGGTAATTTTTATCTATGTTCTACTCAATTGAATATTTATAAGTCTGTTTGGCCTCAAAGGTACCTGGTCTCCCCCCTTCCCCCGCCCCCAAAATACAACTGACCTGTAAAGCTAAAGTGAGATTTATCAGTTACCCTTTAAAAACTCAGCGAGTTATTCTCGTTTTCTCCCTACAAATTTATTCCCAGTACAATCCTAAATTTGTCTAATTTGCTGCGTTATCACAATTAGTCAATTCTCCCTTAGTTACACAAATAATAGCCTTCTAAGTTTGAGGCTGTAAATCATTCATCCATTAAAAATGCCATTTCCTCGTACCGCACAATTCGATTCATTTAGAAGAGAAAAACCATGGCACGGAACAGAATTATGCAATGTCATGGACACATTAACATTTGGATCAAAATTTTACATTGTGTCAGCCAGTAAACAGTATAAATGGTTCCGATTTGCAATAAATAATTGTCTATTAATACCCTGGCATGCTGTAGCAAATTACAGTCTCACTCCAGTGAGCACAGCTGTAGGTAGGCGCCAGGGCCGAGGGAGACAAGTGCCACAATTGGTTTGAGTGGAAAGAGCCCGTCATGCAGGGAGGCAGAGCAGCTCCCTTTGCCGGCGATGGGAAACACGGCTGTGGATTAAATGCCTGCGTTTGGAAATGCGGGAGGAGACCCAGTGGGCCCTTAGTGCAGCTGGGACAGGAGATGCCAGAACACAGCCCTGAGCTATAAAACCTGTAGGAAGCATACCTACTGAACCCACTGAGGGCAACTTTCCCATTGGCTGAATGTGAGAGGGATGGTGGCATATTTTATTAACCAGAAAACTGCTCCCGTGTATAGGACCAACCTTGGCAGGGAAATTGGCTCACGGTTGTAGCAGCCACAACACAATCAGGTGTTGATTATGGAGCCACTGAGGGACTGCCAGGAAGTCAGACTCTGCCCAGAGTCTGCCTTATTAGTATAGGTAGCACTTGGACCCACCTTCCTTCTCTCCTTCCAGAATCTTCCTGAGTAGCCGATTGAAAACCCTAAAATTAATACCGTGTTTGCTGTTGGCTTAAGGCTTTTTAAAAATGCAAACAAGGGGTCTGGAAGAGCTGGTAAATAGATATATTAACATTCATTAGCATCTTAGCATGCTACAGGTTAAGAGTGTAGCCAAAATTAGGACACTGAATAGGATGAGGGGGAACTTAGGACAGGTAACCTTTAATAAGGGTGAGGGGAGAATGCAGTGTGGCCCAGAGGACAATATGGAGGCACTGGGCACTGCAGGGTGCAGGGGGCACTCAGGGAGTTAGGGAATGAGTCTCAAGAGTGACTAGCATTTGCCTAGTTTATTCGTGAGGGCAAGTGTTGCTATTATCACTCCCATTTCCCAGATGAGAAAACTGAGGCCTGGAGATGTTAAGGAACCCACTCATCAAGTTCTCCCAGCCAGTGACAATTTACACTGGTGAATCAGGTATCCCTAAAAGCTCATTTATCTTAGTTCATAATTTAGCCCAAGGTTCTCCAGGAATCATAAAGCTTACTTATGTTAAGGTTATCTGGTTCAGTCAATTGAAATTGTGAGCCTTAGCAAATACCAAAGTTTTATGGAATTCTCAACAATAAAGATTCTAGACTCAAAGCCTTACTTTATTCCTTTATTCCTCCTACCATATCACTTAGCTCATGAAGAAAAAATCAATTTGCCTCCAGATTTAGCATTCATTTACTATATACATTTAAAATACATATAAGTTAAGGCAGCCTTATAAATCATATTTTAACAAAAGTATTGATATCTGAAAAAGCTGGTTGTCTAGAGGAATATAATTTTTCTTGCTTGAATTGGATAATATTTTCATCAAAATTGTAAGAAAAATTTATCGAGCACCTTTTAAGTATAGGGCATTGCCCTGGATTTTAGATGATTGCTTAATTTTGCTTTTCATGTCTGCTGAAAGCCAAGTTTAATTTGGCGCTATTTCTCAAGAAGGGGGAGCAGCTGTGACTGATTTATTTGAATACTCCAGAACATTTGAAAATCGTTTTTCTAATTCACCAGAGAATTATTAAAGCCTTGTGGTGGTATATTCTCTTGAGCAGTATTAGTTTCTCCCTCATGTTTGGACAAATGCTGTGGTCTCATAACTGTGTCTTTGCCAACAAGAGCTACTTTTTCTTGCACACTACTAGACTAATCCTCACAACAGTCATTTTAATGGCATCATTCTCCTACTCAAAACCTCTCAGTGGTTCTTCACTTTCTTACAGACAAACTCCCCAGCTTGCATGCAAGGCCTCCACCATCCAGGTCTGTCCACCACTCAGTGCATATTTCCCATTGGCTCCTTACTTTTTCCTCTGGGCCTGGCATTTTCTCTGACCCCGGTTGCTGCACCCTCCACCCTCCACACTTCCCACCCCTCCGCCATCTCCTCAGCCTGCTTGTCTCTGTCATTCTCTCCGCAACTCCTCCCACACGCCGCCTACTTCATCTGTGACAGACGTCTTTCTTTATCTTAGCTCCTTTCCTCTCTAGAATCCACAGTTCGACACTTGTCACAGAATGATAAAAAGTTAAAACTGGCAGAGAGTAGGGCCATTTGTTTTATATAGCTTCTCTCAGGCTTTATGTAGCGAAATTGTACTGGATTAAGTGTGACAAGACCCGAGGCTGCCATTTTGTCAAGAAGCAACCTTGGGCCAGCCACGTGAGCCCTTTGAGAGTCAGTTACCATATCTGAAAATAGAGCCTACCTGCTCCACAAATTAGACTTGAACATCAAATGTGATAATGTGTAAGGAAATAATTAATAAATTCTAAAGTACTAGTATTGTTCTTGTTTTTCAGATGTCTCCATAGACAGTGCTGTTCTCCTGTCTTCTCTGCCCATCCACCCAGTGCTAAAGAACACTGTATTGGGGACTTAGAAATGTTCCAATGATGATGTCCTACAATTCAAGGATATATCTCCCTGTATTTAGGAGAGACAGATCGTTTATTTTATTTACTTCCGATGGCTCTTTGAGTTGTGGACATTTCAGGCACCTACTTCTGCCATATTGCAATTGGCAAGATCTCTGGGATCCTCAGCTTCTACCCAATGCATAGAGGCATGACCTAAATCTTTAGCTGTCTATCTCCCACAGGTAGTGGTCCACAAATCTTTGTGGGCAAAATGAATAAATATTCAGTCCTTATCTCTCAATGAGGGTGTGATAACTTTTCGTTACTGATGCTTACACTTCCAAATTGGCTCATTGATTTCAATCACAGTCCTCAAATATACCTTTATTTAGTGCTACTTGCTCCACACATCTAAGTGCTTGCGTAGGTACGGAAGCCTCAGACTGTTAATATTTTTCAAATTTACTTGCCGCATGTATGCGTTAGACAAACTTAACAAGATGATCTGCCTGATAAAAAGGCCCACTGGTCCTCAAAATGTCCTCATCTTTTAGTGTTGAAACAACAATAATGATTTGCTTCATTTGTGCACTACACACCAATGACATGAGCTAATTGCATACCTACTATGAAATAATGTCTGTTATTACATGGGTAACTACACATGAACTCCATTGGAAACACCGGTAATTACACAGTATGTTACGTTCCCGCACCTGTGTTATCTTCTGATCGCCATATCATTAATTCAAGCGACCTCTATAAATCTGTTTCCCACCATCATTTTCTCATTCTGGGCTCCTTTATAGCCCTTTCTAGAGTGTTAGGAAAACAATCAATTAATCAATTAAGCTACACAATTAAAACTATTTATAAAAAAGATGATCCAAAGTACAGCTTTTGTTTTTCTTCACTTCCGCTCTGTGCAACACATACAAACAACTCTAGAGCTACATTCTATTTCCTTTTGTATGAAAATCAAACCATTTTCCCTTTGGAGAGAGTTGCAGTATGTTTTGATTAAAAAAAAAAAAAAATTCTGAAGACCTCTCTGGTTCACAAACAGAATCACTGCTTCAAAGGGTCTAAGTTCACCCTGGAAAATGCCAGCCAGGTTTTCACAACGGGAACACAGTTAACAAAGGAAGGTTCCCTTTTGCAACTAAACCCTGAGCTGACTCCCCTTCCAGTTTGCATCTGGTTGCACCAAACCTGCTTCCTCTGCCCTCCGCCTGGTCCTGACCATCCCCTGTCCCTGCAAGGCCCCCTTCAACTGCAGAGCAACTGAGGCCCAGGGGATTCAATCCCCAAGCCATATTCTTAGTTAATGGCAGGGCTACAAAACAGAAAATAACAGCAGGAACCTGAAACCAGTGCTTTTATTGGACTAACTAACGATATAAATAAAATGGTCCCTGATTGAGCTTCAGAGCATCACTGTCTCTTTATCAGGCCATAGAAACAGATCCAGGAGGGCGATAAATACGGCACATAACAGAGTGGAATTAAATGATTAGGCCTGAATTAACACCCTGTTTCTGAGCCTCACTTAGTGTTCCATGGCCCCAATGAAACACTGCAATTCACAGACGCTCAAGGCCCATTTAATTTTTATTTCGAGCTAGTTCAGAAGCAGGGATTACCTGTAACTCCCCCCTGTTCCATTGTATAACTCTTGAAGGCACAGCGCTGATCCTGTCTAGATAGCTGTGAGGGAAATAGACTGTGCTGTAGGAACCACAGACTAGAATCTTGCCTCCAGGAAGCCATGTTAATTAAAAGGGGCCAAATCCCTGTCTCTGTGAAAGGGACAGGGCTGTCTTTGATGGGAAAATAATGAATTAATTAAGTTGACTTGATTACCTTCCGGGTATTAGCCACAGAATTCAGCAATTGTTAGTCCAAATTTTTTTTTTAACCGTTTGAACTGTGACTTTGGCATGACATAGGTCCTCAGTCCTACCTGCAAAATAGAATCGAATATCACCTTAGAGGGTAGTGCATGGTGGTTCCTTTTCCTACTGTGCCCTAGACTGTGTGATTAGCTGAGTGAGTTCAGGTTAAACCTTGCCTGAGGGAGATTCATTCTGTTCTACGCATTTCCATTTCCATAGTGGTTGTCCAGCAAGAAATCTAAGGATGACATTAGAAGACATGGCAATGCCAGTGGAACACTCGGAAGTTTCAGATGAAATATGCAGCAAAAATTCACTTTGTGTGTCTGTGACCTGAACTTATGTATGAGATCAATAATGAGTTAATTTATTTGGAAGGCAAGATCCTTGAGTGTTGAGAGGTGAGGAAGCTTGCGGTTTTGAGCTATTCCTAAGTATGACTCCACATGCTGGGCTTTTTTCTCATTGGATCATCACAACATCCTACAGAGTGGGTACTATCCAAATAAGGAAACTGAAGCGCAAAGAGTAAAGATAGAAATAAAATTTATTTCATAAATAAAATACCTGCCCCAATTCACAAGAAGGTGATTAGGCTGAGATTAAGATCGGTTTCTACCTGATTTCCCAAGATAGACCTTTCTGTCAATACTGTGGTACTGCCTGCTTCAGACTCCCAGACCAACAGGAGCTTTGACATAGAAACTTCTCCAATAACCAAAGAAGCCCGACATTATGTATAAAAGGAATGAGACTGATCCAGTATAGTGTTCAAAGGGTATAAAAAGAACCAAAGGATACTGGGCCGTGTCTGAGAACACCTTTTATAAAGTCCTAGGAGATACAGACATTCAACCAGTTGATGAGCTCTCCTGTAGATGAATCTGCCTATCCAAGAGTGCTTCAGAGCACATGAGTCCTGACTAAAATACAGTAGGAAGATTCTTCCACATTCTCAAGAATATGAGGTCTGACCATACCCAAGTTTTCCCTAACCATCAGCTCAATACAGCATGAAGTTGTGTACAAGACAATTAGAAAGGGACACCTCTTAAATCAAGACTTCTCCCCTTTAATACTTTCTGACAACAAAATTACATAATCCTAACTCAAATTTATGCTTGAGTGCCTTTGATGAAATGCACACTAACATGTACGTAATTCTCTCTTAAAGCAATCTTATTTAACAGGCCTGGCCACTGAGGACTAAAATAAAACCACTTTTTTAAGGATGATCACTAGTAAGTTTACTGGTGATAGATTTACTGCAGCTTAAGAGTGATGAGTTGTGTCTATCCGTTGAATTATGTCTGGGCACTCAATAGGTAGGAAAGTGTTTAATTTCACCTTCTATACAATATCCTTGTAATTTTTAGTACCCAATAAATTAATTAAAATGCTTTTGACACTCAATTAATGTTACATGGTAATAATTACATCTATTCATTTGCAAGTGATAAATTCCCTGAAACTTTATGTTTTGAGAAAAGATCTTTGTTTACCAGAAAGAGATACTAATATGATTTCAGTAAGTTGAATTTGAATTACTTTGTTTTCATTCCTTGGCCAGTAGTTCTTAAGCAAAGGTCTAGGTTGTAACTGCTCACATGTGAGTCTCCGCTTTTGTGATTGTTCTTGGCTATGGTTTTTAAGAGTAACAACAAGGCCCTCGGTATCTTCTGCCCTAGACTTAAATATAATTCCAGGCTTCCTTTTGACCTGCACTTTTCAGTATTAATTCAAGTGAAGTGAAATCTATCTCAACTGTGTCAGCAATAAAAGATAGACTAAGTCTTTGAACTTGACTTCTGGTCTACTTGACTCCATAGCAAAATGTGGCTTCAACTATCTTGTTTGGTAGATAGGACCAACTTGAGAATTTTCTCTGCCAGTTTGCTTATTTAAGTGGTTGTGTTTGCACTTTGAAGATGTAACTTCAGTTTAAAAAATCTGCATAAAGATGGATAAAACTAGGGACAAAATAATGGACTTTACCAGAGTTTTCATTTTCAACTAGCTACAGCAACAGTGAGTATAACGTGATTAAAATTCCTTCCTTTAAAATTATAAGTATTTGAATTTATGAGTGAAGGGGTCAGCCACGGTAGAGAGAACGGCATCGCCATTTTTAAGTTGACTTTTCTGTGACTTAGTGTCTTCAGCTAATGTGAACATTGTAACACCTTTTGGGATTGTTAAGGGAATCAAAAGGCATAAAAAGTGTGACTTGTACTCTTAAAAAAACCATAAAGTGGTATGCAAGTATGAGGTATTACGCTTAATAATTCTCAGTAAAAACTGGCTGGGATTTTAGGTTTTTAATTCTTGCTGTGCCACTTTTTATTACCCATTGATTAAAACCCTGCCCCTCTGGCCTTATTTCAGACCTTGTAAACTTGGGTCTCCTCACAACATTTAATCACTCATTGCATAAAGTTTGGCTCTATGGTGCCAAACTACAAAGCCTCTTCTAGAATGATCCTGTCTGAGCACCGTGGTCTCTTCAACACCCTGCTCTTGGTATAAACCCTTTCCTTTGAGTTTGACAGTATCTTTTTCTTTGGACCAGGAATTTGCAGTGGTGAAATTGTCCAGGGACTTGCTCTGTCAGATGCTCTGTTTTCTGATTTGACATTAAAAAAGCCATCCTCTGAGGTGAACATGGAAACTCACACACCTCAGGTCAGTCTCAGCTCAGTGTCCCTCTTTATTACATGGGAATTTCATTGGTGTGACTTGAAACCCTTCTGTTTACCAGTGGCGTTTATTTACCTGTGTATTTTCCAGCTCTGTCCTCTGGTATGTCTGTTCTGGAAGAGAAGGGGCAGGGTATTACTCCTTTACCACGGTCTCCTGGGCTTACAATCCTTCCTGGAACGTAGGAGAAGCCCGACAAATTGTTGAATGATCAGAGAATTGCTATAAATAGGGAAGGTCACATTTGCTATCACTAAAGCATTTAGGTCTAAATACCATTTTTTTTCCTCCCCCAACGGAAAACTTAACACTTTTCTAATCTCTCACAATAAAAATTTCGCTAGTTAGTTTCTTAGCTATCTTAATTCCTTACTCGCATCACTGTTTTTCTCAGGGCCCAAGCCTGGGCTAAACATGACTGAGGTCTTCAAAAGATACATTTTTAATATAATTTTAAAATATACTCACTGGGGGGCGGTTCATAAGATTCAGCCTCAGCCACAATCTGGACTATGGGCTGCCAAGTGCTGCATAAATAAATCATCAAGTCATTTTGGCATCCTGTGGGCCAGAAGGAATATCTTCTTCAGCAAATTTAAAGAGACATGGTTCTGAAAGAAAGGGGAGCAAAGTGAGTGATTGAATACATACTCTCACATTATTCTTTTGGAGTTTGGACAAGTCCCTTGGAGTGGTGACTGTCCATTTTACCAAGGGCAGATTCTTTTTTCTTTTTTTTTTTTTTTTTCCTCTTTAATTGGAACCTGCAGTGGAGTTGAAAGAATCCATTCCAATATCTACAACAAATAGCCCCCTACGTCCTTGGCAACTATTGGTACACTTGGAAAAGGAAAATGCAACCCAGTAGTCAGAAGAGCAGGTTACAAGGACAGCTTGTGACCACGTAGAGGTGGCGCAGATGAAGTCAGAAGGAGGCAAGCAAGAGAAACAAGGAGGACAGTGGAGGGTCTCGTGCATGGAGTCGACAGCAGAGGCTCACATGGATGTGCAGACTAAGCTCAGCTGTGCATCCTCTCTCTCTCTCTCTGTCACACGCACGCGTGCACACACACACACACACACACACACACACACACACTGTGACCAGCTGCTTCCCTGGTTGAGTTTCCCTGGCCAATCCAGTCCAGGTTGTTCGACTGCCCAGTGGCCTTCAGAAACTTGCCAGAATGAAGAACATTGAATAAAAACCAATGTGATGTATCCATTTCCTGTGGATTCAGAAGTCAGGCCTGGAATCAGAATCCTTCCCCTGAACTTAAAAAAAAAAAAAAAAAAAAAAAAAAGGAAAGGAAAGGAAAAGCAGCTCTGAGGTTTGCAGAAAGTTCTTTTATAAATAACACTGCTCGTCAAAAGATCTGCATAACAGTCAGGGCCAGTAGGGGAAAATTGCAGGGTCTTCTCAGAAGAGTTGATAAAAATATGATGCTGTTGATGTTAAGAACGTATAACCCAAGTCATCTGGAGGAACCCCTCAGGACCTGGTGTATGGTGTACCTTTGGGAGCACTCATTCAGACCCACAGATACCAGGCTAGGCCTCTTGAACACCCCCATATTTGAACACACACACACACACAGCAATCCTTCTTTTGAGAAACATCCCTTTTTTCTTGCCTTGTCTTACATGCAACAATAACCAAAAATTAAAAATTACATGCAGTTCCTTTTGTGCTTTGTATTTACTAGAATCCGGGCCAGTTTGGTGTTCATTCTTGGGAAGACATTTGCTATCTGACTGCTATCTGTATCTGTCTTAGCCGGTAGTTGATAGACCTTCCTTGGGTTATTAACCAGTTAGTTTCTCCCAGAAAAGAGGTCATTAGCTTCTAACATCACTCAGGTTGTCAGGACCTGCAGGTACCGGATCCTCTCATTCTGGTGTATCTTTAATCTCTAGATTTTTTAGCTTCAGCTGCCGTCTGGCTTCTACTTAATAACATATTTGTATCTGGCGGTGTTTTGTTTTTTTTTTTAAACAACTCAATAACCAATACAACAATGACAGAGCTGACAGATTCTGCATTCATGGATTTCCTTCCCACATCTAGACTCTGGAACTGCCAAAACCCAGAAAGGGGAAAATAGATTCCAGGCAGTTACAGGTTAAGAATCATTTGCATAAATTAGCAAGTTTTGCAAATGAATTCATCTAGTGAGAAGTAAGACACGGGACACTGCATTTTAATAATTGACATTCCACATGAAATGCAATGTTCTTGAGGAGGAAATTGAGCTCCAGGTTGCTATTAGAACCAGCGGAGCAGCACGAGTGGAAAGAAATGCCATCCCCCATTATGTGAGTTACCGCCCCTGCATAACAACGACCGTGTTCGGGTGGGCTTCTTTTAATAACGGCACTGGCGCGCGCTCCCCGAGAGGCAGAATCGTCGGCGTCTGCTCATCAGCAGTACTGAGCAGGAAATGAAAATAAAAGAGTTCTTCACATGCAGCCAGTCATTCTTATAGTCTCTTTCTAAAGTCATCTTTCATTTTCTGTTTGATTTGGCAGCCGCGCTCCCCTCCCTCTTCCTTTCCGACTTTATGAAACACTTAGGAGATTATTTAAAATATGCAGAGTGTGAGGGGAAAATTTTTAATTATCCAGTTTGGAGACTGTCTTTCAGAATGTCGGTTGTTGCCTCCTGATTTGGTTAAGAACGTGCCACGGGGCAAACACCGGTGAGGGTGCCCTATCAATGCCTCGGCTGAGGGGGTGGCCTGTCCATCAAAGTCAGGGTATCCAGAATGTGGACAGTACAAAACACTCACATATGCAGTCCCAGAGCTGGAAACAAGTCCACCCGTAACAGTGTTTCCTGGCATAATTTATAATTACCATAAAATGAGTTAAATCACTCACTCGATAGACTTTTTTCAAGTTCATGTAGAGTAAGTGTGTCATATCAATTAATTCTCAATGAACTGCAGCAGCCAATAAAATTTCTCCCAGACACTGGTAATAAGCCAAGATATTGATGGAAGGGGTATCATCATTAATACGAGTATAAGCCTCAAATCATGTACAGAGAACAGGCACATACAGTTCCTTCTGTGGAAGGGGGAACATGATTCTTGCTAGCTGTCTGTTGTTCTTTCCAATTTCTTAAGCTTTCTGTTTGTTCTGCTTTCACTTTTTACACTCATAGCCTTTTCATTTTGCCTACACAACTGAATTCCCCTAGTGTAGCTGTCTGTTTTTGCAGGTTGCCTAATCTGAAAACGAAAAAATGGAACAGATTCAGATAAAAGGGATGTATTATATTACCCATATAATTGAGACATTTTCAGTGGCTCTTCTCCATGTTCTCAACCACAGATAACTGACACAGACAAAAATGAACACAACCAGATCTTTGGTCTGTATAATTCAAATAGGCATCTTAACTGATATTCAGGAGGAATCTTTTTCTAACTAAATTAACCAGTTGATTCTGGTACGATGCAGACCAAACCCCAAAGCCCTACATTTCTTCGTCAATACTATGTGATTGTACAACAAAGGAACCAAGAGCATTGGATTCGTTGTGTTTAATGAGTTAAATGATACTTCACTGATTCACCTAGGTTTTCCTGAACAATAACACCTGTTAACCAGAAATGTTTGATTTTATAGGCGTTTTTCTTTTACCCAGGGGATATGAGTATGGTCCTCAGGTTAAATACGTTAGCTAGTGGAGAGGACAATCTTTTGTCTATGTCTCCATCTGCATGCTTATGGCGACATCAAAAAAGGAATCGTGATGAGCCTGTTGGTATGTGTAATGAGTTGCCGTGGCTCTTCTCCCAATAAAGGGTGTGTTCAGACTCCGCTTATTTATAGACCAATAAAAAGAAATTTCCACTGTTCTCTTCAGCAGGCTGAGGATAAATAGCTCTTCCGTTTCTAACATTTAATGGTCAGAGACACAAAAAACAACTGCTCTGAATATTAAGCCAACACACGTATTTTTTTTTCTCCCCCATGAAGGGGAGAGATCCTTGAATATGAAACAATGGAAGATTCAGATATAATCTTTCCCATTTTAGAACTGTTTTATTGCAACTTGTTTTCCTTAACAAAGGGACACTCTGGCTTCATTTGGTTACTGGATGGAGCGTCAGCTCACGTGCTGTGAGGATTTTCTCTGTGACCAGAGAGCTTCGGGCTCCATGGGATGGACTCCCAGTCGCGAAGGCCACGGCCGCAGTGCCCACTGCCCTCTGACGAGGCAGCTACTGCCAGCTCGGGCTGCTCTTCGTGGGCACGTGTGCAGCAAATGCTTTCTCTTTTCACATTCTAGAGTGAGGAGCAGCATCAATTATCCCCAATTCTTGATTCTGTGATGAAGTAGCCATCTGGTCTGATAGCACAGTGACAATGATATAGGAGTGAACACTCCGTGCTTGGTCTACTGCACAGAAAAGGACAATAGGACATATTTTAAAATGTCAGGATCCATCAGAAACATGTTCAGGAAAGTTTGCATTTATGAAAATAGATAGTATTGAAGATACATCATGATGCAAATCTAATTAGGGCTGCTGGGCAGCTGAATTAAATTAAGAATAAATCTGAATCGTTCCAATTAAAACTGTGGGGTTTTTTTTTTTTTTTTTTTTTTTTTGGCTGCAAAAAAATTTGCCTTGCCATCCTTTGGGGGAAATTGTGTTACGAAGGCTGTTGACCTGCCTACTCCTCTCCTGACACGTGATGTTGACTTCAGGCTGCGCATATGATGAGTCTGGCACTTTCCAGGTAGTTCTTAGTGAAAATTGTCTTCAGCACTAAATCTGTGATAAGGGGTCTATATTCCTGGGACGGGGGGCTATTGAGAAACCACATGGTGTGTGAGCATGAGGTGTATCGACAGAACAGTAAGAGGTTTATTTTTCTAATGGCCTCCTGTTTAATTTATTTACCTCCCGTTCATTCATTCAGTACTTTACAGGTATCAAGCAGGAATAAGGTGTCTCATTGAAATATGGGGGAGGAGAACAGTCATGTATTTTGATAGTCCTAATGTGGTTGATGAACATTACTTTAGTAAGAGAGATCTGCAACCACACGGTGATTGCCTGTGAACAGCCAGAGTCGGTGTCTGCATCATTGCTGTGGGAAGCCAGTCAAATGAGTGTCATGGGTTTAAGATCTTGGGACAGATGAGAGGCGAGCTGAGGGCTGGTAAGAGTCCTGCTTCCTGGGTGAGTGTTGCAGGTGCTAACGCCAGGTTGTTCATGCTGGTAGAGGCACAGAGTACAGAAGATCTGGGGAACTCAGCTATGACTGAAGCAGTGGGAACCGGGAGGTGCAACCCAATGGGCAGAACAGTGCATCAGTAAGTAATGAGTAACAAGGACAGCCTCCAACTCTCAATGGAGGACAACTTGAATAAAAATTGAATATTATCTTAATTTCTAATAATCTCAGCACCCTTTCTAGTTGGAGTCCAGATATGGGGAAATAGTTGTTACTTTTCTTTCTGAAGGATTAAGGAATTCACGCAATCAAAGAAGAGTTCTTGAGTATCTGTTCTGGGCCACAAATAGCTCGAATTCACCATGTACAGACCCATCCCATTACCTTCTCCACACTTGACCAGCTTCTGCTCTCTCTCAGTGGATATGACCCCATCATTACCCAGTCTCCTAGGCCTACAATCTGGAAGTCATCATGACTCACTTGTAACTCTCCCACCCCACCATCAGTAGCAAGTCCTGCACAGCCCATTGCCAAATATTGGAGCTCTATCCTCATCACTACCACAATCCCCCAAATCATTGTCTCTAGACTGCAAAAGCCTCCCAGCTGATGCTTCACAGATGAAAATTTATCATGTGTTGTCATGACTATCAATCCCATAGTGACACTACATTGACTCTGAAAGTGAATCTATGATTCAGCCACTGTCCGTTTCCTTAGCCTCATCTTTCCTCCCCTCACCCCCCGGAGTGTCAAACAGCACAGCCATGCTCATCAACTTGAATCCTGACTTTGTCTCTGACTGTAGCCTTCCACTGGGCCCACTGGGGTCTTCTCATTTTCTTCATTTCAATTTCCATCTAGATTAACAAGAGTTTCCACTTCCTTTCTAAATGTGGTCTGAAGGATAAACCAAACCCTTGGTCCACCCCCAAGAATTTTGAGACTGACTTCTCCAAGTG
This sequence comes from Mustela putorius furo, assembly GCF_011764305.1. NCBI lineage: Eukaryota > Metazoa > Chordata > Mammalia > Carnivora > Mustelidae > Mustela > Mustela putorius. Next base: position 5,610,975 of record NW_025422021.1, read on the forward strand.
CTGAAATAGTGAGCAAGGTCCCAGGACCTAGGCCAATCTTCTCACTCACTCTTCTGTTCTTATTCTAAAAGGTCAGTATGCACTAATAGTCCCTTGCCTAGGAACCTTACCTCCCCCAGCCTTCAGTCTGCTTATTGTCATGCTTCCTCCCAACACACAGCAGATGATCTCCTGATAGTCTTACCAACTTTGAGAAGAGCATTATCACTCTATGACCTTTCTGAGCAATGCATCTTGATCCTGGTTTCCCTTTGGAGAAAACAGATTTGCTTTTTCTTTCTTCCTTCTTCTTTTTTTTTTTTTTAACCCCCAGAAGATTGTTGGGATTCTGGTGTCTGGCACCATGAATAGCCTCTTATTTCAGTGAAAACCTACTTCCTGCCTAAGTGGGGTATGTCTTTGACCATATCATTTAAACAATAAAACAATGCCTTAATCAAAAAATATCTTAATATCCACACAAGACTCACTCATAAAAAACAAAGGAGGAATTATCTGATGAGACAAAGTTATATTGTTTTTATGTGTATAATTATAAGCATGGATGTTATGTATTCATTCAAATATGCCCTATACACAAGACCTTATTTAAAAACAGTGACATTGATAGAACCTACATTTTCACAGAAACAGATGTAAGAAAAGTCTGCACACTCCCTCAGAATGGTCTACAGTGCCTGAATCAGAGACATGTGCTGTTCACTGAATATGCATGCTCCCATGTGCCCACTGGGCCATGAACAAGAGTCACTCCAAGTTGAAGCCCTCAAGAGTCAATGTTCAACTTTCTAACTCTCTTTTCTTTCTGACTCTCTGTATCTCTCCAGCCATGATACAAGGAAGAGTAGGTACTAAGGTGGTGGAGGTATAAGGTACAAATGGCTTGCATCTCTATGTCACAGAATGGAGAACAGCTACTCCGAAGAGTTAGCTAACATCGCATTGGGACTTAGCATGAATAAGAAATAAGCCTTTATTTTGCTAAGTCACTAGGACTCTAGGGTTATATTTTTATTACATCAGAGACCATGCTATCTTGACATATACACTCCATTATCTCAGATTCCAACACACAGAGAATATGGAAAGATATTTTTAAATTGATTGAGGTATTGATATAGGGAATCATGCCAATTAATGTCAGTTTTTATAAAGATTCAGTTCATCTTATCTGAATATGCTGAAGACATGGGGGAACAGTGATAACTAGCCTGAGAGCTTTCAGTGCTGGCCTGTTATCTAAGTTAATGTGAACTTTTATCAGTGAAACTTAGACAAGTTGGGAAGTTGGACTCACACCAAAAACACATGCATTGCAGCAAATCATTTTGAAGACTCAGTAGAAACTTTAAATATTGGTTATGTAAAATGAAACCTTTTATAACTAAATCTGATTTAGGCTCAGCTATCCAAAAAAGATTTAAGGCACAGTTTATTCGATGGAACTATTTGAGATGCAGACCTATTCAGTTTGGGAAAATGAATTCCATATTGAAGAAACTGTTTTCCCTCCCATGGTGGATATATAATCCATATTCAGCCACTCATATCAAAGTCTTGGTCTTTGGAAAGATGTTGAACTTGTATATCTTCTCCTTGTTGCCCACTTGTTAATTGCTTGTGATTTAACTGCCTCCCTTTTATCACCTTTAAAATTTTGAGCCAGCAAACCAGAAATAGTTACAGTTTCAAGAATGTTTCTTGGTCTTCTGTTTGTTACCAGAGTAAACTTTCAAAAATATTTTTTAAAAAATTTTGTAGTTATGTATTGGGGAGATAGAATGAAGCTGGGGTGGGAAAAGAAGGATTTTATCAGAAAATTTGAGCTAAGAATTGTTATTGACATTAAACATTAAATTTGGTTCTGAGTTTCCTAGTAGTCAAAACAAGAGGGCAACCTGAAAAGTTTTCTAGCTTTCTTTCAATTTTGACAGAAACAATGCTAGCAGCAAGGGTTACTAGTTGACTATTTAGATCATTAAAAAATTATTTTTGTGGTCTGATTTCAAGCAGCACTTGATCCTGCCTAACCAGAGGAATTCTCTACAAAGGTTATCTCTGTAAAACTAAATTAATTTACCGGTTGAATGAAATTGTTTCATACTATAAATTCTCTTTGAATGCTGAAGTGAGGAAATTATATCTGAGAAGTAGAGAAACAAGTTTAGCAGGATAGAGACCCACCATTTTTAAAGATTTTTCTCCTGGAGTCAATTAATCGTTTGCCTTAGTGTGGATTGTAGTTAGCAGATCCCATGTAGAGAGAGTTCTGGGGGAGTCTACAAAATGTGTAACAATCATTGCAGTACTGGGGAAAATAGCTCACTTTGATGTTAAAGAAAATGTTCCCCTATGTGAGCAATTAAATCCTGAAGTCTTTATTGACCATGTTGTCCTGCTGCAATCTGTTCTAGTATATTTTTCATAAAAAGAGTTGTTTCGTAGAGATAACACATTTCTTGGTAATGTCCTCCAGAGCCATTTTATCTCTCTAACTTAGCTGGCTTTTGTGAAATTCATGGTATATTTGTAAATCTAAAAGAAGATGCCAAGTTACCCAGTCACCAAACCAGAGAAGACAGGGTCTATTCTAATACCATGGTTCCTTGTACATGGTTAATGGTGAAGCCCAGCCCAAGAGACTGGCGTTGGGTCCCAGAAGGTCACCTATGAAGTGGTGTCCTTGCTTCATCCTAGACTAGAGACCTTTGTTTTAGCGCTGCTACTGCGGTTGGCTGCTACTACAGAAAATTCTTGGCTCTGACCTGTCACTGCACTCATGGCCTCTGTAATCCAGGAAGGCAGACAATCTTGGAGTTTGGTTTGACAACAGTGCTCACTTTATTGGCGCCCCATAAAGACTGTTTGCAGTGAGAAGCTAACCAGCAGTACAACTCTTGACCCCCGGGGCTTAGACAGCAAGTTGTAGAGACCCTTTCTGAACTCAGTTCCTCTAAGAAGAAGGGATCTGCCTGGTACAGGTATTGTGATATTCCCAATGGATGCTACTCTAACTAGAGTTCAACTGGGGGAGAATAGTGGTAGAGAGGGCATAGGAAACGTAGGCGAATCTTAGATCCTGCTTCTGGGGAAAGAAACTCAGACAACACATCACATGGAGAGGGCTCTTAAGAGAGATGCTTATAAAGGAATGAGGGAAGAAGGACTGGGCGAAAGGGCAAGTTATACTGTGATGAAGTTGTAACAGGAGTCTCAGATGATTTGACAGGGAGGTCTGGAGCTGCAATGGCCTTTCATAGATGCCCCCAAATTGGAGCAAGGGTGCTGGGCTTTGTGCCCACTTATAGTCTAGGCGTTAGATATGGGCTAACCCTGAGGAAGCAGCTAAGCTTGAGCAAGGTGGCTTCCTTTGGTCAAGGGCAATTTCTGAGGAGGTTCTCAACCATGGGCTGCCAGCAAACAACACTTCTGGAAGCTGGAGGAGGAATGACCCTGATCTTTTAGGACCTTGGTCTAAAAGGAGGAATCTGGGTGGCACACCACAGCATTATTATACCCAACTAGCTGACTTTCTAACCCAATACCTTCATATAGACAATTAAGAAATATGAAAGGGGGACACTGGGTGAGGTGCATAAACAATGAATTTTGGAACACTGAAAAAAATTAAATTCAATTTAATTAAAAAAAAGAAATATGAAAGGGGATCATACATTTAAGGAAAGGAGGTGGTGGATAACTACTTGAATCTTGATCCATACTGTTACAAGGACACATATAAAGTAAAGGGCTATTTGGTAAATAACAGTAAGCCCGTACTTCTATTAGAGGAGTGAGTGAAATGATTCCAGGTTTCTCAATAGCTATTAGAGAAATTGTTCTTAAAGTGGTAGTGGTTAAGTAGGCAGGGGTAATTCTTGCTTACATGACCTAGTAATAATCAAGCCATCCCAGGTTCACATATGAGAATCTTTCTGGCTTGGAGTGGACCGTATATTGGTTATCTTTCAGACTACAGTTGACGTTTAAGGTCTCTGGGAAACACATTATCACCCCATGATCATCTTGTCCCCAGACACAGATTCAGCACTTGGGCATTCAGAAGCTGACCTGATTCAAACCTCTATTGTTAAGAAGCACTATATGACTATAGCCCATGGAGCCCTTCACAGCTAACAGTTTCAACCTGCCTGACTTCTGAAGGTCATTTCAAGTCCTATACTATATTTGAATAAATAAATATACATATGCATTATCAGAAATTCAGGCAATACAGAATGATTTAATGAAGAATTAAAAATTAACTTTTGGGGCGCCTGGGTGGGTCAGTGGGTTGAGCCTCTGCCTTCTACCCAGGTCATGATCTCAGGGTCCTGGAATTGAGCCCCGCATCAGGCTCTCTGCTCAGCAGGGAGCCTGCTTCCTCCTCTCTCTCTGCCTGCCTCTCTTCCTGCTTGTGATCTCTGTCTGTCAAATAAATAAAATCTTAAAAAAAAAATTAACTTTAATCCCACCATGGCTGACATAATGGTGTACATTCATCCTTCTAGTCTTTTTTCCCTAGTCATAGGCAAGTCCTATTCTAAAAAATGATTTCACCCTGGAGGCATACACCTTTGTATGCAAATCCCGGTTCCACCACTTACTCATGGTGTGACCTCAAGTAGTTGCCTCTTGATTTTTCGGTTCATGTATAAAATGGGAATAATTACGGTAACCTCATGGAATTTTATTAAGCTTTAAAACAAGGTGATATGTGTAAACCATATATCCCATCACCTGGTACAAAACAAGCATTCAGTAAATGTCATATCCTTTACTTCCCCACCCGAGGGGCTAAACTGGAAAAACCACAAAGGATTCAACTTTGAGAACTGAGTTATGATCTGAGAAAAGCCTCCTTAAAAACATCTCAAGCTTCATTGCTTAAATTAATTCCAAACTTTTTCAAGCTATTAAGAGGCAATGCACAATTTGATTCAGATATGTAACATGAGACTATGTAATTAAACATATATATCCTGAAATTAATTTTACATTCACTTTTATAATACAGTACACTTATATAGAATAACACATGGCTCTTGATTAAACAGCAGACTGTCATTCAGTCAAAAAGCTCAAGATAGATCATAAAACGTGAAAATGCAGCATCAGCACCAAAATATGGTTATGGGATTTTAATATTCACTTCCACGCTCTTACCTAGGTAGCATAAAAATGGATGTTTCTGAGATAAAGTGTTAAGAAAATGTTAAGCATTAAGTATATCACATTTCTGCTTAAATGCTATTGGGTCATCTAGATTTATTGTAAATAAGACAAGAGGAATTTAGAGATTTGTCTTTCAAAGTAAAGTTAATTAGGACCAATATAATTTTGGTTTAAAATTTTCAATTACGGAAATAAAAAACTTTTAAAGGCATTTGAGTTTATTATTTTCTGTATTTCTTATTTTATTTTCAAAATAAAATCTACTGAACTGTGCACATATTACGATAGAAATATTTTCAAAACCTCTCAACTCTAAATAATCGAAATTCTTGCACAGTTGGGGGAGTAGGGAAAAGGATAAATGAAATAAACAGATGATTCTTTAAAGTCTGGTTTCATTCTTTAATGTGATTTTCTTCCTTTCTACAAACCTTTACCTGAGCAATAAAAAAAGACAGTCAAATTGGCCCTTCGAGTTTCATTTTCCTCATCTTCCCATGTTGGAAGACCTTTCAGGTAGGGAAAACACTATGCTCGACTAAAACTCACCCACTCATTATTCCTTACATTAAAATCATTTTCCCTTTCTCTGATCATGCCCAAATAAGACCTACCTAAAATACCACATAATTCTAAACTTAAACTTGTTATTGAAGTACACCATGTTGAGAGATAATCCTCCAGGGGTCTCTTGCGTTTCTACCTGCCTTGTTCTCAACTATCTTTTCAAGGATCATTGTATAGAGAAAAGCCTTGGAAGATAGTGTCTCCCTCCCAAGCAGAGGACAGGTTTGTTTACTGTCTAGTATCAAAACATACCGTCTCCCTCCATGGAGGTGGATCAAATTGGCTCATAATGAAAGATTTGGGTTTTCTAAGCTTGGGGTTCCTCAGTTGATACAAAGCATTGTATGTATGGCATCCATCTGGGCTTTCCCTGTGCAACTCTGAGGAGGGGGAGCAAGGGCAGTGAGTGCAAACATACAGCTCCTGCTGCCTGTTCAGCTCAGAGTCATCAGTTCCTTTGTCTCTGACCCAGGAATATCGTGTCTTCTGCCAGCATGTATAAAACTGTGGCAGTATTGCAAGCAGAGTCTGTATCAGACAATTTACAGTTCTTGACATAACAATACTTTCACAAATCCTGAATATAAGGATAGATGAATTTTAATGAAGTGAACACATACAAGCAAAACCCAAAAAACAGAATGCAACCAGAGTCCCAGGATTCCCCTCACATCCCTACAAGTCACAACTCCGCTGCGCAAGGTAATCAACCACTATCCTGATTTCTCACACCATTGCTCAGTTTTGTCTATCTTGAATTTTCTGTAAATGAAATCATACAGTGTGTCTTCTTTTGTATGGTTTATTTTCCTCAACACTGTTTGTGGAATTCCTTCATGTTGCTGCATATAGTTTTAGTTTCTTCACTGTCATTACTGAAAGGTATTCCATCATGTGAATATATCACATTTTCTGAATTGCATATCTTCTTTTGAATGCCCACAATCCTTTATTGCTAACTTTCCTGTTCAACTACTTACTTTTTACTTTTTTTAAATTTTTATTTATTTATTTGAGAGAGAGATAGTGAGAAAGAGCCTGAGCTGGGAGGAGAGGGAGAAGTAGTCTCTCTGCAAGCAGGGAGCCCAACTCAGGGCTCTATCCCAGGACCCCGGGATCATGGTCTAAGCTGAAGGCAGATATTTAACTGACTGAGCCACCCAGGCACCGCTTTACTTTGTGTTTTAGTTATTAAACTACGTGTTGTTTCCTATACTAGATTTTTCAACCCTTGAAAACTTAAGCCTCAAGACAACCTGAGCAGTATATTAGTTAACTCATTCATTCATTCATTTAATCATTCTACAGATACTCAAAGAGAGTCACTTATGTCTACAGTATGATAGATGCCAGCACTGTGCTCATCTATATAATAAGTACTAGAAAGCATTTGGTGAATGACTGAGTAGTTAATAAGCAGGAAGCAAAGGGAAAGAAGGCCACAAGAAAATGGCTGACAACGAACAGAGAGAATGTGTCTTGACTAATGTAGAGTTGATTGTGTTTCATGAGGAATGAGACTAGTTTTGAACCAAGATTCAAGGACTAATATGGCAAACTGCCTTGTAAAATCTTCACAAGATTGTCTTCTAGGCATTTTTCAAACTTTACAAAAGTAAACTTGTAACTTACATGTCCTCAAATTTGCTCCTCCCCAAATCATTCCCATCTCATTAAAATGTACCTCAATCCATTCAGTTGCATCCAGCATCATTTTCTCTTTCCCTTATTCCCACATCCAGTTCAGTAAGCCGTACAGACTCCATCTCTAGAACGTATCCCAAATCTGTACATGGTCCATCTCCACGGCGATCAGTCTAGTCCTGAGAGTTTCCTGGCTTTTTCTCAGCCCCTGCCACATAGCAACCACAGATAGCTTCTGAAACATAAATCAGATCACGTTATGTCCTCACTTCAAACCCTCTGATAGTATCTCATTGATCTCACAACAAAATCTAAATTCTTTACTCTGGTTTTTATGGCACATTCTGAACTGTGAGTTAATCCTGTCCTTTCTTACTGAGTTCCAGCTACCTGGCCTTTTATTTGGCAAGCTTATCTTGCCTTATGGTCTTTGTACTTTTTCCTGCCTTGTGCTAGATGCTTTTCTTCCTGATCTTCACAAGACTGACTCTTTCCAGCCAGCTCACAGCTTAAATATCACTATCTCCAAGAAACCTTGCCTAAACTTCCAGTCGAAAGTAGTCATCCAGTGACCTGCTGCCACATCACCATATTTTAATGCTGTGGGTAGCACTTTCCTTCCCTGGTATTTAGTTTCTCATTTTTGTGTCTATTTTGTGTCTGTCTCCCTCAACTGAAATGTAACTTCCATGAGGCCAGGAACCTAGTCTGTCTTGCTCACCAAGAAAGAAGTGGAATGAGATTAGGTAAACACACATGGAGGCTTTAATTTTATTCACAATGTCCTGTTTCTTAAACTGACAGGTACACTGACATTAATTTTATTACCCTTTCTACAGGATACATACATTATATATATATATTTTCATATATTTTATAATTACAGAATTATATTAACTATTTTATAATTTAAAAAGTAAAAATATAATAAAGTTAAATTATTTACTTAAAACTAAAATTTCCATGTTCTGTATTATAGTTTCAGAAAATATTTTGTCTGATTTGTTACCTAAATAGCTATAGGGCTATGAACTCTGTTTTCTATTTGGATATTATGATGGGTTGAACTGTGGTCCCCCTGAAATTGTTTCGAAATCCTAATGTCCTGCATCTCAGAATGTGATCTTATTTGGAAATAGGGTCACTGCATATGTAACAAGTTAAGGTGAAGTCATACTAGAGAAATTTGGCTCCTGAGCCAACATGACTCATGTCCTTATAAGATGATGGCCATGTGAAGACAGACAGGAGGAGCTGAATGATGCCTTTATGAGCCACGGAATGCCTGGAGCTACCAGAAGCTAGGAGAGAGGCATGGAGCAGATTCTGTCTTAAAGCCCTCAGAAGGAAGCAATCTAACCAACACCTTGATTTTGTACTTCTGGTCTCTAGGACTGTAAGACAATACATTTTTCTTGCTTTTAGACTCCCAGTTTGCAGAAATTGTTATGGCAGTCTTGTGAAAGTAATGCAGTTGTGTCTGAGGGCTATAGATCAAACATGTACTTTGTTGATTTAGGTTTTTCTATGACAAGAGTGAGATCATACCGGAACCAACAACGAAATCGAGTTTCTCTACTTTTATAGTCTTTTCCTTCTGCAGGCCCCAATAATGCATGTAGTGATAACACAGTGAGCCTAAGAACCATTCCCAAATTTGAGGGACTTTAGAACATACTAGGGTATAGGAGAAAATTAAATATCTCATTTTCCCTGGGACCTTCATTGCCGTTGGTTGAATCAATCATTGAGCTGCCTTCATAGCTATTATTCATAGCATGTCTGGTACCATTATGACCTTTCAGATCTTATTAGTTTAGTTGAAGTTGGTAAAATTATATTTACATTGATCTGTAAAGGGCGGTGTGTTTGAGAGCATGCTTGGATGGTGTTTACCAAACAGGGTTGATGGGGTAAACACAGATAAAGAGTTAAGAGTGCTCTAGAGTCAGATGGATGATAAAGGCAAATCTTATTTAAGAATAATTGATTTATGTTACCCATAAATCTGAATTGTATCTGGAAATGCTCCTTTATATCTAATCGGTGTATAGATAGGGTTAGAATAAGAATAACATCTAATCTCTCAAGATCACTTCTTGACCATGGAGAATAGATCCTTCTTTGTTTTCAAGACGGAAATCTTGAGAAATGCCAGTGTGTGACAATAGTGCATCCTATGCTCAACTCCCAGTGGCCATTCAATAAGTATTAAATGATGTCCCTTGGAAAAAATCTCTGACAATGTGAGAATTAATATTCACTATTGTAAGATTTTATCTCAAGAAGAGGAGCTTGGGAAAATGGCAGAGTAGGAGGACCCTAAACTCACCCTGTCCCATGTTTACAACTAGATATCATTCACATCCAAGTATATAAGATTTTATCTCTACATGAGTCACTTGGACTTGGTCAAAGGATTTTACTTGGTTGGAGGTTTGGATTGGTGATGGCACATGTGATACGCGCTTAAATCGGAGTAGCTTCTGAATCACACATGGCCGGATAACCTCTTTACAGATGACTGATGGACTAGTGGCTAAAAGTACAAGAATTGGAAGCAAATATACTTGATTTTGAATCTTGGCCCCATTCTTTACTGGCAACTGGCCTTTAGGTAAATTATTTAACTTTGCTACGTTTCAGACACTGACCTGCAAAACGAGAATTAGTGATAATGCCTACTTATTAGAGGTCTTGGGAGGATTAAGTGGGGTGAGGATGCAGACACGAGAGGGTGACTGCTGCTACGAGTGATGTGATGTCTACTCCACTGCCAACCAGACTGGCTGATACAAGAGTTTCCTATAACCTAATTTGTCTGCCCACCTGTGCCTCCACGCTCAGCAGCACTGGGTGCTCACTTCTTGCCCCAACGGGCAACTTGGAAGTCAGGTCCAAGCTGTTAAGCAAGCAGCCCTTCCCTGCCTTTATCCTCTGTGCTCTCTTTCCACCTCTCTCTCCTACTCCTGGATCAGTGGTGGGTTGCCAGGAAAAGGACCAGCAGGCCAGAGTCAGCTTTAGGGGAAGCAGTATCTCAACTGTACAGTAACAGCTGCAGAGAGACCCTGCTTCCTGGCTCTGTCTTCCCTCCTGCTGCTCTGTTCTCTTGCACGCCTGTTTCTCCTCAACTCCCTGTAGCAACCTGTGGTTTCACCTCCTTCTGCTGCATGTTTTCCCGTCATTGTGGAAGTCCAGTACCAAATCCAAATGCACAAGGTTCTCAATTGGAAACGATACTATTAGCAAGGACTACTGACACATTGGATGGGACTATGGCGGAGGGAGCCCTAGGGCAGAATCTAGAGACTCCCTGCAGGGCCAGGAGTCAGCCCTTCATTGGCTGGATTCTTGGGGGTGGGGATATCCTGGAGGGCCTCTAGGAAGGGACAGAGCAACCTGGTAGCAGAGGCAGCGGTCTTGGCACTGGAACACTCCGAGGTCTCGGGGCAATGGCTATTTATACAGATTCCTTCAGCTGTTAGGCTGTTCCCAAGCATATGAGTGAAATACCAGCCCTGATTCCAGACTTCTCTGCTTTCTTAACAAGGTATCTTTTCATTTTCCTTCTTTCCCCTTTCTCCCCTTCTCGATTTGCCTCTGTCCACTATTTCATCTGGCAAATGTCAAATCGCACACATACCAGCCAACATACCCATTCCCTCCCGTGAAGAAGCCAGATGGATACGGACTTGGGAGATATGAAGGGGTCTCCACTGGTTTCCCAGGGTGGCTGTAACAAAGTGTCTCATAGTTCTGGGGGTTGAAAGTCTGGGGTTCAAGTGTTGGCAGGGCCATGCCCCCTCAGAAGCCTACAAGGGAAGCAACTTTCCTTGCTTCTTGCAGCTTCCAGCAGCCCTGGCCATTCCATGGTTTGTGACAGCATAGTCTCTGCTCTGTCTTCACAGTGTTCTCCTGGGGTCTCATCACCTATCTTCTTTCTAAATCTGTGTCCATTTCCCCCATTTTATAAGGACGCTAGTCATATTGGGCTAGTGTGCCCCAGGATGAGCTCATCTTAATTTGCTTAAATCTGCAAAGACCCTGTTTCCAAATAAGGTGACATTCCTCAGAATGTGGGTTAGAACTTCAATATATCTTTCTTGAGGAGACACAATACAGCCCGTAAGAATGGTCCTTTCCCACTAGGTAGCCCTTGGGTACAAAACTCGTGAAATTCTCTGTTCGTGTGCCAACAGCAAAGCCCCGATTTGAAAACTGAGAGCATTTGCATTCTACTCAGACACAAAGCATGCTAGGCTAGGGACAGATTGAGAGAGCAGCAGTGCTCACTAAGCTTCAATGCTAAAAAGCATTTCAGAGGTTTCTGTAAGCGACCTACCACGTTACAGATGAGGAAGCTGGAGGGCCAGAGACAGGCTTTCCCTGTTGTAAGGACCATAACCATGAGTAGGACCCATGCTTCTTTGCTCCCTTTCACTGTTCTACTCTCACAGGTAGGGTGTTGGGGGGGCAGTTAATATATTTGTTTAAGATTGTATTTGAAAGAGAGTGAGAGCAAGAGAGCACAAGCACACACAGAGGGGGAGGGAGAGAGAGAAGCAGACTCCCCACTGAGCAGGGAGCCCAGAGTGGGGCTCGATCCCAGGACCCTGGGATCATGACCTGAACCAAAGGCAGACGCTTAACCGACTGAGCCACCCAGGCACCCCAGGTAAGGTGTTGGTTTAACCAACATTGCATTTGCCTTCTTTGGGGTCCTACTTTAATCCATTTCTCCCCTTACCTTATCTGTGAGGACACAGCCTTTAAGATGATCCCTAAGGAAATACTTCTCAGAGACACCAGTGTATCCAATGAGTAATAATAGGAACCAGTGGGTAAGGCATTCTAACAATCCCCAAATGTGTTTTTAACACTGTTATTGTTGTTTTAACATTGAATACACTTAACCAGGAAATTCAACTTCTTTCTGAAGCATTCCAACTGTTGTGTTTATACCCAGTTGCCACACAACATTTGCTCCTACTGTGTTTTAGTTGGCAAGGGCTGGAGGAAGGGTTTTTGTAGCCAAGTAGCCTCAGATAGGGAATCTTTCCAATCCCCGGGGACATGGCATAGTTCCAGAATCAATAGTCACAGGGACAGATGCCAATGCTCATTTTATCCAGTGTTTTAGCTAACCTTGGACCAACCCTCTAGTTAGACCCTGAACCTGGGTTGGAAGAACCAGCTGAAAAAATAGAACCTCGAAAAGCTTATAGATAAATAAGAGAAAGCTGCATTTTTTTTTTTCCATCAGGGAAAAAAGGGAGAATCCTGCAGAGGATATATTAAATTTTCACTCTCCCCCCTGCAAAAAAATCTCAAATACAGCCATGTTGCCAACCCCCTGAATTAAAAATGGATAAACACAGTCAGTGTTTTACTATTATTACATATTTTCCAGGCTACAGAATACAGGATTCTGTCACCACCACAGAGTATTTCCTACTTTCATTAGACAATTTGGAGGCTGTGAAATGAAAATATACTTGATTTAAATAGCAGTGTATAAATCTGACATCCTTCTCTACAAGACATATCATTTATTTATTCAGCAAACTTTGACTAAGCACCTACTATGACATACCAGCCCCGTGCTCTGCCCTGTGATTCTCATCTGAATGAACGTGCACCCCGGATGTGCTTACAGATTGTCAAGCCAGACACTGTGCACCAACTCGACCCCACTGTGTCACTTGCTGGAATAAAGGTGGATGGGCAAGGTTAGGGGATGTGGATGAATGATGAATTCTGCCTTTGAGGGAGAAGTAGAAGATGGGGACGTATGCCAAGGAAGGGTCAGTCCAATCGGTATTTCAGAGAGATGGCTACATTCATGGTGGGGTGGCCGCAGGCAGGCAATGGTTTCCCTCTGTGCATCTACTCTGGGCCCCAGCATATTACATGAATACTTAAAAATGCCTTCAGTGGTGTCTTTCTCAGAAGGTAGATGAATATGGAGAGGTTCTTTGTGACCATGCTAACATACACTGCAGTGAGAAGGCCAGGACTCTGGGCGGTGTGCCTCACCTTTCTTTTTCTTCCTTCCTTCCTTTGATCTTATTTATTTGACAGAGAGAGAAAGAGCACAAGCAGAGGGAATGGGAGAAGGAGAAGCAGTCTTCCCACTGAGTGGGGAGCAATGTGGGACTCGATCTCAGGACCCTGAGATCATGACCTGAGCTGAAGGCAGACACTTAACTGACTGAGCCACCCAGGTGCCCTGTATCTCACTTTGGGCTGGAGCAGGTTGGGCTGGAACATTTCTGATGCTCCCTTCCTAATATCTGTTCAGGCACAAACTGCAATTGTCCACTTGTCTGGACAACCTCTAACTGAGGATGCACCAGGAACTGTAGTTGTGGCGAGGTGAGGAGGGCAGTAGAGAGGTAAGGAGGAAAAACGGGGGCGGGGGGAGAGTGGGACCAGAGAAGGGGAGGCTGCAGGTGTGGATTGCATCTGGCTTCGTTTCGATATTGCTCTCCTGGACTCCAAATGAAAACTAGAACTGAACACCCATGATTAAAAAATGCAATACATGCTAAGAAAGTCTAAAGTAATTTACACCAGGCATTAAAGTGTTTTGCATGAGAATATAGTATGATGGAGACAACCGAAGAATTATGGCTTTCATTAAAAGGTTTGCAACTCAGTGTGCTGTGATATAACTATAGCAGTTTTTCTGTCTTGGTGATGGTTTTTTATTTTAAACGCTGCCTTCCAAGCCAAGGAATGTAAATGCATGGGGAACACTTGGCCTCGGGGTTTTAACTTACTGCCACCTCTTACTAATCACTTCCTTTTAGGACTCTACCTGCTGATGCCAAGGTGAAAGGTGACCAGTTACACCTCCATCGCCCCTGAACCTCATGTATCCTGAGCCCAGCCATAAAGTAAACTGTCATTGCTTTCTTCATTATTCAAAGTTCGCATTTGCTAGTTCAAAGCCCATTGGAGATGATGCATCAAGAATGATATACATTAAGGTTGGGATTAAAGGAAAATCAGTTACATGAAAGGAAGGTGTTTTTGCCACAAATCTTGTGTGTGCATGTCACGAAGTATATTCATTGCCTAATTTAAAAAGAAACCAGGACAACTCCCAGAGATATATACCTGCATCTGGCCAGTCTTTCAATAAAGACGCTTTCTGTTTGAAGTTTGGCTGTGAAGTTAGAGGAAAAACATCCTTCCCTGGCTAGCACATGCAGCTTGTTTAAAAAAAAAAAAATTGCTAGGTAGAATTCTGATTTTAGGAACTCATTAAGAGTAAAATCAAAAGTTGATTCATCACGGATATGCTTAGGGTAGGAAAACTGGGCTTACAAGTAAGATAGATTTAGACTACCTCTAAGGAGAAATTAGATGAACTTTCAAAACCTCTTTTAACCCAATGATGCCATAATTTTATCAGTTATTGCATAATTATATTCATGATCTTGTTGGCCTGTTTGGAGCAACCATTCACTGACTTGATACAAATCTTGATGATGCTCAGTTGGAATCAGGAGAATGACAATAAGCCAGGCACTGCATTAGATGCTTTTCATGAATTGTTCCATTTAATCCTCAGAGCAGTCCCTCGATTCAGATGTTCTGAGTTTCTACCGTGCCCTGTCCTCCCCGGCAGGATTTGCGTATTCCTTGGACTATCTTTAAACTGGGTACCTGTGGTCTCAGATCTGATGCAAAACCGAATCTGGAACTCGGTGTTCGAGTTCTGTCCAATGTCTAGGACACTGTGAGGTCCTGCATGTTAACCAACAGAAAATAAGAACGCCTGTATTTTGCTGGATTGGTTTTGTAACCTATAAAGAGAATATAATGTGCAAACCAAATGTGAGACTGTGAATTTATGAAGATGCTGGTGCTTGGGAACGATTCTGGCTCCAGAGGCTGAGTGCTCTGGGTCTCTGTGATGTTCCTAATTCCATCCTGGCTCCTGGCATGTCTGGCATTAGGAATGGGTTTGATAAATGGGGGTGGAACCGAACTGAGGCCAACTAACCTCTCTTCCAGGACCTCCTCAAGGGCCCCCAGTCCTCTTGCTTCCAAATACTATGATGGGAAGGTCAGAAGGGCAAGACCTTTCCATGTGTTTCTGGCATTCTCTCTGATCAAGACTTGATAAGCACGAGTGTTATCTGAGGCCTCCAAAGCAGATGCTCAGCATCCATTTCTGCTTTTAACTCAAAGGCAGATTTTGCTAAAGGACTTTTGGGGTCTGGATGGGAGCTCTGTGATCTGTAGGATTTGAGGAGAAGCATTCAATTCTTCTGTAACTTGGGGAGGGTGCAGAATATTTCAGTGGGTAAAACCAAGTGGAAACCGTACCTCTGTCTCATAGTTTTGCACCCAGCTTAAGGCATCTCATCACTTCCATCTGGTTTTGCTCTTGTAGAACAAAAACATCAAAGTGGACTTGGCAAGGATCATCCCCCAAATATGCTTTCATTGTCTATGTCAGTGAATCTCTGCCCAGTCAATAAAGGGGAATGTTTTACCATGGATAATGTCACTTGCTTCGTGGCAAGAACTAACTTAAGCAACTGTACCTAATCCCAAATAAACCCAATGGTTTTATAACCAAGGAGAAAGCAAACATTTACGGAGTGACTTAATTGGATCCAGGCATTTTATTTCCTGCAACTCTGTTTCTAAATATCTACCTTACCAGTGAGGAAACACAGGCTCTGAGAGATTAAACAATTTGCTCCTGATCACAGAGAGTATTGGCTGAGTTAGTGACTGAGTTGGGATTTGTACACAGGTCCATTCGAGAAGGGAGTTCCAGCTTTTCTGCCAAACTCTAAGACCTTTATTTGATCTGCAGAGACACAGAAGCACTGACTCATGAGTCTCCCTCACTAGCCCGGCATGGCATGAGTTACTCAGGGCTGTGCCTGTCTGTTCTCAGAGGGCCCCTGCAGTGTGAACACAGAGGGATGGCCTCTGGGGGTGCTGGAGAGCTGGGTGGATGCTGGCATGGGCTCACCGGAGCACTCAGCAGCCCTGGCGAGCCTGGATGGTAGTTGCCATGATTGTTTCTGACCATACAATGCCAGGCCAAGCCTTGGAGACTCTAGATGGACACGCCTGTGTCACTCTTCCTGCCAGATCCCTGGGTTGGGGGTGGGGGGCAGCGGTGATCATGAATCCTGTGCAGCTGCATCAGCACCAGCTGGCAAACACACTTTCAAATACACGATTGCCATTATTCCTTAAACACTTAAATGTATACTAAATTGCAAGTCAAATACGCCAAGTTGAATGTGATTTTAAGGTTATCCACTGCCCAAATACTATCTTTAAATGAAGATGAGTGCCTATACTGTTCGAATGAATTTACTTAAGTATGTTTATAAACAATCCACTCTCTAGCTTGGGGAACCTAGTAAATGGGTGGAAGGAACAGAATCAGTGTGATTTTCTATTCTGTTGGCATACGTACGTTTTTAATTAGCTTGAGTGTCTATTTCTCAGGTTGATTAAAAATACTATACAGTGAATAGGCATGTATCATTATACACTTGACATGTATACATACATATCAACTTCGCAACTGATTGGCAGAAATGGACAACCCATTAGATGGGGCAGTAGCCTTGAGTTTGTTTTCAGACATGAAGAAGAAGCAATAGCACAGGAGCGCCTGGGTGGCTCAGTGGGTTAAAGCCTCTGCCTTCTGCTCAGGTCATGATCCCAGGATCCTGGGATGGAGCCCCGCTTCGGGCTCTCTGCTCAGCAGGGAGCCTGCTTCCTCCCCCCTCTCTCTGCCTGCCTCTCTGCCTACTTGTGATCTCTGTCTGTCAAATAAATAAATAAAATCTTAAAAAAAAAAAAAAGAAGAAGAAGAAGAAGAAGAAGCAATAGCACAGAGAGGCCAACTGTCTGTTTCAGAGTACACAACAGGCGATGCGGTCCAACACATGTTCTGGGTCTCCAGCCAGAGCCAACTTAACTTAAATAACTGATAAAATGTCAGGAGGCAAAAATTCTAGTGTGGCACTACAGAAGGTTTTCTGAGAAATCATGCCTATATCAAGATGAATTCTTGAAAGTACAGTTGGTAACAAACATAAAATCTAACAAATATGTGCAATGCAAACTCCTTATTTTTGCACTCATTTCACAGCATCTTGATGAAGGCTTTTGCCTTTGAAAAATATTTAGGTCTGGTAGCTATAGATATTTTTCTTTTCTTTCAATGGGAGCATTTGCTAAATATCTTTCTCTATGGTACCTGACTTACGTTCTGCTCACAGCCACACTGTGAGAACCGGAGCTGACGTTCAGGAGGTTTAAGAGGTTTGGATAAAGCCCAAGGGTCAGTAAGTGATAGAGCCAGCCCTGGGACTCAAGTTTCTGCTAAGGCACATGCTCTTCCCAAGTCTTTGCCCAGAACTTGCTCAGGAAGGCTCTCTGAGGGTCCCCTACTCCTGTGACTGGGAAAGGACATGAAGAATGTGAATGAAGAGAACCCATGCTAGATGTACAGAATTTCTTACAGGCCTAGGGTTGACCTCCAGTAAAATGGCCAAGTGTGCATTGGGTGGTTTTGCTACAGGTGCAGGCTTCCCCTCCTCCAGGGTCTTCTGGAGTCCATGACGATCACCCGCAGTCCTAGAATCTCATTTCTGGCCTGTTTGCTTTTTTGACCCAGATAAAATTTTCTTACTCTCTCCATCCTCAGAATCTTCAAAATATCGATAGCTACCGCTTCTAAAGTATCGATGGCTACCAACAGATGAACAACTAGTGAATCTGATAATCCAAGACTGTTTTTGACTGTGACCCTATGGAGACATTCTTATCCATAGACATGACTGCTCGGTTGGAAACTTCAGACATGGCTGCAGATGAGTGGAGAAATCTTAGAGGAAGATTGACAATCATACAATAGCCCACTGTTGCTCCGGGAGTGGACATGTCTGGCCTTAGACTCCCTAAAAATGTGTGCCATGGCCTTGTCTCAAACATATCAAATGTTAGATCTGAGAATAGGCTGCATGATACATTTTTGATTATAAAGAACAGAAAAGAACTTAAGCTAGCCAAAATGGGGGAAAAATCACTCTAAGCATAAAGATAGGAGAACTTGAGGAGAAACAAGCAAAGGTTGAACAATCACTTGTTCTGAGAAGGGGCTGTTTGTGGGATGCGGGAGTAGGAGTTCAAAACATTTTGTTTTGGTAGTACTGTGACTTGGTTCCCTATACCCAGACTAATTCCTTCCACTTGCCCTTCCCCCTGCTGACACAGAAGTCTTCCAAAAGCCAAAATCTGATGACACTGCTCAGCCCAGAGTTTTAAAAAAAGGAGCCACACTGAGCCAATCTGAGTCAGATGATCACTTTGAGCTAATCAGCTCTAACCTGTGAGGGTCATGAGGTCCATACATAATGTGGGGAGGGGAAGGGTTTACAAGGAAGGATTTCTATGGGAAGCTGGAGTGACCACCCCTTGAGTCAACTCTTCTGGTTTCACAGGGGTGGAAGCAGGGGCCCGGAAAGGTTAAGTGACTGCCCCAAGGCCAAATGCCTACTAGTGGAAGAGCTCCTAGGACAGTGTGCTTTGAGCTATCCTTCTGCCTTTGTCCTTTGCATATTTCATGGCTTCAGTCTGTCTTTCCTCCCACTTTCCCTTCCCCCTGCTGACACAGAAGTCTTCCAAAAGCCCAAATCTGATCGTGACACTCCTCTGCTAAGTAGTCATCTATCATTTCTAGTCCAAAGTTTTTAGCACTGCATGCAAAGTCCTTTAAATCATGCCTCATGGAGTGTAGTAGTCTGTTTGGGTTGCCATTACAAAATACCATAGCCTGGGTGGCTTAAACAACAGAAATGTTCTCATAGTGCTGGTGGTTGGGAAATTCAAGCTCAAGGTGAGGGCAAGGTAGGCTTTATTCTGAAGCCTCATCGCTTGGGTAGTAGGTGTTGGGAGTCTCACTATGTTTTCACATGACCTCTCTGAATGTTCAAGGAGAGAGAGAAAACTTTGGTGTCTCTTCTTCTTTTTATAAGGACACAAACCCTATTGTATTAGGGCCCCATCTCACTTAACCTTAATTACTATAAAAAAGCCCTGTCTCCAAATATAGTCACTTTGGGGATTGGGGCTTTAACATATGAATTTGGGGGGAACACAGATTAGTCTACAACATGGACCTTGTCCCATTCTTCAACACAATCTTTTCCCCATTCTCTTTGCATTCAGACACTGGAACTACTGCACCCCAGTCCCACAAACCTTGCCCTTTTACATCCCCTCCTCTCGCAATGTACTCTCCCCTTTGTTTTCTGCTTGTGCTTCAAGTCCCAACTCAATGGTTGTTGTGCCATGAAAGCTTATGGATGGACATCCTCTGGGTAAGATGCAGCCTTGCCACGCATGTGTGTTACATGTGGGTCCCATGTGTAGAGCATGTGTATATATCATTGCATTTGCCACATTCTAATTGATTAGCTCATGAATTGGTCTCTCCAAATAGAAGGTGAATTCTTAGAGGGCAGGACCTCTCATTGCTTTTAATGTTTTCTCCCTATTGCCTGTCCAGCATTTGGCACATGTAGGTACTGAATAAGTATTGGTTGAATAAAAAGGCAGCATGATTATAAAAAAGGAAAAGACTGGTTAGAGTACTCTTTGCCTCCATTTCATCAGCATCTGTTTCAGGGGAAAAAAATTCATGAGCCATGAAGGTATATGTGTGTCAAGAATTGGAGGGGAAAGCAAAGAATGGACATGAGAACATTTTTCTAAAGTGATAAGGAAAGCAGAACCTTGCTCATTCACTAATGACAATGGGGAGACGCACTCCAGATTACAAGATTTTGCATAGTGGATTCCTTGTGCATAGGCAAGGGATGAATTTATCTTACTCTTTCACATTGCTCTCTAATATTGCTACGAGACCACAACAAAAAACTGCAAAGGGAGACCTCACGAAGTACCTCGATAGGCAGATGAGAAACAAACATGATAAAATACAAGAGTACCATACCGTAAGACTCACTTTTTCATTCACTTTGACAAGGGTAATGTAATTTTAATTACTAATGATAATATATATTGCCCACTAGTAAATGTCTTGTGGTGTATTTTGTAAACCTTTCATCTTAGAACACCACACTACTCCCAAATTTGTTCATTAAACCTTTTCTACAAACCAAGAGGTTATTGGCTATCAGGAAAAAATGACAGAGTCAGTGAATTAGCAAAAAAGAATTAATAACTTCTTATTGTAACAGTCGTATACTTTGAAAAGTAGAGCACAAGATGCAGTGGTCTTCTAAAATATTTTTATTTAATTGGAATATTATAATTTCAAAATTAATAAATTGAACAAAGGCCATCTTCAAATCTGTCTCAAAATGATTGAATAATTCATTAAAACCATGTTTTATTTTCAAGGTCAAATAAGTAGTATATAAAATGTGTTTGCCAAACAAGCTAGCAGAGACAGACAATTGTTTTATTTTGTTTATGTTTATAATTTGTAGCACTCAATGCTCCTATTGATGTGTGTTTGTCTTCCTAACAAATCATGCACAATTATCAATAAGAATTCAAAGAATGCCGCCAAGGTGTGAAATTATACAAATCATCCCACTGCAAAGAAAAGGCCCTGGAGGTGAACAGAATATTGAATTTTTCAAAGGAAAATTATGTGTTTGTGAGTGTGTGTCACTTGATGAAATGATTGTCATGGGAAATTAAATCTCACCTTGAAAGAAATGAGTAACAAAGAGAAAAATCACCATAAATTCTCTCGGTATGAAGGAACTGTACCTTTGTATAAGGGAATTTTTTCTCTAAACCTCTAATCATAGTATATGATACATGTCAATGACTCTTATGTTCACCTATGGGTGATGTAAATATTCACTTTTAGCAGCCCTGTGTTCTTTGGGCCTACATCAGATTTGTGGCAAAGGGAAATACAGAACTTTGGCATCATCTAATTTTGTGTCCCCGAAAGGATGGCTCATGGGCAGCCTATATTAGAATCCACTGGGATGCTTGTTGAAAACACAGCTTTCCATCTTCTGATCAAGACCTGTTGAATCAGAATGTTAGAGGCGAATCTCATAATGAGGCACGTTAGAGAAGCACATGTCTAGCTAATTTAGGCACGATTTAGTTACAAACCATCCAGCTGGTTTCAGGATGGACTTTACATTGGTAGAGTGACATTGAGTGAAGTCTGTCACATTTGCTGATGCTCCAAAGGCTTTTGTGACTTGGAAAAAAGCCTCAAATACAAAATACTTTTCAAAGAAATTGGGTTTTAATATTTTTAAATATTGTATATATTATAAATGAAAACATAAATGAGTACTAAGAAATTTAATAAGGAACACTTATGAAAAAAGTTATCATTCACAACAGGCCTGTCCTGCATAGTAAAGCCTCCTAAACATAAAACTTCTATAATATTTAAGAGTTGGTTACTGGACCCAGTGATGAAAGCCTCATGAGGAAATTCATAATTTCTGAGTCCTTGGCTGAATAAGCTTTAATTTTTAAGACTGCATTCTATTTATTTGAGAGGAACTTCCAGGAATTGATAAATAAAACATTTCAACCCTTTTGCTAAATAAGTATCGCATAGACATTTTATGAGTTATAGGAAGAGCCCAGATTAAAGAGGCATGAATTAATGATGTTTGATTGAAAGAGTTCTGCAGGGTATCTCGGCCATGGACGTGTGGGAGATCTTGGTGACATCAACAACAGAAATGAAATCCATGATTTCATCCCTGGGTGAACTGCTCAAAAGAATATAACTGTAAATTTCCTTGTAAATATGACCTTAATACAGTGTGCTTTGCGCTAATATTCTTGAGTGCTGTACTTGGATTCTTGGATTTTATGACACTTAGGAGACTGCCCGGCCCCTCAAAATCGCTCCTGGATCACTGGAAGGGTCCCTGATCTCAGTCTGAGGAATAATCCTTGCCAAAGCTGTGAAATGGGTAAATTTTGCCTCCTTGCACCTATTCTATAACCCATACCTTCCTGTACGGTGGCCTCTGCGTTGGGGACAGGTCATATGAAGGGTAATGGTTACGTATGTGTGCCTTGCAGTCAGAAGGAGGTTTTGTTTGAATCATGGTTTTGCCACTTACTAGTTATGTGACCTTAGGAAATGCACTTAACCTCTCTGTACCTCATTTTTCTTTCCTGTGTCACCTCCATGTCAGAGTGAAATGGAATGAAGCGGGCTATTCGTGTAGCAGAACACTCGGTATGTAGTAAGCACTCACTTGTGTCTGTATTTGTCTCCCATCCTGACTCCCATCCCCGTCTCCACGTTTTCTGAGCAAACTGAGCTCCGGAGGATTCCCGCTGCTGCGTGCCATTCAGGCCTGACCACAGTCTGCTCACGGGGCTCCTCTATCTATTCTTTTCTCGGAACTTAAGTTGTTCGAGTGGGTCCGTGGACTCCGGTAAACAGTTAAAGGGAGCATTAGATAGCATTCATCTGATTGTAAGTGGTGGCAGCTGAACTTGAGCTAGCTCAGGAAATGAGGGATTTATTGGCTCCCATGACCAAGAAGGGTGGGGACGTAGCTAGGGACGTCTGCCTCTTACTCCGTTTCTCTCCTTCTCAGCAAATGGAAGGGTCGTTTCCCCTCATTGCCTATAGGCTTCTTCACTGCCCCAAAGCCATGCCACTGGCAGCTCCAGGCTAATCTCATTCCTGGGGAGCTAAGGGCTCTTATCTCTAACTCCCAAGAGAACTCCTGGGGAAGGACTCCATGGATTCCTTTGGGTCACCTGTCCACCCACCAGCCAGTTACGGTGAGGGCTTGATCCCTCTGAACTGAACTGCCTGGGAAATCAAGGGCAAAGGTCGTTCCCAGAAGATTGGATGGGTGGAGCGCAGACATAGCTGTGGGAAGACTTACCATAAACGAGGCAGCCAGGTCTTGTCTCTTTTCTAGGTGACTGTGCTTAAGGTAGAAGAGTTAATTGCTAACAACAATTTCAAATAGCAATTGCTGACCTATGGAGAATGGAGATCACTTATGACACAGAGACTGAGAGCCCTCCAAAGAGGGCTTATTACAATAGGACTTTCTCTTTGTGGTCACCAAATTGTCAGTAAAGAAATAGAAAAACCGAGTAATCTTACAGATGATAAAAGCTGCTTGGTTCGGCTTAGAAATTGTGCTCACTCAAGTGCTGGTTAGCTACAGGTTTTAGATCAATGTTGAGCAATGATGTGTCTGAGCAGGAGGTTCTGAATGCCTGATGGAGTGCAGTGGTTCTCAAAGTGGTGCTCTAGGCCAGCATGGTCTGGGAACTAGCTAGAGGTACAAATTCTTGCACCTCACACCAGATTTAATGGGTCAGAAACTTGAGGGATCAAACCCAGAGTCTGCATTTTAATGAGCTCTCCAGACGATGCTGATGTGCGCTAAAGTTTGTAGACCTCTGGTATAGCCAGCCAGGGTAGCTGGCCCAGATTCCCCTGTCAGGACTTAGGTGCCCACTCCCCGGGACCTTAGAGATCTGGCAGCTTCCAGCTCTGAACTAAGTCCCTCTCCTGGCGTTGCTGTCCACTGAAGAGAGTTCTCTCGTCTAAGGTCACACTTCCTCTCTGAGGCTCCCTGCCGGTAGGACTAATCTATTGATGTAAGGAAAGGGGATCCAAAGGCTTGACTCCCTTTCCTCAACATGCGACAAGTAAAGGGCCATCCCAATCCAGAGCCCCTCAAGGGACGTACAGAGCCCTTTTTTGTGACTACATCACAAATGACTGTTCAACTCCTCCCTCTGCCCAGTCCTGCTGTGCTCGGCCCTTCACCTGCGCTGGATCTAAGGACATGCCCCAGTAAACTTCCTACATGCAAATCACCATCTCCAAGTCTGTTTCCAGGGTGAACAATCTTGGCTAGCTGGCCCTCCCTAACCCCCACCCCCACCCCCGATAAGAGTTAGGACCACGCACACCCAGTCCCATAAGAGAGAAGGCACCAGAGCCACCACTCTGCAAATGTCCAAGGCAACAGGACACTGCCTCTTCCCTGCTGTTTTGGTTCCTCTCTTTGAGGAAAGAGAGGTGAAAGTTCTATACATCTTCCAACCCACTTCACTTTCCAGAGGACCTTACTGAGAATATTCTGTCCATATCCCTTCCCTGGCAATATAGTGTGCTAATCCCTGCATGTGGCAAGAAACCATAAACTGTGATCATTAAACCCCCCCTCTTATATTAGAACTTGCCTTTCCTCTTCACTAGGTCTTCTCAGGACC
Organism: Mustela putorius furo; assembly: GCF_011764305.1. Lineage (NCBI taxonomy): Eukaryota > Metazoa > Chordata > Mammalia > Carnivora > Mustelidae > Mustela > Mustela putorius. The sequence goes on from NW_025422021.1 coordinate 5,635,632, forward strand.
CAAAAGATCAAAAGGCTTTCTTGTTCCTTCCCCCAATCACCGTGTTTGCATCCCTGTGTAAAGGCCAGTTCATTTAGAGCAAAATGTATCTTCTTTTAATATCATTAATACCTGGCCACTTTGTGTGCTTGGGCATGAGACCTGCTGTGGGCTGTATAGTAGAGCTCTCCTCCCCTCTCCTCTGAAATCCCAGAATGAGAAACAGTCCCAACCCTTTGCAAGCAAAGATGCCACATTCTGGACTCTCTACCGTCTGGCCTGGACTCACAACTCATGTTCATTCTCGTCGTCAGACACCTTTATCTAACTCAACTGCTCATTGTTCCCCAATCTCAACCAGGGTTTTTGTTCTGAGCCTTTGTCCATAGCTCTGTGAACCATCGTTCTCCCCGTTTGGCACCAGCTTCATCTCACCCAGACCCAAAGGCCAATTCAAGTGCCATTTCCTCCATGCAGCCTTCTTGGATTGCTATGTGGAAGTAACATTTTCCAGCTCTGAGCTCCAAGGTCCCCTGCACTTGTCTCACAGTATCATCATTCTCTGCCTTGAGGTTGACTATACATGGCTTCTCTCTTCTGCTAAATTACAAATTCCTTGAGGGCAGGGGTTGAGCCTTGGACAGCTTTGTAGCCCCCATAAGACCCAGTACAAGTGCTTTCACATCATGCAGAAAGGATTCAAAATATTTAGTACATTGTCATTACTGTTACAAAGAAATACTAGCATATTGTTACCGCTGAGACACTTTTATAAACATAGTTCTGTCCTTCTCCAAAAGAAACACGAGCATTAAAAATCAATAAAAACTATATTCCTAAGATCTGTGCCCAGTGTCAACACGTGTCCTTTTTTTTTGCCCCCAGGACAGTCCCTATTTATTCCTGCTGTCTTGATATAATTATTAATACTGTCTCCTTTTACTTTCAAAAGTGCCCCAGATTGGATCATAAATTTTATGGTCATCCTACTTAGGCAACTCAAACCATTAGCTGGCAGTATGCTCTGCTTACCTATTTGTAGGAAAATCACATGGTAAGAATTGCACATATTTTTACCTGCGTGCTCTTGCACACTCTCCTTCCTGTATATGTGTTTTTTTTACTCATGGCCAGTGCACAAAGCTCTTCCATGCCAGGGTCTTATGGGATGCTCTTCAGCCGGTGGATACTGGGGCAAGGCAGGTAGATCTGCTGTTCTGGTCCCAGCAACTCGTCTTCTGCCAATGACAGAACCTGTTTGAGGGTCCCTGGTTTCTCTGGTTCAGTTTCAACTGCAGCTAAATGATTTCTGCCTGAGGACAGATAGATCCCTTCCAAGGCTCTTCAGCGAAATTACTCAGATTCGCATGGGGGGACTGGGGGCAGATTGTATCTGTGGCTTTTCTGCTCTCCAGATGGAAACATCTGCTGCCAACAGAAAATAGCTCAACCCACTGAAATGGTGACAGAGACCTCAACACCGTCTTCTTAATATTTGCTTCCTAATCATCAAGTGAGTAGATAACCATAAGTAATTTACAAACATGTGCTTCATCTCATCCTCACAGTGGTCCTACTGGATGCTATTGTAATTACTATTCTACACATTTGCATATTTGTAGTTTGCATTAGTAGTAGCTTCCATTTCTTAGCCACTGCATAAGCAATTTATAGATATTAGCTTGTTTCATCCTCACCACACTGGCTGAATACAGGCCTATTAATTATTCATTACCTGCCATATTCCAATACGAGCTCTGTAAGGGCAGGATCTTGTCTTGTTCACAGGTGTATCCCTTATAAACACACTGAGAATTCTGCTTAACACAGACTAGAGTCTCAGTAAATACTTTTTGAATGAATGGAAGAGCAAATGAGTGAATGAATGAATGAGAATGAGCGAGTCAATAAGCCTATAAGAAAGGTGTTCTTGGTCACATTTTGCAGATGAGAAAACCATGGCTTAAAAAGGATAAGGAATTTGCCAAGATCCTATAGATCACAAACCAAGAGCTGCAAGTTTCAAGTCTTAAAGATGACAATGTACCCTCCCCTCTCCTTTTCCTGATGAAAAAATTCTAGTTCAGGAAGTGATCCGCTCAGGCCCAGCTAAGCATTAAAGTGTTAAAACTCAGACCGAGAAACGCTGACTTTGACTCACCCTACTTTCTGCTTGTCGTGCTGACAGGTGGCAGAGTCAAACCCACATCCCTGGAGAGTACAACCAGGCACATAGTGTCCTCTGCAGGGGAGAGGGTTGGGCACTTTCCCCCAAGTAAAATAGAAGCCCTTCTGGCCGGAGGAAGATAAATTATTATCTCCTAACCTACCCCTGGTCATTAGTGTTCAGCCAACTGAGAATGAAGTAGGGACCAAAGTTTATTATCTAGGTTAGCGTAATGCTTGCTGCCCAAACTGTAACATTTCAGTGATTTAACCCAATAGCTGCTTATTTCTTAATCATGTAACATACCAGAGAGGCATCTTGGTGAATGGACAGCTTTGCTCCATATGGACCATCAGAAATGCATACACCTTCTACACTTTGACTCTAAAACCCTAAGGGCTCCAGTCCTCTGCTTTCAGGGGCACAAGAGGGAACAGAGAACACGAAGGAGGCTTCTTGAACACTTTGGCCGAGAATGGACACCCCTCAGTGCTCCCAGACCATTGATAAGAACTAGACCATGGCTCTGCCTAGATGCAGGTGGGGCAAGGAAACGGCAGACCCTAAGAAGCCATTTCCCTGTGGAAAGGGGGGCACAAAGTTTTGGGCAGCTGGCCCTCACAGCCATTATGAGAAAGGTGGGGGCAGGGAAGACACAGGAGACAGAAATCTAAATCTGCCATTTAGAGAAGGGTGGAAATGGAAAGGAAGCAGTGGGGGCAGGGCAGCAAATGCCAACTTTTTTAGCCTTAGAGGATTTTGTAGACTTTTCCTCTTTAGGAGTGATGGAGGTGGAGCAAAGTTGTCTTTGCTATCAGTCTGATGCACACCTGGAGGAGAACTTGAAACCCCTCATCTTAGGTATTATCAAGCCTCTACACTCAAAAGTACTACCCAAGAGGCTTGCAATTTCCATTCGTGCCCACCCCTGCCTTCTCCATTTGGGTTCTAAATGATAAATCATGCAAAACTGGGCAATAGCATAAAAGCCACAAGATGTATTGAGTGCCATAGTCTTCAGTTATCTTAGTTCATTAAACAGAAAAATAGGTGTAATTTTTTTTATTTATAGGAAAACAGTATCAGGTAATGTCACATAATATTTCAAAATGGAATTTGTCTTTGTCAGCCAAATAGTGAACAATAAGGAAACACTGAGTGATCTTTCTAAGAAGTGATTTGAAATTAATTTCAGTCCATTCTGATGGTTCAGTAAAAAGAGAAATACAGGCTTTGGTAGGTTTCTTAATGTAGATTGCTATAGTAATTTAAGAACAACAAGTAATAATAAAGTAATAATTCTATCATGCTGCCAGTGTGCTTGACAGCAAATAGTATATTTAAAAAAATAAATTTGCCAGTGCAATATATGCCAATGAGTAGACTCCAGGCATTGTCTTCAGATTAGAAAGATTCATAGGATCATTTTCACGTATTTTAGAAAGTTATTTATTCTGACAGAGGTAAAAATATTAAGAGTATAATTATTCACAGTCCTTCCTCCCCTCTAGCCTCCCCAGAAGGATCCTTTTGTAGCAGGAGTAATGGATCAGGCAGGGTAATGGGGAGAAGCACAGACTTGGGGAAGCAGAGAGGCTTACTGGCCCTACATACATGTGAGCTCAAGGATGTCCAGAGAAAACCAAACTGGCAGAGAGTGGAAAGAAGGTGAATGGATCTTGGCCCGTGAGGGAAGAACTAAGAACTTTTCAGAGCCTGAGCCAGACAGTTACCATGAGGATAGGACTGTGGTGAGAGGGTTCAGGTCAAGAGGAACCTTCTGAAGTCTCCACTCATGCTGCCCACAATAGCTCCCACAGCTCCTGCTGCTGGAGAGGACTTCTCCTGAACTCCTCCACCACTGGCAGCAGAGAACAGAGCCTGGCATATGGAGATAGTAACAGTAGTAGCTGGCGCTTCCAGAAGCACACCTCCTATGTGCCCAAGAGCAAGCTAAGCTTATCTACATTAATCTTTTAATCCTTACAATCCTTTATGAGGTTACGCTATAAGGTAACACTCTCCGCAGTCCTCTTTTACAGTTGAGAAAACTGAGGTTATGTAACTCTCCAAGGATATACCAGCTAACAAGTAGTAGAACTGGGATTCAGACCCAGGCAGGCTGGTTCCCTAAGGGCTAGACTATGATACTCATCTCTCAGGCTGTTGAAAAATCAGTGTGGTCAATACATAAGCCTTAGGTCATGAGAACAATGGAAATCTGGACTAAACTCCCAAGTCAGTCGTGCACACTTTCACAGTACTCTCAGGTGAACACCCTTTCAAGAAAATAGCGTGTAATTGTAGGTGCCCAAATGCCAAGGTGTTTGTGTGCTCACGATATTAAAGTTGATTATTTGTTAAGCTTTGGGAAATAAGACTGAGAAAACAAAGGGCTTTCCTTTTCTCCAAATTTCATTTGTCTCTGGCCTCTTTAGTAGGTGTATATGAGTTTGATTATAATGGAATAATATTGTAAAGAATCTATGCGGCACACAGTCTCTTTGCTGTGGAGGCTCTGTTTTGAGTGGCATCCCAACTGATTCATAGGAAACCAGAGACTCTTATTTGTCCAGTTCTTGGTCTCTTCAGGTCATTTATTTTTAAGGGTAACTTCCCCATCAGCCTTGCTGGCTCTGCCTTCAGGACAAATATCAGGGACATCAGTACATTCTGTAGATGTTCTGGAATACTTAACTGATGTTAACCACAGACTCTGGTACCTAACTTTAGAAATTGATTGTTCTTAAGTTAATTCTAGACTCAGGGCATTCCCCCATAGTTCATAATGGAATAAGATAAAGAATGCAGAGCCAAGATGAGTAAGATGGGTATGTGGGAGGCTAAATGAAGGCTGAGTTACTCTAATCAAAAAAGATTGAGGTGCTCTGGGAGATAATCGTCTTATTGATGATGAGCTCTGGGAAGATGAATTGACTTTAGAATCAAAGTAATGCTTTGTTCCATTCCAGGTTGAGTACGTGACTCAATGGCCTGTATGTCTTAGATCTATTTGTTCACATCACATCTCATCACCGAGATACATGTGTCTCAAGTAAACTACAGTTTACTCACTAGCTAAAGTGGTCATGACCTCCAGCATGGGTCTTTCATGGATTTAGATGGGAATAGGGACCCTACCGTTGCTTTCTTCTAAAAGTGAGAAGGGGACAAAATTCTACCTTTCATAGTTTGAGAGATAGTGATGCCATGTTCTGCAAAAATAAATTGGAAAATTGTGTTTTATCAAGGGGTATCCATTGGGTCATCTTTTCTGGGTTGACGGTAAATGTCGTGGACCCACCATACTGGGAATGAATGTGCTAGTGAGATGCTGGCTTAAGGACCGATCTTTAGCCATGACAGCAGAGTCCTGGATGACAGCAGCAGACTAAGATAGCTACGACTGGCCAGTCTTCTCCAGAGTCAGAGTTGCTGCTTCTATCTTATGATAAATTGCATTGATCATGTAGGTTACAGAACCCCTATCAGTATCAAAGAAAAGACATTATGTTTTGACATTGTCAATTTCTGGAAGGGTCACACAGCCCTACAGGGAATGGCTCATTTAATTTCCGTTTATAAATTAAACAAAGCAGAAAACCAAGATGATAAATCTGAAATGTTCCAAATATTTAAACTTGGAATATATCAACTTCCTAGACCTGGGGCCAAAATGTAAACTACCAAAACTTCACCAAGGCCACCTTTGGGGGGAAAAAAAGGTTAAAATGCTCAGAGGCAGAAAGTTTGTCAGACTTGCCAATGGGAAGCTAGAATCTGGCCTCTATTTCGGGAGGGATGATATGAGAATAATGACAACAGGTATAATTTTCATTTTCATTTTCTCTTATTTTGTCCTACTGAGGCTCTAAGTTCATGTTCAGCCCTTCGTTTTGCAATTAATACCATCTTTTAAAAAGTCAGAAATAAATTTAACCTTTTAGAGTATTAAGTTCTTCCGGCATTTTAAATAGTAAGTTGGGGGAGCCCTTAGAAACACTGTTCTGGGTGTCTTTGGCTATTTTTGCAAGAAGTGTTGCACATCTGTGTGTCTCCACATAGCCTGGGGTCTCACCTCTGGGCTCTCCTCACAGAGGCCTGGCAGAGCTTCATTTATCTTAGGAAGGGAAATGGTGGAGTGGAGCCTGCCTGACTCTGGACCTGTGATTCCAAGGTGGAAAGAGTCCAAGATTGTTGCTCAGTCCATTAAGCAATCCCTTTTAGCTGAAGGGATTCATCTATCAATCTCGCTTTTCAGCCAGTAATCTGCTTATTTAGAGGTTTAATTACATTTTCAGGTCACCCGAGCGCTTCTCCTAGATATTTAATAAAATGAGTCCTTATTTTATTTATCACACAGTTTATTTTCCAGGGGGTACTCAGGACCGGGGTGGGGTGAAGGGGGCAATTACTTACAAAAAGATAAACAAGCAAGATTTCCAGGTTCCAAGTGTCCAGAGTTAACACAGGAATTATTTGGGTCTCGGGGCTCAGGGAGGATTTCAGACTGATCTAAAACTGCGTGTGGCAGCCACCATTCCAGAAACGGAAAGTCAAATATTGATTTCCCAGTGCTTTTATGACCCATTTAACAACAGGCATTTTGGATTGGTTATTTCTTTGGGCTGGAGAGAATGTTCCAGCCAGCCTCCTTTTGAGCTTCCTCTTAATTATCTTCTCAGGAGATGGGTAAAAATTGATGTTTAGCTCTGGCCCCAAACACACACATGTGAGCGACCGTGTACGCGCGCGCGCACACACACCCACCCACCATAAAGGAGGCTGACACACTTGTGGCACTTAACACTATGTAAGTTAGCTTAGGTGACGGGTATTTAGATATTTTCCACAAAAACTACCAAATTGGGTGAGGGGGAGGTCCCTTTGGGTAGGTCTGCTAACAAATTCTCACTAATTGACATCAAGCCAGTTAATTTTTACGTAATAAGTGTTGAGTGATTCAAGGCGCGGCCCCACCCGCCAAGGCTGAGTCGGTACAAAGACCTCTACCTGTTTGGCTCTCGGAACAGAACATTTAATGTTTTGCCAAATTTTCCAAAAATGCTGGGAGTAGGAACAGCGTTTTTAATCTTTTGCTCTTTGGGCTACTAATTATGCAGCAAAGGGTATAAAGAGGGCTTTACAAATCATTATTTCCATTAGGAAGGTGTTGGAACCGAGTCCGCAGAGGGCTCCGCTCCTATTTGCGCAGCTGCTGTTCCCAGGGGAGGCGGCCGCTGTGGTGCTGCCTGAAGCGGGGCTTCTGTTCTGTTTCCCCAGCACTTGCAAGAAAAACAAAACAGGCCTAATGAAAAACACACACGGGAAATGCTTTATTATTTCATCATGCTCACCTAGGGCGCTCTGGCATGGCTCCGTGCGTGAGTGGAAGGACTTCTCCCTCTGGCCGGCTCTCGCTCCCTCTCCGAGCGGAGGCCGAGTGAGGCCGAATGGGGCCGATACTCTGTCATTTCCTGTCAGATCATTTTGGAGGAATTTGCTCTTATTTCCTCCCGGCCACGATTCCCCACCTCAGCACTGGCCGCCTGCCCTGTGGCTCAGCGGTGTTGACTTCAGAACACAGGGGGCTTGGTGGAGAGTGGGGGGCGTCTGGAAACTCTGGGTACCCCAACGCAGTGGACCTGTATCTTCCGAAAACTGAGAAATGGGTCAAGAACCAGGGCCCAGTGAATCTTAACCTCCAGAAATGACCAAGGAGCGCCACTTCTCTGGAAAACCTGTGCATTTGGGGCGAGGGTGCCAAAGTGAGTCACATTATTAATTCAGACTGTAATCATCCCACATGCATTTTCTTGACTTTTCACCAGAAAGGAGAGTCAGAGAGCAGACATTCCCCAAATCTCATTGGACCGTTAGCAAGTGAATAACTCCTTTCATATAAAAATGTCTCCGTTTCTTTATTCCACACAGAGTGAAGCCTGGATATAATAGACAATGCATTTATTCACATGATACTCAGCAACCCCCTACCACCAAATAATCCAGACATGGTCAAAGCAGGTATGGCTACCCACGAAATTAGAAAGCTTGAGGCCAGACCTCAGTGGGGTCATCACTAACAGCTTTTTTCTGTTGTACAGTTTGGCCAATTGGACATGGTACCCGGTCTTCTACATTAGAAGGCGCGTAGTGAATGTTTAGTAGATATTCAATAAATATCTGACGAGTTGAACTGGAACTGTATGTCAGAGAGTGGAATGCCAAGCCACCACCCACTTTTGTGGCAGCGGAAAGCGGGTACTCCCATATAGCACCCCCATATATTACCACTCTCTTGGGGTCAACACCTCCTACCACCATAGTTAAAGAGTAAGAGTTCTGGAATATGCTCGATGGGCAACTTTTCCTTGATGACATTTCTACCAGACTGTCCTCTAATGGGTAGTTGTTATCTAAGATTTGTTAAACTATAGTGCATGGTGTGGGTAATACAGTACTGTCACCTAAATGTCTCATTCAATGTGTGCATCTACTCAAAAAGTGTTTGGTAAATAGATTAATGAGTGAGTGTGATATTTGTGTAAGTACCAAAGGAGTTTGTGGTGGTGGGGGGCTTATGGTGAGAACTGGTCTATGTGTGTAGATATGCCTAAATGCAGGATAGGCCTGTAAAAATAAGTCATGTAAAGTAGCTTATCTAATGGAAAGAAAAATTAGAGATGGGAACAAAATGATCCTCCAAAGCAGAAGCCAGTTCAGATACCCACCACCAATAGATGGTGGGAAAAGTTCTGTCTGTATTTCATTTTGAGGCATTTGATAAACATCCTCAATTCCATCACAGTTGATAACTGCGGAAGTGCTGAGAATCCTAAAGATGCTAAGTGTATAATTATGATGGAAACAATAAACTATTTTTAGAAAAGCAGAAGGGCTAAAAAAATTAAAAAAAAAAAAAAAAAGGAAAAGTGCTGAGGAAAACCAAACCTTGCTCATAGATATGGAATGGAACCTTGACAGTGAGATTAATGAAGAAGGACGAAGAGTAGTTTTTTAGCTCGTGGAAAGGTATGAGCCTAGGCGATCGACAGTTGTTGCCAAGAGATTGACTAAGTAGAAGACATTCTTGTCTGGGTGATTCCAGAGATTTTCAACCCTCATTGCACATTTGAATCATCCAGCGAGCTTCTAGAAAATGCATACTGGGGCCACACCATAGATCAATGAAATCAGCACTGCTTGTGGTCAGCACAGGCATCATGACTATTTAAAGCTTCTCATGGGATTCCACTGTGTCGTCAAAGTGGGCCACAGCCGTGGTGCTCAGGTTTTAGCATCAGAATTACCTGGAGGGCTTATGAAATTACAGTTTTCTGGCCTAGTCCGGAGAGTTTCTGGCTCACCAAGTTTGAAGCAGATAAACTAGGAATTTGTATTTCCACCATTTTAAAAAAATTTTCTTTTTTAATAACTTTTTTTATAATTTTTAATTTATTTGACAGAGAGAGATCAGAAGTAGGCAGAGAGGCAGGCAGAGAGAGAGAGAGGAGGAAGCAGGCTCCCTGCTGAGCAGAGAGCCGGACGCGGGACTCGATCCCAGGACCCTGAGATCATAACCTGAGCTGAGGGCAGAGGCTTTAACCCACTGAGCCACTCAGTCACCCCTGTATTTCTACCATTTTTTAAAAAAAGAAATTTAACCTGTTTATTTGACACAGACTACAAGCAGAGGGAGCTGTAGTTTCCCCACAGAGCAGGGAGCCTGACATGGGGTTCGATCCCAGGACCCTAAGATCGGGGGGCAAAGGCAGATGCTTAACCCACTGAGCCACCCAGGTGCCCCCTCTACCATGTTTCTGGTTGATGTTGCTGCTGCTGCTGCTGCTTAACCTGATATTCATTCACGAGAAACCTCACGGTTTATTCCTGACTTTATGGTGATAAGGCACCCAAGGAAATGTATTTGTCTTCCACATACAGTTTGTTCTTCAGTTTCAAGGACTATATGAATCTACACATGATGAAAGTAAGTCTAGAGCAGAGTGTGAGATAGTGCAGCTGCTAAGTCATTTCCACAGTGCTTAGGTGGATCATCGAGGAATGTGACGTGTCTCAGTGTAGGTAGAACTAGCCTTTCTTAGAAGATACCAGACAGAGCATGTATCAGCAAGGAAGAGAGAATGGTGGGGTGAGAAGCATCTCAGAAATTCATTTTGGGGTTGCAAGTTCATGCCCTTCCTCCACCAGATTTTACAAGAAATGCACTTTTCAGCACTCATCTGGAACTTCTGTGTTAGCCATGCCTATTTGCTATGTTTGTAATATTAAGATTGTGATAAGCACTAGAAACAAAAACCCAAGCAAGTTATAACTGAAAACCATTCAAACTTATGTGAGAGAGAATTCGACTTAAACAATTTGACTCAAGAGTTTGAAAGTCGGAGAAAGACTGAATTAATTGCCATACCAATTACTGTTAATTCCTAGCTATTAACTGTTTCAAGGAAGAGCCAGGTTTCACTTCCATCCTCCTCTCTCCCTGGCCACATGCCCATCTTCTCACTGCCACCAGATGCAAATGTAACTCCTGGAACCATCCCACAGGAGCTTGAGTAACCATCTCTGGTCCTCCAGTAGATGTGGCCACGGTCCCTTCTTGCCCCACACTTTCCATTCATTTATAGTCAGTCATGTTTGGGTTCCCACAATTCCATAACAAAAATTCTAACCTAATTTCTTTGAAAGGAAGAGATATTGAGGGGCACAGGGTGGAGAGAGAAGAAGAAAGAGAATTTTAACCAGGCTCCATGATCCATGCAGAGCCTGACGGGGCCTCAATCTCATCATCCTGAGATCAGGACCTGAGCCCAAACCAGGAGTTGGATACATAACTGACTGAGCCACCCAGGCACCCCTAACCTAATTTTTAAAAAAATACAAGCTACCCTCCACCAGCAGTCGCACTACTGGCTATTTACCCTAAAGATAAGAATGCAGTGATTTGAAGGGGCATGTGCACCCCAATGTTTATAGCAGCAATGTCCACATAGCCAAACTATGGAAAGAACCTAGGTGTCAATCTACAGATGAATGAATAAAGAAGATGTGGTGTATATAAATACAATGGTATACTATGCAGCCATTGAAAGAAATGAAATCTTGCCATTTGCAACAACGTGGATGAAACTAGAGGGTATTATGCTGAATGAAGTAAGTCAATCAGAGAAAGACAATTAAATGATCTCTCTGATATGAGGAATTTGAGAGGGAGGGCAGGAGTTTGTGGGGGGTAGGGAGGGAAAAAAATGAAACAAGATGGGATCGGGAGGTAGACAAACCATAAGAGACTCTTAATCTCATGAAACAAACTGAGGGTTGCTGAGAGGTAGGGGGGCAGGGATAGAGTGCCTGGGTTATGGACATTGGGGAGGGTATGTGCTGTGGTGTGTGCTGTGAAATGTGTAAGCCTGATGATTCACAGACCTGTACCCCTGGGGCAAATAATACATTATATGTTAATAAATAAATAAATAAAAATACAAATTTTTCAATAGAGTTACGAAGGCTACCATTTCTTTTTTTTATTTTAAAGATTTTATTTATTATTTATTTGAGAGAGATAGAAAGAACACATGAGAGAGCACAAGCAGGGGGAGCTGCAGAGGGGGAGAGAGAGAGAGGGAGAAGCCAACTCCCTGCTGAGCAAGGATAACTGACATGGGGCTCTATCCCAGGACCTGAGTTTAACCAACAGAGCCAGCCAGGTGCCCCCAAAAGCTACCATTTCTAAAGCTCTGCATTAAGAAATGCAGCCATATCTTCAGGTCTTCTCTTTTAAACAAATATTTTTTAGTGCTAAATGAAAAGAGTGTAGTAGCCAGCCAGTCTAAAGAGAGACTCTAGGTGCATTCATGATTTACTAAGGTTTGATGGGTGTTGGTGGGCAGCAATCTGGTAGTGATCCAACCCAGCAACTCTCCCTATTCTTTTAATCTTCCCATTAAAATCTGATCATGTGATTCTTATGTTTTCCATTTTGAATGGTAAGTGGTGGGCATATAGAGGGCCTTTTAACTTGTTCCTCAAAAGTGGGTGGTGCCTATAGTCTTTGATTTCATCCAATAGTTTGGAAGCTTGTTGGCTTTCGTATGAGATAACTGCCCAGTGAACCATACAGCATTAAAACTCCAAGAAAGGTAAAGTGATGGGGTTGTGGCTGTCATAGAGGGAAGATTGAGCCATATATGTGAGTGAAGAAAACAAAGGAAAAATATGCGTTTTGATGGTTAAATATTATAGCTTATTTTTAGAACATGTACTCACATATTTGTGGTCTAATTAAAAAATTAGAATGTTTGGAATAAGACACTCCTTTTAGTATTCTAGTTAACTGAGTATTGATCAAGATTGGGGGGATGAGGAGGAGAAATACTTAACAATTTTTAAAAGAAGAAAAAATTGTACTGACACAACATGTCATCTTGGCAAATGGGGTTCATAAAATAAAACGTGTCCTTTTGCAATTGCAAAACTTGTGTCGAGTTAATCAAGATCTACTAAATGTGGAGTTCAGATTAGTTGTTATTTATTTAGTTTGTTTTTCAGTGTCAGATTAACCTAACAATTACCAAATAAGAACACCAATTTTGGCAGCATAATAAAGATGAAAAGGGAAGGTTCCCACGACATTAGTTATATATAAAAGTCCTTTGTAGAACATGTTAGATATTTGTATATAAAAGTATTTAAACGTGTTAGATATTCATAATGTAAAAATATCTTATTGGTGTCAGTTTTTGCTTGAACACATTTTTCTTTTAAAAGTGTCTTTTTCAGTAAAACTGTGGGAAATTTTTCTCTTCTGGTATTTAAAGTAAGATAAAGTTTAGCTGATTTCTTTCCCTGACTATCCCCTTCCCCCTCCAAAAGCTTAATAACCACAATCCTAAGATTTATGGTGAGTGAAAAAGAAAAATAAGTAAATTATCTGGCTGAGGAGCCATTCTTCCTCTCTCTGGCCATACAGACTATTTTAAATGCTGCTAGCAGCAGTCTAATTAAAATAATTTCTGTCAGAAGTCTGTGAAATATGCAGCCACAGCCCAGCTCAATGTTCTCGAGCAGGAATGACAAATCTCTGCTTAATTGGTACTTAATATGGTAGTCCAGGATTAGTAATTCTCCAGGATAAAGGAGATAACAAGTAGAAATCTCTTGCTTGGGGCAGGGAGCCTTGGAAGATGAACAGACCAAATAGCGCTTACCCCCAAACTGTTCCTATCAAAGGTTGTTATTTTGGCCATCATTTATGAAATAAAAGACAATTAATGCACATTTTATGGCTAGCTCCAAGTCCTAATTAAATACAACTATGTACAAAGAATGTGAACAGTCTGACTTACAGAGACCAAAATAAATACTGACAGAATTATGGTGACCACTGCAGCCTTAGCTCATCTTTTTATCCTATCACGGGGATAAGAATCTTGGCAGAGGCATGAGCTACTTCTGAGATGCAGCCATTAAGCTGAGACTCCTAGTGAATTTTAGAAAATTCAGAAAATGTCAAAGACTGTAGAAGAGAGAAGAGCATCCATAGTACCATCGCTGAGACGTTGGGTACAAAGTTGGGTCCATAGCTAACAAATTGTAATATTTCCTTCGTGTGTGTGTGTGTGTGTGTGTGTGTGTGTGTTATTTCCACTGTATGGTTTCTGTGTTTTACTTATTCTACACAGAGTTGCAGGCCTTTTTGTATCTTACTTTTTTTTCACTTATTATTAAATAGAAATATATATACATATATATTCACAAATGTTCAATGTAAATGCCACTTTTAATGTTTTCGTGGTAGTCTATCAGGCAGAATAATAGTTGCTAGTACCTATCTTGTGCTGACTGTGTGCCAGATGCTTCTACAGGTTTTGCTCATGTTCACTAATTAAATCAATAATAGCCCTATGAGTCAAATATGTTCATCATCTGCATTTTGTAGGTGTGGATACTGATGCACAGAAAGATTGCATTAATTTCTCCAAGGCTACATAAAGTGGTTAGTAGAGGCAACATTTGAATAAAGCAATCCAACAACAAAAACTGTGTTTTTAATTATTCTACTATGTCATCTCTGGAGGCACTACCTCAACCCTGCCAGGTGATGCCCTTGATCAGAGTCAGCGAACTTCCTCTGTTAAGGGCCAAATACTAAATATTCTAGAATTTGTGGTTCAAATATCGTTTTTGTGGCATGTTCCTCTTCTTCTTCCTCTTTTTTATTTTTTAACAGCCATTCTTAGCTTACTGGCCATACAAAACCAGGCCATGGGGCAGATTTGGCCCATAAGCTGATCCCTGGTATACATTAAAAGTGAATAAACCCCCCCAAAATAAAAGTGAATAAAACCTAATTGTGTGAGTAGCAATTAAGATAACTAATTTTTAAAAATTCAATACCATTGAAGCCAAATAATTGATTTGGTTGAAAGAAGTATTCTTATTTCAGCTTTTAATGTTAGTATTAGTATATTCACAACATTAGTATTAGGAGTATACTGCACAAGTATTTCTTTGATATATTTATAAGGGCAGCCGAACTGATTGAAAACATTTGCATTTCCATCAGTTTCAAGTAATTGTGATTTTCCTTATGGACAAAATGAATTTGTTCTTGGGAAATCTCATAAAGTTAATAGAAAGTCACAAATTTACATTTAATCATCAAATCATGCCTTTTGATGGGCCGTGTGGAATTCTGGTATGCTCTGTTCATTCTTTATGCTAACAGTTCTCAAACCGTGGCCTTGAAACCAGCAGCATTGGCCTCATCTGGCATCATCTTGTTAGAAATGCACATTCTTGGACCCATTCCAGAAATACTGAATCAGAGACTCTGGAGATAGAGCATATTAGAAGTTTGAGAACAACTATTTCAGAAAAATTTAGTTCCAAATAAATTATTTTTAAGAACAAAGCTGTGTGTGTGTGTATGCGCACACATGTGCACACACATGCACGTGAGTATCACAAGACACAAGAATCAGAAAGAGCAAATTTTAGGGCTGCATTTGTATCTTATGCAGGAACATGAATAAATCTATACTGTTGCACCTATCTTTTTATATGACACTGTATTGATTTTGTCACAACTATTTCCTGGTTCATTACCTAAGCATGCCTTTCTTTATAACATTAAGAGATTTAAGACTTAAATATCTGAAAACTTCTTTTTAAATTGAATGCCGTCAATTATGGAGGACACTCTCCCTGAAACTTTAGTTGACAAGTTTATTGTAACAAAATGTGTCATTTTAAAGTGTCACTCTCTAAAGATTCAGGTTCTGGGTAAAATGGAAGAAGCACAATCTTTTCTGCTTTCCATCTGAATACAAGTGTAAAACCTTGACAGAATGTGTGGAGCGGTTATTTGAAAACTCTGAAAAGTAAACAGTAAAGAGAAAATTGAGGAAGAGGGCCCACATTCAAAGTGTCACTGAACTGTGTGAGTTTACCATTATTGTTTCCCTGTCACATGGCCCAGAAGCAGGTACAGCTATAGAAATGCATAGCACAATCTCAGCTTTCTGACTGAAAGCTTCAAAAGAGGAGTCCCAGGAAACCAGAAAG
Source organism: Mustela putorius furo (assembly GCF_011764305.1). Taxonomy (NCBI): domain Eukaryota; kingdom Metazoa; phylum Chordata; class Mammalia; order Carnivora; family Mustelidae; genus Mustela; species Mustela putorius. Next base: position 5,651,365 of record NW_025422021.1, read on the forward strand.
CACTGTGGAAAGGGAAGAGCTTCTGAAAGCAACCCCATATAGTTATTCACTAACTCTAAGATTCTAACAGTTGCACATGAATGAATCTCATCATAATCAGTATATATAAGACTTTGAAAAATGAATAGACTTTCATCAGGTCTCAGACTTACCATTGGGTGGTACACTCATGGCACAGATCTGTATAGCAATGGGCTTTAAAACCCTGTGTTTAAAACCCAAAACACAGGGACTGCAGTTCATAGAAAGCAAGTTGGAACTTATGGCTTGAAAATAGGTCAATTCCCTACTGAAACAGAAATACCAATATTCTTCATAAGTTTTAAGATCCAAAGTCTCATAGAATAATAATCATAATTTCCAGAGTCCAATCAAAAATTACTTGATACAGGAAAAGCTAGGATAATTCAACTCATACGGGAAAGGGCAATTAATAAACATCAGTGCCAAGATGACATGCAAGTTCAAATTATCTGATAAGATTTAAGGCAGCTATTATAAAAATGCTCCAGGGGTGCCTGGGTGGTTAAGTCATTAAGCGTCTGCCTTTGGCAGAAACGATCCCAGGGTTCTGGGATCTAACCACGCTTTGGGCTTCCTGCTTAGTGGGAAGCCTGCTTCTCCCTTTCCCACTCCCCCTGCTGTGTTCCCTCTCTTGCTGTTTCTACCTCTGTCAAATAAAAAAATCTTAAGAAAAAAAGCTCCAATAAGCAATAACAAACTCTTTTAAAGCAAAGAGAAAAAAGTCTGAACAGAAAATATAAAGAAGGATTTAATGGAAGTTTTAGCACTAAAAATACAATAACTGAAATAAAAAACTGGATGGGCTCAGTAGCATAATGGAGATGACAAGGTAGAGTCTATGTAAAGACTGATCAGTAGAAATTATGCAAATTAAACAACACAGAGAAACTAAGATTGAAAAAATTAACAGATACTCATGTATCAGTGGGAAAATAATAAAAGGCCTAATATCAGTTCAGTCCCAGAAGAGAAAGGGAGTGTTGTTAAAAAAAAATTGAAGAGATAATGCCTGAAAATTTCCCAAATTTGGTAAGACATAAACCTAGAGATTCAAGAATCTCAGTGAACCCTGATGGAACAACGCAAAGAAATCCAGGTCTTGAATACATCATAATCAAATTGTTGAAAACTAAAGACAAAGAAAAAATCTTGAAAGGAGACAGAGAAAAACAGCACATTATCTATAGGAGAATAAAGATTCTAATGACTGCAGATTTCTCATCAGAAACCATGGACACCAGTGGGAGGTGGCACAATCATTTTCAAGTACTAAGACAATTTTCAGCCCAGAATTCTATATCTAGAGAAAATATTCTTGGAATGAAAGTGATAAACATTCCTAGATGAAGGAAAACTAAAATAATTTATTGCTAAAGAAGTTTTTCAGAAAGAAGGGAAATGATATTAGAAGGAAACTTGGAATATCAAGGAATGACAGAATACAATAGAAATGGTAAATATCTGGGTACATGTAATAAAATATTGTCTTAAGTTCTTAAAAACGGATGGTTGAAAAGGAAAAATTATAGCATTGTCTGATAAGGTTTTTCAATGTGTGTACATATAAGACGTGACAACTACATCAGGGAGGGGAGTATAAAAGGACCAATATGGTGCTAAGTTTTCTACATTCTACTTGAAATGGTAAAGTATTGGGTCCAAGTAGATTATGAATAGTTAGGTGTATACATCATAATCCTTGAAATATCCACTAAAAACTTATACAAAAAGATATAATTAAAACACAATAAATTAGGATGGAATAGTCAAAAATAGTCTAAGTAAAGAAGGAAAAGGATAGACCTAAATCTAAACATATCAGTAATTACATTAAATGTGAATGGTCTACATACATCAATAAAAAAATAGAGATTAGCAGAATGGATTAAAGAATCATGCTCCCCACTTCGTCCTTTGTACAAGAAACACACTTCAACATATAGGGATCTAGGTAGGTTAAAAGTAAAAGGATATGCCATGCATAAATAATAAATGAGAAAAATAAAATAATCAATGAAAAAGGATATGCCACAAAAAACGTGAATTAAAATATTGCTTCCATTTGCTCTTCCTGGGAAAATATCTGCCATTCAAGAACACTGACACTACAATATGAAGTAAATTCATTCAGTTATTTCAGTGGGATTATTTTGAGTGATCATCAGCTATGCTTAAGCTTCTTTTTTATTTTTAAGTGGGCTAAGTACAAGCTTAATTCAGAACCAATTAAGCTTTCTTTTGCCATTTCAAAGGAAGCTTCACATTTTCACAAATGGTTTTGTGTAGTAACTTTAGCACCACAAAGAACAAAGAACAAAGATTGATTTTAATTCTAAGGCAAAATCAGTCTGAATATTTACATATAATTTTTTAAATGAGAGAAACACATAGTCCCTAAGCTCACATGAAGCCCTAAGTGTTTATTAAATATCATAAATATATCAGATTTGCACATGAGCTCACAAATAGACATGCGTACACAGGCAGGTCACAGCTTCTCGGAAAACCACCCATGTTCTCTTCCTCAGCTGTATTATGTAACACATATGGTTCCTGTCAGTAGCACTCATTTAGAGAGATAAAAATCCTGCAACAGCTAAGTTCAGCCTTTCTCCAGTGGCCCTTTCCTTTGATTTCCAAGATATCAAGTGACTATTCACTAAACCCTATAATTGCCAACCTTAGCCAGTCCCACCTCTGAAAGAAGAGGAAAGAAATGGTCCACTTAAAAAATGTTTTCCTAATACATCACATAATTAACCTACCTTGATTCTTTCTGGTAGTAGCTTTCTTTGTTAATTTTTTTTTTTAAGAAAGAAAAGACATTGAAAGACATATGTGTTATAAACTGTCCATAAAAATTTGAAAAGTAATTTAGAGATGTATTTTTGTTAATATACAGTATTAAAATATTTGATAGCATAATAATAAATGGTAGTCATGGGCATGGGGAAGTTTCTTTCTTGGAAACTTACAGATATGAAGATAACATTGTTTTCTTCAAACCTGGCTTGAATTCAACTTGACACATTGTTCTTTTTCTTTTTTGTTCTTCCTGTCCTTAACTTTTCTTCTGCAATGTGAAAATACAAGGCAGATGTCTTCATCTCACTGGAATGCTTTTAACCTTAATGAAGGGTTGTAATAAATCAGTACTTTCAACCTGCTTTCTATCATCAACACATACATACTTTTTGAGATATTAGTCTCTACAGAGATTATTAGAAATAATTAGGACAAGTTAGAAATTACAACTATTATTTTGTTAATGGGCATATAGTTGCTGTTTGTTTACTTTATTATTTTTTTTTTCAAGTTTTTATTTAAATTCTAGTTGTTAACATATAGTCTAATATTAGTTTCAGGAGTAGAGCTTAGTGATTCATCACTTACATACAACACCCGGTGCTCATCACAACAGGTGCCCTCCTTAATGCAGAAAATTATCACAACAGGTGCCCTCTTTTGCAGAAAATTATCTTGTTCATGCATCTAGACAATGTAGTTGCTGGCCAAGATCTTTTTTAAAAAGCCATCAATGATTCATTTTTTATGCTAGAGTAAATGTGGAACATATATGCGTATTTACACGCACACAGATACAGTCACATAAAAAAGACTATTATAGTATAATTGGGTGATTTTTTAAATGTACCTGTATAGATCATACCAATTTACAAAGAAACTAGGAAATGAAGGACTTTTTTCACTTTAAAAATTTCCTGATTAATATTATAAAATTAGAATCTACCTCTTCTTGACCAGATAAAGTATTCCATTATTTCACATTTTGTATTTATTTACTCAGGATTCAAAGATGTCAATTTCTTCAATAAACAAAATTCAGCACTCTGAACTCCTTTCATTAATACCCAGAAGAAAAATAACCTGCAAAACTGAAGTCCAAAAAGAGAGAGGTGGTAAAAATAAACTCATAAAAATGTGAAGTCTTGGTGACCTATTTTTAATGGATGCAGTTTGGTGATGGCAAAACAAATCACTACTTTCCAAGAGCACATCAATTAAGATGCAGCTGGAATTAATGCTAAAACCCTCAGCTAACAATAGCTGGATCCGAAGATATGATGGATTTGACTAAGCTTTGTCGTATACTAAGCAAAGATAAATTTTTTGATGGTGACATCCGTAAGAAAATTTTATAAGGCAGACTAACTACCTATCTTGATTCTCAAATATTTAAAAAAGCTGTTCTGACTTCCAATGAATCAAACCTACTCATTCACCTTTCAAGAGGCCATAAAGTTTCATGCAGGAGACTCTGGATCAGAAATTATGAGATTTAGGTTATGGGTCTCCCTTCTGGAAGAGGAGAACTAGGCCACCCCAATTCTGTGGCATCCTTCTGCCACATGGGTGACCTCCCACGTGGGTGAATAGGTTATAAAAACCTTTTATGTATTTGAGTCCATGGAACAATGGAGTCCAAAGACTTTGTTTCCAAAGTCAGCTCCGCCACTTGGGTGAGCTGCCAAACTTCCATTTTGCCATTTTAAAAATGGGGCTGAAGGTATTCCTAGGATGGCTGTGCAGTTGCTTATGACCAGCAAAGTGATATTCAGCCTTTTACACAGGCTGTGCTGGATATTGTAGTTGCTGTTGGTGGCTTGATCTTTATTGACTTGTCTGACCTTTAGCATTTGAAACTTGCTCTTTCCCTTTATGACTTCCTTTTCAGCAGAACACACATTTTTCTGATCATAATTCCAGGCAGAGGATGGGATCTCAAAACTAGTCTCAAAGCTGACAGGTTTGAGAAATAGAGGCCCAGAGAGGAAGCCAGATTCCCTCAAGGAAGCATGATTTGAATTTAGGTCTTCATACCACTGGTGTAACTCTCTTCTCTCTTTTATTCACTGACTCATTCATTCTGTAAACATTTACTGAGCACCTGTTATGTGCTAGGCACAAAGCTACTCTAATCTCTCTTTCAAAATGTAGTCTATAAAAAGTATTAGACCTTCTTTCAGTGCCGGCGTCTATGGCAGAGTTAAGATTCTGGTCATAATTTAATCATTACTTAAATCACAGTTTTATGATGATACTGGTACTTTTCTATGATCATTATTGTTGTCACTGTTGTTATTGTTAAGGAAGCCTTCCTTTACGTGGGCGCCGAGAAAGAGGCCCAAGGTAGAGCTCAGATAAAAGCAGGTCTGTTGTGGGTGAAGTAGGTGTACCCTGCCCCAGAACTTCGGAGGCACCTTGGCCAAACCCCTAGAGTTTCAGTGGTACCAGAATCTGAGAACCATGGCTTCACATGATTCTCTTTCTTGGGCTTGACCTAGAGATTTCATCTCTAAATAGAACATAGAAGCTTCAGAGGAGCTTAAATCAGCCAAAAAAGTTGAACAGCTTTCTTTCCAACATTGTTTCTATATCCTTGAGATACAGGGGATAAGAAATTTATATTTCCTTGTTTGGGAAAATGCTTTCTTTAGGTCTGGGTATATTAATTTCACTCTCACTGGCTACTATTCTGTGAAATACACAGGCCTGTTAGGACTATTCCAACTCCAAATGAGTGAGATTGTTCATTGGCTTGGTTATAGTCTGTAATAATGTTCCAGTGATATTAACAAACTCATCATCAGGGTATGTTTTTATAGCTCCAAAGCCTTCTTTCCTCCCAGGAGCATGTGTTGGGGGGATTGATGTTTTGATAAAGCTCTTTGTCACTAAAAATTCATTGTTCAGCGAAGACTACTGAATTAGGAACACACATGGGCTAATTATGGTGAGCAAGTCAAAATACAAAAAAATTATGTATTAATAAATCTTATGAATCTGAAACAGCTGTATTTGTCTAGATTAAGAAGAAATATTTCACATTGCAATAAATTGATTGTTTTGAAAGGAGGAGTTTTGGCAAAGGGTTACATTTAGGACAGAGTAAAATGTAGTGACATCAGTTTCTTTTATAAAGAATGGATGTAATAGAAAAAAACCTTCCTTTGAAAATAATTGAGTTTGGAATGTCCATCAAGCCAATCCACTTTTTGCACATTTTCATGCAATCCATAGGCCAGATGGCTTTCAGTTGTCTCTAGGATTAATTCATGACAACTCTGGTTTCCACATGCCTTGGACTAAGCCCATTTCTGTCAACTACTCTGGAGGCATTTGGCCAACCTTTGTGCTTTTATTTAGGTTGTGAAACATAGTTTCATATAAGTATATAACTATACCTCTTTGCTAGATTATCATTATTATTATTAAAGCTCCAATTTCTTCTTTGTGGTCAATGAACCACGTCAACTGATCTAATCCTCAGGATTTTTCACACTAAATTATTTCTTCTGCCTGCTCACAAGAAGTAAAGGAAGGAAAACAGTATATCTGCTCTGTGTGACTCCGAAGTAAATTATGTGGAATTAAAGCAGTTTGCCCTGTAGTTTATTACATAGACATAACTAGATAATGAAGGACTGATGCCATAAAACAACACTGTTTTTATCCAAAACAGACATCTTATTTGAAGAAGTGATTTTGCTTTGTTTTAGTATATTTGAGATAGAACTCTACTAGTTTATGCTTCCCTATTTTATTCATATGTGATATATGTGGGAAAGAAAAATGATTGATCATTCCAAGTGCTTTCTAAAAATAAAAAGCTGGGATTTCATTTTTCAAATCTCTGATTAAAGATGAAGTAGTCCCTTAAGAGTTTAGGGCAGATACCATTCTTCCAAGAGTCCAGCCCAATTTTGGAAGATTTTCTCTGTGGTTTTAAAGACTAGACTCATTCTAGCTCACAAGGGTAAGACATTCTTGACCACAGATGAGGAGCAGATTCTTTCCAAAGGGGAGCCCCAGGCCACCATGCAAAGGACACACTGAGTAGGAGCAGTTCTATGAAACACCTCAAAAGGACTTTTTTTATTTATTAGGTTCCCTTCGTGTACTATAATGTAGTGTTCCAAATGCCTGTTACTATAGAAAATGAGTAAAAATAAAGAGCACACCACCCCAGCCCCTCATGATAAGTCTGTCGCAAGGAAAACACTATATCTTAAAGAATCAGGTTGAGGAGAGTGTATTTACTTCCTTCCTCACCCTACTCCCTTACCATTTCTCTCTCCTTTACGACAACCTTACCAAAGTATAACAGAGCAAAATATGAAGCCTGAGGTAGAAATGGAAATGAATGGAGAGGTGACTGACCAAGCACCTCAGCTCATCCACTGTCCATTGGACACACAGGTAAAGAGAGGCCCTGCTTTTCTGGTATAGAAATATAAGCTCACCAAAAATATTCTGAAAAAAATCAGAAATACCATATGGTGTGAATGTAAACTGGCGCCTTTCTGGAGGATTAATTAGACAGTTTATTTTGTAGACACTTGGTGTCAGCATGCCTGGTTGCAGATATTTCTCCTATGGACAAGAATCATGAATGCATACCAAGAGTTAACTACAAAAGTGTTTGTTGCAACATTATTTATAATGGTGTCAAACTGGAAACAGTTTCAATTTCCAGCATAATGGTTTGGTTAAGAAATTACATGATCATCACCAAATGATGCTATCAAAGAATACTTAATAACATAAAAAGATATTGTGATAAATTGATAAGTGACAAGAATATATAACATTAAAAATAATGTGTGTGTATAAAATACATGTTGGAAACCTCTGTACTAAAATGTTAATAGTCTGTATCTCTGTACTGTGGTATTTGGGATTATTCATCTATTTCTAGATGTTCTACAACAAATATGAATTACTTGGATAACAAGAAAATATTTTTTAAAATATTGGAAAAAGAGAAGTGCCCCAAAGAGATGAAATGACTTTGCAGAAATTGGCTGAATGATGAATTGTTGAGAAATCTGCATTGTACCTTCACATTTTAAATGCAATCCAAAATAAAAAATGATTTCTTTGTAGAAAGGCTTAATTGTTTCCTTAGGAAAACTGTCTTCAACTTGGCAATGTAGCAGCCTATGCATTCCCATGTTTTACTTTTATTCTTCTTTTTCCCCCAAACAAAGTTCAGATTTATAGTACCTGCTGTTGCTTTTAATGTCGTAGTCGCTCCTAATTTCTGCAGCGCAGTGAAATTCCACCAGTCTCCATTCCACAATTTGCCCTCAGCAACAAGCAGTCTGGAAGACATAAAACCAAGAGATTTTTGAAGGGCAGGTAGCAGACACTTTTACTAAACATGAAATACCAAAGCCACCCCAAGCCAGAGGGTATTTACTAAAAAGGTTGCAAGTAAGCAGCAGATAATTTTAAAGCTACTCAGACTAGGCAACTTTTGAAGTTGGATATAAGCCCCCTCAGTCGAAGAGGGCTTTGAAAAGAGTCATGAACCATTCTTCACATAGAACCCCAACTGTCCATCTGGAAGAGATATGAATTTGACCTTTGAATAAACACCATGAGATAAAAAAGAGTAATACAGAATTTTATTTTCTCTTGCCAAAATCTGCAGGCATTGTAAAAAGATGGTTAGAGGCACAGGTGATGGAGCCTCCCCTCCAAGTACTACAGCTATGTGAGCTGGTGGGAATTCTAATCTCTCCCTGACTCAATTTCCTCATCTGTTAAAGGGATGTTATAATGCTCTATTCTTGTAGGGTTAAAGTAAAAGCTACATGGAAAAGTTTTTGTACTTTGCATATAGATCACAAATGTAAAGTAATCTATAAATGTTACTGTTTCTATTGTTTAGTTTTTTTTAATTATTTTTATGAGTTTCATTGGGTTCAGTCCCTTAAGCAATAAAGGGAGTCCTCTTTTTTGGACTTCCAAGAAAGAAAAACAAATTCTTTGGAAATGTTTAGAAAACAGAGACATATCCCAAAATCTATTTCAATTCGTAAATCTAGACCCAACTGATTTTTGGCTACGACCCATAGCTTCCACTCGTAATTGTAATTCATAACTTCCCAACTGCTCTTTGCTTCGAGCTACATTCCTACATAACTCTCTGTTCTGAAATGCATTATGTGTGATAGAAACAACTGACTGCCTCTTTGGGGGTGGGATGATATGGGGCAGTTGTGAGTAGTGCTTAAGAAAAACAGCACTTTCTAACAAAAAAGGGTTTGTGTGTTCCCCTAGTCCCTGAATACTGTCAATTAGCAGTGGTTTCTCCACTTCCTGTTAATCTCACTGTGGTCGCAGGGTGAACATATCATTAGCTATTCTAAAAATAACTTGTATGCTGCAGAGAAATCCTACTTCATCTGAATCACTATACCCACCTCTGCTATTACTTCGTCAAAACACCAACACCTAAAGGAAGAATTAATACCTTCAGATGTCCTGAGTTCTGCTCCACTTAGCACAGTACAGGTTACTACCATTTTTGTGTGCCAACTAAACCATTCACTCTGTTAACCATCCCTGCTGAGAGTCAAAAGCGTAGTGATGTTTACTTTATGTTCATCACTCATATTTGAACAAGGAAGTCCATGTCATGACCATTCGACTCCAAATACTATCAGTAACATAAATGATAATAGCAAAAAGAAACATCGGTGGGCCAAATAACATGATAAATGGATTGTATTTTTGAGCACAAAAAAAGTAAAAGACTGGGCACTTGGATGGCTCGGTCAGTTAAGCATCCAACTCTTGATTTGGGCTCAGGTCACCATCTCAGGGTTGTGAGATTAAGCCCCACGTTGGGCTCGTGCTGGGCATGGAATGTGCTTAAGATTCTCTCTTTCCATCTCCCTCTACCCACCCCCCACATGCACTCTCTCTCTCTCTCTAAGAAAATAAAAATAAAAAGTAAAAGACAATTTACCGCAAACACTCACCTCTGCAAATTTACCACTAGCCTCTGCAGAACATTAATGGGACCACCAATCCATTTATTCATTGTCCAAGTATCATAGACACTTAGGCACATAGGTGCATTGAAATAATTCCAATTTTCTTCATTGAAAAAAATGCTCCCATTACACACTTTATTAAGAAAACACCTCCATAGAAATGGTTCTAAAGAAAAGATACCAGTTTTTAAAAAGTAATTAATATATGTTTGGACTAAAATTTACATGAGGCATGTCTAGTCATTATAGCATAAAATAAGTAATGCTAAAACAAAAAACATTGGCTCCAGGAGTGCAGAGAGTTATCTGCTACTATCGTCAAAACCTAATCATGGACAGAGGCCAAGGATCTCCTTTGCTCCAAGGATGAAGGTCTAAGAGGTTCAAAGCAAAAGTTCTTAAAATTAGGCCCCTTGAAGGTGAGGAGGGGGCAGTCTGTGTTTTCTTTTGTGCTGTGTCCCACGACGGTAAACAGTCGACATTCAATACTGGTTGAATAGATGGGTGAATGAAGAAAAATTGGAAGATAATATCATAAATGCCCTGTATGTTACTAACAGTGTGTCCTTGTGTGTGCATTATTCTGACAATTTCAGGTGAACACTGGCACCTCAAGTGAGCAAACTTGGTAAGCAAAGCTCTTTGCATCATGGTATCCCAACAATTCTTCTTTCCAGCCAAGCGGCTCCACTTAGCAACAGAAAGTAGGGGAACAATGTGTTGCCTGGCTTTGTTTCTTCTGGCACTTAGGACATCTTGGCTGCTACCTAGGAATTACACAGAAAGTAAAATCCTGATGCCTAAGTTAGCAGTGAATTCATGTAAGCAGGAAAAAATATTTATTGTTTAAATAAATCATGAAATTGGTCCAAGGCCTTGAGAATGTTTAAGTTTCAATGTAAATGGCAACTGTCCAAACAATTCTGCATTCTTAAGTATACTTGCCCTAGATCTTTTGTGAAACGGACACTAGGGAATCATAGCATCAAAGAGGGAATGGAAGGATTCAGTACAGTATCACCATAAAGCCCAAGCATTTAAGGCACTTTCTTGAAAAATTTGATAAGACAATCTTTACTTCTCGATTTCCCCCTCTCTACATATATGTACGTAAAATGTTAGCCAGAAGCCATAAATCTTATCATTGCTGTGGTATATTCTTGCTGGTTCTGTTTACTTCCTGGTATTTAAGAAGAGTATGACTATGAGCAAGAGTTGGAGATATGGTTTCATATGTTCTTTCTGGCCTTGGGTCATTATTTGATACATAAATCAAAAACAGGATTTTGGTCTTACTACTAGATTGCATGCACTATAACAGAAACAAATAAAAGGAACAGATTTCCAGAATTTGGATTATAATGAAAGTCCTAATTCTGCTCCAGGCAAGGTTTGGGTTTTTAATTTTTGTTTGTTTTTATGTTTTGTTTTGTTTTTGTTTGGGGCTACAGTACTTCTGCCATAGAAAATATTTTTAAAAATATGATTTTCTAGAAAATCTCCATTGCAATAGTTTAACAGCCATCACTGGGATCAACGCTTAGTATTTTGACGTTTCTCTCTCTCAGTTCTTTGATACAATGATTTTCATGCCTCTGCTGCCTGCCTCACACTACACCAGGTCCTGTTAGAGATGCAAAAGAAATGCACTCAATAGCCCTTGGCTTCTGAAAGCTTACATCAGATGAAGTTGTGAAACAAGAGCCAAGTGCTGAAATGCGTATCATGAACTGTGCATGCCACAGAAAGTCAGGCAGATGAGGGGTGTGTGGAGGACAAGACAGGTACTGGTGAGGGAGGGGGAGCTGAGGAGAGGTTGAGTGAGGAGAGAGGGGCTATTCTGGACTTTGAGCTGCAGGTGTGAAAACGTGTCAGTAGGAAAATCAGGCAAAATAAAATGGATTATAATTTTTCTTTGTTTTTCCAAAGAAATCTTATTTATTTATTTATTTATTGATTGATTGATTGTGCTATCTTAGTCACCATACAGTACTTCCTTTGTCATGTTCCATGATTCATTGTTTGCGTGTAACACCCAGTGCTCATTGCAATATGTGCCTTCATTAATACTCACAGTGGGCTCACCCATTTCCCTAACCACCCCCTTCTGAAACCCTCAGTTTGTCTCCCAGAGTCCATAGTCTCTCAAGGTTAATCTACCCCTCTGATTTCCACCCCCGTTTCATTTTTCCCTTCCTTCTCCTAATGTCCTCCATGCTATTCTTTATGTTCTACAAGTAAACGAAACCATATGATAATTATCTTTCTCTGCTTGACTTATTTCACTCAGGTAATTTCCTCCAGTTCTATGCAGGTTGATACAAAACTTGGATATTCATCCTTTCTGATGGCTGAGTAATATTCCACTGTATATATGGACCACATCTTCTTTATCCATTCATCTTTGAAAGGCATCTCAGCTCCTTCCACAGTTTGGCTATTGTGGACATTGTTGCTATGAACATTGGGGTTTATGTGCTGCTTCTTTTCACTACATCTCTATCTTTGGGGTAAATACCCACTAGTGCAAATGCTGGGTATTCAATGGAAAAAAGACAGTCTCTTCAATAAATGGTGCTGGGAAAATTGGACAGCTATATATTGAAGAATGAAACTCAACCATTCTCTTACATGATACACATAGATAAACTCTAAATGGATGAGAAACCTCAATGTAAGACCCGAATCCATCAAAATCCTAGTGGAGAATATAGGCAGTAACCTCTTTGACATCAGCCACAGCAACTTCTTTCAAGACATGTCTCCAGACAAAAGCAAAATGAACTTCTGGGACTTCATCAAGATAAAAAGCTTCTACACAGCAAAGGAAACAGTCAGCAAAACAATGAGGCAATCCATGGAATGGGAGAAGATATTTGCAAATGACACTACAGATAAAGGGCTGGTATCCAAGATCTATAAAGAACTTCTAAAACTTAACACCCAAAAACCAAATAATCAAGTTAAAAAAAAAAATGGGCGGAAGACAAGAACAGACACTTTCCAAAAAAGACATATGAACAGCTAACAGACACATGAAAAAATGTTCAACATCATTAACCATCAAGGAAATTCAAATAAAAACCACACTGAGATATCACCTTATACCAGTTATAATGGCAAAAATTAACAAGACAGGAAACAAGAAATGTTGGAGAAGATGTGGAGAAAGGGGAACACTCTTACACTGTTAGTGGGAATGCAAGTTGGTGCAGCCGCTTTGGTCAGACAGTATGGAGGTTCCTCAAAGAGTTAAAAATGGAGTAGAATTTTCTTTCTGGGAATTTCAAAATGACCTAATAGCTATCCTTTATTGAATATTTATTAAGGCCCAGGCTGACTTGACTTACGTCATTTAACTGAAACATAAAAAAAATGAGGTAAGGTGTACTATTATCATCCCCATTTTCCAGACGAGGAACCTGAACTTAGGAGTGCAGGTAACTCCACCACCCAGCTTGTAAGCAGCACAAGCAGAAGTGAACCCAGGTAACGCAGCTCCCAAGCCACATTTAATACATGACATTGATCCATGGACTTCTCCAGGCAGTATGGAAGAAAGGGAAGAAAGATAGGCTTAGTCTAATGCTAGTGATACAAGCTTCGCTGGAGGGAAACTATCTAGAGCTTGGAAACATAATTTCCCAGACTCTGAAATACCCTAGGTCCCGAGGACTATCTTTAAATGGATTTCTCATTCTATAAAACGTGCACATGCTCACATCCGGCAATGCAGTGGAGATATCTCTGTGATCAGAGAATCTGCTGTTATCTTACAGTTCAAGAAAGGCATCCAAATTCCACACAAGAAATCAGCCAAAGAAGTCGAGCCCTAGGCCAGTCACTTAACCTTTCTTGATTTCAGTTTCCTCATCCTAAATAAGGGGTAAGGACTTGGTGATCTCTAGGGTCTGTTTTGAAATTCTGCTAGTATTTTATAAATGTCACTAACAATCCCAGACAAACATTAGAAATCCAGAAATGGAAATGTCAGTGGAATAATGAGTAGCAGACACCATGTGGAAATTGTGTCATGATCATTCTTGAAAAATAAGCCTTCTTTGTTTCATTAGTGACACAGGAAGGCAAGTACCCCAAAGACTTCCTTTAACAACCTGAAAGTCTTTCTAAAAAGACAGATGGAGAAGAGTTGAGGTGTATTGTATGAAAAATGGAAAATGAGTATTTAATATCAATTTTTTGGTCATAAAAACACCATAGCCTCATTCCTCAATTAATCTAAATATTCAAGAGAATGAAATATGTTTTACTGAAGTATGCTCGAGGCCAAAAGTATCATTAACTAGTTGATTTCTTGCTAAGGCAAGTGATGAATCAACCTAAAATATCTATTTCCTGACTGTTTATGTTAAACACCACCATTTCCTAAGGAGAAACTTGCAAATGAAGCACTTCCTCATTTAGCAGGAACATTCTGAAAACAAGCTCTTGAAGAGCTCTCGGTGAATTCCCAAGCACATCATATAATGATTTTAGTTTCCCAGCCCCAGCATTTTCATGTCCTGTGATAAAAGTGAGAAGAGGTGAAAGGTTCATGTGTTTTCATTTGTCTTTTTTTCATTTACTCTTTAAAATATCTTCATGATTTTATCTTTGTTCATGATTGTTCTTACAAGTGAGAACATGTCTTTTTGCACTGTGTGGTTTTTTTTCTTTCAGATAGCTTTTTAAATTTTTTGTGTATTAAGCTATAATTTACAAACAGTAAAATGCACAAATCTTAAGTATACGGCCCAGTGATTTTTTCCCATATTATGTATCAAGTTAACCACTGCTCAGATTAGAATATAAAACATTTTCATAACCCAGAGAGTTTTCTTGTGCACCTTGCTAGTCAATAACCTCCGTCCCACTGAAGTAGCTGGCATTCTGATTTCCATTTCCATAGACTAGTTTTGCCTGTCCTTGAAATTCATATAAATGGAATCACACATTATGGACTCTTTTGTGTTTGTCTGCTTTCACTTACTGGAATACTTTTTAAATTCTTCTGTGTCTGGGGGTCTGCTGAATGCCGGAGTATAGGACAGTCTGTTTATCCATTCACCTGTTGATGGGCATTTGGGCTGTCACCAGGACTAGGGCTATCAAGAAGAATGCTGTAATGAATATCCTTATATAAGTCTTCTTGTGAAGAAACGCACTTGCTTCTTTTGCATGCAGCCCCGGAAGTGAAATTGATTTGTCGTACAGTAGGTACGTACCTACTGTATTTTATGAATACTGTTGGAAAGCTACCACGTTAAACATCTACTGCATGCGTATATAGAACTGAGATCTGCAGGTAGAAAAAGGGGAATTGCTGGGCATACTCACAGTAATCTCCCAGATCTAGCATTTGGACAGTTACTAAATAGACAATCCAGCATTTTCTCTGCAGTTTCCTGTTCACGCAGAGAGGGTGAACGCACCTTTTACATCAGATGCTGGCAAAATTCTGCCCCTCTACCATCAGGGAGATTGTTCTCTGGAGACCACGTGCTGTTTCGAAACTCAGATTTCCCAACAAGGAATGTGTCCCAAAACAAATCCTAGCATGTGAGAATCCTGGGCAAGGCCAAACTGACATCTCATTTGACCACTCAGGCTTCCACAGAATTTGATAACCACTCACATTTAAGACTTCCCTGTGTCCCCCAACCAAGCGTAGACTTTGGCCTCAGGAAGTCTCAGTCATTTTAAAACACATCTCCCTCTGTTCAGATAATCATCTTTCGCCTGATTTATAGTGGCTGGCCTGCAGGTGTTGAAAAGGTGGTCTTTATTGAGCCAGAGAGCAATAATCCCAGAAAGTATATCTCCACAGCTACATCACCCTCCCCCGTCACCCACCATCAAAGCCAGCCAGCTCCTCACTCCCTCCAACTGTGAATCTGTAACGCGCCTCGGGTCATATTTGTGTCATTGGTAGCGAACTCTTATAATTCTGCCCCCAAGTCGAAAGGAGAAAAAATGCCCACAGGGATCAAGGAGAGTGTCTCCTTACACAAATCTTTTTTCTGATAAGAGGTGACCCATAGCCAGAACCAGAGATTTATATATGCATTTTGACATAAATCTGCATCTGTAATTATGAGTCATAACGATCTTTATAGGCTGCACTAAATTGGTGAAGAAGAGTTACTGTTATTGACAAAGCATTGACCTGAACATTAGTGGTGGAAGAGCTAATTATTTTTTTTTCCTGAGGAGTGAGACATTTTTTCTAGTTGTGAATCTCTTTGAACCCAGGCCTTTGTTAAGTATCTTTTCACATCTGAAAATACACATAACTGAGCCTCCCATACACATCCTATATCTTTACATAATTCTATGAAAATTCCAGAATACATTCTAGAACCCTTTTGATCACTTTCAAGACAGCGATCAGGGTATGGGAGTTGGCTGAAGAGGCCAATCTGTATCTTGTGAAAGCAAGTTATCTGTGAGAGGTGCTTCTGTGTCTCAAAGACCAAAGGCTATTTTTAGCTGGACACGCTGGGCTTCAAGTGTGGATCCACCATTAGCGTTAATAGAGCTCTGGGCAGCTGACTGCTGTGTAGTCGGCCCAGAAAATGTACTCTTTGGAGCAGTGGAAGGTTAAAGCGAGCTTTAAATCACAGCCTTATCATACTTGCATGTTATTGGCAAGTCTGCCTAAAAATAGAATCTCATTACTTTAATTCTACAGTATTCTTAGGTGAGCCAACCTTTATTATTAATAACAGCATTTCACATTTATATAGCACTGTCTGCTTAAGAGAACTTCACAAATTATACACATAAAACTTTCCTACCTTAATGTAACAAGCGATGGGTTAAGAGGGCAGGAGGTGGATGGTAAGTAGTGGCTTCCACTCGCTATTCAGACAGAAGGACGAAAGAAATGTCACCAGGTGGCCCTAAACAAAAACAAAGCCACTCTTTGAAGCCAAGCCATTTTAATTCTTTGAAAATATGCTGTTTTCCATCGGTGATTTGCAAGGCCCTGGGAACAATCACAGTAACCTCAGGAATAACAGACTGCTTCTATAATACATTTTGTGTGTATCTATTCAGATCTTTGGAAACAGTAAGGGCAACAAAAATGCACACACCGCTCCCCTGCCCTCGCCCCACCAACCGGGTGTTTCTGAAGTGCCCTTTCTGTGGGTTCCCATACCCAGCGTTGGAATCCAATCCCAGCTATTTAGGATGGACGGAGAATGGAACATTATCATCCACCTTAATAAACTTGTACCAGTTCCTAACCAAATTGCCTAGAGCAGTTCATAGAGTAAGTAGCCATGTTTTCTGGATAAATGCTGTGTGGATGTGTAAAGAATGCCTTTCGGGCATGCAGTAGTGTTATAGGCAAGATTCTAGTTCAACAGTGTAGCTTAATAATCCTGTGAGTGTGTTATGTGAGTGTGTGTATGTTGTGTGTGTAAGAAAGAGAGCTGTGTGATGGCGATAGGTATTCAGAAAGCCTACAATTCAGTGGGACAAACCGAAATGGGATGTTAATCGCTATTCAGTTAAGGCATTTTACTGAAAGCACATGTCATCTAAAGAAGCTGTCAAGTCAACACTTCCGCAGTCATAACCAGCGAAGCGCCTTCTCTGAGTCAAACACTGCATGGGCATGAAAACACTGAGTAAGACCCTTGCAGTCCAACTGGGTAACACTAGGCAAAAGGGAATTTCTTTTCTTCTCTATTTTTTTTTTTTTTTAAAGATTTACTTATCTACTTAAGAGAGAGAGAAAGCCTGAGTGGGGGATGGGGCAGAGGGAGAGAATCTCCAAACAGACTCCCTGCTGAGTGGGGAGCCCGCTGCAGGGCTCGATTCCCTGACCCAAGAGATCAAAACCTGAGCCCAAACCGAGAGTCCGGCCCTCAATTGACTGAGCCACCGAGGCACCCCTAGGGAATTTCAATTGGTAGGAAAAGCACTTGGATAAGAACAGAGTACAGAGGCATTTCTAGGAGCCCATAGGAGAGGAGTATGACCAGATCTTGGGTCGTCAGAGAGTGCTTCCTGAAAGAGATGGCATTTAAGGGAGCCAAGGAAGGAAGGAAAGGAGGAAGAGAAAGTCTCTACAGGAAGAGGAAACAGCAGGTGCAGAGTCCTCAAGGCAAAGGGAGCTACATAATCCCAGCACTGAAAATGGGTGAGACCAGGGTTTATCTCATAAGGAGCAAATAGTAGCCACTGAAGGAAGGAGAGCCTACTGATGGGCTGTGTGTGCCCCACTAAGGCCTGGGGCTCTATCCTAAGAGCAATGGGGATTCACAAAGTAGTGTTTTAATGGGATAAGACTGTTTCTATTTTGAAATATAGCAGGTAAGATATTTCAGCTCATTCAGCTGAAATACTGAGTAAATTTACTCAGCTCACTTACTCAGTAAATACTGAAATGTACTTTCGAAGCTAGCCTGCAGTCTCTTTTTCTCCCTTAATTCCTTTTTCTTGTTCTATACAGACTGTCCCAGGATACCTACATCTCAGCATTGAGTCAAAGTTAGCACGTTGGATCTTCCTGTGAACCCAGAAGTAAAATCGATGGAAAGACCCCCAAGACAGTGGTTGATACCTGGATACATTCCATACTCCCAGCTGCTTTTGTGACACCAGTCTCAGAGGTAATCCTACAAAATGTCACCAAGTCTTGTGCTCTTTAGATGGACTAGGGCGTGGGGAGAGGGACAAAAGAGAATTGCACAGAAAAAGGGCATTTCTCTTACGTTGACCATGATAAATATGCTTATTCAGGAAAGAAAAGGTGAACCAGAAAGCTCAGGAGTCTGATCTGGACAGGAATGTATATGTGTTTGTGGTTCACGGATGGAGAAATGCTTCATGAAAGCCCAGCTCACTGGCATTGTTAACTCCTATCATGGTGCCTGACAGTGTTTGCAGAGGGTTGGCTGTTTCCATTCTGCAAAGCTTCGAGGGGACTTGCTGACCCAAAGGATCAAGATCGTGGTGGAATAAACAGCTGCGAAGGCTTCTGGAGAGGGAAGAGTTCAGCTGCCTTTCTTCTTCCTCTTTTTCTTCCTTGTTTAGCCGCATAGGTGATTCACTCCTACCCACCCCCACCACCTCCAGTGCCCATGACTTTGGAGAAAATACTGTGGTTATTAGTGATTAGCCTAGATAAAAAAGAAAAATTAAGCTGATTATTATGGACTGTCCCTTCCCTTTGGAAATTTTGCTTTTAGATGTTAGTAACTTCTCTCAACTGTAAAATGGAGATCTGGGGAGGATTTGATAAGATAATCCATGTAAAAAACTAAGCACGGACCTGGATGATAGGAAGACCTTAATCAATGTTAGCTATTCTTGTTTTGTGGTTCCCGTAAGTTAGCCTGGTTTTCATATAGTTCATATAGTTTGTATCGTTCAATAACCTACCAATAACCTACAGTTCCTACGTCTGACAGGGCAACTCTTCCTTGTCTTCCAACTTCCAAGGATTCTTGGGAGTTTGGGGAACATATTTCATTATCATATCCTCCAAGAGGCACTTAAATCATTCAACGCAGTGCTCTTTTAGCAAATAGTTTTGAGTTGTAGGTTTTCTGTAAAAGAAAAGAACTCACGCTTATTCTAGAGTTTGGTAAAACTCTATTTGCAACTAATGCATTATGAGCTGGAAAGAAATTTGGAAATATATATATATCAAGATCCTTAAAAATGCTCAATTTTTCAACCCAGTTATTCTCATTTATTTCTGGGAATCTTTTCTGAGGAAATCATCCAGAATGTAAGAAAGGTATGATTATAAATATATTAACAACAGTGTGATTTAAAGTATCTTAAAACCGACAACAACAAAAATACCTACCAATAGGGTTGTGATTTCATTCATACTGGCATATCGAATCAAGGGTATATAGCAGCTCAATTCTGAGGTCCCATCGGGAATTTTCAGGAAGATTCTGCAATGGCATTCACTTCGGAGGAAGGTTTGAAAGAACAAACTTAACAGACTCTTTCTCATACAGCCCTCTCTTAAAAGGGTTTTTGTTGGTTGGTTGGTTGGTTGGTTGGTTGGTTGGTTTTTTCAGGCACCCAGGTGGCTCCAACTCTTGGTTTAGCTTCATTCAGGTCATGCTCCCAGGGTCATGAGATGGAGCCCTGCCTCAGGCTCCGTGCTCAGCATGGAGTCTGTGATTCTCTCCCTCTGCCCCAACCCTTGCTCTCAAGCACGCTCTCTCTAAAACAAATAAATCTTTAAAAAAAGAAAAAGGGTATTATTTTCAAAATGGCCAGCCAATTTTGCTTTTCACACATGAGCATAACGGGTAGATGGCTCTCTGACTGTAGCTACCAAATCCCAGTAACACAGGAACAGCCTCACTCTTCCTAATAAATGATTAGTATAAGCAGGCTTTATTGAGGCTACAAGCTATGCTCTTAGTCAATTTACAGGCATGATTTCAATTTATCCTCACAAAAATCCAAAGAGGTATTATTATCCCATTTTACAGATAAAGAAACTAAGTTTCAAAGCAGGGCAACTCATCTGTCTGACTTGAAAGCCAGTCATGAAATTGTCCTGAAAATTAGGTGACATTGTGTGTATGAGGCCATAGGAACCTCTCAGTACATGGCAGCTGTTAGTTTCATAAACCACTGTGCAACATTGCTTCTGGCGGTGTTAAACCATCCAATTTTTTAAAATAAAAAGTAATTTTGGTCTGAAAACAGAAAACATGAATGCCATGTGGACCAGTTCCAGAAGAACAATTTGGCCAGTTACCTCTAGCAAACAGAACCTTTTAGTAATTAAAACTCCAGTTCCGTCTGTCGCTTTAGTAGCCAGTTCCTTGCCAAGCTGGACATAAAGATAAACAATGCTTTTGCCAACAAGGTTCTTCACTCTTGGTCATGGGAGAGCCTTCCTCCGTGACAGACAACTAGAACAACTTCTAGTGGAATCATGCTAAGACGCTTTAGAAAAAGGGAGAAAGGGAGGGAGAAGGTTGAGAATAGAGAAGAGCGTGAGTACATTCGCTGTGAGAAAGTATGCTCAACCAATGAATTCATCAGCACAGATCTATGAACCGTCATTTGACAAAATTAAATGAGGCAAACATTTAATGGTGTTAGGTTGTAGCAATCCAATTAAATGATTGATTTTCTTAGAGTAAGAACATTCTTGAGAAGTCTTTTCACACAGCATATGAAACTACCCCTCAATGAACACGTTCACCTTTTATTACAATCAAAACTTAGTTTTATAAAGCATGAGGAGCCAAGCCCCCTGCATTCTACCTCACACACAATTACTACTCCATTGTGTCTTCGGGCAGATCACCCTGGCTTCCCATTGGGTGTGCAAATAGCCCATTAGCTACAAAGGTGCCCGAGAGAGTGGGGAGAGGCTGGGCTCTTGCGGCGCTCTGGAAGCACGATCACTGAACCAGTCTGCGGCAGGGAACACACCCATACTCAGGTCTAGAGGAAAACCTGTCTCGAGAAAGCCCTTGCTTTGTTTCTGACCATCGTAAAGGCTTTACTCTATTAAATGGAGTCTAGGCGTTCCCTGCTTTTCAAAAGCTCGCATTATGCCCCCGTGCTTTTATGAAACACCTAATTAGTACCCGCTTTCGCTAACTGAAAGAAATCTGAAGAGAATTTGCACTTTTTTGGAGAAACAAAAACAAAAAACAAAACCCAAAGCAAAAATAGAATTTTACAACATTGCGGTGGCAACAAGCTCTCCGAAGGGTGAGAGTGGCCCCGCCAAGGTCCTTCCACGGACCACACTCGGGCATCTCAGAGGCAAGGGGCTCCAGCTTTGAACTGTGTCTGAGAGCATCTGTGCTTTATCTCCATTTATTTTGTGCAGCCATTAGCAAGATGTGTCCTCGGGTATCAGAAAAGCCTAAGAGAGGTTATTTGCGGGGGCTAGGATTGCTCAACAGTTTTTCCATATTAATTGATGGTAATTGCTCTTTGCTTTATTTCTATTGCTTTGGCTCATGCAAAATTTCATAGGAATGCTCTCCCATCAGAGAGCAGGAAGACCTACATGTGCTTATGCCTTTTTGCCCCATTTTTCTACTTCTACAAGTTCCAGGCCAGACTTTCCTTACCTGAACTTGAGATAAGCATGATTCTGCCTCTCTTCTCCATTTCTGCTATTTGTTTTGGGCTGTTTTACTGAAATGAGAATAAAGGCCAAAGAGAGAGAGAGAGAGAGAGAGAGAGAGAGAGAGAGAGGCAAGTATCATTCAGCCTTTTTAAAAATTTAGTTTAATTTAAATTTTTTATGCTAAGCCTTACTTAAAAGAGGTGTTTATAAAACAGGTAAAGTTCAGCTTGTTGGCCACTCTGGCATAGAAGGTGAAAACCATGGAAGAAGGCCAACACTCTAATCAATGCCTGAGAAAAACCTGCGTCTCCACCAGGAACTTGGAAGGAATGTCACAGAATGGAAGGAAAGCACAAAATAATCACATAACATCTCAGAAACCTTGCTCTGAGTGGCTTGATGAGCTATTTGTGTCTCTTCATGGTTTCTTTTTTCTTTTTTTTAAGAAAAATGAGATGAGACATTTTTAATTTTCCCCTCTTCTGTAGTCTTGGAGGTTGTTTAATCTCAAGTGAACTCAATTCGCATTTTCCTGGCAGTGTTAGCTATCAGCCCAAACCATTTTACTCATAGCATCATACTGCCAGTCAGCAAGCAGGGACCTAATTAGCTCTTTGCTTTAATGGCAATAGTTAAATTTACATTATTAATTTAAATATTACAGACTCTGTGGACTTGAGCGCATAGCTGACATAAAGATGTAAAATGAATAATAAGGTGCTGAAAAACACCAGAGTCATTATTCCCATCATGTTCAAACTTTGAGCTATAATGATATCAATTAAAACTCTCATCCTGGCAAAAAAAAAAAAAAAAAAAAAAAAGGCTTTGCTGGTTCTCTTTTGTTATAAAAGCCACAGTTATATTTAAATGCTGGGCTGGAGTATTCAAGTTATACTTTGCAAAATACAGGGGTCGCATCTGTCAAGAGGCATAATTACAGTGCTGATTATATTTTTTGCTTTTTAAAAATACCCGAACAGTAAAAATATTGTGAGTTCGTTGGCAACCTGCTGTGTATCCGTGGCTCTTCCGAGGTCCCGAAGCGTTGTAATCACTCTGCGGTGTCAAAACCTGTTTGGGTTGCAAGACAGATGGGACCTTCAAAATGAAATGTACCTATGACTGTTTGCTACTATATATATAAAATGTCTCATTTAGTCTCATCTGTGATTTTCCAAGAGGAAAATGTTTCCAGGAGCCATTTATCTCAGTCCTCCAGGTTTGTATCACTGAATGACCATCTGAAAAGGAGGACCAGAATCTTTCCTTAAAGGGAAACTGCCTGTGTTGAGGATGTTTTTCCACGCATTGGCTGAACAGTATCAAATAGCTTAAAAGAAATAAAAAGCACCAGATGAGATAACTGAAAATGATGAACTTCCAACATTCTCTGTGAGTTCCCTTCCATGTGAGTTCCTAAGATATTTCATACTGTATTGGGGGGAACAAAACAATGGGTAGAAAAAATAGACAAGAAACGTTTTTCATTTTAGTGCCAGATTGAGCTTCTTAGACTCCTTGCTATCGAACCAGCTCTTTGTAGAGTAAAACAGTTTTATGGTTCTCTGACGTGAGCTCCCTTCCCGGCCAAAAGGGATGCAAGGCCAGCTTCAAAACCTCAGTCCCCTGACTCCAGTCCCTCCTTGGTGGCCATTATTATTATTTTACCTCTAGTTGAAGATTCTAATTTCCCCTTTCAAATAGGTTCCTTAGGTTAGGTAACCTGTGATAGCTTAATCCCATCACAGGTTCTGTGTCTGATTATGCCTAGCATTTGGGAGGAGATCCATGATGTTGACTGAACAAGCTAGAAATGAGCTAGCTAGAGAGCGATGTTGTAATGGTTCACCCACCCAGTTTTAAAGTCACCTTTCCTTTGGATTCATAGAATGCATTATTCTAATTTTAAAAGATAGCCAGGATTTCATTATTTATTTGGATCAAAAGATCTGCTTTCAAACTCTACTTGCTTTGCTCTCAGTGGGGTGGCTATGGCCTAGTCATGGGCTGTATCCAAAGCTCACCTTCTATAGCAGCAAAATGGGGTGCTCGCTTTGGCAGCACATATAATATACCAACAAAATGGGGATGGGACAGTAGCCACCTCCTGGCCAGGGTTGCATAAGTGAGGAACCTGCAGTATTTTTGGTAAAACTAAATTACAAAGGAGGCGGTCTAAATAACAGAGCACATAACACCCTTTTGTGAACTGAAAATTGCAAATAAGAGCATAAGGGATTATGATCCAGTAAGTGCAACTGAACTCTGTTCAACACAACATGGTGGCAAGGTGTAAGGACTCAGTCTTCAAAGAGGACAGACTGTATTAGAGGAACATCTAGTAATTTTTAAAAATGGGTTAACAATCAGTACTATCTGCAGATGGTAGTTTAGGGTAGTGGTTAAAGGTACAGACTCAGGAGTTCAAATTCTTGGGTTCAAAGTTTAGAATACCAATAGTGTCTGCCTTCAGCATCCTTGTGGGGATAAGTTAGATAGGGTCCTCAGCATAGTCTTTGGCCTTTGATGAGCTTTCCATAAGTGTTAACAATTATCTAAGAATCAGACTGTATAGAACTCAAACTAGTCATGTGTATGTAGAGGTAGGCTTCATATTACTGGTTAAGTAGTTGTATGCATTTTATTTTTCTAAAAAATAAGAGCTCTCCCTTCTAGTGTTGAAAGGACCAGTACAAGCTGCCCACAGAGGTCCTAACTCTGTGTCCTCTGAATGAATGGATGAATGAATCCAGATCCATATCTAGAATTGGAGATTCAAAATGAATAGGCAGGATGTGTAAACAGGAGTCAGAAAAACTGCCTCCGTTCACTGGTTCCATGGTAGATAGGCGAATTAGTGTGTACTAGACCCTCCGTGGAGGTTGCCATCTTGAGCCAAGCAGAAGCTTTGGGTAACACATCTGAAGAGTACCATCCACTAATAACAGTAAGAGCAAGCATTTAGGGATGGTTTACAGAGTACCAAGTACTATGCTGGGAGCCTTGCTTGCCTGACCATATTTCATATTATCATGGCCCCTTGCTCGCTACAATTCTTACTTGCATTTCATAGAGGCTCACCGAGGTGAAATTAATTTGAGCAAAGTCAAACAGCGAACAATGGTGACCCTGAGACTTGAACTCAGATTATTGGGCTGACATTATATAATACAGCCTCTCTGGACATGCTTAGCAGGGAGAGAACCTCAAGATTTTGGAACTCCTGAGACCATGCTATAGGTACTAAAATTTTGGGAAGCTCAAATTTTGAGACTTACCTGGAAGTAAGTCTCAACTAAAGTGATTCTCCTGGTTGTTAACTCAAGAGCCCTGTTTTGAGCCAAAGTCAACTCTAAATCCTGTGAAACAAGCCTCCACAGAATTAAAAAGGTGATACAGCCCGGTGGGGCAAAAGGTCCCCCTCTTTCCTCTTGTCCTCGTCATCTGCCAGCCGCTGTGCTTCCAGTGTGTTAAAACTCATGGGACAGAGAATGCTTAACAAATTAATAGAAGAAAAAACCTGACTTTCCTAGCTCATAAAAGGTTGATACCTTCCAGCCATGCTATTGAACAGAATGGGATTTATGCTATAACTTTCTTCCCAGATGGGAAAGTGCTTTACAAAATAATGGAACTAATGCAATTTATTCCTAGTGAGTAAATTTGTCACCGTGGATGTTGTATTAACTCTCTAAGGCCAATTCAATTGGGGATTCAATAAATAAGCTCTTTCAGTGTACCACACGATGCCCCACCGGTGAGAAAGAGTCCTAGATAAATAGCAATTTGATCCGTTGCCACCTTGAATTCTCTAATCCTCGAAACATGCTTTTGGAGAAATGTGGGAAGGATTAATGTCTCCATTGTCCTGCTGGAGAAGCTGAGGAACGCAGTGAGAAAGAATGAATCAGGAGATCTCTGATCTCGTTCAATACTATGACCATTTAAAGTCCTCATTTCAGGAATATCTTCTAGGCTTATTCCTGGGTCATGTTTTTAAAAAGTGATCAACAAAACCGTGCTCAGAAAACACTTCTCTGACTCAGACACTGTGGCTACTGTCCCCTCACGTGAACTTGAAACTACCTCCTTGGGTATTTGCTGCTCTCACGAGCTTCTGTTTTATTCTCTCCCTCGGCCCTTCTGGAGGGTTCCATTCTTTGAAGGGGCACCACTCTGTGCATTATGTCCTGGATGCTTCCTTCATACTTAGCTGAAGGTCATTGTTTATTGAGCCAAAGTTGGCACCGAGAATGGAAACAAATGGGAAAAGGATGTGTACTTGAATTCACGCTGTGTTATTTATGCCCACGGACCATGGCACAGAGCACGTATAAGGAGTTTCTCTTTATTTATTTATTTATCTCCATGAACTCGGGGCGTCCTTCATGAAACAAATAAGTAGAACACGACATTGGATTTGGGGAAAGAAAGAAACTTGTATTAAAGAGCAACGCAGGTAATCACACCGCACTGCAAATTCTCTGAACAGAATTTCTTTGGAACTTAAGGACCAGGCTTTACTTGACTGTTCAGATGGGTGAGATGTTGACTGCTGGGAAAGAAAAACAAACCCGAACTAGAGGGGAAGCCATTCCTTATAACTCAGTGGATAATAATTCTGTAGTTGTGCCATTCAAAAGTCCGTATAATGCTCCTTAATTCCCGTGTAGTCCACATAGGATTTAAAATGTCTTGAGGGATTTGCTGGAAGCGTTGTTTTATTTGTTTTAGGCAAGTGTTGTTTCATGTTGTTGGAAATAAGGAAGATGGAGCAGAGTTGATAGGGGTTTTTTTCCCACCTAAATAAATGAGGTCCATTTTAATGTGAGCTCTAATTTGGCACCATGTTTCCTTGATTAGTAGTTAGTATTGTTATTATTCACTGAGTGTTTTATTCTCATGATGTCAGCGTGGGTAGCTTGGTATTTCTGGGCTTTTCCGGATTCTTTCCTGTGAGTAATTTGCCTTCTTTGGAGATTTGATAGATGGCATTGTATGAAAAAAAAAATTAAAATATTCCAACGAACAATGTACATGTCCATTGTGAATTCTACATGAAAGTGGTCTGGGAGCATGTTGGGAATATAGAGGTTTGGGTCATTTGCTTTTTCCAGCTCGCCTTTCTCTATTTTGCAAAACATGCTGAATGTACTGTTTGTCTTGATGCAGACTGTGTTATTTATGAAAGGTCTGCATGAAGAAGAAAATATAGGCGATATTGTTCAAAGAATCATTAAGGAGATATTATTTGAGATAATAATGTAATTAGACTCTGTGAGAGGGAAATGTAAGTATTCGTATTTTTAGCTTTTATATAGGAATGTAGCCATGGCTAATTAAGGGAAAAGTCAACTAATTCACAATGTTTAAATTTAGTGTTAAACCTGATAATATATCTGAAATCTTAAAAACCATAACAGTTCCAGGGCTGGCTCAAAAGCGGTTCTTTAATTGTAGGGTCAGATAAACACCGTTTGTAGTAACCAAAATTCTAATTTTTATAGAGCCATCTTAATCTTAAAAGGAGTCAAAGGCAAAAGAAAATTCCCTACGAATCTGCTATGTTCAAAGTATCCACTTCAAAAGAGAATTTTTTTTTTTTATTCTCCAATTTATCCTGACAAAAATTCTCTGGGGCTTTTATTTCAAAAGATGAAAAATGAGCCATGGCAGTCAATGGTGGATGGTGACTATTTATCTGTTTACACCTATCCATGTGATTGCTAAGAAAATCAGATTAGACTTTGAATGTGATATGAAGAATGTATGCTATTCACAAGCTCATATTCCTCAGAGGAGAAATAGGTTAAAAACTCAAAATTAAGTTTTAGAAACCATACATTTCACTCTGGGGAACAATAACTCAAAGCCTAATTTTTTTTTTTCAGGGAATACATATATGCCCAATTTTTAAATAAACATACGGCATGTGAATTCACGGTTTGTGATTTATCTCGACAAAAAAAATATCACAACGCGAATTATTTAATGACATCCACATTTTAATTTCCATGACAGGTGTCTGTCTGAACAATCCCTGTACATCTGTTTTTGATTAACTGAAGAATATCAAAGAATATAAAAAATGCACAAGAGAAGCCTTTTATTATATTGCCTTTTTCAGCAAATACTTTCCCAAAGCAAAGGGCACTTGATTGAATTAATAACGGCCCTGAATCAGTCCCCATTTTCCGCCCCTGATTTTCATAGACTGCATTTCTTTCAGAGGGTGTGCACCTGTAGGAAATGTTACACGGCAGGCAGCCACACTGCCATAATCAGAAAACCAAGTTCATTTTCAGAGGAAAGTAGGAAATACACAATGGCATACGTGCCTCTTTTATGGCCACATCTGCACAGCTCAGGGAAAAGTTTGCAGATATGTCTGCTGATCACATTACAGGGCTGTTATGAGAGAATAAAGCCGCACCTTTGATGGGCCATTGCAGCTTAGTTAAAGGTCCCCAGTTATTACAAGTTTTGCATGTCACAGAGCGGGGCAGATTGGAGACCCAGACACACTTTCTGCAACTCGCTGAATTTTTGGTCATTTCCATCAAATATCAATGGACCTGTTAAATAGAGGGGAACACCACACACACACACACACACACAAATACACACCAGTAATAAAGATGACTCTAGCTTATTTTTGACTTTCACCTCCACGCAATAGAAAGTCCCTTGTGTTTCTACCGTGCCTTCAGGACACCAGCTGAGAACAAAGCTGCTTTCAGAAGCAGTAAGTGATTTCATTCTATTAATGTCCAGGTGATATGTGAAGCCCATTATCACATCACTAATGTGGCAGCAGACATTTCCTGGCCAACCCGAGGTAGCTCAAATGTTTGTGAAATGTGTAACTGGAAAACGCAGTTGCAAGAAACTCTTTTTATTTTTTACTACTGCCCTAAATGCGAAACACAACCCAAAAAAGTCATCTTTTCAATTAAAAAAAAAAAAGATAAAATTGAACTCCCCATAAAAGATCCCAGGGAACACTGAAAGAAAATAATTTGTAGGATTTAATTGAAAGGTTTTGGTAAAGCATTTGTGTTCCAGATGTAATGTGTAGCATGTTATCAGAGAAAGAGGGGGGAAGCTCTTAATGTAAAAAAAATGAGAAATTCCAGTTTGATGTCAGAACACAGAGTGGACAAGAATCTTCCCTGTCTATTGTTCTCCTGAGGACATCTCATAGTCCACTTAGGTGGACCCCAGTCAGGCAATGTGCACCATAAAATTCTTGTGAGTTGTGAGCAGGAGAAACAGCTCCCTGTTACATTGGGCGTACTGAAATACAGAGATAAATAGCGAGGCTAAAAACAGAATCTGCAATATGGTTAAAAATAACAATTGCTACCTAATTTTGAGAAGACACTGGAAAATAATATACACGTTCTCTTTAACATTTTGTGCACAATGCCAGGTCCCTATTACCCAGAACTGTCCTTTCTTTTCTGAATAAAGAACCCACCTCAAGTAAATGGAAATTGATCATTTTTCAGATGGCAACGCATGTCTATCTGGATTTTTTTAAATGAGGCATGTTACTTTAAAAACAGTTAAGATTAGAATTCTAGGTAAAAATTTTAAGATCTGAAATGAATACAGTAAAATCAATATTGATTATTAGGAGTAAAAGTGCTAATTGAAGCTGTAAATTCTTTTAAGAACTAAGAGGAGAAAATTTCCAGTAAAGCTACAATAAATTACTATTAAATAACCAGATATTTGTGTGGAATTTAATGTCAGTGCATCAGACTCCCTGAATTTTTTTTTTAGTAGGTGTATTACTATTCTGTCCAGAAGACTATTCCAGTAATATTACAAGAACAGTGTCACTTTGGCAAGTTACCTTTTCAACTTATATTGCATTATGTTCTAGAGAAACCTACTTTTTAGATTTCTTATGCTTTTAAGAATTTTATTTTTAATTATTGGTTTGGGGTTTTTTGGGGGGTTTTATTATTATTATTATTATTTGGCTCTCAGGTCTTTGGGAGCTTAATATCTACTGTTACTGTTCTCACAGTAAAGTTAAAGCAAAATAATTTTATTGAGAGACCACATTTTCATATTGAACACAACATTCTGACAGCAGATATTCTCGATAACAATTTTAAAAGAGTAAAGACGGCGCTCTTCTTGACTGTGTTCTTACAAGATGTGACCCAAATTTCCAGTCAGTTGCCTTGAATGGGCAAATGTTGGCAAGGTCCAAATCCCCTAGAAATGTTGCTTTCATCAAGGCAGAAGCTGGTGCTGATTTCAGGTCAAAGAACCCCAACATTAAATCTGTATGTTAGCATTTAAACACTCCATTTAAGAACTTTTCATTCCAGAACACTCCGAGGGCCCCATGGAGGCTGAAATCCAGAGTCTGGAGCAACATTTAAAAGGCCTGTAATATATTATTATTCCCTTTGGAGGTGTAAGGAACCTGGTCTTTCTCAAGAGCTGCTTCTTTCTCTTTCCCTCTCTCATCGTTTCTATTTGCTCGAACTACTTATCCTCCTGAAAAAAAAAAAATCACATTTCTGGCTTTCTGGCCATATTTAGGTTTCATACATCCACCCAGATAAAACAAGAGGGACATGGAGACATTGTAAACTGGGCTACAACTTGTTCCTGATCATCTTTATAGACCTGGTCCCCTCCCAGCATTTTATGGGTGACACGGAGTGACAAGGGTGTTCAAGATTCCTGAGGGCCCCCAGGAACACTGTGAGAAGTGCCCCGAGCTGAGGTCAGGCAGGTCTCACCATCCTGGTTGGCCCCTATTGGTGTTCAAAGCACCCACAGAAACAACAGAATGAGCACAGATTCATAAAAACCATACCTGGAATCTACCTCAAAGAACATCTCTTCAGCTAGGTCCTTTTGCAGACGACAACTGAGGCCCATAAAAGTAGAGTTAACAGAGAATTGGGAAGAATCTCCTGCCCCAATCTCCATCCCAGGGGTCTCTTTTCAGGACCTAGACCACCAACTGGTTTCTGTAGGGACCTGCAGTTTTTTGTTTTTGTTTTTTTAATTAATTAATTTATTTGACAGAGAAAGAGAGCACAAGCAGTGGGAACAGCAGGCAGAGGGAGAGGGGGAAGCAGGCTCCCTGCCAAGCAGGGATCCCAATGTGGGGCTTGATCTCAGGACACCAGGATCATGACCTGGGCTGAAGGCAGATGTTAAACTGACTGAGCCACGCAGGTGCCCCAGGCACCTGCAGTTTTGCTGGTTGCTTACTTCTAGGGAGACTTTAGACTGTTTAAGTGGCCCTAAGCATGTAGGCATTACGGGCAGTCTGCAGTCTTCCAGAGCTCCCCAGCAGAGTTTCTGAACAAGTAGGGAGGCAAACACCAATAATATAAGGCACATGCTTTAGACATACTAGGATCTGCACGTAACCCCAGAATCCCTTGGGCGTGTTGTCAGTATATTACAACTTACATAACAATCAAGTTTTCTGCCATGAACATGTATTATTTTTTTTTTAATTTTTTATTTTTAATAAACATATATTTTTATCCCCAGGGGTACAGGTCTGTGAATCACCAGGTTTAAACACTTCACAGCACTCACCAAAGCACATACCCTCCCCAATGTCCATAATCCCACCCCCTTCTCCCAAACCCCCTCCCCCCAGCAACCCTCAGTTTGTTTTGTGAGATTAAGAGTCACTTATGGTTTGTCTCCCTCCCATTCCCATCTTGTTTCATTTATTCTTCTCCTACCCACTTAAGCCCCCATGTTGCATCACCACTTCCTCATATCAGGGAGATCATATGATAGTTGTCTTTCTCTGCTTGACTTATTTCGCTAAGCATGATACGCTCTAGTTCCATCCATGTTGTCGCAAATGGCAAGATTTCATTTCTTTTGATGGCTGCATAGTATTCCATTGTGTATATATACCACATCTTCTTGATCCATTCATCTGTTGATGGACATCTAGGTTCTTTCCATAGTTTGGCTATTGTGGACATTGCTGCTATAAACATTCGGGTGCACGTGCCCCTTTGGATCACTACGTTTGTATCTTTAGGGTAAATACCCAATAGTGCAATTGCTGGGTCATAGGGCAGTTCTATTTTCAACATTTTGAGGAACCTCCATGCTGTTTTCCAGAGTGGCTGCACCAGCTTGCATTCCCACCAACAGTGTAGGACGGTTCCCCTTTCTCTGCATCCTCGCCAGCATCTGTCATTTCTTGACTTGTTGATTTTAGCCATTCTGACTGGTGTGAGGTGATATCTCATTGTGGTTTTGATTTGTATTTCCCTGATGCCGAGTGATATGGAGCACTTTTTCATGTGTCTGTTGGCCATCTAAAGAACTTAGCAAACTCAACACCCAAAGAACAAATAATCCAATCAAGAACATGTATTATTTTTTAATAAAAAATCCTAAGTGTTATAAAAATATCACCACCAATAATAACACCTGTTTGACATCCCTTTATAGTTTATGAAGACTTTTATGTACTAATTCATCATCTCTTCACAAATGCTATGATATAGTATCAGTGTCCCTCTTTTGCAGATGAGGAAACTGAGGCTCACAGGGATCACGAGATCTGCCTAAAGATACTCAGCTGCTACTAGGAGGCAGAGAAACATGAAATCCAAGGCCTGTAGTCCTCAATCACAATCCCCCTTGACATGAACATTAAAATGGCTTCTTTTTTTCTTTTTTTTTCAAGATTTTATTTATTTATTTGACAGACAGAGATCACAAGTAGGCAGAGAGGCAGGCAGAGAGAGAGGAGGAAGCAGGCTCCCTGCTGAGCAGAGAGCCGGATGCAGGGCTCCATCCCAGGACCCTGGGATCATGACCTGAGCCGAAGGCAGAGGCTTTAACCCACTGAGCCACCCAGGCACCCCTAAAATGGCTTCTTTACCAGCTTTCATGGGCAATCTTGATGAACCCAGGTCTCTGAGAAGCCCAGATGTGTTTTCCAACTACGGCTGGCTTCTAACGTTCTTTTTCACATCCTCTTTTTACTCTCTTTCAAGTTTAATTTTGAGAGAATAAGGTCCCAAGTCGCCAAACTGTGGCCAGGAGACACTTGAGAACTGGGAGCCAGAAAGCCCACACTCAGGAAACCTGAGGCAGGCTTGAAAGCTACACGCATTTTGGCAGCTCACCTTTTTAGGGACTTCCTCACTTTATCTGCACACTTGTTACATTTTACTGTCCTGTGAATTCATTATAACCCCCTTGTACTGTTAGTGTGTTGAACAAATACAATCGTCTAAGGAAACAAATCAATTAATAACAACAACCCCAAGGAATTCAGCAATTTACTTACTACTGACTTCACAGTCAGTGTACTTGAGGAAACACCTATCAGCTCTTTCCCAGGAGATGCCTTAGAGCAATTTACCATGGGGCCTGATGTCACAGCAATTTACCATGGGGCCTGATGTCACAGCTCTTGGGACAAAACCAATCGGGAGCCAAAGTGTCTGAGAACTTAGGTGAGCTACTCTGGTTTTTTTTTTTTTTTTTTTTTTTTTTTTTTTTTTTTTTTTTGCCTCTCGTTCCTCAAGGAAGCCCTTTTCTCACCCGCAGCCTTAGCAAAGAAGGAGAATTGCGTGAAAGGGTCGGTTTGGGATCCTTGGATTATTTGGGAGCGCCGCCCACCACGACATTTACTAACATCAGCCGGGTCAGGGCCATAGAGCCAATGAGAAAAAAATAAATAAATAGAAGACTCTATTATCCAGCGGCGTGGATGGCTGCCATCTTGGCTCCCTGCAGTGAAGTTCTCTAGTTTTTCTGATCTGTTTCTAGGGAAACTAGAAAACCTACAAGGTACATGCCTGCGCATGCGTACACGCGCGCGTACTCATACCAATGAAATAAACATTACTTACAGGTGTAATGTTTCAGGCATCAACTGTGTCCCAGATTGTGTAAAAGTAGTAATAGTAGCATAATCTTTTAAACTATTATTTTCTTTTCTAGTTTATTTTTATGTTGTTTATTAAACTTTTTGTGTATGTTTTATCATTTTTATTTTGTTTTGTTTTGTTTTTCTGATTAGTCACACGCCTCTCATAGTTCTACTAGAGTTTTCACTTCAAGCCAAGGACATATTTGGTGACCTCAGTGCTTTCAAATAGAATTTAACATGCTGAATTAATTTCTTCTTTATTCAAAGTATTATTATTAGAATAAATGTGAAAGCACTTAAGAAATTGTAAAGCAATATATACATGCAAGATGATATAATTGCTAATGTAATTTAAAACTAAACTCATGTATTCATCTATGAAGCATATATTTATGTTGTGTCCATCATGAAGCAGTACAATGCCAAGGGTTTGATGAAGTCAGAATTGCCTGAAGACCCCCATAATTTTGGTTTGTGGACAATAACTTACCAGTGGGTAATATGCCTGGTTTTGTTGTTCTTGTTGTTTGAAATATTTTATTTATTCATCTCACAGAGAGAGATACAGTAAGAGAGGGAACACAGCAGGAGAAGTGGGAGAGGGAGAAGCAGGCTTCCCACTGAGGAGGGAGCCCCATGTGGGGATCCATTCCTGGGATCATAACCTGCACCAAAGGCAGACACTTAACAACCAAGCCACCCAGGTGCCCCGGTAATATGCCTTTGAAATTGTTCTTGAATAAAAAGGATAGCGTACACAAAACCTTTCAGTTTTAAATTTGCAAACAATTGAATTTGACTAAGACTTTGAAAACACACCATTCTGTTCACAGCAAGAATAATTTCTTAGCCTCATTGCTGCAAGAAATTTTACCTAGGACACAAAGACTGGGTCTATGTGGTGCAAAATAATATAGCTATTTGGTAAATGTTTACTTAATTCTATTATTACAGAGAGCAAATTAAAATAACGTATGCTCTTGGGGGATTTTTCTTCTTTTCTCCTTTTCTTTCTATCTATTGTTGCTGTTAGTGGATGAGTTGTTTTGAGAGTAGGGGGTTACTGAATAATTATTTTGGTGAACTGCATTAATCCAGGTGCTGGGCATACTCTAAATTAGTTTTGGGGGGTTTGATGTCCCTAAATCACATTAGATTTTGTTATTCAGATTTGTCACTTTTATTGAATTGAATAACTTCAACCTTACTTTATCAAAAGCAGGGTTTCTCTGAATAATAGAGAGGTTAAAAGAGAGGCAGAGAGATGGTGAGTGGATAGAGAGAATCATTCTCCAATAAGCCCGTATTTAAGATCTACAGACAAATACTCATTTTGCAGTTTCTGCTATGTTCTATATAATGTGCCTTTTGTGCCTCGTGGAACAAAAATAGGGGATATACATTTTTTTAAGATAACAAAGTCTTTAAAAGGAGTTTCAAGCTCTTTGAGGTTAGCAGGTTTATCTTATTTTCTCTCTCTAGCAGATAGCCTGGGTCTATCCATATTTGTTAAATAAACAAATGAGTGAATGAATGAATGAATGAATGAATAAGCCAATTATATATAAGGGAAGCATGAACTTTTAAACACAATCTAATGAATAATAATGATGTATTTTCCTTGTGTCTTGAGACACAGCACGGTGCTTGACCCACAGTAGACTTCCAATAAGTGTTTGGTGTGCAGTAAATCCCAATGGCAATGCTGGTAACTTCTGGAAGCAAAAAAAAAAAAAGAAAGAAAGAAAGAAAGAAAGAAAACAAAACAAAACAAAGACCTTAATCATTTAGTCACACATTCACTCAGATTAAGAATATTGAGGATCTGAGATTATCCAAGAGATTAGTTTCCAGAATATGGCTGGTGGCATTTTCTCCCTTTTACCAGAAAACTGAAATCCAGAGAGTTTAAATGATTTTCTCAGAATCTCCTAGCTAGCAATAGAACGTCCAATGACTATCAGTGAAATTCTTTGCAAAGAGTTTTTTGTGACATCTCGATATGCCAACCTGCCTAGCTGTAGGCCTTAGAGACTCAGGCCTTGTACCCTGGGAGGAAGACGAGAGCTTCTGGAAACAGCAGGGCATTTCAGGACTCCACTGCTGTGATATGGAATTGGGTGTTGAATCAGAAGCTGGGTCTTGGCAAGTATTACTCTGAGTTAGAGCAGCGATTTCCCGAAGGCAGGTCAGTGCAGGTATTTTCTGAGGCCCACAGAATAATGACAGAACTTTCTTATAGAGAGACAATGTAGGGACTCTCCTTAAATTGAATTTATGCCACTTGAAGGACTTCATTCTTAGATTATGGTCTTCTACTGTAGTACCAAAATTCCCCTTTTTGTATGAAACAAGGATGTGAGGAGATCCGATGTATTCGGTGTCTTTACTGGTCTACAGGCGGGAGGGAGTTGGCTATTCCATGTTAATCCTTAGATTATCTCTAGAAACTTGGCAAGTTCATGAAATGCCACGATAGGGTAACCAGTGCACCACAGGACTTCACTTGTCCTCCTGCTTTCACCAAAATAAATAGAGCCTGGGACCACAAGTCACAGTGACCATCTAGCACTCTCGTGACTGCCTACAGCAAAGGGGTGGTGCCACCAGGACCGTCCTCTCCTCCTGGTATCTACAGATTTCTGGGTTTGTTTCTGACTGGACGGGAGGTTGTCCCAGTCTGTTTTGAATGCATTCCTGTGCTGACACAGGCTGCATTGTCAACCGAGGTTTTCCTACTCAGTGCTTCGTTGGATTCCCCTTGATGAGAGAATTCAGAAGCAGTACTTGCTTCAAATGACACCCAAGGCTGCTGCCAACCTCCACGTACACCGTCCTGCGTTTCGGGATGGGATGCTAATTTCAAACCAGAAAGTCTATTTAGTCAAGAAATAGAAACTCCCCATGTGAAACCAGGGCTGTTTAAGATCACACAGTCTCCTCTGATCGCACACTCATGGGGCTCTGCCATCTTTAAAGGAAGACCCCGCCATTTCTGGGCACCCCGGCCGTCTGAGCCTTCGAGGGCTTCGATCATTAGGTGCTTTTTGCTGTTATTCGTGCTGAGATCTTTCTCTCTCTCTCTTTTTGAGTTGCTCAGAGAAAATAGGTGGCTCTTTTCCTTAAAAGAGCTTGGGCAAAAGTTAGAAACAAGACAACATCAGTCACAACTAGAAACTCTATACTGTCCTTGTTCTCTGAACAAGGGGACTGTCAGGAAAACCAGTCCGGCTGGGAAGCAGCTTCCCCAGGCCATGAGTCAGACAAGCCATAATGCTGGGCTTTGGACCCACAGCAGAGTACAATGCTATACAGCAAACTCTGTGAGAACTTTGATTTAGCAGAGAAATCCTGTAACAACAGAGAGCTCCAAATTTGCTGAGCTGCTTGTCCAAGAATGCCTAGAATGGTCCGCCAGAGCCAAACGGAACCTGACCCGGTCTTCCCCAGTTGGCACAGTAGTGAATGAGGAAGACTTGTTTCCCAAACCCTCCCCTTTGACCTTCTCTAAGCAACCTAAAAAGCATGGATTCAGAGGCGGGGATAAACACATGTTCAAGAAAATATAGACTACCCAGATGTTGTGTGTTAAGGTCCAAAGTCGCTGACTGATTCCAGCTCGCATCTGTGGTGTTTAGTCTAAGCTGCCAGCGGTCTATGCGAATACTGGGAGAGGACCCCAAACTAGCACCTCAGACATTTACAAGGATCCATTCACGTGAGCAAATCTGGGGATGGGCATCAACGCTGATGTTAACATGAGATGGTACTCCACAAAGAGAGTTCTGTACTCGGAATGAGTGAATTTGGAATTCTGGTTCATATTCTGCTGTTAATCGGCCATGTGTTTTAAGCAACTGATTCTGCCTCTTTGGACCTTACTCAGTTTCCTTATATGTCAAACAGAGACAAGTCTAGAATATCTCCAAGGTCTCCAGCATCTCTAACATTTTCTGATACAAGTTGCTGATGAAATATCAAGAGAGGGTTGTCAAGAACTAGCATGGTTTTCGAGATAAATTTATGTACTCCTCCTCGATGCACAATGATCGCCTTTATGGTAGACAGCAGCCCAAGGGTCTGGGGAAAATGGGCTCAAAAACTTAAATGCAGTCTTGGCCTTGGAAGGGTTAGGGAGAGGACACAAGCATCAGCTACCATACAGGGCAACCCATGCAAAGTATGAAATGCTCTGCCCAGGTGCTTCACGAATTCAAAGGAAGGAAAGCCACACCAATGTTTGGGGCAGAAGGAATTCTTTTCAAGGAGAGGCAGACCTTCTCTGAAGTTAAGAAGCTAGATCAGACAGCTTCTTATGATCCTTAGAATTCTAAGATGAGAATGAATTATCCGTACCATGAAAAGTAGTAACATTTTTAAAGAACTTGTTTTTCTAGCACAGATATTTCAGAACAATTCATTACAAATCCCTTCGACTAATCACATCAGACATGCAAACTTCCTTCCACGTGACTTAATAACTAATTCTGGTTTAAATAATTGTTTAAAAATAAATTGAAGATGACAGCTGGAAACTATTGCTGCCAAACCACTAGGATTTCTACCTTGAACGTCCAGTAACCATCTCCTCACCATTGTTCATGCTGGGGTCACACACAGGCAATGAGAAAGAATAGAAACCAATTATTTGGCCACTCTAAAGAGGTCCTCTCTTGCCATACACTGACCTTTTCACTTGGAAACTGGTGGACAAGGAGAAGAGCAGATTTTAGAGTTCTGCCCTCATCAGGCAGCACTGTGATGTTGGGCACAAAGAAATCCGGTCAGGACACACACACAAGCTTCCCCCTGGGAGGTGGCCGAGAGATGGCGTGTGGTGTCTCCCGCCTTTCAACGTGCCCCAAACACTACAGTTCCCCGGGACAGAAGAGGACTCTTACTAGCAACGTTGAGGGTGGGGTTTAAAGGATGTCCACTTTAGAAACAGAAATAGGGACAAAGGCTCATTTCACATAATTGGGCCATCCTGGGTTTGCAGCTCTGACGACCATTGAAAAGAGAAAGGTTTTGGAAAATAAAAAGAAAGCAGGAGTGAAATGGGAAAATGCTTATTTAAAATGAATGTCACACCTCATGTTCAATTAGTCTCTCATGAACTTTGCCTCACTCCCACACCCCTGCTTGTATATGCTTAAACCTGCAGACAACCATAAAATTAGTTTACATAAAAACGCTAATTAACATACACCGCTGGAGGATAACAAACCAATCTTTTCATCTATTTTTAAATTCTTATTGTGAATCCTTAAAATATGCCCCGTTTTAAAGCATCACTGACTCAATTTTAAAACATTGCCAAAACCTGCTTTACTAATCTGCAAACTCGATAATTCTACCCCAAACCTCAGCACACTCAGCAACAATTTAATAGCAAATATCTCTAGTGGGACCTCATATTACTAAGATTCTATTACTTTTTATATTACACAAAAAGTGCTAGTACACTTTAAAATGTTATAAATAGTTCAGACCAGGCAATGTTTGTCAAAATATGGGAAAGTTTATTTTTTTGCCCTCAGTAACCTGGGACTTTTATCTTGTGTATTTATAATCTATAATGTGCCTCCCATAATTAGTATGAAATGTAGATTACTAATCAACTTCCTAAAGTTTCTGGACATTTTATTTCTGTTAATATGATTACTAAGGGTGATAAGTTGTATGTTTAATAACCCAAGCCTGCTACGAAATGCAAATTCTAAACATATCTTAAAATAATTGCATAGATGCCTAAAATGGGCTTCTTTAATTATATTCTTCTTAGACTGCTAAGCAGCCCTTTTTTGATTAAAGGCATTTGTATTTATGTTTCTTGAAGATTTTTAGTTTGAGGTTTAAGAGACAGCTATTAATCCAAATACTTATTTAATAGATGCTGTAATACATTTTAAATGACATATAAGAAGTATACATCCCCCTTTAACTAGTAATACTTCATAACTTGGCAGAAGTCTCCGTGAAACTGTTCAGTTTTGAAACATTCAAGTTTTTTCCTCATTAATATTAGTTCAGCGAGAAGTATTTGGGGGTATGTCGATCTATAAATATAGAGATGTTTCCACATAGAAGAGATTTTATAATGCTCGTATCTTTTCAGCAATTTCATGCTAGTTCAATTTTCAAATTGATCTTTACTCATTTATTTTGTGACCACTATGCTATTTATTTATTTGTAATAAATGCTATTCGCAATGCAAATCAGTTTTTTATAAACAATTCACATTCTTTAATAGGGACGGATTGCAAAATGCAGTTTCCATTGTAAAGCAGATCCAGTCCCGACGTTTGCATGGAGGGGGGATCCACATGCCAGCCACACGGACATAATAGCTTCACAAAACGTCCCTAAGGGTCACAGAGTGACATTCTTTTGGCCCAATTCCCTGCACCTCCTCTGCCCCTCCCTGTTTCTCTAGAATATTTTATCCCTTTAAATTCCCTCTCGACATTATTATCACAAATACTCTTCTTTTAAAAACATTTACAAGGAGCTGTAACTGTCACAGGAACCAAAATACTCCAGCTTATTCCCTCCCCGTAGTCAGATCCCACCAGCCAGCCAAATCAAGGGACGGCTCCCTGACTCAAACAAACGGGGGTTAACTGGAAATCTTACATTTGACACACAAATCACATCCTGAGCCACGGAGTGGTCTTGCTCACGGGAATGGAATTTTCCACCTCCCCAGTGAGGGAAGCATAAAACTGCTCAGGGTTCCCTTTGGCAGACGCACAGCCCTACTTCCCATTTCCGTGGCATAATCTGGACCGTGCCCCAGGATGGGGTTGATTACCATGCAAAGCCAGGATGGTACCCTTGGTCTCTGATCCACTGGGTACTTGCCTGGAAGGGACCAAGGTCAGAGTAGCTTTTGTGGGTTGACAAGCAGATGTTGTGCTGTCTGTCAATTTCTTATACAAACAGTTCTGACAAACCCAGAACCCACTGCTGTTCCCAAAAGGCTTCTGTGCTTCCAGGTGTAGCCATCCATAAACTTAATGCCCAGGGGCTTGGAATCATCAAAATCAAAATCCCAAGCTCCTTCTTTTACAGACACAGAAAATAGGACCCAGAAGAGGTTAAATGAGTTTCCAAAATTGGACAGCTAGCTAGAATGCTCCTGCTTTTCTTCATAAGCTTTTTTGGGGGGTGGGGTGGGGGATGAGCCTTCACCAACTTTACTGGTTCTATAGCTATTAAGGAAACGAGACCACGGGGGATGCCTGCACCGAGGCAGGGGTTGGGGGCTCAGTGAGCAGCAGTGGTTTCAGAAGTCAGGCAGGTGCCTTTCTGTTCTTGTTAATGACAATATCTGCAGCCTAAACAAAAACCGTTCACCTCCAGGTTAACCTCTTGTTAATGAGAGGCTCTAAATTCTGACTCCAACAGCAAGGAAGAGCCACATAGATCATTATTTGTGGGGAAGAGTGGAGAGGTGGTAGGTGGACGAGTGCACTGCCTCTAGGTCTCCCCACCCATGACTGTTTCTCCAAAGCCTCTCTTCTCCCTCCTCTGAAATGTCTCCAAAACCCTTCTATCTCCCAGGTGTGCTCCCACTCCTCAGCCCTCCCCAACCACGTTTATTATATAAGATAAGTGGTTCTCTGGGCTTCTCAAATCTGCATTTCTGCTCTTGCCTCTGTGTGTGAATGTGTGTGTGTGTGTTCTTTGTACCCATCTAATCTGGAGTGTAAAGAAGGTTTTTATATATTTTTGAGCTTCTATAACTAGAGCTGATGTCTCTTGTGGTAATAACTAGGATAAATGGGTTGGCTATGTCATGGAAAGATTTTTCAACATGACTAGAGAGAGGGTGACCTTCCCTGTCCTGGTCCTCAGGGTCCACCTCGTCCCCCACCCCCACAGGTAAACAGAGGACGTATTAAAGCTATTAAAGGTAGTTCCTCACGCAAGTGACGTCAGTTGTGGTGGAAGGTGTTCAAGCGCCTCCCTTCTGTAATGAAAGAGATTAGAATTTACTGTTCGTGTCAGAGGATATTTATGAACTTTTAGAGTCCTACTAATTATACCATGTAGACAATTCTACATGAGTGAACCAAGCTGTCAGAAATCCAGGATGATAATATAACTGGATAACAATCTCTTCACCTTTAGGGGCCTCTACTTAACTCTGGAAGTGACTTCCAACTCTTAATCGCCCCAACCCAAAAGCCTCATGTGTTCCTTTGGTTCAGTCAGTCAAAAGTTAGATCAAGACCAGCCTGAGGAAGTTGTTCAGGAGTTAGGTATCAATGCCAGAGAGAGAAACAAATAACGAAGACATTTGGGTTGTAAAAAGGCAGTTGGCTTTCTGCCAGGGCCAGTTTCTCCCATTCAGTAGTGGCCTTTGAGCCTTCCTTTTTTCTCTCCTGTTGTTTTTCTGCATTTTCCAGAAATTATATCAGTTCTGACAAAAGGACTCAAAATGCTACCATCTGAAGGGTTTTTCTTTAGGCCCTGAGGATACAGGTGTTGGTATACAAGTCAATTCCCATACACCCGATCCCGGCTCGCCGAGGGGAGATGCAGTGTTCCACTGTGCTGGTTTTTTGTTTTTGTTTTTTTGGTTTTCTTTACTTTTTTTTTTAAGATTTTATTTATTTATTTGGCAAACAGAGATCACAAGCAGGCAGAGAGAGAGGAGGAAGCAGGCTCCCTGCTGAGCAGAGAGCCCCATGCAGGGCTCCATCCCAGGACTCTGGGATCATGACCTGAGCCGAAGGCAGAGGTTTTAACCCACTGAGCCACCCAGGTGCCCCCTACTATGCTGTTTTTAACAGCTGGTGAGAGAGATTACATTTTAGAAAGGCTTCATTATGAGGTATTCAAAACTCAGATAAAGTCCCCAAATCTTAACTTTTTAGAAAACCCAAATCCAAAAATCCAAGATTGGGGGGTTCTGAAAAGATTTTGAGACCATCTCATATTGCTTTATTTGACAGATAAGAAAACTGACGACTGAAAAGGCAGGGGTCATTAGCTCTCTGAGATGTTTAGAGACCAATGGGAGCGAGAAAGCATTAATTTGTGCTATTTGAAAAAGTAACCTTTGTCTGTATAGATCTTCTTATACACACCTCCAGTTATCATATAAATATTAATGGCATGGATCGATTCAGGAAAATTTCCATGCTAAATTACAGACAATATTTAGTGATAGTGATTTTTTTCTTAAATACTGAACTGTCAGCTCTTAAGGACCAGTGTCTCGACAGAGAAGGCACCCACACCCCCTGATAGCTTCAGAACAGGGAGAGCTGATAAGAACATAGAGCTGCGTTTGCCTTCTCTGACAGTGCTTTCTGGGGGAAGCAACAGAGTCCTAGGAAATAAGCAGCCTGGGTCTAGTTTTAGATATGCCAGTAAGCAACTGTATGGTCTCAGGCAAGACCTGCATTCTCTACGTCTTGATTTTTACGTGCAACTTAAAAGATTTAAATCCCCTGAACACGTCCTTCCAGCTTTGAAATTCTTTAAGTTCATTATGCAGAGCTAGGGAACCATCTCATGATCTTTATGTGTGTGCTCAGGGCAGATGATAGGTTCAGACCCTGCAACCAGCTAGAGTTAGGAGGGCAGAGAAGGGTTAAAGATGGAAGCATGTTGAAACAGCAGCTGAACACAGGAGGGTCCCAGCTCCTGCATATTTCATGTAGCCATGTTATTGATAAGAGAGGTTATAGAGAAAGGAGTGCCGTTTTACCAGAAATCAATAGAAACCAAGGTTTCTGGTTTCTGACTCAAGAGTTCAAAAAGACTGGAGACAGGAGATGAGCAGAGTAAAGATGGCTCTGACGTGGGACCAGACAAATACATGACTCAACGGGTACGCCAATAAGGTCAGGCCTCTCTCACCTATTATCAGCATGGTGGGCAATTTTCAAACTTCCTTAAGCTCCAGAATCTTCTTGTGGCAGCCACTGTTGGGTAAAGAACCAAGAGCCATTCCCTTCATCCTCTACCTCCTGTTCCCCTCCACCAAACCTCCAGCTAGCATGAGCTCCAGGTAAAAGGGGTTCCTTCTCAGACCCAAAGTCCAAAGTTGAAGAATCCCGGTCACGTGTTAAACACAAACACACCTGAACGGACACCCGGGCATTAATTTTAGCATCTTGCCAGGGCCACAGCTTCCTAGACACAGACTATACAGCCAGCTTTCAAAAGGGAGTGGCCCTGATTTAGGCGCTGGGTAAATCAAGACTCCATTACTGCATTTCTGCTCATCGTTTCAATACAGAAGGGCCAGAGAATGGGGAAATGGGATCCACTTGCAGAGAGGAGGACAGGTGGAGAGACAGCTAACCGTGCACTCCTGCTCCTTCCCGAGAGGACGAGCCTCGGGGAGCAGACTCCGGCAAGAGCGAAGTCCTGCTGGGCAACAACGAGACAGCCAGGAGATGGCTGGTCCTGTGTGGCTATGGTTTTCATTTGCTTGCTCACTTTTTCATGAGAAAAAAAAAAAAGTAGTATTTTTTGGTGTGATTTCTATGTTTTTGAGTTTTTTTTAGCATTAAAAATGTATGACTTCCGTTGTTAGAAAATAAACCATAAATATCTTAATGACAGTGCAAAATAAGAATTTGAGAACTACTATGCCTATTAACACATGATTTTCTTTTAAAACTTGAAATATATAGTAATATATATGAGCGTGCATATATATTTTAAAGGAACCAGTAGTTAGCATAGTACTTCGGAGAAAAAATTGTGAATATTGATTTTTCTTTTCTTCATGAGATATTACCTGGGAATCACAGCCAAGGTAGGACTATTTAGACTACTTTATCCTTAACCTTTCTCCATATGTAAATTTATAGACATCAGACTATAAAATATACTTGCTACATCTCTAAAGGGACCTGAGGTCTGGTACAAGCTCCTATTTGGGAAATGAAGGTTCTATCTTATGTCTAAAGCACTCCAAAAATTCTTGGGGTAGGCATTCAGCAGTTTAGTCATATTTACAGGTCATAAAGTCTTCCTGTGTCTAAAAGCAGACTCTTCTGATGTTGTTCTGTGAAACT
Source organism: Mustela putorius furo (assembly GCF_011764305.1). Lineage (NCBI taxonomy): Eukaryota > Metazoa > Chordata > Mammalia > Carnivora > Mustelidae > Mustela > Mustela putorius. The sequence goes on from NW_025422021.1 coordinate 5,696,234, forward strand.
CGCTTTCTTCTCCTCTGTCCAGTGAGGGGGAGAAGGCCAGTTGGCATTCTCCAAAGTTCCACCTCATTGCCTGGAGGTTAATTCTGTCTCCCTTCAGCCCTCTCTTCTCCAGGATAAATAACTCACCTCTTTTCCTTTCGTACATAGTCTCTAAGCCCTGTCATCGTTTTCCTCTTTCTATACATGAATTCTGTGTAGTTTTCATACATCTGTTTTAAGTTACAGACCCGATGTGTAATGTTCAAATAAGAACCTAACCTATGATGAATTTATACAAGGATTATTTCCCAGCAACAAATGGTACTCGTCTGCACACAGCCCAGGATGATACTGTTTTCTTAATGCCATCACTAGGTTAATGACTCGTGTATTTCTGGAATACCAGATCTTTTCCAGCCAAGCTTATGTCAAATTATACTCCCTCTCTCGCTCCTTCTTCTACCACCAACTATTCCCCCAAAGAAAGTCACTGTTAATAAACTTAGATGTTAGTTCTTCTAGTGGTTCCCACTTTAACTCCAAATAAATACTCGATGTATACCTCTCTTTCTTGGTTTTTCAGCCTTAGGCATTCAGAGGCTATTGACGTCTCTACATGAAAGATGAAAAATTTCACTCATTTATATGCCTTCCTTCTCTCTCTGACTTCTCCCCCATTTAGGTTAATTCGTCGTTCTTTACTTCTTCAGCTGGGTAGCTGTACACTTTTAAGTGATACAATTATATCTCCATTCCTCGATCTAGCAGCTTTAGAAAGTATTTACTGACCTTGGTATTCTAAGGTAAGGAAATGAACACAGCATCCCACCACCGGACATCTGTTAGGGTAAAGCTTTTACACTGCCAAAGTTTATAATATTTACATTCTGTTTTGTAAATATTATGACTTCTGATACTATTATTATATAAATGTTATTTATTGCAGATACAAGGAAGGGGAAATTGATCCTAGGTCACCAAACTCATACTATTCAGAATATAGTGCTCTGAGGACCAAGATCTTGTCTACATGTTGCCCAACCAAAGCACTGGTCGGCGATCTGAATTTCCATTATGCATTCAGGATGTCACACCTGTGGATCTCTGCAGGTGGGATTTGATAAACAGTATTTAAGATGTGATCTAATATTCCCTCTATAAAGCCTCAAAGTCATGCCACTTTTTATTTGAGTCCCGGCTTTTTAAGCACTTTTATAAATACCATAAGTAGTTGAAAGCAGGTAAAACTGATTAACAATGAATTTGTTCAATGAGTGTAGTGTAACTGTCAAAAGGAAAAGGAAAGCAAGGGTTGAAGCAGCCACAAACTTCCAACATGGTGAGATTGTGCAACTGTAGAGAGAACCCTCTGGCTCCTGGCAAAGATCACCTGATTGGCCTATGTTGGGTCACAAGCTAGGGATGGGGCACCTTGGCTGAGGTCCCATTGAGGCTGCACGCAGGGGTGAAGGGTGGGTCTCAAAAATAAAAGCGAGTTATTGTCACCAGAACAAGAAAGAATAGAAGCAGAGTAGACAAAACAGTAGCATACATTATGTACAGTAACACTTGTTGCATTTTAACTAATAAATAATTGGAGTAGTTAACCATATGATATTGTCCTTCCCTATCGGATTTTATGTTCCATAAGGAGAAATTATATGTATTATTTGTTCTCTTAATCCACATGCCTAGCACCATAGACAGCATCTACAAACAGTAAAGATTTGTTGAATGTTGTTGAACAAAAGAAATGCCCAGGGTTTATGGAATGTGCTGCATAGACTATCTGTATTACTTTAATAACAAATAATTTCAGATGGCTGAATTATATATTAAAGTCAAGATTATTTTTCCAAAGTTTTCTATTACAAGCATTGTATTTTAAAAGAAAATCACTTCTCCAAACTTCTAGATCATGGCAGGATTCCATGATCTTGTGTACACGTTGCCCAACCAAAGCACTGGTCGGCGATCTGAATTTCCATTATGCATTCAGGATGTCACACCTGTGGATCTCTGCAGCTAGGATTTGATAAACAGTATTTAAGACGTGATCTAATACTCCCTCTATAAAACACCTTGCCCTCCCAAGGAATCAGTACTTCTCCCTACTCCTCACTATGCCACTTTTCCCTGTCCTTAATCAATTGAGTGAGAGATATTTGTTAATGTACCTGCCTCGACAGCTAAACCATGAGTCACGTAACAGAAGAAAGGATGTCAGATTCATCTTTGTGTCCCCAGTGCCTATCATAGAACTCGATAAATAAGAAGAATTTATTAAATGTTTATTGCATCTAAATCCCCTTCAAGAAATGTCTTTAACAAACAAATATAAAGAGTTCATAGAAACACCAGTCCAGACTCTAAAGAGAGATTTCATTTTCATGTAAAATAATAAGACCAAAAAAGAAAAGAAAAGAAAAAGGAAAAGAGGGCAGGAAGGAGGGAAAGGAAGGAAGGAAGGGGAGTTTTAGTTCTTTAAATTGTAGAGAAATTGTAAGTTATTTTTCAAGTGAACCCATTCATGGACAGGCCAGAGAAGTATAACATCTCTAAATCAAATGATGACGAAAGAAACAACAAAGAATGCAGAAATTATCCTCTAAAATTTCCATTTGTTTCTCTCAATCAAGAAGAATTTTAATAAGGAAGTTTTAGCAGGAGTCACTAATGCCTCACCAACGTCAGAAATTTAGTTTCACTTTTCAGAAGCTGTTCGTGGACATGCTTGCAAAATCAAAACAGTAATTCATCTCTAGACAATACCTAATTATTACTGATTACTAAGAAATAAGTCAACAAAGATATTTTCCTGTTTACATTCTTATCAGACTGTATCAGAACCATCTGTTTTCAAGTTTGTTGTTGCTGGGGGTTTTTTTTATCCCAAGGGATAAATACTCCACATTGTTCTCCAAATACATGCATGCAAAAATGCCTCTTGCTGCACAGCTGCAATGTTCACTGGAACATTTGGGTAGGTGGGAAAAAAACACAGATTCTTCTGGGAGAGAAAATGAAAAGAAAATCTGGTACCTCACTGAATTTACTGTACCTTCAAATGAAGAATATTTTGGGGCTCGCTCTGTCCCAACTCGAATTACCAACTCCTCCTGTGTACAGGTGACTACTGACTTTGCCAGAATTATATGTGTAGCTTTATGACACTTAACTCCGACCCAGAAAACTCTCTATAAAAGACTCTATAACACAAAGAAAGATTCTGCAATTTTAAAACAAATAATATGAGACCTCTTTGTTCCATTGTTCATCAGCCCTACTCTCCTGTGATACATACATTGATTTTCATCCTTTAAAGAGAGGCATAATTGTTCCATTGCCAAAGAAGTAAGAGTAGGGGAATAAAATTGTGGTGTTGACAGAGCTGCTACATGGTTTTGGGCAAACAATCAACCCTTTGGTATCTCAGTTGTTTCATCTGTAAAATAGGGATAAGGTATGATACCTGGACTAATTAATATAATTATCATTACTATAGGAAAATAAAGTTGATCACTGATTTCACATCTCTTATCAACACCCATGAATCATTTCTATCTCCTCTACATTGAATCGTTTTTTTAAAAGAAGACTAAAAAAAGATGAAGACGAAATCCACATATGGAGGCTGGGACGATACAATTAGAATGCTCCATATTCACACAGGTATATATCCATTAAGGTGGATTATCTTTTGATCATTTGTATTCATCACTTAGATGTTTTCTAAACTTACACTGAACATGCAAAGTGCAAAGATACAAGAAAACTTAAATAAAAATAAATAAATAAATAAATAAAATCTTAAAAAAAAAAATACAAGAAAACCTTTCAAGACCAGTATTCAACAGGTAACCTGCACTGCAGTAAAATGCTTTCTAGTTCATTGGTAGGTGACATCGTGAAGGTACTGTAGTAGTTCAGGCTTGAACCATAGAATTTAGGGTAATTGATGTCAAGGAAAAATACATACTGAAGTCATTGCTCCTATGCAATGATACTCTAATTCTTTGTGCATATCTGCCTTGCAAGAACCCCAGCTCAAATAGCGAGGGACCAGGGCAGACAAAAGGGGTACCTGAGATGCCAACTTTTTAAGAAGGAGAAGGAGCAGCGAAGCTGAGGACACTAGGGTGTCCTTACACAAAAGCGCAGATAATGACCCACGAGTCTATGAGAGAGACGGAAGTGGAGGAAGGGAGAAATGAGAATTCCCTCTGTTCTCACGTAGGACTCCTACTACTTACTCTTACTGCGTGTATCGCTTTAAAAAGAAATTACCTTTGCATGTTGGCGTAAGTGGCCATGAACCATAGAGGGAAACATAAAACACAGAAAGTGCTCCAAAGATCAGTACTCAACGTTATCACCTCTGCACCCCTTTGTGTAAACCGTGTCGTTTGCAGGTCCCCAATGCCTCCCCATGGCTTCCGATACGAAGAGATTTCTCCCTGCAGAGAATTCTCTTTTCTTGAACCGAGTGGACATCAAGCCTCAAACCTCCGATGCCTCCGAAGAAACTAGCCTCTCGATAAGTCATTTCCACCAAGGGCTCTGCGCTTGCCTCCAAATTACCGCCACCATCTCCAAATCGAAACACCGAAGCCGCTGCCATTTTCCCATTACCCTCACCTATCATAGGAACCATAACAATTAGCATTTTTAGCAGGATTGAAACTGCTAACACAACTTCTTATGTCCTACACCATTAAACTTGATTAGAAATCCCTCCACGATTAACATTCATCTCGCCGTATCGCGCTTGAAGGTTAATAAGACCCACAGGGTCCTGCGGGAGGGGGAGGGGAGCGCAGGCCGGACCGAGGGGCGGAAGCGGCGGCGGGGAGAGGGAATTTCCCGTTCCGTCCGCTAGAGGGGGTGCTCCGCGGGGAGCGCGCCGCAGGCCGGCCGAGGCTCGGCTTCCCAGGCTGGCTCGCCCGCGCTTGGGGCTGGTAAGGTGAAGCGACATTAGTATTCCTCGTTCTCTCTGCTTCCCTCTCCGTAGGTTTTCGTTTCGAATAAGCCCCTTCACAAATGCCAGAAGTCATTGTTGGCTGGGCCGACGTGTGATGGGTGGTTGGGGGGAATGGTGTGGATTTCAACCTGTGATATTAAACTGCTTAAAACAACATCCCGTCTAATTCTTCTAAGTCAAGCCTGGGTAAGATAGATACATAACATGTATGACCAGATCCTCAGTTTAAGACCTTCATACATTATGTAGCAGTCTGTGTGTGCTGTGGACGCGGCCGTGGGGTGAGCCGCGCATGGACGGGAGAGGAAGAGCAGCTACATTACGTATAATGCGTAAAGCAATGTACCGAGCCTTCAGCACACCAGCTGTTTCTGCTTAGAGGACTGAGTTATCCATGAAATGCATGCGGACATTCTGCAGTAAATATCCTCCTTGATGGACTTTTTTAGACCCGGCCACCTAGGCAGATTTCTCTAAGGAAGAAATAGAAATGTACCGATGAAAGACAAACCTTAAATTTTCCCCTCATCAAAATACTTAATGTGCTAAGAAAGAAGGCATGGGGAATAAGCCTGTTAGGGTGGACTGTACATAGAGGGTAAAGCAAAATATAATACCTTTCTCTATCTGTAATATTGTTCAGTGTAGCAAACCCTCTTGCTTGTTACAGTACAGTAAATGGGGTGTTTAATTTGGGATTCAATGTAGTCTAGAGTCAAGGTGCAGCAGTTTTATTACAGAAATACAATTTTATTGGAGGCTGAAGATTTAATTTCCACCTTACGTAGAGAGCCATAAACGTCATGCCCGTTTTACATTTTGCATAGCATTTGATATATGTAATTTCTGGTCTAATTTTAGAGTTTGAAAAGGTGGAAGAGTCACAATATGTAGATTCAAATACTCCAACATCTTAGCCACAAATGCCATTGAAAAATGAGCAATTTTCTGTGTCTTAGTCCTGGATTTGAAATGATTTCTTCCCTCCACTGATTGAACTCTGTACCACGTCCTTTCCAGTCCCTCCTACTTAGGTGAACCACAAAGCCACACACAGAACACCTCAGTGTTGGAGCAAATGCTCTCTTTGTTCAAACTGGTCTACTAGCTGGTATTCTACTTAAAAGTAAGATCATCAAATAATACGGATAGTTTGCCTTATATTGTGCTTAATATCTAAGTCACGTGTTAATGTCTGTTCCGATGGAAGCATTTGGGATAAAATAATTTGTAAATGGATCAGAAGGACTGAATTTGAGTGAAATAATCAGACAATGTTATTTGTGAAGCTACATCAACATTGAAATCCAAATTTGGGGAATCGTGTCTTTCTCTTTGCTTCAAACATATTCATTAGAGGAAGCACACGCACACGCTACATGCTGCCCTTCCATCAGGTTCCCCTTGCCTGTCATACCTCCTCTTTACCACCAGGTGGAGCCCTTTGTTTATGGACATCTGTCCATTTCCTTTTTCTCCAAGATGCTATCAGATAAATATCTCCAGAGCTAAAATACTGTTGCAAACACGAAAATTTAACACCCACAGATAAAAGGGAAAAAAAAAGTAAAGCTTTTCCAGGCACTGGTATAATAAACCTTGCCTTAAGAGTCCTATTGCTGCTAGATTTAATAGCTTACACATTTTCCTATTTACAACTTCTGCACACCAAACAGCAGAAAATAATACTGTTGTGTGTGCCATAAACAGTGTTGCTGCAGGTCTATTTTCTGTAGCAACATCGTTTTTATAATCTCAGATGTTTAGCAACTGCAGTCAAAAAGCAAAAGAAGAAAAAACAGAAAACCAAACAAAAAACCCTCTATGGTATGAGCTTCAGTTTTCTTCCGTCTTAAAAACATACACCTCATTGAGAAGGAAATGTTTTCCTTCAGACAAAAGAGAGTGGTAATTCAGCCGTAGGTAATAGAAGGCAATGTCACACTCTTGTCTTAGTCAAATTCATCTCTCTTCGATTTGAGATCCAGTTAAGGGTAAGTCAAAATCTATCTTACCTTTGGTTCTGTTTAGAAGCTAATTAAAAATGCACTCTCAGCCATGTTCAGTTCTTAAATTTTTCAATTATTTTAATATCCTTATTTTAAGAAATCAATTGAAGATCTTCTCATGAACAAAAGGCTATAATATATATATAAAAGATATCAGAATGCGGATTTGCATGTGCAAATAGCTGTGGAATGAGCTCACCTAAACTAGTCTGCCAATGACCTCAACCTTGATCTGGAAAGATCATTTATTCACGAGTAAAACATTCACATTCTCTCTGCTAACTCTGCCTTGGATCTTTTCTCCAGGTAGATTACTGTGATGTTGCAGGCTCTATTAATAACATCTGCATTTACCAACACAGGGAGTTATGTATTTCATTGATAAATCATTTCTGTTGCATTTTTAAATTTTAATCAGGAATTTCTCCCTGTGTTTTATATATATATTATATATATATAATATATATATAAAATGTTACTGAAGCAGCTGCAAAGCAGGAAATGGAGGTGAATTTGTGGGTATGCTTTACGGAATCAGTCTCTGGGCCAGAAAATCTGGCTTTTCTATTGGCATCCAAATGGGTTCTGCGTCTGCCCTCAGATACTAACTGCAAAGGAGCCCTCATACAACAAAATGCTGAACCACCATTTTGCTGTCCGCTCACACACAATAAAATGGAGGCACAGAAAACAGTTAAAACATTGTGCCCACTAGAGTTGTCTTTGAAAGTATTCTACTCTCCGATGCAAATATCGAGCTGCTTTTAAAAATATTGTTACTAAGGGACTAAAGGTATTCATTTTTCTTTATAGAAACTGTGTGTGTGTGCGTGTGTGTGTGTGTGTGTGAGAGAGAGAGAGAGAGAGAGAGAGAAACGCTAAAAGAATCAGCTGTATACATTCAACCAAAGAATAGAAAGAACTGGTCGGAAATAAAACACCCAAGCTCAGAGAGAAAGCACACTTAAATTAACAGCACAGATCCTGAAATTGCCTCTAACAGTTCACGGAGGCTGTGTGGTGAATTTGGCCTTGATGACTCCTTTCGTTTCAGCATTTCCTTCGTGCAGCTCAGAGTTAGGAAATTTAAGAGAGGTTCTCCTCCCCCCTACTTTTTAAAGTCAGTGCCCTGTAAAAATTTAAAGCAAGCCCACATTTGATCCTCACCTGGGAACCCCACACTCAATTTTTATAGAAGGTTAAAAAAAAAAAAAAGCCCCATCGTCCCCTCCTCTTCCACTTCTTCTGCTCTTCTTTTTAGTCATTAAAAATGCTGCTTTGGCTTTGTTTAAGTGTGGAAATTCTCATTTTTCTACAGGGCTTCAGACTCCCGTAGACTCCTTAGGGACATAGTGAGGAGCTAACCAACTGCACATGGAAAATGAGAATTTTCGTGGTTAGAAAAACTGCAGCGTGGTAATTTTCCACATGGAGTACAAGTCATGAGTGACTTTTTCTCTTTTAAACATAACTACTTGAGCACTTGGTATAGAGTTGTAGGTTTGAATTCAAACACTTGACATATATATTACCAGGTCTTAACAATTTTAACTAGACTTCTTTTTATAAACATTTTCACTATTTTCAAGTGTATAATAAATAGGTTTGAACAGGATACACTCCCTTCTCGCCCCCGCCCCCGACCAATTATAAAAGGCTACTGTCTGTAAATGAGAAATAGCCCTAGAGGACCCACCAGCAGGTTATGTAGTATGTGACATAGACCACCAGGGGCTGAAATGAAACCACTAATACTTTTTTCATAGGATCATTAGCTAGAGTTAAACAAGGTGTCAGGGTGAAAAGATGAGGAGGTTGACCGGGCTCATTATATTTACGTGCCTTCCCTTTGATTATTTTTTGCATTAAAATGAAACAGTAATATTCCATTTTATAATTTAAACACGTTACCAAATATGACACATTACTTTTCATATTTTTAAACAATTTGTAATGCATAATTTTGTGGTTACTAGTTACACTGGTTTTCAGTGGATACGGACCATCTTGTGAAGGATGCAATTTACATGTAAGACTAAGGAGAGATGGTCAGATTTTTCCCTGTTGTACTTTATGAGATAAAATTGGTTGATTTGTTTTGAAGTTTAGGTGTCAAATTAAAATCTGTCTCCAGCCAAGGTGAGCGGTAGATCTAAGGGCTCACGGAATAAGTCTGTGTGGGTTCTTGACCTCGTGCTGACAATCTTCAGGAAGAACGTGTTCTCTTTATAATAGCTGCTTTACAATTTCGGAGACATTGCTAGACGTTTACATGTGTTAATATTAGTTGCCCCGTGTCCCTTAAATAAAACCAATCCAATAAATTTAGGACTGTGGTTGAGAAATAAATGTCGTGTTAGTAACGGCCAAGCAGATATCAGAAGAAGAAGTATGTGACTGTTTAGTCCAAAAATTAAGTTCCATGTGTTTAATTGGCATCATATCCTGTCCTAAGTGTATAGTGCTTTTATCAAAGGCACCCATATTAACCTGGAAAGGAAATGTGATATCAACTCCTTTCATCCCCCCACCAGCTCAAATGTTTGTATGCTCAACCCTAATTTTTGTTATGACACTTTCAGGCAAAGACAACAGGAAATAGTAAACATGGCAAAACCATGGTGATTTTTGAAGGCACTGTTTCTCTCCTTGTTCAGAGTTGTACAAGATGCGGAGGAAACTATTGTATCATTAAACCCTGTAGGACAAAAAACAGCCAGCCTTCCAGCAAAATAGACACCTTCTTCATTTCGTCAGTCTTGTTTCCAACTAGACTAAGGTCAGGAATTGACTCTGTCCCTCCCATCAATGGCGTGAAACTGCTGTAGCCCAGTAGTACGTTCAAAGGGAATCAGGAGTGTCCAACAACTTGGGGGGCAGGGATGCGATTGTAACTGACAGCCAGATGTCTGGTCTGGCTGAGAGAAAACCCATCAAGTCTGCAGATGGTCTTGGGACCCCCGCATCCAAACAGTAAGTCCCAATGAATGATAGACAGATAAACAACAATACCACAAATCATCCACACGAACCAAAAAACTTGTGGGGACTGATCAAGATTTCAGATGTCAAGAGTTGGCCAACTTCTCTCCCTTCTTCTCTCCTCCCCCACGCCTGCCCCCTCTTCCAAACAAAAAGCTTGTTAGTGGTTGAGGGCCCAGCAGGAAATGTTTTCACACCCAGCTCCAAATGCTAATCCTTCACTGAAGCCTTTAATATATTTAAATGTTTAGATTAAGGAGGCAAAAAGGATTCCAATAGAAACAATTTTACCTGGAAAGTATGGAGATTTCATAATTTTGTTAAATCTATATTACATTTATTGGACTTCCTCTTCAATTAAGGATTACCTTAAAGGAGCATATTGAAATTCAAAGAGAAAGGGGATTCGTTTTAATTATCCTTTATGCAATTACCAGCATGAAACTTTTTGTTCCTTCAATACATGTTTCAAGGACAAAATAGGAGTAAATTCTTTTAGGAGATTATACAACATTTCTTAACCTATCTAAACACACATATTTCTTTATTTCTTCATTTTCACTGACTTCACATGGCATTGTCTAGAAATACTTCTCTCCGTCTGACTAGACTTGATGTGTCTTTGTGATTCATCAACTATTACAAATATCAAACCATTCTCATCCAAATATGGATGGAGGATTCTGGGGAAAACCCAATGAAATTGTCTTATTTTGTAAGATGGTTTGAATTTTTAGTTAACTCGGTGGTATCAAACATTAGCAAGGACAATAGAGTTTTAGTCAAGGTATTTATTCTTTTAGTAAGTATTGGTGGATTTTTCGATGCTGTGAACTATTTTGCAGTTTTCCTTGTGTCTCTTAGAGTCACTAAAACTATGTCTTTTCAAGTAGATTCCTTCTTGCGAAGATTTTGCAAAGGTGTTTAGATGGGCTATTCCAGACCCATTTCCCTCTTGGGACATTCTTCCCTAGGGCTCCAGGGCACACTCTTGTGGTTGTCTGTCCCAAACCCATTTTGAAACTCGGCTTTCTCAATAAAAATGTCAAAACTGGAGGCTTTTCCGAGTAGCTGCTATGAACACACAGCCCTTTCTGCCCAGCCAGCCTGGCGGTCTCTTCCGTCCCCATCAGAGACCTGCTTCATGCAGACACACAGAGCAGCTCTCCAAACAGAGAAGCATCTTATGCCTTTTTCCGGAAACAACACTTCCAGAAATGTGCTGACCAAGAAGAAATAGCAGGGGTGAGAAAAGTGGCCAAAGCACTCACAACATCTTAACAAGCACTAATTAAATGTCTTTTTTAAAAATATAGCTTAAGAAAGCCAAATACAATAACTTCTTACAGATGGTTTTAGGAACTAACAAGACCCATAGGAAATGGTGCAGTCATTAAGATTAGTTGTCCCCAAAGTCTCCAACGACCATTAGTGACTGGAGGTGCTGTGCACTTTCGGAAGAAATGATGAGAATCTGTCTGAAGTGAAGCGGTTCCCCCCCACACCCCCATTTGTCTCCAAAGGGAACTCCACATCTGTTTTGGTGCATTACACAGTCAATTATTAAAACAGCTAGTCAGTCGAATATAAGAAGGGTATGAGCAGCCTTGAAATCTCTTTTTTCCGATGGGGCACAAAGCCGTCGTGAGAAAGGATTGTGAACACCAAGAAGGCAGGAACTGTGTTTTGTCATATCAGTACTTCATGTTCCAACACAGAGTGGCACTTGGTAACTGTTCATTCATTTATTGAACAAATATTCCTTCAGGGACTATGCCAGGCGTGGGCTGAGTTTTGGAACTCAAGTAAACAAGAAGACAGACAAGACACCCGCCTTTTGGAATCGATAGCCTGTGTGAAGATGTTTGTTCAAGGGATGGATGGATGGGTGGGTGGATAAGTCATCTGAATGACCCACTAAGAGTATTTCTCAGACACAATCCTGACTTTCCTTTAGGATAAGAGGCTTGGGCTGAGCTCATTCAAAGAAATACAGAACCAGATTCCCCAGAGACAAGGTTCTGGACAAACCCAGTAGTGGCAGTGATCAGCCCGAGCGTGGCAAGATGCGTCCACGGCCAACTGAGTATCAGATGAAGGAGCCGCCAGAGTTAAACGAAGTTTGAAGGATGCTAGAAACTGTTCAAGATCACTATTGGCATTAGCATTCCTCACAGGAGCTGAAGAGGTCCTTCTGGTAATAAGGAAGGAGGTAGACTTAATAGGTAGAAAAAAAATTTACCTTTAAAATATAAGACTAAAATGTAACTATATGTCTGAGTCTAGGATGAAGATAAGACCTCTCATGTCTAGTTATTTGTATAATAACCCCCCCCCCAGAAGATAAGTCTTGCCAACCCCAAAGCACCTTTCACTCTGGCAGGCTTCTTGATCTCTTTTCTAATTTGTTAAAAAAAAAAAATTCCTATTCCCATCTGACATTATTCACCTGCTTAAAGCTAATGTTCTACAGCTTGTCTATATTCATGACTCAAACTGGGGTCTGGCAGCAAAGTGACCGTTAGAATTGGTAAGACCAGACGTCCTGGAGGCTGCCACACCTGTTCTCTCCACAGGACATGGGCTCTGTCGCAGAAAGCATCAGGTAAAGCCTTTCAGTGGGAAACAATGAGTCTATCCAGCCAGGCCACTGGGGAGGTGGGCAGGGGGATACAAGGGGTGGGGGGAAGCCTGCCTGGATGTTTTCCATGAAATAACTAGTTAACTGAATTTTCCTTTTCAGCCAGTTGCTTTGCAGTATAATAAAAAGGAATTTCCAAGGCTTGGGCTGATGGGCCAGCACCTGATCCCCACCGAAACACCTGTGCCTGAGCCATGTCTCTGTCTACATGATTTACCAGCCACCGCCATTACCCTTCACAAAAAAAGAATCACCACTGAAATCAAGGGGAGAAAATAAACTTGCTTTGGATGTGGGGCAATTCATTTCATACTTTCATCAATAAACATTTACTAAGAAACTCTTCAGTGTCATTTGCTGACTAACTTCTATATGAGGAAGTTGGTAGGGAAAAGTGCTGTTAAAGAAGCTGTTAAGGGAAAAAGCTAAAATGGTAGCTTTAGAAATATCATCTTCAGGGGCACCTGGGAGGCTCAGTGGGTTAAAGCCTCTGCCTTCGGCTCAGGTCATGATTCCAGGATCCTGGGATCGAGTCCCGGCATCTGGCTCTCTACTCAGCGGGGAGCCTGCTTCCTCCTCCTATCTCTCTCTCTCTCTCTCTGCCTGCCTCTCTGCCTACTTGTGATCTCTGTCAAATAAATAAATAAAATCTTAAAAAAAAAAAAAAAGAAATATCATCTTCAGCCTCGCGGACAGAGTCAGGGAAGAAGCTTCTGCTGTGGGTGGCTGCCACCCACAAGGTGACCAATGGCTCCAAGGCCACACTGCACTCAATTCCTTACATTCATTTTGTTATTTAATGGCCACAACCAATCTGTTAAGTAGGACTCATTATTTGCATTTTACAGAAGAAGAGACCGAGTTTCCTAGAGGTTCAGTAACAACTAGTAAATGTGGCATGTGGATTCCAATGCCTGTCCTCTCCCTCCGAAGCCTGCAGGACTACACTCTCTCTCTCATATAGCTGACTGGCTCATAAGTGAGACCATTTAATATTTAAGTCAAAAATTTAGGTGACCATCATATCACATGGGAGAGGAGGGTGAGTATTTTTGAAAACAGGTCTGGAAGTTGATTAAAGGAATATTTTACAAGCATATTTAATTGCAATGCTTACATGTATGTCTACAAATGTTAGTAACATTGTATGTCCTTTTGTTATCTTTTTCATCAGATTTTTCCAAGAGCTGCCACAGATATCACGTTTCAGGTCGAAAAGGTATTGCTCTTGAGGGCTTTAGCTAAGTGAAGTAAGCCAGACAAAGAAAGACAAATGCAGTACAATCCCATTTGTATGAGGAATCTTAAAAAAATCAGACACATGGAAATGGGATCAGATTTGTAGCTGCCGGAGGTGGGGGAGACATAGGTGAAGGTGGCCTAATGGTACAAACCTCCAGTTATAAAGGTACATCAGTCCTGGGGATGTCACATTCAATGTGATGCACTCTATTGCATATTTGAGAGTTGCTAAAAGAGTACATCTTACAGGTTCTCCTCACAGGTGAGAACTGTGATTAGATGGGGACCCTATGTGAGGTGACAAATATCATCTTATTGTAATACAATATCACAATATATACAAGTATCAAATCTTTCTGTTGTACACCTTAAACATGTACAATGTTGTAAGTCAGTCATATATCAATAAAAGTGGGCGGGGGGAGGGTCGCCTTTCCCCCTCCCAGAGAGCGCAGCTTTGCCTCTGGTCCTGTGGCTGCTGTGACAGTCAAGGAGCCCACGTATGTGGTGCCTGACAGGAACGTCCCTCAGAGGTCTGAGGCTGCTGGCAGGGAAGAGGAAAGAGTGGGGGAGGAAAGGCAAAGGGAACAACGCACAGGGAGAAGCAAAGGAGAAGAAGAAAGACAACTGGTCTCCCGTCTTCCTCTCGCACCCCTGAAGCCAGCAGCATGATCACCTCCCAAACAGCCAGCACGGGTCACCATCCTCCAACCGGCCTCCCCCGCCATGGGCTGCTTTCAGAAATAAGCAAAAGAGGTGTGTGGGGGCAGAAGACATCTTGGCTTGTCCTCTGAAACTTAGGAAGCCACCCAAACTGTGAGCCTCTCTGGCTCTGTTTCATCATCGTCTGTAAAATTATTTTTTTTAGAAAGGCACATTTCACCCAATATGGAACATATACTGACATTGGGCATTTTCAGTAGTTTTGTTGAGTGACATATGACAAACTAGCCGTATTTAAGAGGGAGAGCATTTGAGAGAGCATCTGTAAACCGGAGAACTTTCATCTGCACTGGACTTAGAGTCCAGGAGTGGGTGAATTTTTGAAGCCCCTTCTGCTGAATTTTTAAGAGCCTTCCTAACTGGGCTGCACCTTCCCTGGATGACCTCATTTCTCACCACTTCCTGATACAGTCACTCTGATAACACCAAGACCAGCCTTCTTCATTTAACGTGCGTTCAGCTGGCTTTTCCCGGGGAACCCCGACGCGACCTGTGAGCTCCCAGCACTCGTGTGCCAGCAGTTGGGGATGCTTCTATGAGCAGCAAGGCAAGTTCAAGGACCTCTGAGGGAGCTCTCGGTGGTCTCCCTGGTGTTCTCTTGCCAGCATCGTCCTTCCCTAGGCAAGTTGTCCCGGCTTCCTGTTCCCTCTCCTCTCTGAAACCTGTCTGAATTCCTATTAACTCAGGATCCTGTCCCTCTTTTTTCCTACAGCACTTGCAGGCAGTTTCATTTGATTTGATGTGTGTCATTTTAGCTCGTAAAATTCTCACAGATGAGAGCGCTACATGGGCATCTCTTTCTCCACATCCTCATAATGAACATTAGACATGTGAAATGCTTATTGATTTTGGAAGAGTACATCAGACAGCAGGGCATGTGTGAGAAACTTTCTGAGAGAACAGGAACTGCCCCGCTCCATGGCCCCCTCTGTGTCACCTGCTCCATGGGCTGGTTGGCTCCTTTGGGAGGGCAGCACTAGTGAGGACACACTGATTCATGGCTTGTCCAAAGCCAACCACAGGGGAAGCCATGCTCAAGGACATGTTCCTGCTGCCAGTGAAAGACGAGTGTGTCTCCTAGCAACCAGATTCCAGTGGCTTCCTGGCCTCGGGGAGCCTGCCCCTGCTAGCTGTTTTGTTGCCTCAGGTTTTGCATTTTGGCTTTGCTGATAGTTGCATTCATTCTAGATCCCAAAACTTTAGGAAGACCATCTGATCCACAAGCTAGCTGACTAGAGGGGCTCTGAGAACCATTTCATTCATCACATCCTTTCGATAATCATATAACTTTCATGGAACAGAATGTTTGCTCTTAGCTTAAGAAGGGTGAATACATTTTTTCAAGCTTTATATCAGAGCAGCTGGTTTGAAAAATACATAAAAAGGAAAAAGCATACATTCTTTCCATCAAATAATCAAAAAGTACTCAGACATTTTCAAAAAAGCTACACTATCATTCAAAACCTGTTACAAGCAATAAACTTTAACTTGGCAAATTCGCAGATGCAGAAAGAAAGGCAAAGCGAATTTGAAGAAAATGACTCAAGGTCCTTAAAAGTTTTTATGGCTTAAAATTACCTCTGTTGCAATATGGCCTCAACATCAATTCTTTCAGCGTTCCTTCTAGAGATTTCCAGCCTCAGCCCTATTATATGTAGTGCTACAGTTTTAAACTAGTGGGATTAAATTTAGCAGCTGACGTTGCCTTTTTAGTTTTCTCTTATTCATCAAGGCACAGTTAAGTTACTCATTCATTTAAAAATACTCATACAGATTTCATAGTGACGAGCTCAAAACAACTCTAAATACAGCCTTAACTCCCCAAGCCCTAAAAGGTGAGTCAAAATTTGGATTACTTTTCTCCTTTCAGAGCAACAACTCAGAGACTGAAAGACGAATGAGGCTCCAAGAGGATTGGTAAACCCAGAGGTCTTCCCCAGCAGACCCACACCACCGTTGCTAGGCATTGCCCTCAATTCTCCAGCAACAAACTCAGGCTTCCAGAGCCCACTGCCACATACATATGGTGAACTTGGTCTCTACCAGGTTACGAGTCCTTTGGAGGGATCACTCCATTTCCTCTCCCCCTCCCTCCCCTTCTCCCAGCAGTAACAGTCACAAAGTCTTAAGTCAAAGATTCATTCTATTTCCATGGTGGTGGAGTCTCACTAACCCTCTGGAGAAGGAAGGTCTCAGGTTTACCAGCTAACTGGCATCGCCTTGCCTCTTTCCATTCTCTGCTTTAGAAATGTATCTTCGGATGGGTTTCCATGAAAGCCATGTTGAATATTCCCTAGAACAACTTACAAGCTCTTGGGTGTGCTCTCTTGGGGTCGTGTGTGCATTTGTTTTAAGGGTGCAGAGTTAATCATGTGGTGAAAGCAGTGCCCCCTGCATCACCACTCCCTCCCCGCTTGCTCATTAAGTGACCTAAAATGTGGATTGAGGCTTTTCTTCTTGCCTCAGGTTGGTCTTCGTGCCCTGAAATTGTCAGGACACGCACCAGCTATCTTCAGGGAGCGAATATTTTAAAAGTCCATGAAGAACTTTTGGTGAAAAGGAAAACCTACACTGCCCTCCCCCCGCCCCGTCTGAGTTCTGCTTTCTTGCTCTTTTACCCCCAAGCAACTCCATTCACAAGCTAAGTTAGGACCAGTTCAAGTAAATTCAGCATCCTCATGGTTTCTCAAAGGGGGCAAAAGTACCCTTGACTTCTTGGCAGGCTCTTTTTAAACATCTGCTTGTTATTGTGAAATAAGCTGGGGACAAGCCCTAGGAGGCAGGCCCATGTCTCACTCCCCTGAGCCTGGCATTCAGAGCTCTGCTCAAGACACAGATGATTCAGGGATGGGTTTCAGCCTTAATCATTTCCATTTTCACCATGGTTTACACAACAATTGTAAATGACCAAGTTGATTAGGGATAAAAGCCAAACAGATTGGGATAGTGGTCCACTAACCGCATGGCTTTTGCATGCCCCTAGACCTAGGTTAAACATCCAGATCTGTCATTTCCTGACTGTGTGACCTTGGGAAAGTCCCTTGACTTCTCTGAGCTTCATTTTCCTTACCCGTAGGGGCAGAGATCGGTAACTATCTACCTGATGTAGGTCAGTGAGAGGAGGCAGTAAGATGATACCTCAAAGAATTTTGCATAGTGCCTACGATTACTATTTATTAAATAAAAATGTATGTGTTGGTATATTAGCTTATGTTATCAGTTTTCTGTTACTTCCATACAAAGCACTGTGCTCAGTATAAGGATTCCCCCCACCCGCCAAATCTGAACCTTCTTTTCCCCCCCAAAATTATAACCTAATTGCTAATTGAGAAACAATACAGAACCCCACAGGAAGAGTAAAAGAGAAGCTGGACACAACTTTTCCCAGACTGCTGTCTATTCTCAGTAGCTTCATGTCTAGATCTGAGGCTGATATCTGTGTGTTCATCAGCCCTGCCTGAACAATGAGAGCACGAAATGGCAATCCACGCTTCTCCAGCAAATATTTGTTGACATCAGCTACATGCCAGCCATGTGCTAGGTGATGGATACATCACTCTTCCTAAGGTTTTAAGCAGCATTCAGGGTCTGTTTTCAATATTTTGTTTAAATTAACACCTAACTTCAAGCCTTCAAAAATTGGAGGGAGGTATTATCATTAGTCCCATTTTACAGATGAGGAAACTAAACACAGAGAGGTAACCTGTCCAAGGCCACACAAATAATATGCAGAATTGGACCAGGACTGAGCAAAGTGAGGCTCGGGTCTGTCTTCATAATCCCATGTCTTCCTGCTGACTGAACTTGATCATCCGAGGAGACAATTTCATCCCTCTCGCATGGTTTGTTTACTCCTCTTTTTGATGACAGGATGGGGGCTTCACTCTCTCCGTTCCTCTCCCCTCTGAATACGTCAAAAGGGGCTATAAAATCCCCATGGATACCCGTTAGGCCCTCCTTTGACCACGCTGGGTATCATCGGTTATCACGTTCAAGGTAGTCTTTTCTCTTTTGAATAAGAATTATAAACATACTTTGATAAATTTAAAATATCTACCTAAGGGGAGGTTTATTTCATAATCAAATAAAACAGATTTCTAACATGCAGGTTATGACAGCCTTTGAAGTATTATTTAAATTGTCTTCGACACAAATTACTTATAAAATTAAACTGTCACTTTATAGAAGAATTAAAATTAATACTCTTTTCATGATTCTGGCACTTGGGCATAAATTCTCCTATGTAAAATGCTCTGAAATTTGGAGGGCTAAAATATGCACCCTTTTCCCTGCCTGTTCTTGGGTCTCTGCTGGTAAAAGGCAAAGAATACAAGCCATCAATAACAACAGGAGAGAAGGAAAAATGTTTACTCAGAGCCAAATGTCACTTTCTTTCCAAGTTCTTCAGCTATGTTAAAAAAAAAAAAACATTAAAAAAAAAGAAAAAAGTGTCCTATTTGCAAATAGAAAACACTGTAAAAAGAGAAAAATGGCTGCTCAAATAGTCTCAGGGCATAAATTTTGCTTAAGGGATGAGTGCTATCCTCATACGCTCTCTGCAGAACGTAGACCATCCTGCACACACAGTAGACCAGGCACTAAGTTTCATCCATGGTTAGCAAATGACATACGAAGAACAAAACTGCTCCCTTGAAGTTGAAATCAAAGAGCCCTGGTGAGCAGCCGTATGCACATCAGATCGGGAGGGCACACACATGTGTGTGATGGAGGCAATCCAGAGAGAGGGGCACGCTTCCCAGGGGTTGTTTTAAACAATGACAGACTGCAAAATCGGAATGTGATGTGTTGCAACATGAAACACACACACGTGCGTGCACACACACATGCACACGCTTGTGAAAAATATTACCAAAGTCCCTCAGAGCCAAAGTTTAGAAGAACACGTGCTCTGGACACAGCAACCGTAATTTCAAAATCACTCCATTTAAAATTCCATTCCTCATCTCTTTGATCACTTTGGCACACTATTCAGGAAATAACAGAAAGAGAAATATGAAGCTGGAGACAGAAAATTTAATTATAAAACAAAGCCACCCACCTTGCTTTCAGGGTCAGGAAGTACAATGGCCTTCTTTTGCAGCAAGAATGAACTTAACACCAGTGTCTTAAATGATCATGTATATATTTAAAAGAAAAGGAAATGGTTCTTAAAAAAAAAAAAAAAAAAGAGCTGCTATATCTCAATCCTCATAGCAAGTCTTACCCAAAAAAAAAAAAAAAAAAAAAAAAGGGAAAGAAAATCAAAGCAGCATACTGTGGTTCTTTGGCACAAGGCAGAAAGCAGAGTCCTGGAGTCACTCACTATTCCCGTTTTGCAAAGCAAAACAAAAAGCAACAGCAAAAGGTGCTGTTTGTCAGGAGGGGAAGGACTTTAAAACACCTCGTGCCCTCCTGGGTCCCTCCCCGAGCCTTCTTTCCGTAAGGGCTGTAGAAGCCGCAAAGATCAACACCAATGTCATCATCGGCTGCTTAAATGCCACAAAAGTACACTTAGAAATGAGAGGAAAGTGACAGACACGGATATGCTGAGCCAGCCCCACTGCCACTGGAACAGCCTTAAATGCCCACACAAGGAGAATAAAAAGAAAAGCACATTTTGCAATAGAATAAATTCTTTTTTCTTTCTTTTTTTTTTTTTTTTATTGAGACCGCGGAAAGTCACATGACCCTGCATGTAGGCTTTTAGGAAAGCAACCGAAATGGTAAAGAAAGGCGCGGGGGGCTGCCTCCTTCCTCCCGCCGCCTCTCAGCCCGTCCCGCCGCGTGTCCGCATTCTTCTGGGCGCATCTGTGGAGCTATTAAGTGGGATAATCCCTCTGGCCTTTGATACATTTCTGGACATGATTATTTCATTACTCGCAGTATATCAGTAGGATCATAATAAAAAGGACTTCTGACAACCTGCCAAGAGTTTTGTGGCCTTGTAAACACAAAAGTGCTCTAATAAAATTTTATTAAGTGTTAAAAAGTCATAAAAAGTGAAATAACATAAACTACAAAATTTACTGTCCTCAGCAAATGCTGAAAATATCGTCCACAGTAAAATTAAATTAGCATGTAATAGACAGAGAAGCAGTGTGGAGTGGATTTAAAAGAGGATCCAGGGAAAATGACACTGTAACCCAATCTGGGTCACGGGGATTTAATTCGGATTCTTCTCCCTAAATGTGAATAAATGTGCTGATTACAGACAAGAGCTCCGGGGTGACTGGAGTCTCACACATTGTCAATACTTTGGGAGAAATAATATATTGCAGATTGTAAGGAGCGGGGGAGCCCGAGCGGGCGCGGCGGGGAGCGGCCGAGGGGCAGGGTGTCCACTAGGGCGCGCTGCGAGACCGGGAATCCTCGCCAGCGGCCCACGCGGCCGCACCGCCCCAGCCGCGCGCGCACGCTCTGCCCTCACCCCTCTCGAAATCATATTTACAGTTCTTTCGGTTTTTTTTTTTTTCCTTCCCCCTCTTTCCTGTGACATTTTCTCCAAATCGGAAAGTGATGTGTAAGTCGAGCTTCGCCGCAGGCGGCCCTCGGTCTCCGCTTTCAGACTCGGGGTCCCGAAGTGGGGTGCGCTGCCCCGGCGCTGCTAACCCCGGGAACAGAGTGGGGACCCCCACCTCCAGGCCAGCGCCCGCAGGCCAGGCCGCTCCGCCCAGGGAGGCCGAGGAGTACGCAAGGCCCACGGCCGGGGGGGGCACTCGTGCGCTCCGAGCGCGGCGGGTGGCCAGCCCCGCGGCGGGTTCAAGTGCATGCCCGTGGTTGGAGCCCGAGGCTCTGCGAGCGAGTTCTCCCCCGCTCAGCCCCCTCTCCGGAGTTCAGTGTGCCCCGCCGCTCCCGGGACCCCTCTCCCGGCCCTCCCAGCCGCGCTGAGCCGCCGAGCTGGGGCCCGAACCCGGGCGCCTTCCTTCCCCGCCCCGGCCCCGACCCACGGCGTGGGGCTTCCCAAGAGCAACGCGGAGGCTCCGCCTGGAAAAGAAGTCCGACTTCCTCTCCACGCTGCTCTGCTGCAATCTGGAATCGGCAGGAAATGGCTCGAACACCCACCCCGAGCGTTTGCAGTCAGCCTTCGCTTTGCTGAAGGGAAACAGCTCCCACCAAAGTCTTGCCACCCCCTCCCCTCCCGAAAGACCCGCGCAGGTTTGTAAAGAAGGGTGCGAGATCTGAACAGTATCTGTGTTCTAGGCGGAGAGATGTTGGTGATGGTGCCCAAAGAGAGATGCGGCGCTTTTGAGGTAGAGATCAGCCGCGGGCCGCATCTTGTTTTGTAGTTTCAAAGTGATGCAAACGCGCCCATCTGAGGAGTCACTATGGGGAGCGTATAGATGAGAAGTTGGTGAAATAGGAAATAGAAGGGAGTGACGTTTCGTGGCATCCTTTTTCTTCAGAGATGTTCAGGGTTTTAAACTGCATTTAACAATTAGCTACATCTTGCCAGAAAGTAACTGTTTTTAAGTAGACCGGTTGCTAAAGCTCAGAAGAGGTAAGTTAGGTGACCCCAGTAAGATGCTCCCGTTTCCTGCTGAGCCTTGCTCGCGTTACTAGGATGAGGATGCCTGAGATTTGTGGTTTGACCGAGGCAAGAACAGTGGAGTCTGATGTGCCCAGAACAGTGGAGTCTGATGTGCCCAGGTAGCGTTTGAAGCAAATGCAGCACCCAAGGATCTTTCTGATAAGCAATGTTCCACTTGACACTTCTCGCTTAAAATAAATATAACTAATTTATAGTGAGAGTTGTAGCCCCATGTTCTAGATTTTTTTTTTCTTGTTGTCATGACTTATATGGGAAAAAAAGTGTTTTTTTAACAATTTTTTAAAAAATGCTTTTTATTGTCATTTGTGAAGTATTGACTTTGAAATAGCCTGGACTGGATCTTTGTAGTTAAAGAAGCAAACAAGTCCATTTAAATGTGGTTTGACATTTGCTGTCAAAGGATTTGAGATGTACTAAAAACAGAATTAAAAGGAATGGATATAAATAAAAAATTCCTTTTTGACTCTATTCGCCTGCCTGGGGGGAAGGGACAGATGACATGTCAGTGGCTCAGTCTGTGAGCCATTCCCAGCAAGCAGCAGTTGTAAATGTGGTCGGTCAGTGTTGCCTTTGAAAATGAAGGGCAAGTATGTTTCTGGAAACACAGAAACAAATATTTTACCGCAGACGATTTTCTCAGTAGTTCAGACTAAAAGTCTTGTATTTAAATTTTGATGAGAAACGTTTTATGGTTCCTCTGTGAAATCCAAAAGGAAACTTTATACTTGTTTTGTTCTGTGTTCACCTTTCAGACTGAAGTTCATCTCTCCTTCAGAAAAAGTTGTCGCAATTATTAAAAACACCATCCTGACTAGCAATTTTTAATTCTCTACAGGTAGATAAGTGATTGGTATAGTAATTTTTTAAAAATTTAAAGAAGATTAGTACAACCCTACTCAAGGAGTTTAGTGGAGGGGAGAGGATTTCCAAACCCATAAATGCAGTCTATATAAAATTGTAATATCTAAGGCTTTCATAAGGAAACTTGGAAATTAACACATTTTATATAAATATCAAAACACGTTTTAAAGTAAGGGTTCTTTCACACTATTTCCCTCTTTCAGAAAACATCAGAGACTGTTTTCTATTCTCTAGAACCACTATAATCAGGTAAAAGAAGATTACTACATAACAACATTACTGGCAGGTTGGTGGATCTTTTGAATGTATTTGAAGGGAAAAGAATATTCTTGGCCCTTGATACTTCGGAGGTACTCAAAAAGGCAAGAAGTTTGTAAAAATATTTAACTACTATAATCTATAAGACCATTAAAATGTGCAAGTGGTTCTATCTAAGTGACTGAGAAGTATTTTTTCCAACCACTTCTTTAACTTTGAAATTTTTGTGTGTACTTAAATTAGTATCTTTCTTTTAAATGTTCCAAGTATTTTGTTATATTAGCTATATTGCAATAGTGTTATTGAACTTTCTTGTTTTCCTTTCTACATGAACAGTTGAGAAATATTTTATTCAAATCTTTTTTTTATATATATCAAGGGATAAACATGAGCATGTCCCCTGTTGAAGTAAAAAATTAACCCAAGTTCATTTTTCTCTCCAAAACTTGACATTGATTCTGATCTCACAGTTCATATGCACTCAGTCGGCTACTGAAATTAATTTGGACATGCCAGTTTGCAGGAAAATTTTAAGACAGCACAACTTTTATGCGGAAGAATATATATTAAGGTAGGAAATAGCCAATAGCCGAAGTTAAACCAGGAGGCATACCTGTAGCTTTCTCTCATCTGGATGGCAATTTTAAAGGTAGTTTTGCACTCAGGAAGGATTTCCTTGTTCTCTGTATTTATGAATACCTAAATCATGCTACACTGCAACTTAAATAACCAGATACCAAATTTATGTATTTTTAAGGTGACTGAGGCTAAGGATATGAGAAGCAGATTGGCTTCATGAAAGAAAGCAAGCATTTAAACTTGTATTTTAAAATACAAACTTCATTTTGGTTCCTGACAGAAATCTTATAGCCAGCTCGTCAGTTTTCCAGATCAGTTTTAAAGCAGCATGTAAAAACTGCCTTTTTCACATTAGAAGTTCGTATTTAAGTTTCCTTAGCTGCAAAATCGCTCTAAAACAGAGTGTTTTATGTTAAGGGCCATTTCATGTGTTGGTCCCATTGATTACATATGAATGTATAAAAATCTTGTTTAAAGACCAGTAAAAGTGAGGAAATTCCAAGTCAAGCCGGCTAATTCCATTCATAATTCATCCCGAGTGCCTGACTTTAAAAAGTTGCCAACAGTTTATAGCCATGCATACAAAATCAGTTGACTTGCTTTGTAAGCGGGGCAGAAGGGTCAACTTTGACCTTGCTGTTCAGAGAAGCTTTCGTTGATAAAACTAGGAAATGTAGGTTAAGCTTTTTAGTTACACAGGAATTTTCCAACATCAACCCTTTTTTGATTTTCACTTTTTGCAAATGTAAACACGGAAGGACGAGTGTTGCGTTCTGTAACGGGATTGCCTTTCACCCACCCATTTCCTTCCCGCTTGCACCTTTGTTCAGTAATTCTTCTGAGTATGCTGGGAGAACGAGGAGCCCCGAAGGGAGAAAATAGCATGATCCGCAGCCCTGTCCCCTCAGCCATGTCCATCACCAGCGCTTTCATTTGTAGAGAAGTGGACAGGAATTCAGTACTCATTCTGACATAGTGGGGACCACTGCGTCCATGGCCCGGTGATTTGGGGGGCTTGGCAAGACCTTCATCCAGATGTGGCACTCGGAGCTGGGAGAAACAAAGGGGCTTGAGTCCTGTGCCCCGATCCCGGGGAGCCTACAGGCTGTCCTTCAGACCTGAAGCAATCATCAGCTCATTTTTCAAGGCTGCACCATAGGCCAATGCCTTCCCTCGGTTTTCAAGTTCAGGGAGACACTGTTAAAACCTTTTCATAGTTTCTCAAACATGCTGAGCCATTGTCATTTTAAACCAGACCGATTTTAAGAGCGAAAACTAGCCCAGAGAGAGTCTTTACCTAGTAACTTCAATCCGATGTGAACTCAAGCACCTTTTTAAAAATAAGATGTTGAAAGGGTGGGTTTCTGGTGGAAAGGCTGCTGTCCATTTAGTGTGGGGGTCCTCAGGACCACTTAATATCCACCAAACACGCATCATTAAACTGGAACAAACATGACCCTCAATTGCTGACTCCCCGTTTTCCTGAATGTAGGTCATTTTGTGTCCTTACAAGTTAACGTTTGAAGGGATTTCCTGTCTTTGAAGTGTAGTGCTTTGTCACCTGTTTGGACAGCCTCCTCAAAAATAAAGGCTCTGTTCCTACTTTGAAAGACTTAGTCACTCCGTGTTCCCTGGCTAGTTTCCCCAGCCACTGCCGGCCATGTCTCTGCAGGTGCAGCTGTCTCCTTTACAAGTCCATGCCTGCAGAGCCCATATTCCAGGCTTCATTTCTCGAGGTCAGGGGCTCCCAGAAAAGCCCGGAGCCATCCATTCACCTGGGCGAAGCCATAAAGAGGTAAGCTTTCAAAATGAGGAGCCATATATCAAAATTCTTAGCTTTGGAGAACTGGAATAACTAGTGCTCAGGTATTAGAGTCTCATGCTAGAGCAAAGACAAGAGCCGCAGCCAAATGTGCCATAGTGGGCGACACCCATTTAAGTAATGGCCTGCACTGAAAATCATTGTTTTTAAGAATGGATTCTTTTTTTTTTTTTTTTTGGTAATCAATTTGTAGCATTTTAAAAAATTTTATTTATTTATTTATTTATTTATTTATTTTCAGCATAACAGAATTCATTGTTTTTGCACCACACCCAGTGCTCCATGCAATCCATGCCCTCTCTAATACCCACCACCTGGTTCCCCCAACCTCCCACCCCCCCCCGCCCCTTCAAAGCCCTCAGATTGTTTTTCAGAGTCCATAGTCTTTCATGGTTCACCTCCCCTTCCAATTTCCCTCAACTCCCTTCTCCTCTCCATCTCCCTATGTCCTCTATGTTATTTGTTATGCTCCACAAATAAGTGAAAGCATATGATAATTGACTCTCTCTGCTTGACTTATTTCACTCAGCATAATCTCTTCCAATCCCGTCCATGTTGCTACAAAAGGTGGGTGTTCATCCTTTCTGATGGAGGCATAATACTCCATAGTGTATATGGACCTCATCTTCTCCTTATCCATTTGTCTGTTGAAGGGCATCTTGGTTCTTTACACAGTTTGGCGACTGTGACCACTGCTGCTATAAACATTGGGGTACAGATGGCCCTTCTTTTCACTACATCTGTATCTTTGGGGTACCTCAAAGAATGGATTCTTTTTAACTTACGAATGCATCTCCTTTCATTGCTTTTGATTATATGGATCCTACAGTTAAATATTTTCAGTGAAAATGTGCATATTAAATAAGTAAACATCATTCATATTGAACAACATGTTAGGAGATGACTAGGAGTTGGTTCTAGGAACTGGCAGTATGCTTATTTTTACCAAATGATGCAACGTGAGCCAAACCTCTTTATAAACTATAGCACACCCTTCAAGTGAAAAGCTATTTGCAGATATTTAAGTGATCATTTACCCTTAACACATGCACCAGCTAATCTGGGAGTTAGCCATAGCCACTAGCTTATCACTACGAAGACTCAACTTGTTTTCTTTTGGAGAGGTTCAGTAATTGTTTGAAAGCCCGGGCACAAATCAGGGATCATCACAGTAACCCTCACCAAGAGTGTTTTCCTCTTAATATTAAGTAAACTGTCAGAAGTTTATGAATTTGGGGGGCATTCTTTTCAAAGAGCTGGACTCACGTATGCATGACATTGAGACATTCTGGTAAATAAGAGGGAGAAAATAAAGATAGATTCCGACAAAGTTCCGGCTTAAGGTCACGATCAAAGAGAAGAAAGGGGACAGAAACTGAGCTGCCTAAAGGAAGGAGTATGAGGCTAAATCTGTGTCTCATTTTTTGATAATGAGTTGAAATGCAGTCTTGATGTCTAGACATTTTCTTTCGGTGGGTATTAATCACCCTGATGCGTTTGATTTCTGGGGAAGAAACTGTAGCCATTGTAATTGAGTCTGCCCTACTGGGTTGCTTTCCAGCTAGTGCCATAAGAATCGTCTAGAAAAAACCATCACCTTCACAAAGCATCCATCGGAAGGGTACACCTCTTGCATCTCTCACAAAGCAGGTGGTGCCCCGTTCAGCTGAGGAGGTAGACTCATATTCACGTGCTTGTCTCAGGTTTTTGGTGGTCTTCTCCCTGGTCCTTGCTCTTGGCAACTACAAGCCAAGTCATTTGTAGGGTGTGTGTGCATCCGAGTGAATTCCATAGCTACCAAATGAAAATTCTGTCTGTAGTCACACACTCCTACACCTTTCACGTGAGTAAAATGTTCCAATTATTTCTTGATTACATCACAGATGATATGAGGACAAGACAGGTGGAAACAGGATACAGAGCAGCTGAATATCTCTGCAAACTCGGAGCATTTAAAAACACTTTGAAGTACACAGCTGCTCTTTCTTCTTTTAATTGTCTTCCGTAAAACTCCAAAATCCCCACAATGTCTACCTTAAAAGCACCAGGAGTATTTTAATTGGGTAATAACCATCCATATAGTCCTTCTGATAAATTAAGAGGAATTAAGAATGAAATTTTATGATGATTATAAACTGTATTACTGACCCAAGGGACAAGAACAATTATGAAAAATATGTCCTACCTATCTGGCGTGAATATGAATTTAGACTTCTAAACCATCTTAAATGCTCAAGCAACTTACTAAAACTTTTAAAATAGTATTCACGTAATGATTAGAGGGTAACATATAATCATGATTGAGATCATGTCATCAATATTGCCATGGGCTCGGTGCCAAATACTGAAGCTGACTTGTTCTTTGCCTGTTGGGCTTCTGATAAAGATAGAAAAACTATGAAAGAGGTGAAAGAGGTAACAGATCTTGTGTCTTCGAGATCCCTTTTTTTGGTCAATGATTGTTTTAAAAATGTTCTTAACAATCACATCTTTTCCTCTTCTGCCCCTCCTGCCGTCTCCCCTCCCCCGCCACTCCCTTCCTTTCTCCTCTGATTAAAATTACAAACCATGAGAGGGGAAATGATTGTTGGAAAACGTGAAAAACTGGTGAATCAGGTTTTGACTACTGAATATTGGGAGTGGATCTGGACAAAATGACTTTACAGCTAGCAGCTGTCTGAGGATGTGTTCAGTTCACATGAACATGAAAACTTACTCAAGGCTAACCTGTCGCGCTCACTTAGCCCAGCTTTGGCCAGAGCCCAGGATAAGAGTCCTCTTGGAGAGCGGAAGCATTTCGAGCTTTGAGTCTGTGCTCCCTGCCAGCCCTCATGATACATTAACTCTCACAGTAAACTTCTGAATGAATTTAAGACCACGAGGGACACTGCCAGGTTTCCACCATGTGAGCAAAAATGGGCACTCTAAGTGGAGGGGCTGCCTGTGTCCGAATGTTCCTTAAGCCCAGCCCTGCAGAGTCCCAATTCAGGCACTTACCTATGTTAGCAGAATTAAGCACTTTCGAGTATATGTTTAGCTATAAATGGCTTGTTCCACAGAAGTTTCGGTACTTTTAGCATGACCTGCCTCTACTATGATGGCAGAAAATCCCCAAAGATGTTACCTCTGCCTGTGGGCCTGGGTTTCTTTCCAGCTGCACCGTGTGTCCTCTGGTGAGTTGCTTAATTGGTCTGAGCATTGGTTTCCTCACTTATAAAATGAAGCCAGTGATACCTCTGTGCTGTATTATCATATTAAAAGACCTAATATTTGTAAATTAAGTTTATTTATAAATGAATTTGTAAAATATCTGGCACACAATTTATAGTCAGTAAATATCTTCCTGGAGTTGCAAGGGAAAAAAAAAACAGATTGAATCTTTCATCTCAGTTTTCATCAGCTGAAGTTTTAGAGATTGTTCAAGGAAAAAGAGCAACTAAATGCACAGTTATGATACTGGCATCTGGTTGACACTCAGAAATATAGCTCTGAATTCAAACTTGGGATTTCAGGGCTAGCCAACCTTCCTTTTTCCCATCATAACTGAAGGGGGAAAAAATTTTTTTTTAACATAGAAGAACTTAATTCTTTTTACTCCAAGTGATCACCTTTTACTAGACAAATCAGGTTAAAAACTGACCCAAAGACCTTGAGGTACACCATTTACTTGAAGAAAGGGAAAAAAATAAGGCAGAAGTGTTTGGTGCACATGGGAAATGCAAGAATGACAGAGCTTTTTTCTAATTTGTATTTTACAAAATTCTTGTGGGAAGTGGCTTTTGTATGCCAGGATCCATTCCTGGTTAGTTTTATGGCCACCTTGTGCACTCTGGAGTGTAGGACCTGGACTAGACATGCTGACACACCTATAAGAAGAGGATGTGATTGGTGCTCCCTTTGTGTTGTAACTGATACCCCAAATCAGTGGGCGATAATTGCTGCATAGTTGAGGCAACAAAGGATGTGCAGTAACTTTTACGTCTAGGCAATATTTTAAGAGTCTGACAAACTGTTTGATCTCGATCAGCAGTGTGAAGCCCATTCATTGTCAGTCTCAAGAAGGGTTAAGTAAAGCATCGTTGAATCTTCACGAAAAGATTGTTTACTGCAAAATACTGGGATTTTTCAACTGGAGTCAAGAGATATGACACGATTTTATATTGATCCATTCAGTGGGCTTTGGGAGCCAATGAGAAGACACCGGAAGAATACAGGAATGATGTAATCATTAATGAATCTGTTCATAGTCTCAATATAACAACAGAAAGGGATGCTAAGACATCTTACTCCAGAAACAGAGCTGTTCCTACACGTGTCACTCCATCACCTTGGATATCAAAACTGAGCTGGTTTTGTGGTAATTATGTAGTTGGCCAGACTTCACTGAATTTTGGGGTTTAGGTCTTCCTGGATATTCTTGCCACAATTGCCTGAGTTGGATTCAAGATTTACTTTTAAATTTTGGATAATTGGCCTTTGCTCTTTACAGGTGCCCAGTCATCTTAGGTGGGGCTTTCCAATTTTATTTTTCTTGATTACACTCAACTAAATTATAGTCAGATGATGCCTCTAAAGCTTAGTTTTTCCCTCTGGTTTTCCCTGCTGACCTACATATATGTGCCTCGGTGTCCTCATATCTAAAGTATGACTCCATAAATATTCATTCTAAGATTACAAATCAGTATCTCTTCAATCATCTGGTCCTACATTAGCTAATACATTTTGGGGGACTCTAGTTTGTTCTCATCCTTTTGTAGGTAAGTATGGACAAGGTGGGTGGGTAGGATGTGGGGGTTCTCGTTTGCAAGGAGAGGACATTCCACGTGGGGTAGTGAAGGACCTCATTATTTGAGAAGGTAGAGCATTAAGAGCTAAATTGTGTTGTTCATATCTCATTGGTTTAGGAGATCAAAGGAAAGATATGCCAAGGAGGACAGAAGGAACCAGGAAAGGATTCTCCCGAAGAGGTATGTTTGGGGGTGGGCAGTTTTGGATAGATGCAAAGAACATTTCCAATAAGAGGAACATGGTGGTAAAAGTGCTGAGGCAGAAATGTGCTCAGTATGTTCTAGAACTGTAAGGATTCTGAGAAATCGTGCCTCTGTGTTTACCAGTCTTATCTTTCTGGAGCTAGCCAGTTAACTTAGGGACAGATTTGACAGTCTGCACATACTGAGGTCTACTTCATTTTACCTTTGTGTCTTACTTCTCTCAAACTCGGTTAAAATGTTATTCTGGATCATGTCATTTCCCTACTTAAAACCCTTAAAACTTAAATGGCTCCCCGTTGCTCAGTCTCCTCTAGACTCCTGGCAAGGACTTCACGACCCAACCCTCCCCATCTTGAACTTCATCGCACCTATGGCCCCTTCTTGCTTCCCACAACCCATTATTAAGCATCTGGAACCCACCATATTCTCTCTTATCTCTGGTTTCCCATATGCTCAGGTCTCAGCTTGAATGTCCCTTCTGCAGGGAGACCCAGTTAAGTCTCCGCTGCCATCTGCTCTCACAGCTAGCTCCCTGCAGGAAGCACATTTTGTCTCGATTTCTTAATATCTGTCTTTCCCAGAAGACTATAAATTCCTTGCAGTGAGAAAGCTTGTTTGGTTGATCATGAGTGGCCAGCACAGAGTCTGGCCCCAAACCATGTATCCTTGCATTCACGACTCCCTTTTAGATGCCATGTGCCAGGCCCTAACACAACGGGGAAAACAAGCGAAAACCCTGGGCTCTTTGTTTTTCTATTCCACTTGGAGAAACACACACTAAAGCTAGCTACAAATAAAATGTAGAGAATGTATATATTTACAGGCTAGCGTAAATGCTTAGGAGAAAAACAAGGCAGGAAGGGAAGACAGAAAGTGGTGCAGGAGGAGGTTTAGGTGGAGTGGCAGGGAATGTGTCCCTTCTTTGGCAGTGACATTTGAACAAAGACCTGGAATAGGTGAGGGGATGAGATGTGCACATACCGGGAAAGAATGAGCAGACTGAAGAAGTGGGTGCAAAGGCCAAGACTCGTGGATCCCAAGAGCAGTCAGAGGGGCATCGGGCTGGAGTGCAGAGAGCTAGGAAAAGTAGAACATGAGATCAGAGCATGAGCATGAGGACGGCGAGGGGAGGACATTAATCATGCACATCAATAAATGGGTGTAGGATTGTTGTTTGTTCTTGTTATTACTTAATAATATAAGCACTTGGGACGCGGAGACCCAGAGACACTAGCCTCTGTCCTCTTCTGCTTTAAAGACTTTTAAATTTTATTTTATTTACTTATTTTTAAAAATATTTTATTTATTTATTTGTCAGAGAAAGAGGGAGAGAGCACAAACAGGGGGAATGGCAGTCAGAGAGAGAAGCAGGCTTCCCGCCCAGCAGGGACTCTGATGTGGGGTTCGATCCCAGGACTCTGGCATCATGACCTGAGCCGAAGGCAGACATTTAACCGACTGAACCACCCAGGCATCCCCGCTTTAAAGACTCTTTTAAATGACAATTTTAATGACTTAAAACAGTGCTAATAATTCAACATGGAACAAAGCTCAGCTATCATAAGCTGATCGTGTGAAACGATACTGAGGCGAGCATCTCCTCGCGGGTGTGGAGCAGCATATGGACCGTATGGGACACAAGGAGCACAGGACCACGCCTTGTGTTTCTGCTGGAGATTTATGCCTGGAGCTGCAAGAACAGGATAGTAGGTGAGTCCAGCTACCAAAGAGTTGTGTTATAGAACGGACCCTCCTTGGGGAAGGCAGCGCGCATGGTAATGATACAGACAAGAGTGGCCGCGTCGTTACTGTTCGGACTCAGTTCTTTGGGGGCCTTGTCCTTCGCCTCCTACCAGTATAATTAGCAATTAAAGTAAGTATTTTATCAGGTGACACTCGGCACCAGACTGAATGAAACAGAGTGACTCTGAGCCCAGGGAAGGAGTTTCAGACATGCCAGGAAGGAAATGCAAGAGGAAGAAATTGCTTTTTGGAAATATCTCTCCACAGCTACAGATTCCAGAGCTCCTAAAGCTGTGGGCCATTGGGTGGGGGCAGTCC
This sequence comes from Mustela putorius furo, assembly GCF_011764305.1. Lineage (NCBI taxonomy): Eukaryota > Metazoa > Chordata > Mammalia > Carnivora > Mustelidae > Mustela > Mustela putorius. The sequence goes on from NW_025422021.1 coordinate 5,728,912, forward strand.
CAGGAGTCCCGGTGGCGCTGCTTGTCACTCAGCATGCCCGACAGGCTCTGGTAGCCGCCCGTGCTCCGCCAGCACATGGCACACCAGCCTTCCTTCTCTCAACACTTGGCTGCCTGCCGTGTGGACATAGGCACACAGAAATCAAGGCTGAATGCACACCCTGTCTCTTTCAAAGCCGGCCGTCCGACTCTCGCCATGAGAACAGCCTTCCCACCGCAGAGCTCAGTTTCAGCTGCTCCACAACGGAGAACGACACATCTTCATGTTTGTCCAGAATCTAGACTACATCACCGTTCTCTGGGTGCCTTGGCACAGGATGTGGCAGGGAGAGTATCAATGCTCAAGAGGAAGAAAGAGTACTGTAGGAAAAGCTGTTTGTGGGTCCTCAAGAACTTCCTAACAAGGCCACGTGAAATGGGAAAAGACAAAATACCTGTGAGGGAGATCTGCATGCTTCTGTTCTGACCTGAGGCTCAGGCACAGTTTGGGAGGCGTTGACAGCTTCTTGACATAATGTGATGTCCTTGGCATGTGACTGAAGTTTTGGCCCTTTCTGACTTTTCTCTGATCTCCATCTTTGGAGATTGCTCATGAGAGGAGCTGAGCTTCAGTTTGGCCTGAAATCCTATGGCGCTTCCCGCTACATGATCAAAGTCCATTGCAGGCAGCTGGGCTCGCGCCAGCCAAGTTCAGATCGTGCTTCACACAGGGCTTCTGGTGCCTCTCAGCCACGGGCTGACTGGGTTTGATCTTGACCTGCACATATTTGAGGGAGTCTCAGGTCCCTTGCTGATAAGCCCCGCTCCACCGAGCTCTGCTTTAATTAACGTGGCCCTTGGGTTGGGTCGATTTCCCATGTTTCAGCACCTCACCGGGTGTAACCTTATCTTCCCGTTTCACTGGCGTGATGGATCTGAAAGAGCACAGGTGAAGTTTGTCTTTGACTTGACAGCTGGATTACTTCCAGGTTTCACAGCCACAGAAGAAAAGTCCTAAATCCCAGCTCTTCTTATCATTTGGCATTTTATGGAACAGCCACAGTGGGTGTGATGTTAATATGGTTAGACACGGTTCCAGTACAATGAACTTACTGCTTAAAAGTGTGTGCATCTACTAAGTGTGAGTGGGAGAGGCAGTGGAAATCAGTGAATTGTAGGTGTGCTTGAGGGGTGATGGCGGGACGGCTCCAGGAGACGTGGAAAGAGGCAAGTGGCTGCTGCTAAGCATTCAGCTATGTAAATAAATGCATATAATTGAAGGAGACACAATGTTTCATTACCTTTTCTGAAGGGTATCCAGAGGAAAAAGGAGGATAGCCCACTGTCCTGAGGAGCCCAAGTCCTGCAAGAAACTTCTCAAGTCAATTTGACACAACCTTTGATAGATGGTCACAGTGCTCTTCCCTTTGTTTCGCATCTGCATTTCTCTCAAACATTTGTTTTTAAAACCAAGAAACTTCATCACCACCCCCACTTTTTGTTTTTTAAGTCATACTCACCAGCATACTAAGAAATTCCTTTGCAAAACCTACCTGCTCTGGGAATTCAGCATGGGCCAAGCTAAAGAGAGTGCCCTCGGATGGGGTGCACCAGAGACAAGGAGGGGAGTCACTCCGGTCATCAGAGATCGTGGGTGTGCACGTGCATGTGTGTGGGGGGGACTTGATGTGTCATCTGTCCTTACTGTGGTCTGCATGGAGCACCTTCTGATACTCTTCACTCTCCCTGTGAAGATTTCTAAATAGTGATAGCTTCTCAGATCGTGTGAAACCAGGAAGGATTTGCCAAGGAGAGGAGAAAGGATATTTCTGTACCCTGGAAAGGGATCTCCTCCACTACAGATAGTCAACCTCTTTCCACTTAGTCATCAGTTTCTTTTGAGTTAACTAGAGAGTATGACCCTCTCTGAACAACCTGGGTCTGAGTGGTAGCTTTGCCACTGACTAGATGTAGTTATAAAGATTTTATTTATTTATTTGACAGAGATCACGAGCAGGCAGAGAGGCAGGCAGAGAGAGTGGGGGGAAGCAGGATCCCTGCTGAGCAGAGAGCCCGATATGGGGTTCGATCCCAGGACCCTGAGATCATGACCTGAGCCGAAGGCAAAGGCTTAACCCCCTGAGCCACCCAGGTGCCCCTAGACATAGTGTCTTAGTCAATTTTCTTTGTTTGTCTGTTGGAGTCATTAGCACATCGTGGAATTGCTGCAAGTATTAAACGAGCTCACAAATGCTCAGTACATGTGTTCTGTGAATCATCTGCAGTCCACTGATATACTTCATATTAAATTCTGTTTCTATTACGATTCCTTACATCAGAGATCAACAGACGTGATTTTACAACATGCTAGAGGTCTTCAAACATACATGTTCCTCACAAGACCATTGTTAACAAAGCGTCCATTGCTTCTTTTATTCACCATGGCAGAGATAGAGCTGGGCGTTCAGAGCGGTCACTCTCAAGGGTCTCACATCTTGCAAAACCCAAAGACATTTATAAATACAGTCCCTGATTTAAGAATTTTACTTTCTGGTTGTGGGTCTGTGATTATCCAACCAGTGAAGGTCATAAGGAGCTTTTCTTCAGAAAGGTAAGGGCATAGGTAAGGATTTGGTTCATCAGCTTGTCACATCTCTCTTACAAGACCAAGTATTTGTGAGTGATGCTGAGTTAGGTAGAAAATTGGCTTTCTGGCCTTCCTTGGCCCCACCAGCCCGAAACATACCGATGTATTTAAACAAGTTGATGATTTTTAATTTACTTATAGAACATTTAAATATCTGTTGAAATTTTTCTTTGTAAACATGCATTATGCTTCTAATAAACAGACTCAGAAACTGAAAAACCGGCACTGAAGTTTGACTTGGTGGCATTTAGCATACAAACATCGGAATGCTAGCAAAACGAATTTTTGGATGCAGGCCATGTGCAAGAGAAGAAACGAGGAACCACATATTAAGGATGGATTATATATTCTGTTGCCTCCCAGAAGTCCTCTGCTGTGCTGCCCTGGGTAAGAAAGTGATGAGTGACTGTTACTGATTACAATGCGGATCCTGTTTTCACTGGGTTCTTTCTGTTTGGCTGTCAGAAAGGATTCACGCCCACCTGGTTTTATCAGCTTACTGCATGGTACCAGCAGGAATGATGGTTTTCCTGCCAGAATCGCTCCACTGGGAGACCCGGATTCTTTGGGCACAGTGAAGGCTCAAGACTGCACAGAATGAGAATCCTCAACAAAATCGAGCTGTGTCTGGAGCCAGGAGCCATATTCTTTGTCCTTGCCTCAGGCTGTGGGTTTAAGAGGAGCCACACCCAGGAGCTGCTTCCCAATTTAAGGATGTATGTTGGAAGTTTTGAGGATTCCTCAAGACTATCAAAGCAATACTTTGTGGGGTGGGGGAGAGGATAAAGAGTAATGGTTGGGTGGAGGGCATCCTGTGAGTGCTGGCTTGGTAGATGCTACAAACGATTGGATTTTTAGATTTCTAGAAGAAAAGGGGTAATCTGAAAACAGAATCAAACAAGTCTCATATTGTGGAGGAAAATCACTGAGTTGAGGTTGCTAGACTGAAGTCTAATGACATACTCAAAAAATATTCAGAGCTGTAGGTTTCTTCCATCTATGACTCTGGGTGATGAAGTCCGAGCTTCCTCTTCTTGAAGGTGCGATGATGTATGCACAAAGTAAAAGAATGTACATATGCAAGATTTCTATCTTCTCACCTTGCCCCCCACCCCTTTACTCTGAGCTCATAGAAGCCAGGATCTTGCATCTCTATACCCAGAGGGCCCTCTAGATAGTGGGCAGACACTTAGATTGCATGATTGGTTATGCTGATGATTGGCTGGTTGGCCCTGAGAAAGCAAGTTGTGACTGGAGGTGTTGAGAGGAGCCAGCAGGAGAAAGCAGGTGCTGGAAGGCAACACCAGCTTGGAGCACGCAAGTGAGAAGTGGGGCCCTTCTAAGCTCCTGCTGTCTGTGGCTATCGAGAAGAGAACATTTAGATCGGGAGAGGGAATGGCCTACAGGATTCCTGTCCTGGTCTTTATCCGACAGAGACTTGTGGGAAAAGGTCCCAGCTCTCAATGCTGTGAAGCAAGAAAGGCAGGTGGCATCAGTTAGGCTGTTCTGCTCAGTGCGGCTGAGCGTGATGGATGGCTCCGCGCGCTGTTTATCTGGTGCGGGTTGGTATTTCACCTCTGTTTTCATTAGACTGATGGTAAGGTAATAATTCTTTCCTCTGGCTGAAAAATCTGTCTTCAGCCATTTGTTGGTCTTCTTGATCGGGCACCTCAGGTGCACAGAAGTCACCCTAAAGGAGATTTTGAACGAAAACGTAAATAATGCCGGTCGGCGTCCGAGGAGCTCTCCAGCAACACAGGCCTATCTGTGAGACTCGCTGTAGGGGTCAGGTGCACAGAGCCCCATTTACTCAAAGAGAACCGCCTCAAAAAATGGCCGGAGGTAACCACACCTGCAGCAAACAAAGAGCCAATGTCAGGCTTTTGTCTCTTGAAAATTTCAAGCTTATTTGCAAGTTAAATGAAGGCAGGGCAGTCTTCCCGCCCTCCAGGGGTTTCCAGGAAGCTGTGAGTTGCAGTGGGAAGTGCTCCAGGCTGGGATTCAGAAATCTCTCCACTGATTCTCCCCACCGGCAGCTGTCTTCCTATCTCTGCGACTCAAGTTTCTTCATCTCTCAAACAAGTAATAGTATATGCGATGGGTTTTAATCGAAAGGTCTTATCAAGATAATGTAGTTTTTCATTTTTCTCCAAGGCTAGTAGGAACACACTGGAAACAATGACGGAGGCATGGCGCATCAATGGGCTGCTGCGCTGTAGCCCCTCCCCCTTCCTAGCCACTTTGATGAGGAGCCCAGAAGGCAAGAGGAAGGTGTTAGCTCAGTCAGCGTTGGTCAAGGAAGCCATCTTCCCCACAACGGACAGGATGGGTCCTTCCAAGCAGCATTCTGGGTTTGCCAGCTGGTGAGCAGGTGATGGGACCTCCGCCCACAGAATGTGTGAAGCTGCTCCATCAGCAGGGACCAGCTGAAAAGTTGCATCCCTCAGTAGGGCGTAGTCAGGTCATCGGGAGACATAGTTGGCATCTTGTACTGCCGGTCTCCTCTCAGGTCCTCCACTCACAATGAGGGTCCCTTCCATCCCATCAACCTGGGGATAGCCCACCCATCTTTTCTGTATTGTCGACCACTTAGCTTGACAAATGGTTCTTTTTTACTATAACTACGGTGAACATATATCCTGATTTGTCCTGAATAGTCCGGTTTATGCTTTTTGTGCCAGAGTAAATATTAGAGCACTCCCATTAACTTTTTTTTTTTTTTTTTTAATTTATAGACATGTGAGTGGTAGTGGGGGTTGGGGCAGAGGGAGAGAGAGAGACTCTCCAGCAGGGCTTGATCTCATGACCCTGAGATCATGATCTGAGCCGAAATGAAGAGTCGGATGCTTAAACAACTGAGCCACCCAGGTGCCTTCCCCCATTAAGTTTTAAATTATATGGCACCCCAAACACAACAGATGACTTTTTTCATAAGCACCTTCCCCATTCCCAAGGAACACCTCATGTATTGCTAATATCCTCCCTGCCATCATCTTAGTTGGTCGATGACCTACAAATATGAATAAATTGTTACTTTATCATTTTCGCACAGCAATCCATATTTGTCAATATAATTTTCAGGGTATTCCTGACTGGCTGGGGGAGTTATTGTGAAGAACTGTGGTTACTAAAATGTAACGCTTCTAATGAGGAAGGATTTTTCCCCCAAATACTTCTTTGAAGATTAACTAATGAAGCTTTTGTGAAGAGTCAAATGTCAGCTCCTATTAATAATTCTGAAATAACAATTCCAACTAAAGAATTATTTTTGCTCATTCATTCTTCAATTAAGGAATTAACAAACATTGCGTAATGTTTCCTGGCACTGTGCTCGATACTGGAAATTCAAAAATGGACACTCTCTGACCATACGGAATTGATAGAAAATGGGGTAAAGAGGCAAGAAAGTGGTGACAGCCTGACTGTGGTAACGCAGAGCAGAAGCCCCCAGTTCAGCTTCGGGCCACTTCAGTGGAGAGGGATGGCTCCCCAGAGTCCGGGACATGGAGTGTCTTGAAGGGCATGGAAGAGTTAGCCTAGGGAGAAAGCTATGAAAAGCATTTTCTTTCAGATCTTTTCTAATATTAGAAAATAAAATAAGGAAGACAAATTCAGAAGTCAGGAAACATTTCTTTTGCTTGAACACTGATGTCTTCCTGTTGATTTTAAAGGAAACTGTTGCTAACAGCAGAAGCTTCTGGTGGTCTGAGGGACACAGGGGTTGAATAAGCTTTCAAAGTTAGAAGCTTCCTTTTTTTTTTTTTTTTAAAGATTTTATTTATTTGGGAGAGAATAGAGAGAGCACAAGTAGGGGGAAAGGCAGAGGGAGAAGCAGACTCCCCACTGAGTGATGTTGTGCTTGATCCCAGGACTCCAAGATAATGACCTGAGCCAAAGGCAGGCGCTTAACTGACTGAGCCACTCAGGCGTGCCCATAGTTAGAAGATTCTTAAAAGGCTAGAGTTTGGGGCACCTGGGTGACTCAGTCATTAAGTTGTCTGCCTTTGGCTCAGATTATGATGCCAGGGTTCTGGGATCAAGCCCTTCATCAGGCTCACTGCTTGGTGGGAAGCCTGTTCTCCCCCTCCCACTCCCCCTGCTTGTGTTCCCTCTCCCGCTGTGTCTCTCTCTGTCTAAAAAACAACAACAACAACAACAACAAAAAACAACAAACTAGAGTTCTATAAAATCACTTTCCAGTAGAAAGTGGTGATTCACATATGGAATTTAAAATTTTCCAATAATCATATTACAAAGTAAAAAGGAACAGGTGAAATTAATTTTAATACTATTTTTTAACCCAATATATACAGAAATAGTATCATTTCAACATATAATTAATATAAACATGAGATACTTTGCAATCTTGTTTTCACGTGAAGATTTCAAAATCCAGTACGTATTTTCCACTCAGAGCGCTTTTCAATTCATAGTAGCCACATGTGAGAGCTAGTGGTCTCCTATCGCACAGTGCAATTTCATGACATTGGCTCTCACTGTGCTCACCAATAAAACTGAACCCAAAGTTTCCTGACTTGGTTTATTCATGACTATTAATTATATAGGTAGCATACGCTTCTTCAAGGAGACACAGAGGTTCTACAAAGATCTATGTTCTGTCCTAAGTATTCCCTTATATTTGACAGCCAACAGTTTATAACAATAGACCCTGTGTCTCCAACTATAGAAGCTTTTTAATTGCGGGTGTCGCCAAAGCATTTTGGGTCTCAGGGGTTGGTTATAGATTCCTCTGCCCCGGGGGGCCAGTTTGCGAGTGTGCATCTGTGACACTATCCGGAACCAATTATTTCATCACCAAAGACATGTTCAAGGCAGACCTTCACATGGAACATGGCTTGTGACAACTGTTTTCTTACTGAAATAGTTGCAAGGCTGTCTCTGTGAGACAGAGACCAAGACAGAAGACGGATGTCAGGATGGAAGCCTTGCCAATGAGTAACCACTGGGAAGGCCATGATCTCTGGGTCTCAGTTTCTGTACCTGTGTAATGGTGGTAATAATTTTGGCCCCAAGGCCTCAGTACCATGGAGATCAAAACAGATACTCTCACAGTGCTCATGTGGCAAGAGAGTTCTCCATCTCTAAAAGTGTCTGTGAGATAATGAGCCATCCAGGGGGTCAATTTTTCTTTATTCTTTTTAATGGGTTACTCATAGTTTGTGACAAGAACATTACTAACTGCATAGCCAGTGCCAGGGGCAGTGTGGGGCCACCGAGGAAGTCACGGTTAGCTACAACCTGTAGAAAAACCTATTCTTCTCTAAAGAGGCTACATGCCATCCTTAGAGAACGTGAGGTTGGTAGCGCCACGTTCTTCGGCAGACGAGGTACACAGCCCGGGGCCAACTGTGTTAACTGCAGCTTTCTCAGCTGTGAAAAATGAGAACAGCAATCTTTCCTGCTCTAGAAGGGAGTTGTGTTTATTAATTAGTTTGTATTTCAAAGTGCTTCACAACTGGCAAGTTTCACTATTGAATTAAGGAAAACTTCCTTTCATTTTATCCCCCACAACATTAGGAGGAAAAGAAACTGTGCTCACTGAGGCTGTGAGAAAAATGGAGGGGATTCAGGCAAAAAAACTAACAAACCTGACTTCCAAAGGTAGTGGCTCATTTCCCTGACTGCAAGATGGCAGCCATTAACGGGAGCTGGGGAAATTAGGTATCTCAAAGGGCAACCGAGTCTACTTTCTGAAGAATTGCATTTGCTTTAGATTTAATTTTTATGATCCCTTCAAGAAAAAAAGAAAAAAAAAAGAAAATGAGCTAAATCACACTGGGATGGCGGCTTTGAAAATGAAACCTTCCCCTTCTTCCATGGGAAGTGGCAGAAACGCTATCATGTTTTCTTGAGAAATGGGAGCTTGGACCTGTTTGTATTCCAGCTTCTAGATCCTCAGATCTCCTTGTCCTTTTTCTAGTTTATGCTAGAAATGATGCCCACCAGACTCTTCCTACTAAGTGTTCTATTATCATGGAAGATTAATTGTTCAAAAAAGGAGAATTCATTCACAATCTTCGCATGGCTAACTGACCACTCCTCTTTTTGCTTCCCGGGTCATGGGACAAGCTTTGGATCATGGGACAAGTTTTCACCAATGGAAGATGAGTAGAAGATGAATTTCTTAGAAGTGGATGTCTTCTTCACTCTCTGAGGGCCAAAAATGATTCTGAAGACCAAGACAGAAACTTGAGTCTTTTATCCCATAGATAAGGAACATCTGTTTTGGATTATTATCTGAGTAAGAAACAAACCTCTATTGTGTTAAGCCATGTTTTAAAGTCTATTGTTACAGCAGCTAATGTAAGCCCAACACACACACACACACACACACACACACACACACACATACAGCCAAAGCTGACACTCTTCCCAAATTTCCTAGTAGAGTTGTCTTTTCCATGCCAGACCACGAAACTCCCTTAGGACTTCAGTGACGCCCAGCAATCATGCAGAGCACGAGGTATTTAATAAATGTATGTGAAATGGAGGAAGGGAGGAGGGAGGGAGGGGTGTTTGAATTAATGTGTGTGCATTTAAGGTGACTCACATATTTTCTTTCAAGCTTTCCAGCTCAACATGCCCATTCCTCCCCCACCCTCCATTAAGTGGTAAAGCGGGGAAATAGTTTTCCTTTCTGCATGGTCTTCCAAAGGACGGACACAGAGCCATGAGAGAAATCGCTGGCCAGAGGAAAGTAATCCCTTAGAGAAAGCAATCCAAATATCATCACCCTAGAGAGCTGGGCCACTGCCAACATCTCCATCAGCAACTTGGAAGAGTTGTCTGACTTCCCAACACAATAAAAATGGAGACATGAGCTTCCAGAGCCCCAGCCAGCACAATTACATGAAGCCAAAGAACATTACCACTTCTAACTTGCAGGATTTATGACCAAACACGACGGAAAATAAAGACAGAGATGCTTGTCTGAATTCATCATTCACAGAAGGCAATGCGTTTTAATCATAGAGAAGTTGTAGATATTGTACTTTTTCTAAGGAGAATCTTAGCAAACAGAGCAGAAACAGATACCAGCATCCCAGAGAAAAAAAGAAAAATGAAAAAGATGGCCAGTTTGCTCCTGTTTGCTATCCTTTATTGTTGAAAAACTCCTTTTAAATGCATGGATGCAAGCTTTTCTGCTTCGGTGTTTTCCTGGGTTTGGGAAACTGCTTCTAATTTGAGTGGAACAAGAGAGTAGGCCTGTGTTCGATACAGTGGCTGCTGGTGCAGGCCTTAAATGAGGCTAAACTCATGCCACTTCTAGGAAGCCTGTGTGTGAATGTTACTTCTTGGGGGAGTGCTCCTGCCCTGAACTGCCCTAGAACCATGCTCTTCACCCAGAAGAGGATTCTTAGGCTTTATTACCATTGCTCATTGATTGCCTCCACTCTGGGACGTATACCCACCCTATGAGGGCAGGCTGTGGTGTTCTTGGCCCAGTGCTGGCATATGGTGAATACTCAGAAAATACTGAAAATCTCAGATTAGGTTACGATTTTGTATAACTCAAATTCTTCACACAAGACCATTTGTTTTATTTTTATTTTTTTAAGATTTTATTTTTGCGTGCTTAGAGAGAGAGAGAGAGAGAAATAGATAGAGAGAGAGAGAGAGGAAGAGCATGGGTGAGAGCAGCAGGCAGAGGCAGAGGGAGAAGCAGGCTCCCCGCAGAGCAAGGCGCCCAATGTGGGACTTGATCTCAGGACCCTGGGATCATGACCTGAACTGAAGGCAGACACTTAACCAACTGAGCCACCCAGACGCCCTGGACTATTTGTTTTCACTATGGAGAATGAAAAGGTAAATCCATATGGTTTTTGTCTAATGTTTTCAAATTTTGAATTACTTAAATACATATTGGTAAAACTGCTGTCTGACTGTTTATCAGAACCAAAATTACAGTCTTGGAACCTCTGCAAGTTAAAAAGATTGCTTGAGAAAGGAAGGAAGGTACTACATAATCCTTCAAACACAAGACTCATTGCTTAATTCTGTCAATGCTTAGAGTAACTCCTTGAACCCTAAAAGAGAGTTTGTTTCCAGAACACCTGAAACAGAGACCACATTTTTATGATGTTTGCCTTTCACAGTCAAGTTTACATTAGGAAGCTGTATTTTCCCCTATATTTATTTTTAAATCATTTGAGTTTTCCAATAAAATAACATTCTCTTTTTCTTGCCTCTTCCCAGATGAACACATTTATTTTTTTAATCATGAAACATTCTACATGGGGCTGTGGTTGGTGGTTGGGAGGTTCTGGGGTGGTGCACCTGGAAAAGAATGTGTTATTTGCATTTAAGGAAATACTTAGTGGGCTGAATGTCTAGCCACTAAAATAACAGTTCATCAAAACACAGTTATCCCAGATAGCCATCCAAGAGTGGCAATCAGATTTCCTAGAGTCCAAGTAAAGGATGAAAACTTTCCTGAGGAGAGGCAGACCAGGGAGACAAGCTATGTTTGGAAGCAGGAGGTAAGTCAAGGAATTAAGGATCTGAAATATAGAAAAAGAAGGGCGGGGGGACACATGGATCATCTCCTCTGTAGACATCCAATTTGAACCTAATCTAAATAAGTGGGAAGTAAAATCATTATCTGGTGTTTTGTGGCCACCTCAAAAATGTTTTGGTAGTTTTGACAAGACTAGAGTCAATATTGAAAAACCACCAGCACCACTGACTTGGGCTGCATAGCGCAGCAATGGCCCAAACCTGCCCAGAAGGGCCCAATGTCAATTATTGTCAGGATAGGGATCAGGGCGAGAGAAGAGCGGTGTGCTAACTCAGGCTGGCCTCCGAGGGGGACGCTGGGGCATCCTTCCCTGGGCTACTTGTTCACCTCTTCTCTGGAGCAATAAACAAAGAAATGACAAGAGGCTAAGCTCCTTCAGTTAGACACTTAAAAAAAATGTTTTATTTATTTATTTGACAGACCAAGATCACAAGTAGGCAGAGAGGCAGGCAGAGAGAGAGAGAGGGAGAAGCAGGCTCCCCTTTGAGCAGAGAGCCCGATGCGGGCTCGATCCCAGGACCCTGGGATCATGACCTGAGTCGAAGGCAGAGGCTTTAACCCACTGAGCCGCCCAGGTGCCCCTCAGTTAGACACTTTCAACCTTTAATGTGACCATAAGTTGAAAGATTTATTTTCTATTTAATAATGATTTAGAGTTTATGTATTTATGTCTATATAATACATGTATATATACACACGTAAGTGTATCTATGTACCTGCATGGTTAGTATTTATATTAATGTGAGTGAATAAAAACATTCTAGAGTTGGATTGTGGAGACGGTTGCACAACTCTGAATATGATAAAAGCCATTAAAGTGTAAGTTTATTTATTTTTAAGATTTGTATTTATTTGACAGAGAGAGACACAATGAGAGAGGGAACACAAGCAGGAGGAGTGGGAGAAGGAGAAGCAGACTCCCCACTGAGCAGGGAACCCATTGTGGGGCTTGTGACCTGAGCCAAAGACAGACACTTAACGACTGAGCCACCCAGGTGACCCAAATTGTAAGTTTAAATGGGTAAATTTTATATGTGAATTATTTATTACTGAAGGTGTTTTAAAAATGTATGTATTTATTCCTTTATTTTTCTGCAAATAAAAATCATACACTGAGTTTTGTTTTTATTATTATGAACTTCCTTCCTTCTATGCTTCCCTCCCTCCCCCTTCTCCAGGTCTTAGTGGTCCCAGGATACACTCCAGGATTGCTAAATGCTGACTAATGAGTTATATTCCAACTTTACAACTGCCAGGTCTTTCCCATGTTATGGGGTCAGCAAGAAAAACTGTACAAAAAATGAAACTGACCCAGAGCGGTGCTCTTCATGTGCTCCTGCTCCCCCTGCCCCCGACCATTCCGGCTTCCCATTGCCTCTCTGGGTGTGGATGCCTATTTCGGTCTCAGGCATCACCACATGAAAGATAATGTTTTCAGTGATCCCTTCTTCTAACATTCTGTGATGTGGATGAGATTGGTGGAAGTTGTTATGGAGGTCGAAACTGGTGGTCTTTTCTTTTTATTGAAATACGGTTGAAATACAGTATCATACAGCACAGTGATTCAACATTAATATATATTGTAAAATGATTGCCATAATAAGTCTAATTTTGTGGTTATTTTAAAACCTATCTTCAAAGTCAGTTCATATGCAATAATTCAGCTGTACAATGTCTTGGGTGGTATAATTGCAGTTGTAATTGCAGCTGTTGTTATAATAGATGATAAAATCTTATAAGCGTTATATTCCTCAGTTTCATAGGAGCTATTCATCTCTTTTTTTTTTTTTTTTGATGGGTTGATAAATCAAGTGAATAGCACATAGCAGTGCTTCTCAAACTATTGTGAGAGGTCTAATTTCATAAAATTTCTGAGAGACTGGTAACTTTTGTAAAACCAATAAAAACAAATTACCAATAAAAAACTAAAAAAAACAAAGACATACAAAATACATGATCCTTTCTTAATATTAGGTTCAATAGACATTAAATTATATTTCAATAAATATCAAAACAGATATAAGATAGGAAAATAGATTGAGTTTTTAACAACTACACAGATGGTTCATTGAGAACATCTGAAGAGGTAAATAATGGAGGAAATTGCTGTTACACTCATAATTTTTGTAATTCTGTCATTGTAACACAAAATTACTAGTGAAATATATTCCTTTGTTAAACAGCTATATTCACATTTTACTGAACTATTTTTATATCAATATTTAATGTTAATGTAATGGATGAGTTTACCTCTTGCTTGTTAACATACCTAATCTAAGTTAGATTGATGACAATAGGAAAAAATATGTATCAAAACTGTTTCTGTGTTTTCATAATACTTAAAATAGAGAAACCCGTCTTACAGAGATGTATTCATGGGGACAAGGACAAAACAGGATATTCATTTTTAATTTTTTTCAAAATTAATTAGTGATACTCTATTTGCAAATTTTGGAAATTCAGTAACCAGTTCCAACTATTCTATAAGATTAAATTTAAGTTAACTTTTGATGAAAGATAGGGATTCCATCTTGCATACTTTTGGTTTATAGTTGGCAAATTAACCTTAAAATATCACATCTTACATGGTCCTACTTCTGACTATATAAGACTTAATCACAAGTTCAACGCTTTCTTTTTTTTTTTTAAGATTTTATTTATTTATTTGACAGACAGAGATCACAAGTAGGCAGAGAGGCAGGCAGAGAGAGAGGAGGAAGCAGGCTCCCTGCCAAGCAGAGAGCCCGATGCGGGGCTTGATCCCAGGACCCTGGGATCATGATCCGAGCTGAAGGCAGAGGCTTTAACCCCCTGAGCCACCCAGGCACCCCAAGTTCAACACTTTCTAATCTGGCCTATGTGCTGATCAATGAAATGAGTCCATTGACCATGCATTTGAATGTAAAGGCAATGCCAAATTGCTATACAAATTTGTACCCACTTACTCTCAATCTCTGTACATATCTCACTGTGGACCAGTAACAGCTGATGACCAGCACTGGTTGGCTCTTGAACCACACTTTGAGTAACAGTGTTTTGTAGATATAGCATTTTTTAATTTGTCAAAGCAACCGAAGTCATCTCTTGAGATGAGCTCTAGCATAAAATGGGTGGCAACAGGTGCTATTGTTCTCCCCGACCCCTCAGCATAGGCACAGAGACACCTGCCGAGGGAAGCTAATTTGGACACTGGCTGTTTGCTGCACTTCACTCCAAACTCCTCACCCCTGCACTTTGGTAGGACTGCCCTCTGGGACACACTGGCACCAACCCCGGGTGGTAAGACCCTCCCCTAGAGGACCAGTGTGGGTTCCTGCCATGTCAGGTCCCTGAATTTTGGAGTTTTAAATCTCAGTCAGCCTTCCTGGGATAGAACACAGGTATGCTGTGCTGCCGGGCAGGCAGACAGCTTGGACAGAGACAGGATGAAAGCAGCGATCTGAGAGATGCCTGGGACACACAAGGGGAGACTGTTTGCTCTTCTGGGTGGGCTTCCTACCCAGCCATAGGCATGAAATTCCCTCTTTGGGAATGAGGGAGAGGGCTGGCTCCATTTTTCTCTCCTGCCTGTCAGCATGGATAGACTTCAGTGAGCAGAACAGACCCCCACTGAAGGTTTAAACAACTTAAACCAAGCTCCACCCCTTGTGCTCTGCAGGTGCTTTTCGCAGGCAAGCATGCCTGAGAGCCAGAGCAAGGGACCCCTCTTCCAGAAAACCAGCACAAACCCTCCACATGCAGCATGTCTACTGACCATAGTGCGCAGCGAAGCTTCAACTCTAGTGGAACTAGCCTCAGGTCTCTTTTGACAAGCAGACCAGAGAACAGTCAGTTAAAACCTGCCACACTCTGGCCAAGATCCAAACACTCCCCACTGTAGGCAAGGAAAACTCTACAGAGGACTGACCTGAGGGAAAGAGCAGCCAAAACACAGCATTAGAGTGCACACAGCATACCCCAGAGACAGTTCCTGAAGCACCAGACCCTGGAAAGTACGTGACCTCTTCTTTGTAAAGCTATTGCTCTCAGGAGCAGGAAACGTAACGGGCCTTACTAACACAGGGTATAAGATAGAGACCTAGGGCGCCTGGGTGGCTCAGTGGGTTAAGCCGCTGCCTTCGGCTCGGGTCATGATCTCAGGGTCCTGGGATCGGGTCCCGCATCGGGCTCTCTGCTCAGCAGGGAGCCTGCTTCCTCTCTCTCTCTCTCTGCCTGCCTCTCTGCCTGCTTGTGATTTCTCTCTGTCAAATAAATAAATAAAATCTAAAAAAAAAAAAAAAAAAAAAAAAAAAAAAAAAAAAAGATAGAGACCTAGACAAAAATGCTGAGACAGAAGGGTTCATCCCCAAAGGAAGAACAAGAAAAGTCATAGCCAGGGATCAAATCAAAACAGATATAAGTAATATGCCTAATTTAGAATTTAAAACAACAATTATAAGGATGCTAACTGGGCTTCAGAAAAGCATAGAAGGTACCAGAGAGTCTCTTATTGCAGAGGTAAAAGACCTAAATGACCATTTTGGCCCTAAATTCAGGCCAAAATGAAAAATGCAATAAGATTTGAAGCTAACTGGATGTAATGACCACAAGGAATGAAGAAGCAGAGAAATGAATAAGTGATAAAGAAGATAAAATTTTGGAAAATAATGAAGTTGAGAAGAAGAGGAAAAGTAAAATATTAGATTATGAATGTAGACTTAGGGAACTCGGTGTCTCCATAAAGTGTAATAGCATTTGTATGGTAAAGAAGAGAGGGCAAAGGGGCAGAAGGTTTACTTGAGGAAATTATAGCTGAAAACTTTCCTAAT
This sequence comes from Mustela putorius furo, assembly GCF_011764305.1. Classification (NCBI taxonomy): domain Eukaryota; kingdom Metazoa; phylum Chordata; class Mammalia; order Carnivora; family Mustelidae; genus Mustela; species Mustela putorius. Next base: position 5,744,884 of record NW_025422021.1, read on the forward strand.
CTAAAAAAGGAAACAGACATCCAACACCAGGAGGCACAGAGAACTCCCATCAAAATCAACAAAAGCAGGCCAACACAAAAACATTGTATTTAAATTTGCAAAATACAGAGATAAAAAAAATCCTACAGGCAGCAAGACAAAACAGGTCCCTAATTTATATGGGAAGACAAATAATTTTAAAAACAGATCTATCCACAGAAACTTGACAGGCAAGAAGAAAGTGGCATGATATTTTCAACCTATTGAATGGGGAAAATGTACTTTGTGGAGGTTTTTAATCAAGTATGGATGCTGTACTTTGTCAAATGCCTTTTCTGTATTTATTGAGAGGATTTTATTGTTCTTATCCTTTCTTTTGTCAATGTGGTGTATCACATTGATTTACTTGCAAATATTGAATCACCTTTGCAGCCCAGGAATAAATCGACTTGATCATGGTGAACGAGCATTTGTGATGAGCATTGGGTATTGTATATAAGTGATGAATCACTAAATTCTACTCCTGAAATGAATCTTCCACCATGTGTTCACTAACTGGAATTTAAATAAAGAGAAGGTTCAGAAAATTGCTATCGGTTCTTCATTTGGATCCTTTTTTTAAAAAAATATATATTATTTAATTATTTGACAAGAGATCACAAGTAGGCAGAGAGGCAGGCAGAGAGAGAGAAGAAAGCAGGCTCCCTACAGAGCAGAGAGTTGGACGTGGGCCTGGATCCCAGGGTCCTGGGATCATGACCTGAGCTGAAGGCAGAGACTTTAACCCACTGAGCCACCCAAGTGCCCCCATTTGATCTTTTTTATTCACTACTTTTATCAATGACTTAGAGGAAGGTATGGCTTATGTACATATATATGTATATATATATTTTAAAATAATAAGCACTTATTTTGTATGATCCATGTACCAAGATAATTGTTTTATAATGAATATTTTTTTAATCTTTATTTATAAAGTATTTATTTATTTATTTATTTATTTATTTAGAGAGTGCACAAACAGGGAGAGGGGCAGAGGGAGAAGAAGACTCTGCACTGAGCCTGGAACCCTACTGTGAAGCTCCATACCAGGAACCCAAGATCATGACCTGTGCCAAAACCAAGAGTTGGACATTCAATTGAGTGAGCCATCCAGACATCCTGATCTGTTGTTTTTTTCCTTTTTTAAAAGCTTTATTTATTTATTTATTTGCTTGTTTTTTTATTTGTTTTAGTAATCTCTACACCTAACATGGGCTCAAACTCCCAACCCCACAATCAAGAGTCATGCTCTTCTGTCACCCCTATTTGATTTAATCTTTAGAACAATAATTCTGTGATGGAGGTACTGCAGTCATGTCCAATTTATAGATTTATAGATTTATTCTCCAAGGAAGTGACTACTTAGTGCTACTTAGTTGTGGAGCTGGATTTGAGTCAGGCCAGCTGATTCCACATCCAAACCTCCCAAGCTGGCTGTGATTGGCACAACTCTAAGTGAGAGAAGCAGAATATTTAAAATATTCTCCAGGTGAAATTGCTGGGAAAAAATCAATACCATTAAATTTAACAGGAATAAATGTCAGCTCCTCTATTAGAGTAACATGAGTCAATTATACAAAACCTGCTCCCAGGTTTTTATCCCTGATTCCTGGAATCATCTCCAAAAATAAATCTCTGCACACAAGTTCTTGTCTCAGACTACTTTTGGAGAAACCCAGGTGTCTTGTTTTGAAATGCTAAAACAAAAATACTGTAGACTAGGTAACTTAAACAGCAAACATTTATCTCTCACAGTCTTGGACGCTTGGAAGCCCAAGATCAAGGCACTGGCAGATCCAGAGTCTGGTGAGAACCACCTTCCTGGTTCATAGAGAACTGTCTTCTCACTGTATCCTCATGTGGTGGAAGAGATGAGGGAGCTCTCTGAAGTCGTTTTCAATAAGGGCCCAAATCCCATTCATGAGGATGCCACCCTTATGGCCTAATCACATCCCAAAGACCCTACCTCCAAACACCATCACACAGGGGATTGGGTTTCAGCATAGTAGTTCTAGGGAGGCCCTAACCCTCAGTCTATTGCTCCAGACAAACAATTGGCCTAGCAGTAGATCATGTAAAAATTGGATCTTAATAGATGACAAATTCAGCTGAAGACAAGAACGTGATATGGTAGAAAGGAAGAAAGAGAGAGGAAAAGAGGGGAGAGGGAAGGAGAGAAAAAAGAGAGTAGGAGGGAGGGAGGGAGAGAAGGAAGGAGGGAGGGAGGTATTGTCATAGGAGCATTACTCTCTGAAGACCTGATCAGTCGGCAGTACCACCTACAAGTCTCAGCATCCACAAAGGCTCAATCCTTCTCATGTTTGGGCTCTTTGCATCATTTTGTGGATCCCAGAAGTGTTTGACTGACACTTTGACTAATGTGCGCACACACACACACACACACACACACACCCTGGAAACACACACACATAACTTTGTGAGCACAGTGATTTGGTCTTCTTGCAATGCTGCTCTTCAGCTCTCTGCCCAGTCCTGAGCAGCCTTCAACAGGCCAGTGCTCCCACACCCATCAAAGGATGCTTGGCTAGGCACTCCTGGATTGACTCAAGGTGTTTGATATTTGCTTTGTTTTTCTTGTTTTTGCTTTTTTTTTTTTTTTTTTTTTTTTACTTTTTGGGCTTTGTACAAATGGATTCTATGCTGCAGTATCCTTTATGAAAAAGTCTTGCCAGAACAATCAATGGGAATAATGCTAATGATACCTTGGGCATATATGGCATTTCCATTTCTAAATGCTTGGTGTGTCTTTACGTCTATGATCTCTTTTATCCTCATGACATCCCTGTAGAGTGGGCCAAAGCAGACAGTACACACATCAGGATCTAGCTCATCAGTGTTTCTAATAGAAAGAGACATCCAGTGTTTCTAATAGAAAGAGACATTCAACTGAGTCATAGGCACTTCCAAGTCTTGCATCTTCTAGACTAACAGATCATTTGTCTAATTGTTTTCTTTGCTTTTGGGTTTTTTCCAAAGTTAATTACCAACCTTAATTAGTTCTAGTTACAAGATCTCCAAGAGTATATTCTTTGTAAATATATGCTGCTTTATTAAATAAGTCTAAATATTTACAAAATCTTTCAATTTTTTATTCTGGCTTCTCGATTAATGGCTGTTTTTATCTCTTTATAAAAGGAGACATTGAGTGAGAGACATCCAGTCTTACTGCCCCAAACTTGTGGGAAACAGCAGAGCTTCTTGCTTCCCCTTATTTTGTCTTCTGTGATTTATTTATTTTTATTTTAAAATTTAATTTCTTTTCAGTGTAACAGAATTCATTGTTTATGTACCATACCCAGTGCTCCATGCAATCCATGCCCTCTATAATACCCACCACCCAACCTCCCATCCTGCACCCCTTCAAAACCCTCAGATTGTTTTTCAGAGTTCACAGTCTCTCATAGTTCATCTCCCCCTCCAATTTCCCTCAACTCCCTTCTCTCCGTCTCCCTATGTCCTCCTATTACTGTGATTTATTTTTAATTGGAGCCTGTGTGAGCAGGAGTGGTTAGAGCAGAGTGAAATAAGTAAATTGCCATAATATTAGAGGTGGTGGGTGTAAAAAGATAAGGAATGGGCCAAATTTGTAACTGTGAGTGAAGACTACATGACATTTTTCAACACTGATGGCTTTGTAGTACCCAAAAATGAGAAACTGTTTTTAAGATACCCCTAAATGGCCTGTTCCTCCCCAGGTCTCTCCAGGGTGCCTTGACTGTGCCTACACACTACACTACTGAACAAAGACTCTGAGCCATTTGTCTGAATCTGAAATTATTCCCCCATAGGTTCTTAGAGAAGGCCCATGTGTATGCTCACTTCTGTAAGAAAATTGGTCCATAGCTTAACTTGCTGTGTTTCTTAGCTAAGGTCTTTGGATAACCTCCAAAGCAATAAATCATCACATATGCCAGGAGAGAAATTTTTTGTGATAGTTTGATGTATCTATATGACCCTCATATATGCTGCTACATAATAACAAAAATAATAATGAACACCTTGCATCTGTATACTATTGTAGACATTACAAAGTACTTTGTAGCTTGGACTGACCTTTTAATGTAGAATGGTATAAGAAGGTTCTTTCTCAAGACTGCAGATGGAGAGAAACAGATCAAATGAGGGTTAGCAGTAAATACCAGAAAAAAAAATCGCCTAACACATTATTTCAATGGAGATCAAGAGCACAAAGAGTCAAAGAAAACCAAATGAAAGTTAAGAGATAGAAAAACATTATGAGTAAGCAGAAGGAAGTAGAGTAGAGTAGTTGCAAACTCAAATACTTTCCTCTGAATGAAGTAAATCAGTGAATTTGCAACCATATGACAATAACACGTGTTTTGCAAAAAAAAAAAAAAAACACACAAAAAACAAAAAACAAACAAACAAAAACCCCCCCAAACTTATTTACATTCAAAATTTGCTCTAAATGTTGAGCTAGCCAAGTAAAGCACCTCTCCAGGCTGTATTGGGCTTCTTGGCCTCCATTTTTCTAAACCCTAGAGGATAGGGAAGGAAGAAGCCAGTCAGCATGGAGAGAGCCATGGGACTACCAAGAGAAGAGCAAGGTCACAGGGAACAGATACCATGAGGTCAAGACCATGTCACTTGTATGTGAGAGAAGAACAAGAAAGAAATGGCCAGAAAGGATCTCACAGTACCCTCTGTCCTTTGGGACAGTGCTTTCTTTCCCAATCAGTCCACATGTGACCCTGAAATAAATGCCTTCTCTGCTAAAGAGTGAGTGTTTCTTCTTTATAGTCTGAACAGCTTAGCAGAGCCTGCCCACATGCCTTTTGGATTTTCACGAAACCCTTACATAGTAAAGGGCTGGAAATCAGGGCTCCTGAGTCTCGTTTAATGCTGCTTCCAATACACCACACAACATTTACCTCCAGCATAGGATGCTCGAGAAGCAAGCCCAAATGTGTCCCCCTAGAGTGGCATTACATTCCAAAACCACTTGATTCACAGTGGCTGTGAGATGATCTCTTTTCAGGCTTTTAGGAAAAATGTGCTCCATAAAAGAGGATTTTGCAGTGGTCCCACCTGTGCTGGGAGAGTTACTGTCTCAAATGCATCCAATTTTGTCTTCCAAAAGGCACAGAGAGGACATGAACACCTAAAAGATGTCATCGTGTGAAGAATATAAAGTAAATACATAAAATAATACAGCCATACATTAACTTAAATAGTGCCAATAAATTGTTAGGTTTAGCAGGAAATGGAAATTAGCTAATGGAATAATGAAGAGTTTGTTTATTCCTAGAGCAGACTGTTGTCATTCATCATGTTCTCAGTTCCCCCTGCCAAGAACAGCAACTAACAGGCTTGCTTGGGGTGATGAGGTGAGCCCACGAAACTGCAAACTATGGCTTTCCAAATTTCAAAGCAAGCACAGTGGTCATTCTAGGACTGAGAGGAGCGACAGGGAGAATAGTGCATACGAAGGACCTTTGTATTGTGAACACGCAATAAGGCAGGACCAGGTAGCAGTTAGGGATATGACATTTGGAGGCAGTCAGGTTTGGATTTGGGACCAGATTTTTGGAGCAGAGGTGGGCACCTGACCCAATGGAAATGGGTCCAGAGGCTAGCAGCGAACCTCTTGTGTATGTAGCCTTGAAAGTTAATCTAGCCCTGCAAAATCCACTTTTTCTTTTGTAAAATGAAAAGATAACAACACCTAACTCAAAGGACTGTATGAAGTGTGTGATCCAGCAAATGAGGTGCCAGGCACAGTGCCTGGGACATGGAACAATCCACAGCACTCCACAAAACCAAAGATGAGGCTACATGGCCCAGAGGTCAAGAACTCACGTCCATAAGGCCAAAGTAGGAGGGAGGCTTTTTCCAAGTATTAGTCACTATCAGGGTGAAAGAGAAGTCCATGAAGCTTACGTGGGCTTGATCAAAACTTAGTTTATTGGATAATGTTTTATTTTGCAACAAAAATTAGAGCAAGTAAATCATCTTTCTATTTAACTATGAAGAGAAAATATCACAATCACATGCTGATGATATAAGGCAGGATGCCTAACAATGCAACAATCTTGCATTGATATGTAAGTCATTATAAGTGAATGCTGACAATGCTGCTGGTATATCAGTGTGCAACCTGAGAGACTGACCAAGCCTGCAGTGAATGATGCAAACCCCATGCTCCCATCTGCCTCACAGCAGTGTGACATAAAAAGGGATTAAAAGCTGAGAGATGACTTACTTAGAGGGCTATGTATTTTGTTAGGATTTTCAATTTTAAGGTTCGCAAAGGCAGGAATTATATCTCGTTCATATTTTCTAGGACATATTTATGGGTATCAATTGCCAAATTAAAGAAATCTTGGAACTATAAAATGTACAGTTATTCATTGTAATAACCTTAGTTTTCAGGAGACCTTTTCTTTCTTCAAAGTGCTCTATGATCTTAAGCCAGGTGTGTCTACGGCCCAAGGTCAATTTGAGGGCTAGGTTTCTTCAGCTTGCTTGTGGTGATTATTGACTGAGGCAAAGAAACTGGACTAGGAATGGAGGATTTGGCCACCTTGGCTGCCACACTCTCTCCCCGTTCTAGTTCACAGTCAACTCATCACCCCGGGTAGTAATGGAGGTAGGCAAACCAGAGAGGCCCGACTCAGGGAGAGACCGGACATCTTCAGACCTCCCTGGAGGCCACCTTCTTTTCGGCCTGTTTGCATTCTTCATATTATTCAGAGCCATTGCTCCAGACCTTTCCATTCAGAGCCATTGCTCCAGACCCTTCCCCACAAGGGAGAGTCTTGCCAAGTGCTGCTTCTCACTGGGTAAAAGGAGGGCTGACAACATTTTCTCCCTTCTCAGTGATACAGACTGTAAATGACTGTCAGGAGATAATAGCCAATGCCACATTATTGTATTTTAGAGCTCAGATACTACCATTTTTCTTACATCTAACACAGAGCAAAACAAAAACAAAAACAAAAAAACACACAGCAAGAACTCGTGGAAACTAAAATAAATGCTTCTAATTAGCAAATGAAAATGCATCTGAGCCAAGTGAGAGCTGTCAGCTGTTTAAGAGGCCTCCTTGGCCTCTAGGGCTGCCCATGACAGATCAAACCATCTAAACACATTATGACCACAAAAAAGATGGGATTTTCAGACTCTTAGCCACAGAATGGTTTTTCAGTTTACTCTGCAGAAGACTTCTTTTTTCCTCTACTTGTAATAAATGAGTTTAAGCCAAAATCAAATTTCGATACTTAAAAAAAAAAAAATCAACCATTACAATTGATAGCACCCGTTTAAGGAATGAAACACTTTTGCATGGAAACAGTGATTCATGAACCACTCTTCCCTACAGGAGATGAAGCCATTTGGGCTTTCCTTAGAGATGCTTCTATTACTGGCAACGTTTAAAAAAACTTCATTATATAAAGAAAATTCCAGCCTTCAATTTTTCTTCTTGAGAGGGTTCAGTGGTTGCTTTGGTATATGAGTGTCTCTTGGCGAGCGTGTGTGTATGTGTGTGCAGGCGCGCACACACACACACACACACACGCGAGTGTGTTTCATAAAATTAGATTCTAGCAAAGAGAAAGTGCATTTATGCAAAAGCAATTCATCAACCACTTCTGTGCTCAGAATTCACCGAGGTAATTTAGATACTTTAATGGCAAGGTAGTTTAGGTAGGTAGGAGGGGATGTCCCCTCCCCCATCCGACCGCTATGGTAATAGAAAACGTGTGCTCTAAATGAATCTTTTCAGAAAAGTAATTCTAGTTTTAATTATTTATCCACTACCAAATATAAAATATAATTACATAGCCAATGTCCATGGGAGCAAAATCCACAGGCCAGTGTAGAATAGGAGAGCTTTCTGTTTTTAGAAATTTTCCATTTTAAAAAAAAGATATTAAAAAAATAAGATTAGCCAAATGCAGCTTTTAGTGCTAATCTGATTTTCATGTTAGTGTTTAGCAAGAGCCCACCGCTTGCTCCATACAATGGCTCCAGAATTTGCAGTGTTTTTACCATGGCCTTGACCTTTATGATGTCAGACATATATTACTTCTCTGCTATAATTTACTATTGACATCATGGATTAAATTTGTTGTTTCAGCTAATGTAACTGAGCAAGGTAGATTGTGAAACCAAAGCCAGCTACTGAAATACGAGGGTTGTCAAGTATAAATTTACAAAAGATATTCAGACGGGGTGTGGAAGACAAAAATAAATGGACAAAGAAGCTGTTTTTGACAGACTGCAAGGGGCTAGAGACTTCAACTTGAACATTGTAAATCCAAATGTCACGAAACACTGCTGCAAAGTGAGAGACACGTCTATTCCTCAGGAATATAAATGGTGATGGGAAACCAAACTTTCAAGACACCGTGTGTTTGTGAAAAGTGTATCCCTGCTGCCTGGTAACAAACCCGCTGATCTCTTCTTCCGTCCCTCCCACATGGCTTGGAAATCATTACAAGTCCCCATCCTAGAACCTGCAGGATCCACGAAACCAGCATTCCTTAGGACCCCTTTTGGACAAGAAGCCAGGACTCGATTCCCTAATCATGAGCTATAGCCAGTTTTCACATCTCTGACAAAGAATATTTTAACACCCAAACTGAAGTGGCCTGAGAGGGGGTATTGTAACCACTGGAACCTGTGAAGGCACTCCCTCATCAACCTCGTGACCCCACAGAAAGCAAGCCTCCTCCGTGCCTGGTTTTCAGAACAACAGTCTGGCCTGCCAGGCTGTGTTTCTATGAGACTGCTCTCTCATAGCCGGGCTTTCTTTGTAATCGTCCTACTGTTGTATTTTCCCAGATACCCTGCAAGCAAACAGCATTTCAGAATAGCTGAAACCAGAACACAATAGATGGGGGCTTCCTAGATGGATTGATGGGCAGGCAGCAAAAGAACAGAAGCCTAGGAAGTAAAATGCTCTTCCATGTCAGCGCTTGTTATTATGGATAATGCTCTCTTGAGTTTCTTATAATAGTCCAGAGTTAGACTGGATCTTATGGAAGGTATTCAGTGGTCTTGTATTTGGGGCACTATTAAGAGGATGGAGAGCTTGGGGTTCCTCTTGTCCCTATAAATTCTCTCAATAACCTGTTATCCAGACTTTTTTATGGAAAGTGAGAGAACACCATCTATGCCCATGAGTCAGAAATACAATGAGTATTTACAGAATAACACACAATATTTATGCTATACTGGGCCTTAAAATCTCATAGTTATCATTACAAATAGACTTTGCCCTCAAGTTTATAGTCCAATGTCCATGTGTGTCTATGTGTAAGAGAGAAAATGCAGATTCTAAGAGTAACTTCAATGGGGGAAAATGAGGACATCAATATATTCTTTGCTCCTCACCCAAATTATGCCTTTTAATAAGCTGTTAAAAGCCTTAAATGGGGCCAGACAGTATTCTCAGGTAGACATGAAAAGAAATGACACAGAAGCTCTTATTTATATCTGCTTTAGATGCCATGGAGATGCCATTATTGAGAATGGGGTGAACTTGAGAGACCCATCCCCATTTTGGGTTTGAGAAACCTGAAAGGAAGTTGTACTATGAACCTAATCCAAAAAAAGGGACCAAGAGTCCCTTGAGCTGACTCCAGATGCAACCTTAGAGAAATTCACGACCTGCAAAGGAAGCTCAAATTGCCTAGACCTCTCAACACCTCTTTAAGTTATTATGTAGGTGACTGACTGCAGTTTAATTGTACACCGTCCAGAGCTCCCTCTCTTGGTGTGATTCTGATGTCCATGGTCCTTTATCTCCTTGATTTTCAGGGCTACATGGGTAGGGAATTTTATTGTAAAAGTTGATGGCTTAATTACTCTTGAAGAAAGTACTCTATTTCCTTATTTAGAAAAATACTTCCTCCTAGCCTCAGCAATCAGACAACAAAAAGAAACAAAAGGCATCCAAATTGGCAAAGAAGAAGTCAAATTCTCACTCTTTGCAGATGATATGGTACTTTATGTGGAAAACCCAAAAGACTTCACTCCAAAACTCCTAGAACTCATACAGGAATTCAGTCAAGTGTCCAGATATAAAATCAATGCACAGAAATCAGTTGCATTTTCATATACCAACAGCAAGACAGAAGAAAGAGAAATTAAGGAGTCAATCCCATTTATAATCGCACCCAAAACCATAAGATACTTAAGAATAAACCTAACCAAAGAAGTAAAGAATCTGTACTGAGAAAACTATACTCATGAAAGAAATTGAAGAAGGCACAAAGAAATGGAAAAACATTCCATGCTCATGCATTGGAAGAACAAATATTGTGTAAAAGTCTATGCTATCTGAAGCAATCTACACATTTAATGCAATCCCTATCAAAATACCATCTTTTTTGCCCTTCAACGGACGAATGGATAAGGAAGATGTGGTCCATATACACTATGGAGTATTATGCCTCCATCAGAAAGAATGAATGCCCAACTTTTGTAGCAACATGGACAAGATTGGAAGAGATTATGCTGAGTGAAATAAGTCAAGCAGAGAGAGTCAATTATCATATGGTTTCACTTATTTGTGGAGTATAATAAATAGCATGGAGGACATGGGGAGTTAGAGAGGAGAAGGGAGTTGGGGGAAATGGAAAGGGGAGGTGAACCATGAGAGACTATGGACTCTAAAAAACAATCTGAGGGGTTTGAAGTGACGGGGGGGTGGGAGGTTGGGGTACGAGGTGGTGGGTATTATAGAGGGCACGGATTGCATGGAACACTGGGTGTGGTGAAAAAATAATGAATACTTTTATGCTGAAAATAAATTTAAAATAAATTTAAAAAAATACCATCTTTTTTTTCCCCTCAAAGAAATGGAACAAATAATCCTAAAATTTATATGGAACCAGAAAAGACCCCGAATAGCCAGAGGAATGTTGAAAAAGAAAACCAAAGTTGGCGGCATCACAGTTCCAGACTTCAAGCTCTATTACAAAACTGTAATCATCAAGGCAGTATGGTACTGGCACAAAAACAGACACATAGGTCAATGGAACAGAATAGAAAGCCCAGAAATGGACCCTCAGCTCTATGGCCAACTAATCTTCGATAAAGCAGAAAAGAATGCTCAGTGGAAAAAAGACAGTCTCTTCAACAAATGGTGTTGGGAAAATTGGACAGCCACATGCAGAAGAATAAAACTGGACCATTTCCTTACACCACACAGAAAAAGTAGACTCAAAATGGATGAAAGACCTCAATGTGAGACAGAAATCCATCAAAATCCTTGAGGAGAACACAGACAGCAACCTCTTTGACCTCAGCTGCAGCAATGTTTCTTCCTAGAAACATCGCCAAAAGCAAAGGAAGCAAAGGCAGAAATTAACTATTGGGACTTCATCAAGATCAAAAGCTTTTGGACAGCAAAGCAAACAATTAACAAAATCAAAAGACAACTGAGAGGATGGGAGAAGATATTCACAAGTGACATATCAGACAAAGGGCTAGTATCTAAAATCTATAAAGAACTTATAAAATTCAACACCCAAAGAACAAGTAATCCAATTAGGAAATGGGCAGAAGACATGAACAGACATTTCTTCAAAGACATCCAAATGGCCAACAGACACATGAAAAGGTGCTCAACATCACTCAGCATCACGGAAATACAAATCAAAACCACAATGAGATACCATCTCACACCAGTCAGAATGGCTAAAATTAACCAGTTAGGGAACAACAGATGTTGGCAAGGATGTGGAGAAAGAGGAACCCTCCTACATTGTTGGTGGGAATGCAAGCTGGCATAGCCACTCTAGAGAACAGTAGGGAGGTTCCTCAAAAAGTTGAAAATAGAGCTACCCTACGAACCAGCAATTGCACTACTGAGTATTTACCCTAAAGATACAAATGTAGTGATCTGAAGGGGCACGTGCACCTGAATGTTAATAGCAGCCATGTCCACAATAGCCAAACTATGGAAAGAACTTGGATGTCTATCAACAGATGAATGAATAAAGAAGATGTGGTGTACGGGAGTTGTGGGGGGTAGGGAAGGAAAAAAAATGAAACAAGATGGGATTGGGAGGGAGACAAACCATAAGAGTCTCAATCTCATGAAACAAACTGAGGGTTGCTGGGGGGTGGTGGGGAGGAATGGGGTGGCTGGGTTATGGACATTGGGGAGGGTATTGTGCTATGGTGAATGCTGTGAATTGTGTAAGACTGATTATTCATAGACCTGTACCCCTGAGGCAAATAATACATTAAATGTTTAAAAAAAAAAAAAAGAAAAATACTTCCTTTGTTTAGGAAAATCAACTCTTACTTTGCCTGACCCTAGCACTTAGTTAACATCCCATCTCATATTTTCACGAGTTATTTATGTTGGATTGTAGCCACCGTGTATTAATTTATCTCTGCCTCCCTCCAAGCCAGTGAATTTGTTAGGATGTGTTCAAGCTACATTAAAAAAAAAATCCAAATTCAGTGGTTTAACCAGTATTTTCTCATTTGTCTTAAAGTTCACAAGTAATGTTTGTACAGTTGGTGTGGTCACTTTAAACCATCAAAGGCCAGCCGCCTTCCAGATCCTTGCTCCGCCATCTTAAACATGTGGCTTTCATCCTCCTGGTTTTGCAAAGGAAGGAGAAAATGATAAGATGTAAGAAGAAATGGGACATTTTTCAGAAAAGGAAAAACTTGCCCAGACATCCTCAGCAAGATTCTACTTGGTCAAAACTAGGTTACTCTTAACGGCAAAGTTCAGAGTAGAAAACATAGGTGTTGCCCGGACATGCTGTCACAAACAAAACAAGGGTTTGAGAGCAGGGAGAAAGGAAAGGACCGGAGACTAGGTAGACAGCAGGTTGTATGTACGACTGTCGGGCCGCAGCCTCATACCTGGTGACTCTGCCCTACGTGTTTGGCATGAGTTATAGACGACGCAAGGACTTTGAGACTGCTCTCCATTGTTCTAACACACACACACACACACACACACACACACACACACACAGAAAAGCTTTCCATAACGTTTTTTCTGAAGACTGGAAAGATGATAGACTTTCCAGATGCTCCTGTATAAACAGTAATTAAAGTCCCTTGGATATTTTCTTCTTTGCAAAATGGCAAACACACTAGACTTTGAGGAGAAAACCTGGTTTCAGAACTGATCTTGTTACCAACCATACTCTTTCCCCAGGCCTCTGTTTTCCAACTGGTCTCACTGCCTACCCTCTTGCCGCTGCTACAAGTCCATTCTCCACCCAACAGATGCATGTATCTCCACTGTTCAAATTCTTTCACAGCCCTGGGTTGAAATCCAAAGTCCTGAGGATCTCTGCTTGTCAGTGCTTCCTACTTCATCTGGTACTTCTCTCCCCTTTGCCCATTCCACTCTGCCACACTGGCCTCCAATGTTCACTCTTGGCCTTTGCATCTGCTGTTCTCTCTGGGATGCTCCAAGCTCTTCAGTGACTAGCTCCTTCTTACTGTTCCAGTCTCTGTTCAGATGTTACCTCCTAACAATGACATCTAAACTACAATTTTCCACCCAAACCCTTTCTACCAACTCATTTATTACAGAACCCTATTTTCCCTTTAGAGTACATATCATGGCCCTTAACTTGACAATTTACTTATTTATTGTTTGCCTCCAACTGAGAATGTAAATAGAGGACCTCCTCTATCTTATTCACCATGGATCATCCTGGCATAGTTTCTGTCAAGCACACATACAACAAATATTGTTGAGTGAATTAACGAGGCAGGAGAGTCTCAAACTTGATCTCGCAGTTCCTTGCCAACTCTAAAACACTATGACTTCCATCACACAGGGTGACTATGTGCATGAAATGAGATCATGTAATGTGAGTGTTTAAGTCAGTAAGTGTTCAAGGCTATTTTAAATAGAGTGTGGGGGCGCCTGGGTGGCTCAATGGGTTAAAGCCTCTGCCTTTCTGCTCAGGTCATGATCCCAGGGTCCTGGGATCAAGCCCCACGTTGGGCTCTCTGCTCGGCAGGGAGCCTGCTTCCTCCCCCTCTCTCTCTCTGCCTGCCTCTCTGCCTACTTGTGATTTCTCTCTCTCTGTCAAATAAATAAAATCTTTAAAATAAATAAATAAGTAAATAGAGTGTGATTTAGGGCAATTTGTAAACTGTTAAATAAAATTTGGCTTGGGGCACCTGGGTGGCTCAGTGGGTTAAAGCCTCTGCCTTCGACTCAGGTCATGATCCCAGGGTCCTGGGATCGAGCCCCGCATCAGGCTCTCTGCTCAGTGGGGAGCCTGCTTTCTCCTCTCTCTCTGCCTGCCTCTCTGCCTACTTGTGATCTGTCTGTCAAATAAATAAATAAAAATCTTAAAAAAAAATTTGGCTCTTTGAACATCGTTTTGAAAACAAAACTGGAAATGATCAAAATTAGATCCAAAGTAAATGAACCATTTTGAAATAAAATGCTTTCTAAAAATGTGGTATTCTGGAAAATAATATCCACTGGGCAATTTTCCCCAAATCACCTCTGTAGAAAGTACTATTCTTCCCCTACCCTATAGTATTTGAGGAAGTTCTATTTGCAAGTCCTTCCTAAAGAATAGCAATTTATTTTGTATTAGTGATTCTGTGAACTGCAGACCTCACTCGGTGAGATCAGATATCTCTGTAATATCTGCCAGATATGAAACTGCATTGATGTGCGTTCAAGATCACAGAAGACATACCCATTTGAACATTTTCCTTGGCTCAGTTGTGTATCCAGTTGAGTACTGAACAAGAAATGGAACCTGAGAGTCCACCTAGATGCTCTTTAGTTGTGAGCCAGACTCAGCTAGCTCCAGTCAGTACTCATTTTTCATGACAGAACAAGCATGTATTCCCAACACAGATTTCAAGCAGTCACCGCACTTCACTAGGACATTCATGACACCTTAGTTTAGGGAACTTTGCTAGGAATGCCAGGACTCATGTCATCTCACTCCTCTACATCCAGATAGTCTGTGGCTCCCTGATCCCATATCTTCTGGCACTCAGGACCCCAAAGTATGGCCCAGCCCAATTCCTAGGGTGTAACCTCTCTGCTCCTATATGTAACCACTATATTCCAGCCAAACTGAATTGAATTTTCATACTATGTCTGATACTTTCTTAAACTGTCTAGCTTTGCCATATATTCCCCAACTTGAGATTCCCCTTCCACAACCTCATCATCCCTATTAAAAAAACCACCTCCTTCTTAAATCCTACTTATTTAATAGGAAGCCATCTCTCCATCCTGTTTGTATTTGATTATAGTAATTATAGTTTATGTTTATTGAGATCATGCACCAGACACTGTTCTAAATGTTTTATATAGCTTATCCTATAGCCTTCAGATGACTCTATGAGAAAAGTACTGTTGTAATCCCACTTTCCAGATGAAGATACTGGACCCAAAGGAGTTACAAACCAATACACAGCCAGCACCTGCCAGAGTTGACTTAACCTGTAGAGCCAGTGGTGTGTATGTGCTGTCTCACACCAGCTAGAGAGAGCACATTGCTAATATCTTCTTCCAATCTTGCATTCAGCAATGCCATGTCTGTGGCTTAGCATAGGTTATAGAGAGAGGATCTATGTCATGGGAATAGACATGAGCTACAAACCAAGACAGCCCTCATTTTACTCCAGACCAGCAATTGGACATTTACCAGTACAACACTGTCTAGAGCTCACCCTCTCAACCATTACATCAACCTGCCTCACCTATTTGTGTGTTTAAGCATTATTCCCATCAGATTGTGAGTTCCTCCAGGCAAGGGACTATGTCATATTCATTTATATCCCATGCTTTCTGGGCACCTTGCCTTCCTTCTCCACAGTAAGTATGCAATACACAGTTATTGGAACGATTCATAATTCATTGTCAAAGTAGCTTTTACTAATATTCTATTAGAAGATTAAAAAAAAAGTAGCAGTAGCTGTTCTTCTAGCTAAACCAAAATAGTTCTCACTTTAAAAAATATTATGTATTTTACATATCTATGTATTCATTAGAAGGAACTGACTCATGATTATTGAGGCTGGGAAGTCCTATGATCTGCCTTCTGCAAGCTAGAGATCCGCAAAGTCAGGGTTGGAGTTCCAGTCCAAGTCCAAGGGCCTGAGAACCCAGGAAAACCTACAGCCTAAATTCTAGTCCAAATCTAAAAGCCCGAGAATGGAAAACCTATCTATCAGTAGTGTTTAAGTCCCAGACTGAAAGCAGAAGACTGAGGTCCCAACTCAAACAGGAAGAGAGGGCAATTTCCCTTTTACCCTCTTTTTGTTCTGTTCAGTCCTTCCATGGATTGGATGAGGCCTGGCCACATTTGGGAGGTCAATCTTTTTTACTCGGTTTAAAAATTCAAATACTAATCTCTTTCCTAAACACCCTCATAATACACACACACCCAGAAATAATGTTTAACTGGATAACTGGGCATCCTGTGGCCCGGTCAGATTGACAAATAAAATTAAACATTTTATTAACCAATAAATAGGAAGGATGCTGGGTAATGATAGGCCTTTTTCTGACTTCCATGGGCCTCTGGGTTAGACACTAAGCATCGCCTCTGACCCCAAGAACTGCCTCCTTCAGTAGTCCCCGCTGCCAACCCCTGACCCATCCCCACCCCTTTAGCTCCCACCCTTTAAATAGTGACACTGCCCAGGTCATGTCTGAGTTTGCTGTGCCTCTAACATGGGGCAGATTAGATGACTGACTTCTCCCAGAAAGGCTCCTGTCTGTAGCCCTCCCATGTCCCCCTCAGAGCCTACCCCATCCCACGTGCCCAAACTTGTTCTGCCGTCCCTACTGGGGACTCCCAACATGGCTTCTGACAGAGACAAGCCTTTCTGTTGGTTTTGTTTCTCTAGTTGACCTCTCTTAAGTTCCTTGAGGGCAAATACTACAATTTTCATCTGTTCTTGTTCTGCTGCACCTAGCACAGTGCCGGGCCCAAAGCAGAAACTGTTTGAGAATGAAAGAAACGGGGCCCTGTCAGGAGACAGTCAGTGTACTGACGGCCTCTATGGATACCTACAAGGAGCGAGGAGTTCGTGGCCGCGAGATAGCCCGCCCGGGGCAGTAGGAAGGGCGTAAACGAAACTCACAACATTTACTGGGTACCAGGGATGATTCTTTGCACTTTTAAGATAATGACTCATTTTTAATCTTGAGGAGATGAAGAGGTGAATCAATGTGCCTGCAGTCAAGCAGCTGAGTCGCACGGCTGAGCCGTGGGGCTGCAGAGTCCTGCGTGTGACGGGGACCTGATGCTGCTTTCGGGAACCAGGCCGTTAGGAGGGAAGCCGGCAGTCAGGCCAGCGAGGCAGAATCAAGTCTGGGGAACAAGTTCTGGACCAGGAACCAGGGAGGCAGAGCACTAGGGAAGCTGGAGAGACAGAGCTGTGACTGAGGCAAAGATGCCAGACTGTTCTCACCAAACACATCTGATGCTAATCTCTCTCTCTCTGGAGAGTAGAGAAGCAACTGATCTACCTTGGCCCTGGGTTTGGTGGCAAGGGGCAGGCTCTGGGGGCAGAAAGCCCTTGCTCTGGATCTTAGTTCTGCTGCTGAACACCTGTTAGCCTTGGATGAGTTACGTCGCTTCCCTGAGCCTCAGTTTCCACCTTGAGGGATTGTTATGAAGAGTAAATGAGATAATGCATTGTAGAAAGCCATCAACTTGGTAAGGACTTACTAAATGCTGGTTAATATTATTATCACTATTGTTACTCATCTCAAATCCCCTTCTTTTTGTGAGTTGATGCAGCAAACTTAGAATTTGTAAATGAATCCTCCATTATGTCTGGTGTTGTGCCAAGTACATCTTCGTTATAAGGAATTTATTCATTTTCCATTTTTTGCTGAGTGCTTACTGTGTGTATGCACCAAGAACTATCTTAGATACTTAAGAGACAAAGATGAATAAAGCACTTTGTGCATTAGAGTAAATGAAAACAATAATAATAATAAAGTCTTGGAGGTCATTGTAATAAATGGTATCTCAGTGATATAAATAAGAATAATGGAGAATAGAGTGCCAGCTGTTTGCAAGGGACCTAGAATCTTCCTATTTGAGCTGAGTCTCAAGGGGTGAGCAAGACCTTATAGATGGCAGGAGAAGGGGGTTGCTGGCATTCCCAAGGAAGGAGCAGAAGCATACAGGCGAAAGGAACAAATTATTTGGCTTGATTGTCTATAGGGGTTGTGGCAGGAAACGAGTTTGGAAAAGAAGGCAGGCGTCAGATCCTGGGATCTCATGTAGAGAGATAATTTGTATTTTAGAATGATTATTCTGGTAGTAGTTTTAAAACTTGATTAATAGTGTCATCCCAACTTCTGTAAAAACTTTGGTTATTTGCATACGCCAATCACAGCTTTTTGCCTTAACATAGAGTATCTCCTATACTCTAAATTCCTTAAATATTTTTTAATTAGCTGCCTTTTTTCCCCTCAAAATTATTTTAAAATAAGGTTTAAATCACAAGTATATGTGGCAAGTCAGTGTCATTTGCCTTAAAAGTGAATATAATGGAACCAATATTAACAAAACAGTATTATGAAATTCAATCTACACAATTTTCAAAAACATTGAGTCTGAAGACAATTCTAATTTTGACTTTTACTGCTTTCAAAGTAGTCTTTAAAAATGCCCCCTCAGAAAAGTTGTAGGGGGCGAAGTAGAGGCAAGGGAAATGAATAGGCTGCAAGTATGAAGTGGGGAAAAACAGAAATAAAGGAGGCAGAGGTAAAGGGACAGTTCCAGGCCTGGGGGCTAAGGGATAGGAGATTTTCATGTGGACCATGTTTTTACACCTCTGAACCTTTGTTTGTGCTGAAATATCCACCCCAAACCCTCCAGTGTCCGCTTTCTCTCACCCAAATTACTGTTCTCTCCCACTTGTTTCCACCAAATTGCTTTTATAGTTGGTATATCTCTGCAGTCCTTGACAGTGATGTTGTGCGTTGCAAATCTTTGTATTTTTAAGGGCTTGGCAGTTGCCTACAGTGAACGTGCAATAAATGCTAAGTTGGAACAAGAAAATGACAAGAACAAAGACTGGTTGAGCCAGTATCAGATGGATGTTAAGGATCTACTGACACCAACATAAGACTTTCTTCTTGATCCAATTAGATTAACTGGAAAAAGAACAGAAAAAGCAATGAACTTTCTGATCACGTGATCCATGTTATGAGCCCAAATTGCCTGGAAGCATCTTACACTTTGGGAACCATGGATTAGAGCAAAGGATTTAAAGCTTTTTTGATCAAGACCTATAGAAGAAATACATTTTATGTCTGGAACTAATGAGAATAGGAGCACGTACACTTGCGCCCACGAGCATACAACTAAAGAAAAGAGCCAGGCAGTAAGTCGCCCATACTCTGGGCAGTATGCTGCACTAGGCTTTATACCATTCTGTTGCCATTCCTTTCTTTTCTTTTTCTAAATGATGATGGGAGAATGCTCAATTGATGTCACCACCCACTAATTGCTTGTGAAAAATCGCATAATTTGAAAATCTCTGAATTAAGGAAATATGGACAGGGTCTACCCAAGAAATGTTGGGTCCTCCTGGATGCTAGTGGCAACAGAAATGTAATAGAGGTAAAACTGACAGTGCGGCTATACTCTCATTTAAATGTTGTAACATTTTCACATAGGGAGGTGGAATTTATAAACCCATTTATTGTGAGCTAGTTTAATGTAACTCACGTTCCACAGCAATTGGTCAACTTTGGGTGACTTTTGAAGGGAAAGTAGAACTTTAGGGAAAACTGGCTGGTGGCACCAACCTTGCAGAGCAACATATTCAATAAGCATCAAATCTAATCACTTTGGGTTTTTCTTTCTCTCTCTCTTTTTTTAATGTTGGGAAGCATTCTATTTGCAAATTCCATTCACATCACGCTCTTCAAGAAATCTTCAACCATGAGTGCTCTTGGGTCTTTAAGTCTGTACGGCAATTGTTATCTTGGATGATAGCTCGCTTTGTAACCCTCTGGTAGCCAAATGAGTGTGACAGTGATGAAATTAAAAGTGTAATTACATTGTGCTCATATTGTGTGTTCAAGTGAGACTTAATGACTGGGTTCCCTTGAGCGAACTGCAAAATATGAAAACATTTCAAGTTTTAAAACAGGGAAAAATACATTTTCTTGAATGGCTCTGGAAAGGCCGCCTCTATTCACAAGTGTGGCTATAAAATAAACAATCTTCATCTTAATTTACGTTTGCTACCACACCAAGATGCTTAGGTGTTAAGAAAGGACTGTACGGTGATGCATTTGCCAGACAAAAAGCTTTCCCTGTTATTAATGACTGTTGGTGCCCCAGTGTAATCAAAGGGCACAACTGGGGTGATATACAGTGGTGACAAACCTCAGGATCTTTCCTTCTCGATGCTAACCTAACAGCTCGCAGCCGAGGACTTCCAGTGCTGTATATCTACAAGATAAATAGCACAAGATATGAATATACGTATTGCTTACAGTCTTGAAAAGTACGGTTATATCCCCTCCACAATAATTCTAAATATGATGCATTTTTCACCATTTTTGGTACAATGCTGTTGTTTGTAAATGGCAGTAGTTTTCCGGTGGAGATTTAAAACCCTCCAACTGTACTGGTCACTGCAGTCTGATTTGAAAACCGGTGCCTATGCTGCTGCTGGTGTCAGCAGAGCCAGTTTCCAGAAATTCATTGCCCCTTTTACGTTGACAGGCAGCATCAAAAGAAGGAATCACTTCAAGAATATACCAGAAATCATTTTTATTTTTACTCCTCGATCATGCCAAGATGATCTAAAGGGAAAACTGAGAGTCGCTCATGATACGAATTTGACATGAAGGAATCTGTAAGAAGAATTCACTAGTGTTTTTATTTCCAGATATTAAGCCATTTTTCCCTCTCTCTCCTGCTTCGGACCTGGAACCAGTAAGCGCCATATTTTGCCTTAAGAGTTCAAGAAATGCATTTAATTGGGAGTTATGGCCAAGGTAAAATGCAGCATGAAAAGAGGTTAGCTTTCTACACTTATTCAGGTGTGAATTCCTGTGGAAAAATTCTATAATCACTGATCAGGTTTCTATGAAAAATAAAGTGAACCAAACCACTGAATGGACAAAGCAAGGTCTTTTCCCAGATCAATAGCAAAGACACGTCCATGCACACACAGAGGAAGTCGGTGCAGCTCCATGACCTTTTCATGAACTTTCTGGGAGACGGAAAGATCATTCAAAGGGCAGAGGTCAGCGTTCATGCTGGTCACAAACAAAAATCAGATTTAACCTCGTAATGAAAGATTCAGGGCTCTCACCTACTGATGCAAATTAAATACTATTATTGTACATTTTCTTACATTATCTATTGCAGAAGAAACTGCTTTTGTATTTGAAGCATATATTAACATTTCCTTACCAATATTTTGTTATTATTATCAAGCATCACCGGATTAAAGTGGAGGTTTAAAAACGGGAAGACCTCAGTCAAGATGGAAATCTTTAGCTCATCAAGAAGAACAGATGCTCAAGAGTCCCTCTCTGGATGCCCCTGCACCAGCCCCAGGACACAGAGCAAAGAGGGAAGAGCAGGATTCCAGAAACACAACATAATATGAAGCTAAGAAGAGAGCCTCAGTTAGAAATAAATCACATAGGTCATAGGGGAAGAGCCACCACCCAAAGAATAAGACCAGTTTGCAGTTATTGCTCCAGAGAGAGATGTTCAGTGCAGAAGAGACAGCAGTGGGAATAACTAGGAATCTAGAGCATTTTACAAAAAAGCCATGTTTCTAGTAGCCCAGACTCAAATAAGCATCATTGTGAAAGCCCAGAACTACCTGGGTTCCTGGGCAGAAGGTGTCCATACTGCAGTCCATACTGAAGAAGTGCCAACCGGTAACCTGTCTTGCCAGTGTTCTTCAACAAAGAGGAATCCGAATAGACCACAGTCTTTTAGAATCAGTTAGTGATAAGGCCCTTTGGGGAACTTTGAGAAATCAACCAAGTATCAGAACATAAAAATTCTACTCTTCAGAAAAATTCAATATCTTAGCTATCAATTAAGAAGGAAAGGCATTTTCAGAGAAACTGAGGCAACCACTACAAGCCACAAATGGCTTTGCATCCTTCTATGGATAGTACATGATAGTTCAAGGTCAGAAAGTTCTGCAGCCTTTAATAAATGCACCTGTAACATATAGAGAAATCTAGGCACTCGTTATTCCTGCCTTTCCCTGTGCTAATTTTCTGGGGCACAGCATTTAATTTTCTTAATCAATTGACATATGACATAAGCAAATTCCAATACATCTTAAATCCATTTCTACCAGTAGGTGGTCTGTGAAACTTTAAATCTCAAAGTTTTGCGTTGCGTTGGAAATCAGCTCTTAGGGAAAAAAGTCAATCTGTGTGGGCATATGGGAAGTGGGATGGGCCTGAGAGGGTGGATGCCTACTACAGCCTGTAGAACTTGACATTTAGGAAAACAAAAACAAACCCAAAAGACATTGGCAGAGCATTCCAGCTTACCCTTTTTGTTTTCCAGAAAAGAGACCAATGCTTGGTGATAGAGTATGTGTGGTGGGATGGGGGTAGAGGGTAGAGGGAGGGGAGGTGGGGGGACAGAGGGCAGGCACTGATCAATCAGATAAGAGGAAAGCCCAGACCCTGAGAATGAACTGGGGTCTAGTGCTGGGGCAGGATCCGAAAACTCCTCTGCAAGTACCAGTTAAACTCTTCAGATGCTGAACTGTGGGAAGGTGGAAGATATACTGGGGAGGGCCAGTTAGCTCAGGTAATAGACAACATACAGTATCAGACATAGAGTATCCTCTTGGGCCTGGGAGGAAGATGATGTTTAGTTAAATACCCATCCGCCCAGGCTAGAATCCTGACTCTATCACCTACAATATAAATATTCTTAGACAAACTAATTAACTTCTGTAGGCCTTGGCTTATTCATCCATAGAATGGGCATAATAATAATAACCTCATGGGACCATATAATCATATATAATACTGCACTAGATGCTTTAAATGCACTCTTCTTCTGCCTTCCATGACCCTCTGAGGTAGAGGGTTTTTATTATTCACATTTTACAGATGAAGGAATGGAGTCTCTGGTAGGGTGACAGACTTGCCACCATCTCACATTTGGTAAGAGACAGAGAGGGGACTCAGTCCAGGAGGTCTGGCATGGAGCCCTGTGTCAGCCTCACAGTCTGACTCCAGATACTAGTCTACATTGGTCTTAATGGTACTGCTTAAATGGCCTCCCACTGAGAGCCATAGTATTTATTTAAAATAAATAAGCTGCTTATAAAAGGATTCAATGTAATGGAATTCTACCTAACTTTTTCCAGAGAGGCCGACTTGTCCAAGTTCATACAACAAATTAGTGGCAAAATTGCATTAAAGCATCTTCTGGTCCTTAGTGCATGTGTTTTCCAGTGCACACACAGCCATGAGTACAGCTTTCAAAATAGATCGGAAGAACACTCTATGAAGCATGGCACAGTGGATAAAAATGTGGACTCTTGAGGTAGACTGCCTGAGTTAGAATCCTGATTCTACTGATGTGTCCTGGGACCTTATAAAAGTTCAGTGACCACTCTGTGCCTTACTTTGTTCGTCTGGAAAATGAGGACTAAGGGAGGAATGCATGTAGGACAGTTAGAACAATGCCAGGGACACTAAAACCACTCAATAAATGCTAGCTATTATTATTTTTCTTTCAAGCACATAGCCCCTGTGCAAACAGATCAACGACTGAATTTCAGAAGTTTTGCCTTGTACTTTCTAGAACTATGCTGGGTCAAGAGAATGACAGTGGGTACGTGGTGGACTAAATTAGAAGGACAGAGTTATTTCAAGTCTTCTGAAGAGGAATGGTTAAGGCTTAGTTCTGAAATCAGATAATACTTCAAAGAAACTTGGTAACATTATAGAGAAGGAGGTCTGAGAAAGCATTATAGTTGAAAAAGGAAAAAATTAAAGGGGAATGCTTGAAAGCATATCATACTCCTGTGACAGTAAATTTTATTCAGGGGAGGTTTGGGCTTGCAAGAATCATGATATTATTCAAATCAGAAATAGAAAGCAAACTCAGCTAAATATAATTTGTGTGAAACACTTTAAATGTCAGTTTTTTCAAGGAAATAAAATACAGAACATGATATAAATGTGTATTAGAAAGAATGGAGAATTACAATTAACCTGAAATAAATATTAAGTCCAATCCTGAGGGGAGAGGGCATAAAGATTTTAAAAATCTATTTCCCTTTCATCGACTTCCATAAAATTTTTTAATTCTTCACGGAGCACAGTGAGTACATTTCTGCCTCTTCTCCCTTTTAATGTGTTGAACTTGGTTTTAAGCACGCATCAGAAAGCAGCTTACAATGAAAGCCTTTTGTCGTCTGTAGACAGAAACGTCATAAGCTGAACGCTGGCCGATACAAGGTATAAAAGAATTCCTCTTGATGCCATCTGTCCTTCAAGGTCAAGCCCTGCACAGCTGCATGCTCAGGATGGTCTAGGATCACCTGGGCAACCTCTGGGTGATGCTCATCTTTGAGATGTGACCTATCATGGGGAAGAAAGGGGAGAAATAGCAACATGATATTTAACAGATTCTGGTCTGAGTGATCACACATTTGGCTTCCTGCAAGGCATAAATCCATTATCTTCAAAACTGGCCTACTTGCATTGCTGGCATTCCTCCTAAACAGCTGCAAATGATAAGCCTTACCCTACATAATTTTATTTAAAGCACCTTGGAGATATGATTAACCATATACATATAGATGATAGACCCTTATTTTCCCTGTTCCACCATGGGAAAGATACAGAGATTTCAGTGACCTCCTCCATTTTTTATATTGACTCTATGAATGAGTCCTTCAAAGCTGCCTCGTTCTACAGAGATTCATGTCCCAACAATGAGACCATATCTTAAAAAGTAAACTTTTAAAAAATTACAAAACTAGATCACACATTATAATCTGCTATTCTATTTTTCCTCATGTAGAGAATTTTTTCCCCTAGAATATTCTATTGAAGAAAGTGGTTTTAACCAAGAGCTTCTAGAAAAAGAAAAGTGTTGGCTCTGGTTTCTTGCAATGCTTGAATAAGGTCAGTAAATATTAAGACCTAGGGCCCTTAGGTAAAATTGCTTTCGAAGCCCTTTGATTTAAAAAAAAAAAAAAAAAAAAAGGAAAAAGAAAAAAAGAAAAGACAAGTTTTAAATCAAATGGAGCTCTCCTTTTCCAATCTATTAAATAATCCTAGAATCATAATCATGTAATTTGGAGAGGTCTGTGGTAATGTCCCAAAGCCAACTTATGAATGGCTGGCAGTTAATTGTGTGTATCTTTTCCCCCCTCAAATTCCGAAGCTTCAAATTAGGCAGGGTGGAAATATTTACACTTGGGACATTGGCAAATGCTTCTTCCTCCTACCGTCCCAGGAGCTGGTTGCTAAATATTTACCAGGGACCATCGATTTAACAGGACCATGGATTCAGCCCTGGACCCTAAAGCTGGGGAAGGTTATTTCTGGGGACACCAGTCTTTGAGATACATTAGGTACTTGAATAGTATCTAGTATGCTCATGCCTTAAAGAGATATGAAGGGCTGTTGTGATACTGGAGACAAAAATGCAAAAAGATTATGCTTAATCAAGTTTTTTCTCAAAACTACCTTTAATGAAATAGAAAAACTACTATTAGGGAGGATCAACTGAACCTCGCATGGCAATGACTGACAACTAGGATTTTGTAGAAGTGTGGAAAAGTCTTCTGAAAACAGCCTTTTTTAATCAAGAAAATCTCTCTCTATGTGTGTTTGTTCCTTTTTTCCCCTCAAGAAAAAACTTACCTCATACATTAAAAAAAAACAACGACAAGAATCTCTCCATATGTTTTACATTAATGAAGCAACTTCCTCTCTGGAAAAAGACTGTCAAATAAAGTGGATTTAGCTTTGACTCATCATTAGCTCTGTTCTCATCCCTGTTTTGGCATTCTTGACTCTCACTCAGTACCACCCGTCCTTCCAGGAGAGTCTGGTAGTAAAATCATGGAGGGAGTTTAGCTTTTATTGATTCTAAAAGAACAATATAACAAGATACTGGTAATAATAAACAGATACAAAGTTGTTTCAGCTTGGAAACAATTGCAGCCATATAACCCTTGGTGGCCCCTTTTATATGAACCGTTATTTTTCTCTTCACAATGACTAACACGGGAACTATCATCCATCCAGTCTAGCAGGTTCTACTTGCTCAGGAAACAGTTAAACTACTGCAGGTCGGCCCTCCGACCTCATGGAAATGCTTTGATTTGTCTCCCACACAAAACCAATTTGAGTCATTTATTTGACTAACAACTCCCAAGGCACTGCACAAAGTCTCCTTTTAAGAAAAATTTACCCTCACACATATGTGACTTTGCCAAGGAAGTTTCCTCTGGAAAAGACACAGATCATGTGCTGGTCATGTGCTTTCATGAAGTGTCTATAGAGCTTTTACTTAATATTAAGGAATTGCACAATTCGGCATTTTTTTTAAAAGCAGCCTCACAATTCCAATCTAGTTTAATTTGATGCTGTTTCTGACATGGGAAATAAAAGTTTGACTTTGGAAATGCTCTGGGGTAAACCATTCAAATATAATATTACGCCAAGGGCTCCTAGCCACAGAATAGGAGGATGTGGGTCCCTGACTCTTGAGTCTTGTGGTTAGCCAGTGTCCTCTGGATAGGTGATTTTGTAAGCATGTTTGTGTGATTCTCGTCTGAATATTGCAAATGTTTCTATATCTCATCTTCCGAAACATTCTCTAAGGGAAAGAAAATAAAATAGTTAAAAATATACTTCTCAAATAACAACTTCTATTCCAAAATGGGTGATTCATAATTGAGTCAGCTTCTCCCTGCTCGAAGGTCACCGTAGGAGCAGCCAGGAGGGAGGGTGACATTCTCCTGTGACATCAAGGCCCCTCCAGGGTCATCCTGCAGCTAAGCAGCCACTGGCTTCATACCACGTATATCTGAGTGAGCAAGATTTTGCATGATGGTTGTAGAAAAGAGATGGAAAAGAGAAAGAGGACCAAGAAAGTCCTTTGACAGAAAATAAAATCTCTCTTTTGTATTCCAATTTCAAAGGGAACTAAAGTTCTGCACACGCTACTCTCAAACTGTAGAGCTTAAGAACACCAGCCTGCATCAAGTCGTTAACCTTTTAGGACCTACTCAAAGCAGTGTAGTGTGACTTTATTAATGAATGCTTTAATGTGGTCTATAAAAGCTAACAAACACAGACACTTGCTATGATTCATCAAATTTAATATTCCATCAAACCTTTCCATTTAAAAACCAATGATCTTTTTTTTAAAATACCAAAACCTCAAAATGGAAGTCCCGGGCTCCAATTAAACTTAATGCATCAAAAAATAAAAACTGTAAGAATTTAATAGTGGCCAACATTTTGAATAGACAATAAAAGCACTAAATGCTGTGCAAAATTAATTGATAACTCCAGAAAATATTTTATTAAAACCATAGACAACCAAGAGACGTAGCCCTTGAAAAGAGACTTGCTGTTTAAGGCACACATTGTCTGCCATGTGGGAAGGCAAAAGACCCTATTGTAAAACAGCTGGGCTCCTTGCTTCAGGCAAAGGCAAACCTTACAGTAAAAAAAAAGCTGAATTAGAAACTTCTAGAATATTTGCACTACTGTACTCAATGACTTTTATATTTGGGAAACCGATAATTACGTGCCTGGCTTTCTCTGTAAGATCCTTTCTTGTCTAATTTTGATATATACAGTTTCTCACTGATATTTTATAAACTGTGCTACCAAAGAACAGCTCACCTTGCTTGCATTCAGTGTCCATCTACAATTCTTGGACAAAGTTTTCAAAATGTCAGTTTGCTTTAAAAATACCTTCTTCATGTTTTTCTTTTTCAATATTTGTGTGCTGTGGCATTTATCAGACAAAAAATGAAGAGGACAATTTTGGTGGTCATATCTGGTTCCACTTGATTTTGTGTTCAAAATCTAGGTCATGGTCTATGCCTGATACATGCCAAAAATCATTACAGTTTCAGGGAACCACTGTCCCAGGTCCTGAGAACCCTCGGTGGACAAAGAAAGGGGCCAATGAATTATGTCATCAGGACAATCTGCCGTGTCATCAAAGAAAAATCCAAGTGGATTATTATCTTTTTCTCTTCAAATCATCCTGTAGATGTCTTAAGTGCTTTGCAAACTTTATTCCTTTTTATCTGGTTGTCAGATAGGTTATCTCTCATTTTACTAATGAAGGATCAAACACAGTGAAGTTAACTGATGAGCTGAGACTTCCAATAAAACTAAATCAAGAGGCTACTGACATCAGGATCTTTCCATCATTAAGAATGCCATTTCTTACCTCCTAGAACAGGGAATGCCAAGTTATGTGAATTTTACCCAGTTCAGTTAATTTCTCTCAAGCACACTCCAAAACAGAAAAAAAAATGTTCAGCTTCTTTAGCTTTTTTAAAAATGCAAACATAGAATCTAGAAGATATCTTAAATGATATAGGAAGCAAAGCTCCTATGTTTCTGCTATGAAATGTGAATAATTCACTCACATTATCTGAGCTTTGTGTGACAAACTGACTCATGAATCATAGGGTAACCATAAAAAAATGGTGTCCATGTGACAAAAAGTAGGTCAATTTTAAAATTTCAGCTATATGTCAATCCATCTTAGAAATAAATAAGGATACATTTTTAGTGAGAATTAGACTCATGTACAGGGAAAGAATTCGGTATGATTCAAGATCACAGAAGTTATGCTTAGCCAGGACTTTCAAAGACGGAGTTTCTATCATTCATCTCAGAAATGAGGATGCTAAGTTCTGAGAGGATAGACAACTTAACTTCTACAACCATAATTAGGGCCACTGTTGACATGATCAAGTTCATCTAATCATTTAAACCATAAATTGTGCCTCAGTGAAGAGGAAGAGTTTTACTATCTATGCTCTGAGCTCCCTTCCAACTATAAAGTCCAAATAGTTATTACATTTTATCAGGGAATATCCAGGTCCCCTGTTTCCCACTTGATGTTCTATTCATCCTTGTTTCATTTTTTCAACATGAGGAGACAGATGTAGAATAATGTGTAAGGTACATCACAAGCCACATTATTGTGAACTCTTCAGTTTGCTGGTGGGGCATGTTGGTGGAAGGGTCAAGGTCATCCTAGAAATCTGTATCATGGCTTTGATATCCTTTATAGGAAAACAAGAGGCTCAAGGGCTGGTCCAAGGGAGCTGCCACTGGATGGCGCTGTAGAGCCCGCGTAACAGAGTGAGGTGAGAGCCTGGTTGACTGTGTGAAGGCCTTGGCAGAAGGGCAAATTTTCACACTCAGTTTCCCACTTGTCCTGTATGAGCCCTTACTACTCCGGCTCCATCCACACTTGTAGATCTTAGTCCGCACAGCTGAAGCCAAGAATGTGACTTTTGGCTATAGCTGGACAGGTGGGGCAGCCACTCTTGGCTAGGAACATGGTGCTGGAGGGGGATGAGAGTTATAGAGGACTCTGCTTCAAGGGCTGACTGAGCATGTTCTCAGGGCACTGGGGGCTCTTTCTCTCACAGAACTGCTATAACATCCTGCATTAGGAATTAGCAACCTAAAGGCCCAGAGTTCCCTTCATCTCCCCCTCATTTAATACTACAGTTCTACAGTGAGCAAAAACCCAACAAGGTCACTATAATCTGGTCACATGTCTTTACTGGTTGAAGTTGCCTCATATTATAATAAACTCATTCAGAGTGGATTTCAGCACAGCACCAGTCTCTTTTAAGAGTGTTTTGTCATGAGCTCATCACTGTCTAGTTCCCTTTGACCTCTACGTTCCAGAAACAGTGAATTAGTAACTGTTCTCCAAAGCTTCCAAGATCTCTCATCTATACATCTTTGCACTGACTTTTCTTTCTCACGAGAATTGTCTTCCCACTACTTCCTTCCTTGTTAATTCCTTTGACTCTCTCCTTTGATAGC
The DNA here is from genome assembly GCF_011764305.1 of Mustela putorius furo. NCBI lineage: Eukaryota > Metazoa > Chordata > Mammalia > Carnivora > Mustelidae > Mustela > Mustela putorius. Next base: position 5,774,966 of record NW_025422021.1, read on the forward strand.
CAGAAATCTTTCTCTTTTCCTCCAACCCCATCCTGTATTGAGCGAGGTCCCCTCAGGTGTGTTCCCATGGCACCTTCTACCTCTCCTATTGGGGCTTTAAATTGCATTTTTGCTTGGCTCTCACCTCCACTGGGCTGCTGTGGAGGAGCCAAATGGGCTACTCCATGAAGGTAAAGTCTTTGCTTAGTGCCTATTATTTTATATACCAGCTCTAGAACAGGCTCTGGCCACAGGGTCCAAACGTAAACTGCATTTCAATTTAATTCATTTCCTTTGTAATTCTGTCTGCTTTTTGGAATGATTTTAAAAACATTACTCTGAGAAGACATCTGTAGGTTTCATCTGGCTGCTGAAGGAGTCTGTGGCATAAAAAATTTTAAGAACATCTGCTAAAGGCTCAATAAGTACATGATGAATGATTAGTTAGAAAAATAAATGGATGAAAGAAACTAAATTGAATGAAAGAGAATTCCCTATGATCCACCAAGGAAAGAAGGCATGACTCTAGGTCTGAGAGTTGCAAGAACCTGCTGCCCATGAACACGATTTTATTCCACAAGATAGAGGCATGAAACTGCAGAAAAGTTCCAACTTTTGTGAATACCCAATGTCTCTGGCCTGTGAAAAACTCTTGGTTGCCTATGTTACCACCAATCCCTTCCCCTTTCTTCCATGCTAGCAGGGCTTACCTCCAATAATAGTGCTAAACCAGCCCAATATTCCTTTGTGTTTAGTCATGCCTATGGCCCAATTCTGGACAATAAGATGTAAGGGAAAGAAGGGGCAACTGGGTGGCTCAGGTTATGATCTCAGGTTCCTGGGATTGAGCCCCGCATCAGGCTCTCTGCTTAGCGGGGAGCCTGCTTCCTCCTCTCTCTCTCTGTGCCTCTCCACCTACTTGTGATCACTCTTTCTGTGTCAAATAGTTTTTAAAAATCTTAAAAAAAAAAAAAAAGATGTAAGGGGAAATCTGCTAGGAGTTTCTGGGAAATAGGTCCTTCTTTGACCAACAGTGATCTCAGAGAGAAGCTTTCTACCACCCTGCCTCTGAGCACAGCTTTGCAAAGGTGTGCAGTCTAGAAATATGGTGGCCATCTTATGTCCAAGATACAATAAATTTGAGGATGAAAAGAAAACATGCTAAGGATGGCAGATAGAAGTGAAGGAGGAATCTGGGTCTTCAGTAGAATGATTATCATTAAGTCTTTCATGGTATCACCCTATTACAAACATCTTTATATATAAGATCATTATATATCATTATTTTTCAGCCCATTCTTTGGTGGGTATCCTATGACTCAACGCCTTCCCATTTCAAACAGCAACACAAGCCACTGACAAATTTGGCTTGCCATAAAGATTAGGTCTGTGGTCCTAACCTAGCTAAGGACACCACTCCTTATTTTCAGTCATCACTTAATATTTCCTTCTGCAAAGTTCAGATTAATTCAGTAATTATTTTAGCCCTCAAATACACGAGACAGAAAAAATGAGCATTGGTTCTGTAGTAGGGAAATGACTTCATGATCCTATAATCACCATCACCTGAAACATTGCTATGTATCTAACTCTCCTGTCCCCTGACCTAAGAAGCTAGGCCTGGACTGAAAGTAGCATAGAGAAAAGGTTAAGTTCTGCTCTGAAATTGGAGTTTGCCATGATTCATACCAGTCCCAGATATCACTTCCCCCAATTCCAGCCCGTCCCCTAGTGTACCTCATTCTGTTTCTATCAGGGCATTGACATACCTTTCTAATGGACTATAATGCTCTTTTGAAGTAAGGGACAGTATCCAGGGGTTATCGTATACTCCGTCAGTATCCAAGCAGGGAGCCAATAAATGTTTATTTGATAATGCTTTAGAAAAGGTTTAGGACTACAGGCAATCCTCGGATATATTGAGGGTTCAGTTCTAGGCCACCACAATAAAGTGAATACTGCAATTAAGTGAGTCCGATGAATTTTTTCATTTTCCAGTGCATATAGAAGTTATGCTTACACTCTGCTGTAGTCTATCAAGTGAGCCGTAGCATTATAACCAAAGAGAACTCACCATGTACATACCATAATTTAAGAATATTATTAAAAAGCGCTATCATCTGAGTTTTCAGCAACTTGAAATCTTTTTGGTGGTGGAGAGTCTTGCTGGATGTTGATGGCTGCTCACTGATCAGGGAGCTGGTTGCTAAAGGTGGGGATGGCTGCAGCAGTTTCTCAAAATAAGACAACAGTGAAGTTTACCACATCAACCGACTCTTCATGTCACTTGAACACTTAGAAGCCATTGTGGGATTGGCCTAATTTCATATTGTTGTGTCTCAGAAAATGGGGAGGCCTAAGGAGAGGAAAAGAGACGGGGGAATGGCTGGTCATTGGAGCAGTCAGAATGCACACAACATTAATTTCCTAAGTACACTGTCTTATACTGATCACAGATCACCACAACAGATACAATAATAGTGACAGAGTTTGAAATCTTGTGGGAATTACCAAAATGTGACACAGAGACATGATGTGAGTAAATGCTGTAGAAAAATGGTGCCCATAGACTTGCTTGAAACCTTCAATTTATTAAAAAAAAAAAACATGCAATATCTGGGAAGCACAATAAGAACAAAGTATAGTGAGGAATGCCTGTATTCATGAGAGTTGAGAGTAGGTAACATAGTCCCTGCAGACAAAGCATGGGTATAAAAAGATACTTATGATTCCAAGTAGCGTGCATTCCAACAGCTACATGAAGGAGAAAGCCAAGGTCCCCTCGGGCTGAGATGGGAGAGGAGGGCTCCATAGAAGAGCTGTACGTCAAACTAGTCCCTAGAACGGATAAGACTTAGGAAGAGGGATGGAAGGACACACCAGGTGGGACACACAGGGGGAGCAATGACAGAGGCAGAAGGACTGTTCCAGGAGAGTGAAGGATCGATGGAGAGAAGGTAGGGGATAAAAGGGGAGAGGGAGTCTAATGTTACATGATAGAGGGCCTTTACCGTAAGCTTAGGCCTTTAGACTCCATATAACACAGGAAGCCATTTAAGCTGTAGGAGAGAGTTACAAGTATGTATTTTGCAAATGCCATCTACGATACACTTACTTGCACTGTAAGATCTGAGTCACACATTGATGACAATTCCAGAGGCTCTACGGTCAGTCATGAGATTATCAGATAGCAGAATTATCTAGACCAAGGTTGCCATCATCTTGGGGAACAGGTTGTATAGGACAGACTCATAAGCCTTCCTATCTATGAACTGTTGCTTCCTGCTAACCCTCATACTTGATTTGAAGGAAGGTATTGCCATCACATTCCCAGAGGCAAATTAAAATTATATAGTCTTTTATTCCTCGTATTTGACCTCAAGGGCAGAGACCTATAATAATCCTACACCTCACTTTATAGCACATTGTCACATTATTCCCATAAGACCTTCCTCTTGTTTCATTATTTTCTCCTCCTCACCCCAGAATCCTCATCACCATTCCTCTCGCCTCCACACAGGCATTCTGATGTTGTCAGTATGTGTATCTTTATATATCCTGCATTGTTTTGTATTTAACAAATTTGAATTTGTTTTTTAAATTTGGGCAGATGGAATTATACTTTAAATCTCATTTTTCTTACTTTCCACTAATAATTTTGCTTTTAAAATGCATCCATATTATATACTAAAATACTGCATTTCAAAATATTGATGATATTGCCTCTATTTGTTGCATAGTTTTCCATAGAATGCAACCACCCTACTTACTTATTTATTGTCCTATGAAGGGCACCCATGAGAATTCCAACTTCCAATTATCTCAAAGAGCGCTAAAAAGACATCATTGTGCATGATCCCTTCACAATAATATCTCTGGGATGTGTTCAGAGATGGACTTGCGGAAATAGGATGACTATATAATTTGTCTTCCCTAAATGGAACATTTTGGGAAGTGAAGGGGGCACTATTAGTAAATTATGTCTAAACCTCAGATTTTTCCCTGTCTTCCTGGCTAACTTGTCATCTTCACTCTAATTTCACTAAGATTGTCAGGTTGTTTTCCAAAATGATCATACTCTTTACTGTTCTTCCAATAGTCAAAGATTCCCCATCACCCCCATGTCCTTGTAAACACCTGGTATTATCCAGCTTTCCAGTTGTGACATTCTAATGTGTCTGAAGGGGTCTGTGTTGTTCCGATTACCAGTGACCTTGAGTGACCCTTCTGATACCAGTTCACCATCTGAGCTTCCTCTCTTGCGAATAACTTCTTCATACCCTTTGTGCATGTTTCTTTGAGGTTTCCGGCCTTTTTCTGGCTAGTTTGCAAGACTTCTTTTTATATTTTATGTAATAATCCAATGTCACTTTTTTTAGAGGCAGTTGTAAGCATGGCAAATTCTTCTCCCAGTCTGTCATCTGTCTATTAGTGTTGTTTATGAAGCTTTCCGTTTACGGTTGCCACGGTCACCATTTTCTCCAAAGATGAAAAGACACTATTATCTTCTCCTCCAGGCTCTGGCTCATTCTCTAGCTCTTTGCATATTCTCTACAAAACAACAGTAAGATTGATAGTAACTGAAATGTGGCCTAGGCTATAAGACATCAGGACCTGCGGAATGGGGTAACAGAGCAGAAGAGGACTTTGGACATCACCTAGTTCAAACCCCTCACTTGACAGATACATTCCAAGTCACAGAAGAATAAGTGCCTTGACCAAGGGCCCAAAGCACAGGTCTTCTGCCTGATTCCTGGGGGTTCATGTTAGCAAGCCTAGGCGCAGTGCCAAAGTGTCTCTTCCTCCAGCCATTCCTCACCAGGACTGACTCCCCCTTCTGTTTCCCAGGTGTAGGGTGAGCCTTAGTTTTGTTTCACGGCTTACTTAAGAGGTAAGTTGACCTCTTACCCAAGGCTGAGGGTGTTAAAAGGCTAAAATGCTTTCATTTTTGGATGTCGTTATTATCAGCACATGCTTATTTCCTGCATTTTCGACACTTACAGAGTAAAGCCAAAGACAGGTGCCCTCACCTCGCTGTGGACAGCATCTCTGAAAAGGACACACCCAACCTCCTGAGCCCAAAGCCAACAAACCGCAGCTCCGCGGCTTCTCCTGTTTCATATTCACACGATGCAGAACACATGGGCCAAATTTATGTCCCTGCAATTTGCCTGGCAGCCGGCATTTAAATCACCAAGGTTCGCGGCTCCACATTTTAGGGTGTTGTTTGCAGTCCTGCGGCCAAGAGCTCTGAAGGAACGAGTGCACACGAAGGCTCGTTAGGCGGCCGGATGTGAGGGGGCTCTCCTGGCAGACTAATTAGTATGCTGCAGCATATCTGCATATCTCTCAAGTAGACATCGTTTGTGTCTTTCTTCAGTGACAGGGGAGCCTGTTCAGTAGGACATCTTACCTTTTAATATGCAGGGTTTGTTAGAAGAACCGCTCAATTCATATTTTCCTGGTTTGATGGGAAGCGAACAGCAGTGGCAATATTAATCTGTAGTAACCTGTCAGTGAACTCTACAGCTAATATGATGTAGTTATGATTTTACCATCAATCAGGACCGAACAGGCTCTGGGCAATCCTTACAGCACAGCCTCAAAAAATCTAATTGTGCAAAAGCTTCATTGGTTTCCAACATTTCTTTTTTATCTGTCACAGGCTTTAGGCCTAGTACACAACCTTTTATTATTGGCCTTATTGCATTAGCTTGTTGGACAAAGGAGAAAAGGCTAAAGCAGAGGGTTCCCCTGCATTCCATCATTTGTTTGCATGCAGGATTTTATTTGACAGTCCCGTATTGTTTTAGATGTAGATAAAAATTATTGGGACATATGGCATCATATGAACTTTTGAACTGCCAATTGTCAATGTGCTCTAAAGGACTAGCGGCATTTAACAATTCCGGTCCACCTTCAGAAGCAGAGATGCCACATGGACAAGCAAATAAGATCTCCCCAGAGAATTGCATTTTAGAGTTAACATAACCTTGCATGTTCTCCTTGACCAATTTTTATGCCGGGGAGGAGTAAAATCACTCAGAGATAGAACTTTAGCAACTGAGATGATCTTTAGCCAAAACGGAAGTTGAATACTTGTGATATGATGATAAGGAGCAGTTCATTTTCTCCCAAAACCTGTGCACACAGTGTGAAGTCACAAGGGGCCACACGGCCTCCGCTCCTATGCAGAACATTTCTCCCCTGTGTCTGGGACACTGTCAGACTCGATTCCCATTAAAACATGTGTGTAAAACACAAATCCACATCAAAGTCGGTATAGCCCTTGAGTCTACAGGGTTGGAAGGGACTATAAGACTTAAAACATATAAAAACATTTAGGAAGATGAACTATTAACTTTATCCATTGAGGCATTTTAATCTTTTACATCTTAAATGTGATTGGGTCTTTTGGAACTGGGAAATTGCTAATCAGCATGTTGGGTAAATGTTTCTATTTTAAAATGTGCACATTTAGAAATAACAGCTGGCCATAAAGTGCATATTTATGTTTGTGATTTAATGTATCACAAACTTTATATTTTATTTCATTTAGCTTCACAAAGAGACCACACTATTTTTTTGCAAGCCTTCTACAACAGCTTTATGACTCAAGACACACATCTGACAATAAATCAGATATGTATACAATGCCTAAGTTTTTCAAATTTGAAACGCCTTTTAATCAAAAAAATTAAGGATTATATCCACTCTTTACCCTGTTTCACTTATTTAAAGACTCAATTGAAAATTCCTATTCATTAATCAGGAAAAATCTGCATAGCATTACAGCGATTGTCTCTTGAAACACTGCACCCTCGCTTCAGAGGAAACATATTGTGCGTACGGGCACATCAACCACACAGCTGAGGGTTAACTCTTCACAAGCCAGCACGCACATTGTCCACAACCTAATAAAAACAACTACACAAACCGAGGAAATGGCTGTGACATCCTGCAAGAAGCGTGCAGGAACGCGCCTTGGAACTACCGAGGCAGCTGCTGGGGCAGAGAGACAAAAACAGGATGTGAAAATTATTGCAGGAGCAGTGGTGATTTGAGAGTTCTCTGGCGACCTCTCCATCATTGGTGAGATTTGCTTTTTTTTTTTTATTTTTAATTGTCTCTAGAAGATCCTTTTCAAATGCCTAAATCTAAATGATCTTGAGGAAGACCACCTGAAAACATCTGAGCTCTGGCAGACCTCTTGGCAATTTGCAGCTCCTGATGTAACCCATTCCTGACAACGTGGTTGGCATACCCCTAACACGGGTTTTTGTCAATACAGGAAAAAGTTTTAATTTGTCAGAACAAGTTTGTTTCTGAAATATCATAGCTGAAGTGAGGAAGAGTACTAGATCCAATTGCGTTGTTATTAACAAGCAAAAACATGACACAGAACATTCCTATGAGCAGGTCCAAAGTCTGAAAACTAGGAAAGGGTCCAAAACTAAGTAATTACCCCCAAATAAGAAACCTAGACAGTCTAACCTAGCTGCTGCTGAACACTCAGACCATTTTTTAAATTAAAAAGCATATACAGAGACATAGCTATGATAGACATGCAACATTCATTACAAATAACAGTCTCTCACCAAAAGTAAAAAGTGCTAAGCAAATGAAAGATATCATTTTACCAACATTCTCCTTGGATGGATTGGAAAAAAGATAACTGGATTCATCTTATCAATGTCTCAATAACTATAAATTGGAAAATATGTCTTTCAAAAGAGTTCATTGATAACAAGGGCACATGGTTTCTTGAGGTGAACTGGAGATAAAGACCTGGGGGCAGAGGGATGGTGAACTTCCTCGAAAAAAGTCTACCTGGTCATAGTCAAAGATAAAGATACTGAGTTATGCAGGTGGAAAAAGCTAATGAAACCCACATATTAATTAAGTGTAAATTTGAAACATAGATAATAAACATTACTATGCAAATTGTTTATATTTTCAAACACTCATCCCTTCAGGTGTACGTGTAAATGTAAATATACCTTCTCATGCCATCCTCACGAGTTTTTTAAATAAAATGTCTATTAAAGTGCATCTTAGGTACATATAACTCTGGCCGGGTTTGTACTCACTGAGAATATTTCCTAGACCTCAGATAATCTAATATAGTTTCATATAATTTATTTTTTTAATTATACTCTTGTTTGGAAGGTACAAAGAACAACAATTAGTCCAGCAACCTACTGAGCATAGAACAAACTAAAAAATGTAAAAGTCATAATTACAAAATGTGTGAAGTTCAGCAGCCAACGAGAGGGAAACACAATTATAAACTCAGTTGGTCAGAATACAATAAAACTGATAAAAAAAAATACAAAGATTAATTTCAAAATCATTAGAGAAACATCAAGTAATACATGAATCATTGAGGTATGATTAGTCAGGTCCTTTAGGAGTCTGTAGCAGAAAAATGAGAAGAATTGAAATGCAAATCCCATCACATTTACTTGCATTCCTGTTTGGATAACGTTATAGTATCTATACCAAATATTTAGATCAAGGCCATAGGTCAAATGAAATATATGCTATGTGTCAAATGAAGTATTTGGTTGAACCATATGAAACTGCCATTTTGTAGGCCAAAATCAGTTGAACTTGAGAAGCCCAGGTGGTTCATATATCTTAATGCATGTTGTAATATAGACAATTTAAAACAGTTTTTGAAGTCAAATGGGCATGTATGAATTCCATCTCAGTTCTACCACTTTATCAGCTGTGAACCCTTAGGTAAGTTACACGCTTTTACCTCTCCTGTAATATCCCCACCTAGATAAGGGCATTGTGGTGTCCACTGTTGGAGTGTTGTGTGTATTAAATGTGTAATCCATGTACAGTGCCTCAGACAGGGCTGTGTCCCACCTAATGAAAGTATAGTTCTCCGAAGGTTTATTTTTAAATCAGTAGTTTAGAACAGAGAAAGGAGGGACCCTAAGTCTTCACTCAATCTTCTGAGATGCCCCATGATTTTAAGTGTTTTGGGCTTCTGGTCACCTTCCAGAAAAGCCACACCTGAAACAAGCCAGTTGTCCATATAGGTGAGGGCATCCCACCAAAACTTCTGCTTCAAATCAATGTCAGCTTCATCTTCGAAAGATGTCTTGAATCTCGTTTCCATTCTTCACTCTGCCAGGGACAGTAGAATTTAAAATAACCAGGAAGACACAGAGAATAATTCTTTGAAATTCAATAGCTGTGAAGTTGGGAAGTGAAGTAGGTACCTCGGGAGCTTTTGTCAAGCTCCTCACACTTCATAAACAATTTGATAACTCCTCAATGCCTGATGGTACTAATTCCATTAGCCTTATGTATTTGGGCTAATCTCCAATCTCCCTTGGGGTAAGCTTTTTCACACCCCATCCAGCCAGAGAAATAAGTGCTTATCAAACTCTGGCTTCTTCTCAGTAGGGTCCTCATCTCCAACATCCAGTATGCTCTGCCCACAGAGGCCTTCAGAGTGAATTCCATTGCCTATACTATCAGCTTTCTGACTGAAGGACAGAGAGCCCTGAAATACCTTGAACAATAAGCTTGTGGTTGTGATGAGTGATTTCCATGTAATATTCCATTTCGTTCTCACGGCCACTTAGAAATGAGGAAACAACTTCAGCCTTACCATAGTCACACTACTAGGTACCAGGAAATCCCAGAGTTGGACTTCTCTGTCATCACATCCTAGTGTTTCTGAAAATCAGGAACAGCCTGAGAATAAACATGCTATAGAACATTTTTCTTCTTCTTCTTTTTCTTTCCTTTTGAGTAGAATTTCTACATCAAATAATCAGCTAAAGATGACTATTTTGCTTATTACATATTCCAGCTCATTCTCATTACCCCTCAAAATGGGTCAACATCACCCGGTCTTCCATTAGTGACTAAAAGTTACTCTTCTCTATGATTCCTAGCATTTCACCTTTAAAGGGAACTCTTTCAATGAACTGATACATTGTTTTCAATCTTAGCTCTGTCCTTCCAATCCTTGTCCCTGGGTATCTTTCAACTCAGGCAACAGTTCCCCATATCGCAGGTTTTTCTGGTGTTAAAAATATCAGACTTTGCCCACTTGCACCTTTAGAGTCTGTGCAGGCCCAGGATCTCTGCCACAAATCAATATTCTACATTAGAGAAGTGCAGGCATGAGCCAATAGAATTAGTAGAGAAATTTACTGTGCCTCAGCTACAGCTGGTAGACTGCAGAGGAAAGCAAGCAGATGTTTGTTTGATAATGGTGGTTTCCTTCAGCCGTCAGAGCCCAACACCCAAACTCCGTCAGCAGTCTGTCCAGCTTAATAAAAAAGGATAAGGGAGATTTGGGTTTCCTCAGTTTATAATGCCAATTGAGTTCTCCTTCTACTATTTCATTGCAATGTTCCGTGTTTTTCATGGTTATACTACGGAATAATATCATATGACGTTTCAGATTTGTTGTGAAAAAAAGCAAGGGTTTGGATGCAGGCAGGTCAGAAGCAGTTATCAGGGTCACAAATTGCCAGGCCCCCGAGGAGAAGACAGTACATATACTATGAACCCACAGTAAGCCTTGCTATCTACTTCGGTTTTGTTTCTTCTTTGGATCTTGTCTATACCCTGAAATGTTTATCAAAAATATTCAATCCAGATATATTTCCTGAAGCTTACTATGGCAAAATTCTGAGTCAGGTTCACAAGAAAACTTATAAATGAGAGTATAATAAATGTACAAATATTAATAATACAGGAAGACTGACACAAACTTGGGGGGGTGAGGTCAAAGGAGGATGTTTAAAAGATGGAGAGATGAGATTATATTTTTTAAAAAGCCACTTCACCTTGAAGTCTTGGTGGAACTTGGGGAGCCAGAGGCAAGGCAAGGGAAAAGTAGAGGAGATGTTGGGGATAGAGGCACAGACTTGGTCAGAGAACAGAGAGGAGCTGAGTGGGCTGGTCATAGGAGTTGGTGGTGAAGTAGTCAAAGACAAGCCTAGAAAAAAAAAGAGCCTAAAGCTTGGAACACTTTAAATGGATTTGATGTGGTAGACTACTGGACACCATTGAGGGACTCTGAGCACAATCTGTCCAGTCAGTTCTGTGATTCAGGAAGGTCACTGACCATAAATGTGTAGGTTGAATTTGTGGGTAGAGAGTAACAGGAAGTTAGGGGTAACAGAGGCATGAATTAAAATGGTAACAGGAAAATGAAATGGAAGCTAAGCTAAAGATTTGATATTAAGGGGCTAGAAAATGCAGAACTTCCCAGATAACTAAGTGATGTGGTGAAGGGTGATAGTATGAGAAGAAGGAAGGGTCCTTGGCAACTGAGACTTCAAAACTTGGGAACTGGGTGCCATTAAAAAATCTAGACCATTGAAAAAAAGGAACTGATTTAGACTCACTGCTCAGTGTCTCAGCATTACAAGTGGTTTTCACGCAGAATTTCATCTCATGTTCACCATTTTTATTAGAAGCTATGTTATTCCCACTTTACTTCTGAGGAAACTAGGACTCTGATCATAATCAATTTTTCCAAAGTCACACAGACAGCATGTGGAAGAGTGAGGATTTGAACTCAGCTCCGTCTGGCTTCAAAGCCTATACTCCATTTCAGGGATTTTTCCATCTGTGATCTGAAGAATTCTAGAAATCCTCAGAGATTCCTTGGGATCTCCTGAAGGGGCATGATGGACATTGAGCCTCTGGGGTCTCATCTTGGTTCAACCTGGCTTAAGATTTCCTTTAGTGAAAGGGTTTTCCTACTAGCAAAACCAGCATGTCCTATTTCATCTTATAAGAATGAGAAGGGCTTGTTTTTGGACATGGTGAATTTGAGAAGCACGTGGGAATGTGAAGTTGTCCAAATGATAAATATGAAGAAATGATCTTAGAAATGGTACAGGTTCAGGAGAATGTGGAGAGGATCAGTGCAAGGGGTTGCCTAGTTCCATGCTGGTATTAGCTTCCTGGTATAAGTAATCATATTCTTGCATTTCTAGTATTACTAATCACATTCAACAATCCCATTCTTAGGTGGAATGGCTAGGAGTTCCTAATTGCCTTGTGATGCTGAATGCTGCTCTCTTGAATGTCTACACACCTCTGCTCCCAACAGTTAGGTATCCAATTTATCAATAATACTTGGGCTTATTCCCAAATAAGTTTTTGTCAGTTGCATTTGTTTTCATAATTCATAATTTTATTAAATACTATGTAAACCCATGCAAAGTGAATGTAAAGGAAATAAAGCTTTTCCTTGAAAAATAGGTTGAATTATTTGGAAAGAATAGACAAGTTATTGCCTTCAAATGAGATGGGAATTAGATTATTGTATAAAAAACCATAAAAATCTAGACAGATGATTATTATTATTAATTCTTATTATCATTATTACAGCATATAGTACAACAAAGTTGAGTTGACCTTCAAGCATCAGACCTTGGCCTTACACCAAAAAAGTGGGAAATCACTGTATGTTGGTATGTTTGAAGTGAAAATAAAATGTTACATGGGTTTATATGTATTACTTAAGATGCTTATTTAAAATGACTTATTCATTAACCTACAATCAAGTAGGATAAGAACCCATCTACTATGTATTTCTAGTCCTTGAACAGAAAGGGGATTTTTACTACTTGAGCATGGGTCAATCACTGGACTCTTCTCTCCCTAGGTCAAACTAATTAGAAAATTTGGCAAGGAACAAAGAAAATTGTTGAACGGGGTTGAAACTTCGTAGAGCCAATCAATATGAGAGGGGACAGGGGTGAGAGTTTATATATATATATTTTTAAAGATTTTATTTATTTATCAGAGAGAGAGGGGGGGAGAGAGTGAGCACAGGCAGGCAGAATGGCAGGCAGAGGCAGAGGGAGAAGCAGGCTCCTTGCTGAGCAAGGAGCCGGATGTGGGACTCGATCCCAGGACACTGGGATCATGACCTGAGCCGAAGGCAGCTGCTTAACCAACTGAGCCACCCAGGTATCCCGAGAGTTTATATTTTAAATGACTTAATTACGATTTCTACTTGGAAAATTAGGTGGAAAGAAATTTCTTCTCATCTTACATATATGTAAGCTCACTTATGACTCACTGGCACAATTCTGCCAATCTCCACGGTAACATAAAATAAGATTCCAGGCCAGGCTAGCAGGGAACGGACTGCCGTGAAGCCATTTTTAACTGTATACACAAGGTCAGATTTTACTTTGCTGCCCTGGAGAAATATGAGGAGCTGGAGCAAACAGAAGGAGAGGCCATGCTGCTCCCCACCAGCTGCTGCCTCGTGACCCGGAAGCCCTGAGCCTCGGCACCAGCCATGAGGCCTGTGTCTCTAATTGGCACTGCAGCCCGTTAAGACTCTTCCCTTTGTGTGCCCTAGACTGCCAGAGCTAGAGAGAGAGAGCGCGAATATGTGTGTGGTGTGTGATCACCTGCTTCCCTTCTCTTGTTGCCATGGGTTACGGAGCCCAGAGCTGGAGAGTGGGGCCAAGCACTTGGGGTGGAAATAACCACGTCAGCCTCTGGAAAAAAAAAAAAAAAAGAAAAAAGAAATTAGAAATAAGGGGCAGGGAAACAATGGGCAAAGGAACAAAAATCAACATCCCAGGGCAGCCTGACTCTGAGCAAGGAAGCCAGGCTGCCAAAACGAGAGCAGCCCTTCATAAATCTAGCTCCCACCACCAATGCTGGTCTGAACACCGAGGAAGAGAATAGAACACATGCACATGTCTACAGCAAGCCTATGCCTACACCCCCTTGGGCCTGATGTACAGGTCTAGGATCCACCTCAGAGAAAAACAAAGTCTGTTAAGAGTTAAGTCAACAGCAGTCAGGGAGCCCACCCGATGCATAGCATTATGGAGTACCAGGCACTGAGTGGAGAGACACACCGACAGGAAGGAGGTTGTGACCTTGGGGAGGCCACTATTTAATTAGGCATCTTAAGTCTGTAAGTCAGGCTTCTTGTGAACCTTGCACCCAAATACTCATTACTCTTCTTATTTGATGGCCCATCAGGGAAAAGAATGTGTTCCCACCTCTTTCCTATGGCTTCTGAATATTTTATATGAAATGGCATAGCTTTTAGAAGCAGAGGGGATTTTTCAACAAAGTCCAATCCCCGGATTTTACAGCTGGAAAAAAGGGCTCAGAGAGATTAGATATCTTGATCAAGATAACCAGCCTGCTTGGGGCTTGTTTGGTCTGGGTTTTATTTGTTTGTTGGCTTGCTTGCTTTCTACAGAGGAAGCAAGGGGAAAACAGAGTCTTCAAGAGGTAGCTATTGTTTACTTCTATCAGCCTTAGATTGGACAGCCAGGAGGTGAGAATCCCATGTCTCTTCAGACTGAACTATCCAAAAAAGAGATAAAACTAAGAGCCTTGCTTTTCTGATAGGGCCAGCCACTGCCTTTGGATGTGAGGATGAAGGTGGCTTCCCACCAATATTGCTCAGTCCAAGTCTCACGGATGTCAGGACATTTGGATGGTCATTAGGAGGGACATGCTAGTGAAGGTGTAACCTACAAGCCTTTCGAATTCAGACCATGACAACACTGTGAGCTTCCAGGAGCAATTTCTTCCTTCTCTGACACCTGTCAGAGGAAACGAGTCCTCAGTTATTACAGTGCCTGTTGATTTTTGCCATCCTCTCCTTCCTCAAGGCTGTGGTGAGCCTTGTTTCTCCCGGTTATCATCGGCTATTGGCAGGAAACGGATTCCATGAGAGGTTGTGGCAAATCTGTGGGCCTGAGGGAGCTAGCTGACTAATTGACTAGCCAGCTGCCCCTCTCTTTCCTGCTCCATCTCCAACTTGCTAAACACAGTGAGGTGGCCATTCTCTTTTTGGTTTCCAATGTGTCTTGCTACCTCAAGAATTTAGGCTCTCACATTAAAACATGTGGGAAGTTGTGCCAATTGTAGGCTTCTGGCAGACAATGTAAAAATGTAATATCTACTTGATGCCAGTAAGGTAGAGATAACTATGGCTGCTTGACTCCATGACCCTCCTTGAGAAGGCTAATGTTAGAGAGGGTTGAGCATGACCCTTCACAGAAGTGTGTCAAGGTTGACCAGCTCTTCTGTCTCCCCTGAGCTCCCCATGGGGGTAGGGTGGGCAGAACACAAGGGGGAAAGTCTGTCACAGCCTCTGTGAATGTTTATCAGGAAGCACTCGAGAGCTCTGGTGCTGGGAATGCATAAGGAGCTGTAGGCTACACCTTGGAATGCAGACTGTCCCAGGAAACCACAGGAGACAGGTGTGTCCAGGTTCACAACCCATCCAAAATACCACAGCTATTCCAAAGGGATAGAAGGGAGTTAAACTTCTCTCTGTTACACAAATTAATCCAGATCCTAAATCCTGCTTATTATTAATGCTAGATATCCTTGAGATGGATTCGTCAGCAAATCCTTTGATCTCGATGGCCCTCTGGGGGCTGCAGATTTCGCTCAGTAATCAGAGTCCATAGATCTTTTTTCTTCAGGGGTTTATATGCCATGAGTTTTTAAAAATCTTTATACCATGTGCTTCTTTATTTCACTTCATTCTCTACCCAATCACAGCCCCTGCTGAAGGGATAGGTCTAGAGGAGCCTGTGTTAAACAGGGTACCACTACTCTATCTGGCCCCAGTTGATGAGACCCAGGGTAAACCCCTGACCCAAAGGCAGGCTGTCCACAGGCTGGCCAGCAACCTGTGATGTGGTCTGGCCTATATCACTATGAACTGGACCAGTTAAATTTGCTCTCTTGAGAATATAAACTATGAAAATGCCGAGAGAATGAGTCAGTTAGTAATAAGAGCTGAAGTTTAAAAAGAATGGAGAGGGAACATGTGTAAGCTGGTTAGAGGGAAGAGGAAGTTATGAGAAAGCAAGAGCAGCCAGTCCTCAGAGAGGATAAAATGCAACAGGTGACAAAAAGAAGCAGATAAACTGATAGAAGGTATCCCTGTGGTTCCTGAGAGCAACAGAGAGCATAGATACTTTCTAGAACTGTCTCCAGCCCTGGGCATTTTCTATTTCAAATGCTGTCGCACAAGCATCCTTGCAATAAATCACCTCCGTAACTCTGTTCATTGCAACGAAAGAGAATTACCCAAATACTCGCCTAGTATTTAGCCCAGTGTCACGTGCTTGACTCTGCCTATCTTGCTGCTTGTCTCCAAGGTGGTCCAGAGACTCTTGTCTGTCCTAGATCCCTCGGGGGGAAAGGAATTCTGTCATCCTTGATGACTTTACAGAAGCTGCCTTAGGCCATACTCCATAGGTACATCAAAATCTGAAAGAATGTAAAGCTTCATTCCAGAGATTCTGCTCTATGGCAAAATTTTAAACCCATGACGTGTTTCTGTGGGTTGAAAATGTCTTTGAACATGTGCTCCCATATCCAGAGCTATGATTAATTACTGGTTGTTGCTGCTGGTTATGCCTACAGCTCTCAGCAAGAAAAGAAGTAAAAAGTATTTGAGCTTTTACATTTTCTATCTGACAAAGAGCCTCTTAAAAAAAGAAGAAGAAAGAAAAGAAAAGAAAAGAAAAGAAAAAACAAAGCTGGATGTAATTTATAACAAGGCTCCCATATTTTCTGGGAAGCCTGGGCCCAGCCAGCATCTGTCCTGAGAATAGCTATGATTCAGGCAGGTGAGGTGTGCTGCTTCTTCCCCACACACGAACTTACCCCATCATGCTCTGTGCACATTTCTGAATTAGTTCCAGCTAGTTAGTGTCACTGCAGGACAATTTAGACTGCCATTGTTTGAGTGTTCAACATATTCTTCGATGATGGATTCCCAGAAAAGGCGAAATCCATTACTTACACACAGTAGGAAAATAAACCTTCTCCCCAGCCCACAACACGAAGATTGGAAAGCTTTTCATTTGAGACAGATGGAAATTTTGCATTCAAGGGGCTTTGTCAACTCTTTTAATCAATGTCTTTCAGAAAAACAAATTTAGCAATTTGGCTCCTTTATTCGGTAGGGGTGAGGTGTAACTAAGGGTATTAGCTATCAGTGAAGGGTTCATGGTCTATTAGCTGGCACTAGCTTGTAATAAAGTGCTGCTAACTGACAGCTATGCCTGGAGGTGGTGTCACAATAAAACGATAATGACAAAAACCTTCCAGAATTGAAAAGTACAGGTAGGGAAGCTCAGTTCAAATAGTATTTCGCTCTAGCTGGAAGAGAAACACCATTCCCATGGATCGAAGATATTCCCGTGGTAGAGTCACAATAGTCTTCAAGTCAATATGGCAGGTTATTGATGTTCTCTAAGCTCCTTTCAAGAGATGCCCAAACGTTCTCAGTACTGGGGCCGCATAGGGAGATGACGTGGATGGTGTCCAATGAACTGCAGGTCAGGAGGTGAGGAGACCTGTGCTTAACAGCAAGGGCTCTGCAGGACATCCTTTCAGTGGCCAGGGAGACTTTGGGTGGTGGCCCATGTAACTGGATTGGGGCAAAGAACTGTAGGAGACTATTTCCCAGAGCGTGTTCCTAGGAATGGAGTAGGTATAACTGATGAAAAGGAGTCCAGGATCAGACTAGTTGGGAAAATTATGGGTTAAGCAAAGCTACACAGGTTGTAGGATTTCTTGAGTCTTTTAATAGGCTAATTAATCTGTAAGAAAAAGTATTGTTTGTGGGCTTCCCAGTTTCTTTTTAGCAGGAGGACCATGGGAGCCTTTTTATGGAGCAGCTATCTTGTGGACTAGCATGCTGGGAAAATTCTTTTCCAGTACTCACTTTCTGCCCCACTCCTGACTCTTCAAACGAACCTGTCATGTTGTCTCTGCTAACAAACTTAGTTCTGGGCTTATCCTCAGGCTCTTCCCTGCCCCTGTTCCATCCTGTCTTTAGCCTTCCCTTAGACACTGAAGGTCCTGTCAATTGTCCCAGGGACAGCTCTGACTCCGTCTCACCCTGACTGGGCCCTCCTGGATTACACTCCTGGGTGAACTCTTCATGCTTGGAACAATCTTCTCTCCTGGTGCTTCCTCACACCAGGTCTCAGAGCCATGGTTCCCTGTGGGAGGCCATGTTCAGTCACCTTAGTCCCTTCAGCAGGCGAATCTGAGCTGATTATCCAGTGGCCACACTAAAGAGCCACCTCACTTCAGAGCTCCTCATGGGGACATGTCCTGTGCAACCTCCATCCTTTATGGGGCTCTGAGGTGTCATGAGGGGCTTGCAGACTCCAGGAGGCCTTTAGGGGAAGAAGTAGAGCTAAAGGTGTTCCCTCACCCCCTGTATATTCTCTTCCAAAATCTGTCACTTTCTGTCTCAATTATAGTCCCTTCCTGCCTTGCATAAACAGCTGGCTTGGGGCAAATCCATGAGGAGGTGATGCTGTTCTCCCAATCCCCACTCCTTCTTAAACTCCATCCCCCAGGTATCCCCTTTGGAGCCTCTTTCCTCCCACCCTCATCTAACCTTTTCCCCCTGTACAACCTGCTCTCATTTGATATCAGCCATTTACATGTAAGTATAATTTTAAGTCAGTTTTTACCTCTCTAGGGACATTTAAAAAATATTAGGTAATTAGGAATGGAATGAGTGGCCGCAGGAAGTAGGTTAGGGAGCTCCATTCCCTGCATGCTAAAAACCACGAGATTGCCTTTGCAGAATGCTAGTCCTGGCAATGACATTACGTAGGAGAGCAAATTCAGGGGGACTAAATGATTCTGTGCCACTGGCTAGGTTTCCAGGTGGTAAAGGTGGATACACAAATCTCATATTTCGAAAAAGTTAAACCTGGAGCCAACCATTTAGTACTGTCATTACAGCTCTTGCCAGCTGAACTTTCATGCAATTTTTTATATTTTTATGTCTTGTACTGCACAATGGCATTATTATTTGACTGTGCCATATGGGAAAGAAGACAAGAAAGTGACTCAGCGTTCTAATAATACGTTTTCTTTCTTAACATCAGTGGATGCAGAGATGTTCTATTTCCCAGCATGTTGTGGCTCTATAGATACTCCAGTATTTGAAGATGTAAAATGACAAAATAGAACCAGTAAGGAGGAATTGAGAAGACCGAACCCAGTTTTCCTTCCATTCCTGTCAGAAGTGACTCTGTGCCAAGCCATTTAGGAGAAACCAGCTTTGTCTTTGGTGCTATTGAGAGCTGGGGCTGGAGTTGGCGAAAGGAGCATCTCAGAAGACCAAAAGGGGGAACTGAGAGCTTACCTTGAGCAATGTACTTTGTCAACACCTGGAATCCCTTCATCACCTAGCTCAGTGCCCATATTTATTGAACTAAATCTGTATCAAATTTAAAACTGAGCTTGGAGCAAACCTCATTTGGTGTGTTAGGGGGCAAGACACCAGATGAACTATCATTTTTCTTTATTTAATTCTACTCTTGCTGTTCTTTGAAATGAATGAAGTTGCAAAAAAAGGGGGGTAAATAATCTTTACCTCATAAGATTATTATAAAAACTAAATGACATAATTCATATAAAGCAATTAACACAACACAGGCCATAGCATTTGATAAATGCTTGTGATGATGATAATGATGATATATACACATGCCTTCTCCCAGTCATCGACAAGAAGTCTGGGCTCAATCATTTATTTTAATATTATGAAGGTGTAACATGAGATACCTTTGTAGTGATAGAGCAGTTCTGTATCTTGTTTGTGGTGGTGTTTCACACATCTGTACATGTGACAAAGTTGCATAGAATTATATACATATACAACTGCCAGTGAATGAAATCTGAATAAATTACATGGATTGTACCAATGTCATTTTCCTGGTTTCGACAAGGTACCATAGCTATGTAAGATGTTACCATGGGGACAATGGGTGAAGGTATGGAGAACCCCTCTGTACTATTTTTTGCAACTGCCTGTGCATCTATTACTATAAAATAAAATAAAATAAAATAATTTTAAATAACAAGAAATTATTTAAAATTATTTAAAAACAAAAAGGTTGTAAGAAAGGATTCATGATTTTCCCATATTTGTATAACCTCTAAACGATTTCATTAAAAATATAGATGTTCTTAGGTTTCCTCATTTACTAAAAAAAACTTAAGAGAAAAATTCTCATCTCTTCCTGGAGATTATTATTGTTTAAACAGGAACCATTTCTGCCAGTAAATGTGGTTCCATGAGTTTGAGACAGATTTATACAAATAGCTGATTTATAATATCACTCACTTAAAAATATTTTATCTTTAGCTATATAGTATAGGTGTTAGAATTTAAAATGTTGCTGAGCAGCTGCCAACTATTAAAGTTATAATAAAATCAAATGGCCATTACCTAAGGGGGAGAAACATGCAAGCACAAGTCTAAAGAAACTTTATAAAGAGAACAGATAAAAAGGTACAATATGTTCTTAACAGAAATTGTGCACTTTCCCACCCCCAAATAACATATTATGCTTTATAAGAAATCTATCTGTCTGTGAATTCACGGAAAGGCTTCCCAAGGAAGTACTATTTTCTGTAGCAGCTTTTAGCCGCTCAACTCAGAATGAAGAGACTTATATTTGACCACTAGGTGTCACTGTTGGTGGTGGCGTGGGCTATAAGGAGGGGGAGGGGAAATTGAAAGCAATCTCTTAGGGGATTTTTTTGGATTGTGAGGGGTTTTTTGTTGTTGTTGTTGTTTTTTAACATAAAATTCCCATATTATTGCCATTTTGCCTCTCTGTGTTAAGAAGGATGACGTGGAAAGGAAATAGAGAAGTATGAAGATAGAGTTCTTGGAGAATTTCTATACTCATGGCCCATCACATCACTTGGAGGTAGGAAGTGTGTGGCTTAACCATAGAGCTATAATACCCAACAAAAACTGACTATTAAACACAAGCCCATTTTAATAGTTCCCTAGCCACATGGCAGGAAAGCAGAAAAACATCAATTACTTCATGTTCAGAGAAGGAAACAGTCCTCAGCCATGTCTGCCTGGTGCTTAAGAACTTAGATGAATAATTTATACCAGAGAGCAGAGTGAGGGTCAGCATGTGTGAAGGGGATTTGAGGAAGGAGCTATTGAAGCACATCAGAAACACCATCCGTGAGGCCACAAACAAAGCCTGTTGGAAGAGTCTCAGGAAGTTGAATGGGATTTTTTTCCCCATCAGCTATCAGTGAAGTATAATTTAATTCTGGACTTGGCTATAAGAAATGGGAACTTTTTCAAAGCCCATGGAAAATCAAACAATGAAAAAGAGATTTTCCTGGTGTTGTACTTGGCACAGGACTCCAGCAACAGCAAGATGGGTGGTGCCTGTCTGGTCTCTGGAGGGGGTCGTCCTTTTCTTCAGAACAGCCTGGGCCTGCTGCCAAGCCTCAAGGTCAGGGGCCTGTTCCTGGGGACCCAGTGGCATACCCAGGATCTGTGGGCCTGCTGGGCTCATTGGCAGAAACCCGCAAAGGAAGTTGCTATGTGCCAGTGCTATTTCAGGCAAGCGTCTCTAGCTGGAGCTGTTATTCTTTCACTTTCCTAAGGGGGAAAAAAAAAAAAAAGTTAAAGAAAACCAAGGAGTTGGGATGGAAGGGAAGTTGGAGGATAGAACCCAAATGAAGGGTAGAAATCACTAATGAGCATCCAGAGGAGAATTTTTTTAAATGGAAGAAGTTGACCAGATGGTGCCCAACTTTTCATACTTGAAAATATTTCCTTGCTCACTTATATTAGAAGCTAATGCACGAAGTGATCATTTCTGTCCTCTACTTTAGACATTTCTCAGGGCGATATTAATGCTTTATTAACCACATTCACTGATGGCAAGTAAGTGAGATAATCACTGAATAAATGAAAAAAGAGGAAAATAAGCAGCTAGCATTGACTGCTAACTATATGCTAGGCATCATTCTCAGTGCCTTCTAGGTATGAGCTAATTTAATTATCAAACAACCCTATGAAGTAAGCACTGTCATTATTCCCATGATAGATGAAGAAACCGAGGCAGAGAGTCAAATAGTTTGCACACAGTCACAGAGCCTGTAAGTGGTAGTCTGCCTCCACGGTCACTCATCGAAGCAGTCACAAAATCAGGACCAAAGCTGGAGTTCTGACCCTCGTCACCCAGTTTCTCCTTTTTGGACCACCTTTTGCCATCTTGTGATTTGTGAAATGTCTTTCCCAAAGTCAAGATGCTAACCAGAGACCCACAGAATGTTTGCCCAGAGGGATTTCTTCAGCCAGAGCTATGTTCTGACAAAACGCTACAACAAAAGATGAAAGGCATGCTGTGGTGGGAAGTATTGGCCATTGATTGTCATGTCTCTTAAGGCTGATGGCTCCAAAGACTACCTCAGGTAACCCCTTACGACTTCTCGCTGGACCCACTTACAGTCGCATTTCTACATAATGCCTTGTCAGAGTCACTAGCTTCTATGAGAATATATATCAACTACCAATTGTGATCTACATGAAAGTGACTTCCAGAAACTGTAAGTAACAGTACTTTCTATTAAAATATATCTTTTCCAAGAGATTTTAAATGCCTACCCTCTACCACACCACGTATATATACTACATTTTTGCCAAAATAAGTTTAAACCAGTTGCATAATTGTACACAAAGTAGCTAAAGCTTCACATAACGCCTTGTGGGCACTGACTTAGGGGGTGGAGGGAGAAACAAAGAAAACATATGTGCTCTCTAATAACCCTGGGAGCTGTATTGATTCTAATGGATAGTTTCTAGTCCAGCAGTAGTATTACAGTTTGTCATTAATGGATGTGGGAAGACCAGTTTCCTCAGTTGGAATGAAGCCACTATTAGTAGATAGCCCCCTCCTCCTTCAAAAAAAAAAAAGAAGAAGAAGAAGAGAGAAGAAGCAATCCCAGGAAATAAGTAAGCATTAGCTCTAGAAAGTAAAAACAAAGAGAGCACAAAATGTTTTGTGGAGGTTCTCATGGTATTACTTTAAGGACAAATACTAACTATGAACTTTTAATGAGCCAGGGTTATTTCTTGGTTTGTCTAGGAAGTCAATTATGCAACAGAATTAAGGGGAATATAGTATTTAACTGTCTTCAATTCAAGTGACAAAAGAAATCTAACTTTCAAAATCCCTCCTCAAATCTGATCTTTTCAAAAATGTTTTCTCTTTTACTTTGCCATGTACATATCTAGATACCAATTCTGCATTATAGGAAACTATCAAAGTAAAGGGAAGAAAAAAAGAAGTAAACATAAAATGTCTATTAAGATGATTGCACTTGAATGCAAAGTTCAAAAAAAAAATTCTTTCACATTCATGAAACCTAACTGCAATAAGCAATCAATTGTCAATTTATCAGAAGTAATTTTTCACTAATGACTATATTTTATAATCATATTTTCAACAAACACTTTTGTGGTCTGCTATGGACTGGATAGTATCTCCTCAAAATCCATACATTAAAGACCTTACCCCCAGTGTGACTGTATCTGAAGACAGGGCATTTAGGAGGTAATTAAAGTTAAATAAGGTCATAAGAGGGTCCTAATATGGTAATATTGGTAGGTCTTATAAGAGTTAATAAGGCCTTATAAGAGATAGCTCCGTCTTTCACTCTCCATGAATCTGTGTTGAGAAAAGGCCATGTGAGGACACAGCAAGAAGGTGACCTTTTGCAAGCTAAGAAGTTGTTTCATCAGCTGCCAGACCATGATCTGACACTCCTAGTCTTGAGACCTGTGAAAGAGAAATTTCTGTTAAGCCGCCCAGTCTATGGTAAATTATTATGGGAGCTTGAGCTAATACGGACTCCTCCTCTGTGTCAAAGATATTACTATTTGCTGGTCTACAATTGTGTTCAGTTCAGATATGGTTTTGCCCTCTTGAAGCTTATGGTCTTGTTGGTGTGAGAGACATTAAGCAATTAATCATAAAAATAAGAGTATAGCTATTAGTTATAACACTGAAATACAAAATTTGAAAGGTAATTCAAAAGACTGAGAGGAATTCAATTTAGCTTGGGAAGTTGAGGAAATGACATTTAATCTAAGTCTTAGAAATGAGGAAAAAGTTAACCAGATGATGAAAAGAATAGAAGATTCTGGACAGAGGAAACAGTATTATATGCAAAGGCCCTGAGGCAGGAAAGAGGATGTTGATTTTAAAATAACTAAGAGAAGTGAGTGGAGTTACAGTACAGTGAGCAAAGAAAGGACATGATATAATTCATGTTTGTAAAATATCACTGGGACTTCTGTGCAGAGAATGAATGGCAGAGGGAAGTTGCGAGCTGATACAAAGAACTAGATAGAAAATGGGACCTGAAAACAGTGACTTCAACTAGCGTGGTGCCTGTGAAAGTAGGAAGAAGTAAAAGAAGAGTCCAAGAATCCTCTGCAGTGGAAACAAAAGGACTCAATGTTTTAATGAGGGTGGAAGGAGGTGGTTTTCACACTGGTTTTCAGTGTGAATAACTAGTGTCCATATGCGGCATTTACAAAATGGGAATAGGTGGAAGAGGAGCAGATTTGGGAGGTGAGAGCCACTGTTTGGAACTGCTGTTGCACTTGCTTCTATGAGGTTGATCTTAAGAGTGACCGTGACACTATTCTCTGCGGTGAGACTTTGGGTGTATCATACACACCAAATTCAGTAAGTGATAAGGATAAGTGACAACACCAGCAAGACCAGTACAGTTCCAGTAAGACTTTTTGGATGTAGGGTACTACGGGCTTGGATTAGGCTCCTGTTGCAAATCTACTTCAAGGGGCAATATCCATTGCTGGGCAGCTATCAGGGGAAAACCAGGAAAAGACAGCACACGAACTTGTCCAAACCTCACCCCCACACTGAAGGGCAGGGTCACAGGTCACAGATGAGCTGAGGGAATCCTTTAGGCTGAGCCAATACATGGCTCAAGATACCTGGGGGACATAGCAGTTTTCCCTGGATCCCTGGGCAGAAAGGGCTTCTGGAGGGAACTAGGTCTCACTTGTTTCTCCCACCATAGACTTGGTGCCACCATCCCACCACCACTGTGGTCCTTTAGACATAGGACTAGGAACTCTTGCCAAAAGCCTTGAGGATGTATTACCCTTCCTTGTTCTTCCAAATAGTCTAATATTAAACAGTAACATGCAAATATGAGAAACATATTGACTATTATACTTATCTTAACAGGTATGGACCTATAGCTATCACAACAGAGACTGTTGGTTTCTTTCTAACTTCCATTCTTTCCTCCCTCCATAGCAATGGGACTGCAATTCTTAATGAGAAGATGATGGAAGATAAGACTAGCATTGTGGCGATGGAGATGAAAAAATGTGGTGGGCAAGAGAGTTGCCCCAGAGGTAAAACCAGCCAGAGTTGGTGGTCAATGAATATGGGGACTGGGGGAGATATTCTAGTAGACCAAGACAATGACCAGGTGCCCTATTTGCAAAAGAGAGCAAATAATGATTCTGTTTCCAGACACAGAGGGAGAAGACCAGGTTTTGGGGGGGAGGGGTCATGAGCTCCACTTTGGATATGTTCATACCCATGAAGAGATCTGAAAGGGGCAGCTGGTACACAAGCCTGGAGGTGAAATGAGGGATATGGATTGGAAATACAAATTTGCAAACACCAATATTTCCTGATTAGATAGGGAAAGATGAGCTGGCAAAGGAGACTAAATATAAAAGGTAAAAGGTGGAAGAGAAAACTAGGAGAGCAGTTTGTCATGAAAGCCACAGGAGGAGAATATTTCAAGTGGGAGGATCTGACGATGGCATAAAGTGCTTCTGAGAGTTTAAGTTCAATGAAGACTAAAACATATCCCTTGAATTTAGCTACATGGAAGCCACTGGTGACTCTGGGGAAGTTTTTCCCAGTGATGAGGGAAGCCAAATTAAACCAAGTTGGACAGCGACCAGCATGTGCAAAACAGAGCAGAAATAAAGGCAATGCCTCATTTCCCTTGCCAACTACTCCTCCCCAGTCACCAGTACTCACTAGCAGTGGTCAGAAGCTTCTCTCAGTAGTCTTCTACATATAAAGATCACTGTCACCATCAAGTAACTCTACTCAGGGCACTATTGAAAAAATGTAGTTTTCTCATTGTTTTTTTAAGATGATCTTCACCTATGATGGAACAAGTTTGAATGCTATTCATGGGGACAAAGAGAGATGTGCAGACTGATCTGTTCACTCTCTTTCAATCCCATTTGTAAGAAGGTTGAACACAGGTTTGGAGTACAGCCATTGGTCAGGGAAGTGACTAAAGCTTCCATTTGGGGTCAATGTCTGGTCCTCTTTGTTCTGCTCCTATCATCATCCAAATGACCTGCTGAAATCTCCTGTTGTGCGCAGCTAGCGAATAGAGAATCAGATGACAGGATCCTTCCTCTGTGCGCTATTCATACAGAAGGAGGGGAAAAGCAAATGTACATATTAAAGACAAATCAAGGCAGTGTTCTTTCACCCAAGGCCAATAATACAAATCTATTCCTAATAAAGTTCGAAGTTCAGACTTGGGGGGAAAGGAGCAGTAAAAGACAAGGATGTTAACTGAATGAATGGAATGTATCTACCAAAAAGAGGGTTCTCAAGAAATGGTTTTAAAGTGAGAGTTCTGCTGTTTGGTACAGATTAAGAAAGATATTTATAGCCCAGGAGAGTAGAATACTTGGAAATGGCTACAAAAAGAGACTGAGGAGTCAATTCTAGCTCCAGGGTTTGTACAGATCTGCAACCCCTCGTCAGAAATCCCCCAATCGAAAAAGCTCTAAAAATCGAACATTTTCCCTTAACTTACTGGCAATCGGTTCTGACTCGACCTGAACACATTTGGCTGTAAAACCTAATCTGGACAGATGTAAAATTTTTCACAATTACCTCACCTCAAGGTGAATATTCATATTATTGCAGAAATATTAATGTTTGATTGCAGAGTGCTGCCTGTATCCTACTGGGATATCAGACACTGTAACGCAGGTGACACTGAGTTATCTTCCTGAAATACAAAAAATTTTGAATTCTGAAAAACATCTGGCCCCAAGAATCTGGATAAAGCATTAGGGACTTACAGGAGGAGGGGTCAGGAGAACTATATCCCTGACCCAATGAGGACGATTAACACAGAACAAATACAGAGACCACAGCCTGGGCAAGATATCCATCTTCAAGGGGGCAGATATGAGGCCTGCAGTCTCAGTCAGGGGCTGTGAATCAGAACCTAGCTCTGTGTTCTTGTAAGAGGGAGGTTTGAAGGGCCCTGATGGTCTCCAGCCAGGAAACCCATGTTTTTTGAAAGTCTACTGCATGCCAGGCACAACTCATTACCTCATTTTATTCCCCACATCAGCCCTATGAGAAGAGAAAATAAGAATCATGGAGTAAATGGGACAGCTGGGAATCATACCAGGTCTGTGTGACTCCAAGGCCCATTCATTGCCCATTACACCATGCCGTTTTCTCATTGAATATAAGTCAATGGGCTGAGTACTAGAGAGAGCAATTATAGCTAATTCTTACGGAATATATTCTATACGCACATACCTCACTTACTTCTCAAAACAATCAAGTTGAATTGGTGTATTGTGATCCCATGTTTCAGAAGGAGAAACCTAGGCTTACAGAGGATAAGTAATTTGTCCAAGGTCTTATAAACCTAATTAGTGGTGGAGCTGGATTTCACATTGACATCTGTCTGTCCCCAGAGCTGGCTCTGCTTCCTCGAATGCTATGGTTCCTCCTGAACATAGATTGCTGGTGCCATTGGCTGGATATTTATATGCACGTGCACGCATGCACACACACACACACACACACACACACACACACACACAAACATTCAACCCCTTTTCATAATAGCCATGTGATTACCCAAAGTTAAGTGTCAATGGCCTTCTGGAATCTCTCTAAAGGGTGAAGTGATAAAGGTCACAGTGATGGCCACAGAAACCTGTTTATTATCAGGAGATTACACTTCCTGTCACTTAAATGAGCCAGAGACTCCCGGACACTCTAGCAAGTCTCCCATTACACAGGAGAACAGCTTCAACGTCAAAAGAGAGTGAGATATGGGCAAAGGCGGGGGATGTGTGCTTTTCTTCAGCTGTTGACGGTTGGTCAAGTGAGTCTAATGGCTTATTAATAAGAAGCAATTAATTGTGTAGCCAGCCCAGTAGTTCTAAGAAATGAAATTCCAAATCTGATACACGAAGGGCATCAGGGACTGAATAACTGTTAAAAAGCAGTTTCTGGCACTGCTTTGCATCAATAAAGATGTAAAGAACAAAGGAGTAGTGTGCAACTGCGCGATCAATAGACACTTGAAATACAAAAGCTGAAAAAGCGAAGAAATGTGGGTAATAACTGCTTTCCAGAGAGGAATTCGGAATCATGGAGACACAGAGTTGGAAAGAGCCTCAAGAGGTCATCCTGATCCACAGCCCAGATTCTACCTGGCTCAGGACAGCTAATCTTTTATTTAAAACATCCGGAGAATTGTAATAGACTGTATTCCAAAGAAATAGGAGAATGTGCATTTATATTGCAGGCAATGGACACCTGGTCCACTGGGAGCAAAAATCAGAGTCCAGAACCCTGGAATACAAAGAATTTCTGGACTCATCAGACCTCCTGTAATGAACAAGACTGACATATGCCTGCATTCCAACAGAAATCATGTGAAATCAAAATTTCAGCCAAAAGAGATTTGGATCCTATGATGGGAAATCTTATAATTCTAAAGCCAGAACTCATACATTTCAGCCACTGAAATGAAGGGATGCAGGGGCCACTTGGGGGAATCCTCGGGCCCAAGTGGTTGTTCTGACAACTCATTCTACTTGGCAGGAGATAATATTCACATGGAAGGGACGTTCACATTTTTTTTTTATGATAAGCTAAGAGAATTCTAATGCTAAACTGCAATTAAAACACACACACACACACACACACACACACACACACACTTGGAGATTCCAGGAACATGAGAGACTTAGGGTAATAGTATTAGTATCATGATGTTAATTTAATAGTTAGGCCTGAAATGTGTAAGGTTTCTATCTTTCAGTGAAGTTGCACCAGCAATGGCCCTGCATCTAAAATTCCTTAGTCCTATTAATAAGACTAAAGGAAGACTCAGTAAAATGTTTAGAATGTTTTGAGATCTCTGAACCTCTTGGGAACTCCAGGCATAAAAAAAGAACAGATTTAATGATCTCTATATCATGCAATGCTTGTTGCCTAGAAACATCTCCCAAAGATTAGTAGATGCTGTTTTTGTCCATACTCCTGTATTTCTGAGTCTTTTACACTTCTCCATATATGCAAAGAGAGAAATATATATATAATTTATATCTGGTCAGACATTGTTTCATTTCTGGGAGCCTTTTAGGGATGTGCCAAAGAATTCAAGGGACCTAGGGAGTTGTTCAATTGGTTGGCAGAGCATTCCTATGAGGTTTAACACACTTGGTCAAAAGGATTGCCAAATCAATGCAATAGCTGACAAAATAAAATCAAAGACTCAGGGTTGAGGCCAACATTGTAACAGTGATCTCTTTCTTTCAGTCTAAGAGACTTTCTTGGTGAGAACAATCCCCTTTATGGGACCTGAACTGCCAAGCAAAGGCCATTTATTTTTTTTAATTGTTTGCTAATTTACTAAGATGACGAATAGCTCATTATCGCTTTATTTATTTATTTATTTAATTGAGGGAGAGAGAGAGAGAGAAAGAGATCACAAGTAGGCAGAGAGGCAGGTGGAGAGAGAGGGGGAAACAGGCTCCCCACTGAGCAGAGAGCCCGATGCGGGGCTTGATCCCAGGACCCTGAGATCATGACTTGGCCCTAAGGCAGAGGCTTAACCCACTGAGCCACTGAGGTGCCCCGAAGCAAAGGCCATTTATAATGAGACTTTTCTTTTACTTAGGAGATTGTCTTCTAAACTAGTCAAATCCCATGGGCCTTAAATATAAAACTGGCTGACACAACCTACTTTTAATATGGCGGTATACCATACCATGCTGGAAATGTCTGAAGATGATTGTGTTTTAACTGTTTTTGTAAAGAGTTTGATAGCTTTTTGTGCCTAGACAATCTAACCCTTGAAATACTGGTAGCTGTAGAAGTCAAAGTTTCATTCAACTAGCCCCATAAAAGAAGAACTGGTGTCTGACTCTGGGATAGCATTAGGCAATAGGACCAGAACTGTCCATGTTGCTGTGGTTACACTTTCTAAGTCCCATCTTTGACTAAAAAGGAAAGGCCCGGTTTCCTTGGGGACATCCAAGTAAACTACTCAATCAGGATGCATAGTACCCTGCCTGGATGGGAAGAACCCTTTATATTTCTCTTTGATACACATTCTCCATTCTCCAATGGGTCATGGGAGGGCAACAGGTTGGCATTAAAACATACTTATGCCTCATGTCTGTGAGTCTGTGACTCTGGGTAAAAGCCAACTCATGAAGAGAGAGAAAAGCCTATTTTACGTTCCATCTCTGGAACTAGAAACTTAATCCTTGACTAGATAAACAGTAAAATTTGTGAATAGCAATTAGAAACCATACCTAGAATCCTACTGAATTAAAAGGTCTTATGAACACATCGCATCATGTCTCTTAAGGGAAAAGGAATGATGAACCTACTCACTTCCATTTGGCTCACTGTGAAGGAACCAGAATAATAAAACAATGTGAAAGGTATCTATAGGTGTTCCTCCACCCACCCCCCATTACTCTTTTTGTTTGGTATTTATGTGAAATCACAAAAAGAGTCACTATTAATAAATACACATTGAGTGGCAGAGATGTGCTAAGGGAAATTCAAATTATAGTAAGAAACATGACATTGTGAACCAACAGATTAAGACAGGCATATATTTTATTATATGTATTCTATGATGTTTTTATGCATCAAGCCCATCTTATAAATCAAGTAAACAAACAGAGTTGGCAATAGATCGTTAGCATTTGTAGACTAGTTAGACAGCTGCAAGGGGTAATGAATGTTTTTCTTCTCATGTTTTACCAAACTTGCTAATTTTATGATGTGGTATGTCTGCTTTTTCTCAGGGTTTAAATGTTAATAGTCTCTTGATGAACACAGATAAATTGATAAATTAGAAAATAATTTCTAAAACTGGAGTGCAAAACATGTTCTTTGCCTCATGGACAATGTAATACTCTGTTAATAACCAGTAAACACTCTGAAGACATTGCCATGTGTATGCTAGATTAGAAAAACAGTTGAAATCTTGAACAATGCTGGTTTCTTCCACTGATTCACAGGATGGAAACAACCTGAGCCATCTCTGATTTTTGAAAGTATAAGCAGAAGTACTCAAAGAAATGAGGAACCCTTCATTGCATCAAAGCTTAGAGTTAGAACCAGAGGTAATGACACATCTGGAAAACCAGCAAGGGAAAAGTTTATGAGACAATGACCCTAAACTATAATCATAACGAGAAAAAGACATGAATCAATGCACACAGGTTGTCAGGCAATGTTCTTATGCTGTGGACCTTCTGGTCTGTTCAGAATTCCCTTTTCTTTTTCCTGGGAGCCATATCCTTAACCTCCTGTGAGGAAACCACCCACTTCCAATCTCAGGACACAGCAAGATTGAGTACATTGCCTCTCCTAAGGTAGACGGGTAATCTAAATTTTTGCCATCAATATATTCCCTCCCCTTGGCCATAATTATTGTCTCAAGGATAGGCACACGACTCCAGTTTGACCAGTCATAACCAGGCTCTTTGCTGAGCTGAATATGAACCCAAGAGGAAAAAAGTCTGAAGTTGCTAGGGGCCATCATACAAAGAGGATTTATCCAAGAGTAAAGCAAACAAATGGGAGAAAAAGAGCAAAACTGAGTCCAAATACATTTGAACTCTAGCATCCAGCCGTGCCTAAATGTACCCAGATTTTTAAATTATTATGTGATCTATTGCATTCTTTTTGTTTTAATATAAGTCACCTTAGAGGTTGGGTCCCTTATAATCAAGATGGTCCTGAGTAATACACTCCAAAATAATGAACATGAACCATAATGGGCCAGTGAATATGAAGGCTGAGTCTGGTGTTCTGGTAGATGACACAGAAGAACTGATCTGTGCCCCAGATGAAAAAGACCCTTCATTTGTCAAATCTGTGAGCCAAATAGAGAGTCAGCCTGAGGTAGAAGGGTACCATGAAAGACTGCAGTGGTGATATTGGGGAGAAACCATCTCCAGGCTAAGATGATTTGACACAATTAAGAAACTAAAGTCTAAATTGACACAGGTAAAATCTGATTTATTAATTGCCAACAGCAAATGAAGAAAATGGAAGACAGAAATGGAGACCAGCTGGTGGACATGTTTTGGATTTGCAGAGCATCAGAACAGTCTGCAAGGAGAGAACATGAAGTACTGTAGAGGTTCCACATCAGCAGACCAAGCACAGAATTCCAGGAAGCTTTTGATAGGCAGGACTTCCTAAGTTGCCTTCGTCATTCCCCCAAGCTCCTTCAGACCTCTGTCTAATATGATCAACAAGTATCCAGAATATTAAGGTAGAATAGAGGCAGAGAAAGAACTACTTTCCTTTGATCAATTGGATGCCATTTTGTACATATTAAGAAAGGACTGCTTTGTAAAATAAAAGTATAAGCAGAATTTTAGTGTAGTAAATTCATACTTGTTTATACAAAAGAATAAAAGTTTGTGTAGGAAAAACTGGAGGCCAGGATAAGTGCATCAAAAGGGACCTGTACAGAAAATCTAAAACCCAATTCTTAAATGTTGACAATCTACAGATTAAGAAAACTGGGAAGCAGGACAGAAACAGATGAAACTAAAAAAATAAAAGATTTTTAATATAGGTGAGAGGTAATTCAAGTCTCAAGAACATGATATAGAATAATGATTAAAAAAAAAAAAAAGAAGTGCCAATGGAGCCTTAAAAATTCAGACAGTTTCAGATGTCTGTGGATTCCACATCTCCCAGTGTGATTTTGAGAATCTTTTACACAACCATTTTCTTTACCCCATCCAGAAAAAGGATGGGCTTCAAGAAAGACTGGGAACTTTTCAAGGGCAGGAGATATTTCTTTTTCTTCTTCTTCTTCTTTTTTAATTCCTAGGGCTTTCCACAGAGGCTGTCCAAAACTCCTGAATTCATTGGTTAATTAATCCCAACTAGAAGTGACAATGGCTTTCTGAACTAACCCCTAATTTTATCAATGAAAAAGTAACGTACATAAAGGGGATGAGTTTAGTTCGAAGTCATAAAGCTAACTAGAGGGATATCCAAGAGTTCAATATTCCTGAGATGAGGAAAATCTGTTCATCTGCCTGGAAAAGTTTACTGGATGGTAGTGACTCTGCTAATCAATTAGAAGATGGCTGTCACGCAGAACAGGGTGATACTTTAATAACTGCATGGGGGTATACAAGATTCCTTTCCGTCTTGTTTTGCCCAGAGACAGTGGACTGAGGACTAGAGAATGGAGCAGTGGTGATAAAAAGAAACTTCCAAAAATATATTTTCAACAGCTTTATTCAGACTCCCTATTTGGGCTAAGGATCTAGAGACATTAACTTACCAATAAGTCAGTGGTATTTGTTAGTGCTTTTAGCTTATGGACTGTTGCTTGGGAACAAAGGAGGAAACCAGAGAGTCAGATGACACACAGAGAGAAAGCTCACTCATATACCTGGGTTTAATTCCACACAGCTCATTTAATGGAAACTGTTAGCCCTGGATTAATCCTCTCTTCATCACTACCCAACTGTGCAACCTTCTGTAGATCTTTGCTGCCTCATCATAACTGAGAGGTGAGGACTGAATGATCACTAAGATCCCTCCTGGCCCTAACACTACCAAACTCTGAGTGACATGCAGATACGGCAGCAAGGCCCAGACAAATTCAGTTGAGGTTTATCTAGAATTGTCCATCCTGCCTTCCTCTTCTGGCTTTCACTGACAAATGAGTATAAACCTGAAATCCATTTTGTTTCCAAAGTGCCTGGGATGCTAAAATTATTCATATTTTAATTGGCTTTTAACAAGAATAGGTAAGAAAGAAAATTAAGACAATTAAGAAATAATGAAGCCATTATAAAACCAGTAATGATTTAAAAGCAGGTAAGGGAATACTCTTTTTGGAAATGTTGAACACTTGCAAATGAGCAGCTAGATGACAAGCACACAATGGGATTAAGGGATTTCATTAATGTACAGACCAAACCATTTATAGTAATTCCTTCCCAAATTTGGGGATAATGCAAATATCCTGATTATTACTGAAAAGACACATTTTCTTGAAAATTGACCATCCTGCAGAAAGTTGGATATCATATCTGAAGATGTTAACGATATTTTGCTCAAAGGTATTCTCTTTCAAAGATAGCAACTTTCTAAAGTTCCTTATAAATCAAAAGATGTTTTTGAAAAGTATCAAAACCAGACTTGCTCTCTTTAAAAAGGTGGGGGAAGGTGATGCTAGGAACTGTAACAACACATCCTAAACCTCAAGCACTTGCTTACTCAGAGTCCAGAACTGGCAGGACAGCTCTCCTAGGAACACCTCTTCAAAGCAGTGAGTCAAGTGTATGGGCCCCTTCCATTATCAGGATCCCCCATTTCCTAGGATCCCAAGGAAAGACTATGCAGATTTTATGACCAGGCCTGATGGTAGCCAAAGTAACACCTACCCACATTCCATTGGCCAGAACTCCGTCTTGTGGCCCCTCTTAGATACCAGATGGGCAGGAAGAATATTTCAGCAGTGTGCTCAAGAAGAAGAGAGAAATGAGATTGGTAAATACTAGCAATCTCTATCACAATACAGAATGCAACCTCAAAAAAGAAGCTAAAAGAGAGCTAGAGTATAGGCAGGGATCTGCCTTGGGGGTCACTCAATATATGTGGATGTTGGCCACCAATCAAACAGTCCACATATCTTCAGAACAACCCGTGTGTGTGTGTGTGTGTGTGTGTGTGTGTGTGTGGTGTGGAAGCTGTAGGAGGAGAGGGAAGGGTTTGGGCAAATACCTCCTGATTCAGACCAGGTACTTACCATCATGCTGCTTACAGAATAGTTAAGAGGAGAATACATGGAAAGAAAAATACCCAAAGACCATTTAATAATATGAGACAATATCACCTTGAGCTTTAAGGACAGGGATTTGGCTTTCTTTGCAGCCCAGCACTATGCACACAGCATGGCCTAAGTTGGCACAGATACATGTAATTGACCTAAATTAAATGGACTACAGCAGATAGTACAAAGAAGTACATTGACTAACCTTCCTTACTAAGTTCTTCAAGTTCAGAGACTGCTACAGGGGTAGAAATAGACCTTTATTTGCTGCCTTCTAAGCACAGCAATTAACCCCCGTCTCTCACCAAATGGTGTCCTAAGGTGGAGGAGTGCCTCCATTTTTCAGCATGTGGTTTGTCTATCCCCAATTTCAGAGGCAGACATCAATTGTCTTATATCAAAATTTCTTGTGCACAGACTGGTACAAGTCTAGGCACATGATCCTGTCAAGGTTAAAGAGAAAGAGACAGACCATCTGGAAGCAGGTGGTACCACAAGAGATACTCCTCCTTTCCCTATGAAGATGTGGTCATAAGGGGAGATCTCGGAGTGGTGGGGATGCTGCTATATAGGGCCCAAGGAGAAAGCTTCACCATAGAATACAGAATGGAAAGCTGGTTAGAAATTAAATCTGTGGTGGCATGGCTTAAGCCCCTAAACTAACCCTCTTCTGAAGCCAGACGGCTTTGGATTTTTTAGTTTTGTGCCAACAGACTTCATTCTTGTTAAAGCTAGTTCGAACATGACTTTTGGTAACTTACAACACAAAATCCTTACTTTTACAGGTGGTGTGACCCCTGTGGAAGTACTATTGGTTTCCTAACTAGCAGTGTTTCCTTTTTTCTTTCAGGCAGAGCCTGGAAATGCTAATCAATTTCCCAATCTCTCTAGTAATTAAGATGTATATAGGAATATACTCAATTCACTCAGGTGGACAGGACCTGAAGGAAACTCTTCAGTTGAGGAGTGGGAGTGTATGGGAGGTAGTTCTGAAAAAATTTTACTCCTTGACAAAAAGAAACACATAAGAAGAAACAACTGCTGCTGTTGTTGGCCACTGTGTGTGAGGATGTGATTGCTGGTCCTAGAGCAATCATGTCACAACTATGAAGAAATAAAGTCAATACAGAATGGCAAAATGAAAGATAGAGCTGAGGCCTTGATGCCATCAATCAATTGCAGAATTTATTAACTTCACAATTATCCTACTGCCACCTTCTTTTATTTACTACAAATTGTTATTGAGATGATAAATTATTTCACTGTTTAGGTGGCTTTTTCCAGAATGGAAGAAGTTCAGGAATTGACAATGGTTTAAAGGCATTAAAGTGTTTAAAGGCATTTAAAGTTTTAAAGAATTGATAGAGGCCAAAAGAAGAGTAGGGAGAAGGTTTCTATAAGAATACAACAACAAGGTGCTCCGAAGGGGCACGCGCACCCGAATGTTTATAGCAGCAATGTCCACAATAGCCAAACTATGGAAAGAACCTAGATGTCCATCAACAGATGAATGGATAAAGAAGATGTGGTATATATACACAATGGAATACTATGCAGCCATCAAAAGAAATGAAATCTTGCCATTTGTGACGACGTAGATGGAACTAGAGGGTATTACGCTTAGCGAAATAAGTCAATCGGAGAAAGACAACTATCATATGATCTCCCGGATATGAGGAAGGGGAGATGCAAGGTGGGGGGGGTGGGGAGTAGGAAAAGAAAAGATGAAAGAAGATGGGATTGGGAGGGAGACAAACCATAAAAGACTCAATCTCAAAAAACAGACTGAGGGGTGCTGGGGAGAGGGGGGACGGAGGAGGGTGATGGGGATATGGACATTGAGGAGGGTATGTGCTATGATGAGTGCTGTGAAATGTGTAAACCTGGTGATTCACATACCTGTACCCCTGGGGATAAAAATATGTTTATTTAAAAATTAAATTAATTAATTTTTTAAAAAGAATACAACAACAATAGCTACAATTTACTGAACATCTACTACATGTGAAGGACTTCTTCATTTATATCCTTAATTTTAATCCTCTAATCTCCACAGTAATCCAAAAATAAACATTATTATGCTAATTTTGCAAAGGAGAAAACTGAGTCTCAAAAAGGTTAAATGAGTTGACCTAAGCTACTTACCAGTAACGTAGCAGTACCCAATACCCATGCATCTGCTCTCACCCTGTTATATTGCTACAGCTACAAATTTGAGGTCCAGCAAATGCAGTAGGCACATCTTTAGAAACTGAAACAATGCTTTCTATCAGGGATCAAACTTAAACTTACGAAGTAGGTGAAGAACACCCAATGGAATGAATGTGACATGTCATGTTAAGGGGTCACCAAGGATCCAGAGCATCTGTGCTTTTGCTTTCCTGTAAGATTCTATTTCTTCCTGGCCTCCTCTTTGCCATTTATGTGCTGCCTATGGGAGAAAATCATCAACTGGTTCTGTTTAATCTGGGCCCAGGCACAGGAGGGGATGGTAAAGATCTCTTTTTAGCAGTGTGTCATCCCTTCCCCTTTCTTTTGATGGGAGTCCCCTGCTTTTCTTAAGGGAAATTACATACTCTGACTTCAGCATTGTGTGCATTCTGAAGGAACCATTACTCAAGCAAGGGGTCATGCAACCTGGTGGCCGAGGTAATGAGTGACCCAGATAAACCATAAAGACATTCACTTCTAGGACTCTGCATCTTGAGGGGAGTGATGCTACTAGGATTCTCCATCTTGAGGGGAGTGATGCTAGAATGGGGAAAATGGTTGGTGCCCATATATTCACTTCAGAGTGGGTACTAGCTTAGACAACCAAATGGTTCCTACTACCTGCACCCTACTACCTAGACCCCTGCCACAGTCCCTTCCTGAACTCAGTTTCCATCTTTCTATTGGTTACCCAATGTTCTTGGACAAATTATTTTCCTGCTTAAGCTGATTTCCATTTAAATGTGGAAAGTTAACACTAGACTATCAACTCTGTGAGGGCAGGAGTCATGTCTTTCTAGGCTCATTGCTATATCCCAGTATCTAGAAGATAGCAAGAATCCAACAAATATTTTAGCTTCTTAATTAATTAATGAGGTCCAGAAATGAATGAGTCATCCCTGTCTGTAACCAAGTGGAAGACTGAAGCTTAAATTTCAGATTCTTGTCAAGGATTTTTATATGAGAAATTATCTGCTGCTTGTCTTGGCTAAACAAAAGCAGAACCTTTGATATTATGAAGAGTGAGTGACAGCTTAATCAGAAACAAAGAGAAAGTGTTTCCTCCTGTGCCACTAAGTCTAGAATGTGCTGTTTGAAAGACAGGCAAAGAAATATGTGCTTCCCTGTGTGAGATATCCTCGATGCCACACATCCCAGAGCTTCTGATTCTTAAAGAGAATGAGCAGGTGGACAGAGAAGGAAAAGCCAAGAATACTTCCAAAGGAAGGCACAGTGTCCCTCTGCTGAGAATTACAGGACCAGGCGTGGTTAACCTGGCCTGTAGTTTACTTGCTAGAAAAAGAATGGGGGGTGTGACTAGGGAAGGAAGGAGTCCTCAGCACACTGCTGGAGGCTCTCCTCCAACTTCTTTCAGTTCTTTTTCATTCTCTCTGTTTCCTTACATACACAGCCCACACATGCATGCTCATGCGCGTATACACACACACACACACACACACACACACACACACAGGCTATGAGAACCCAGAAACATCAGACATAAAACAAATGGAACTAAAGGAAATCCAACACCACAAAGCCCTGGTAATGATAATGATGAAGAAAAGCTGCTGCCAGATGCATCTTGTGATGACGCCAATGATCTAATTCTCTCACTATCAAAAGATGCCGGTAAAGGCAGCCTTGACAGAAGGCTTTAAAAAATCAAAAGAGCGCAGCATCACTGGAACTGTGTTATCTGATTTATGCCTTTTCAAAGACCACGCTTGTGTCATATGCTGATAATAGATTCTAGCCATCAAAACGTTATTTTATCTGGTATCTTGATTTTAAAGAATTGTGGAAACTAGCAAAGGGAACTGGGTTATTTATATGATGTTTGAACTATAGTAGTCTACACACACATACAGATACACACACACACAGAGAACAAAATCAAAACCCAGGCTAGATAATAATATAATAAAAAGCAACAGCTATTGGGTGCCTGGGCAACACAGTTGATTAACTGTCTGACCCATTGGTTGGCTCAGGAAGTGATCTCAGGGTGAGGAGATCAAACCCTGGATTGGGCTCCAAGCTCAGCATGAAGTCTGCTCAGAGTTTCTCCCTCTTCTTCTGCTCCTCCCCCAAACTTGTTTTCTCTCTAAAATAAATAAATAAATCTTGGGTGGGGGGAAGGCAATAGCCTTGATGTTATAAATGGTCAACAATTCTAATTTCTGAATTAGAACATTTTTTTTGTAATTTCATAATGAAAGTATGAATCAATGCTACGTTGGTATATGGGCGCCCACTGGGTGAGACCCTTACCCACAAGTAATTGAGTGCTGCCAGAATTCAGAGCTATCACTGCCAGCAGATGGAGACTTCTGCTAAAGAAGATGCCACATCAGGAAACAGCCCTGTCTATTAAGTTACACAGAAATAGAAGGGTCTCCTTGGAACACAAATTAAAAAAAAAAAAAAAAAGTTTAAGTAATTGAATGTAAAAACTCCCCCAGAAGCATGACCTAATCATTTCACGTTTCATGCAACTTAGAGATGACATCTTTTTCCTTGAATGACTAGACATTAATCAGACAGACCTCCACACTTGAGAAGATAAATGCCAAGCAAAGAAAAGGAAGCTTTCTATATATTTACCTTACTGTTTAAAGCACAGACATTAGAAATGAATGAGATGTTTGACCATTTATCACACAGAGAGACCAATTGTCTTGCAGAAATTTTTATGTCAAACCACACCTGGCCATACATGTTTGTCTCTTGATTCATGAGCCCTAAATATCACATTGCAACATTGTTGGGCTTAAGCCAAAAGTAATGTGTTTAAAACTTCTTCCTTGTAGTCTTAAATTAGCTGCAATGCTAGAAGAAAGAAAAAGGCTGCCCTGATGATCCAAAACTATGAAAAATCTCAGTGTTATTTATTTGGTGTTTTAAACATATTATTTAATGGGGTTTGGGCAGTATATTGACCTTCCTAATGAGGTTTGACTAAAGACAATATTAAAATTAATGTGCCCTCCCTGAGTGCCCAGTGACAGAGTATAATAGGAGTTGGCTCAGAAGGATCTATGTGGCAGAGAGAAGCCAGCCCGGCAATAAAAACTGGCCTCGGTCAATCTGTATGCAGATGATCAAGAACCAGCTTAATCATTGTTAGGGATTCCAGGAATCATCTTCTCAGACTAGGCTTAGTGCTCAATGATCAGAATATATTGATAGGAAATATCGATCACAGTGGTTAAAGTTTGTGAAAACACAAGATGAAAATATAAAAGATCCTGAAAATAGCTTTAAGTGGAAAGACCAGCACCATATGCATCTGAACTCCATGGTGGTTGAAAACCACTGCATGGTAGTAGTAATGCGTGGGACTGGCTGGTTCTGTAGCACGTCTACATACAAGGCTTTCCCAGCTTTGCATGCATTCTTCATTATTATTAGGATGCTCACTTGTTAACTGACCTCCTCAAATAAGTCCTATTTCTCATCATGATGCATCCCAAAACCACGCTGACCCTCAGTCCTGAGAGCCCAACCAGTCCTGGCCAAACGCGACATAGGTGGTGAAGCATTTCCACCTCCTAGCTTCCCTGTTTCATCTCCTTCAATCCCCTTTCCCCCGTGAATTTCCCCCTGAATCCTCCCTAAGGTTGAAATGACTAATACTAGTTTATAGCATGACACCTAGCTGATTGAAGTAGCTTTCAGGGTCTGGCTTTTGGTGAGAATAAGCCTGGCTTCTATTTACATAGACTCACCAGTCACCTCACAGCTGGGTGACTTTGGGTGCGTTATTTTACCCTTCCCAGACACAGTTTCTCAGTTGAAAAAGATTGGGGATAAGGAATGAAAGTATATTCACAAATGTTTTAATACCATGAGGCATTTCTTTGTATTACAAAAGACATAGATGGAATAGGGTTCTCCTCGTTATTCTAAGTCTACAGATTCAAATACTGTATGTTCCTTTCTTTAATACAGTCTCTCTGGATCTTTCCAGCTTCAAAGAGGATTTGAGAGGCCAGAATACCCACTTCATCCTCAGAGTAACTATATTTACCCTGGCTGCCTATTCCACTGCATCCCAAACAGGGAAATTCCCATCTCAAACCCTTTTTGGTGAAATCTCTTGGCTGGGATCTCTGAGCAGACGCAGACAATTACAGATGTTCTCCTCTTTGGATTTAAGTCCTCAAGCTCAGCAGACAAAACAAGCAGGTTGGGAAAACAGAGAGCCGGCCAGGAAAGGACAAGGACTGATTTTCTGTTGAACTTGCCTAACTTCCATTCATGTTTAAGATACCAAAATAGTTCTTCAAATATGCTTGCAAACGGTGGCACTGCCCTTGAATATGTTCCCCTGACTCCCATCTGAGTCACTATAATGAGTCTGCATTTTATAAGAGCTGAGCCTGGTCCAAATGGAACCGTGTAACTGTTAGAAAGATTAATGGACTGTATCATCCCACAGTTGACTATAAACTTCTAATTGTGTGAATCTCAGTGTGGCGTCTAGAGCTAAATGGGAGCCTGCTTCCTCAGTCACTAATATCCACTGATATTGTTCATGATTTTTCTAATGCCAACCCTAGGTACATCAGGGCCGGGCAGACCCCTGAGGAAAACAACAACGTTTGTTGTAGGTACTTGAGAGCAGTCATTATCACTGTTGCCAATTAATTCATCAATCTGTGTTTACCAAGCTGCCACCAAGAACGGGGACCAGCACTGAGCCCTGCTGAGTGAGGGAAGGACAGAGGAGTCTATGCAGACTGAGCTTCTGCTCTTGAGCAGACGTAAATATGAGCTGAGACATCTCTTTCTGAGTGGGGACTGCGTGACATCAAGCAACTCCCTTTCCCCTCTGAGCCTTAAACTGGGAAGCAGGACACCCACCAGGCCATCTACCAGAAGAACAACAGACACAATGTGTGTGTGAATATGCTTTGGAAAACATTAAGTTCAATACAAATGAAAGCATTCTTCATGACCTATAATAGAAAATACAGATCTTGTAGAGCTAAGAAGAAATCAGGTTAACTTGGGTTAACCATTCTCCTCCTTATAAATTCTTGCCCCCTCTCTTTCCACATTTCAGAACATTTTGAGTGGTTTATCCACATCAGCGAACCCCTACTCTTTTTCAGTTTCGAAACCACGTGTGCAGGCTTCTTTAAGTTATACTTGCTTTGTCCTTGACAGAACCACATTCTATTAAATAGACTATGGAGTATTGGCCCCTGGTTGGAATCAAGGGAAAGCTAGAGAGGACTTCTTTCCTCTACTCCTCGCCATCTGTTCCTTCCCTTACTCCCCCTTTTTCTGGTTTCCTCTGAACGGGAAGCACAGAGCTCTCAGCCCTGTGACTCTCCTCCATCCCACAGGAAACTGGACCATGAAGCAGGAGCCATGTAACTGCTGGGTCCTTCATCCCAGGCACCCAGCTGTGTGCGTTGCGTTTCATCACTTTGCAGAAATGTCCCTCTCTCCTTCCTCACAGCTGCATGAAGTGAACAGATTCCCTTATGTTTGAAAGAGTCCTTTCTTGTCAAGAAGTTAAGAAAAGAGGAACATTAGTTATCTATGTTGCTACAGGGTGTTGTGAAACTTGGGATGGCATAATGCTTATTGGCAAATAGGACTGCAAGTCCCCGAAGTTAATCAAGTTGCTGAGGTTTTCAGGATCCGGATGTTGGCAGAATTTCCTTACACTCTTATGCCAATTTAGATGTTTAAATATCTAGGGAATGGTAAATATAGAACATACAACTACAGCATTAAGAGAGAACCGTGGCTGCACTCCTGTCTAACCAGCATGTCCCCTAATTCCTCAAAGCTTCCATTTTGACTAGATGGGGAACAATAAGATATACACCCTCCTCAGTCCTAGAAAGGGCTTTGTTGCCACTCTCAAAAGGGCTCAAGCTTTTTCCTGCCACCTCATTTATAACAACCTAATTTATATTCTGTAGATCAGAAAAATGGGCTGATTAGGAACAGATTTGTGTAGATTCAAATCTGCACTTTGAGTGATGGAAAAGCTAAAGCCTATTGTACTCTAGAGTTTAGAAGTAACTGATTCCATCAACGGTCTCAAGCTGTTACAGTAGGTTCTATAAAAGGACAATCCCAAAGAAGCCTGAACATAATGAGATGGCAAAAGGTGCAGTATCAGATTGTACCTGCAATCTCTGTAAAGTGCTTTATCAGAATATGGGAAGGTTGTGTGTTGGCTAAAATGCCTTTATACATCACTAAAGGCAATGACAGTCAAGTCTGGGTCTTCAGACTTATGACCAAATGTTCTCTGTTGCTTTGCCCAAAGACAAGTCATAGGATGAAACCTCGTCCTGGGGAAGAAAGTATTGGAAAAAATAACAGAAGGAAAAGATTCCTAAAGCCACCAAAATCCTATCATTTGCAAACATAGTTTTCTGTCAGATCTGGACTGTGTGAACTTAGGTAAGTGAACAGATCCCCCTGGATGCTGCAGGGATAAGGGAGGAAATGTTTCAAGTCCCAGAGATCCACAGGACAGGGGCCTATGAACTGGTGTTTTTCCTCTCATCTTTGAGAGTATAAATTGTGGAGGATATGAACAAACAAAAAGCTCGATGAGATTATTTATGAGGAGAAGCAATAAAACCCACACAGATAATGTAGGACAGGGAGGGGGAAATGAACTTGCCAAAACAGAGTCCTAATAACCTATGAACGACGCCACCCTCAGACTCCTTGGTGGCATTTCAGGACGTTACTTTACAGCCCCTTAACTGGGATGTGAATAATTGATAACTCGAAGGGACCCGAGAAACCGACTGCAACTGAACACAGATATTTTTTATGACATCAATTACAGGGCTGGTGAGTTGATGAGGAGAGGAAAATATTTCAAACCATACTTTAATGATCTCCACCAAGAACCCCTAGTGTTCCAAATGAAACGTGGGTCTCTAGGCCTTGTTGTTTTTCTTTTTCCTCTATTTTCCTCCTCATAGGGAATGTAAGTTACTGCTGAACAGAAGAGATGGTTAATTATATCTATACTTTGCAGCGATGGCTCACAGGCCTTCTTATTTGAATAGTGAAGGAAAGGCCTGGGAGAACAGAAGGCTTTGAGGGGTGGTCCCTTGTGTGTGCCCCGAGAGGGCCACAGGTTATATGACAAAGGTGTTGTGGAGTTGGGCTTGGCAACTGTAGTTGAGATTGTCATTTATGACATTACAACACCAGGGCACATTAAAATGATATGGTAAGCAGTGCCATTAGGGCTGTTGAAAGGAAGTCAGAGTTCAAGTATTTGTGCATGAGGCACTTTATGTGGTGGCGACTTCTGAATTTATAGTTGTCAGGACGGGACCAGAAAGGCTGATTTGGCCTGAGAAGAGGTCTGTTTGTGCTTGTGCCTGGTCAATTGTGAAGTCCAGTTCATTTTTCATCTTTTCGGGCAAAATGCCTGCAAGGCTGCTACTGCTTCATCAGAAAGGGCTAGAACCAGGTCTGGAAGGTGATCCACAAACTCCGACTATGGGGTGCACTGGGCTTGTGCTCAGGACTCAGACACATGGGTCCTGAGGGAAGGGTGCTTGAGGTAGTATTGGTGTGGGAGGCAGAGAGGGCCTGGGTATATCTCTGAATGAAGAGGGAAAAGGGTTGGGGGAGGCATCAAACCAATTCCAAGAACAATGAAATCCTGTTTTTCTGGGACTCATTACATATATTTGAATCCACCAACAAGTCAAAACACATACCTTGGAATATCATTACGGGATACATAAAAAGTCTCCTGGATC
This sequence comes from Mustela putorius furo, assembly GCF_011764305.1. Taxonomy (NCBI): domain Eukaryota; kingdom Metazoa; phylum Chordata; class Mammalia; order Carnivora; family Mustelidae; genus Mustela; species Mustela putorius. Next base: position 5,819,905 of record NW_025422021.1, read on the forward strand.
CAGCTTATAATAGGGGCTTGGGTGTGCTTCTCGGCTACCAGCATCATCCCGGTTGGCCTGCAGTGTTTCTTTCTTTGGAGAGGCCTGAACCACAGAGGAGAGAACTCCTTTGGTCAGTTAGTTTGGAACTCAAGAGATCTGCCAAACTGCTTGTTCGCAAGTTGAAAAAGATACTCATTGGCTGGTAGGCCAGAATTCTGAAGCCCTCATACTTTAAAGCAGTGTAATTTTAAGCTTCCATGTCTTGTAAAGAGCTGTTCACTGGCTTGGGTCCTAAGCAGGAAGAAAGGGGGGTGAATAGTGCAATGAAAACAAGAATTCTTTCTCTTCCTTCCAATTTTCTGACACAAATATGCCCTTGTTTCTCCCGTTGCATTTCCTCACAATTCTTCTATACTTTCTTAATACTCTGCATCATCGGATGATGTCAAATAAGCTATAGGATGTAAGATCGGCAAAATGTCAGCAGCAAAGGGCTTTTTGCGGCTTTTTCTTCTGGCTTATCTGTAAATGGCACCAGGAAAAATCAATCTATTTTTATGAGTCTTCCAACCCAATTGGGTCTACTTAAGAAAAACCTCCAGATGAAATTTATTGAGATGTTCCTAAAATGCCTCCTATTTACATATCACAAATGAAACATTATTCAGATTTGGAAGTGGTTTCTGGAGTATTTGAGTCTTTTCATTTTGAGCCTGAAGGAATAGTTCATAATGAAAACTTATCAATGGAGTCGATATTTTATCACATCTGTGTTAATTCGGGACTGCTGACTTATCATTAATAAAGCATTTGGCTGGAAAATGATGTCCATATTTGATAGTCTGGCCTTTTTTTTTTGGCCATTTTATGCTATGATAACCACCCAGTCTTATTGTTGCCCATAATGAATGTGTCAAGTTTTATAGCCTAAGTAATGTCAAATGACACAGTGTCGAGAAGATCTGGAGACAGGTTGGGAAAAGGGTTTAGATGGAAAAGGAAGTACTGTGGTCCATGCTAGCCTTGCTGGTAGTTTTACGGGTATTGATCCCTTTTTACATACTGATTTAGCATCCTGAATTATGATGCAGTATTAAATTTAAATGCCACTCAAACGTTTCTACCTCAAAGGTTGCTCTAAGTGACAACCATTTTTGACCCTACCAGTCTCTGCCTTTCTAGGGTGGGTGTTTTATTAGAACTGTCCATAAAAGACTGCATGGCAGTGAGTTCTGCAGTGGAGAGAACAGGCAGTGATTTCTAAACATCTGGAATGCCAGGAAGCAATGAGCGGTTTGATATAACGACAATATTCACAAGATCACAGTCTTGAAAGGAACTCCCAGAGATCGTTTGGTCCAGTGTGTTGCCTCTAGGTAGATCCGCACTAAACACATGCACTAAAACTTTAGAAAAGAGGATTCCAAAGACTTCCTTGATAACAAAGTTCACCTTACAATAAGTCTAATCCTAGAGGAAACTTTTCCTCTACCTTCCCAAGCCCCTGTACTTCACACTCATTCCTATTTCTCCCAAATTGAGGAGCATTGAAATCCCACACAATCCACCACCGGAGGAAGCAGAGTATAATGTATTGGTCAAACTTTTTCAAAAATTAGGAGTCCTTAAATTTTTAATTAGGTATAATGCATTATACTCCAGGTGTTATTTATATAGCTTCTATTTGCTGCATATGCGCAAGGGCTATTTTTTGAGTGCCGTATGTCTGAACACCATGCTAGAACTTTTTTTTTTTTAAATGAGGCAAGCTGGATCGAGTTCTAGAGTCTCTTTTTAATAGGTGTTGCCCATATTGCAAAACACGTGCTATATCCCTTTAATATTTAATATCCAAATACAGAAAAGAAGGGGAGAGAGGCTCTTGGGTGTCTCAGTCAGTTAAACATCTGATGTCAGTCAAACATCTGACTCTTGATTTTGGCTTTGGTCATGATCTCCGGGTGGTGAGATCTGCCCCCTGCTTCATTCCCTCCCCCGTTGCTCCTCATCTTTAAAAAAAAAAAAAAGAAACAAACAAACAAACAAAGACTGATTCTCTGTCTCCCTCTGCCCTCTCCCTGTCTGGATGTGCTTGCACTGTCTCTAAAAAAGAGTGAGGGGAGGGAAGGATAGAAAGAGAGACACAGAGAGAAAGAAAGAAGGGGGTGAGGGAGGGAGGAAATTATTTGTCCATTGATTTGAGATCTGCATGGAACTCATTGCTATGCTTTTTGAGTCCGATGTGAGGTCATCCTGTTTCTCATTGCTCAATGCTGACGCAATGCAGGGAAAAGGGGAGGGAGCAAACAACCAGTGGACCACAGATGGCTTTGGGTTCCACGCAAGACAATGGGTAGCTTTGTGTTCCATGGTTGGGTCTAGATTCCAGGAGAGCATGAAAGAGCACATAGAAGATAATACGAGAACAGAAGGTGATTTATTTATGGCCATCAAGGATGATTCCTTTCTTGCTCCCTTTCCTTACAATGCCTTAGGCAAACCTAAAATTCTTCCCTTACAATGGTAAAAGTACAAGATCAAAATAAGTTTAAGGAGTAGATTTTCTCTTCTGTAGGTTTCAGAAGTGAAATAGTTTAATTATATCTGGAATTCCCCATTAATTGATGGTATTTATTAAAATGCAACACTTCATTTGGTTTTGTAAAGAATTGAACTACGGACCTCTAACAAATTCAGTATAACTTTTTATTTCAATCAAGTGGCTAGCTCATTTTCACTGTACCATATGTTTTACACAATTATCACAATTAATCTTCACCCAATGGAAGAGACAGTTGTTCTCAAAGTTTGGTTCCTGAACCAGCAGCATTACTCAGGAATTTGTTAGAAATGTAAATTCACAGGCCTCACCTCAGACCTACTGAATCAGAAACTCTAAGGAAAGGACTATCCATCCATGTTCTAACAAGTCTTCTGGATGACTCTCACACACACACTATAGTTGAGAATCACTGAGTAATGGAGTATTCCCATTCTAGAGTTAAGAAAATTAAAGTACAAAGAGTTTAAGCAATTTCCAGAAGACCACACAGCTAGAAAGTAGTCAAGGCTACATGATTCCAAAGCCCTTGCTCTCAATTATGAGGTTATGTTGCATGATGGACTCAGTTTACTCGGGAAACCAGTGTCAAGAATATACACAAATAAGAAATAATACTCCAGAGGAAGAATTCAGATTAAAAAAAAAAAATCAACAGCATATGGCTTAAAACATGTTTTGCTTGGTTAAATTTCTATCTATAAAATTCTTGAACTGAAGAAGTTATGATTCAGAGTGTCAAGTCAAACACCAGGTAGGTGATGGGAAGGACTGGCTGGACTCAGAAGGCGCAGTGAGCAGACAGCTCCTATCCCATGTAACAAGGCAGCTATTAGACTCAATGCCTACAGAATGATGCTACACCAAAAATAATCTCTTAAGGGAAGTCATTAATCCAGATTTGTGAGGGAAATCTTGCAACCTTAAAATATTAGCTACTAATTCATGAATTTTGAAAAAATGACACAGACTTAAAAAAACACATAGATTTTGCTTACAAGGTGCCATTTTGCAACCTCTCACTGAGAAATTCTCATAACATTTAAAGAACACAGATCAGAAGACTAAGGGGATATAAGATTTATGGATAATATGTGTGGGGAGAAGTGTGGGAAATTGAACTTTTGGAACTATGTTCACGGATCACATTATCAAAAGTGGGCCTAAACCTTATGGCTATGTCATAGTGGCCCATTTTATTAATTCACAGCTTGGAACAGTGTTTCATAATACCATGGTATTTGTACATTCTTCACTGAGATCATGTGACTGCAGACCCTGGTTTCACAAGCAACTGTTTGAGTGAATGTTGGAAAATAAGCTTTTGAGGAATATGTCAAGTGTTTATGTGGGCACCATTTTAAATTCTCATTGAGAAAGCCACTCTATGGACTGAAAAACATTCAGAGGAAGCAAGTTTGGAAAGGTTACTGCAAAATCCATCTCAACTGCAAACAGAAGTGATTTTAATGCCTGTTATTTTGGAAGCAGTTCAAAGTTGTTTTTTCCACTGTAAATAGCATTAAAGTGCTCTGTGGAGGCAAGTATTACTTTTTTCTTGGCCCACTGCACTTCAGTAATGGCTCTTGTACACTGAAGGCACAACAATAAGACTCAGGAAGTTATGCACAGTATATCAGGGACAGCAGAGGAGAAGTGGGAGGGGAGAGGAGGTCATATGGTAAGTATAGAAAAGAAAAATTTGGGGCGGAGATGCTGTGCATGTGAATACCAGCCAAGACAGGCAACATCTGGAAAACCTGCTCTGTATTATGTGGTCATTCCACAAACTTTTCCAAGGAATCACATAAGGAGAATATTACATTTTAATTAGAGTTGGGATTGATCCAGAGAAAGGGGGAAAAGCATGGTTTGGTGAATGAGCTGCATTTTAGTTTGGCTGGGTCCGTGAAACACAATTAACTGCTTAGTTCCCTCCAGAGGTGCTCAGCCTATTCCAATGGCTCAGTGATTTAATGAAACATTACACTGGACTCTTGACTAGTCCTAACCTATAAAAGGAAAGCAGAAGCAATGGGTGAGTGTCAATTGAAGAAAAGAGGTCAAATCTGGACCTTTTTGTGGGAATGACCCCAGAAAGCCAAAGGGATATCCTTATTGCCTCCTTAATTTCTTACTTATGTCAAATAGCAAGTTTATTAGTTATTCTCTGAAGGTAAAAGATAATCAGGAAAGAATAAGTACATGAATATGATGAAATATAAAATTTATTTAAGGTAATATTCTATTTCATCTTATAAGAAAATTTATTTAAGGTAATATTCTATTTCATTTTATGAGAAAATACAAGTATTGTGTCAAGAGTTAAAATAGTCCACATATCTGGAATCCTCCCTAATAGAAATTAAATTCATTTTAAGTGCTAATAATTTATTACTTTTTTTAAAGAAGCATCTGAAAATTTAAATTTAATACAGGTAATATTATTAGAAAAGAGTGAAAGAAATATTTCTCAGAACTTTGTCATTGTGTACAAATTCATCATTGTATATTGAGCTCAAACTATACAGTGGGAACTGTCCTAGAGGAACCAACCCCTCCACTCAAAGGACTAACAGTCAAGTAAGACAGACAAGGCAGAGAACCTTGAAATGTTAATAGCAATATAAGACAATGATGTATATAATGGTAGTCAGTTAAGTTGCCAAGCTAATGGCTCTGAAAGAAGCACCATGGACTCTGGGGGTAGCCAAAGCAGGGGTGGCTTCCTGAGAAAAGTAGCGTTTTTCTGGTCCTTGAAGGCTGAGCAGAATCCAGAATAGTGGAGAGCAGACAGAGGATCAAGCAGTGAGTGGGCTATGCTCTGAGCAAATGCTGAGGAAGGCATTAGGAATGTTCAAAGGGGAGACCTGACTGGCTGAGAAGAGGCTGTGGTGATATTTTAAAGCAACCAGTGGCCAGAATGTATATATAACGCATTGACAAATGCCCTAGATAAGGTATTACATAGGGACTATAGAAGTCTTTGTTTGAGGAAGGATCCTCGGTGTAGGGAAGAAAGGCTTGTAACTGAAAAGGGCTCAAATGAGTAGCTAGAGATTTCAGGAGTACACATACATAAAATATGCCAGGAACCCACAAAGTGGGATGCTTGCAAATGATTAAGGGATGTTTTTTCTTCAGTGGTATCTCTGTGGCACATTACAGTTTGGACATGATGATGTCCACTGTGATTTCGGTGTTTCCCTCCCTTTATACCCCAGACCCCAAATTATTATGCCATCTGAAATAGTCTAAATTCCTGACCCCTTGCATTATTGACCCCATGCCAATAACATGTCAACTCCTTTTCTTTCTTCTTTAAGCGTATCTTCTCCAGACAGTATTTGGCCCTTATACTTGAGCTACAGACTTCCCAGAAGTTGGAGAAATCCTGCAAAGAAGGAACATGGCATCTGATTCTTGGAATTACCCTCCCTCCGTCCTCTTCCAGCTGCTGTGCATATACAGACTGCTCAACTCGACTTAATAAGAAAGCTCAAAATGTTTCCCAATTCAGAACATAGCCCTGCATGCTGTTCCCTCTAGTCTAACCAGAAATCCCATTCTCCTCCTCCTCTAACGCAATAAACCAAATCTAATGGAGGAATAATTATAAAATACACTGATGTGCAATTTGTTTCACTAACCCAATAATTAATTAATATGCTACTTATGGTTCGGAAGAGCTCTTAAGACACAGCAAAATTCTACTAGATGAAAGAGAATATCAAAGATATAAACCAGGAGCAGCATCTTTACATAAGACAGACCAGGAGAAAAAGACAAGACCTACTTAGCCCTTTTGAAACTGTGGTGAGATTTGTTTCACCCCAATGAGGATTCTCCTTTTGCCCTTTTTACATGTGAATGAGATGAATTGTTTTTACAGATGAATTGGTAGCTGAATCCAGCTGGTGGATGGGTTTTTGTTGTTGTTGTTGTTTGTTTAAATTTTCCAACCACTAGATGCTTTCAGGTGAGAGAAGAGTCCTCATCAATGGAACCCATCTCCTAGGGACTCGCGTGACTTGAGTATACAACCAATGCTCAGCAATACACAACTCCCAGTTGCTTTAGCCTTCACACAATTGAAAATTAAAGCAGGGAATGCCTTGGATTTTCCTTTTCATTACTTAAAATGTGCAGTATGCATAAATTACTCTGGAGATTTCATTTAAAATGATTATTAAGGGGTGCCTGGGTGGCTCAGTGGGTTAAGCCTCTGCCTTCGGCTCAGGTCATGATCTCAGGGTCCTGGGATCGAGCCCCGCGCATCAGGCTCTCTGCTTGGCGGGAGCCTGCTTCCTCCTCTCTCTCTCCCTGTCTCTCTGCCTACTTGTGATCTCTCTCTCTCTGTCAAATAAATAAATAAAATCTTTAAAAAAAAAAAAAGAAAGAAAGAAAATTTAAAAAAAAATAAATAAAATGATTATTAACCTACCTTCTATTTGCCTCTGGAGAAGGAAGAGTTGAAGCTAAATCAAACTCTGTAATTTCAGCAATGAACAATTGTTAAATGATCATCAAATCTTTTTAAATATCTTTTTTTTTCTTTTTAGACAAATGAACATGTTCCTTGTAGCTGGGTGCAAGATTCTGAATGAAACCAGGCAATGGTGCACCAATGCACCTTCATAAACTGGAGGATATTATGTTTAATTTTAATCCTTACAACTCTGTCTGTACAACTGGCTTTTCTCTTTAGAAGTGTCATGAACTCTTCTTTAGAGTACAGGCCCCCTGGGAAGCTACAGTGTTTCTCATCTAAGGTGACAGAGCTTGAGATGATCCAGAACGGTTCACCTTTATATCCTCTTCTTCACAAGGCTCCTGGAGCCTTTCTTTTAATCAGCTTTATTTCCTTGGTAAAGCATGCTTGAAGCATTTTCCTGGCTCAGTGTGGGTGTGCCTGTGTCAGAACCCTGTTTTCCTGGAGACCTCATGTTTGTGCAGAAACACAGTTCATTTTGGCAGGCCAGCACCATACATGACGAATGAGGACTCAAAACCTACAAGTTCAGCTGATTTCCAATCTAAGGCTCATACAACGGAAGTAGTAAATCCGCCGCAATGTGGTTCTTTGCCAGGTTCTGCATATGAGTACTGCTTTGTGTTTTTATTGCTTTTAACATGAGGTCTGAGATTCAGCTGAGACTTGCCTCATTTTATAAAAAACAACTGATCAATTGCCTACCTATTGTTTGCAACAAAGGATGTACTACACTAAGTCATTGTCTTTTTAATCCACATTTCTTTTACATGGGATGTTATGTTGAAATGGGAGAGACTTTCTGCTCACACACAGCAGTTAACTATTCAAATCCCTTCCGTCAGTGTCTCACCTGATTCTTTTGATCGTGCAGCAGAAATCTCCTGAACCTGGCAAAAAGAGCAATATTTATGCAAACTTACTTTTTAGGAACATGGACCTATTTTGAGAAATTCTTTTTATCTTTCAAACAAAAATACCAGCTCATTTTATAACCATGGGATTTTCTTTACTAGAGAATTCGTCAAGCCAAATATTTTGGACTCATCCCGTGTCGATTCATGAAAGGAATGCTGATTAGGAAATTCCATTTATTATATGAAACCATATTGGACAAAGATAAGACAAACTTGCTTAAATGAATTACGATTTGGAGGAATTTCCAAACTATAGAAAACTGAAAGGAACAACTCCCTTCCTTTCTAACTCTTCAAATCCTGCACTATCCATCCTCAATGGTACTATCATATTTCAGATTTTAACTGTCTAGAGTCTATAGAAAAATATTTTTACCTGTTTTTCTCATCTTCTAGAAACCTCATCATGGCATAATATGTGCATGGATTTTTTTAAAAATAAAGACGATTGTGGCAATAAGGCAAATGAATAGATGCATTCAATGCTGGAAAGCATCAAACAACTTGATAAAGTAGATTAAATAGATTACAGACTTCCTACAGATCATTTTAATAGAAGCTAAAATATGCAATGAGCACAATGGTTGCTTAATAAATGTTTACTGATGTGATAATAAAGTTCACATAAAACAAGGCTTCTCCAACTCTTTGTGCAAGAGAATCAACTTGTAGTTGTATTAAGAGTAGATTCTTGAAACGGTCTTCAGAAATTCTGATTTGATAGTTGTGGAGAGGGCCCCAGGAATCTGCAGGTTTGGTCATACCCCAGTAATCCAGGTGTAAATGGCCCATGGGCCACACTTTGAAAAAATATTGCCATGGGGCATGAATTGTAAAGCAAGCCAGATTTATTTCCCATAAGTACAGAGCACTTCACAAAGCAATAGGATGACCAATGCTCTCCAAAGAGCAGAAGGAACTTTGCCAACCTAGAAGGATAGGAAATTCTGTTCATTTGTTCATTTACTCATTCCTTCCTTCTTCAGATTCCACTGAGCACCTATGACAAAGCATTTATTGGTTTGCCAGGCCCTGTGGCTGCTGGGTGAGCCCACAGAGAAGCCTGGTATTGAATGAAAAATCATCTTGGAGAAGAGAGCTTTCTTTTTCTACTTGAATTTTCCTTTCTTTGAGGGTCCTAGTCATTATTGCACAAGTACATGGTCCTTGCTTCCAAAGAGGCCCCACATGAACTCCTGCATTCTGCTTCCTCCTTTCAGTGCTCAGAGCACTCTAACTCCGGAGGTTGAAGCAGTTGGCTTTGAGCTTGAGCTCTTATCACCTGACATCAGGCTGGACTATCTTTGGTTTTGTTTCATTGGGTTCTTTTATTGAGATATAATTGGCATATAACATGGTATTAGTGTCAGATATACAACATAATTTGATATATGTATATTACGAAATGACCACCACAAAAAGTCTAGTTAACATTCATCACCACATAGTTTTTTCCTTTGATGAGAACTTTTAAGGTCAACTCTCTTGGAACTTTAAAATATACATTACAGTATTATTAACTATAGTCACCATGTTGTATATTATATCCTTAGTTTAGTTCAGTTTTTGTTTTGCTCTTTTAGATTCCACATATAAATGAGATCATATAGTATCTGTATACTATATACAGTATATATATATATACATATAGATATATAGATATACATCTATATATATATAGATATGTAGTACCATAAATATCTATATATCGATATATAGTATCATATAGTATCTGTCTTTCCCTGAATCTTTGTTTTGATGATAGAGGTATAGCATGGAAGCCAGTTTAACACCAGCACAGGCAAAGTGGGGAAATTCTGTATTGGGGAAGTGGATATTTTTTTCAACAAAGAGTTCGTTTTCTACTGAGAATAAATTAATGATGTCATATAACTCACTTTCAACATGTATTGCTTTTTCCCTTCAATCTAAAGTCCAGGCCAATTAAATTTAGCCTTTAAAATAGACCACATTCCAAATTCCTTAGAACTGTATGAAAATAAATCACATTTAATACCACCATATGTACTACCTGGTATATAGCTCAGATAAATAGTATTCTCAAGAAAGCTCTGATACAGGATATTACTCACATAAAATGATGGAACATACATTGCCAACCAGTATAGGAGAAGCCAAAAGTCTTCCTGTTCTATGTCTTGAAGCCCTGACTTTATTTATTTATTTTTTAAGATTTTATTTATTTATTTGACAGAGAAAGATCACAAGTAGGCGGGGTGGGGGGAGCAGTCTCCCACTGAGCAGAGAGCCTGATGTGGGGCTTGATTCCAGGACCCTGAGATCGTGACCTGAGCCGAAGGCAGAGGCCCCACTGAGCCACTTTGGCACCCTGAAACCTTGACTTTAATGTAGTGTCTGTGGTAGGATACGCTATCAAATGCTAAAAACTTTCAATTTGGTTTTATATCTAGAAAAGTTCTATTTCCAGAAATGGTAGCAGCGGGTTTCTTTCCAACCAGATTTCCTATAGAAAACAATGAAAAATACTGAATAAAATATTAATACAAAAAGTCTCATAAATATATCAATAAGCTGACAAGGCTGTAAGGAACTACTAGGCCAAAATCTAAGGGAAAGAAGACATAGAAGAAAGACCTGAGCATCACAGATATTTTTAATCCAGAAGGCATTTGCTGAGTTTTGTTGGTCATATCCAGAGGTAGACAAAAGTCAAGGCTCAGGGCCAATGTAAGACGGAGCCTAAGAAAAATCCTTCCTCATATTAAACGGAGCCCAAGGACTACACCGTCAGAGAACATAACAACCAGAAGTGAACTAGCCTCCATTGTACCCATTTGTGAAGAAGGGAAGAAAGGTGGTGGGGTAGGTGGGAGGACAGAGAAACCCATAGCCAAGATGTCACAGCCATAGGCCAGTTTGTAGGGATTTGTAGTCCCGGGATTTGCAGTCCCTGGAAGTTTCAGAGAACCTCAAACTCTGAACCTGATTTAAAGTGGTAGAAGACTGATAGCGCCCACAAGCACCAGGCAGAAGCAAAACCTCTCTGGAGAATGTACCTTCGTGACAAGTCTCAAACACTCCTACCAGTAATTTTTCAAAGACAAAGAAAAGTACACACACAAAATGTACCAAACATACTAAAACAAGACACAATGAGCAAATCTGTTATTTGCTAGGTATCTCAAAATTTTGCTCCAGAGAATAAGGATCACTAGACTTGAAGATGACAGCTCTACTTCCCCAGAGCAGGTGCCCTTTAACCCACTGAATATTTGATGAAAAGTTTCTTTAGCTAGAAATGATTAAAATACCTGTTTAGGTATTTAGGGAACTATAAACACTGGGTTTTCTTTTTTTTAAGATTTTATTTATTTATTTGACACAGAGGGACAGAGGGATCACAAGTAGGCAGAGAAGCAGGCTCCCTGCTAAACAGAGAGCCCAATGCGGGGCTTGATCCCAGGATCCTGGGAACACGACCTGAGCCGAAAGCAGAGGCTTTAACCCACTGAGCCACCCAGGTGCCCACACTGGGTTTTGTTAATTACATGACTCAGAGTGGCCATCCTTGACAAGTAAGAAGCCAAACAGTAAAAGTTATCAAATTCCTTCAAGTAAGAAACTTATCTACTTGGAAGGAAACTTGGTATGTGTGAGGAATACAAAGAGCACATGATCTTCTTTATAATTTTAAAAAACAAAAGAGGAAAGATTTAGTATCTTTACCCATTTTCAGAGGCAAAAACTGAGATATGGAACTGAATCCCAGGTGACAAGAAGGTCAGAGGCAGCACAGAGAAGTGACCTATGGTCCCCTCTAGATTCTATATGGCACATCACATTAGTCCAACTGCTCTCATGTAAATTCATCAGGCCTTTTGATTTTGTTCATGTGTTTTAGATTCAAAAAATGTATTTGCCAGAATTCTTTGCCCTTAATTTTAAAAACCATGTGTGTTTTAGGGTCAATTTAATCTGCATGTTTCCTATTTTCTTATAATTAAACCATCAAAATACTGTCCTTTAAAAACTATTTGATGTCCACAAAATCATCTGAGCCCTTTCAATAAGCTTCTTAAAAGGGTTTTTATCCCACTTAAAAACAGCAGTTGCACTGTGTTATGGGTGACCTGCTGCAGAAACCAAGAATCCCCTTTAAATTCCAAAATCCTTGAAGTCTGAATAATTTCTGCACTTGGAGAAAATGAGTTCACCCATTGCTAAAGTTTCTGTGTTGCTAAAGAAGACATTTGGAGCAAAGATGAGTTCCATAAGAGGGGAAATCAGAGCTGCAGAAGAAACTGAAGGTATGTGAATTTTGCTTAGACCCCTGAGGAATAGCTGGAAGCCTAACTTGTCACATTGCCATCCACAGAGCGAGAAAAAAGCTCAAATGCACATCAAATGTTTGACAGGACTAAAAAGAAATGTGATGTCCATATGAAATAATATTTGCTCATAATGCTAAGAAAACAATGGAGTATAAATGCATGGATTTCAGCACATCCAATTTGCTCTCTAGCATAATTCTCTGCTGTTGGCAGCCCATGGAAAACCCTTAATAATATTTACCAACATTGAATAATTAATTCCTTATAAAGGAGAAATAGGATTTGTTATTCTAACACTAACTCCTATTACATAGAACTGCAGAACTGTGGTGGCAGGGCCACTGGGTGGAGGTCTTTTGTAGATTACAGACAGCAAGCCAGGAAAGTGAGCTGGGCTCCCCTGCTCTGCTGGTATTGACAAGAGCCCAAAATCTGAGCAGCAGCTAGCATGCCTGTGAGGGCAAAGCTCTCCAGCCGGGGTCCAGATTATGTGCAGGAGGCATTTCCAGGGAACCCATAAACACTTCTGTTCTGAGCAGTTCCCAGCTCTTGGAGAGCACAGGCCTATTATCACCAAGCATCAAATACTGAACAGACAGGATACAGGGGCTTCCCCACCAGGGGAGCTGGCACACGAGCTCTAAGGAAAAGGGATCTGAGTCCATTTCCTACAATTGTTAGAGAAGGATGGTAGCCTGGCCCTTGGGTATTTAAAGTCCTGTGTACATTACTGTTCTCACGTGATCATTAGGATCTCAGCATATCCAGGCCTTAATTATCTTCAGAGAAACTCCCTCTGCTTAGGCACCTGAGAGAATTAAAAGTTTGATTTCTCCATTATAGCTAATAAAATACAGTTTTATTCATAGTTTCAAAGCTCTAGCACATGCATTAAATAACTTCTTTATTAATGCTGTTGATTTTAACCATAATAGCAACAATAACAGTACCAATAACAAGCATTACTAGAACAAGTGAGTTTAGCAAATTCGCAGGACACAAGGTAGATATATAAAATTCAAATGTATTTCTATATACTGACAGCAACGAACTATCAGAACTTTTAAACAGCTTTGTCTGTGAGGCACAATTCACATTTAATGCACTGCCTATATTTAAAGTATACAATCTGGAAAAAAATTAAGTGTACAACTTTGTAACTTTTTACATATATGAATGCGTATGTGTGTGTGTGTGTGTGTATGAAACCATCACCACAGTCAAGAAAATGAATGTATCCATCATTCTCAAAAATTTTCTCTTTTAATCCCTCCCTTTCACCCTTCCATGCCTTTTCTCCACCTGCATCTGTTTTCTGTTAATATAAATTAGTCTATATATTTTCTAGATTTATATAAATATATAGAGAGTCATAGACAGTCCATTTTCTGGCTTGGCTTCTTTCACTCAGCCTTATTTTAAGCTTCATTCATGTTGCTTGGAATGCTTGGAACTTCTTGGATTTGTAGACTTATAATTTTGATCAAATTTGAAAATTTGTTCAATCATTATTTCTTCAAATACTTTTTTATTCCCCCTTTTCTCCTTCAAGAAATCTGTAACACATACATTGGGACTCATTAGACCACTGATGCTCTGGGGTTTTTTTAAGGAGGTATTTTTCAGTCTTTTTTATCTCTGAGTTTCAAGTTTTTATTGCTTCAAATTTACTCAATTTTTTTCCTCTTCGGGTTCAATCTGCCATTAATTCCACCCAATAAATTTCTCTACCTAGGCACTGTTTTCATCACCAGAAGTTCAATTTAGGCATTTTATTTTATACTGTTCATGCCACTACTTAACATTTTTCATTGCTCCTCTAGTTTCTTGAACACATGAAATACTTACAGAAACTTTTGATGTCCTTATCCACTAATTCTAGTATGTGGGTCAGTTCTGGGTCAGCTTCAGTTGGATAAATTTTCTCCTAATTTCACATTTTTTTTCAATTTCTTTGGATGTCTGGTAAATTTTTATTGCATTCCAGACACTATGAATTTTACCTTCTTGAGTGCTGGATTTTTTTTTCATTCCCAAATATTTTTGTGCTTAGTTCTGGAATACAGTTACATTACTTGGAAACATTTTGGTCCATTTGGGTCTTGCTGTTAAGCTTTCTTAGGTAGGAGCAAGTGCAGCATTTGGCCTATGGTTTATGAGTTGTATGGGGTTTTTCTACTCTAAATGGTAGGAACAAAAGCTATTTTTGACACTGTTGACTCTAAATTTTTGGGTGATTCTTTCCCTGCTCCCTGATAGTTTCCTCTACAGCATGCACTGACCAATAGTAGACTTAGAGGGGCTCTCTGCAGACCTCTGGATACTCCCTCAGTGCTGTTCTGTTCTTTCCAGTGCACTGACCTACAAACTCTAGCCATCTTAGCCTCCCTAAACTCTCACTTCCACTTTCTCAACTCAGGAAGATTGCCGGGCTCGGTCTGAATTGCTGTCCCTCTGCTATAACCTGGAAACACTCCAAGCCATGATCCAGGCAATTACAGAGCTCTCCTTATTTTTTTTTTCCATCAGTCAAAAATCACTGTCTTTCATTGCCTGATGTCTCATGGCTTAAGAAATATTATTTTATATATTTCGTTCAGCTTTTCAGTTGCTCCAGTTGAGAGGACAGTCAGTCCTTGTCCAACTTGGCTAAAAATAAAAGTTCACAGTTGGAAACTGAAATTTAAAATATATACTATTTATAATAGCATCAAAATATAAAACTCTTAGAGAAAAAATTAGTACAGTGTGTGTAAAATCTACATATTGAAGATTATAACACATTCTGAGAGATGCTTGAAATGGACCCACGTAAATGAAGAGGTAAACTGTGTTTATCTATTAGAAGACACAGTACTGATAAAAAGTCAGTTCTTCCCAAATTGACCCATTGACTCAGTGTGATTTCAACCAAATCTCAGCAGGTTTTTTAATAGAAATTGGCAAAATGATTTTAAAACTTTATATGGAAATGCAAATGAAGATCTAGGAAGCTGAATTATTCTGAAAAAAGAACAAATTTGGAGTAATTATGCTACCCAATTTCAACACTTGTTATAAAATTATAATAGTAAAGATGGTGTGGTATTAGAATGAATAGAGAAATATAGGTCAATGAAACAGAATCCAGGAGCCAGAAATAGATCCCCATATCCATGGCCAGTTGATTTTCAAGAAAGGTGCCACGATGCCAATTCAGTGGGATAAAGGATAGTCTTTTCCAGTAAAAAGATCCTGGAAGAATTGATCATACAGGGAAAAAAATTTCTAGGACCAACCTCATACCATATACAAAAATTAACTTAAAACATATCACTTAACTGTAATATCTAAAATGATAAAACTTCTATAAGAAAATACAGGGGAAAACTTCAATTTGAATTAGGAAAATGTTTCTTAGCTAGGGCACACAAAAATAAATCATCCACAGAAGAAAAACTACACCAAACTGGTCTTCATAAAAAATTAAACTGTAATAGTCAAGGGGTGCCTGGGTGGCTCAATCAGTTAAGCATTAGACTCTTGATTTTGGTTCAGGTCATGATCTCACCGTTGTGAGATGAAGCCCTATACCCAACTCCACGCTGCTGGGTGTGGAACCTAAACATTCTCACCCTTCTGCTCCCTCTCCCTCTGCTCTTTCCCTCCAGCCATTCTCCATAAACCCCCACCCCAACCCATCCTGCTTGCGTGCCAACTTTCTCTCTCTCTCTCCAAAAAAAAAAAAAAAAAAAAAAAAAAAAAAAAAAATCTGACTCCATTTTGATGTTTGATTTTGACTGCTGACTTTCAAACCATTCCCCTTTCCCCTTCTGCCCCACATCTGGGCTAGCTGATAAGAAAGCCCAGGGGCTCCCACCTTTGTTGCCAAAAGGAAGTTCAAAACATGCAAACCTTGGCTCTTATGCACAGGAACCCTCACTCCAGCTCCATTCCCCAAACACAGTACAAACAAAACCAGTCTCTTTTCCTTGCTCTCTCAAGACAATTTGCTCCTGCTTAGAAGCCTGCCATGCTTTCCAGAGAATATCTCATTACTGAGTAATAATCCTTTCATATCTTCCAGGTGTGGTCTCAACACCTAAATCAAATTTGGTGGGGAGGAATCCATCCTATTTCTATAGGATAACCACCTAAAACTTTTACACTTCAAAAGACTCTGTTGTGTCTCAGGAGAAAACATTTGCAAGCACATTTCTATAAGGTGTGTTTGTCTAGAACATATAAAAGAACTCTTAGATCTCAAAAATAAGAAAATAACTCATTTTAAAAATGGGTAAGAAGAAGAAGGAGGAAGAAGAGGTGGTAGTATATAAATGACAAATCATCATATGAAAGTTGTTGAACATAATTCATCTTTAGGAAAATGTAAATTAAAACATATCATGGAAAAAAAAACCAGATATCATGGGATGTGTGGGTGGCACAGTTGACTGGGTGACAACTCTTGGTTTCAGCTCAGGTCCTGACCTCTGGGTTGTGGGACTGAGCCCCACTGGGCTTTGCACATGTGGGGGGAGTCAGAGGGAGAGGGAGAGTCCCAAGCAGACTCTGTGCATAGAGTCTGCTTGGGACTCTCCCTCTCCCTCTGACCCCCCCACATGTGTGCTCACTCTCCCTCTCTTTCTCTGAAATAAATAAATAAATAAAAATCTTTTTTAAAGAAAGAGAGAGAACAGATATCACTCCACAGCTACTAGATTAACTAAAATTACAAAGACCTACAATACTACATATTGCTGAAGATATAGAACAACTAGAAATTTCATACATGAATAGTGGAAATGCAAAATGGTACAGCCACTTTAGAAAGCTGTGTGGTCAGCCACAGCAATTTCTCTCAAGACATGTCTCCAAAGGCAACAAAAGTGAAAATGGACTTTTGGGACTTCATCAAGACCAAAACTTCTGCGCAGCAAAGGAAACAGTCAACGAAACAAAGAGGCAGCCCATGGAATGGGAGAAGATATTCGCAAATGACACTACAGACAAAGGGCTGATATACAAGATCTATAAAGAACTCTTCAAACTCAACATTCAAAAAACAGATAATCATGTCAAAAAATCGGCAGAAGACATGAACAGACACTCTCCAAAGAAGACATATGAAAGGCTAGCAGACACTTGAAAAAATGTTCATCATTAGCCATCAGGGAGATTCAAATCAAAACCACATTGAGATACCACCTTAAACCAGTGAGAATGACCAAAATCAACAAGACAGTAAATAACAAGTGTTGGAGAGGATATGGAGAAAGGGGAACCCTCTTACACTGTTGGTGGGAATGCAGGTTGGTGCAGCAACTTTGGAAAACAGTGTGGAGATTCCTTAAGAAATTAAAAATAGAGCTACCCTATGACCCTGCAATTGCACTACCGGGTATTTACCCCAAAGATACAGATATAGTGAAAAAAGGGCCATCTGTACCCCAATGTTCACAGCAACAATGGTCACAGTCACCAAACTATGGAAAGAGCCAAGATGCCCTTCAATAGATGAATGGATAAAGAAGATATGGTCCATATATACAATGGAGTATTATGCTTCCATCAGAAAGGATGAATACCCAATTTTTTATTAACATGGACGGGACTGGAGATTATGCTGAGTGAAATAAGTCAAGCAGAGAGAGTTAATTATCATATGGCTTCATTTACTTGTGAAGCATAAGGAATGACATGGAGGTCTTTGAGAGAAGGAAAGGAGAAGTAAGTTGGAAATTGGAGGGGGAGACGAACCATGAGAGACTGTAGACTCTGAGAAACAAACTGAGAGTTTTGGAGGGGAGGGGGTGGGAGGCTGGGTGAGCCTGGTGATGGGTATTAAGGAGGGCACATATTGCATGGAGCACTGGGTGTGGTGCCTAAACAATGAATCTTGGAACACTAAAAAAAAATAAATTAAATTAAAAAAAATAGAAAGCAGCATGGCCATTTCTTATCAGATTAAACATACACTTATTTTACAACCCAGCAATCCCACTTTTAGGTATTTACCCAATAAAAATTAAAAAATACCTATATAAAGACTCGTACTCAAATGATTATATTAACTTCTTTCATAATAGCCAGAAACTGGAAATACTCCAAATGCCTACCAACTAGTCAATGGACAAACAAAATATTGTGTATCCACATAATGAAATATTATTCAGTAATAAAAAGGAACTACCGATACACACATTATGAAGGAACATTAAAAGCATTATGCCAAGTGAAAGAAGCCAGACACAGAAAACTATACACTGCATGATCCCATTTATATAATACTGTACAAAGGATTAAAGCAAAGATTTAATGGGAGAGAAGTGATGCCGACAGGGTACACAGAGTTTTGGGGATTCTATAACATCACTGTAGTGTCAGACATATGATTATATATATTTGTCAAAACACAACAAATCATACCTTAGAACTGGTACATTTTATTATATGTATATTACATCTAAATGAAAAATTTTTAAATTAGTATCTACCATCTATTGACTGGTGAAGTGTTATATTGGACTTTTTAGATTATTACCTATTTCACATATTATCTTACTCGATCCTTGCACAATTTCAGCATGGTTGAGGTATGATTCTATAGACATGGCTCAGGGAGACCTAGGGATTTCCACAAGATTATATTATCTGTAGATATATTGCAGGGTTTGAATCTTTTATTCTAAATTCAGTGTTCTTTCACCTACAAAACCATTTCTTCATGGAAAAATGGCTTTTAAATCTTTCCTTGATATTTTCAACATAATGTTTTATACTATCTTAAGTAATCAAGAAAAGAGATACAGACCATTGAAATCTAATCTTTAAAAAATTCAATTTTTTTAGTTCAATTATTTATAAAGATCTTTATAATTCTGTATGCAGCCACTTTATTTAGCAGTTATTCTGTATTTTATAATAATTTATATATAAAATATATAATATATATTATATATATTATAATATATCACCCTATATAATAATTTATCACCCTAATAGAATACTCTCTTAGAAATTAGCATATTCTCTCTTTTACTCAGAAACCTTGGAAGGACTGACCATGAAGTTGATAAAGGAAATGTCCCATTGTAGGTTAGCTACAAAGGATTTTTTTGATCTTTAGACCTGAATAAGTATTGTTTTTGTCACAGTTGACCTGGAAATAGAGAGAATTTGTTGTCTCAGCCTTATATTCTACTGCTTAGCATGATGGCTAAGAATATCACCATGATGGATTTTGCCATATCTGTGAGCCACTTATGCTATTATTTATTTAGTTTTTCTTTAAGCCTCTTATTTTTTTCTATCTATTCTGTCAACAGTAATGTCTATAACATCATATATATCATATATACTTTTAAATCATAAACCATATATACTTTTGACATAGACATACCAAGAAGACAAAGGAGGACATTTCCTTCTACCTCAGAATTTTGGCTAAAGTTTCAAAAACTGATAAGAACTACCCTAGCAATCTAAAGCAAGGTGTCACTAGGTGGCCAAGCTGATTTTTTAGAACTATCAAAACAAGGTGGGTGATTCATCAACAGGAAATACCTTACTAGAGTAGACAGTGTTATGAGGGTCTTCCTTTCTTTCTTTAAGGATCTTCTCCCTTTAAGTAAAGAAATAGAGCCTCAAGAAAACCACCTCATAGGGACTGACAATACTTGTCACACATAGAGGCTGGCCTCTTACCCCCTAGCTGGATGCCAGCTTTGGGGAGTTACAAACCATTAGTGAATTCTTGGTAGAACTCCAAATTGCCTTCCTTGGAACTTGAAGGAACTGAAGAACTCAGAGGGCAAGAGGTTAGGTGGTGTTGCCCCAAGCGGCAGTACAAGGAGAGAGGGTCAATCAGATCAAGCTGCATTTCTCTAAATGACAGGCAGAGCAAGGTATATGAGCACCTGTGTGCCCTGTGTATAATGTCCCAGCAAGTACTCGGGTGAGAGCTATCTTGAATGGAAGCTGCCCAAAATCTACCTGAGATGAGAGAACCCCAGTGGAAAAAGGCCAACTGGGATAAACTGCCAAAATACAGGAGCCAAAGGAGTGTCATACAAAGTTGGAGAGATATTCCATCAGCTTCAGGGAATGGTCTTTAGTGGTGGTGGAAGCAACTCCAAAAGTCTCATAAAAACATGCCCAGCAGGAGCCAGCTTGGGCCTTTGTCATAAGGAAGACAATGACCACACGCTTACAACAGCTCCAACTAGCCTGTCTTTATATTGTCCTCAAATCCTCTTCTTCCTCCTGGCCTTGACTCTGGAAGAGTCAGAGCAACACTGTGAATTGGAATCAATGAATCAAGGAGAACAAAATAAAACATCATTCCTTTTTACTACTGTTGAACTTCAGGATCAAGGGTCAGATGGTAGATCATAAAAACTCTGAACTGGATGAGATTGAAATTTGGATTTTCATCTGACTGGAATTTTTAGTACATGAATGTGAAACTGTTTTCCCAATGAAAAAACTAATCACCTGAAAGTAATCTAAAAAGTTATGAAACTGGTCTAGAATATCATCCAGTAGTAGGACAAAGATCAGACAGAACAAGTGGGAAGGCACCAAGGGAATTAAAACAATGATATTTCTTAATTGTATGTTATGGTGTTTGGCCCAATAAATTCAATAAAGTTACTCAGCTAGATGAATTCCTTAGGTAACTTTTTTTAAAGAGAGAGAATGTGAGTGGAAGCGCCAGGGGCAGAGGGGGTAGGTACAGGGCAGGGGAGGGCAGAGGGAGAGGAAGAGAGAATCTTAAGCAGGTCTAAACCCAGCAGGAGAGCTTGAGAGCTCAACCTCACTACCTTAAGGATCATAACCTGAGCCGAATCAAGAGCAAGAGGTTTAACTGACTAAGCCACCCAGGTGCCCTTCAATTAACAATTGTTATAAATAGGGGCACCTGGGTGGCTCAGTGGGTTAAGGCCTCCGCCTTCGGCTCAGGTCAGGATCTCAGGATTCTGGGATCAGGCCCCATATCAGGCTCTCTGCTCAGCAGGGAGCCTGCTTCCCCTTCTCTCTCTGCCTGCCTCTCTGCCTCCTTGTGATCTCTGTCTGTCAAATAAATAAATAAAAACTTAAAAAAAAACAATTGTTATAAATAAAAATATTCATTCAAGCATCCCTAAAATCATGTTACACATCCCCAGTGGTTCTTATTCTGTATTCCACACTTTAAGGGGAAAGACTGAGTCATATCACATTAGAATAAGGAGACCATGATAGCATTTCCATGATAGCATTGACACTTGGCTGTCACTTAAGTGTCAAACAGAATCATTTAGTAATAAGGACAGAATTTCAGAGATAGCAAATGACTTGCTCCAAATCATACAGCTTCTTCTTTTACTTACCCAGAACTCAAGTATTCTAAAGTCCTAGATCATAGTGCTTTCCTGAACACTACATTGCATCCTTGGTTTACTATTGCTAAGTTTTAATATTGTGCTGAAATTTTAATTATTGAATATATTTATATAATTTCTCTGCCTGATGATTACAATAACAATTCTGAATTTCTACAATTTAATTAATCCAATGTTAAAACTCTGGGAAAATAAATTGTCTTCAGATTTCTATTCTATCTCTAGTATGTCTGCCAAGCCACCCACTTACCTCAGGGCTGGGCTTGAAATACTTTGAGTAGGAACTTTTTTGTAGAGTTTTCATGGACTCAACAAATGTTTATTAAATTCCTCATGTGCCAGGCCTGTGCCAGGCACTGGGAGTGTAACAAAAAATTTAGGGTTCTTGTCCTCTAGTTCTTTGGCTCAACAGATAAGAAAACAGGCACAGTAAAGCATGGTGAGTGCTCTGGTAGAGGAGTGCAGACTGGATGATATGAGAATCAAGAGACAACTGACCAGACTCAGGAGGCTCAGGAGGCTCGGGAGAGGCTATGTCTAAATACATAAATATAAATATATAAATGCATATATATTTGGTTCACATCAGGGGTCATGACTAAAGTGCCATGGAGACTGCCACTGGTTTCATGATTGTATGGGTGGGAAAAATCTCCTGACAGACCCCATGCCCCACCTGGTGAGGCTCTAGGTGTAAGCTCTTCTCCCTCCCCTACATGATTTGAAAGAAACATTGCACTCTGTGTTGTTTAAGAACAAGAATATGCCTTTAAACTGCATCTCTTCCCCATGATTTAAAAAATGAAGAGGTCAGAATGCACAGCTAACCTGGTCAGAGACTGTGGTAGGCAGAAAAATAGGCTTTCAAGGATATTCACATCTTAAATCCCAGAACCTGTGAATATGTAACCTCACGTGGCAAAAGGGACTTCGCAAATATGATTAACGTTAAGGACCTTGAGATGGGGAAAGTATCCTAGATCATCCAGGTGGGCCCAGGCTCCTTAAATGTAAAAGAGGAAATCAGAGAGTCAGAGGCAGATGTGATTAGGGAACAGGAGCCAGAAAGAGAGAGACTTTCTGTCTTCAAAGAAGGAGAAAGAGGAGTATGAGCCGAGAATTGTCGGTCACCACTAAAAGCTGGAGAAGGCAAGGATTCTTCCCTAACCCTACTGTCACTGATTTTAGCACAGTGAGACTGGTTTTGGACCTACAAAATTGTAAGCTGCTAAAATTTGTGGTAATTTGTTACAGCAATGATATAAAACTGATATTAAGTCCACGGCTCCTCACTAGAATGAGCTGAAAGTATGGTGAAGAAATGGTTTCCAGAAGTTAATGACATACAAATAAGCAAATGTCAAAGATAACCATCCAAAAGTGTTGTGTGTGTGTGTGTGTGTGTGTGTGTGTGTGTGTGCGTGCGCACGCACGTGCGTGTGTGTGTGTGTTTAAAGCTAGATATAGTGGGTTTTAGTTATTAAAGAAATATATTTTCCATTGAGGGGTGGTAAGGGTTCCCTGAGGAAGATGTATAATTTTCTGCAGATAAGGGTAGGTGACCTCAAAAGTCTAATGAGAAGTTCACTGTGAATACCATGTACATCTTTTCCCACTGGTGATGATGCTGATCATCAGTGGACCACTGGCCACAAGAAGCCATAGGGAGGAATGACCCAGATGCAGGCCTGTGCACCAGAACATAGTAAACCTTTATTCTCTTTCCAGTACGCTGTGCTGCTGAAAACATACCTAAGGAGACAAATGGATTACTGGGGCAATAAAAACCAGAGATCTGTGGTGTGAGACTCATTACTTGCTTTTACTGTCCAAATAATCAGAAAGAGTAATCTGTAAGTACCCTTTTACAGTGATATTGGAAAGGAATTCTTCTTCTCCCTTCTCAGCCATAAAAGGGTACCCATGAGGATACATGGAATTGCATCATGAATTTTTCCTTTGTCCTCAGCAGGATCCTGCTTTTGTGTTTGCTTAAAGGCGGATTTATGTGAAATATATAGACTCTTATTCTAAAAGTTCACCTACAGGTACAGATCAAACAATAATGGCTGTGTGATAAAGTACTTCTGCCCTCATGATGTAATGAAAATGCCTCAAAGTTCTTTTCCATCTTTGCTTTCCCTAAGTACAAATCATTCACTGTTTTTATTTTCCTGCAGCTTTGCTCTTTGTGCCCCTTCTTTATTCATGTTGCTGGTAATGAGGTGTTGGTTCTGAGGAGCTTTATACAATATCGCAAATTCCTAGATTGACAAGAGTTCGTCTAAACCTCCTTTTTGGTCATCTCTCTGGGGCTTTGCCCAAGTCAGCCAAGGAATACAATGTTCTCCATACTCCCCAAGATACCCCAGAGTGGAGACTGTTACGGGCTGAACTGTGTTCCCCTCAAATTCATATGCTTAACTACCAACCTGAGTATCTGGAATGTGACTGTATTTAGAGATATGATCTTTAAAAAGTCAATTAAATTGGGACGCCTGGGTGGCTCAGTTGGTTAAGGGGCTGCCTTCAGCTCAGGTCATGATCCCAGCATCCTGGGATCAAGTCCCAGATCAGACTCCTTGCTCAGCAGGGAGCCTACTTCTCCCTCTGCCTCTGCCGCCACTCTGTCTGCCTGTGCTCACTCTCTCTGACAAATAAATAAATAAAATCTTCAAAAAAAAAGTCAATTAAGGGTGGGCCCTAATCTAACCTAATCTAATCTAATCTGACTAGTATTCTTACATGAAAGGGAGATTAGAACAGTCACAATGAAAGGGACGACCAGGTGAAGATAAAGAAGACATCTACAAGCCAAGGAGAGAGGTGTCAGAAAAAACCCATCCCACTAACACTTTGATCCCAGACTCCTAGCCTCCAAAATTGTAAGAAAATAAATTTCTTTCGTTTAAACCACCTAGTCTGTGGTATTTTGTTATGCAGCTCCAGCAAACTAATACAGAGAGCAAACCCATTAGTACACTTACTGTTAGAAAAAAATCTCCTCATAAAAGCTCTTACTTGCTCAGAATAGTGGCCTTTTATTCTGTCTTTCATGGAGAGGGTAGCAAGTTCTTCCAAAAGTACCCTGAATATAGTAGGGGAATCTAGAGTGTTAGACGTAGGAGGAGTGTGGAGATTATTATTTCAACCACTTCTTTTTACAGATGAGGAAACTGAAACCCAAAGAGGTTGAGTGAGTCTTCCAAAGTCACACTGTAAGTTGCTGGTCAAGCCCAGAAGATGGGCACAGGGCCTGGTTCTCTAGCCCACTCCTCCCTAACTCATGCCAGAAAAACTAAAAAAATTTTTAAAGAAACAATGTTGGAAGGCATACCATGTCAAGTGAATTAGGCACAGAGGGTGGGAGCATAGGTCATCTGTATATGGTAGCTGTTGGTGCTTATTTTCTGTGATAACAAAAATTTTGCAGCATTTTAAACTATTACAAAACAAACAGTTCTAGACTTAGACTTCATAAACAACTCAGGGGATCCCCTGTACATTTGACAATCTACCATTATCTGATATTACAATTTTCCTATTTGGGGAGTTGGAGGGCATTACCGTGACCTCCCCTGTCATGGGGAACCTCATGAGAAGACCCACCATGCTGAGGAAACCCAGGCATGTTTTCTTGCCTCTTACGGTTTCATCCACTTCTCTTCTGCCCTCCATCTGTCTCAATCTCTCTCTCAATCTCTCTCCCTCTCCTGTTTTCACCCAGGACATTTTATCACACATTCATTTTTTTTCTGGATGCTTTTTGGAGGACAGAAAGCCCTATATAAATCATAAAGTAAGGAAAGATACAATTACACTATCTTGCTCTTCTTTCTTTTTTCTCACCAATCCTTCAACCCCTCCCATGGTAGAGTGGCAGGCTTCACACATAAAACTCAAAACACTAAATTTCTTCCCTTTGGGTCCAGTTGTCTCCACTGGAGCACAGTGAATCTGTCAATTCCCTGTGCACTGCTGAGCGCCAAAACTGCTGGAGCCCAAGGCAGGGGTCGCATCATTGGATGGTGTCGATGTCAGGAATCGCTGCCCTGCAGAAGCTAGGAAGCAGCGAGTGGAGGCAAAGCTTACCAGTCTAGGGTGAGATTAAGCCCATTTAATAGAGCACAGAAGCAGAGGTTAGAGCTGAACTTGACTATGATTTGTCTGGCTATCACCTAAGCAGAGTTACCCCATGTGAACCTTCTGACTCATTAGGTTGAGGTTCTCAAAATGAAGTCTGTAGACCACCTGGGTCAGAATTGCCTAGGGCCATGTTAAAAACTCTGATTGCTGAGCCCTATTCCAGATTTAGAATTTTAGCAGCTGCCAAAATCAGGAGTGATTGCCTTTAGGACATCAGCTTGCTGTGTTTGTCTTTAAAAAGCAATGGGATGGACATTCTAGGATATCCAAGCTGTTTTAGTTTAGGGGGATTACTTTTACTTTTGACAAGTGTTAAAAACATTTCTGAAATCGGAATCTCAGGGCTGTGGCCTTGGGGTTTTCCATGTTCATTAAATTCCCCAATGATCCTTTGGTTCACTGAAATTGGAAAACTCTTTCCTGTATTTTTCTTCTGCAGTTCTTTCAGTGGATCCTTTGGGGAGAATTAATAAAGGGGAAGAAGAAGGGAGGGAGGGACAAAGGGGAAAAACCTCTATCATTATTTTGGTCTGCCCTGTTCAATTTGCTCTGTACTTGCCCTCTTGGGCAGGTGCACTATCACTCCATTTGGCTCCATCCCACATCTAACCTTCTCTCTTGTATGACCATGCCATAAGTGTTGCATTAGTAAGACACAGGGCCTGTATCCTGCGGGCAGCTCAGGCATAGAGAGCTCTTTTGGCTCCACTCCCTGTAGTCAGGCTTCAGTATGTGACCACACTTTGCCATTTGATACTTCCACCACTGGGATGAGGGAGGGAGGTGAGTGATGGGTTTGCAGCTGTGGCAACAGCATCCTTGTAGGAGCAATGATATTTTGGCCAGAACCCATTGCCCAAATATCATCCACTTGATCATGGTACTACTTGATAGGCAACTGGATATGACAAAGAGCACTAGCAAGTCATTGCAAAGTTCTATATTAACTCTGGTTACACTGATGGTGAGCTGCCTGACTTCAGGCAAGTCTCATCTTCCTTGGAGGCCTCACTTGTATCACTTATAACAAGGAAAACCATTGTCCCTAGCTATTTAGTAGAACTGCAGTAAAACTCAAATTTTAAGTATATGTGTGTTTTGTAAACACACAATAGAAATATTAGTGGAAAGTGAATTTTTAAATTTATACCTATTCTCACAGAAGCAAAAATTTCCACTCAGCAAGAAGTATTTTTAGAAAGAGACTCTTGGTTTTCATGTGTGACTTTTGAATTTAACATCCAACTTGCTGATTTTTAACATCACAAATTTTTATATTTCGCTAAGTCCCTGTTGTTTCATCTGCTATCAGGCAAGCAAATTCCCCAAAGGAATGAAAGCATTAAATAAAATGCTATACACACTACAGTAAAAACTTCCATCCATTCCCCAACAGCTGTTGCTTTTTAGAGAAACCAAATATTTTTGGAAAGGGCCACAAACATTCTGGATTCAAACCATTTATTAGTTTTGGAAACATAACATGCAGTCATCTTGCCAGTCTTAATCTTGCAGTTCCATTAAACACACCACAACTGCATCATAAAACAGAAAAGGGAAGAATTTATAAACAAATAAAGCAGTTAATTGGGGCAATAAAATAACAGCTCCCTCCCAAGTGTGGAATTGATGTGTTTCAACCTACGGAACCCTGAAATTTGCTTGTCAGGAGTCTAGTGACTAGCAGAGCCAAACACAGATCAAAGATTTCAGGACTGCTCCTGGGTCCACAATGCTTACCTCGGCCACCACACCCTCAGGACCTCCTGGCCCCTCACCTGGCATTGCTGCAAGTCTTTCCCAGGAAAGGAGCAGCTCCAAGCACTGTTCCTTACTAGGGTTCCAACAGAAGAAGGAATTGCTGGGAGTTCCAGCATCTTTAACATGTGTTTGCATCTGCAAAACACTCAGGTGGAGGGATGGAGACATCTTCTAGACGTGATTCTGTTTCCTGAGCAGTGTGGTGACCTAATGGTGCTGTCTCTCTTGCGCACCGCCAAAGCAACAGCAAACTTTGGAGCCATATGAACTGGGTCACAATCCTACTATAACACCTTGAGGCCTACTTTACGGCCATGAACAAAAGCAAGATTTTTAATCTGAGTTTCACTCATGTGTTCATCCAACACAGATTTATGGAGCACCTATTATATACCATGCTCTGATCTTTAGATTTTTTAACAGTTGCATGGCAATGCTAAATCCTTACTTCAGAGAGTTGTTGTGAGAATCAAATGAGAAAAAATATATGTATATGCATATATACATATATGTGAGATATGTGTGGGGACGCCTGAGTGGCTCAGTTGGTTAGGCTCAGGTCATGATCCCAGGGTCCTGGGATCGATCCCATAATCAGGCTTCCTGCTCGTGGGGAGACTGCTTCTCCCTCTCCATCTGCCTGCTGCTCCCTCTGCTTGTGCTCGCTCCTCTCTCTCTGTGTCAAATAAATAAATAAAATCTTTAAAATATATATATATGTGTGTGTGTATATACCCTTACAGATAGTACGTGCTCACAAATATTCACTCCACTCATCCAAGCAGCAGATGAGAATTATACCGTGTGTGCAGTTAAAATTATGTCTTGCATGGCATTGCTTTCATTCAAGAAAGAGACAGAAAAGCTTAGGGTAGCCACCCCCTTCCATACGTGAGCCCTGGCTTCACTCATGTGAACTTCAGAGTAGTCAGAGGAATTGCAGCTCCCACTCCGAGGGGCCCTCTGTGGCAGTGGGATGGAGCAGAGCCAAGTGGTCCATGTGGGGAGTGCACTCATGACCTCTGCCTTGTTAACACCCAGGACCTGCACTCTTTCCCACCCCTGGAAATGTTTACAATCCATTTATGTAATCAGATACACACACACACAAAATCTAGCAGGAAATTATGCCTCTTTGTAGAGGTCTGGCTTTTAGTATGTTTTGTTTAAACTCTCGAGAGATAAACTGCCATTTACTGTTGTTGAATAGCCCCCATAATGCATAGGCGAGAGCTATACCCGAAAGATGCTCTATTAGTGACTTATTAATGCTTATTAACAGTTATTTTCCTGATTTAAAAAAGAATGAGATTAGTATATGGTACTCTTGTAAACTATTTCCCAGGTCCTAAGTCAACCTAAGAGAAGGGAGATACCTGACAGTCAAAATCTGTGTGAAGCCTAAATAAGTGCTTGCTACAGCTTGAAATCTTCCTTAGACACAGCAACTGCATGTGGGACTGCACTAGAAAAAGTCACTTAGGACACTATCAATTGGAGTGAGAACCCAGCAGTAGCCCTGAAAGGGAGGCTGGGATGGGAGAAAGTCAAAGGACTTAATCTCTTCTCCAGGCAAATACCTTAAAAACTTCTAATTCAAAGATTTCCAGGCTGTGCAGGCATGTTGGGTTAACTGGTTTCCAAATGTACTGGGATTGCTCAAACCTAAATGAACCTTTTATTTTGGGAATCATATGTGGCTGAAGAGATTGAACCCATGTGTCTCATTCATTTGCACACTGGCTGTAAAAACATCTTTAAGTAATACTCTGGAAAGGATCTGTAAGCCTTAAGTAAGCATACCATGTCCTTCCCCTTCAGACCTACTGAGGCACTGTGTGGGTGACAGTGCCTTCTTGTTTCTAAGCCTTGCCAGCTCCTGTCTCCTCCCACACGTAAACAAAACTCAAGTGAACCGGGAGTCATTTGGAAGGCAGGCAGAGTGCTGTCCTTTCATCAGCTCACCTGGTGCTCTAATAAAATATCCAAGAAGCCCACATCTGGTAGGTCATAAAAACCAGAGTGGAATGAAGATGTGCCTGGCTGCTAACATGCTCTAGCCACTAGACAAAGCCCTCATGACATTTTTTTCAACCAGTGCTGATGCCAGGATTTTAATGGGGCAAAGCTGAGAGGCCTCTTTCTATGCATTTTTCCTGCCTTGGGTTCACTGGCTGTGCTGCTCCCGTGCCACTAAGGCTTTCCTCCACAGCACCATCAAACTGGCTCACAACCCAAACAAGGAAAATGCGTCTTAACATGACAGAATCAAATGCAATAACACTTATCTCATACTCCCATTTCCCCGGGGTGGTGGCACTGAAGGGCGGGTCTTCTTTTTCTCCACCTCTTCCGAGTCTCCCAAATAAGAATGAATGTTAGATCTCTTTGCAGGAAAAGACAGCTATGCCAACCGCAGAGGACATGTTCTGACTGTCAACAGTGATGGATGAGATTCTGTACGTTTAATAAATATAAATGTCATAATCCAACCATCAAATTTAATAAACAAAAATACCACAAACCATCTTTCCTCTCTGCTCCATGTGCTCCTTTAAAGCTGATAACATTAGAACACATCTTGCCCAAGCTATAACCTCACCATCTGCCTGGCTGTACTTCTGAGGACTTGGTACAAGATAGAAAGCAAAGCAAATGACTTCACACTGAGAAAAAAACGAGGGACGGGGGCCTGGATGGTTTTTTTCACTCCTCCTTTTCCTTCTGACCTATTTGTTAACTATAGAACCAGATGTAACCATCTGAACATAAGTTCAACCCTCAAGAATTATTAGGGAGGCAGATCGTGGAGAACATTTTTTTGCATGAGTTACACGAACAAAACTCAAAGGCTGCTTTCCCAGCAAGCTGCGTTCGTCGTGTGTTTCTGGGCTTTGATTTGGAAATGCAGAGATGGGATGCAGACGAACTCATTAAGGATGCACTTTCTTTTGATGGCAAATTAATAATAATCATAACCACAACAATAAGCACATACATAAAATAGTTTTATTCTTTGGCCAGATTCAAAGCTGTAACTGGAAGGGGTTTTTACATTGAGTTCAGGAGAACTCAGTTCAGGAGTGAGGGAAAGGAAGAAACCAAGTCCAAAGAACCTTAAAAAATGTTGACTATGAAGAGAGAGAGAAAGATATGCCACATCTAATTTTTTTCCATTCCCTTTCATTGAGAGCCTGCTATGTCCTAAGTACTTCAAATACATTTTTACATGTATTTTCAAGAACACACACCAAAAGGTACTATTAACCCTATAGTGGCTAACATGCCTAGAGGCTCTACAACGTGCTCAAGTTTACAGCACTATAATGGGGGAGAGCTGGTCTGACCTACTCCGGAACTGCTGATACGCCTTCTCTGGGTCACCTCCATTTTTCTTTGGGGAGCTGCTCCTCTCTCCCAAACATAGTTTGACCCCACCTCCCAGTTCCAGGATTCACATTTACCACACCTGGCTCCAAGCCCACATTCACAACTACTATGCCATGGTGAATGGGAAATAGCTTCAGATGCTCCAGCCACACAGGTAGCTGGAGCATTGTCTGCCATAGAAAGCACATTTCTTCATACCTAAAAATCCCCAAGGTATTCAAGCTAAATCCAGAAGGACCGTGGGTTTCATGATGTGCCCATTGGTTGTTGCTATTCTCATACCATCAGAGATATCCAGGCAGAATCCTGTAAAAATACCTGCATGCGAGAAATCATCTGACTGCTTCAGAGAGTGGTGTCGTTTTCTTCTCTTTAGTAACCAACCCACACCCTGCAGCTCTTCAAGCCTCATATAGTACAGAGCATGTTTCCTTAGAAAACCAGGGAAGATGAGTGGCTGCCTTGCACCCTGCTGGTTCCATGTGTCCAAAAGTAGGCTTGGGTTGTCCAGAGACTGGGACAGGTCTCGGGGACTAGCAGAGCAACTAGCTCTGCCCTGAGACAGAACTAACCCACCAGGAAGGAGGAAGAGAGGCAACCTCACTGGAAACTCTAAGCTCCTGGGTTTTTTAATATATAAAACCCAGAAACCTATAGGACTGGGCAAGGCAAGAGGCAAGAGGATGGAGGCTGAGCAGAGTTCTTTTGCTTGAGTTGAAATTTCTCTACATTCCCTTGGTAGACAGACAGTGGGGAAAAAAATGCAATGGAAAAATCTCAAAAAGATTTTGGTACCAAATTACTACTGAGACATCACATTGCAACTGAAAAATTTTATTTGGAGCTGGGTAGGATCTCAGATTGTAAAAGGTCTCTTTCCCTTCTTAGTTTTGATTATAAGGGAAGTCATTTTGCTAGTGTCACAAAAATACAATAACTTCAGTGTAACAATTATTGTTTTTCCTCTTGACAGAACTCTCAGGCAATGGGAAGCAGCAGTACTTGGAACAAATATTGCTGCTTACCAGAGATGACGACAGGAGTGGGTAAAACTCTGCAAGAAACAGTCCCTGCCTGAAAGCTAGGAATCTAATTTACACAAGGGCCATGGTCAATGTTGTAGTTTGGAGACTTCTACAATTTTCACAGAATGATTTCATACCTTGAAGGCCAACATTTACTATTGCAAATTTCTATCTTCCAGAGTCTTCTGTGATTGAAAAGAAGAAGAAGAGTTGGAAGCACAGAAACCAAATTTTCCATCCCTAGTACCCCTCCCTCCCCAAAATGCATATAGATAATGGTAGCTAAGAGGCTAGAAAGTAGGGAAGGAAAAAGATAGAATGCCTTCTTTCTATCCAGATCTGTCCTTTCTTACTTGCCAAAACCTTTAACAAGAAGTAAGAGATGCAAGGGATCCTGTGGTCTGCTGGAGGAAGGCTACGCCCCTCAGGGCCATATTCCTATTGGCACCTAAGTCAACAGCAGAAGAATCTGACATCTGTTCTTAATTATCCTTTTTATTTCAGAATACTAAACAATGAGTTCAATACTCTGCCTTCTTAGTTGAACATTAAAATACCCATGTCCTTTTAACTGTCCTCCTTGGGCTCTGGAATCCAGAAAGGTCAAGTGGGCTCCCCAAAGATGCATAGTGAGGGCTTAGAAATTAATCCTGGACATCTGATTTGTTTCTAACTCTACAGGAGTTAACAATGGCTGACTAATAGCAAACTTATTTTGAAAATGCTTACTAGCTATTTTTTCATCGCTAGATAATACCTGGTAGTTTGCTTCATAAATATTGTATCATTATGATTCCTAATATCTCTGTCAAAGTTCTTAACTTTTATGATAATAGGCAACTTGGAAACACTTTGCCAGACATGAGGCCATAATGTACAAAATAAGTGACTTACAAATGGGTTGTAGCTATCTAAAGCATGTCTGGTAAACAAGTAACTGATACTGGACAACATTGAAAATCAAAGCTTAAGTGCTGTTTTTGTGAAATCAGGACGTCTTTCTGGTTCTCTGTTTCATCATGAACTGCTGGAGCAGCTGTTTTCCTTTTCATTCAAAACCACCCCTTGAACAACAAACCCAGGAGGAAACAATGGGAGGCACAAATACAAATATGGCCATTATCTAACAACACCCACTACACTACCTACTGATGGCTCTGCTAGTGCACATAGAGTGTCGGAAGTCCCTAAATTTTACTCTTTAAATTCCAAAAGCAAAGTACGCCCACGAAGAATTAAGGCCATTCGTTGAGGGTGGAGACCCAGGAATAAATTACTCTTTGGGATACTACCACCCAAGTTCCAACGGAGAACAGTTTTATACAGAAGAAACCAGATAAAAATACATTTTAAGCATAACTTTGAAGAGAAAAAGACATAAAAATTTAAACATTCAAATGTTGGAAAAACTGCAAGTGGAAACAGGAAAGGGGTTTTGCTTGGATTGGGTGGTGGTGAGGGATTTAGGCTTTTTTCTTTCTTTCTTTCTTTGGATTTTTATTTTATTTCTTTTAATCCTCTGCCTCATTCTACCAAAGATTGGAGGCTGCTTAAAGAAAGAGAATAGGAAACTATTCTTAAAACTTGAGGAAGCCTAAATAAAATTTTTAGATGAGAAAATACTAACTCCAAGAGTGATATTAACAGAGAGGAATGTATACCATATGGTAATACAGAGTTGCTCCCAAGCCTCTTTGGAGCCAAAATAAAGAGGGAAACAGAGTCATTTATAAGATTCAGCATGTCAACAAGACAAAAACAAACCAAATGTTCAGTAGAATCCCCTTTCCTGAAACTAAGACCCGGAAGCATTTTCCCTGTGGCATCTCCTGAAGAGGATGTAGGCTGCCGCCCAAAAGCATGGCTACAGCAGAAGCAATCAGAGTCCCTGCAGCAGGTTTGTCCCGCACTGTTTGCTGTGGCATCGGGCCAGGATCTGACTGGGAGAGCACCAGAAGGTGGGTACTGTGTTTCAGAACAACATAACAGAGTGAGCTTCAATCCCGGCTAGGCCTCTGAATCTTAATACCTTAATATCCTGATACCCTGCCCATATCCTCAGTCAATTAAATCAGAAAATCAGAATCTCTGGGGATGGGTTCCAGGAGTCTGTGGGTTTTTTTGTTTGTTTGTTTTTTTGTTTGTTTGTTTGTTTGTTTGTTTTCCAGACAGTTTCCCAAGTGATTCCAGTGTGCAGCCTTGGGCATGGGGCCTTTGTGATGGATGTCCTCCCACAGGTGCCTCCGCTATCTATTCCCCCACCATGAGGCCCAGTGCAATACGCAAGACGCAGCACAGCTTAGAGCTTTCCTGGGGCTCCTGCCTTTGTAAACAGTGGTTCTGACCAGAGCCATCTTCCTGGAAGGACCCCCTGCCAACTATCTGTGCCTTGGCTATGACAGCTTCTGCTACCAATCTTCACTGACATCATGTGATTTAAAGATGACACCACCTATAATCTTTGGGTAGGCATTTGTCTCTTTAGTCATAGTCACACACTGACACAAATTATTTTTCTTTTCTTCTTTTTCTAAATAATGTAAAGCAAGTCATGCATTTTGACAGGTGCTATAGAATGGCTCACTCAGTACCCACTCCATCTTTAACTTCTCCCTCAGTTTTCTCTGCCCTCCACTGGAAGGGCTGGAAAATTAACATATCTACTCAGCTTCCCATATAATAAGGGTTCATGGTTCTGATCACAGATACAAGAAAGATCCCTGGGAAAGACTCCTATTCCTAAGTCAAAAGACAAAGCTTCATGAAGAGAAAGGATTTGCTTGACTTGCTTCTTCCTGCCTGGAAGCGGCCAACTTTAAATCATATAGATGAAAGGAGCACACAAAGCATAGGAAGAGAGAACATGAGTGATGACATGGAGCAACTGCACCAGCCCTAAACTGCCTATTCTGGGAATTTTTATTACATGAGGAAGATAAACCCCTGTTTGGTACTAAGCCACCGTAGTCAACTTTCTGCTGCATACAATCACATGCAAACCCAGGCAACACATATATGGTACCATTGAAGGAGGGGGACTAGAACAGTGTTTTTCAAACAGGAAGTTGGAGTTCAATAATGAATCAACCTAAGATAGACATGGAGATGTAGACCTGGAGAGAGATGGTAGATAGGTGGATAGATAGATAGATAGACAGATAGATAGATAGAGATTTATTTCAGGAGAAATGAAGGGTGTCACTAATCTACCCTATCTCTCCTCATCCACTACAAGTTATTATGGTTGTGTCTTTCTCTGCTGTAAGAATTAAGAAAAAATAGGGAAAGTTTCCTTGCCTAAGGATTATAGAGAAAATGAGTTAGACTGTCCAAGATGGGGAAGGACCCCAAGGGTTAGAAAGGGTAGATGTGGCCCAGTCTGGAGGACAGAAGGGTTCTCTCAGAGCAGGATGGGAAACAGAGGGTATGATAAGTGCCCCAGTCCTGCAGGTTGACCAAGTAGGGGACATAGGTAAAGACATCAAGAGTTCGCTGGGTGCCCCATGGCTAGCCGGAGGTGGGTGAGGGAAAGCTGTGAGGGCAGCTCTGTGGGCTACCCTGACTAGTACTGCCTGACAATGTGGACTAGCAGCCCAGTCAGCAGAAGTCTCATTAGAAAGATTACGGCCACCATGAGCCAGGACCATGGTGTTTCAAAGTTTGCTGACACCACTTAAGTTCTCAGATGTTTGTTAATTCATTAGAGATAGAGGTAGTCTTCCAAAGTAATTAATACTGGCCTCATGTTGATAAGAGAGAAAGAATATAACTGGGAAAACAAAGAGTTATGAGAGCTGACGGTTCTTGGATCTTCATGTTGGAGAATTCATTCTCACTGCCCAGCCCATTATCTAAAGAGGTATTCGTTCTGCAGTATAATCTTTGGGAGCAGCCCAGTCATTGAAGATTGTATTTATCAGAAGATAATTAAACCTTGGAAAAAAGGCTCGTTTTTATTTATTTTTATTTTTTTAAGATTTTATTTATTTATTTGACAGAGAGAGAAATCACAAGCAGGCAGAGAGGCAGAGAGAGAGGGGGAAGCAGGCTCCCCACAGAGCAGAGAACCCGATGCGGAGCTTGATCCCAGGACCCTGAGTTCATGATCCAAGCTGAAGGCAGAGGCTTAACCCACTGAGCCACCCAGGCACCCCCTCATTTTTATTTTTTATCAAACTAGAGAAAAGGAGTGAGGAAGCCAGTTATTCCTTCTGGTAAGGCTTTAATATAGGCCAACTAGGGAGTAGAAGGGATTCTGAAGACCATCTGGGCCCCCTACTCATGTGAGGCGGAAATTCCCTCCCTAGCATCCCAGCATTGCACCTGGAACTCTGACTTGGGCACGCCTTCAGCATATAAGACACTGTGTGGCACAATGACACAAATGGTAAGTGAGGGCCCAGACTCTACCCTCAAGACACTCAAAATGAAAAAGTAAGAAATAAGTGCATAAAGATTTATAACATTTGGTTTTGGCGGAAAGTGGGGTTATGAGACAAGGTAAAGTCTGGGCAAGGGTCTGCAGGGAAGATCTGATGAGGTAAGAGTCAACAAGAAACTAACTGTTCAAAGGAAACTCAGCGAAAATCTCAGTAGAGTGGGGACAGACTCCACCAGTTGTACGACTTTGCCATGAACTCAAATGGCAAGGGAGGTAACAGGAAGGTCTAACTCAGGTGAGAATAGGAAAAAGGAAAAGGGATGTTTATATTATATATATATATATATAAATATGAAAATATGAAATACTCTGAGGAATGCTCTATTCACAACTAAAATCCTACTTCCTACTTTGCTCTGTAATATTCATCTTCCCCAGGAAGATCACTACATTTCATCTGGAGTTTTGAAGTCATTAAGAATGCACTCAAGTTCTTCCACCACCTTGGTCCGGCAATAAACATTACTGAGCCCAGCAGCAGTCAGCTCTTCTAGCAGTATGTGAGGGACTATTGGGGGAATTTGAAAATTTTATGGTCTGAAAAGTGGGCCTTAGCACTTTAGCTTTTATTCTCTCAGAGAGCTTATAAATCCCTCTTCATTTAGCAGTTTTCATGAAAGTGACAGCTTTTGTTAGTCAGGCTAAAGCGAGATTAGAAATAAAATTTTTAACCATTAATCCTCACTGATTAAAGTGAGACCAGAAATCAAATTGTTACCAACTGTGTGCTAATTTCAGCTTAATTCTTTGGCAAGAGGCGTTGGAAATTTTCAGCTCGCTGCACTAATTCACAATGCCGTACTACTGATGGCAGAAAGTCAAGGTCTCCTTTCCTCTTGGGTCCAGGGTGTGAACAATGACTATTTCAAAATCAGTCCAATAAAATATAAACATTAAATTCTTAGCTATGTTGTTTCTCAGCCATCACTTTCCACACCACTCTCTCCTCCTACTCAACACCAGCTTTCCCCCACTCCACCAAGAGCTATGAAAAAAATATCTCCCCAGAGACTGGAGAATCACAGCTGAAAGGCTGGCCTCTCCGCATCAAACAGAGTGTCTGCAGCATCAAAGCAGGTGTTACCCCCACACAAGCCCGTTTCTATTACATACAGTGCTGGGAGGGAAGGAAAATCTTCATGCCAATAAGCCACATCAATTCATCAATCAAAACGAATTCATGCACTAATTAAACTAGCAAAAATTTTAAAAAGCATTTGTGTTACAGACGGGAGAGTGGAGTGGGGAGGGCTGATGGGAGTTAAAATTCCAGGGAAGTGAAAACTTGACAGACACAGCACCAAATAGAAAAGGCAATAAATACATGCCTGGAATTAATAGCAAGGATTTCCTTCATTTGAAAATAATAAATAAATAAATAGCACTCACACATGCACACACCCCCCAAAAAAGAGCAGGAGGCAAATATTTTCTCGGTTGAGTCAAAATTAACATTAACAGGAGTGCCCTCTGTACTGTGCACATTCACTGGGAAAGCCAGTGAGCAAAATAAAACTTTATCCCTTTCTTCATATCCACTTGTCCCTTAATACTGAACATTTCTCCTACTCCCTTTGAAGACTTTCCAAAGCTATTAAGTACTGTTGCATGGTTAGCGCACTGAACAAAAGCCTGGAGCTGAGGGAAGAATGGAGGCTGAAACCTCATCCGTGTTCTGACAACAAAGTCACATGTTTTGGCATGGAGTTGTTGTCATTAGAAAGTAGTGCCTTTTTCTTCATGAAAGGTGCCCTCTGACTGTGGATTCTGAGAAACAAACTGAGGGTTAAAGAGGGGAGGGAGGTGGGGGGATGGGTGAGCCTGGTGGTGGGTACTAAGGAGGGCACATATTGCATGGAGCACTGGGTATGGTGCATAAACAATGAATCTTGGAACACGAAAAAAAATAAAGTAAAATTAAGATGTTAAAAAAAAAAAAAGGTGTCCTCTGCTTGTGCACCCAGAAGTCTGTAACCCCACAGAGGCCAGTAGAGGTCCTGGTCCTTGCTTTTACTTACCTCTCTTGTCTCCTGTTTCTCTGTTTCTTCCCTCTGAACTTTGAACTGAATACTTCTTCAGCTGTTTCAGTATATCATAAATATCTGAACAAAGAGGAAAAAACTCAGTTATCCGTCCAAGTGTTTCATCTATATGACACCAAGTACCCACATATAGGGGGAATATCTTAATGCTTAGTATTGTGTAGACAAAACATCTGCTTGATCAACTTAGTTCATGTTTCTTTCAGATGCTTCACCACCATAGAAACGCTCTCATACCCACTCTCAGCCTGGATTCTCCCATGTAGAGTGCAAACTAGTCATTTTTCTAGGCTCAAAGAGTCTAATTCAGTATAATAGGAGTCTGAGAGATAATAAAGGGACAAGGGGGCTGTTTTCCTCTTAAAACTAAATCAAGAGCATTTAGCCCATATGCTAAATATTATGGGAGGGAACTTTTCATCTTTACTCCAATTGTTCTGATGCTTCATTCAACGAGATTCTTTCACTGTCTCTTGTCTGTGTTATATTTGGAAGAGAAAAACTTCAATGTTTGCTTCAATATCCCAATTTTATACAGCCTTTCGGGTTCATCTATTTCTTTTAAAGCTTGCTTTTGAAAAACAGGAGTCCAGGAGTGAACTTCCTAAAGTTAGTATTAGGGCAAACCAGTGGCCCAATCTCAGCTATCTTTGTTTGAAATGATGGAGAAAAATGATTACAATATATTAAGCATGTCATCTGAATCTAGCTTTATGGCCAGGACACTCCAGAACATCCCCATGGCAAACTTCATTCTCCCCATTTCCCATAAAGAGAAGCCGTTGATTGCAATGCTAGGCCCCTGGTCATACCATAAGTCAACAGCATTACGGAGAACTTTCCAGATCTTCCCAGAATTGGTCCCAAGACTTAGTGCACAAGGGCTGAAAGCTAAAACTCCTTTTCTTCTCCCCAAGGCAGACCGTGAAACTGTAAAGATGAGCTGGCATTTTGTTTTATTTTGTGTAATAAACTGTTCTTTTCACAGCAGTTGGCCCTGGGGGAGTTTCAAATAGCGCTGCTTGGCTGCAGCTGTGGGTGTGGCCCGGCTCAATCCAAAGGCAACTGGGAGACCACAGCTGTGTCAGGCAGAATGGAGCTTAAACCTTCCATCTGGGCTGCACACTTTCAAGTTCACCCCCAAACAAGTTGAGTCATTTTCACAAACCAGAACCCCTCAGATGAAGGTGCTGCTCTTCCTCTGCTCGTGGTAACTTGGGGGCACATCCTATTTCCCCAGAGACTGACACCCCCCCCCCCCAATGTGTCTCTGGACAATTTCCGAACCGTCCCGGAGCCGTCCCTTTGCTAGCCACGCGAAGACATTTTCATGGAGGCTACGGGGTGGTAGGATTTTGTCTGTGTGTTTTGTGCTTCGATTTTTTCTCCCCCATTCCAGTTTCTTTGGCTCTCGGTTGGCTCTGACAAGCGGAATGCGTTCCCCCAATTCAGTAAATCCGTACATGCTTCCAGAAAAATTTTCGAGGGTTTTCCTTGAGCCCTGGCTTCCAGCGGTAGCAAATAAATGACAAAGTAAGCCTCTACCGGAGGCGTCCAAACCCGAGGACAGAAGTGCGCGCCCTGAACCCCCTCCTCGGCCTTCAAGGGAGGGGAAATCACTTACTTCTTTGTCTCACTGAGGAAAGTATGTGGGCTGGTGAATGGCTTCTTTTCTGACTAGGTTACAAGCACGTCAAAATGGGCACCGTCTAGGAGGGCCAGAGCGAGAAAGCGCAGCGCCGGACACACGTCTGGGCGGCTGGGTGGCGAGTGCATTCCCGGGAGGCGGAGAAAACCCTGGAAGGCCGCGCGGGGGCCGCCGAGGGAGGAGCCGCCGCTAGGGGGAGCGCCGCGAGCCCTCCGGCCTTTGTTCGCGCGAGCAGCTGCCGGGGATCCCCGGCGTGGGGGGCAGGGGGGCACTCGGGCCCTCTGCAGGGGGCAGGACCCGCGTCTTTGGCGCTCGCAGTCGCTTACGGTCTTTTCCGCGGGGACTCTGTCTGGGGCTGTGCGCTTCGGTGTCGCCCCGTCCCCCATCCCCCATCCCCCACATCCGGCCTTCGACGCGGTCTGGCCACACACCTCCACCCCCGGTCCCGTCGCGCCGCGACGTCCTCCTGCGCGCCCAGGGCTGGGGACCAGGACGCCCTGTGGTGGTGCAGACAGAGCGGGCGGGAGCCGCCAGACAAAGCCTGAGGAGAGCGCGAGCGCGAGCACGAGCGTGAGGGGGAGATAAACGGGGGTGAGGCTATGTGTGTGTGTGCGCGTGTGTGCGTGCACACGCGAGTAAAAGAGAGGAGGGGAGGGAGAATAGAACTGGAGAGCGAGAGGAGAGGGAGAGGACAGCTCAACCCAAGTCAAAGCTGAACGCTGCCCCCTGGGAGAGGCACTGTCCTTCACAGGGGCCCTGACTTGGGTGATTGTGAACTGGTAGGGAGAGTGAGCTGCTCTTTTCCATACAAGACGGATGAGTCTGCGGGTGTAGCTAACATGACAAATATGCACGGGTCTTCTCAGGGAGCCTCCTTCCTAGAAAAAGGGGCCAAAACTTCCCTCGGAGAGTTGCAGTAGTTTATCTGTGGAGTGTCAGGCTATCCCCAAAAGAGATTCCATGATCGAAGTCTCTGGAAAAGTGATAAGAACATAAAAGTTTTTTCACAGCTGTCAACACTAAACAAGTCCTTGGGACCATGGCCACTTTCTTTCGCTGTCTTCCTCTCCATTTCAGCCTGACTGCCTGGTATTCCTCTAGAATTGTGAAGTCTTTGTCTTTCTGCAGCCAGGGCCAGTTCTGGACAGAGTGACTCATCTGCTGATGACACCAAGAGGGAAAGACTGAATGTGATCCTGGGAATGAAGGTCATTAAGAACAGTTTCAGATTGACTTCCCTTAGTCTGAAAGTGGGAGAGAAGCAATAGAAGTGGTTACTCAGGTTTAAACACTGGCTTCGAATTTTTTTTTTTTTTTAAGATTTTATTTATTTGACAGAGAGACACAGCGAGAAAGGGAATACAAGCCGGGTAAGTGGGAGAGGGAGAAGCAGGCTTCCTGCTGAGCAGGGATCCCGATATGGGGCTCATGACCTGAGCCTAAGGCAGATGCTTAACCACTGAGCCACCCAGGCACCCCCTGGCTTTGAATTTAAAATTCCACTCAGGGTACAATAGAAATAGAGTAGGTGCTTGGGTAGCTCATTTCTTTCATATGAGCACGGATGACTCACTTGATTTTCTTTTCCTCATTCGTAAAATTGAAGGATTGGATCAAGGGCTCTTCCAGCTCCAAAATTAGAAGAGTTATCTCTGTTCA
Organism: Mustela putorius furo; assembly: GCF_011764305.1. Classification (NCBI taxonomy): domain Eukaryota; kingdom Metazoa; phylum Chordata; class Mammalia; order Carnivora; family Mustelidae; genus Mustela; species Mustela putorius. The sequence goes on from NW_025422021.1 coordinate 5,861,646, forward strand.
GGAATTTGCAGAGGAACATTTCTTATTTAAATGTATGATGCAATCATGGAATGAAGAACACGAAATACGAATTTTCAAAAGAAGAAAAAGCAGTAGCATAGCATTTTCTCCAGCTGAATCTCCCTTTCCAAATATTTTATGTCTAATGTTGATGAGGTCACATCTAAAGTAGTTAATGCTCCTTAAGTGAGAAGACAATGTCACCTCTGAGACCCAGTACGGAAATCAACCAGGGAGACCTCTGGGTGAGATGATTTGCTGTTCAAGAGGAAACCACTTTCCTGCACTCAGAAAAGACTCAAATACTTTATTTTTTTTTTTAAGATTTATTTTATTTTAGAAAGAGAGTATGAGTGGAGGAAGGAGCAGAGAGAGAGTGAGAGAAAGAATCCTCATGCGGACTCCCCACTGAGTGTGGAGCCCAAGCTGGGGGTGGGGTGCTCAATCCCTGGACCCTGAGACCATAAATTGAGCCAAAATCCAGAGCCAGCCACTTGGCTGAGTCACCTAGGTGCCCCATTTCCTAGACTTTAGAATCTTTGGGGTTTTAGTACCAAACCTCTGTAGGATGTAGCTTATATTTCAGAGCACCTAATTCTTTTGTTCATATTTTGTCCTCTGATCACTGTTGTGTAAGTTTGGGAGGTTGAGGACAACAGAGAGACACAAATCCAACTTTGTGGCAAAAACATTTCTCAGTATGCACATCAAATTTTAACAGTTGTGAGAATGTCTATGATTAAGGCGTTTTTACCTAACATTTGTCTAAGTTGAGGAAGTTCCCAACGGTGAAATTTCAAGTCTGTGGCTTATGAGGAACACAAGTTTTGTTTTTTTTTTAACTTTATGTTCTTTAGCCTCTCTGTTGGAACTATGACAATGTGGGTCTGATAAAATATGACTTGGTTTCAAACTATCAAATAGCATTATAAAAATGTTTGGATTAGATTTAGTTCTCCTAAGAGGTGGCAGATTGATAGAGCATGGATAAAACAAGTCAGCTTCTAGGAATGATTGCTTCATGAGAAACAGGGCCCTTCTTTCTCCAGAGTGACATGGACATTCCCAGACAACATCTTAACTTGCAGAGTTCTCAAGCATGAATCCAAGCTTCCTTCCCTGCTGAGACCGCTGGCAAGAGTGGAAATTTCTCCAGGAGTTCTGTAATGGAATGGTACCTTGCTGAAACTAGGGGTCACAGGGTCATTGCTTTCTAATCAGCCAGAAGCCAGCAAGACTATCCCCATAGCTAAACCATCCAGAAAAAGCCTGTGAAATATGTTTGCTGAGCCCTCTGATCTCCTTGGTCGCTCACCTCCCTAAGTGGTTTCCCTTCCCCTCCTGCCATATTCTCACACTGACCACAGCCCCACCCTGCTGACAGGGTCTCCTAGTCCCACTCTCTGTCTCTTCCCCCTTCCTTCATTCCCTTACCTCATGGCCCTTCTAGGTACATTTGCATCTCATCTGTGTGACTGGTGCACCTAAGGCTCCTGGCTCTGTAAATCAGGCTTGGATCTGTCGAGGGGCACGTGGGTGGCTCAGTCATTGGGCATCTACCTTCAGCTCAGGTTATGATCCTGGGATTCTGGGATTGAGCCCCACGTCAGGCTCCCTGCTTGGCAGGAAACCTGTTTCTCCCCACTCCCGCTGCCCCTCCTTGTGTTCCCTCTCTCACTGAGTCTCTCTCTTTCAAATAAATAAATAAAATCTAAAAAAAAAAAAAATGGATATGTCATCATTCCATAAGAGCAGCTAATAAAGCTGGACCAAGTATTTTGACTACTGTAAGTGTTGATTGACCCCAAATCACTTAGGTATCACTTTTTCAAAATATCATAAGTTGTTTTTAATTCAAGACCTTTCATGGTTAAGAAAAAGAATAAAGGTTCAGTGGAGACAAAACTGCACTATTGTAGAAATAATATATAGCTCTCTAAGTATATCATTTACATGGATATTGCGTATGTTCATAAATGCATATAAAGCTCCAAATACTAGCTAGATTCCCCCCATGCTTGGTCTCTTAACTACCTCCATATCTGTTTTGAACCTTAGTACAGACTGCCTTGTTCACCTTCTTCCTCATTAGGGGACGGTTGCCTTCGACGTTTTATTGCTGATCTGCTAATTATGAGAAGTTCTGTCTATGCTCACAAGTTTAGCGCTCATACTTCCCAGAACAGTCACACTCTCTTCTCTCCCTGCCCTCCCTTCCGCTCCTGCCTCCCTTCTGTAGCAACAGGAGAGATTTTGCCAACTATTTTAGCTTTTTACTCAATAGAATAATTTATGGACTAAGCACCTTGCCCACCCCTCCGAAGTCAATCTGCCATGGTTAGTTCCCGGTTTGACTATTAAATGTTCCTCCTCTTCCTTGTTCCCATGCTTGCTGCCGTGGTTTCAGCTGTCCAACAGGCATCTCACTGGGAAATTGCTGGTTCCTCACGTCACGCTGGTTTCTGAAAAGCTCCTTGAGTATCTTCCCAGAGCGAGCCCCAAGTCAGGAGCCGAATCACTAGCCAGACCGCAGGACCGCCCCCTTCAAGATGGTCCCAACCACTTTTCTTTCTGCGAGGAAGCACAACTGTCCGCCCCACCTCCCGACTGGCCAACAAGTATCCCACATTTGTATAAAAATGAAATCGACCCACATGTATCGATTGCAAGCGTTCTTAGCAAAGCCCTCTGCTGGGCACTAAGTACCCAGATACAGGATCAGGTGAGGTTTGCTAAGAACGCCGCAGAACTTCTGAAAATAGCTACAGGAAGGGAAGACAGCTCCTGGACGCCATGCTGCTGGGACTCCTGGAAAGCAGCGCGTGACACCGGAGGTCCAGACGGCCAAACGGCTTCAGCAGGGCAGCATACTTTTACAGGGTTCATTTAAACCATTATGTCGTGGACGTTCTCTTTTTTTCAAATGATACATCACTGCTGACAGTTGGCATGTACTGTTTTCATAGCTTAGCCTTTATAAATATTACGAGCACATATCACAGCAGTATTGTTATAACGAGTTACAATGATGTGTTCTTTGAGAGAGTGCCAATGACTGGTTTATATCCTTGGTGGTGCCACAGCATCATAATAAATGTGGTATAAATCCTTCCCAAGGTTCAGCAGTTCCTTTAAGCCAAGAACACTACATGTGGGTTGTTGGGTTCCCCAGGTTGCCCCCAACCTTTGAAACTCCTGCTTCCTCAAGGCTTTGATAGATGGTCCCCAATTTTGAGGATGTTAATATGGTCAGTGATCTAAACCGCACTCCTTTAATAGAGGGCAGCCATTATTATAATCTGGAAATAATTTTCATCTGAACATCACCAACAGCCAAACATAATAAAATATGTATAAGTCAAGTAACATTACACAGAGGCCGCTTCGGCTCCAGCAGAGTCAGCCCCAGCCGCTGCGCAGCAGTGGGTCTCTGGAGGCAGGGAGGGCGGGGACACCTCTGTTTGCTGGCACAGGGGTGCTGTCACTGTTGGGGGCATATGGGAGAAAGCAGTCTCCCTCTACTAAGATGGCTCTGTTACTGCAGGGGCAATGCCATGGGTTTTCTCTGTGGATATGGGGAACAAGAAGAAGGGGCTGCAGCAGTGAAATAAGCAAGCGACGTGCCAGGCGCAGAGGGCTGACAGAGTTCAACTCTTCCAGCCATAACTCACTTGTCTGGTTTGGACAGGTGGCAGAGTCTCTGGTCTTGATGCCCTTCCTTCTACCCTGTGGGACCAGCGTAAGGACAGAAGCACAGACCATTAATAATGGTGGCAAGTTGACGCTCGCTATTTCAGGGCAATTCTGGGTAGGAGCGACACAGCCTGCCCTCATCCCCTGCATTACTCCATGTAGGAGGACACCAGCTCTGGCCCTCCCCCAGGTCCCTGGCGCAGTGAGTCCCTTCCAAGTAGGGTGCGTTAGAATGATCTGTTGGGAACTGTAGGTGTACTGAAAACGGAACAACTGAATCTGGAGTCATTAAATCTTCATTTAACCCTGCTAATTGTGTACATGGGCCAAGAGCTGCCTTCACATAATCCACTCAACAGAAACTGGCTGTGGACCTAGAATTGATCTATAGTCGGCTGTCCCAAGCTTGAGGTGGTAATTCTTTTGCCAAACATTAATCTATTCTATATCCTCAATGAAACCACACTCGAGTCAGAACAAACGCGGGAGAAGGTTTTGAACGGGGGGATGCGTAACAAGGCCAGGGTGAAAACACCCTGTAAGGTGCATTCTTCATTCAGACTCTAAATCACCTCCATTCCTGACTAGGCTGGGGTGACTTCATTACCTTTTCCTGTGAATTATTAATACCAGAAACACTAAGCCTTGAGGCAACAGTTGGAGAAAACTCTATGCATGGAGGAAATGAACCCCACCTATTTTCAAGTGCTTCTCCTTTTCTTTCCCTGGAATTTCCTAGTCCCTGCCACCCACCCCCTGCCCCAGCTTCTTAATTGTTCATGTGTTTGAAATAGCTGGCATTTGGCTCATTAGTGGATCTAGTGCTATTGCTCAAGTTTGCTTCTTCTTTTAGAAATATCTTTTTGAAAGGAAAACCTAGTTCCTATAACTTTTTTTGTAACACATGTCCCAAGTCCCAACTGACCTGTGAGGATGTGAGTTGTGAATAAATTCTCTGCCTGCCTATTGCTTTGTTGGGAAAATAAACTGGTAGTTGAAAAATGACTTCCACCAATGGACCCTTTCTGTTGACACAAAAACCTTTAATCTTAAAAGACAGATGCTCAGATTTGGGGTGCCAGACTTTCCGCTCTCACTGCACAGCTCTCTTAGGTTTTATCTCTGATCAGGTCCTTCCCAACCCTTGCGCCATGGCCCTCTCCTCTCTTCCTCTTCTCTCTCTGGTCCCCTGGAGCACAATTGGTCTCAGGATCTCTCACTTGCCCTCTTGTCCTCACACCTGTTCTCTAGCCACAAATGCCCTCCCTTGACTGTCCAGACATAGTGAAAGCATCTTGTTCAATATTAATTTTATTATACTCCACGTTCCCCAGGTCCTGTCTCAGCTCTCAACCTACAGGAGAAACTAAATAAAATCCAAAAGATAAGTCAAAAGAAAATCTTGCGTGTGCGTGCAGTTCTTAATGCCCTAAATACATAGACCAAAGAAAACTTGGAAAATTGGGGACTGGAAGAAAACTGGATATTTTTTAGACTGGAATTTCTGAAGTAGACCCATTTCAGAAGAAAACTGGCAAAGAAGTCATTGACTCTTGGTTCAAAGTGGGCTTCTAAGCCTGAGAAAGATGTTTTTGACTGAGTTGGGTGAAAAGTTTCATGAGGCTCTGGAACCTCAACCATGTCTCAACCTCTTGTGGAATTAGGGATAAATGAAATCAGAAACATGTGGAATATATTTCCCTTTAAATACATGTAAGGCTAGAAGTTAAGGGGAAAGTGTTCAGCTAAACTTATTTAGGGTTTGGTTTTCCCCACAACATCTGAAAAATAGTTCAAGATGTCAGATGAACCCAAAGTGCAACCACGTTCACCTTCTACTGAAAACAGAGTGTGTGTAGCAGCTAAGGGGAGACATGTTTAATGTCAAGTTAATAAAAGTAGAAAAAGGTATGTTGGAGCTGAAAGGAGGAGGGAACGTTCAAATATGCACAGAAAAGAAAATTGTTAAAGCTAGAGGAGCTTTGGCTAAAGAGAAGGGGCCAAGGAATCTGAAATCTTTGTACTGTTTCTGAGACATGCACGTCCCTGGGGCCTAGAGTTCACTTAGCAAACAATGCTTCTCATGACACTCCTTCTTCTGTGACCTGACTTTCCCTTAAAGTTTAAACTATTGCACCTTGATTATAACAGAGGTATCTTACAGGCACCAAACATAGGTTTGAAATGTGACTGGCTTTTAGCCAGATATCTTCAAGAACCGGTGGATTTTTATGACTAGGCGGTTGAACCCTTAGATGCCCAGACTCTTGGTAAGTTGGGATCACATGGGGCTGCCCTCTATGAGGGAGAGCCCGAGACCTCTCCACTACTGCCTACAGCAATGAGAGAGGCTCTCAGTCTATGGGTCTGCTGTTGTCTCTGCTGGGACCCAGAGGATGGTAGAGCTCTCCCTCCACTGGACACAGAAGGACGGGCTTCCTTTAAAGCCTATAGTCTACACCTCTCTGACCATTTCTGCTGTACCCACTCTGTCTGGATTGATGGAATCCGTGGCCCTGAACTCCCCTTTTGGGCTAGCGATCATCCTCTTTCTTTTCACACTGGACCTCAAAACAAGAGACAGCAATAAATTTCGCTTGTGCCTTATTAACCTGTGTGGAGCCTGGGACTCTCTATAAAGGGGGACTCTCTCTATAAAGTCTGGGACTCTCTATAAAGGGGAAAAAACTGCTTTTTGCTCCACTTATAAAAAACTAAAAGAGAAGCCTTGAATCAGACTAAAACACTTGCTAAAACAGAGATGGAAGAAGCAGGATCAAATGATTATATCTTGCAGGATGCCCTTGGAATTTAGGGAGATGAACTTGGCTAAGTCTCTGAACACCTTTTTATTTCAATTTTCCCATCTATGAAATACAGGGTAACAATGTCTACTCTGCTGTTTTCATAAAGGGATTGTTATAGCATAAAATGAGATAAAATGTGCATAAGTGCTTTGAAAAACATAAAGAATCCTCCAGCACTCCACACTTCTCTTTTGAGCTCAGGTGGTTGGTCTATTTGACTTTTTCCCCTGAATATTCTACTAATATCTCACACTTAGCATGTCCAAGACAGATCTTTTTGATCTTCTCCTATAAATTTCCTACTCCAACTTTCTCATTTCTGCAAATGACTCTACCACCCGACCAGAGGTTTAAGTCAGAAATTTGGAGATTTTCTTTGATACCTCCCTCTGCTTCCTACTGTCAATTCAACACCATGTCCCTATTGATTCATCCCCATTTTTCTGGAACCTGGGCACTTCTCTAGCCCAGGTTTGAGTCCCCTCACCTGAACTACTGCAAAAGCCAGTGATTAGTCTCCCTGCTTCCTCGCACCCCCACCCTCCTCCTCCCTCCTGCATCTCTCCCTACCCACTCCCCCCACCCCACCCCCACTGTCCAGTCTCCTCACTGCAGCCAGAACAGTCTTTCAAATTTGATCCTGTCACTCTCCTGCTCAAAATGATTCAGGCTTTCTGATTCCCAGGAACCTGAAGAAAAATTCAAGGACATAGGAATTGAGAGAAGGCTCCACTGTTTTGGGACTCCAGACGTGTGACTTAACAAAGTCTTGCTGTGAGACGTGTGACTTACCAAAGTCTTGCTGTGAGACATGAATGCTGGGCTAATATATCTTCAACACTTCCCTCTCCACAATAGCTCTGACTGAATCCTGACAACTGGGTCCTCCTCAGCTGGAAATCCTCACCGGACACCCCAACAACAGGCCCCTCCCCATTAGGAGGATGCGTATGTGTATGTGTGTCTGCCTGTGTGTCTTCTTGTTTGTGCAGATTTTGTGCCTACCATCTGTTGACCAGCTGTAATTGCAAGAAGGAAAGAGGGAAGGGAATGAAGCATAATGAGAAGAAGAAGATGAGCTCTTCTCTATTCGTATCTTTCATTGATAATAAGTATTTTTAATGGTCTGAAATGTTCTCTCTAAATTTTGACTATTTTCTTGATGTCCTAGAAATGCTCAGTTTGGAAAAGCCTCAAACTATTTTACAAAGCACCTGAAAAGTTTCTAGAAAACAAAGGTGTTTAGAATTTGGAATACACATAGCTATGTAACATCCATATGCAAAATGTTGGCTCCATGGATCATCTAAGAAAAAATATTCATTTAAAACTGACTTCTTCAATCACCCATTATTAGTGATTAGCACCCAAGAAAGATAAACTAATTTTATCATTTTCCTGAGTGAAATAGATTTAGAAAAGATAAATTCACTACCAGAAATGTTCTGTAAAGTTTTACAAAGTCTTCTGAGCTATCTGTTGTTTTAAATTATTGTCAGAATGTTAATGCTTTTGGCCAAAAGCCCTCTCAAAACATTCAGAGTAAAAATTAAGTATAATGGAACTTTGGGATTAAGTCATGGATTATAAAACAGAACAGAACTAAAATATTTCTAAAGCATTCAAAGTTTCTATTTCCAATTATCTGCACTTTCATTCTAATCCAGGAATCCAAAGGATCAAGTGGTAAGTAACTATATTTAAATTCTTGATGGCACTTTTTCTCAGTGGTCTTCAAAAACTTTGTAGACATGACCTGGTGTCGAGTATGATTAATCTCAGATGCAGAGGAACTGGGTGGTTTGGACAAAGTGGCACAAGCATAGTATAGAGAGAACGGTGTGGGTGTCATGCATCATAGAACCTTGTCCCTTCCTCTCTGCCTACCAGGCCCCTAACAATCAGCGATGTCATCTAATTTCTCAACTGTTCATCTGCAAAGTGAGAATACAAAGGCTGATGGTTTTTCAAAAACGCTTTCCATGTTTCAAAACACCTGCTCCATGATTCTAAGATTTAACACACCGAATCATCTATAATAGGGAAAATCTTCAAGTGTATCTGTTTAAAACAGGAACTAAAAAATGCAGAACAAAGAATCAGAGCTGGGTAAGTATTGAATGAGACTTGACTTCGAAAAACCAAACTAAAAATTACTAAAAGAGGTTAACTTTATCATATTTTAAAGTGGGGGTTATGATTGCCTAAATTACTTTTTAGAACCAGGAATAAAACAAATGGGAGATGTTCCTCACATGATTTTGCTACCAAATTTATGATAGTATAATACTGCATTATGATAGCCATTATTATCATTAAAAACAGTAAAATATATTGGAACTTCATTATTTTCTCAAGGGCCCTCTTCCTCATTTGATTTTCATTTTTTTTTAAGATTTTATTTATTTATTTGACAGAGAGAGATCACAAGTAGATGGAGAGGCAGGCAGAGAGAGAGAGAGGGAAGCAGGCTCCCTGCTGAGCAGAGAGCCCGATATGGGACTCGATCCAAGGACCCTGAGATCATGACCTGAGCCGAAGGCAGCAACTCAACCCACTGAGCCACCCAGGCGCCCCTCTCATTTGATTTTCAAACATTTCTGATGAATTACTATTCCATCATCATTCCTCTTGATTTTTTTCCCCTCTTACTTATCGCTAATTTTTCTGTTTCTTCCATTCCCATCTGTCAGTAGATTTGTTTGTGATTCAAACAATTGTCAACATCGCTTTATCAACTTCACCAAATCCCACATCTTTTACAAGATTTGTGACTTCACTTTGTGGTAGATTTATATTGTCAAAGTAGTTGGCAAGTTTAGCATGAAGTGGGGAGACATCTTTAAGTGAGGGTTAATTTTATAAGTAAATGAATAACATTAGTTAACATTTTCATGTTATGGCTAATTTTGCTTCTGTGCTCATTTTGTAATGAAAGGGACTTACTCAGATAATAAAGCAGCCTTATGTTTGTGAATTCTGAAACCTACCTCTCTTTCTGTTTATACACAAATAAAAGATGTTTTCCTGATTCCTGATCCCTAGGAAAATTCCTATGAGAAATACTAAATTTTAGAAACATAATACTAATATTATTGGAATTCTCCTCATTTGAAAATTAATAAATGAAAGACTTGACAGGATAATGCTGTCTCAACTCTAAAACAATTGTCTGCTATAACAGCTCGTAGCAAAATTGTGATAACTGCCTTCCCAGGATGTTTCACAGTGAGAAATATTCTTTTTGAAAATATCCTTGGTGTCAGAATCCACGATATCTTTATGTGAAGGGCCATTTGTCGGGTACTAAGGTGACAGATCACCTTACAAGGATCTTCAGGTTGAGGTCATTTGTTTCTGAGAAAAGGGGGTCTCAGTGGGGCCCGTGTCCATATTACGGAAAAAAGAAATGGATTGACCTATTGATGCTGGAAGGTAAGTTTTAGAATATCTAGTGCAAACAAATCCTGTTACAGATGGTGGTTGAAAGCCATTCTGATGAATTTGCTTTCTCTTGCACTGCTGCTTTTCTGAATTTTGTCTGCAGATGTGTCATTTGGCTGCAAGATGGAGCCCTCAAGGCCAGATGACTGAATAGTGCTAAGCATGGGTTTCTGAGACAGGATCCCCATCAACCCTTTGCCCCAAACTGCCACTTTCAAGCAGAGGCTAGGACAGCGGGCTGTTTTTGGTGGAGACGCAAACCCAGGAAACAGGAGGCAGACCCTACAGGCAATAAAACAGGAGGGAACGCTGTGGGAAGGGCGCTCGTCCAGTTGGTCAGCACTGCTGGTGACCGGAGCTCAACCTCCCCAGGACCTTCAGAGAAACTACAAGAATGTACCTAAGAAATGCCTGCCTGGGAACAGAAGGGGAGGCACTCTCCTCCAGCTCCCATAACCATCCATCAGGAGTTTCCTGTGAGACATTACCCTCCCACACCTCCAGGTTGCATGTGTGAATAAGCCTCCACAAGCATTTCTCTCACCGAGGTTGTCAGAGGGGCCTTGGGACAGGAACCCAGATGTCTGTGGTGTTGCGGAGGTGAGGCACTGTCCAATCCCGCCAGCATGAAACTAATTCTAGCAGCAACAGCTGAAGTAAAAGATGCATGAGGACAGGAGGCAATGTAGATGGAGTGCTGGGCACAGAGATACGGTCACTGAGGTGAAGACTGACAAGTGAATTCCGGTCAGGGCACTCAGCAGCCAATCGACCCCCTGCTGCCAAGGGATGCCAAGGAGATGAGGGGGCTTTGTCTTACCCACATAGGGTGACACACGGAACACAGGCAAAGGGCCCCTATCTCTCTGCACCATTTTACACATTCTTTCTCAAATGCCGTCTTCACCATGTTTGTTGCCTCTGCCTGTTCTCGAGGACGGATGAGTTCTTGGAAGTTTATTTTTCAAAAGCACACTCAGCTGCCTTCCCAGGGTCCCATAAGTTTCCACTCTAATTTCTGATTCCGCATCTAAGATGGCTTGTAGAGGGTATGACTCCGGGGAGGCACTCTATAAATAGTCATTCCTTCTATTTTTGCTCCATAACTTTTAACCAATTATTTACTCCTTTTGCCTATACTACTAGTTTTCGGAAATTTATTTGTTTAAACCCTGTCTTACTCCAAAAACTCCCTGAAGTGGCAGGTTCTGAAGTTAAACCTCACCATTGATTTTGTCCATGTATGTCCCTTCGCAGGAGGAGCCTTCTCTAGAGCTATTACTTGGAGAAATAGAACTTCAAAGTCAGACTCAGTTAATGAACATACTCAACTATGACAATATTTACTGAGCACCTCTTATGTGCCAAGTACTTGTTAAAAAGGGGGGGTGGGAGGACACCACTATTCCTTCCCTTACTATGCTCACAGCTGACTGTGAGGAAGGAAAACAGATTAGTAAAGAGACAGTTGTGGCGCAGAGGGATGGAGATAAGCACAGGGAGCCGGGAACATAGCCAACCCCGATTTGGAGGAAGAAGGCGAGTAACGGATGGCTCACTGCGTTACGCCTTGAAGAAAGTAGCTGGTGGCTCCAGGCACACAGAGAAACCTGTACAAAGCCCTCAGAGCACCTGAGGGATACAGGGCAGGCAGGGCATGGAGGACCTTGTGGAACGTGCTGAACAAGGTGGCTTTGATCTTGAAGGATACAGAGAACCGTGCAAAAGATAATTAGAATCTTCCCACTCCTCACTCTCTGGTCTAACCCACTATCATCTCTTGCCTGGACTGTTGTGGTGGTCTCCTAATTGTTTCTGCTTCCACTTGTGCTCCACTAAAATCTTCTCAACACATCACCCAGGATGATCTTCCCAATGGTAATTCAGATCATAGAAGTCCTGTGCTCCAAACCCTCCCACAGCGGCCCAGACCACTCAGAGTTAAAAACCAAAGTAGCCTCAGTGGCCCCAAAACCCTCAGTGATGTCACACCAACACCATGCTGTTACTCTAGGCCCCCATCCCACTGGGGACCTCCCTACCCTCCTTGTTGTTTCCCAGCAAGAGTGGCCACTTCCTTCCTTCCCGAAGTTTCCTCACCTAGAATGCTCTTGTGCCTCTCCATGGCCTCACCTCATTCAAATTCCTGCTCAGATTTTTTAACAGCGAGGCTCTCCCAACCAGACTGTGTATTAAATAGCAAACTCTCTTTGCTCTGCCCCTGGTTCTTTCTATCGCCCTTACTGCGCTGATTGTTAGCTAGCATTTATCACTCTCTGACATGTATATTTTTGTCTTTATTTTATATTCACACATCTGTATTAACTTCCTTATGCTGTGTATTGTCTCCCCCTCCTCCTGCTAGAACCCGAGATCTGTGAGGCAGGAACTTGGCTCTGCTCTCTGTGGATCCTCATTTCCTAGGTCAAAGTAGCATCTTGTAAGGATGCGTTAGACAGCTGAATGAATGATTTGAACAGGTTTAAACAGGAGAGAAACAGGATCAGATTAATGTTCAGATGGCAGCACAGTTGAGAACAGATTAAAGAAAAATAAGACCAAGGAGGCCGGGCAGGGTGAGGACGTGAGCTGATGACAGAGCGGAGGGGGCAGGAGAAAAGACAGGGGTGAGAGGTGTTGGGAGCTGAATTCTGCAAATCTTGGGGCTGATTGACAGAGGAGAGTGAGTGGTGGAGTGAGGAGGACCCTTAAATTATGGGAAGGCAGAGAAGGATGTCCTTCACTGAGATCAGGGGACAGGAGGACAGGGAGAAGGGGAAGGGTTAGAGAAATTCCCACTTGACAGCTTATACTTACCATGTGAAGTAAAAGATAATCACAACAAAATGAGGATGAGGGGAGAGATGTTGAGTTAGGGAAAACCTTCTGTGAGGGCTGGGAGAGAAAGCTGAGAGGAGAGGTGTGAGAGACAGACATCAAAAGCAGCCTTGACTAAGAAGTCACTGAGCATGAAAGGCTTGTGAATCCGGGTGTGAATCCAGACCTGCCCTTACCAGCTCACCTTACAAAAGCGATTTAACCTCTTTGAGGGTCAGTTTGCTCGTTAGGAAAAGGAAAGAGTGTGCTCCATTATGCCCAGCTATGGTGTTCCTTCAGTAAGATGAATATGCCTGCGAAGTGTCACATAGCCAGGGCCTGGTGGATCCATATTTTGTGGGGACTGGAATTCTGACAGTCGGGAAAACACCCCGTAAGGACTACCAGCAGGGCGCTTAGGTGGCTCAGTCAGTTAAACGTCTGCCTTTGGCTCAGGTCACGATCTCAGGGTCCTGGGATTGAGCCCCATGTTGGGCTTCCCACTCAGCAGGGAGCCTGCTTCTCCCTCTGCCCCCCCCCACACAACTCTCTCTCTGTGTCAAATAAATAAATAAAATCTTTAAAAAATAATAATAATAATAATAAAAGCTAGAATACCAGTGTTTTGTGTATCCATCCAGAATTTGCCTGTGTAAATATAAACATATACATCTCCCTCTCTTCCTTAGAAACAGTACACTGTATAAGTTTGTTCTGCTCCTTTTCTTTACTTAACCCTCAAACACAGAGATTGTTCCATATAGTACCTTTAAGAACTACCATGTTCTGGGGCGCCTGGGTGGCTCAGTGGGTTAAGCCGCTGCCTTCGGCTCAGGTAATGATCTCAGCGTCCTGGGATCGAGCCCCGCATCGGGCTCTCTGCTCCACAGGGAGCCTGCTTCCCTTTCTCTCTCTCTCTGCCTGCCTCTCTGCCTACTTGTCATCTCTGTCTGTCAAATAAATAAATAAAATCTTTAAAAAAAAAAAAAGAACTACCATGTTCTTAGGGCACTGGAGGGGCTCTGTTTGTTAAGGAACTGAATCTTGATTTCAGCTCAGGTCGTGGTCTGGCTCCACAACCAGCTTGGAGTCTACTTGAGAATCTCTCCCTCTCCCTCGATCTCTCCCCCTGTTTGTAGTCTCTTAATAAATAAATAGAATTTTTTTTTTTAAAGAACTCTCATGTTCTTTTTTCATAGCTGCATATAATCCTGTAGTATACATGTGTCATACTTTATTTGGCAAACAAAGGACCATGTCTTTGTTATCTTTCCCTGCCCACTTCCTCGTACAATGCAAGGAATCAGTAAACATTCAATGCTTGCTTAGAAATTAATTACATTCAAAATAAAAATGAATTTGTACATAGAATGAGAAAAGAAATCACAAATTACATATTTTTAACCTGCCAAAAGCCAATGCATCATAAAATCCAGAAAAAGAACACAATGTTTTTATTAATCAATTGCCTGGAATACCTCTATCATATTTTTCCTATATTATTTGGCTGCAGTCTTGATCATTTCTTCATACGATAATGATTTTATAATATAATTTTTATAGAAAGGATAAAAAGACATTCCAGTCTTTGTTCCAGCTTGGTTGAAGTAATTTTTTTTTTATTATTGATAGCTTGGATGCAATAAGCATTATACACAGACATATCTCTGTTTATTATATGGCTAGAAGTTCGCATAACTACAAGAATTGTGATTAGTTCTATTTCACACACTCATCAAAAAAGAAAAATATATGAGGGATGTCTTAGCCCATTAGGGCTGCTGAAACCAAAAATATCATAGACTGAGTGGTTTAAAAAAGCAAAAAATTATTACTTATAAATAAGTCGAAAATCAAGACAGATTTAGTGTCTGGTGAGAGCCCACTTCACAGATGACCATCTTCTCACTGCACTCTCACACGGCAGAAGAGGCAAGAAGGCTCTCTGGGGTCTCTTATAAAGGGCACTAATTCCATTTGTGAATGCTCCACCCTCACGACCTAATCATATCCCAAGGGCCCTGCCTCCTAATACCATCATACTGGGCATTAGGTTCTCAACTTATGAATTTGGGGTTGGGGGAGGGACACAAAAATTCAGCCCATAGCAGTAGCTTTACATATGGTGATATATGGTTCATTACTGAGTATACTCCTGACAGAAAAGAATTTTCATTTTCCTTAGTCACTGATGAGACTAGTTTATGGATTTCAAACTTCTTATCTCCTTCATCATTAACCTATTTCCAATGTCTTGCCCTGTAAACCATGTTGATACTGTGATATGGCTTCTGGGCTTTTCATCTCTGTGTCCTGAAGCTGAGTGAATCAACACAGTGGGCAGGTAGAAGTATTCTGGGACAATTTCTACACTGGGGTGGTTTATAATTACTGAACTGAACATAGAGGTGACTGAAGACCACAAAAGTTTATCTCAGAAAACCCAAACCTAAATGTTGTTCCAACCCAATTTCCCTCAATTAGATCTCCAAAATACTGGTGGCCATTCCAAACACACTGGCTCCCAACTGGGGAAGTATCAAGGGGAAGGTAGAGCAGACAAAGACAGTGGTCTTAACCAACTGCATTTAAATATCTTACTTTCCAAACTTTACAGAAGATGTGGCCATGTGAACATAAGATCTGGGCCCTACCCAGGGTCTTGGAAGGAGCTCAGACAAATGAGGGACCCTAAAGCTTAAAGTTCATTGGCATCATGGCAAACTTGTGTCTAGTTGGAATTATAACAAATAATCAACAAATTGTTGTTCTTCTCTTCCTCACACGTAATTTTTTCTAGAGCAGTTCCTCCCAAGACTACGTGCCCAGCACTCTGCACCCAGCTGCACTGGTAAGGTGTGCTCAGCAAACACCTGACAAGCACTACCTTTTATTTCCCATACTCACTCACCTTGACTTAGCTCTACTTTGGCTAGGTTTTTATCTGAAGTAGGTCTTTTTTTTTTTTAAACAGAAAAATAGATTTGATATTTGCAATACTCTTATTTGATAGGATTTCTTAAAAAAGTAGTCTATAATAACCATACTTCCAAGAAAAAAAAGAGCTGGAGGTTGGCATTCAAAACCCAGATAAGTTAAGTAGGAAGAATGCCCTTAAAATAAACTCAACTAACACTTCATTTACATCAATATTGTACAGATGGACACAAAGAAATTTATTATGAATCTTGACCCCAATCCACACTCCTCACTGAAGCATGTTGAGTTTGGAATATTTTGTTCCTCTGCCAAATAAAAAAGAAAAGAATAAAACAAAACAAACAACAAACCCACCTCTAATAATTTAACATATTTACTTTTCACACAATTTTTTTCCCCCAAGAGATAGAATACATTGCCATAGCCTCTTCTGTAAAGAGAATAAAGTAGATGACAGTCTTTGCAGAGGCTTGGGTACTCTTTGTTCTAAGCAAGATTCTAATGAATGCACACAATTTGTAAGTGATACTTTGAGGACCATCTCACGGAATTTAAAGCAATCCAGGATTTAATAGCAATCAACAGAATCAAGGCAAAGTGAAACTATTACGGCTGAACACACTGGAAAAGTGGAGTTCGAATTGATACCGCATATTATTCATTTTGACAAGTGCAAACTCACATTGAAGATAGCAGGAGAAGAGACGGGGACTGCAGGGAAGGGTAATACAAATGGATTATTAACACAGAAACAAATCTGACTTTAAACCTGGCGTGTCTCCTGGTTAGCAAGAATAATAATAAGGCCTTGAATTCTCATTGTATTTTGCATCGAAAGTAATCAAAGAAGTCCCAAATTTTCATGGGAGATAGGGTGGTCAGTCCACCTCCGTTATCTCTTCAAAGGAAACCTATTACTAAATTAAATGTGTGCAGTTTTGGGGATGGATGAAGATAGGGAGTGTCGAAAATGCACTCAGACATGGAGAAATATGGAAAGTGGAATTGCAGGACACTCCCTGCAAGGGCCAGCCAGGCAGCTCATCAGAGACTGACCTGATTTCCATAGTGCAATGAGGCACTGAGGAAGGACACTCACAGTACCGTGAACTCCAGCAAGGCTCTCAGCTCCTCCTTTGAACTAACTGGGGAATGCCCTGACAAACATCTCAGAAAATTGTCTGTGACTCATGGGCTCCAAGGGATTTTCACCAGTGGGACCAATAATGCAAAGATGCAATCGGGATTTCAGTTGCACATGGCGAAAGCCAAGCCTAAGGACATGTGTTGAGCCCACCTACCACACTTACATCCTGTGCATAGTGTAACTGCATTTGTCTCACTGGCTGTCACAGAAATCTTATGGGGCGAGCCCTATTATTCTTTGCCTTTTACTTGCGAGGAAACAAGCCAGCACAAAGAGGTTGAGGAATTTGAGAGGGCCAGTCCCATCTAGGTGATGCCAACACAACGGCAGAAAAGAATCTCAGTTTAGTGGGCACGAAATCTGTCTTTTAAAATGCTTGTAGTTTCTGGGGCACCTGGGTGGCTCACTGGGTTAAGCCTCTACCTTCAGCTCGGGTCGTGATCTCAGGGTCCTGGGATCGAGCCCCACATCAGGCTGTCTGCTCAGCAGCGAGCCTGCTTCCCCCTTTTTCTCTGCCTGCCTCTCTGCCTACTTGTGATCTCTGTCTGTCAAATAAATAAATAAAATCTTTTTTAAAAAAATGTTTGTAGTTTCTTTGTTTGCTCCTTGGATCCACCGACTTTTCTAAGACTCGCAGACACACTCAAGCATCCTGTGTTCTGATTTCCCACAGAGCTTGATCTCTGTCTCTCTTACTCATTAGTAAGCCATTTATAAATACAATTGCTAACCTAATGCCCAAACTTAAACCAAACAAAAAATGGAGATGTGGTCAGAATGTGCCTAGCAGAGAGACTGTGCCTGATGGGGAGTGCCTCCCTTGTCCAGGCTCCGAGGGAACATCCAGAGCCTAACAGAGTTAAAGTCGCTGTTCAGGAACACCCCAGCCTGTCACAGGTAGCCATTATTCTAATACCACTGCTCCTCCTGAATTAGTGTCAAGTATGTAAACCCAAATTTATATTAGCATAAATATTGAGGAATGTTTAATGTTGTGCCGTATTCTTGATTTATAGGAGGACAAAACAAAACAGATAAATCATTTTCCTTAAGTGCCATGGCCATACATCTTTAAATAAGCAGTCCCTCATCTCCAAAGGCCCTAGTTTCTCCTTAAGCCACATTTGTAATTCTCATTAGTATCTGATGAGAGCTGTACCCACCAGGGAGGAATAAACCTGAATGGATACCTTGCACTTTCAGATTTTCAGAGCAACGTGAATGAAGCAGATCCTTGGACTTGATCATGGTAAAGTGGCCCAGGAAGACAAGGAACAGCAGAGAGTCAGGAACCCAGCATTAGACGTTCATTAACACTGAGCTACCTTAAATTCAGCAAAGGGAGCGACTTCCAATGAATTACTTCTATATAGAAATGTTGCAGGTTATGAGGAAAGGAAGAACATTTAAATGAAAGCACGTCTGTCTTTCTTATCGGCCCTAAGAGTCTGATTTTCAGATCCATGAGGAGTGCATTGTTCTTTAAGAATTAAAAAGGAGAAGTAATTATCAATAATGTAGTCAGCTTGTATATGTCAGACAGATAAAGTCAAGCCACTTTTAAAAAAATCAATGAGATACAGAATATGAATTTGTACCCTAATGGACAGGCACAAATAAAGAAAGGAAAGCATAACCAGGGTACTGGACTCAAGGTTTTCAAGTCAGGTCCAGAATTTTCTCTCAAGATGCTTCTTAGCTCCAAAAACAAGAGTGAAAAAGATGGAAAAGACCACTATCAACAGTAGACTAGCTTCTTACCAGCTAAGAGCTTTTTGTTAAATATTCAGGAATCTCCTGAATGAGACCTTAAACTGTTGGCAACTTAAAAATGGCGAAGGTGGGAGTAGTCACATGAAGGAAATCAGCGAATGCTACAAAGCGGGCCCCCACCCAGCCACCCACCTCCCACCCTCTACCCCTGGCCCTGGAGCCATCTTACTAACACACCACTGAGCAAGTCCTAGGATGTATCCCACTATGTCTTTATCTCAGTTCCAAAGGCACAGACCTCTGCTCTCACACTTTTTTAATACTGAGTCGAAATAGTGCATTAGTTGTCAATTCAGTGACTAGGAACGTGCCACTTTGTTAAAAAGGCATTGGGTTGGGAGCCTGGGTGGCTCAGTTGGTTGAGCGACAGCCTTCGGCTCAGGTCATGACCCTGGAGTTCCGGGGATCGAATCCTGCATCAGGGCTCCCTGCTCAGCAGGGGGTCTGCTTCTTCCTCTGACCTTCCCCCTCTCATGGTCCCTCTCTCTCATTCTCTCTCTCTCTCAAATTATAAAATAGGGGGTGGGGCATTGGGTAATGAAGATGCTGCCAGTTAAAATGCAACACTGAAAAGGATGATTGTCTGGCAAAAATACACCGGCCTGGGAAATTAGTGGGACTCCCGGCTCTACCACGGAGCAGCTGGATGGCCTTCGGGAGTTCATGTCACCTCTTGGAGTCTTCCTTTCCTTCCTCATCTGCATCAAGGGCGTAATCACATCCTTCCTACCTCTGCAGGGTTACTGTGAAGAGGCTCAGGAGACCATGTTCTAAACCATGAGGCCCCTGCAGGGAAAAGGTCAGGAAGTACACAAAAGGAACCATGTATTTCCTACCCCTTCTTCATAATTTCCCCTCTCTTGGCAGTGACCACTGGCTTGTGCTGTGGACCCGTATGTATGGAGGCTCCTGACCATCCTCTTGGCCCCACGGGCAGAGGCGACAGCATGGTCTCCTGGATCCACCGCAATGCCCAGCACGGCCTGGCACACGTGGCGTTGCCCCAGAACGTGATGAAGGCTTCCCACCACAAGTAATGAATAACCGAGGGCTTTGTGGAATGACAAAGAAAGAAATTCAAATTCCACCGAGAAGTTATGCTTTGTCACTTCAGCCTTGACATCTTTTTTGATTCCTCTGATTACAGCTTCTTCAGATTCGATCTTTGAACCACCTACAGCCTCTGTTTCAAATCACTCCTCCACATGCGCTGTTCCTTAAAGTTCCTGTGACCCAAGTGGACGGATTCTTCCCAGCCTACCCTGAATTAGCTGGGTCTTGTTCTAATATGCGGCAGAATAGCAGAAGCCACTGTCAGAAAGCCGCCAATCAACCCCTAATGCCCACTAATCCTTATTCACTTCAGTTTCCCACTGTACTCCTTCGTGATTTTCTTATTTTTTATGTAGACTTTTACAACCCAGGAAAGAACCTTCTATTTTTCTCACTGGAGAACAGCACGGAGCCAAGGAGAGCACATAGGTTTGGGAGCTCAACAGATCAAAGTTTAGGTCCCAGCTTTACCAGTTCATAGTGGCATGACTTTAAGGAAAATGAGTTCACCTTCCTGACCTTCAGTTTCCTCATCTTTGAAGTGGGGACAATAAATTAAGTGAGACAAGGTATGTGAAAAGTGTCCAGCGTGTTGCCAAGCACAAAGCTCCCTTATACTCACCTCTCCTACCTCTAGAAATGCTTGCAACCCTTCCTGCGATCTCCCAGAATACCCTAAGAGAGGCTTAAACGCATTTGCCTTTTGCCCTTGGTTGCCAAGTAAGAATAAAGCTTTTAACAGGCTGAATTAATTGAGGTAAACCATTGCCTGTCGCTGTTTGGGAATGGTTTAAGAAGGCTGCCTCTGGCTGATCAAGGTTGAATTTGATCCTCCCAGCTGCCATGGGTTTTTCTGGTTTGAGTTTTCGTCCTTCCTTCCTTTTCCTTTTTTATTAAAAAAAATTTTTTTTTTCTCATTTGGCCAATAAATATTTATTGCATGCTTACAGGGTGACAGATGCTGGTTGTGTGGGGCTTGAGGTTTGTAATAGTTGGGAGACCCTGTGATAAAAAAGAATATAAAATTGCAAATACAAAGATAGGTATAAAAGTGCATCTTAGGCTGCAAATGGAAGGGACCCTGAAGCTTAAGGTTTATTTGCCTTATAGTAAATCTGCCTTGGATACCTTCCACATGACAGGCATGATGTGAGCTTCTGAGGATACACGCATGAATACAGGAGACACGCTCCTGCTCACGTGGATCCAGCAGTCTAGTAATTTTCAGACAATGCTGAGCCTTTTCTTCCCTCCTCAGAGAGCTACATGACCCATGCCTTTCTCACGGTTGGAGGTCCTTGAACACCAGCTCTTTTTCCTGTTTCTCCTTACTCTGTGCTACAAATAACCCAGACTCTTCTATTACCCAGTGGTTCTCTCAAATTTCCTCTAGCTCGAAAGAGAACACTGCCTTTCCCGTGCGTGTCAATGGAGAGATTTCTGGAATTTTCCCAGAATTTGAAACCTCATTTACACATGAAGTCATGGGATCCAAAAAGTGTACCAGTGTTCTTAAGGTAGAAAGGTAGTTATCGCCCAAGCCAAGGAAAAGCCCAGGGCCCTGCTTTGGGCTTTAATGGCATTTCTGTCATGCCGCATCATCTCTTCCAGACTTGCTCTCCAAATGGGGGAATAGGAAAAGGCAAATACACTTTATCCCTCTCCAGAGAGGAATTTTAGCAAGCCAGTCCTCAATTCACATCATGGATAGTTAGTTGTCTTTATTACCTTCTTGGCACCATAATCAATCAGCCTTTAAAATCCCACTGTTGTCATTGTTAGTTGGGATGGTCGTGCTTACCAGCTTTAACCAAAAAATACACAGAGGTCCAGGAAAGACTTGCATCTTTATAAATATTAAAGATAAATTAAGCATTAGAACATAACTCCCTTGTTTATTTTAACTTTGATTTTCTCCTTCTCCCTGAAGGCCACAGTCATCTACATCTGAAGAGCTGAATTCAGTCTTACCAAATTACTATCTTTTTCTGGTCTGGGTGTAAGAGTTTGGGTGTGTGTAACTGCTGAATCTCTTTTTTTATCTTCAAGACAAGGATTAGCCACTAGATACTCCTTGAAATATTCATCAGTGTCTGATGCATACGGAATATTGCTTAACATTCAGGACAATATATTTGTGTATTCCGCCTTTTGATTAAATGGTGCTGGTATTCAAGAAACAGAAACAATGATCCCTGAAAAGCCATATATATAAAATAGATATTGATTCCATTTTGGAGCAATAACAAACCACAACACGGCTGTGAAATGATCAAATTTGGGTTAGAAATCCTTAAAGAATGAAAGCTGGGCAATTTATTGTATGATCAACATATTGCATCGTTGCAATTGCAGAGAGAAAGCATGTAGCAATTGCGGCTGAAAACATCAATGTAAATGTTATTATGCCTTCCCAGTTCTCAGTCATATTGGCTGCTGACATCGCTCAGTGTCGGTTGATTGTCAGTGGCAAAGCAGGTCCGTCGTCTATTGGCTCACGCGTGTCATATGATCCCACCGCCTGCACCCACGTAAATCACCGAGTGAACTGTTGTGTGAAATCATCCCTACGCCCTTTGGTACATTTGCAGTGTGACAGCTCACCCCCGAAATAGATTGGACGGCTTCAGTCCGCATTTGCACTTCCGACAATCCATCCCGGAACCTGAGGCTCCCGCGAAGCTCAGGACTCACATCCTATTGTCTCTCATTCACCGGGGAGTTTGCAGGGGCTTTGCTCCCTCACAGGCACACCGCCTGCACCTTTATTTGCTTAGCCTCTCTTTGCATTTGTGCCTCGTCTCTTCCCAAGACTCCAGGATGAGCGTTCTGCAGCCCTGCGACCTGCCTTTGCCAATTGTTACTTCCCCAAATCTGATAAAGTGCTTAGCGCTGCGTTTCATTCAGTCTTTGTGTGTGGATAATTTATGGGGTGAGAACGTAACAAAATCAGAGTTGGAAAGGTATTGAGACATCTTATTACCTACAAGAAAAAAAAAATACTACAAAGCGTGTCCCCAAATCTCAATGTGAACATTTGGCTTCACAGAGATCTTACGCTCCCAATACCCTGTAGCATTTTCACATGATGACAGCGAGGGTCCAAGCCGGTATAACCTTTTTGGAGGACAATTGGGCGCTTGATGAGTAATCAGAGATGTGTCCAAAAATAGAGGTATAAGAATGTTAAACCAGAGGTGTTTATAATCGCAAAATAGCTACTTAGAATTATATGCATTTATAATAGTTATATATACTTATGCATTCAAAATTACAATAATTACAATTATAAACAAATGGATAAAGAATAGATAGCTATGAAAATAACCTCGATGTCTGTCCAAACATGACTCTGCCCTAATGATTAAGATTTTTTGAGATTATTTTTATAATTTTAGAGTATCTTAGTAAGGAAGACACAAAACCCAGAAAACATCAATGATTTTTACGGCCTACAAATTTGCAAACAAACAAAACAGCATAAGTAAAGTCAAATGTTTGTAACACATATACTGAAAAAAGTATTCAAAGAGCTCTTATGATTTAATTTTGATTTGATCGATGTAAGAAGGAAGAGGAAGAAAAGAAGAATCGGGGGGTGCCTGGGTGGCTCAGTGGGTTAAGCCTCTGCCTTCGGCTCAGGTCATGATCTCAGGTTCCTGGGATCAAGCCCTGCATTGGGCTCTCTGCTCAGCAGGGATCCTGCTTCCCTTCCTCTCTCTGCCTGCCTCTCTGCCTACTTGTGATCTCTGTCTTTCAAATAAATAAATAAAATCTAAAAAAAAAGAAAAAGGGGATGCTAATAGAAGAATAGGCAAGGAACATAAATGGATAATTCATAGAAACCCAATGGCCGATAAACAAAAGAAAAGATGTCTGGCTTCACCAATAATCAATGAAAAGCAAATGAATGCCAAAATTAGATATTTTTATTACACTGGGAAGACCAGTAACATTCACTCATGGCAAAGGAGTTAGGAAACTGGTAGCAAGAACACAAATTAGTACAACACTTTTAGAGAACATCTGGAAACACCTAAAATAATACATATGTCTATAATCACATAATACAATAATTGCTTGTATTTCATGATTGCTTGGTATGTACTCGGGCTAAGTGCTTGTACAATTGCAAGTATTAACCATTTACTCCTCACGACTGCTCTGTGAGCGGGGCTGCACACTCACAATTCCAGAAGGCACAGTTCACCTAGCCTTCCTTGAGAACGGTGCCTCCTAGACCCGCGTCAAGCAGTCTCCCTGACTGTGAGATCGATCTGAATTATCCCCATTTTACACATGAGAAAATTAAGCCCTGGAGAGGTTATGTAGCTTTCCTATGACCATGGCAATGGTCAGATAGTAAACCAGCAATAGAGAGAGAAAGAGAGAGAGAGAGAGGAAGGAAAGGAGGGAGTGAGAAAAGAGAGAATAGAGCATAGAAAAAGTCCTGATCTGTAGTGTTTGCCAATTTCTGTGGTGTAAATACTTCCATCGTGGCCAATAATAACCTATGAACATAAGGACACTGAACTTGGAGTTGAGAAGAAAGTGCCTAAGTGCTCTCCTGTGCCAGCCTCAGCACACTCCAGTTTGCTAAGTGTTCCTACCAAGATTCAAATTCAGGCAGCTCGCCTTCCAAAGCAGACGTCCATGGCTCAAAATTCTATTTCTAGGATGACAAAATCTACAAAATACATGTAGCCAAAGTTATATGTGGAAGAATGTTTGTAATGCAGAAAAACTGAAAACAATGCAAAAGTTTATTTATTCATTCATCAGTTATTTACTGAGAGCCTACTCCATACCAATCACTACCTGAGGAAGGGGTTGATACAGTGGAGATAAAACTAATAGGGTTCCGCAGAACTCACAGTTCTAGGGAAAGACCAGAGACAAGTACTTATTCAAATTATAATTCACCTAATTGAAGAATGTTATATAAATGGAAAAATAAAAAGGTACATGTGTGTATATACATTATATGCATATATATGAAAAGACACTAAGTTTAATACCTTTAGCAAAATTACCTCGTAATGTTCTTTTTTTTTAAACTATAGGTATGTATTACATTTATAATTAAACATAAAAAAATTAGATAACATCATTGTTGTACAAAGATGTTTGAGGCTGTGGTTTGAAAGAAAGTAGGTTACAGAACAATATGCATACGTTTTGCATAAGAAAATGCCTACAAAGAAGCACACTGAATTGTTAGCAGTGGTTAATTAAGTAATGCTTTATCTTCCTCTGTTCGCCTCTTTTTACTTAACTGTTTTCCTACCATGAACATATGTAGCTTTTGCAATGAGAAAAATAAACAACATAAATTATTTTAATAAATAAAAGGAATGAAAGAAAAAAATCAGCCAATGACATCTCTCTCTCTCTCTCTTTTTGTTTTTGTTTTTTTGCGTGTTTTTTTGCCATATGAACAAGCTCAGAGCTGTTTTTCTGCAGAAAATCCACTAGAAAGAGTGAGCTGGTGGGGTGGCTGTTGTCCCTTAAGGATCCATGTGGGCTCTCAAGTTTGAAAGTACCATCACGATGGGCAGAACGTCTCACCTTCCATCTGGTGTTTGCCTTCACGTAAAAACAGCAATTCCATGTTGAGCTGGTCCAACCTAAGGCGGGGGCGGGGGGGGGGGGATGCCCAGTCAACTCCAAACAGGAAATCACCTCCCCCACTGGAAATCATGGTCAGGTTCAAATGAATTCACACATTTTACACATATTCCTCTGCTTCCACTTATCATGCCAAAGGTCAATCTACGGTTTACGTGTCCAGACCATTGTAATTCTTAGGAAAAATACAATGCACAACTGCACACCAGAAAAACAACCACCCAGCAAAGGGAAAAATTTCAATAGCATTAGGATTGTTCAACAAACCAACAAAAGCCAGGAAATTCAAAGTTAAGTTTTACACTCCCTTCTTAACTCCACACTATTGTGAAAGAGAAATAAAAGGTACAAAGGCGTGTGTTAGGGGCGCAATGTCAGCAGTAACAGCACTTCCAGGCTTTTATTGACTATGTCATAACCTTAACATTATATAAACAGGGGATTTGGCTTAACACCTGGGTCCTTTAAAAAGAGAAATGTCTCCTGGAAGCCTAGACTAGGGAAACCCAAAGAGGTTTCCTCGTCTCTTAGGTATACACAGTAAATCATTCTAGAAAGAGGAAACAGATAAACTTGTAGTTAAGATTACAGCCATTCTGGCCTCTCGGGAAAATAAATAATTACAACAAAGAATCCTATTTACTTATGAGACCAGAAGAGACTCCTGAGTAATCTGGTCTACCAGCTAATTATTAAACACATTCTCATGCAAAGCTTTGCATTTAGGGAATAAAAGGATTCCTCAGTGGTACTTTAAAGTGCTAATAGTTTAATGTTTCTTTTCGTACCATTTGCCAGATACAGCAAGCTCCTTTTGGAGCGTTCAATGCCTGAATAAATGGAAATGGTAGGCAATTCAAGGACGACAGAAACAGTCTTCAAGATTTAAACATAAGCATAATTTCATTACCAGGTGTGAAATCTGGACTTCCTTTTTTTTTTTTCCCCTTTTTTTAAACCTGGCAGGAAAAGTTTATTGAGGAAGTTAAATGAATCTCCACAAAGTGCATTTTCAAGAATTGGTTTGAGTAAGAGTGTGAAGGAGGAGAGATGCTTCACAGATGCTGGGCCCCAGAAGCTCCTCTCCTATGGAGAAGCCCCGGACCACAAAAGCGACGGACATCTTGAAAACCCTTCAGGCTTTGCCCACCACCCCCATTACCTTCCCACCCTCCCCGCCAAGGAATGCCTCCTCTGCTTAAGTGTCCTGATGAAAGACTAGGACACCCCCGGGACCTCTAAGCTTTGGCCCCTATGTCTAATGTCAAACCAAGGAATGATGGGGGATAAAGGCTCTTCTCTCTGGTAACACACAGAGATTCTGGCAACAGAAAACAAACTTCAAATGGCTGAACTATTTTCCTTCTTGGAATCTTCGCTTTAGTAAATGGCAATGGTTGCTGTTGTTAAGTAACTAAGTAATAAGCTGCCTTAAGACAAGTTCTTGCCATGATTGTTGGCTATCAACAGCGAAGTATTGAACAAAAGAGCAGTTACCGATAGTTAACATGTTAAAGGAATAGTTTTCTATTTTAAGTTTACTTTTTTAAAAAACCAGATGATAAATATGGAATTGTATCAGATCCTTTCGGGGCATCTTTCAAAAGATCATGTGTTTTTTTTCCCCTCTTACAACATATTAATATGATGAATAACATCATCAATGCATTTTTGGAGTAAATATATAGACCCTTTCACGTGCAGATGGCCAAAACTTAGTCCCATGACCACGTATAGTTGAAAGAGAGGGCTAGGTGGACAGTGTGCCCAAAAAGGAAGGGAAGTAGGTTTGGTGAATAGCTACCCAGTTTCTGTAACACCGGCCACGGCATCTCTGGACCTACAAGAATACCAGGGGCTACAAGGAGGGGTTCCTGAAGCAAAGGGCAAATCCCTCCCCTTCTTCTCCACCACATCCCCAACTCAAACCAGCCTAGTAATAAGGATAATCTGGAGTGAGTGGGACTAGTCAAACTTTCTCAGCGGATAAGAGTAAGATCATTCTTGGGCTCCCATCTTAAAACTCTGTACTCCTATCAAGAAAGCAGGTCTATACATTTCTCTCCTCTGAGCTGGGTAGATGTATATAGGGACTTCTAGGACCGTTGTTGTTAGTTTTGTAACTCTAAAATGATATGCATTTTCACATTTTTAATGCTGTCTGATAAATCAAACATGCAACTAGTACAGAAACCAGATAAAACGTTTTACTTTTAAAATTAGAAACAGGAAGAAAATGTAAAGCAACAAAACTTCTGGCTGGAAAAGTGAATAATCTGTCCTGTAGACATTTTTAAATTGCTATCATGAACTCAATGGATATTGTGCTCAAAGGTAAATTCCATCTAAATCCAAGTGTGGTGAATAAGATCTTATCCCTCTGCCCTGCCCAGGAACCATTTGTATGTTTGGCTTCTTCAGGCTACAGAGGGCACTCAGTAAAGGGAGAACTCTATTAACATAGAAGGGGAATGTGCCTTGCCTTTCAGGCATCAGCCTTAATTTGATTGATCAACTAGATCTTACAGAGACAAGACAATGTCTAAGTGACATTGTACAAGGTTAGACCAAAGCCATTGATTGTTACAGCCCCTAATCCATTGATAGACACCTCCAGCCAATTTATTTAGATGAATTCATATGACTATTACATGTCCCAGGATTGCAAAGAGGTAATCTTACATATTAGCATGAAATATTTTAAAAAGGATTTGCATTTTCTAGAAAGTGAAGGAAAGAAGCATTCAATTGTGTGTGTGTGTGTGTGTGTGTGTGTGTGTATAGTTGAACCTCAAAGATGATTCTAAACCAAACCTTTTAGAGCACTTCTCTTTCTTTGCCAGTGACTCCCTCTCAAACCCTTCTCTCTTCTCAGAGTCCACAAAAATCACCATCATCCCTTGGCTCTCCCGAGTACCTTCTTGATAACAACCCAGAGGCATTAGAAATTTTTTCCTTTTTTCAGGTAAGTAAGAATTGAGGCATAGTGGGGTGCCTGGGTGTTAGTTAACCATCCAACTCTTGATTTTAACTCAGGTCATGATCTCAGGGTCATGAGATCGAGCCCCATGTTAGGCGTGGAGCCTGCTTAAGATTCTCTCTCTCCCTCTGCCTCCCCCCCATGCTTGCTCGTGCTTGCTCTCTCTCTCTCTCTTTCTCTCTCAAAAGGAAAAAAAAGAGAATTGAGGCATAGAGATCTTAAATAATGTGCTTAAAGTCACCCACGCCCATATTGAGGGACCCAGGTCTCAATTTCCAGCTGTCTAACAGACCTCCATGGCCACACTCATCACCAACACTACAGTTCCCTACCGCATTTGCTTGCATTCATTCTTTTGTTTCCCAGAGGACAATGTTGGTGTATTTGTCTTGTAAAGAATCTGGAAATCCCATCCTGCTTACACGGGAGCTCTGCAGATTCCAAGACTCCCCATTGCTTCTCACCACCTCTAGTACCTAGTCTACCTGGATTACTGCAGGAACTCCTAAATGGCTCGCCTTCTCCCCTCTACAGGTTATTCTTAGCTGGACAGATCCTGTGATATCCTAAACCAGATTGTGTCAACACAATGCTCAAAACTCTCCAGGTTAGCCATCCAATCAAAACCACAGTGAGATACCACTTCACGTCCACTAGGATGGCTCCAAGCAAAAACAGATAAAAAGTAATACATGTTGGTTAGGATATGGAAAAGTTGGGACCCTTGAACATTGCTGGTAGGAATGTAAAATGGTACAGCCACTTGGGAAAACAAACCTTTGGTTCCTCCAAAGGTTAAACATATGACTCAGCAATTCTATTCCTAGGTGGGAAATAGGAATGAAAGTGTATTTCCATGCAAAAATCTGTTCATGAATGTTTGGAGCAGCATTATTCATAATAGCTAAAAGGTGGAAGTAATCCAAATGTTTATTAGCTGATGAATGGACAAATAAAAAGTGATACTATGGAATATTGTTCAGTAATAAAAAAAAATGAAGTACTGATGCATATCACACACTGAAGGACCTTGAAAACATACACATGAAAGAAGCGAGTCACAAAAGATCCCACACTGTGCAATTCCACTTAAATAAAATATACCTCCGGAATAGGCAACCAGAATAGGATCCAGAGTAGGCAAAGTTATAGAGAAAGAAGGTAGATTGTGGTCTGGTGCACAGGGTCTTGGCAAGGAATGAGAATATCTGCCAATGGCTCTGGGATTTCTGGTTGGGGTGGTGAACGTGTTCTGAAATCGATGATGGTGATGGTTTCATAATTCTGTGAATGTACTAAAAGCTATTGAATTGTACACTTTAAGTGGATGAATTATATGGTATGTGAGTTCTATCTCAATAAAGCTATGTATTTTTTTTAATTTTTAAATTTTTTTATTAACATATAATGTATTATTAGCCCCAGGGGTACAGGTCTGTGAATCACCAGGTGTACACACCAAAGCTGTATATATTTTTTAACCTTCCAGAGCCAATTATAAACCTGGCACATAGTGAGTGCTTAATAAATATTTGTTGAAAGGAAGGAAGGAAGGAAGGAAAGAAAGAAAGAAAGGAAAAGAAAAAAGAGAAGAAAAGAAAAGAAAGGGGGGGTGTTTTCATTTGTAGATCAAATTAATATCATGGAATGAGCAAGCAGAGTTCAGAGAGGGAACTTAGGTCTTGCCTCAATTTGTCATTCTTTGGGAGGTCTTCAATGAAAGTTCAAGATTTGGTCCCTCCCCTTGGTCTGATCTCCTCCAGTGCCCGCCCATCCTCCTTTTCTCCATTCATTTCACACAATTACCTGTTCTCTGTGTGGGTAGAGGTCACAGCTGCATCCCCAAACCCCAGCACAGTTCTTGCTGCTTAATGAACACTTGTGAACTCAGTGTCTGTATGTGAAATCAATCAGTATCTATTTACATCTACTTTACTTATTAAACATCTACTTTTTGTCCGACAATATGGTGGATGCTATGGGGACTATAAAAAGTTAACAATTTCCTGAATTGCTTGACTTGTTATTATAAGCATATATTGCTTTAGTACTGCAAAATAAAATAGTGTAAAGCAAAGTTTTTAAAGGGTTCGAAATCCTCTTTCCTTTTGAATGCCTTAAAGAAAAAAATTGACAACTCAGAAGGTCTGCCACTGATATCTGATAACCACAGATATGAACATAATAATTTGGGTACAAGTCATGATACACTAAGTGTAAAAATGGAGTGTAGTAAATATGACTGCACTTCCCAATCTGATCTTTGGCTAAGCTACATATTAACTGTGTGATTTCAGGTAAGCTGCTGGGCTAGCTGGAGCCTTGGTTTTCTCATCTGTAACTCGGGGATCTTGACACCATTACCTATAGGATAGGTCTGTTGTGATGATAAAATGAGACAACACATGTAAATATTCTGCGAATTATCAGTAGCAATATCAGAAGTGGCACAGAGGAACAGGTGGTCTCTATAGAGACCCAGGAATCAGGGCACCCTTGGCTTGGGGCTTCAGCAAGGGGAAGGTTTGGTTTACCCCGTGCATGGTCTCTGAAGCCAGACCAACTGGGGTTCTAATCCCAGGGTGACCACTTACTAGCTTGAGGAATTGGGGTGAGTTAATTATCATTCAAAAAATTTTATTTTACTGTTAAATGGGGGAAATTAAAAGCACCTACTCTGTGGAGTTGTGACAAGAGTTCAATGAGGAGTTGGTATGTTCTAATGTGTTCAGAGGACAGTAAGCTTTCCATCAGTGGTAGCTATTACTCAACCCTGATTCTTAAGAGGGAGCTGTGCCAAGCACATTCCAAAAGGGTAAAGAGATAAAGTACCAAACAACCTCTAACCAGAGAGACATGCATGCCACAATGCCCTGCAAAGAAAAGATTACTAACTTCCTAATAATAGTTTATTGCGATTACATTCCATAATTACCCTCTGAAAACCATCACAGGGACTGACTCCAAAGTTCTCCTTTCTCTAGCTGGTTTGGAATATCTTATAGAGAGCATTAGAAAGCTCTTTAGCGGGGCACCTGGGTGGCTCAGTGCATTAAACCCTCTGCCTTCAGCTCAGGTCATGATCCCAGGGTCCCGGGATCAAGCTCCACATTGGGCTCTCTGCTCAGCAGGGAGCCTGCTTTCCCCTCTATCTCTGCCTGTCTCTCTGCCTACTTGTGATCTCTGTTTGTCAAATAAATAAATAAAATCTTAAAAAAAAAAAGAAAGAAAGAAAGAAAGAAAGCTCTCTAGCAATTCAGCAGTCCAATGTTTCCCTGCAATGGACTATTACAGACCCCACTGTAAAGCTGACCATGATTAAACACATTGTAGTCCCCTGTAACCGTGGTGTTAAAGTTGGGGGCAGTATTCCTACATGTGTGGATTCAACAGGACACTAAAGACATGTGTTAGATTCCAGGAGAGGAAACCGACAGGCTTCGTGCATCAAGAACCTAACACTGGCCTCATCTTAATTGGAGGGTTTGGATCACCATTTCCCCATTAACCAGCTTTCCCATTATATATTCCCATATTCACTAAATTAGGAATTCTTCACCTTTTCCCATGGTGCTCAGACTTCAGGATGTATGGGAATGACCCAGAGGGCTTGTGAAAACACAGATTGCTGGGCCTCACCCCCAGATTTCTTATTCGGTAGGTCTAGCATGAGGCACGGGAATTCACAATTCCATCAGTTTCCCAGGTAAGATGACACTGCCGGTGAGGAGAACATAGGTAGAGAACCAGTTACCTCGCCTAACAAACAGCTACTTGGAAAATAACACTTTTCAGAGGGCTGCCTTGCTCTTTAGAAGAACTCCAACAGCAGATGAGCCTTCCGGATAAAGTCCAATGCACACAGCTTGGGAAGTTTCTAGAGGGTGGACCCTCTGAGAGGCACTGAGTCAGGAGCTGATCAGTTGCAGCTGCTCTGATGAAATGTCCTATAATCAGCGGCTGCTTGTCTGCGCAGACCTCCCTTAGCACAAAGGGTTCCCAGCCCAGCTGCATGCTCCCAGCTTCCTGGAGCAGAGTGGCAGCTGGCCCCACTTCCCTCTGCACAGGGGACCGGTGGGTGTGGTGAGGACCTGAGCGGGGCCTCCCCGGGGGGACTTCCTCCCCACTTCCTCCTGCCTCCTGACATCAGCTCTTCCCACCGAGGAAACCAGTCTACACTGTCTTGAGGGCAAGTGCCCGGGGTTTATTGTCATAGCAACTGATCCTCTATCGGCAGAGGGGTAGAAGAGGGGTGTGATTTAATGGGCGGGCTACACCATTTCCATCTCCCTTAATGACTATATCTCCACTAGGAAACCTTTCTTTTGTATTAGGCATTTTCCCACCCACGAGTCCCATCTTAGAATGCAGACTGTTCTCCTGAAGAGTGTGAATTCCTTACCCAATGGAGCCTGGTACCAGGCTCGGAGGAGAGATCGCCAGACCTCACCCACGAAGGGATGCCGCTGCGGACAACAGCAACTCTGCCTCCCACACTATTGCATCGAAATCCTGCTGCGAGGTGCTTGCTGCGGGTGGGGAGGGGAGTGACTGGGGCCACGACAGATGTTGGAACCAGTAGCTCTCCCTGCACATGGTGATGTTTTTAAAATCTCACGATCATAAGTGGAAGACTTAAGATGGTCACAAACCCCCTCACCCATCTGCCTGTCGTGAAACTACAGAGAAATGAAGAAATGTCCTTTGAGATTGGACGCCTACTTAACAGCACATTTTGTTGCTGTTTCAGGACAAATTCACCTTCATGGTTTGTATTTTATATTTTATTTTGCTATCATCTATTTTAGCATCTTGAGTCGGGTTCCACATAAAAGAACTAGAGCCAGGATGTTTGGGAAATTAACAGATGATATTTAGCAAACATTTTGACGGGTCATAAAGAAACATCTGCAGCGAGTCTGAGACGAGTCGTGTGTTGGGGGAAGGAGGCCCCTCTCCAGCAGCTGCATTGGGTTACAAGGTTGAGCTGAGCGAAGCGTTCTGAGCTGATGGCCGCGCGATTCAACGAGTCCCCAGCAGGGGGCACCCTGTCGCAGTAAACTCTCTCCTTTTTATAGTTTTGCTCGGATCTGCAGACCTTACACATAATTGGCAGTTTGATTTCTCTAACCCTCTGCTTCCTCCTTCAAAGCAGACACTCCTCTCTAGGAAGCTTTCCTCCCACACCTTATTAAAATGGACATTTTGATGGGAGGTGGCTCTTGTGGAGAGGATTAAAAGCAAAATCTGAAGACGGAAGACAAGTCAATGAAATTAAATAGAAGGTTGAATACATACTCACACAAGTTTAAAGCTGGTCTTGCCTGACTTTCATGATGGACCCAAAGAGCACAAGGACCCAAAGAGCACAAAGAGCATGACAGACCCAAAGAGCACAATTCCTAGACTGTCTCATAAAAATCTGAGTCAATGGTGCACATCAGTATAAAAGGGCCTCCTGGTATTTCATTTCTCAAGGGTCAACAGTATTATTTGACAGCCTCTGTCTGTGCAGAAAACACCCCGTGTTCTCCTAGCACTGCATAAACAATCACAATAAATTATCCACTCATTAGCCAAAACAATCAGCCCTGTTTCAGACAATCCTAAAATGTCTTAGAAGCAAATAATTCAGAAGTAGACAAACCAGGTTCCAGTGTTGCCAGCCGTGACTATTTAAGCATTTTAAATAACTTTTTTTTGTCCTTTGAATAAATAATAATTTATATGTTTTGAATATATAAAGGAACAATTTCAAATAAATTTAGGCAATTTAATTCATTACACTTCACAGCTCTGTACACACATTTGGGCAAAAATTCTCATTTTAAACTTGTGGATTTTGATAGCTATTTTTTTTTCATTTTTCTTTTAAATCTTTTCCTGCTGGAGATTTTCTCGAGCAAGTAGGGGGTCCTTACTCACCCTGGCTCTTTTCTCAGCCACATTTTAGAAACCGATTCATTCTAGAAATGTTAACTCATTTAAGCCTCCTGAGGTAGCTGTCATGAAGGGTAAACTGAGGCACAGAGAAATTAATGACTTGATAGAATAAACAGAAGTGGCAAGTAGCCCGGGCAGGATTTGAACCAAGAAGTCCACAGCCAAAGCCCAGATTCTTAGCTACCATACCATGTTATCATTGCTGGGTGCTTAATATTGAAAAGCCCTTTGTTGTACACACATTCAGTTAGTAAATGGCTCTTTTAATTACATGTGATAACCTAGGTAAGGTATCTTGTCCAATCCCTGGCTCATAGTAGATGCTTGATAAAAACTGGGGGTACTGGAG
Source organism: Mustela putorius furo (assembly GCF_011764305.1). Classification (NCBI taxonomy): domain Eukaryota; kingdom Metazoa; phylum Chordata; class Mammalia; order Carnivora; family Mustelidae; genus Mustela; species Mustela putorius. The sequence continues at coordinate 5,896,220 of NW_025422021.1, forward strand.
GAGGACAGATGTGTGTATGTATATTGACCCTCTGTACTCATTTAGTGAAGTGGTTGATAGCACTAGGATATTTCCAGCCCTTTCAATCACACTCCATGTGGCATTTTTCAATGAACTTTGTCACACTAAGTTCGGTCTCCCCATCTGAGGATATTCCTAGAGTCTCCCTCACAGAGCTGAGGTCCAGGTAAATGAAATCATGCATATAAAAACCTAGCCCAGTACCTGGCACAGGATAACAGGTTGCAATTCTTTCCATTTTATTTAGACTCAGTTTTATGTGAGGATTTCATCAGTGTTTAGTATCTTATAAGGTAACTATCTACTGAAATTTTCCCTCCAAGAAGGCCATTCTAGGAGCAAGTTCAAGACTTTTTGGAGTGACATGGAAGCATCTGGTAATCAATATTGATTGAGGCTTTTGGAAGGAAAAAAGATGAAGAGCACCATTAGAAAGTCAGTTATGGACTGAAATTTGGCAAGGTTTACAGAGCTTCAAGTCCAACACTTCTCCTTGGTAGCCAGTACTTTATGCAAGCGAAAGCTGGAAACTCTGCCTTTGACAGAGGACAAGGAAGGATAAAGAAATGAGAGGAGAAGCTCACATAGGCCGCAGAGCAGGGTAGGCCTTCCCCCCTCGTTCCCTCTCCTTGCTCCATCTCAGGCTACAATTGCCCCTCATTTTGTTCCCCTTCCCCTGGCTGGACTCTTCCTCCCCATACCTCCTCCTCAAGCAGCTGTTGGGTGGTGAAAGAGCATCCCGAGCTGCCTTTGCTGCCTGGAGGCTGTGAGAGGAGCCAGGTGGCCCCTGTGAGTGACCAGGGGAGTTGAGTTCAAGGCCGGTGGTGAAGGAAGAGTGGTTTCCCTCGAACCTGCATGGGTGTGTAAAGACCACAGGCATCTTTGCTGAATGGTTGTCTTTACTATAAGGAAAGGAAAACAATAGTCAGTCCTCAAAGTTGTGTTTTAAACCATTGTGGGAGCCATGATGGTTTACTCAACAACAGTCTAAGGTAGGATTTTCCCAGTGGTCACATGCCTTGCTGGGAAGCGGCATGTGCACAATGTCTTCCTGGGGTTCTCACGGATCCAGGCAATTTTTTAAAAATTATTTGTTTATTTATTTATTTGAAAAAGAGAGAATATGAGAGAGGTCAGCGGGAGAAGCAAACTCCCTGCTGAGCAGGGAGCCCAAGGTGGGACTCCATCCCAGGACTCCAGGATCATGACCCGAGCTGAAGGCAGTTGCTTAACCAACTGAGCCACCCCAACACCCGGATCCAGGCAGTTTTTAAGATGGCATTTTAATGTTGCTGTTTCTGTGCCATTCCTTATGATTTCCTTCTCACCCAAACAGGACTTGTCATTGATGATGCTCATGTAATTCCAAAATACATGAAGGGTAGTCAGGACTACAAGACACCCTGGTGCTAGTGGGAGTTAGAAATAGTGGAAAACACTATTGTGATACGTATCTCTATATTTGTGCATCCCAGTCCCCCTGCAAAGGACAGCTGGGAAACTTTTATCAAAAAGAGTAAGAAATATGGGATGCCTGGGTGGCTCAGTTGCTTAAGCATCTGCCTTTGGCTCAGGTCATGATCCTGGGGTCCTGGGATCGAGGTCCACATTGGGCTTGAGCCACACATTGGGCTCCCTGCTCAGTGGGGAGTCTGCTTCTTCCTCTGCCTCTTCCCCCCGCCACGACCCAGTAAATAAATAAAATCTTTTTTAAAAAATGGTAAGAAATAAATTCCAAAGAGATTTCACTCTACAATTTATTTATTCATTCACATTTTTTTTTGAGCTCCCATTATGTGCCCAGCACTGGGCTAGGAGTCACAAAGAAGCATAAGGCACAATTCTTGCCTTCAGTGAACCTGTGGTCACTGTGGGAGGGAAGGTCAAAGAGACCAACTTTCCACAGTGTGAAGAGCACAATAATGGAGGCATATCAAGGTGCTGTGTGCACTTGGGTGGGGAGGAGTTTGGAGAGGGGCACCTGAGCTGACTCAGGCTGCCCACAGAGTAAGCTCTATAAGGCCTATGACCCTCAGCAAAGCAAGTGGACCTAGAGAAGAAAAGGGAGGGGATGGTTCTAGATAAGCATCCGGAACTCACTGAAGCATGAAATCACTCCAGGCAACTGGAAACTGCAAGGAGTGAAGCTTCTTTGTGGAGGGACCATGAGAGAGGTCTCTAGAAAGGTGGGTGAGGCCAGATGGGCCATACTAAAGAAAGAGTGTTTTGTCCTCCAGACAGAGGGAAACCACTAAGGTGTTAAGTCTGAGAGTGATATAATCAGATTTGAATCTTAAAAAAATCACGTCAATAAAAGTTTAGGAGTTCATTTTCAAGGGTGGGTCTGAGATACAGAGATGGTTACCTGGGCTCTCCCTATAAATCCTTCCCAGAAGTGAGTTCTCACTGGACAGGAAGCAGGAATCCTGACAGTCCAAACTGGAAGAAGTCCATGCCTACGACCCTGACTCCTTTTATCTGGAAGAGATTAACCTGGGCCACAGATTCTCTGCAGCTCGTCCCATTAAGAAAGAAAGTCCTTTTCCCACCTCTTGAGTCAGGGCCAGCCTTGTGATTCCCTCTGACTGAAAGAATATGGCAGAAGTGGCATCGTGAGAATTTCAAGCCCAGGCCTCAAGAAATCTTGAGGGCCGGTTAGGGTGCCTGACTTTCTCTAACTTATATCTAACTATAAATGCACTGCCCTGATTGATGAGACATCGATATTAATTAATAATTCATAGTAGGGTCAGACTTTTTCACATGTACTCATAACTTTAAATCTCAAGAAATGCTCCTGTTAGATAGCTGGGAAAGCAGCTTTTCCTTTAAATCCTGGTCTTTAAAAAAAAAAAAAAAAAGTTACCTTTAGTCCCTCAGAGTTTTGGGAAAGTGTGTGAAAAAGCCAAAGTCGGTGAGAGATGCTGTTTTTCTCCTCAGGGCAGGATGCCCCTCCTGCAGAAAATAGCTTTTATGTGAACAGTGGGGACAGACAAGGAGAAGACAAAATGAAGGATAGTCACAGGGCCTCGGATCCCATATGGTGGGGCTGGGTAGGCACTCGAAACCAAGCTGATGTTATGAAATTCACGGCATCTAAATTCCTGCACAGACATCAAAAGCGAAAGAGCCTTGTTGCCACACACTTGAACTCATTTTGAACCCACAGGCATTCTCTGTAGCACACTACCATGCCTCATCTTTGTTCCATAAATCTAAATTTAAGTTTCTATCTTTCTGCTGTCACCACGCTATACCAAAACAGCTAGACAGGTTTGTGTGTGTGTGTGTGTGTGTGTTTAAACCAAACTTAGAGGATATGTTTGGGATGTCCTGACTTGAAAAAAATAAGCCCTGGGATTTGCAAGCATCAAAGTCCCTCAGGGAGGCCCCAGAGGGCAGGTAGAAGTAAGACACGAAAGACCCTTGCAGCAGCTACCAATCAGAGCCATGGCAAGGCATTACACCGCCAGGCCCAGAGAAAACAAAACTGGGTTTCAAGTGCGCGCCCAGACCCAGCCCATGAAGGGTTTCCGTCGCATGCATCCGTTCTCAGTGGAGCTGTTTCTCATGAAGCCACATTTGTAATGTTCTCCAGTTCGAGCAGCAGCGGGGATTTCTTTATTTAGCAAGGGTTAAAGATCGTTGCCAGCAATGCAGGGGGAGGCCCATGAGTGTCATAAATAGCTATGCACACTGCCCTTAGGAGCTGCACCCTTTGGAAACAAAGACATATTTGAAGCTGAGTTTAAAGTAAGAGATGCCACATTATGTTCTCTCTGGGAACACTTTTCCTCTCCAGAGGTGGAGTTCGGAGTTCACCCTGTGAATGAGCACAAGCGATCCAGTAGAAACGATTCTTCTTTTTTTTCTTTTTTTTAAAGACATTTATTTATGTATGTGATAGAGAGAGAGTAGTGGGGTTGGGGGGTGGGGAGAGGCAGAGGGAGAGGGAATCCTAAGCAGACCTCGTGCTGAGCGTGGAGCCCTATGCAGGCCTCCATCTCCTAACCCTGAGATCCTGACCTGAGCCAAAGACCAAGAGTGGGACGCTCAGCTCACTGAGCCACCCGCGTGCCCCAAAACAGTTCTAGTAGTTCGGAGTCCCTGCTGTGAACCTTGGAAAACCACTTGCGTGTTTGCCTTGTGGTATGAAGTAAAGTTGTCTGTGTGTTTCCATATATGCTTGCAGAGGCATTTAATAAACAGTAGTTGGATGAGCGAACGAATGAATGGGCACTGCCTGAGGAGCTGTGAAAGTGGACGAGTGAAATGAAGCAGCTGACAGAACCCTTCACAGAAAGCCAAACCTTGTTAGCTAGGCTTGCAACTGAATGACCTTGTTAGTTCTATGACTTAATAGAGTGTTGAGATTTTTCAAACTACATTTAAAGCATCTAAAATATAAAACTGTGGCTTTAAAAGGCCAGAACTACAGTGTTTCCATAATACTTTCCATAAGAACTGTTTACCTCGTGTTTAATATTGGCACTGCCACTGTTCCTGCAAAGAATTGACAAACCAGTTCAATACACCTCATTTAGAACCATTATAGGGCATTTCATCAAAGATCTGGTTATGAATGTCTCCAATGAAAGGATCAATGAGGTTTTTATTATGGTCGGGAGGGATTTTGTGGGGGAAAAAAATCCCTATAAAATGAAGGCAACGGGACTAAAGCATGACCTGGACAATGGACATGTTCTATTTTACCCTATTGAAGGTAAATAGAATTTTTATGTTTACAGTAGTCTATTCCCACATATATTATCCATGTAATTGTTTATGCTTCAAAACTCACTCGATGGCAGTTTTACAAGCAGCATAGATAGACAATTCTCAGGAGTTAGTGCTTGGGGACAGCTTTAAAGCAAAAACTTCCTTATAATTAGCACATTTGGTACATTAGCAATAATAATAGCAATAGTAAAACAAGCCTGCAGCTCACCAAACCCCTGCTTCTCAGAAGAGTGTTAAGGAGGAAGGTTCTGGGGGGCTCCTACCTTGCTACAATTGGGTCAAGGTTCCCCTGCATTGTGGTCTTAGTTAAAGATCCTGCAAAACACGGTGTATTTAAGCACCTCTTTGTGTATCTTCTTTACACAAAATGAATTAATTTAGCCTTAACATGGTTCTATTTAGTTTCAGATGGTTTTATAATTTGATAAGAAAAACATCTCTAACTGGCTTTAATATTTTTCTTCAGTTTGTACCTGCCAAGTCAGTAATTTGAAGGAAGCTGAATGAAATCTCCAGAAGGGTTCTGTTTCATATTATCTCCCTAGTTTTGTTCAGCCTTATTAGTAAACTCTCACACTTTTTGTCCGTTATACAAATCTCCAAAACATGTAACAAAAGACTTGAGAAAAACAAACATTGTTTTCCTGTAGGTATCCGTCAAGATTCTTTGGACGCAAGGCAAAGAACCAGACTGGCTAATGGAAGTCCAGAAACAGGTGGTGGGAAGGATACTGGACAGCCTGGGCTGAGAAAGCTGAATGGTGGGTCCCAGGCTGAACGGGCGGGGTCACCATCAGAGCCCCTGGGTAGACACACCGACCTTCAGTCTCTCAGGATAGGGCATGTGATTGGCCCAGTTGGATCTAGACTGCCTCCTCTGCGCCAATCAGATGCGGTCAGGAGCTTGGGAGGGAAGCTCAGACAGGTCGCGGGAGGGCACCACGCGCCTTGGTTGTTGTAAGCAACCCCTAGGGACGTTGGTTCTATTTTATCTGCCAGTGGTGAGTGCGTGTTTTTTTTTCCAGGATAGACCCAACAACAAAATAACACCTGATGTTTGTGCAGTTTTACAGTTTCAAAACATTTGGCATACATTATTATTAATGGCACCTTTCTATTAGTTGTAAAAAGCTATCATTCACTGAACACTTACTGACTTTCTGATGGTAAATTACCACTTACACTGTGCTAACAATGTGCTAGGCTAATGCTAAGCACTTTGCATAGATTATCTCTAATCCTCACCAAACAAACAAACAAAAACCCCAGTAGGTTTGTGTTATTATCAAATTTGCCAGATCATTTCTGGAATAAGACGGGATACAAGTAAAGTAAAATAATAAACACACACCTAATGTGATATCTCACACATGGACTTACTTGACCTTCCCAAGACCCTGATGAAATCAAAATTATTCACATTACACAGAAAAGGATGCCAAGGCCCACAGACAAGGATGCCCCATACCTGTAATCTTGTAAATGGTAAAATTATCATCTAACTGCCTGTTAGGTGCTCTTTACCATATTAGGCCAATAGAACTCGAGTGACTCTATAGATAAGGACTTTCTAAAACTTTGCCTATCTTAGTAAAACTGGATTTTAGTTCATAGAATCTGGATGAGAGATAAATCCTTGCTGAACTGGGTTTCTTATCTTAGTTTCTTTAAGAGAGAAGACAGGAAATGAGTGAATTACAGTATAGTCAAAATTGCCACAATTAAGGGACTCAAAAGTTACATGACTTAAATTCTCACAAACGTAGGGGTCTGGAATAAGCAGGCCAGGAAAGGCAGGGTAGTGCTACTCTCCTTCACATGCGCCTTCTGGAATCACCATTCCCAGCAAATGAGAAAGAGGAAAGTTTGGGGCAAGCAGCTTATATTTTAAGACTGAGAATCTGTACCGTCTCACTTTGGTTTACCTCCTATTGGCCCAAATTCAGTCATATGGCCATAACTATTGCAAAGGAAGATGGGAAATGTACTTTCTAACTAAGGGGACAAGCACCCACTGAAAATTTAAGAGGGGAAACATTACTGAAGGTGGGGAGAGGAAGTGGAAACCAGGGGACCATTAGCCACTTCTGACACAAGGAGTATTTTTACATGTTCTTTTTTTAAGCAATTAGAATTTGGAAAAATAGCTATTCCTAATCAGGAGCAGATCCAAGTTTTCTGGAACTTGAAGCTTATACAATCTGGAGGAAGTGGTATATGGAGGTCTTTTTTCAAGAAAAATAATACAAAAATATTGAACTTTTGGAAATGTTACAAAAACATATGATCTTGGGAACACATTGCTCGCCCCTCCAGGGGCCCTGCCTCATCCGGAATCTATGCAAGAGAGAAGCCCAAAACGTTAAGCCTCAGTAGCTTCAGGGTAAACCAGTTTATCCCTGTAATAGCTGAATTTCTCAACATGTTGTTCCTGCACACTTTCGAACACATACATGTTATGACTTTGTAGCTAAAGATAATGGCTGAGTCAATGACAGAGAATCAGTGTGATTTTTTTTTTTATAGGAGCCAGTGGCCCAGCAGATGGTTGAGAGGCCTTTAGTGAGCTATTCTGACCAGTCAGTCCATCAGCCATAAATAAACACAGCCAGAACAATGACTCATAAAAAGCAAACAGTGATGTCAGTTCTAAGCTGAAGAGCTAGATCTCTCTTCTGACCATCCTGACCAGCATTATGGTCTTGCCAGGAGTTTGGTATTCTCTGCAGCCTCGGGTCCCAAATCTGTAGAATAAGAGGCAGAGCTGGATTCTGCTCAGGCCTTCTACACCGTAGGGAAGATTCTGGTGAAATCTTAGTGAAATATACTCTGACCTTCTTCACCTCATAGGCCTGAGCTTAAAGAAAAATTCTTCAGTCATTACAACAGCTACTTAACCATTTGCCTAGACTAAATCACAAAGTATGACAAACACAGTTTTACTAAAAATACACCTTGAATACGGAAGAGAAAGCTGGTCCAGGTGTCCACCACATCCTGAAATGCACGCTTCCTCCTTAGATATTTCCAAACATGCACAGTTCTCCTCAGCACGGCTCAAATGTTCATTTGTTCATTCGTTCATTCATTCATTCACTCATTCATTCATTCCAGGAACATTCATTTTCTCCTTGCTCCATGCAGGCAGGCCCAAGGATGCAGGAGGGGATAAGGGAAGGGCGGTACCAGAGTTATGTGTAGAGCCCCTGGGGACACACACATAATCCTTAACTGGGAGGGGGTAGAGGTGCCACAGCAAGAGAGGATGGAGGGATGTTAAATATTAGTCACCACGAAGATGATTTTTCTTTTTGGTTCACTAGGCTAAAGCAACCTCACCCTTTCCAGAATACCGGGTCCACAGGACACCAGTCACATCGCCTGCATGGCACTCGGCATCAGCCTTACCTTTCCTGCTGTAATATAAATGGTGGAAAAGGATAGGATGAACTATGAGCAGGTATGAACGTGCAAGGGACACTGATACTTATTAAGCACCAGTTTCAAGTTAGGCAGTTTATATATTCTGATTTATTTAAGTCATATTTTTAAAAACTCGATAAGGAGGGTAATATCTCTATTTTGCAGATAAGAAAACTGAGGGTAAAAATAAATAAATAAATGGGCTCCCTGGGGTGGGGGTGGGGTGGAGGGTCAGTCAGTTAAGTGTCTGCCTTCAGCTCAGGTCCTGATCTCAGGGTCTGCGCTTAGTAGGGAGTCTGCTTCCCTCTCCCTTTCTTTCTGCCTCTTCCCCCACTCAGGCACTTGCTTTCTTTCTTTCTCTCTCTTTCTAATAAATAAATAAAATCTTTAAAAAATAAATTAAGTTTAAAAAGAATGAAATAAGATTAAATAAGTAAATAAATAAATAACCTTAAAGAGTTTGTCCAGCCTCACATACCAGCACTGGTGGAGTGAGTGGGAATTTGAATCTAGTTGTCTCTGATTGCAAAGCTCCTATACTTCCCAGATACCAGACTTAATCTTTTTTCTTTTACCTCACAGTACATAAAACACTTGATTACTATTAATAAATAGTCTCACTGGGCCTTTCTTCTTGGGCCTTCTTTTAGATTAATAACAAGGAAACCTACCACAGCCTGGTTTCTTCTGGTCAAGACATCTGTTAGTTCAAGATAAACATGTAGAACACTACCTTAGCACAAGCCATTAAATAATGATTAAATGACATAAAATGATAAATAAAATAAAATGACATTTCAAATAATGACATCTAAAGAACAATTTTGGCAATTAAACACTCCAGAGTATTATGTCCATCTATTGCTAATACCAAGCCTGCTGGTAAATCTGTGCTCTGCACTTTCAGATCTTAGGAAAAAACAAATTAAAAAAAAAAAAAAGGAGAAGAAGAAGAAAAAGCCAGGATTGTTGAAAGTGTTGTTGTTGTTTTTTTTTTTCCTCACATAAACTGATTTCTGTGTTGACTGGCAGCCATGTGATTTAGTTTGGATATTTGCGGTCAAACCAAAAGCAAATTTTCTTTTTACCAAATCCTATTATATATCTTATTACTGGGGCATGGGAAAACATTACCTAGTATTTCCTATTTAGTGTTTTTAGAAAAGAATCATCTATCTTCCTTTCTAAGCAAAAGAAACTAGATATTTTTCAGTTAGTATTAATATTCCAGCCACTAAGTTCCATGTGCTATTATGGAAATAATATATATTATTGAAAATATTTTAAAAAGCTGGCCATAACCCTCATGGTATATACTGTTCTCAGCTGTTCTGATGTTAGACTAGCACAACAACTCTAAGCTGATTTGGGATTTTTGTGTCTAGACATAAAACCCCAACAGTTCTGTCTTCTGATGTGCTTTTGAAACTCTTCTTAGCCAACTTTGCATTGCATATTTGAAAGAACTTATTGTAATAGTCAAACGTTTATAGAAATCCAACTCATTTTTTTTTAAGATTTTATTTACTTGACAGAGAGAGAGAAAGTGATAGAGGGAACACAAGCAGGGAGAGGGGAAGAGGGAGAAGCAGGCTTCCTGCTGAGTAGGGAGCCTGATGTGGGGCTCCATCCCAGGACACTGGGATCATGACCTGAGCCAAAGGCAGATGCTTAAAGACTGAGTCACCCAAGTGCCCCTCAACTCATTTTTAAAAATAAAAATCCTTTCGGGGCCCCTGGGTGGCTCAGTGGGTTAAGCCTCTGCCTTCAGCTCAGGTCATGATCTCAGGGTCCTGGGATCGATACCCACATCATGCTCCCTGCTCAGTGGGGAGCCTGCTTCCCCGCCCCTCCCTATAACCCCTGCCTGCCTCTCTGCCTACTTGTGATCCCTGTCTGTCAAAAAAATAAATACAATCTTTAAAAAAAAATCCTTTCACTCTCTGAGAAGATTCAAGACCCTTCAAATGATACAACAGAAACCTAATGTTGAATGATAGACAGAAATTATTCTCAGAACATAGTAATATCCATGTGGAGATGTAGGCCCTGCTTGCAGGCCAGGGATAGCAGGGTAAATTGAAGCAGCTGTCTGGAAAAAGAGAATAGCTCACCCAATAATAATTGGGGCAAAAAAATAGGTGGCAATTTCCCATTAGTTCATTTCAGTGTAAACAGAGCCTTTTAACTACAATTCTCATACACCTTAATCCTTGCCCAGATTGCATAAAGAACAGAATCTGCCATTTTAGTTTTTTTCAGACATGGGTACCTTTATTTACCTTCTTTAATAAACCTTAGAATCATAGAGCTCATGTAGCTCTGCAAACCCACTTCCCAGTTGAGAACATTGAGGCAGTGGGGCGCCAGGGAGGCTCAGTCAGTTAAGCAACCGACTCTTGGTTTTCACTCAGGTCATGACCTCAGGGTCATAATCGCAGGGTTGCGAGATCCAGCCCGAGTGAAGCCCCACATGGAGCATTGCACTGGGCTCCTAACTCAGCAGGGAGTCTGCTAGAGATTCTCCCCCTCTGCCCTTCCCTCTTCTCTCTCTCTGTTTCTCTCCCTCTCTCTCTGAAATAATAAATAAATAAGAAAGAAAGAAAAGAAGGAAGGGAGGAAGGAAGGAAGGAAGGAAGGAAGGAAGGAAGGAAGGAAAAAAGAAAGAAAGAAAGAAAGAAAGAAAGAAAGAAAGAAAGAAAGAAAACATTGAGACAGAGAGAAGCAAAGTGATAGGCCCAAGTTCACGACCCTTTGGAAAAGCCAGGATGAGAAGCCAGTCCTCTAGACCTGGTTTCCCACCCTCAGCACTATGAGTATTTCAGACCAGATACTTCTTCTTTGTAGGGACTTTGTTGTGTCTTGTTATTTATTGGGCAATATTACTCTCATCTGAGCCTATTGTTTATGTAGGAACTGATTCCAAGCTCTACGTCTCTTTATAGTATCAGTGTGTGTGCTATGTAGGAAAATTATCAGCACATCTGGCCTCTTCCCACTTTATGTCAGTTGCACCCATCTCCCCAGTTGTGACACCCAAAAATATCTCCAGACTTTGCCAAATGCTCCCCAGGGGCCAAAATCGCTTCCAGTTGAGATCTCACTTCTCTAGACCTAGCTTGATTTGCCTAATGATTCCTCAGCCCAAACCCAGGTTCAGATATGCCCAGGCTTGCTTTAGAAGTATTCCTCTGTGAGAAGTCCATACTCTTTTCCTGGGAGGAATGGTGGTGAGATAGAAAAGGCACATAAAATGGAACACCTGCCAGAGTTAGGTTTAAATTCAGATTTTGTTACGCACTTGCCGCTCACTATAATATTTTTTATTTCCGCTGACCCCCATTTCCTCAGCTGTATATGGGAATAACAATGCCTACATCCAAGTTTAAATATTCAATAAGAGTCTGTGAACACTGTGAAGCAGGATAATGCTAACTCCCTCCTATTTTGATCCTTCCCACTAATCATGGTACCAAAACTACTAGAAAAGAGGAAGCATTTACCAATGGAAAAACAGTGGTGCTGTACTAAGGATCTGGAAGACTCAGAGTTGAAAAAGCTGGTCTTCACTGAAGAATTTAGGCCCAAGCTTTGCCAAGAAATCTCAGGACTCCTCAAAGAACAGTCTACCTGAATTCTAACTACTAGTGGAACTAAACGAAGAGAAAGACAACCAAATAGCAGGATCAAATCAGGAGTCCCAGGACAGTAACGCAGGTGAGACTCAGGCCTTGAGTCGGAGGCCTAGTATGTGAGATCTGGGGGAGTCTGTCTAAGGTGGGGATGAGATTGAGGATCAAGGGACTTCCTCCATGTCATAAGAGATCTTGGTTCTTCAGAAAAATCTTTCCAGAACGAAAATTTCTTCCTTTTGGAAGCCTGTGGCAGTGTTACAACTTTAAAACATGTTAAAAACATGACTACCAATTACCAATATCTGGAAAAACTTTACTGCACATAGCAAGACAACATGATTCTCAAAACAACTCTTCTAGGACAGGATTAATGCTCAGTTAAAAGTTACAGTTCTTAAGACTTTATTTTGCCCATGATGCCTTATTAACTACTGGACAATGTCCATTTCATTCTGGGCCTATTATTTATGAATGAACTGAATTTCAAGCTCGGAACTATCTCTGTTCTACTTCTCTTTATGGTATCAATTAAAGACTTGTGAATAATGAAAAATGGAAATCAATAATTTAAGTTAAAAATTTTTATTTCCAATTCCTCCTTATCCCTTTAAAATTTTAGTCTTCTATTTCAATAGAATTAAAATGTTATGCATTTGATACGTATTACAGCTTTATCTGTAACAATATTATTACCATTGCCACCCATCACAAAAACCTGGAAACAACCTCAACGTTTGTTGTGTATTGAAATGTATCCCCCACCCCCAAATGTTACATTAACACTCTAACCCCTAGTACCTCAGAATATGACCTTATTTACAAATATGGTCTCTGCAGATGTAGTTTAGTTAAGATGAAGTCCTTAGGATGGGCCTTAAGCCAATATGACTGTTCCTTTTTAACAGGGGGAAATGTGGACCCAGACATAGAGATGCACAGAGAGAAGACTATGTGAAGAGGCAGCAGGAGAATGCCACGTGAAGATGAAGGATATGAATGAAGTCTCTGAGCCAAGGAATGCCAAAGATCGCCAGCAGATCACCAGAAGCTAGGAAGGAGGAAGGAAGGATTCCCCTGCAGGTTTTGGACACACTTGCAGACAAGACTCAGGCCTTGAGTCTATTTCTCTATCCATTTTAAAAAATTTTCTGTCATTCCAGAAATCTGGATGAGTTGAGGGCTAAAAAAAGGAGTCAGAGGCCTCGTGAATGAGATCTGGGTGATGTTCATCAAGGATGGGGAGGAGGTTGGGGATCGATGGACTCCCCCATATTCTGGAGATCTTATTTCTGAAGGAAGGAGAGTTTTGGCCCCACGTGGTATTTGGACTCTGGCAGGAAGCTGGCCCACACCAAACCAGAAGGTGCCACATCATATAAACTCTGGAGTAGGGTGTTGGTAGTGAAAGGAGGGCTTTCCTAGGCCACCCTGGAGTCTACGTGGCTTGGATAGGACCCAGAAGTTCTTATAGGCCCTTGAAGCAGACATAGATGGTAGCCACTGAGAACCAGCCCGGGGCCCACCAGGGTAAGAAATAAAATGGAAGGAGTAGTCCAGGGACCAGAACTAGCATGTGACACGGACTCAAGGAACCCACAGTGCCATGAGAGGGACTCCAATTTCCTAGGGGGGCCTCCAGCCTCGGCCACACAGACTGAAGGCTACCTCAGCAATAGGCCTCCCTCACAGCTGCCAGCCAACACTCATTTGAAATCCATCCCACCTCTGCAGTCACCTTCCCAACAACTTTACAACAGAGACAAATAAAGATCCCAAGGGAAGCACTAAAGCTACAAGGATCTATATCCCCTCCACCTCATCTTCATACACCAAGATTCCTCTGAGACGAGGGTATGGGCAGACCTGAGTGGAGCCCATTTTATCTAAAGCATGTGAGCATCTGTAAAGACTGTTTAAAGACTGTTTACCACAGAGTAAATTTACCAGCTAGCAAAAATCCAGTGTTTAACATTTTTTTCCTGCTCCGGAGACATAAGTGAGGATTTACAAGGAAGACCAAATTGGTCTCAAATAATCAAAAAGCTATATATTTTTTGCCTGAGTGTGTTATGAAGAAGCATGTGATCTTATTAAATGGGTATGTAGACAATGATTAAAAGGAAATACCCAAAATGAAAACAATTTATTTTTTCATTTTTTACTTTTTTTTTTTTTTTAAGAACATTTTGCCTAGCCCCTGTCTCTGAAGAAGGTTCTATGGTGGTTGCATAAGTGCATATTTACAATAAGACTGTCGAAATTTTTGGAAAGTAAACATCTTTCCAGCCAAGGCCTGGTTCCCATATAAAGGCATTAGTAAAGCTGAAGATGCAGAAAAGGCTTCCTTTTTTAGTCTTCAACTCATCCAGATTTCTGGAATGACAGAGAATTTAAAAAATGGATAGAGAAATAGAAATAGCTCGGAAAACCTTCACCTCACTCCTTCCCACTCAGCTACCTGCTGCAGGTCTGAGGACAGCACTTGTGAACAGCGGCCCCTCTTGGCTACCTGGAGCCCAGCAGGCCCCAGACACGGGGCTGCTTCACATCTGTGACCACTTTTTCTTTCACACACTTTTCAGAGCTCACATGGTATGTCCCCAAAGTAATTCAAACAATGTGAAAGAACAGTCTGCATGTTTTTTTTTTTTTCGCACTTCTCTCTTATTTAGAAGGAAGGCCAGCTGTCCTACCTAGGAACGCAGGCTACCTAGGAACAGGGCCCGTCTCATGACTGGGACTGCCTGAGGCATGTGGTTTGAAGAGTGTAATGATGGGACGGCCTTCCTCCTTGGGTACATCTGCTCCCTCTGTGCCTCAGGTACCAAGCATCCTAGCTCCTAGCATCAGGGCCTCCACTCACGGGTCTTCAACATACCTCTGCTTGCACGGCTCACCTTTTAAAACACATCCACTCTTAAAAAAAACAACAAAACAAGACCACATCTACTCACCAGGAGAAGTAACACCTTTAGCGAGTAGCCCTTGCCAGACTGATCAACTAGATATGTGTAAAGTCTCAAAGGACAGGAGCCAGGCTCAGTACGAGAAAGAAGCAGAATCACGCAGTACGTGGGGAAGAGTAGGAAAAAGACATCTAGAGATGATTTCTTGGCTCTCAGGAAGTCATTGCAAGAACAACGGTTAGCATTTTTTTTTTTTAAGATTTTATTTATTTATTTGACAGACAGAGATCACAAGTAGGCAGAGAGGCAGGCAGAGAGAGAGAGAAAGAGAGAGGGAAGCAGGCTTCCTGCGGAGCAGGGAGCCCGATGCGGGGCTCGATCCCAGGACCCTGAGATCATGACCCGAGCCAAAGGCAGCAGCCCAAACCACTGAGCCACCCAGGCGCCCCACGGTTAGCATTTTAAATGACAGCTCTGTGTTTGGCACTTTAATACTGTACTTCAATTAATTTTCATAAATACTCCTTTGAGGTTAGTATTGTTATCTTCAGTTTACAGAGGGTTAAAATGAGGCCCAGAAAGTTTAAGTGATTGGCTCATGCCAATTGTTGTGCAAGTTGTGGAAAGAGGTAAAACTCAAGACTGCTGATTCTGAAACCTGTGTTCTTTCCTCAGTTTCTCATGTTTGTGGGTATGTGTGTGTGTGTTTCTGTGCAGGTGGGCAGACTCAGTTGGGAAAGGAGATAAAGTTAAAGGCAATAAAAACAGGGCACCCAGATGGCTCAGTCAGTTAAGCCACTGCCTTTGGCTTTGGTCATGATCCCAGGGTCCTGGGATCGAGTCCCACATCGGGCTCTCTGCTCAGCGGGGAGCCTGCTTCTTCCCCCTTCCCTGCCTGCCTCTCTGCCTACTTGTGGTCTCTGTCAAATAGATGGATAAAATCTTTTTTTTTTTTAAAGGCACTAAAAACAATAACTTTGGCACTTAATTTTGACTATTATTAGGTCACCTTAAGAAATAATAGATATGTACATAGCTGGAAGGCTTAGCTAGAAGGTAAACTAATATTCAACACTGGGGGATTAACTTAAAAACTGTACCTTATTTACATATAGTAAAAATACTATGAAAACATTAAAATGATGCAGAAGGAAATGGAATGAACCTGAAGAGTTCACAGCATGTCGCTAAATTTGTTCTTTGTTTTAAGCTTGGTTCTGGTTACTATTGCATACATAACAAAGTGCATGAATTGCTCCCCCTTTTTTTTTTTCTCAAAAACTTGTAGGTCAGGAATTTGAGAAGGGCTCAAGCAGTTTTTGCTTGAGGTCTCCCCAGCAATTGCAGTAGGTTGAAAGCGCAGTCCCCGAAAGCCTCACCTGGACTGGATATCCAAGATGTTGGGCAGCTGGAAGGTGAGTTTGGAGGCTGTTGGCTGTAAAGCCCACACATGGTGTCTTTGGATGGCTTGCACTCCTATATAGCAAGTTGAACTTTTTGCCTGATTGCTTGGAGCTCCAGCACACGTGTTAGAAAGAACAGGCAGAAGCTGAATACCTTTTCCCACTTAGCCTCAGAAGTCACCTAGAGTCACTTTAGCCACGTTCCGTTGGTTACAAGTGAGTCACAAGCCTACTCAGGTACAAGGCGAGAAAATAATGAAAGGAATATCAAAAAGTTTGCAACCAATTTTTAAAGCTGTTGTACCATGTCATTAAGGAGTTTTTCTAATAAAACACACGCTTTTGTTAAGTTGGCTTGTGGCTAGGAAAAGGAGATTATAAGGACGTAAATAAAATATTAAGAGTGATTTTCTCTGGAATTTGGATGAATTTTATTTTCATCTTTTTGTACCCGAATTTTTATCCCAAATATCTATAAATTTTGTGATCAGAAACAAATTGAATAAAAATATTTAATTTTTCAAGTTTGAAATTAATAGTTAACTAATATTTTATCTCCATATTCTTTACTAGCGAGGCACTTTCCCCCACATATCCATCTTCCAAAATCACCACAGAGCAATCTATCACACATAAAACCTTCAGGTACAAATTACACATGAATTCATACATGCTTTCTATCACATTTGTGTCAATAAATCTCCTCAGTGTCTTAGCCTGCTGCTTACCTGCCATGTCTGGCAATTCATAATGAGCCTTAAAATCACAATCAGTGCAGGACAGCT
Organism: Mustela putorius furo; assembly: GCF_011764305.1. NCBI lineage: Eukaryota > Metazoa > Chordata > Mammalia > Carnivora > Mustelidae > Mustela > Mustela putorius. The sequence continues at coordinate 5,913,133 of NW_025422021.1, forward strand.
TCGAGGAAGTGATCATGGCCATGGCCTTCTCATGCAACACGTTCAGGAAAACTCACAAGGCCCCCTGCCACCCTCTCCTGACTAGGACAATTTTTTGGCGGCCAGTGCTGGTTTTTTTCTCGTAGAAAGTAATAGGGGATCTCAGATCAATCAGTTAATTGTGCTTTTGAGATTGTTACTCTGGGAGGAATAAAAGCAAAGATCAGCTCAATTGGCTAGGTCCACCAAAATTGATAAATACTGCCTCCGTTGAGCAAATGGATAGACCATGAGTGAGATGATCCCCGAAGTCAGGCTACTTTCAATGCTAATACCAATTGCTATAGACAGAAGAAACAGATGTCTTTCACTTAGTGAGTGGTGGTATGTACTAGATCAAAATATTCACAAAAATCTCAGAGGCTAGACCATATTAATGACCCTCTCTTTTTCTTTCCTCCTCCCCTGAAAACACTATTAAAAAACTAAGGTCACCAGCAGACCCTGTTGCATGCCATCAAGAACTAAAGAATTTATAGCAAGAGTCCTATTTAATTACAGCTCATGAAACTGATCCTATGGTATTGCAGACCTTATATATAAATATTATTTATATCCCCAACTTTCAGGAAAGCAAGGTCTATTTCACAACCTTGCCAAAGGTCAGGGATCTGCCCCCGATGTTAAACATAAAAGGAGTTGTATAACATAGCTAAACAGATTACAGACTGGTGTGCAGACATGGTTTTCTTCCCCACACAACTATAGCTCTCCTTTTCTGACAATGGAGAAAGAGCTCCATTCAATACATATCTCCTGACAGCCAAGAGAACCTGTCTGAAGAGTGCATACTTAATTTAGAAGGCCATGAAGGCCATGGGGAGCCATTGAGGGCTTACCAAGAAAGGAGTAATGTGACCTAAACTATACCTTAGGGGAATTAAAGCTGAAATTAGCAGAAGAGAAAACAAAACCACATAAATTTGAAAACTAGTTCTTTGAAAAGACTAATAGAATAGGTAAATCCCTCCCAAGCTTGATTAAAGAAAAAACAATAAGACAGTAATATTAGGAATGTGAAAAAGGAGACATAATAACAGGCATAATTATTAACATAATAATAATTTTAGCCTCTGGAGGGGCTAAAAGGACTAGCATAGAATATTATATGAAACATAGAGTGACACATTTGCAAACCTGAAGAAAACAGATGACCTCCTGGAAAAAATACAATTTTTCATAGTTGATCCAAAATCTAGTAAATGTGAATAGACTATGTGTACAAAGAGGTCACCATGGGCAACCTATTGATGAATCCAAGAAATATTTTTGGGTTTGAGACTGTTTGGAGGGATTAAGAAAGAGATGAGTGAAACTAACTTACTAATCTGGTCTAATTGAGTGAAAAAAAAACTGATTTAATGCAGAGAAAAACAAGCAGGAGGATCTGAAGTTAGGAGAAAGAGAAGGAATCACCTTGGAAACACCATGAGGTATAGCCAAGTGGCAATGCACATCCAAGTGGCAGAGTAGAACAACCCCCAAGTACGTATACTCACAGACTTACCCAGATGATGCCCTGGAATGCAAAAAGAAAATAAGCTATACTTATTTTTTTAAAGATTTTGCTTATTCACTTATATTAGAGAGACCAAACATGAGAGGGGGAAGGTTAGAAGGAGAAGCAGACCCCTGAGCAGGCAGCCCAATGTGGGACTCCAGTCCAGGACTCCAGGATCATGACGTGAGCTGAAGGCGGTTGCTCAACCAACTGAGTCACCCAGACACCCTTATCTTTTTTCTTCACTTCTAGATGTTTGTGTTATTTTATAAGATGTAAAAGATAGTGCTGTGTACAAATACACTGAGTATATACATACAGCAGAGTGAACGCTCAAAAAAATTTTAGCAATATGGGTGAATAACCAAAAACATTTAGGGGTATATCCATACAGCAGACTTGAACTGCAACAAAAATCCTAGAAAACGGTCTCAACTGGAGCACATCAGAAGGTTTGTTCTTTTCAAGAAGATGCAATTCATGCGTAAGGTGTTTGAATATATTGAAAATAGATCTATGCAGTTTCAGCAAAGACTGGATTGAATTCAGTGATAAGGACGTGGACATTAAATTACAGTAATTTTCTTACACAAACAATTACACAACTCTAGGGAAAACAAAATATTGGACAAGATAGACAAAGTTACTAATCATACCACGTGCATGAATAGCATCTACCTAATTGTAATTATTTAAACACAACCCAAACCCGTGGACGTAGATAAAATTACTATATAACAATACTGAGTGGATGAGGACCTAGGAAGGGTGCGTGTTATGGGAGGAAGCTGAAAGGGTTACAGCTTTATCTTCCAAGTGAGAAGTCACTGTGATAGATAATGTCTGACACTGAAAAATAAAAGTAGTATCTATATAAGTATCAAATAAGAAAGTAAATCTCAAGAAGGAAACATTACGTTTGACCTCAAGGAGACCAGAGACTCAAGGGAGAGAGCAATGCACAAAATTGCCTATCATAAATAGGGGACCCAGAGGACAGAAAAACTAATTCTGCCCAAGTTGCTCAGGAAAAACATCACAGAGTAAGAGAAAGCCCCATCGTCCATTCTCTCCATCTTTTCCTAATAAGATATACTCCTTGTTCCCTATCTCCACTTCAGGTTTCAAATGAGCACAAGGTCACTAGAGAGTCTATTTCCTGCCTCCCTCCCTGCTGATTGGGACTATGTTACTAAATTCTAAAGCGGGGAGAAGTGATGTTTGCAATTTCTGGATTACACGCTTAAAAAGAAGCTCCTGGTTATCTATTGGCTACTTTAGCCCTTCTCGTGGGCTGAGATGCAGGTGTTAGTAGCCTGCTTAGACCACGCGGACAGGGACAAATGTCAGAGGATGGCAGGCAACAAAATAGAAAGCGTTTGGGCTGTATGACCCAATGGAACAGCACAGCCTACTTGGAGCCTGTCCACCAGCTCAGAGTTTTACGTGAACTAGAAACCGAGCTTCCCCTTTGTTCCAGTCACAATTAAAGTGTCTCTGTTAAAGTATCCAAAGCAGTATCTTAAGTAACATAGGGACCCTGTCTGGAAGGAGTTCTTGGACAAGATACAAATGGGAAAGGCACCAGGGCCAGGAATGATGAACGTGGGGACTGCAGTGGGGATGTCCGAGGAGACGGGGAAGTTGGAACTCAATGATGTGATGCCAAATACGGAACTTCCACTTATCTGATAAGAAATTAGGAGCTATCAAAGGTTCCTTTATTATCAATAGTGCAAACTCTGTCATTAAAGTCATGTAATGATCTGAGAATAATCTATAAATTATGCATTTTTAAAACTACATAAAAAATAGATTACATGCAAACTCTATACAACCGATTACATAAAATGCTGGCTATCTCTAAGGATATCCTGGTTGGAACTGTAGCTTTTCTGCTACATTTAAACTTGTTTTTCTCCATTCAAATGATCACTTTAGAGCCTTGGGAAATAATTTCCTATTTCATATATAAAATGGGAATTTCTGGTGATAAAGTTATCTTCCCAGTATTAAAAAACTTCCTATGGAAATACTCTGGCCTTATTAAGCAATGTTTCTAAATAGTCTACAATGCTGAATAGAAACTTGAACTAAGACCAATAAATCGATTGGAAAGAAGATAGTATTTAATAACTGCTGGTAGAAAGATCAGCTGGATAGCTACATGGAAAAAGAAATTAAATTCACTTTACATATGATAAAACAATAAAAAAGTAAAAATAAAAAGACTACAATTCTCATCCCAATAGGAGTACAAAGGAACTTTATAGCAACTGAGAAACAAGGTGTATGAGAGCAACTAAAGGGAAGATGAAAAATATATCCCAAATAGAAAGAAAACAAAAGATAAGATGTAATAAACTTATTTGATTACACATGAATAAAATGCTTAATATTTTTAGAGTGGAAGCAAATCCATAATGCTTTCTACTTTTTACTAAAAAAATTTACAAAAGGACAGAAAACAGATAAGATACAAATAAAAGTCAGTGCTTAAAATAATATTTAGATTTCCTAATATTAAAAATGCAAACTGAAGAACCGTGACCTAGTTCGTGCTATTATATTAGCAAGTGTTTAATTGCATGTACCCTCATACCAGTGGCATTGCATATCAGTCTTTTTAAAAAGTTGTCTAGAAGAATACAACCCCTCTATAATCGATCTTTTTTAACACAGTAACTCACTTTGAGGAGCATATGCCCAAGAAAATATTTAAAAGAAAAAAATCTACTCGTACAAAGATGTTTCTAGCAATTCCAGTCTTTTAAGTCAGAAAAAAAAAATTCCCACAATTAGAAAGTGGATAGGTAAACTTTGGTGTATTATTACTATCATAGATTCTAAGTAGCCATTAAATAATACTGATATATGCGGAGAAAGACAACTATCATATGGATCTCCCTGATATGAGGAAGTGGAGATGCAACAGGGGAGGCTAAGTGGGTAGGAGAAGAATCAATGAAACAAGATGGAATTGGGAGGGAGACAAACCATAAGTGACTCTTAATCTCACAAAACAAACTGAGGGTTGCTGGGGAGAGGGGGGCTGGGAGAAAGGGGTGGGGTTATGGACATTGGGGAAGGTATGTGCTATGGTGAGTGCTGTGAAGTGTGTAAACCTGGCGATTCACAGACCTGTACCCCTGGGGATAAAAATATATTATATGTTTATAAAAAATAAAAAAATAAAATCATTTAAAAAAATAAATAAATAATACTGATATATGTAAAACTGTATGCAAAAAATGTTTCAGTGAGGGGCGCCTGGCTGGCTCAGTGGGTTAAGCCGCTGCCTTCGGCTCAGATCATTATCTCAGGGTCCTGGGATCGAGCCCCGTATTGGGCTCTCTGCTCAGCAGGGAGCCTGCTTCCTCCTCTCTCTCTGCCTGCCTCTCTGCCTGCTTGTGATCTCTCTCTGTCAAATAAATAAATAAAAAATCTTTAAAAAAAAAAATGTTTCAGTGAGACCCAAAATGTTAAATAGAACAGAAATTATTTTGTTTACTGATGATATTTATGTAAAATTTAGGTGTTAAATTGAAAAGTATCAAAAAAGACATATATGTAATTAACTAGAGTTTAACATTAAATAATTCTTTATCCTTTTTTCTGTAGCATGTTGAGGTATGCAATAAAAAATAACAGATTAACTGGTCAGATAAAGAGAAAAAATACTTCAACTAGCTTCCAATCACCTTGAATCCTGAAGCCACAATTATTCTAAGTACCATTCTCTCTCTAGCACATGCCAGGAATTCTGCCGGCCTCCTTAAACAGCATCTTGGTTAGGCATCCCAGCAACCCTGCAAGCTGGAAGTTGTCTTCCCCATTTTTCTGATAATAAATTGAGGCTTAGAGACCGTGAATAACTTACCAAACATCATACTAAATTAACATACCAACATGACATTGTGGAGCCTAAATTAGAATTTAGTTCCTCCTCCAGAGTTTTTATGAAGACCTTTTTTATTAGGATCAAAATAGCTCGTACTTGTGGGGGAAGATATGGAAAAGTAGGGGGAAAACATTATTTAGAGGGGAAAAAAATCTGTAATTCTACCGTCCAGAGGCAATCACTTAATATTTTCACCAATTCTTTCCAGTGGTTTTCCAGCATATTTTCTTTCTCATGGTTGAATTCATAGTCCATATATAATTTCATATCCTGGGTTTTTTTTTTATTTCACATTACCTCATGCTCATGAGTTTTAATGGTAGCATAATGTACTCTTATACACATTTCCATATGTGTAGGTAACCATTCTAATACACACTTAAATGTTAGCAGTTTTTCACTGTTACAGAAAGCACCATTATAAACCTCTTTATACACAAATAATCCTCAGCAAGAAAATCAATTAAAAGATAAGTAATTTTATGGGGTGCCTGGGCAGCTCAGTGGGTTAAGCCTCTGCTTTTGGCTCAGGTCATGATCTCAGGATCCTGGGATCGAGCCCCGCATCGGGCTCTCTGCTCAGCGGGGAGCCTACTTCCTCCTCTCTCTCTGCCTGCCTCTCTGCCTACTTGTGATCTGTCTCTCTCTCTCTCTCTCTCTGTGTCAAATAAATAATAAATAAAATCTTTTTTAAAAAAAGATTAGTAATTTTAATAAAAGGTGTGAGAAATTTTAAGACTCTTATCACATTTTACCAATTCTCTTTCAGGGAACGTGGTATGGGTTTCATGCCAGCAGTGACTGAGAAGGTTTATGTCACAACACCCTTACTGTGACAATCGTACTTTCTATCTTTGCTAGTAGATAGGTGAAAAATTAGACATACCATTCTTATTTGAACCTACAGATGAAAGTTGATTTTTCACGTTTTTTTAAAAACGCAGTGGTCTTCTTCAGAGGTTATGCTAATTTCCGTGAATTCTTCCAGTATTGGGCATATCATGAAGAAGTCATAAGCCCTAGAGTTTCCTATTACAATAGGCTGCCTCCCAAATAAAGCATATCTGCCACCTTTTTTTTTTCTTTAAAGATTTTATTTATTTATTTGACAGAGATCACAAGTAGGCAGAGAGAGAGAGAGAGAAGAGGGAGGAAGCAGGCTCCCCTGCGGAGCAGAGAGCCCGATGTGGGGCTCAATCCAAGGACCCTGAGATCATGACCTGAACTGAAGGCAGAAGCTTCAACTGACTGAGCCACCCAGGCACCCCCATATCTTCCATCTTTATTTCATTTATTCACCCACCCATCCATGCAATCCTTAAACAACATTTATGGAAAGTCTTTAAAGTCCTCACATCCTCTAACTCCACAGACTCTTTGCTAGTAGAACGCCTTCTGTGGACCTTTTACATTCAATTTGTTTTCTAAAGAAACCTTAAGAAAGGAAATGCAAGGATAGCGCTTCCTCCCCCCAATCTTTTACTTTTCTTTGTTTCTTTCACCTCATTTCCAAAGAGCAAAGCATATTACTGAGAACAGCTGTGTTGAAAACAGTGGAAATTGAGCAGATGGTAGCACCTGTGGCTCCATAACTATAGGTTCTTTAATGAGGCCACGTACCTGGTTGTGCTGATGTCCACTTATTCTCAGTTTTGTTGGGAACAACTCCAAGTGTTGACAAGATTCTAGTTCAGAGTCTTCTATAGATAGATAGATGGATGGATGGATGGATGGATGATGGGTTGATAGTCTCTGAAATAACAATGAATAATTGTTTCACTCTCTAATTTAATCTACTATGGAGCAAGCATTCTATGAAACAGCGATCGTATCAGTCACTCACAGTAAGTATGTCCTGAGGTTGGTCTATCTGTAAACCCATTACCCACCTCAGGTCTGACTAATGGTGTGTCCCTCCGTAGGAGAGAGCAGATGGGTACAGACTGATTCCCCTGCATGCAGGACCGTGTGTTCTTTATATCTTGTGTGTGCACATGTGTGATGGTGGGGATAGGCGGGTTGGTGAGTATTGGGTAAGACTTAAATTGCTACAGACCCATAGGCCTTCAGGCTTCACACGGCCAGACATGTATGCATTTGTTCACTTGACAAATGCTTGGGGGTGCTTTCTATGTACTAAATTTTAGAGATAAAATAAGGAATAAGATGGGTAATGTCACTTTCCATGTGTACGGTCCTTGCACGGCTCTTACACTTCAAAGGAGAAAGACAGTTAACATAAGGAAACAATATAAAAACAAGATGTCAGATTATGATCAGATCAATAGGGTGATATGGTAGCATCACTGGGGGCTGGCCACTTTAGACTTCCTGAGAACAGAAAGGCTTCTCGGAAAAGACAACATTTCAGCTGAGACCTGTAGGGTGAGAGGACACCAAGAAGTCAGCCACGATGAACCTCCGGGAGGGAGGACTTTGGCGGCAGAGAGTGGGTTCCCGAAGGCACAGACGGTCAACCAGTGTGGCTGGAGTAATGTAAGGGCTGGGGAAAGAGAAAAACGAGGTAAGTTTTGAGAGAAGAAGACATTATCTTCCTTGTGAAAGGGTTTAGACCTTCCTGCAGGAGCTGAGGGAAAACTTTGAAAGGCTTTAAGTGTAAGGGGAATGTCAGGGAGAGATGCAGTTGGATTTTGATTTTTCTTGTCCGCATGGCTAGCTCCCTTCCCTCTGACTGCTTGCTTAAATATTGCCTATCCGTGACGTCTCCTCTGTCCACTTTCTTTAAAATTGTGAACACTACTTGTCCTCTCCAACTGCGCTTCTCACACTTCTGATCCCCTTGAACCTGCCTGACCTTTTCTTTTCCCAAGACATTTCTCACCTTCTCAAATAAAATGCAGTTCATGGTTTGCTACAGTTACCATTCGTCAGTCTCCCCTGGGAATCTAAGTTCCTCCATGGAAGGAGTATTTGTTTGGCTTACCAACCTACCGTCCCGAGAGCCTGGAAGGGTAGCCAGCACATAGTAGGAACTCAGTAAACACTTACTGTTTGAATGAATGCGTTGACACAAAGACAGTAATTTGGTGTAATAAAGACATAGCATGTTCATTTTTTTTAAACCAGTTTTTCCCAGAGAATGATCTCTAGGAAACCACCCTCTCATCCACAGCAGGGGAAGAACTGGGATGGGAGGCTTCAAAGACATCGTCACTACTCCATTCTCACTGTCTCAGTGGCAATTTTTTTATAGCATTAACAGCCGGGGTCCTCAAGAGGTGAAGAGCTGCTCTGTGTTATTCGTGGGCATTTACCCGAGCTGGCGTGTCATTTCACTTGGACTGTCACAGGGGCATGAAGCAATGTGCTTTTTATTGCTTGGGACTTCTTGTGCTCTACCTTATAGTCCCGCTGCCAGCAACAATAATAGCGCGTTAAAGCCCGTTCATTCCTGTACTGGAATGCGCTAGTCCATATTGTTCATCTGTGGCCATCAGTGCTGTCACATCAGCTCACGGAGAGGCACAGGTGATTAGCTACTGCGGTTACTGACGTTTCAAGCATGGCTCAAACACAAACCTTGCACAGTCATTACAAAATACCAAAATGTGCTGACAAGCTCTGTTTTCGCACCTCAGAATTGTATGTACCTTCCCATTCGAGGCAGGATCATAAGGCAGGACTAGGACAGCTAAAGCAGCCACAGAATGAACACCTCAACCTGGGAGTCCCCTGCACGTGTGGAGTGCACCCTCGTGACGGGGAGGCGCCAATCCTGAAGGTAGCTCAGAGTGTGGAGGAGAAGGCAAAGAAGAACCAGCCCCCCCACTTTCAAAGTTTACAATTAAGTCAGGAAGACAAATGTCACAGAAATTAAGGGCCTAATGAACTGATTTATAGAAGTAGCTGTTTCTTGGCAGTCCTGAGGATGTTCCTTTGCCAAATCATTTGATTTCCCAAAAGACAAGGAAAAGGGAAAACTGGTATTTTTACTCCTTGGTCGAAGCATCCTTATCCCTAAACACTAGGAAGGGTTCTTTCTGAAAAGTGAGCTAGAAGAAATAGAAAGGAAAGGCTCATCTTGGAAAGCTCAATTAGAAAGGATTTGGCATTTTAGGGCACCTGGGTGGGTCAGTCGGTTAAGCGACTGCCTTCAGCTCAGGTCATGATCTCGGAGTCCCGGGATTGAGTCCCGCATCAGGCTCCCAGCGCCATGGGAAGTCTGCTTCTCCCTTTGGCCTTCTCCTCACTCATGCTCTCTCTCTCACTGTCTCTCTCTTAAATAAATAAATAAAATCTTACAAAAAAAAAAAAAAAAGAAAGGATTTGGCATTTTAAAGAATGACAGCCAACTGCTGAATACAGAAGAAAATATATACTCATAAGAACTTCCCCTAAAGAAACCTTAGGTTAATGCAACTCTATCTTAATGAAAGAAAATAAGGATCCGCACTAGAATGAGCTTAGGAAATTTGCCTTGGGTATTGAACTGGAGAACGGCAGCAGAATTAAGAGGCAAAGGCTAAATGCGTATGAACCCTGAACGAATTAACTCAGATCATCTATCTATAAAGTAATGCAAAAGGAAAGAGGTAAATTCGGGGGCTCCAGCTTGGGAAAGGAATTCCATTTCCTGGGATCACTGGAGCAGTGCAGAGCCCTGCACACAGACCCATCAGCTTGGAGAAGGATCAGAGGACTCTGGTGCTGAGGCCATGCTGGGCATTCGTGGGGGAGGGGCTCCACTTACCAGAACAATTTCCTGCATTGGGAGGAACGAAGAAAGATGAGGGGAGAGTCTTTGATTTAGGATGTGTACATGAAGAGATTCAACCTCTATAAAGTCACAGAATCTGTTGGAAAACCATGAGATGGCTTTTTCAAATTTTAATTGATTTGTTCGGGTGTATTAGAAAATGTCTGAAGAAAAGCAAAATGCCCTTTGAAGGGAGAAGGCAAGTCGGCCAAAGATGGTATGTAAGTAGGTGAGGGCAGTAACTGCTGGGACCGGGAAGCAGGGAGAAACTACTTAGGTAGTCCACACCAAGGAACTCTCACACCAAAGCAAATTCATCTATGGGGGAACAAGGCCCCTGGAATCCAGCTCCTGATGTGTCTTTGTTCTGTGAGAGGGGATGCTGGGGAGCATTAAGGATGTGAGTATTGACTGGCGGGGAAGCAGGAGACCAGGAATATCCAGGCCATCCAACCCATTCAAAAAGACCCATCCTCTCCAGTTGGACTCCCACCAGTGCCACTGCAAAAAGAAACCACAATTCCCACGTAGTTAATGACTTCTTCACTTTTGTGAAGAAAAATAGCTCTTCTCCATTCAATCCTCTTGAACTCTCCATAGCTTCCGGCTGCTGATCAATACCTATTATCTTGCCCCTGCTTCTGAAGCAGGTCGGTGAGGCTTCCTTCCTTCCGCCCTTTGCTTCTTCCCTCCTGCCTTCACTTACTCATTCAATAAATACGTATCAATCCTCCCAGAGTTCTAGACCCTAAAGGAAGATGAAGAAGACCGAGTCTGAATCACATCCCAGTATAACACACTGTCCTTGAGCAACGGAGCCAGGAAAGTCATCCCCCTTTCTTTGGATTCACCTTCTCCGCATTTCACAGCTTATGGCAGGGCTCCTTTCCCGCCCGGCTCTTCATATAGGTACAGGGTAAATCAGTGTAAATCCAAACCCACTTTCCATTGCCCCTGCTTCAGGAACACAGCCATGGCTTCCTCTGGCTCAGCAGGAAAAGTGACGCTTCCATTCGACCACCATATTGCTATCACCAATATATATCTGCCCCCACATCCTACTTATCAGGTTAATTCTTAGAAACTTAACTCAAAACTTAAGAGATCCAAAAAGCTGGGGCAGCTAGGTGGCTCAGTCGGTTGGGTGAACAACTCTTGGTTTTGGCTAGTGTGGTGATCGCAGAGGGGTGATCTCAGGGTCGTGGGACTGAGCCCCCAGGTCCGGCTCTGCACTTAGTGTGGAATCTACTTGGGATTCTCTCTCTTCCTCTCTCTCTCTTCATCTTTCTCCCTGTCAAGTGACTGGATGAATCTTAAAAAAAAAAAAAAAAGAGAGAGAGAGAGAGAAAGAGAGAGATCTAAAAAGTTGCTTTTGGCCAGCCCCACTGAACGCATGGTAACGCTTTTCATCCATGACATACTGTGAACATATGCGTACATGCATTTCTATATTCTCTTGTTCATGTGCTGCTATTTAATTGCTCCCTGATTTTGTGTATCTTGGCTTCCTCAATAACTTTCCCTTTTGTTTGATACTTTTAAAAGCACTTAGTATATAACTGTACTCATGGTACATTTAAAATGTTGTTCAACAAATATTTGCCTCACTATCCTCTTTCTCTTCCTTCTTCAATTTACCAGAGTGCTCTATGTACTCGTTACCATGGTAACAGTGGCCTGTCAGACTCATCCCAGGCCAAAACACAAACAAACAAGCCATGTTGAGCCCACAGTGTCTCTTCCTCACTGGCCATAGAAAGTGAATGTTTTGAATACATCACATTTTCATGCCCATCATTCCTCATTCTGCACAGCCAAAGCATTTGCCCAGCTCCTATCCACCCTGATGACAGCAGCCCACCTCTAAGATCTAGAGATAACATCTACCACCTTAGCCATTGGACTCAGCAAATGACAGTCTGTTGAGTGCTTTGAAGATGTCCAGGGCATACCAACGAGGGACACCTTGGACAATCTCGAGTCCTGTGCCCTCATTGCACACAGAACTTTGTAGTACAATCCGGAGCGACAGGAGGTCAGCTGTGCCCTTCAGAGCCATAGAGGCCTGGTTTGAAGGCCAGATCAGCCACTTGCAAACAGTGTAAAATGGGTGATGTTAACTACGCACAGGGGTGCCTCCGTCCCCTCATCTGGGAACTGAAGATAATGCTACCTTCTTTGAAAGATCACCAGGGGGACTAAATGAGAAAATAAATGCCAGTGTTGTAGCTTTTCCACATTAATTCCCTGGTTTCTCAGCCAGTTCTGCCAAACCCCCCACCTCACCCTCTGCTTTTCTGAAGGGTCACAGTGGCTTCTCGCCGCCACTGGACAATGTTTTTATTCTCATCCAATGAAAAGAAAATGATTTTACTTTCTAACTAGAATTCAAAAATTGTCCAGAAGCAAAAAGAGACAAGTGTCAGAAAACCTAATGCAAATTACTTTAGCAGAAAGGGAATTAAATGGATCCCAGCCAGGAAATCTGGGGTATAATGTGTTAGACCCAGCTGGGATGAAGCTTGAAGACGTCTCCAGGACCCTGCCTGCTCTGGCTCTTGGGCTGGCTCTGCTCTCCTTCCATTGTTGAGTCCCTTCTCGGACTCCATGAGATCCGTCATTGTCCAGTCACGCCTGCACCCACAAGGTTCAAGTCCATCATGAAAAATCAGCCTCCTTTCTCTAGGCCTCAAAAAAAACCCAAAAAACAAAAAACAAAAACTCGGACTTTTTGGGGGAGGGGGACCACTTTGGGTTGTGGTCTCATTCCTGAGCTAATTACGGGAACCAGGAGACAGGAGCTGGACTGGCCGCCTGGCTAGCGAACACCTGTGAGAGGGACCCTATAGGCGCACATCATGAGTTTAGGAGATGGTCCTGAGTTTAAGCTGGTGGATCTCTGCTCTGAGTGGGTGTGGTGGCTAGAGTCTAGCGTGTTAACGTTGGAGGGCCAGGAGAAGGGGCTTCTGGCAAAGAGGCAGAAAGAGGATTTTGGAGCTCGCAGAATGCCTTTTCAGGACTTCACCATTTGACTCTGACCCAATTTTGTGCATCTGGAATGTGGCTACTTGCACAGATTCTAGGCTGCCTGGGTCCAGATTCCAGCTCCACCGCTCCCTAGCTTAGACAAGCCCCTTCTCAGCACCTCTGTTTCCTCATGTATGAAAAAGAGTAACTGCCGGTCTGTACCAGACTTTGCCAGACCTTAAGACAGGGCTTGGCTCTCGTGAGCTCTCAGTCAGGCTTCCTCCATTACTGGAGACCTCAGGGAAAGCATGCTTACAACATGGCCAAGAGCATTCACAGTGAACTACAAGTGCATGATTAAAGCTGGGTGTGTGGAAACCTCCTCAGAGAAGCAATGACCCAAAATCACACTCTGGGTCTCCTAACTCCCCGCAGCGTGGGCACAAAAATATTGTATTATACACACACATATATACAAAGTGTCATTAAATGTAATTAAAATTTAAATTTAAAACGGGAAGGATGGCGATTGAACGTCCCAGCTCCCGGAAGCCTTCGCTTACTGAGGTCTTACACAGATGAGCATCTAACACGCATTTCATTAAACCAGGAAAGCTAGAGCCTGGCTAATTGCATACCTGGTAGCAGGATTCATTACAGAGGCCCCTTAATCAGATGGTTAGCGTGAGTGATTCCCCTTGGAAGGTGACCTGACTAGTATCTAAAAACACTCAGATGTCCCGGCTGGGTTGATGGAGGGCAGGAAGCGTAACCTTTGACCCGGCAAGTGGTAACAACGTTGGCCTTTCTGCAACCAAGAACCAAAGGAATTAAAATTGAGTCAGTCACCAAGTAGATTGCATTTAGAGTCACCTATAAATCTCTCTGAAGCATTTACCAAAATGTTTGCTTTTCTTAGTAATTTAAAACGAATGGGAAAAGGCTTTCTCCCAAACACTGAAAACAAGGAACTTCGTTCCCTCCTGATTCCATTGCAGCCATCGGCTGTTCCTTTACTGAGCATCATCTCCAACATGATAAGGATCCTGCAAATTACAGTTAATTGTTCCACAGACTCAATAGATTTCTGCCCCGTCAGCTGAATAAGCTGAAATTATTCTCCAATGATGTACATATGTGGCTGACACTGAATTTCTCACAAAGCGAAGCAGAGATGATGAAAATTTGTTTCATGTAATTTACTTGCAATCTTCCTTTGTTTTCCACTTCCCCTTTAATAGCATTCAGATTGTGTTTTGCAATGCCACCAACAATCTGAGTGGGACGCAGGGGACCCAATGCTGTGGTGGTTCCTGTTTGTAGTTACGCTGTTTATTCTGGGGCTGGGGGTGGGGTCTGGATGGAGATTTTTTTTTTTTTTTAAGATTTTATTTATTTATTTGGCAGAGAGAGCCAGAGTGAGAGAGAGAACACAAGCAGGGGGAGTGAGAGAGGGAGAAGCAGGTTTCCCATTGAGCAGGGAGCCCCACGCAGGCTCCATCCTAGGACCCTGGGATTATGACCTGAGCCCAAGGTAGATGCTTAACGACTGAGCCACCCAGGCACCCCTGGATGGAGATATTCTTTTACAGTGAGGTTAAACCAAGCAAACATAAATATAAGCACAGTTCAAACCTGATTTTTGGCTCTGTGTGGTATCGTAAGGTTTGGTTAGTCAGTGTGAAGATCTAGGTCGGGTTGTAACTCTGCTTTCCCACTACCCTTTTCGTCGATGTTTCAGCTTTGACCACGGCTACTTAAGGACCGATGCAAAGTAAATGTAGCTTTGATAATGCTTCCTACTTTGACACTACATCATGTTATCCTTCTCAAGCAATGTATTGATTTTAAAATTGGCTTCCTGACTTCTAAAGTAATTGTCAATTCTTTTTCTAATGGAGTTCCTGCCTATTGAATATACATACCTTTTTGCTTTTCTTCTATAGGTGAGGTGCACTCTAATTTCTCAGAATCATTCTTGTGTTCTTAAGATAAAAGAATCGAGGGAAACCAATGGAGCTGTGGTCCATCTCAGGCCTTCCCTCTACTGCTTCGTGAAGATTCTCTCCGCACTCCCCGTCTTCACACGGTCCCGGAATGTTACCATCGAAACTGCAGTTGGCATTGGTCTAGTTGTAAGAGAGATAATCTCGTTTTGTTTTCATTTGGCAAAATTTGGTTTGGGTTTATATTCGTTTAATTGGCCTCTATCCCATAGAACACGGTGGGTAAACATGACCCCAGCTGGAATTTATCCTGCTTGTAATTTCACTTGTAATCGGTACTTTATGTATGCTGTTGGGAATGAGTTAGAAGTGCCAGGCGGATCTAGAAACAACTAGTGACAAAGAAGGAGAGAACCTGAAGGTCCGGGTCATTTCTCAGGGTGTCCAACTTCCATTGATTCGAGTCATTTCTGAGGCGGCCTGTGATTATCTCTTTATTTCCAGGTAGATGGAAATTTCTTGGCAATGAATGCCCTTAAAGGTTGTAGGAAAGCAATGAAAATAATAGCAGGAGTTCCACAAGCCACAGTGACTGTTTCTTCCAGGGTCTACCAAAGCCCCCCTCAGACTACCTTCCCCTCCTGGGAAGCCTCTTGGTGTTCAAGACCCCCAAGAGGTCAGCTTAGTGCTCTCTCTCTGTGGCTTTGTTTCAGCATATTCATCATTAATCATTCATTCAACGGAGTTTCTTAAGTGTTAGCAATGTCCCCCTAATGCCCTGGCAACCGCTACCCCACCCTGGGCCTCACGACCTACAGAGCTCATTCCGGACATGCCACCTTCTCTAAGCCATGCTCCAGCTCCCCAAGACCCCAGAATTGCCTGTAAATGGCCCCGGGGAGGAGCAAAGGACTAGATATGGTGGGTAAAGTAGGATGGCCATGAGCGTAAGGCTGGTGGTGGTGGTCAGGGTTGGAAGAGAAGTGGGGGCAGTTAACCAAGGCCATGGCCTCTGGCTGCAGTCTCAGGTCCTGCGGGCAGGGTGTTGAATAGTGAAGGAGAGACATTGTCCCGGCGCTCCTGGAGCCTCTGACCCAGCTGGGAAGACAGCTGTGGAAGAAGTGACTAGAAGGGGGCTGGGCTGTGCAAGTGAGAAGCACAGGGCGCTTTGGGCCTCCCACTAGCCTGGGAGCTTGAGTAGGGGAGAATGGAGGGCAGGAGGGACTCCTTCTCCGAGGAAGTCCTGCCCACAGTGTATACCCAGGATCACCCAGGTACCCAAGTCAGCAGTCGCACATGAGGACTGAAATGCGTGGAAACTATGACATTCTTTGTTATGTGTAAGTCTCCTGTGCTGAGGTGGCTTTGTTTCTTCTCATTTCAAGCATTCTATTCCGGTCTAACTCATTCTCTTTCTAGTTCCCCTTAATTGACAAAAAGATTTTTTTTTTCCCCCTAGTAGCAGCTGAGTAGTGTCTCAAGAGCAATACAAGATCCATTTTTCTTAAATAAAGAAGCTACTTTTCCTTTAAACGGTGGAGTATAAATTCCTCACCTTGCTACCCATTTCAGGTGTCACTTGACCCCCAGCTCTGTGACCTTGCGCAAGTCACCTCATCTGTGCTCTGGGGAGAACAGTACTGACCTCAGAGCCTGGGTGATGGGTAATGAAATGAAGCATTAAAAGCATATAGCACAGTGCCTAGAGTAGGACAGGCTTCATGGTAGGACAGGACATGGCAGACATACTTCTCTGTCTCTCACCAACCTTAGGAACCCAGACTGCTTTTTGAAAGCTTTTAAGTTAAAACGAGAAAAGGAAGGAAAGAGGAAGGAAGGGTGGGCGGGAGGAAGGCAGGCGGGCTATATTCTTCATATTCAATAAAGCTTTGCTTCACTTTAATGTTAGGAAGCCATGATTACGTTTTCTACAAAGATAGATACCTAATAGCAAATACACACACGCGCGCGTTAAAAAAAAAAAAAAAAAACAAAACAGAAACGGGGAGTGAGAGGAATACTCCTTTAAGGTGAAAAACATACAATTAATGCAGATATCGTCATTCAGACTTCGCTTTTATTTGCAATAAATTCGTAGTTTAAAATCAGACGAAGGAATTCCTGAGCAGAACGGCATTCTTGGAAAGATACTAGACAGAACTCTGGTGGTGTCGCCGGACTAAGGGCTGCAAACAAGTCCATGGCTGTGGAGATGATAAGTATCTTGACACTTGGGATTCCCTTTGAGTCTAAACCTTTCCCCGCCTTCTGCTGCTATTTGGCGTGGAGATACTTCAGTGGTGCTACCATTCATCTTTCTTCCCCATCATGCTCCCACCGTCCCGAGTCTATTTCTCAGTTTTACTAAAATGCTTTCCGAAAATGAAGTTCTAAGATAAAGAATCAAATTCTGGAATTATCTGAGCTCCAGTAATGCCAAAGACATGAAAATCATAGACTCCTAGCTCTCGGTGGGTTGATAAATAGCACTTTTATCCTCACCTTGGGTTTCTGGTGTGTTATGGTAATGTAACATGCTCCCTTTCTATATTTACTGTCTCTGCCTCCTTTATTTATAGGGACTGACAAAACCAGACATCTATATTTTGTGTTCTGTGTGGCTTTGGGGGAAGGTGGATCTATAGGCATATAAATGGATTATTTTCTAGATAATGTAGTAAGTGCAGCCTAATAAAGTTTTTCTAAAGGCAGCGTGACGACCTCCATAAAGTAAATTTAAAGATAAAAGCTGTTTGGAAAGCTGTTTTTAGACGTTGAAAAAAATAATGGATGCAGTAAATAAAATGTTAGGAAAAAATTTATATAGAAAGCCACACCCGTGTTTCTCCTCCTCACGCAGCCCCTCTATTTTCAGGGTGAGCTTTGTTGAAGGCACGCATTTAACAAAACAATCCTAAATGCCATTGCAGTTTTTGCTTTCTCAACTTATAAACATGTCCCCAGTTTTCTCCAGAATGAATAGATTGTATTCATTCACTGTGAGCCCACATGCTCTAATGACTCTCAGTGGCCTCAGTCACTGTGATTTATATTTTGATAATCACTGCCTTCCGAGGAATTCAAACTATTTCAAGATGGTACCTTGGAGACCACGTCACACTTCAGAAGCCCTCCTAGTGCAATGTTTCATGTTTATCGATGGGGAAACTGAGGTTCTGAAGAGATTATGGGATTAGCCAGGATGATTCTTGGGCAGATCCAGGACTGCAACCCAGGATCGCAGAACACCAGAGCCGACCACAGCTGCCTCCTGTCAGCCCCTAGCATCTCTGCCAGGTCCTAGATGGTAAGTGGGGGGCAGGGAGGTCACAGAAAGGTAACATCTGACTTGTCAGTTTTTCCAGCTCAGGCAGACCAGGCGGCCTCGACCTGCCTCTACACAGGGCTTGTTGAAATAGCAGAATCCTAACCTGACCCAGGATGTGATGACTTTTCTGTTCTTTATTTTATGGGAAGCTGAGTCCTGGGTACTGGGTCCCAACACAGTGGCACTGTGTCATAGAACTGGACTTCTCTGAGCCTGGTACGTACCTTTCCGCAAATTTTATTGCCACCGAGCCAAATCAAAGGACTGTGTCATGATTCTCCTAGAGGTAACTCCCCGGGGTCCATCCCGGCCCTTGGAGGTTGGACAGGGCCCTAGAGAGAAGTCAGAGCTACGTGACTTCTTCAGACACGGAGTCAAACCCGGAACCTGAGTCCCCTGAACACCAGCACGACTCCCGGCAGCTGCATTCAGGCATGAAAGGTTTTCCCTGGGCTCAGAGAACTGATGCAGTTCACACAGTCTCAGGACATGCCTTCCCCCAGCACACGTCACGGGCCCGCAGAACCCTGGGGAGGTGTTAAGAAAGCAGATGGCTGGCAGCAGGGCTCAGCAGACCAGGGGAGTTCTGGAGAGTTCGAATTTCCCCAGTGCCTGCTGATATGGTGGTCCTCCCTGCTGCCCAGCTGTCTACCAGGCAACCAAGAGCACCTGCCTGACTCCCCAGCTGGCCTAGGAAGCCCTCGTGGGCAATCATTTTAGTAATGGCTGAGCACAGCTGCGTTTGAACCGATGACCTGGTAATCTGCCCTAGAAAAGTCCGTATCCCTTTACAAATCCCCCAAGCCTTGCCATCTATTTGACTTGTTGCTCTGAAAGTTTCACAGCCCTTTCCACAGGGTAAGCTGCCACTTCCAGAGTGTTATTGAGTCTGAGGGAGAAAGCAGCCCCCTGATCATGTTCCGTTTGCCACTTTTGCCCTCCACCTTCTACTTCACAGCTCACCCCCCACCCCCACCCTCTGGGCAGGCAGGCAAGGTTTTGGTTTAAGGATTCAATGCAGCATTGCTCATTGGGGGAAGCTGTCTGCTGATTATCGACAGAGCAATCAGCCGTAGAAGAGAAGCGTTAAAAAAATACCTTCACCCTCAGTGGGACAATCCTTCGAGAAAAACGGACATAGCAACTTACAAGATTTCAGAAATACGCAGATGTCTTCTACTGGACAACCAAGAATTTGTCAGAAACGTTGGACAAAGTTTTATGTTCACATTGTTATTGCTGCTGGCAGCATTGTTTCATACAAAACTCACTGGTTTAAAAAAAAAATCGGGGCGCCTGGGTGGCTCAGTCGGTTGAGCATCTATGTTTGGCTCAGGTCATGGTCCTGAGGTCCTGGGATTGAGCCCCAGGTCTGGCTCCCTGCTCACTGGGGAGTCTGCTTCTCACTCTGCCTCTCTCCCCCTCCAACCCCCACCGGTTTGTGCTCTTTCTCTCAAATAGGTAAATAAAATCTTTTTAAAAAATCATCTTACTTTTGCTTCATAATATTATACTTCCTTGTATGCTCTTGGAAAACAGTAACTATAGCAATGTGCTTAAAAATACACATTTCCGGGCGCCTGGGTGGCTCAGTGGGTTAAGCCGCTGCCTTCGGCTCAGGTCATGATCTCAGGGTCCTGGGATTGAGTCCTGCATTGGGCTCTCTGCTCAGCAGGGAGCCTGCTCCCCTCTCTCTCTCTCTGCCTGCCTCTCCATCTACTTGTGATTTCTCTCTGTCAAATAAATAAATAAAATCTTAAAAAAAAAATACACATTTCCTTCTTAGTCTTCCATCCAACCAACATATGATCATATTTAGTGAATTGTATTATCTACTAAAGAAAACTAAAAATCGTATATAATCTGACATGATTAGAACTCCTACATCATTTCAAATTTTGTTCTTATTGTTTAACTATTCTTGTGTTTGTGTTTTTTTTTTCCACCACTTCCTAATACTTTGTGGACTTAATGACACCAAAACTTATTTAAAATCTGACACAATTAGAAATCCTAGAACATGTCAGAATTGTCTTTTTCTTTCTTTCTTTCTTTTTTCCTTATTATTACGGTTGTCATTTTTGCCATTTCCTGGTACTTTAGGGATCTAAAGGCACTAAAATTTTTTACATTCTTTTGAAATTGACAACCAGCGCCTGGCCCCAGTATAACTCTGCTTGAGGAATTCTCTGGTGGTTGAGTATTTGGCAAGATTGTTTTTTATTCTTATGTATTGATATTTATGACAAGACTGAGAAGTAAATGTGCAGGGAATCCAGGCTCCTTCTCTTCACCCATACACATATTTCATTCCAACAGAAAAGTGATATTCTTTTGCTCATGCTGTTTTGCAAAAGACCTAAAAGAGAAAATTTTAATATTCCTTTGAGTTTGGAGGAAGAGATATAGGGCATCCAATGAACAGTTTTAAGATAAACTGACAAATAATGTGTATGTTCGAGTAGGATTTTAAATTCAAAAGTTCCAGATAGAAGAGTAACCCTTCAAAGCATGTTTTTTCCCTAAGAACATTTGTCACGGTCCCTCAGTGTGGAAGCATCGGGGCAAAGAATACAGTTTCCTCAGTGTCCCTTATAATTGCTAGAGCTTTCCAAATCCCATGTTCTAAAAGTATGTTTCTCTCTCTCTCTCTTTCTTTTAATTTATCCCCACCAAGTATTGCAGAACAGAAATTTTCCTCCAAGCAGACAACTTCGAGGTAAAATGGCCTAACTACGGATTGTGCCACAGGCTTCAGGTGAAGGCTGAACTCCCGCCCTTTTCGTCTTGTTGCTACACTTCAGTCTGGAACCTTGGCTAAAGACATGGAAAGCCAGGAGGATGGTCAGGGTTACTTCGGTTACTATATTTGTCCTGGGTTTAAAGAAGTTGGTGATTGAAGAGGTGAACAAAAATGAGGAGATGTTTCTGGAGTCCTTAGCAGAGAAA
Organism: Mustela putorius furo; assembly: GCF_011764305.1. Classification (NCBI taxonomy): domain Eukaryota; kingdom Metazoa; phylum Chordata; class Mammalia; order Carnivora; family Mustelidae; genus Mustela; species Mustela putorius. The sequence continues at coordinate 5,934,481 of NW_025422021.1, forward strand.
ATTCAAATTAAACTTCCTGTGAAGGGAGATGAGTGGTACACAGGGACACTACCCCTGACAGTTGTACCGAGGACAAGGCTTTGTGCTAATGGCTCTGTGCAAAGCAGTTAGTAAACAAAGAACCCTTTAATGAAGGGTTTTCTCAAGTATCCATGTTCACGGGGCTTCATAGGCTCTAACAACTATCCTGTAGGAGTTTTTTTTGGGCTGCCATAAGAAACTACCACAGACTGGGTGGTTTAAATAACAGAATTTTATTTTTGCACTGTTGCAGAGGCTGGAAGCCTAAGATTGAAGTGTCAGCAGGTTTGGCTTTTCCTGAGACCTGTCTCCTTGGTATGCAGATGGCCCCCTCTCTCAGAGGCAATGAGATTAAATGATGCTATAAATTCAAAACATTTATAAGAGTGTCTTTCATGATATAATAGCTCAACTTTCTCCATGTTTATTGTCTTTTAAAATGTAAGATTGGGGCACCTGGGTGGCTCAGTCAGTTAAGTGTCTGCCTTCAGCTCAGGTCATGATCCCAGGGGAGGCTGCTTCTCCCTCTCACTCTCCCTCTGTATTCTCTCTCTCTCTCTCTCTCTCAAATAAATAAATAAAATTTTTAAATAATAAAATAAAATGCTAAATACTTTTTTAAAAAGTTTTTATTTACTTATATATTTTAGTGAGAGCACAGCCGGAGGGACAGAGAGAAGCTTGAGCACACTCCGTACTGATTCCGTGGCTCGATCTCACAACCCTGAGATCATGACCTGAGCTGAAACCAAGAGTCAGATGCCTAATCCACTGAGCCACCCAGTACCCCTAAATGAGATACCTCCTAAAGTCTCTTTAGACTCAAAAGGTAAGATGGTAATGTTGTTATTATGCTTTATGGTACTCAAAGTTGCTACTTGGCAATTGCATGTCAACATCTGTAGACATTAGAAGAATTTTGGAATACATTTTCTTCATACTATTCGCAAGTAGTTAGCTGTTTTATAAAGCATCAAATGTGTTGAGCTAGTCTATCCATCACGTTCCCAGAAGCTCCTAAAATCATTTTGTATCAGTTCTTCCATTTGCCCTAAAACACAGACAAGGCAGTACCGTATTGTTTTCTGCTATATTTCTATATAACGCTGTAAATTTTTTTTTTCTTTTGCTCTCATAATATCCAATATTTTGTTCTGGGCAGAGGAAAAGAATGGAATTTTTCATACTCATATTGAGGATACTAAAGCATTCTAGAATTAATAAATATATTAGACCACTATGATGGTTCCTTTCATTTAGAAAATCAGGCATTCAGAGACACTATCCCCTCAATTACAAATCTTTAATGACAATAGTTTGCAGTTTAACTGATAATTAAGTAACATGACAGATGAACCATGGACTGGGGAGATGAGAAATTGTAACTATTAGAAGGCAATGAATGGCCTGATTCATTAGAATCAAATAGAATATTTGGTAAAAATATAGATTCTTGATCATTCTCTCAAGCTCTGGAGTAAGGCTAAGAAATCTGCATCTTAGTCAGTGTCCTAGGCTACCCTTATGGTGGGGCAGGCTTGAGAAACAGTGCAATAATCCATAGAATAAATCACTAGAAACAGCCCTTGAAAATAGCAATAGGAATGGAAAAGAGGGGTACAGACAGACACACTTAGAAGAATCACTATGAACATTAGCTATAATATAATATTTCTATGTATCTTATTATGCTACCACTACTTAAAATCTATTTCAAGTCCACTTCAAATGCATTATAAATTTACAATGAATTCTCTTTTATCAAAAAATATTTTACTTCTAGGTTTTAAAAAGGGAAAACTTTTTTAACTTTTTTGGAAATGTTTAATTTCAGAGGAACTAAGCAATGGACCATTAAGTGCCATTAACTTTCCAGAAAACTCAATTTAGCAAATACTTCCGAAGTATTTTTAAGGAACCATCCAAGAGATACTACAGAAAATACAAGGATGGTGTCCTTGCTTCAATAAACTTTCAACCTAGCAAGAGAGAGAAGATAAAATCCCAACTAATTTAAAGAAGGATAATGTGAAAAATGGGAAAGAGAGAAATAAACTCCCTTAAAGATTCCAAACAGGGAGAAATTATATATTGTTCAGGTACTAAGAAAAGTCTTCATGAAGAGGTGTTATTTGGGATGGTCAGAAAGACAAGGAAAATTTCAACAGATTTAAATACGGATGGAGGACATCCCAGGTAAAAACAAACTGCATAGGAAAACTCGGAGGAAGGAAGGCACAGGGTGGATGTAAGATTAAAATAGTTCTGGGACCCAACTCCAATATGGTAGAGAAGGCTGCAGAGTTCCTACCCTACCAAGCAATTCTCAGATACCAGCCGAGTGTCCATCAATTCAACTCAATTCTGACATTATCTACCTGGGGATAGCATTGGATTCCACAGGTTAAGGCTCAGTCCCACAAGACTATCCTCCACCTCAGATGCCACATCTGTGCTTCTGACCCACTGGGTATAGATTAGATGTTCCAACAGCCATCTCCTTGCATTCAATTAATTTGCTAGAGCGGCTCACAGAATTCCGAGAAGTGTTTTACTCACTGGATCTCCGCTTTATTATAAAAGGATATAATTCAGGGCACTTGGGTGGCTCAGTGGGTTAAGCCCTTGCCTTCGGCTCAGGTCGTGATCTCAGGGTCCTGGGATCAAGCCCTGAAGCAGAGCAGAGAGCCTGCTTCCTCCTCTCTCTCTGCCTGCCTCTCTGCCTACTTGTGATCTTTGTCTGTCAAATAAATAAATAAAATCTTTTTTTAAAAAAGGATATAATTCAGGGCAAGTCATGTGGGAAGGGGCATGGAGTTTCCAAGCTGTCTCCCAGCACAAGATTCTCATCTCTGTGTTTACACCAACCCATAAACTCGCCAAACCTTCTACCTTTTGTGTTTTTTTGGAAGCTTCATTACATAGGCAGTGTTGATTAAATCGCTGGTCCTTAGGGACGGAGTCAACCTCCAGATGATCTCCCCCCACAAGAGATCAAGTGAGTGGGATTTGAAAGTTCCCATCTTAAAATCACATGGTTAGTTCTCCTGGCAACCAGCTTTCAACTTTAGGTGCCATCCAAAAGTCACTTCATTAACATAACAAAAGACCCATTTGCCACTCTCAATACTTACAAAATTCCAAGGCTTTTATGAGCTCTGTGCCAGAAACAAGAATAAAGACAAATACGTATTTTTTATATATAGGTAAAATATATATTTTTTATATTCTGACCCATCTAGTTTGATGGAGAATAGAGACCATAGAGGATGGCTTAATTCAAGGGGCAGTAAAGAATCATTGAAGGCTTCCCTGGAAGTGATATGATGAGAAATTTTGTGGGGAGAATATACCTAGTGATGGTCAGGAAGATAGATTGGAAGAAAGGGCCAGAGCTAGGGAGTTTCAACGTCATGAAAGAACTTACATTTTCTCTACATTCAAAGTGATTTCTTTCATAAAGTTGAAACTCACAAAGAGTTAAAGGTACATGTTCCCAAACTTCAGCGTGATCGGAACCATCTGGAAGGCTTGTTCAAACACAGACTGCCATAATTGCAGCTGGGAACTTCAATACTCCTCTCAGCAATTAATAGAACTGCTAGACAGAAAATCAGCAAAGATGTAAAGATCTGAAGAACACCATCAACCAACAGGATCTAATTCCACACAACAAGCGCTGAATACACATTCTTTTCAAGTCGCCACTGAACATATACATAAAACAAATTTCAACAAATTTAAAAGAATAGCAATCGTACGTGTATGTTCTTTGACCATAATGGAATCAAGATAGGAATTAATAACAGAGAGTTAACTGGTAAATCTCAAAACACTTGGAAATAAAACAGCACACTTCCAAATAATCCATGAGTAAAAAAGGAAATCTCAGAAGAAATCTTAAAAATTCATAGCACTAAACTGAAGGTGAAAATACAACATAATAAATTTGTGGGACACAACTAAAGCAGTACTGAGAAAAAAGCATGTTTATATTAGAGAAGAGAAAAAATCTCAAATCAATAAACTAAGTTATTGCCTCAAGAAACAGGAAAAGATCAAAATAAATCCAAAGCAAAAAGAAGAAAGGATATAATAAAGAAAAGAAATGAATACAATTGAAAATAAGAAAACAGTAGAGGAGATCAATTTTAAAAACCCTTTTTTAAAAAAAAAATTATTTATTTATTTGACAGAGAGATCCACAAGTTGGCAGAGAAGCAGGCAGAGAGAGAGAAGGGAGGAAGCAGGCTCCCCGCTGAGCAGAGAGCCTGATGTGGGGCTCAATCCCAGAACCCTGAGATCACGACCCAAGCCAAAGGCAGAGGCTTTAACCCACTGAGCCACCCAGGCGCCCCTAAAAAACCCTTTTTTGAAAGCCAAAAATTTAATAAACTTATAGCAAGATTGATAAAGACAGAGAGTAGATATAAATCACTAATATCAGGAATGACATATACTTCAATCTATATGGTACAGTCATTATAATGATAATAAGGGGGTACTACAATTTTACACTCATAAATTTGATAACTTGGAAGAAATGTACCAATCACACTAGAAAATCACAAACTACCAACTACCAACCAAGATGATATAGATAATCTGAATAGTCCTATGACCATTAAAGAAATTAAACTCATAAAAGTAGTCCTCATAAGTAGAAGTCCTCCCAAAACTGTACTGGGCTTGGATAGTTTCACTGGAGAATTCTACCAGACACTTAATGAAGAATTAATATGAAATTTACGTAGTCTTTTTCGGAGAAAAGAAGAGGGGGGAACAACTCATTCTATGAGACAAAAACTCGGAGAGAGTATATGAAATTCATGTCTGATTCATGTCAGACAAACAGCAAACAACAACAAAACCTAAAAACAAATATCTCTCATGAACTTAGACACAAAAATTCCCACAAAATTTTAGCAAACCGAATCCCATGATATATAAAAATAATTATATATCACAACTAAGTGAAATTTATTCCAGGTATGCAAATCTGTTCCCTTAATCAGAAATCAAACAATGTAATCCAACAAATTAACAGGTTAATGAAGAAAAATCATATCATATTAACTGAGGAAGGAAAAGCATTTGACAAAATTCAATACTCATTCAAGATAAACACTCAAGGGCGCCTGGGTGGCTCAGTGGGTTAAGTCGCTGCCTTTGGCTCAGGTCATGATCTCAGGGTCCTGGGATCGAGTACCGCATCCGGCTCTCTGCTCGGCAGGGAGCCTGCTTCCTCCTTTCTCTCTCTGCCTGCCTCTCTGCCTACTTGTGATCTCTCTCTGTCAAATAAATAAATAAAATCTTTAAAAAAAAAAAAAAGATAAACACTCAAGATAGGCATAAAGGAGAACTTTTTCATCTTGATAAGACCATCCATAGCTAACATCACACTTGATGGTCCGAGACTGGATGCCTTCTCCATAGAACTGGGAACAAGGTAAAGGTGTCCTCTATTACTGCTTTTATTCAATATAGTTAACAGTCTTAAGTGGAAAATTGTAAAACTTTAAGAAAAAAAAAATAAGAGGAAATCTTTGGGACCCAGAGTTAAGAGAAGAGCTCCTAGACTTGGCCTCAAGACCACAATTCATAAAAGGGAAAGCTGATAAATTACACTTCATTACAACTTGAAATTTTTTCTCTGCAAAAGAGCCTGTTAAGAAGATTAAAAAAAAAAAAATAAGCTACAGACTGGGAGAAAATATTTATGAATCATATATCTGAAGGACTCTCAAACTCAATTGTAAAAATCAAACAATCCAACTAGAAAATAGGAAAAGATGCAAACGAACATTTCACAAAAAAAATACATAGATGACATGCAAGCACATGGAAAGATGTTCAAAATAATTCACTATTAGGAAAATGCAAATTAAAACCATAATAAGATATCACTATATACATTTCAGTGTACATGGATAAAATGAAAAGCAATGGCCAGAAACTGGGTTGGTCTCATACATTGCTGTTATGAATATAAAATGATACAACCACTCTTGAAAGCAATTTCACAGGTTTTTTTCTTAAACTAAGTATGAAACTACACTATGACCCAGTAAATACACTCTTGGGCATTTAGCCCAGAGAAATAAAAACTTGTGTTCACATAAAAACCTGTACAAGAATGTTTATAACAGCATTATTTGTATTAGTCAAAAACTGGAAACTACCCAGATGTTCTTCCATGAGTGAGTGGTTAAGCCAGCTGTGGGACATCCTTATCATGGACTACTCCTTAGCCACTAAACAGGAAGAAACTATTGATTCATGTGACAACTTGAATGAATCTCAGGGAATTATAGTAAGTCTTTAAGAAAAGCCAATCTCCAAAGTATGAGATTTCATTAATATAACAAATATAAACTTACAAATAACAAAGAAAATTGAGATAACAAAATTACAGAAATGAACAGAGTAATGGTTGTCAGTGGTTAAGGAGGGGAGTGGAGGGGAAGGAAGCGGGTGTAGCTACAAAGAGATAACACAAGAGACCTTGTAATGATGGAACATTTCTGTACCTTGATTGTGATGATGGTTCCTAGAATCTATGCATGTGATAAAGTTGCCAGGAGCTACACACCCACACACACACACACACACACACACACACACCCACACACACACGGGTTTATGCAAAACGGGGGAATCCTGAATAAGCTCTGTAGAGTGTACCAATGTCAATTTCCTGGTCTTGACATTGTACTCTGTTAATACAAGACGCTAGCATTGGCAGAAACTAGGTGAAGGGTACGTAGACCTCCCTGTATATTTCTTTATGCAACTTATTATAAATCTATAATTATTTCAAAATTAAGAGTTAAATAAACTCAGCTATTTTTGCAAAGGATGAAGCACTTGGGAGAGTAAGGCTGGGGACTAGGCAGATATTTTACTTTTTACCTCAAAGGCTTCTAGAAATGGTTGGGGTAAATACATAATAAAAATACAGATGGATCTCAGGGGGGATAAACACAGGGGTTCCTGATTCGGTAGGTCTGGAGTGGAGCTTAATAATTTGCATTTCTAGGGGTGCCTGGGTAGCTCAGTCACTGGACTTCTGCCTTTGGATCAGGTCATGATCCCAGCAGATCAAGCCCCATATCAGGCTCTCTGTTCAGTGGGGAGCCTGCTTTTCCCTCTCCAGCTCCCTTGTGTTTGTGTTCCCTCTCTCACTATCTCTCTTTACAATAAATAAATAAATAAAGCCTTTTTTAAAAAAAGAATTTGCACTTCTAATTGGTTCCAAGGTAAACTGATGCTGCTGGTCTGGAGGCCACATTTTTAGAACCAGAGATTAAAGACTATGCTCAATTAATTCAATTCTCCCTTGTTTGGTCTGATCTTAAAATCCTCCTTAATCCAGTGATTAGATAGCTGCAAAAACTAATCTGAGCTATTATGTCAAATTTCACAGAGGCCAGTTCTCTCAAATAGGCAAATACAGACAAATATCGGTTCAGATCCAATGTCTTTCAGCTCAAACAAATGGCAACTCAACATGGTCCTGGAAAATGAATAGGTTACCCAAAATTAAATAAAATCCATTTGTAAAGGGAGATATCCCCATCTTAAAATGAATCAATCCTTCTGAACTGCCAGGCAAAAGCAGCCTGTGAAAATCTGCTCAGCCTGCCCTCCGTAACCCAGAGCTTCATGCTTCTGAAGCATGAAGGAAGGACATTCACCATCTATCTCACAGAGATAGAAGCCGAGTATAGCTCAGTGAATAAAATGTTATTTTTTTTCTCAGTTCCTTTCTCAGTCACATTTCATGCCCTCTTCTCAGAATGTTTATCACCACCCAGAGTCATATTTCTGTTTGAGTATCTGGCAAGTGACTCCCTGTTGAACAGGCAGGGGAGAAGCCCCATAAATCAGAGTCCTGGAGTCCACAGGCAGCCTTGCCAGCCGGCAGTGGGACCCCTGAATGTTCGTCAAAGCTAAGGACCTCGGAGCAGCACTCTTAAAAATGAAGATCCAATTACTCAGAGCTGGATGGCATTAGAAACACCCCAAGTCCCCAAGTGAGCAGGACCCTGAGGGGTTGTGAATAGTTCCCTTGGCTCCCAAGAGGTCTAATCAGCACAGACCCTGTGAGTTCAAGGAAAACGTGCTTGTCTGCACTGCCTGCTTCTCCGATGGGAGAACAACATACCCACTGGGACGCTAGGAGATGGAAATCAAGTCCAGAATCATGGGTCTGTAATTGTCAGTAAGAGATCGTATCAACTCAGTGTAAGGAAGATTGGCATGTCTGTAGCACTTTAACTTGTAAAAATAACACCATGGAGCATGACAAGTTCTTCTGAATATTCCTATATCCTTACTGCTTAAAGAATGTTCTTCAGACGAGCAGCAGTGGCACCATTTGGAGCCTCTGTAGATCCAGACCCACCTGATCAGTACCTGCACATTAAGATCTCAGTTGGTTCATGGGCACAGTTAATTTAGAGCAGCTCTAGGGCCAACCAGTAGATCCCTGTTAGTGACCATGGGGAGGTGCTGGGAACGCGGTGAACATGGAGCTAGGAATCCCATGAGTGACTGGATCACCACCACAAACACGGTAAGACTCCACTGGAGAATCGAGCAATGTTGAGTCCAGGCCTGAACAACCAGGAAACCTGCCACAATCTGGGACACTCTGCCCTCATAAACTGCTCACAGAGGCTAGGTCCTTTGAGACTCAGTCCTAAATTCAAACTTCACATCTTCCCAAAGAAGTAATTGTCAATACCACTACCATTTCCTAATTGAATATTTCTCAAGTAACTGGTAGTTTGATAGTTTGCAGAGATTTGTTGCTGGGAAAAGTTTGAAATAATTGAATAAGATACCAGGTGAAGTATTCTGCAAAGGCTGAAAAGTTTATCACAGAATCCTGACAATTATTGCTTGCCTTTTCTTTGCTTTCAAATCTCTGTTATTAGTGATGGAACCATAGACCCTTATCAAGGAGAGAAACTGGGAAGTAGAGATGGTCTGCAGAGACATTACTGGACCCACTGTATTTAAAGCACTGTGTTTCATGGTGTTTAGAAAGTTACATTGTATGAACTTTTATATAGAGCTCTAGCTTCATAAAAATTAGAGTAATCATAAATATATTTGAACGACTATACTGTAGGCATTTCAGACAATTTCAACACTCAGTTTAAAATGTCTTACCTAACTACACAAATATTTTTAAATATATACTTAATGGTGATATGGATCTTGGATTGGGATAAGCTTGCAATATCCTTTGCTTTTGAAATGATATTCTTTTAAGAGAAAGACAAATTAGTCCTCTGTTCTCATGGGGAGCTATTGTGTGAAATATTAAGAGGAGCTTTTCTTACTTATCCAGGAAAATTTGAGGCCCTTCTCTTTGCTTAGACTTTGTAAGAAACCAGGTTAACACATGCACCTTGCCTTTCAGGAGCTTACCATCTAGGTGAGGAGGCAGCCATGAGAACCTGAGATATGTTTTACAGGAAAAATTGATAGAATTTTAAGTGAGAATATCAGAGGCAGACAAATGAATTTGGCTGAGAGGTGGATGGTGAATGGGAAGATGATGAAGTTAGCTTTGGACCAAGGAGTAGGAAACGGCCATGAGGCATGGACTGCCACAAGTCAGTGTATGTTTCAGTGTGAAATTGACAATGAGGACTAAAGGAACAGAAAGGAAGAAACTAAACAGAATGGTCAGCCATGAGTAGTGGCTGAAAACTCCTGAACTTTAAAAGAGAGATGAATTCATCAGCGTGAAGTCAAATACATAGCTGACTATGGAAGTACAGTAGGTGCTTTGTATGTAAATGGGTGGGAAAAAGAACTATAGATTTTAGGAGAGAAGTGATGAAAACAGTAAGGAATTTTGGTGTAGGCAAAGTTTTTGTTCAAGGCTTCAAGAGCTAAAATCCCTGTTGGGAGGGATAGATGAAAAATATATTTTGAAGGACAAATAAATAAAACGTTGAGTCAGACTATAAAGGAATTGGCAAAGGAGCGACTGGATCTGACAAATAGATTGGTGGTGCTATTGACAAAGACAGGAAATACAGATGACGGAAGAGAGAAGGATTGTGAATAGAATGTTGATGAACTTGGCACTGGACATCAATAGGTTAGGTGACAATGAGATAACCAACATGGCCACAAGTACAAGGTGGCAGGGCTGGGATTAGGGTAGGAATAACAAGGAGCCGAGGATGCAAAATTTAAGAAGGTGCTCACTGTCACATCTCAGATCGCATGACCCTGAGAGGGAGAGTCTCCCTAAATTCTGCACCTGGGACCTAACTGCTTTGTCCTCATGTCTGCCATTCTGGGCTGATGGAAATATGGAACTATGAGTTTTGATGGAAATACAAGTTTAGATGACAAACAAGATCGGAGATACAGGCTTGAGGTATGCAGCCTAAGAGCAATTGTATTTATGATGTCTTCGGAGTAAACAGCAAAGAGAAGGAAAGACATAAGCCTGAGCCTCAGAGAACTCTCTTTTGGAAACCAGAGAAGAAAGAGTAAGCAAGTCTAACAGAGGAAGGACAATCAAAACGTTCAGAAAATAGAAATTTCTATTTAAACATGGTTAGATTCAGCAGATGCTCTTGCCATTATTCCCCTCCAAATTGCCACTGAAGTACTAATTAAATAATTTTTGAAAAAGCATTCACTCACAAGGATTAAAAAAACAGGTGAGGAGGTAACAGTAATAAAATTGTGGAAGCTTGGAAAGCCATGAAGAAGTCGGAACTGTCTCAGCAGACTCAAAAACAAACAAACAAACAATGATAACCAGAACCTAAAGCCAGCAGTGGAGCAAATATATTTGCACTACAGAACCCTGAGAGGCACAGGAATTGGAGGCACTTGATACCTCTGGAGGTAGGCCTATATGTGAACTGAAAACAGAAGGATTGATACAATTCTATATATTCCACAGCAGTCATATACAACAGACTCCCTTCCTCAGCCAGCATGCTTAGACAGTGCCCTAGTCCTAACTTGGCAGAATTCTAGAGGTCTATTCTCTAGAAAAGTTGAATCAGAGTGATTTTGAATACAGGATTACAAATCACAGCAAAGCACAGGATTTCCTAACTGGAAACGGGACTAATAGAAAGTCTGCATACCGAATAACACCCTTCCCTAACTGAATTCCAAGAATGCTGGGAGGCCAGGCAGGATTCCTCTCTGAGAAAAACCAACCATGCTCAAGAGAGAAATCTGTGAATGTGAGAAGCTTCGGGCACTCCCCCGTGGAAGAATGGAAGTTTCCTAACAGTGAGGCTTACTGGTCATCTGATACTGACTTGGACACATGCACACACATGAACACAGCCTCCAGATCCCATGGCAGTAACACTCTGACAACTAAACTGTCAGAAATCATTAGACATTTAAAAACACTTCTAACATGAGAGACAGAAAAGGAAGAAGGAAGGAAGAAAGGGTGGATCCGACATGGAGAAAATGAAAAATAGTGTAGAGACAGAAGAAGACATCAAAAAATAAGTGAGATCGTCAAAAATATGTTATTTTAAAAGACACATTCAAATAACAGTAAAGAATTCTTGCAAATTATGATCCCTGAAATGGAAACAAAAAGCAGTAGAATGATTGGAAGATACAGTTGAGGAAAATTCCCACAAATCAAATAAAGAAAATAAATATATGACTGTGGAAGAAATAAAATGAAAAATTTTAGTTAATTTGTTCAGGAAGTCCAACTTCTGGTTATAGAAGTTTAACAAAGAAAGAACAGGGAATGAGGTGAGGAGGAAATCATCAAAGAAATAACACCAGGAATGAACCCTCAGAGAAGTATGTAAGTTTCCATATGAAGAGGGCTTTTCAAGTAACCAATATAAATAAATGATAAAAGCCTGATATCAAAACTCATAATCATGAAATTTCAGAACTCCAGAAACAAAGAAGAAATCCAGGAACTCTGGTGATTTCATATATACAAAGGATGGCATAAGAAAGCATAATGGCAACATTGGAAACAAGAAGACAATGGAATAATGCCTCAAAAATACCGAGGGGAAATCACTTGCATAAAAGAATTCCATTTGCAGCCAAACTATTGATCAAATGTAAAGACAGTATAAAAACATTTTTGGAAAAGCAAAAATTTATTAAAAAATCACTTTCCCTGCATTTTTTATTAGGAAGCTGTTAGACTAGAGGCTTACTATCCAAGGGGGAGATAAAACAGGAGGAAGATTTGGGATCCAGGATACAAGGGATCTAATAGAGAGAAAAAAGTAAAGGGAGTCTATGCAGTAATGGTAAAGGGAGTTTGCTGGATATCAGCCAGGAGCCGGTCTAAACAAGAGCAAGGTGAGAAGGGATTCTGGAAGGATGTATGTTAGAGAAGGACTCCCTGATTTGATTGTCATCCGAGAAAACTTACCCCTATGTCCAAGATTTGGGGATAAACTAGAACTAAAACAGAAAATAAAAGCAAATGAAAAAGAGAAAGAGACTTGTTGATTCCAGGGAGAATAACCAGAACAGACAGTAAAGGAACTGTTATCATCATAGACAGCTGTGAAAAGATGTACATAGTCAAAGACTTTGAATACGGATCTAACCAAAATAAGTGGGGGTGTTTGTAGGGAGGAATGGTGTGAAAGCTAAACCTCGCCATTAAAGGTAGGAAACTCAAAGGTAATACCTAAAGGCCAAAAAGAAAATTTTAAATACCAGTGTAAGGATGCTATTCAGAAACACGATCACAAATACTAGAACAAGTTAGATTTAAAACTTGTTGCCACTGAAGAGGAGTCAGGAGAGAAAGGCTGCCAGGGGCTGCTGTTCTTAATTTTAAGCCTTTAAAATAATCTGTCTTTTTAAAAAAATTGTATCTACATACACCTTTATAAAAGCTTTAAAAATAAAAGGATAAAAATAAGAAGAATCAGGGGTGCCTGGGTGTCTCAGTCAGTTAAGCTACCATCTCTTGACTTCGGCTCAGGTCATGATCTCAGGGCATGAGATGGAGCCCAGTATAGGGCCACAGGCATGGAGGCTACTTGAGATTCTCTTTCTCCCTCTCCCTCTGCCCCTCCCACCCCTGCACGGATGCACATACTCTCTCTTTAAAAAAATTAAAAACAAAAGATAGGTGGAATTAAGGCATCAAAATAAAACCATAATCTAGAATCTGATGCACTTATGGTAATAAATGCATATTTTAAATTTAATGACACCTGTCAAACAATCTATCAACTTTTACAATTTCAAGTTAAGATACTTTTTTAAGGAAGAAAAATGAGAGGATTATGATAAAATTATATAGCCATCGTATTAAAAAGTGGTTATTAAAGATAGTCTCAATTACATTGAGTACACTTCAGAATCTTAACTATTTGGTACTCTGCTTTATAATGTGTTTCAATTGCTCTTTCCCAAGCATGTGTTCATTCTTCTGAGTATTTAGAAACAACACTGGGTAGATGACACATAAATACAAAATCTCCCGTCCTCGGACGTTTAAAAAATTCATTTCCCATGTTTTCCAGGGGTCTCTCTGGTGGAATCCATCATTGATTTTTTTTTTTTTCAGTTCACAATTTGAATAGTTTCTCCCATTTGTAAATATGAGCGTCTCCAAACAGTGGCTCACAACACATTTCAACAGAAACATATAAACATTTCAGTGGGACAGAAAACTGCACTTTATTCAAACAATAGATTAGAGATGAAGGAGTGGTTTTAAGGTTGTTTTTGACATTTAAAAAGGGCTGAAGTATTTTTATTCCTTCGCTGCCTGTTGTTTCATGAGAGACCTAATAACTTCAAAGAGAAGGTCCCCGCACATTATATACACTGAAACCCCGTCCAATGCAAAGTGGTATTTTCCCTCCTATTTTTCATTTCTGGATGCTGGCTCCAGTCAACAATATAATCATTTTCTCTTATTGATTTTCTTATAAAATGTATCCTTGTTAGATTCATTGATGACTATACATTACGGAGGCTCCTGATAAAATTTCATTGTGTTATTACCAGCACACAGGAAATGCTTTTTGCAGGATGAGAATAACTACCTCTCAAGGTGAAGATGAAACTGTGTTTAATGCAGAATTCCAGAGAATGGCGTCCTTAAATGAAAACTGATCATCAAGATCTCCCACCCTCCAATCAATTCAATATTATTCTCAGCTGAAAAGAGGCACTGTACTACTCTAGCTTGACCTCAGTTTTTCAATTAAAAAAAAAAAAATGACTTTTCCCACTTTAAACACTTAACAACTTAAAGCTTTAGCTCTTCAAAAGAATTCTGATTCACTCATCCCTGACCTGGGCAGTGCACTTCCTAAATCCCTCTGTGTGGTTTTCAGTGGCCTGTGGTTGATGAAGTTGGATTGATTTGGGCTAGATTTGTTAAACAACTCAAGTCAAATACTGACTTTGCCTTTACAGGGCTATATAAATATGTGACCCATAGTTATTTTTTCCTTTTTTTTTAATTTGGGGGCTTCATAATAAAGTATAATATCATTGGGTCCTCTTTGCTACTTAGAAATAAATACTTAAGTCCTTTTTTCCATTTTACCAGAATTATAAGCTTCCTGATATTCCTAAAACACCACTAAAACAACAAAGGATACATTTTTAGAAATTTATTCAAGGGTTATGGATTATTCCTGGGAAGTCCACCTAAAAAGGAAATAAAATGTTAATATAGCCACTTAACAATTTGAAAGGACATACTCTTTTCAGTTAAATTTTGTCCCAAGCTATGCTACTCTTAATGAAGTGGCTCATGAAGATACTGCTTAAAAAACAATAAACTTAATTTTCTTTCTTGATGGGGGATGATTTTTCAAAAGCAATTTCATATTTAAAATGAGAATGATTGTTAAATTTAAACAATAAAAGTATTCAGAACCCCACCCCCCATAGGTTAGATGACAGCAAATTTATGAATAAAGCTAATTTTAAAAATAAGGACACTTAAAGTTAGCACTTTGCTACATAAAAGGTGGCATATGGTACTGTAAGACTTTTGAACTCAGTGTCCTCTGAATTAGAGAATATTTTAAATCAATGCCATTTTATTTGTTTAAATCCCACACAAGAACTAATACAGCTTGCAGGACACTGCTAAAAAAAGAGGTAACTTAGGGACCTGATTAACACATAGAGAAACAATTCATTATTAGCATTCTGATTGTACATGATCAGCTGCTTCCCCAGGCTTCAAACAGCATGTACACTAAAGCCTTGGTCGATTATTAATTTGCTTGACAGATCCTTTCTGCAGTCTGGAGGGAAGAGCCCAGTCTTATCTCGGTTATCAGAGCTCTCCTGACTAAGGAGGTTTCACTCAAAGTTTATAAGCAGCACATCGGCTAGATTTTCAGATAACCCAACTTTGCTCGGAATGCCTGACGGCCTTTGGCTCACGCTGGAGCAAGCTATTTGTGCATCCCCAAACCTTAGGCTCCCCACTTGAAAGGGGAGGGGAGGGCAAGAGTCTGTGTAAGTTCAGGCGAATCAAGTGTTAAAATCGAATTTGATCCTGAAAAAAGATGACCGGGCCGATAGCACTTTTCCCCATAAATCATTTTGAGGGAATCCTGACCACAATAACATCCCACTTGACCATTGTATTAAATGTGTGTAAACAAAGCGACTCTCTTAGCCATTCTAAAAAATATGCACTTGGGGACTTATAAACAGCATATTTTTATTCATTAAATCATTTGTAAAATAGGCCGTGAATGAGAAGTTAAGAGTGCTTAAGAAAATATTATTCATTCTGCAAAAGAGTTACTATGGCCTAGAATGCAAACTGGTCACTTGGGACTATTTTAAAACTACAAGCAGGAGGAGGCCGAGGTCACTGCCCTCCTCCCTCTAAGACAAGCCAGACCTCCTCACACTTGGCCCATCCACTCCTGCGTGGGGCTGGGCCGTCCACTGGGGCTTTTGCAGTCTGGACATGACCAAGATTTTTTTTATTTCAATAAGGCAGAAAATCACAAAACTAAAAACAAATTTGCTGTAAGAAAAAAAAAAAAGTACTTTGTGTTCCAGGTTTTCTTTTAAAACATTTATTCAGGCTTCTCTATGATTTCAAGCCCCACAGCCCAAAGGCATTAAACTGTATTGAAGCTTAATGGCCTGAAAAGTTTCCTTTTGAATTAAAGCACATCCAGTTACGAAAGGGGGAGGGGATGGCATCTGCAACTAATCTAGAAGTTCCATTTCTTGTCCTGGACTTTGAGGACATAAAAATAGCCAGCAGAAGATTTTCAAATCATACAGAAGGGAACGTGATTTCTGGGAGCTGAGTTTCTGTACCAATGCCTTGCTAAGGGAATTTTCCATGAGTGCAGAGTGACCTAAATGACAGGGTTAGATGAACATTGGGAAGACAAAAACCACCTACCTAAGCCTGTCCAGACACTGGTCCTTCTAGCCCCGTGATTCACTTACGGTAGAAACAAATTCTAGGAACTTGCATTTTAGGGATAAAATGGGGCCTTGTTTTCAAACTGGTGGGCTCTAAAGTAAGAATGGGACACTGGGATCTGGGCAGAAATTTTAAATTTTTAAATTTCTGTGTACTACTTCTATCATCTTCAATTTTCTGTTTGATTTACGCAGAGAACATGGAACCTCCTAAAAATAGGTCAACGTATGTGTGATCGGAATTTAGAGACAATTCCTCTAGACACTATACCTGAGGCACAGCCTCGGCTGCCCCAGGAGCTGAGGGAAGGCTGACATTGGTTGTTTTAAACCTCCATCTGTCTGTGAAGGAAAGCCTTGAATGCTGCAGGCCGGGTCGCCACAACTCAAAGAACCTAACTGAGGACAGGTCTATGGATGGGATTTTGTTACAGCTTCCTGCTCTTTTACCCTTCATTTAAATTTAAAAAAAAAAAAAGTGCTACTGTGCGTATTAACAATGGGACTATAACAAAAGTACAAACAGGTAGGTCCCACACAAGTCTTTATTAACAACCTTCAGTGTAAAATGGCTATATTTGCAGGAGTGCAAAACAGAGCAACTCTGATCCGATGGTGCTGCATTCAACACCCCATTTCTTGGGATGGTAGAGTTTAGAAATAGAGAGAGGCTTGCTATCAAAGTGGACATTTTTATTATCAACTTCAATCTGCTATTTTTGAAGAGCTATTTTTGTCTGCATACAAACAGGATACAGAGTACAACTTTCTTTTGTTGATTAAGTGTCAGTGTTTCCTTTTGGAGTATAAGTTGCCTGAATGGCTGTTTAGTGAAAAGAAGAATGGGGTGGTCCCTGAGACATACAGATTCAGTTTTCTGAGCTATAGGATGTTCAAAGGAAGAAAGAGCAACACAAACTACTAGTTAAGGATTTGAAGAAAGTATTTTTAAATATTGAAATGACTTCATATTTCAAAGTAAGAATCTCCACCCTCTAATAAAATATACCTTCACTTTAAGAGATTGCAATGGACATTGTATTTAAGCAGTTTAAACACTTGTTGCTTTTAAAAAGTTTACATCCATGGGGTGCTTGGGTGGCTCAGTCAGTTAAGTGTCTGACTCTTGATTTTGGCTCAGGTCATGATCTCAGGGCCATGGGATTGAGGCCCTAGTCAGGCTCTGTGCTTAGCAGGGAATCTGCTTGAGATTTTCTCTCCCTCTGTCCTTCCCTACTGCCCACCCCATCCCCACTGCTCATGTGCTTTCTCTAAAAATACGTAAATCTTGAAAAATTTATATCCTCATAAAGTTTAATATACCTAATTTTAAAGATAAAATGCCTGGCAAAGTCTTCCAAGTCTCAAAAAAAATGACCAATATGACCAACTGACCAATTTTCTTCATGGATAACAAGTATATTCTTTCCTCAAGACCCTTTTTTCCTCCCTACTCATGGCCAAACCCTGGCAGGTCCCACTATTATAATCTCTCATTATATATCTCTTGGGGACCCTTATCATAACTGTATTTAAACAATTGTATACTTCCAATTTTAAGATTTTATAAATTGACTTCTCTTATCCCCTATATTCCATCTGAAAACCACCCATAGAACAATAGGAGAAACAAGAAACAAAAACACAAACTCCACCTCTGATGAGACTCGGAGTCATCTGAAACCCCAGCCACAATATACACATGTGGGAAACAGGTGAAAGGTGGTAATTGACTTGACCAAGCAAAAAGGGTAAAAGCTAAATGACCACAGAAGGACATTGAGAAGAAGTCAGTCCAGCCAACAGAATCCCCAAACTGGGAATGCCTCAGGAATGGGAAGCACCAGGGGCTCAGAAGTGGGAGTTAAACGCCCCATGAAACCAGAGTGCTGGGCTGACATCTTCAACAGAGCAGTTACTCACTCCCTTCTCTATCTTGGATCCTCATCTCCACCCTGCGAGGCCAGCAGATGGGAAGTATATTCCCTGGAGAAATAGAAACAGACTCAGGGACACAAGCACAGCAGCAAGCAGCAGAGAGATGGCTGTGGCTGCCCATCTTCATATGAAACAACAAGATGCCTGGCTCTTGTCTCACCTCCCTTCTAAATGCAGCAGTCCGATTTATATTCCCTTAACAAAAGATTACAGCCCCTTAATGGAAAGGCCCAGAGAACAGACCAGTATGGAGCTACATCTGGGGACTTGTTGAAGAAAAGTCAATTCATAGTCTGATTATTCTGCAGTGACTCTCACCAGCTAAGTTTCTCATATACAAACAGTATCTCCAATCTTAAATATGTACCTCTCTATGTTCTCAGCAATTTTCCTTTAGGAATTTCTTCCTAAGGGAGCAGACAGACAAGTGGACAAAAATGTGTAATGTGTATACAGCAAAACATAGCACAACATTACTTATAATAGAAACAAATTGGAAACCTAAATGTTTCCAACAATGGATGACTGGTTAAATAAATGTTATAACCATTAAAAAGGGTACAGTATGTGTACTGACATAGAAAGATACTAAGGGCCTAGTGATAGTAATAAAAGACAGGTTTCAAACACTGTATGTTATAATTCCATTTATATAAATAAGTTTATATATGCATAAAAACATGAAGGATTTTTAAAAATAGTGGTTCTCTTGAAGACAGAATTATGAGAGAATTTTCATTTCTCTGCATTACTTGAATATTTTATAAACTTATATCAGAATATCAAAGATGATTCCTATTTAAAGAATAAAATGTTAAAGATAATTTTAAATATGACCTTTGATCTTATAATCATAAACTTACAGCTAAGAAATACCAGACATTTGGGGAAATCCTCAAAGATGTTGGACAGAAATGTAAACCAATAAATATGGTGGAGGAAAGAGAGGACCTTTAAGGTGAGGGAAACCATACAGGGAGCAGGAGAAAACATCCAAAAAACTACAATTAATGTCCACAGGGGGAAAAAGAAAAAATACTGCTTCATGAAACAAAGCAAAGCTCTAAAAAGGTAACAAATAATAAGGAAAAGCTTTAGAAAAGGAAAACAGGGTTGCCAAAAGAAAAACTCCAGTAGAAGGACTGGAAGACAAAGTCAAGAAAATCTAAAGAAATAGACAATGAAAGAAAACACGAGAAAATTAGAGTATCAGTGTAGAACACTGAACAGCTGATAATTAGAACTGACAAAAAGAAAGAAAACAGAAAATTCTCAAGTAAGTAAGATAAGAAACACTTCCAGAACTGAAGTTTATAAATCTGAAAAGTGAAAGGCCTTGAGAGCCTAGTATCATGAATGAAAAATGTGTGCACTGGGAAATTTTAGAACACTAAGGATAAAGTAAAGATCCCAGTAGCTTCTAAATGGGAGAGTCTAGACTCGGACATACAAAGGTTCAGGAGTAAGAATGGCATCAGATGCCGGAAGACTGCATTAGAACCCAGAGGACAATGGAACAATGAAGAGCATGTTCAGTTTAGAATTCCGTAACCAAATCATCATTCCACTGTGAAGGCAGAAGAAAGATCATGTAAGAGATGCAAAATATTAAAACGATTGCCTCTCCAGCCCCTCCTTCTCAGGGCCTTTTTTTCTCACAAAACAAGTGAGCAAAACAAAGATGAGGAAAACATGTGATTCAAGAAAATAGGGAATCCAATGTAGGCAAGAGGCAAAAGAAAACCCCAGGACACACACCTTAGAGCAACTGGTTCATATTAGAGCAAGAAGACCCAGGATCCAGGAAAGATGTTTTCAAGGAAAAATAGTCAGAAGGGAGGGTGTAGGGAGAACCTGACAGAGTATCAGATAAATTAACTCTGAGGGAAACTGAGGGAACTGAGCAACTGTAAGAATGGAAAAACCTATAAATCAGTACAAAGAAAACAAATCCAGCGACAGTCCAGGGAATTAGTAAATCCAGGTAAAATTTACATGATAGGAGAAATGTAATCATGGTACACTACTTGGCTCAGACAACAATGCTGACCATCATAATTTTATAAATTCAGAAACGCTGAGCTAACCAAAAGTAATGGGGAAAGACTGGAGGGTGGCGTAAGCGAGCTAGGTCTTGAGCAGTGATGAGTAAGAGTGATGACTCAGCAGAGAGAAGCACACACTTATTTAGGAATATGGAAGTTCTACCAGGAGAAACAAGCCAAAGAGCTGAAAGTAGTTGAAGGATGGAGACCAGAGCTTCATTATATGGTGAGACCCTTCCTCTTCATGGAAGACCTTTATAAGCTTTTACCTAAAGATGAACTCCAGTCCTGATATTCTACAAAAATTCAGCCTTAATTCTATACTTTAAAAAGTAGACTATCATGTCTTTGTTCAGCATGTCATATCCAAAGGCAAAGAAATTCCTCCTGTCCTGCCCCTTCATCACAGGCCTGCAAAGTCTTCTTCACCAAGATGAATTGGCTCAGACCAGACACTCTACTGGCCTGAATAAGATACAGATGTGCAGCAGTCTCCAACTTGCATATGGATTTGTTGCACAAATTCCTGGGCCAGTTAGTTGTCTGGAACTTGGGAGTGTTTTTCTTCTCCACCTCCACCCCATAAGACATGTTTTAGAGGATTATTCCTCTTAGAATTCTGGATGGTAGCTTTCTAGGGTCAAAGGGATGGGGGCAACCAGAAGTCAGATGTAGACTGTTGTTAAAACTGAGCTTCTGTGTTGGATGGTTTGTGGACATTTGGTGTAAAATTACAGTATAAATCACAGAGTATAAATATATTATAAATCATATAGTATAAATCATAAAGAATAAATCATAAAATCATATTAAG
Organism: Mustela putorius furo; assembly: GCF_011764305.1. Classification (NCBI taxonomy): domain Eukaryota; kingdom Metazoa; phylum Chordata; class Mammalia; order Carnivora; family Mustelidae; genus Mustela; species Mustela putorius. Next base: position 5,955,733 of record NW_025422021.1, read on the forward strand.
GAAGCAATAAAACTAGGTCCAGTGATAAGAGTATGTCACGAACCAAAAATTATCAACCCATATCTATGCACCTAAAATCCAGCAGAGACAAAAGATATATGAGCCCCAAATCCTGTTTAACTGATGATATAACAGATGGCACATTTGCCCATATATTCAGCAATTACACACAATACATATTTATTTTTAATAATATTGCTCAGTATATTTTTTGAGGGTTGACTGATTTATTTTAAAAAATTTTTTTACTGGAGTATAGTTGATATACATTACATTACATTAATTTCAGGTGAACAACATAGTGATCTGACCTCCCTACACTACACTATGCTCATCACAAGTGTCACTACTATGTGTCACTGACTGTACAATGCTATAACACTACCATTGACTGTATTCCCTAAGCTACACCTTTTATTTCTGTGACTTATTCATTCCATAACTGGAATCCTGTAGCTCCCACTGCCCTTTACCCATTATACCCAACCCCACACCCCTCTTCTTCTGGCAACCATCAGTTCGTTCTCTGTATTTACAGGTCTGATTCTGCTTTGCATTTGTTTATTCATTTGTTTTGTCTTTTTGAGTCAATAAATATTTATTAAACATCTCCTAAGGGGTAAGGCACTGCGCAATCCTCTGGTTACAGTAATCAAGAGAGACATGAGGGGCGCCTGGGTGGCTCAGTGGGTTAAACCTCTGACTTTCACTCGGGCCCTGATCTCAGGGTCCTGGGATCAAGCCCTGCCTCGGGTTCTCTGCTTGGTGGGGAGCCTGCTTCCCTCTCTCTCTCTCTCTGCCTCTTTCTCTGCCTACTTGTGATCTCTCTGTCAAATAAATAAATAAAATCTTAAAAATAATAAAAAAAAAAGGGAGAGAAAGAGACATGGACTATGCCCTATGGGCTCTGAAGAATTACCTTTATCTTTCAAAATTCTGAAATTATCTTTAAATATATAGACTATTCTAAATGAGTTAAAAACACACACATAGCAGTTCTTTATGCCTCCCATTTCTGGTCATAAAACACAAATGAAAAGCAATAATAAAATGGATTAGAAAAAGTGATTTGGTTTTAGCTTGATTGTGGGCACTTGTGAAAAACAGATTTTATTAGGAAAATGGAGAGTTCCAAGTAGGTCCAAGCAGGGACCCATTTTTAAGTTCTAAGGGCTGATGATGCTGGTCCTTCCCCTTCCCTTGATGAAGACATCCTTGATGACTACTTTATTAGTCAAGATCAGGGTCATTTTTATTTTATTTATTTATTTATTTATTTATTTATTTATTTATATGACAGAGAGCACAAGCAAGGAGAGCAGCAGGTGGAGTGAGAGAAAGAAGCAGGCTCACCACTAAGCAAAGATCCTGATGCTCCATCCCAGGACCCTGGAATTATGACCTGAGTCTACGGCAGGCTCTTAACTGACTGAGACACCCAGGCGCCCCCAGGGGCATGTTTAGGTCACAGATACAGAGAGTACATGTTAATACTGAGAAAGTAATCAAAGCTGCTAAATTTTCCCCAAAAAGCAACTTTTCCCATGATTTCTTGTTTTTTTTTCTCTCTCTCTAATATGCCTTCTTTTTTAGAGTTTCTAATTCTCTTGAATCGCTTCCTCTCATCCTAAAAAATGGGTCTGAGTGTCTCAGTACCAAATGGGTTTTCATCCAGAGGTCCTGGTTTATACCATACTCCACACACCTCCCAGACCACACAGATACGTCGTGATTTACACACTGCAAGAACGCGCACATACGTGCGTGCGCGCATACACACACACACACACACACTCCGCATGCACCTGACAGCTCCCACAGCCAACAGGACCCTGTGCTTGGCAGGTCCGAACCCGCAGTCGTGATCCTACATCAGGACTAAGGTTTCACATGAGCTCGTTCCAAGAAAATGTACTAACCATGCAGTTATGTCTTGGCCACGGACTGCAGGCAGGCGAGGCCCGGTTCCCGATGCTGACACAAACAACTCCAACCCCCTGCCACCTAGAAAACGCGAAAGGAAAGAGCGAGATCGTTAGAGGGAAGACTGGGGAGGAAAACATTCACATCTACTGTGTAACACATAGCATGTACTCTTTGCCAGGCCCATTCTGAGTGCTTTATAAAGGCTAACGTGTGAGGCATATTATTTATGCTGAAAGATGAAAAGAGGGAGACCAGAGAGGTTAAGGAATTTACCTAAGGTCACACAGCTGTAAAGTGATGGGTTTGATCCACGAAGCGTGGCTCTTAATTATGACTCTGTGAGCCTGAAATAGAAAGCCTAGTGTCTATCCTCCTAATGCCCAGGATAATCAAGACACTGTTTTTTTTATCAGAAGGCAGAGAGAGTGTGGGTGGGGCAAAGGCTTGATATAAGCCGAGAGACTTGCCCGCCAGGCAGAGGGACAGAAGCTTAGAACAGGAATCAGGGAAGGAGAGTCCTGGGGGACAGGATCTTTAAACAGTGAGAATCGGGTACTCTGTGGCCAGAACATATGTGGGGTCAGACAATGCTAGTGGCTATGATAGGGGAGGGGATTCCAGTCCCAGAGGCCACTCATATTTAGGAAATAAACCAAAGGTGGAGGTTAAAGCCTGCCTGAACTGATAAGAGGACACTGGCTATCTGTGGATGTAGCACTTTGAAAAATGAAGCCAAATCACTCTCATCAGAGAAGCATATAAATAGCATATACAGACCTTGGCTTCTTTGCAACTCAGTGAAAATTCATAAAGGCCTTCTATGGGGAAAGCATAACATTCGACAGAATGAATTAAGGAGCAGGGCCCAGATTTTTCTCACCTTAGCGAGGTGTTTGCAGTTAACTTGATTGTGGGCGTGGTACGCATGAGACGTTCAGTGGGGACATCAGCCACCAAGGGTCTCTGAGAGCAGCCTATAGCACTGTGTGCAAACTGAGAGCAACCAGGCTTCTCAGAAGCATCACCAGCTGGAGGGAAAAGAAATAAATAAAAGGGGGGAGAAACTGAGGAATCAAAGTCAGTCAAGATAAAAGAAATTCGCAGTAGGAAGGTCAGCCACTCTAAGAATAACTGTCCTGCAAAAACAAAAACCAGGCCAAATATAACGTCTCCTACCTCAGCCAAAATCATCTGCCTTTGGAAGTCAGTGTGATGTTCTGGTATTTTTTTCTCCTTTATTCCCTATAGGCTCTTCTAAGGTAGGCCATTCTCTGTGAGAAGATATATGGGAGCAAGGTTTCCTTTGACATCTGTTTTCCAACTATTAAATTTGTGGTGGTTATTTTTAGAACAAAAGATAGTTTAAGAAATAATTAGCTGCCCATATGTGATGCAGGCTAGATAGCAGCAAATGTTTTTAGGATTATGTCTAAAAAGTTCAGACTGAAAAGTAGAAAAAATAAGGTAGATTTGAAGTTGATCTAAAGGCTCAGTTTCTTAAAATTCAGCAATAGAATGTATCTGTACCTCAATTTCCCCATTTGCATACTGCACTATTGTTTGCATAAAATGACTTCCCTGACCCCTCCCCGCCCCCAATCTGTGAGGCCAGCATGATGAGTTGGGTTTCCAGTAGTGGTGATGGATTTGCTCTGATCCACCCTCATCCTTTCTCCCATTTCCGCCCATGATGAATGGGCACCATTACAAGATGGCGACTGGGGTTAGGAGTGCAGCCTAGAGGAGCTCATCCCCATGGGGGAATCAAATGCTGGACCTTGGCCTCTTTTGTGTGGTGCTTTAACCTACTGAACTAATCAGCCACAGAAAAATAAGGATGCTTATCACTGATTGCCAAATAGAAGTGCTATGAGAATATATTTTAAAGAAGGAGGAGGAGGAAGGATAGGAGGAGGAGGGAGATCTTAGAAGCTTTGTTTCTATAGAAAAACAGCTATGTAAATACCAACTAATATTATTATAAGTCAGAAGCAGGCAATGGCAATAAAAGCTGTTTCTCTAAGTCAACAACTTGCTGGAGACTACGTGTGTCTACGAAATGAGTTTCATAAGATCATGCTTATTTTAGAAACATCAATACCAAAACAGCGGTAACAGAAAGTGTTTTTCTCCTTAGTTTAAACACTGCTTGGATATGCATTATGTCCAGTCAAGAAATAATTAAACAAATTCTACTCTTCAATTTCCCCCAAGTTCAAGTATATGGCTTTGAGCGCATCACAAGCTTTATAAAACAGCCTAGCTTTAAGTATGCAATAATCGTTCATTTCCTGGCCATTAATTCAGACATCATGCAATCACTCAGAAGCATACATTTTCCTTTGCTGCTATTTTGGGGACTGCTGCCCTATTGTCATCCCTGCCTTAGACCCCTGACTTAGTCGTCTTTTAATTAGAGCCAGCGAGAGCGACAGGCGGAGTCAGCCTGCTGAGGGTGATCCATCACATGGCTCTCTGCTCCCTGGCCTCCTAAATGACAGTTTATAAACAGGACATCTTGGGTATCAAGATAGCTTTTTAAGGAAGGAGAAGAACAAATGGTGACCATCTTGTAAGCTACTTCCCTGAGATAACTCTAGTCCAGGGCTGTATTTACTGACTCTGTTTTGATTAAACATTCAAACAAACTTTACCAATGATGAGTCTTGGAAGATGCTTTGTCTAAGCTTGCCCTCAAACACACTGATGTCATAACCTAAGAGTTGCCCAAGGTGTTAACATACATGCTTCCAACTGAGCAACTGGACTTATTTTCAATCAATCTGCTTTTTAGCTAAACCCTGGCCATGTTGCTCAATAGCAAAGGTACCCCTCCTGGAAAAGAAAGAAATAAAAATCAACTCAATGCTGGTAGGCTCTTTCACTTCCATTGCAGAAATCACTACTTACTTAAGCCCACAGAGCACTACTGTTCAACAGTAGTTTCCAGGTAAAACTAAAAGACTGACTAATGTCTGCTGAAGTCTAACCCTGTTATCCCAGAGAGAAGACCTATAAGACCCAAAGTTATATTAGGCTGTAATTCAACTCTACAACCCTGGGGGTGAGCTGGTGCATGCTCTGGGTGCGAGTTAGACACCCAGTCCTGCACTGGGGAAACTCAACAGCTAGAAGGAGTGGTGCTGGTGAGGCTGAGGGGAACAGCATGATGGATGCAAAACCAGCAGTGTGCTGCAGAAGATGCTAAGAGGCTAAGGTTAGAGCTGCATGGCCTAGATTTGATACAGCTCCTTCCTGTACTGTGGAGTGTGATCTTGGGTGGTTTACTTAGCCCATCTGCATCTCAGTTCCCTCAGTGCATTTCTTTCCATTCCTCTGTGTGTGTGTGTGTGTGTGTGTGTGTGTGTGTGTGTGTGTGTGTGTTACACAACAGAGTAAAAAATCTTAATTTTTGCATATTTATATCTTATTTTATACACTTAAGAGTATAACAAAAGCATTTCCCATGTCAATATTATTTCTCACTACTGTATAAGAATGCAACATACAAATATGCATTAACTTGCTGGACACCTACATTGTTTCCATTTTTCACTCTAATAAATCTTGGTAAATTTTTTTCCCTACCTTCCAAAAGAGCTTAATAGTACTGGATTGAAGTAGTCCATGAAATGTTTTAACCTCAGTAAAACTATCTAAAACTCAATCATTTAGGAGGTAATTATGCCATGACTATTTTATTCTTCCTTAGTTTGGTCATGTTCAATTCCATGATGCTGATTTTATGAAGACTGTGCAAGAGAATCCAATTCAATATTAAACAATGAATGTTGACTCGACCTCCTACTGTATTTTCAGGCATTGATGTAGGCATTGAGTATAGAGCAGTGAACAAGAGAAACCAATCTCAGATGGTAACTACATTTGTGGTGAGGGTACCATAACATACAAGCTTGCTGAATCACTACGTTGTACACCGGAAGCTAATAGCACATTGTGTGTCAACTCTCTTTGGTTAAAAAAGAAAAAAAAGACAGAACATCCAACCTTAGTCTTTATGGAGTTTACTGCCTAGCAGGGAAGACAGAAAAACAAATGCACAAGTAAACATACAGTACATCAGAAGCTGGTAAGTGCTATAGAGGAAGAGTTTGAGAGAGAGACAGGTAGGACCTACAGGTTGGGGGAGGTACTATTTTTTTATAGAGTAGCCAAGGAATAACTCACTAAGAAAGTGATATCTGAGCAGAGAATGAAGGAAAAGAGGTGGGAAAGTGGTCGAGGCTGAGTAAACAAGAAAGAGCACGAAGGTCTACAGGCTGGAGCCGAGGGGGTAAAGGGAATAGGACAGGAGATGTGTTCTGAGAGGTAGCAGGGGCCAAATCATGTCTGGCCTGATAGGCCTTTGTAAAGACTTTGAGTTGAGTTGGTAGACACGAGTTCCTAAAAGATGCTTTCATACACATTCTGAAGGTATCCACTTCTTCCCAAGGAATGGCTCCCCAAAATAACATTATTTGCTATGAATTCCAGTTGACGTATTTTTATAGGCCTTCTTTCCATTCTAAACCATCAGTATATGTCCCATTGGACTCATTCTTATCCAAATGGCTATCCATGAGCTCAAGATCTTTATTCTTGAAAGTTTTGTTGTCTAGTCAAGAAGAGAGAAGTACAGTAGTCGCCCCCATCCCTCCCTTACCTGTAGTCTCGCTTTCCTCAGTGGAAGATACTCATAGTCAACCACAGTCCAGAAGCAGACGATCCTCCCTCTGACCTTTTGCCAGAGGGTCAGAAGGTCAAAAGTAGCCTAACACCGCATCACAAGGCCTATGTCATTCGCCTCACTTCATCTCATCAAGCAGGCATTTTATCTTCTCATATCATCACATGAAGAAGGATGAGTATGGTACAATAAGATATTTTGAAAGAGATACCATATTTGCATAACTTTTATTATGGTATGTTGTTATAAATGTTCTGTTTTATTATTGCTGTTAATATCTTACTGTGCCTAATTTATAAATTAAATTTTATTATAGGTATGTATGCATTTTTAAAAATAGTATATATATAGAGAATTCAGTACTATCTATGGTTTCAGACATCCACTGAGAAGGTCTTGGAGTATCCTCTGTGCAGAAGAAGGAAGGATTACCGAATAGAAGCAAAAAAAAACAACAAAAAAATAAGTAAAAGTAAACATTTTCCTGAATACAAAATTGGCTTCTGTAGAGATGAGAATTGAGACTATCTGATGTTTTATAAGTGTTCTGCAAGAGAGCACAAGAGAAAGCTCCCAGAGTATGGACAACACTAAGAGAGCTAAAATGTGAAGTGCTGATAGGAGCAAAATACTAAAAGGATCTCTCAAAACTCTGATTTTATATAAAATTGAACGAGGAGTGTCAGCATTTAGAGAAGTCATGCAAAAAAATTCTTCACTGAAATTCCACAGTCTGGGCTGTGAATAAGTGCAAGTGAATAAATGTGGATGGTATCAGAAAATATAACAAATAAATACTATTTCTTTCAATAAACATGTTATGAACTTGGACTTGCAAAGCTCTATGCTTGCTATTGGAAAGGCAAAGCTTCTGGTCTTATAGGGTGACAGCTGGATGGAATATGATGAATTCTCTCCTAGCTGCACCACATGGTGTTATATGGAGAACACATAGCCTAGACGGTCGGGGTCAAGTAAGGTAGAGGAAGTGGGAGTAGTTAGTTGAATGTAGATAGCTGGAAAGGGTTTTGTGTCCTAGGAAGGAAAAAACTATAAGAGATGAGGCTCACGAGGAGGCTTTGGGGGTGTTGATGAAGCTGTTTGGAGTTGTTGGAAGGCAGAGATGGGGAGATGGGGCCTGGAAGTGATCAGGGATGAGAGGTAAACACTCCCTCTTACCCTCTTGGCAACAATGGTACATCCATGTCTGGGAAAGTGTATACAATTCTGGCGTCATACTCAATACTCACACATGACCAGAAGCTTAGATAAAAGGCAACTAAAATGATCGTGTGGGTGATGCATTTCTCATAGAAAGAAATAACTTAAAAAATTGACTCCCTAGCCAATAAAGGTAAAAAGGAAAAATGTACCAAAATCTATGAAAATAAGATAAATAATGAGTAGGATAACATGATGTACTTGCCCATCAAATCCCAGAGATCAAATTCTAGACAAAATCCAGCCAACCAGGGCATTTCATACATAAATCCTGTCTAAGTCAATGTCTCCTAAACTTGTTGATCACAAGGATTATCTGAGGAGCTTGTTAGAAGTACAGAGCCCAGACCAAATTACACAGATCACCATCCCACCTCACCCTCCTCCCGGCCTCCTGAATTAGAATCTACAAAAGGTGTGTCTTGGGATTTGTGTTTCAACAAATGGCTGATGGTTCTTACGCTGTACCAAATTTGGGAAACACTATTCTAAAGGTATAGACAGGAAATTCCTAGGATCTATGGAATTAATTGCAAAAATTCTCTCAACTGGCCAGTGGTTCATCTCAAACATGCAAATTAGTACTATATTAAATAGCTTGAATCTCCTTGAGCCATGGTGCCAATGAAAAGTACAGAAGGTTCTTAATGATACAGGGTGTTGTATTGTGACTCGGGCTATCTTGACTGCCCCCAGATCTCACCAGCCTCACCGACCCTCTAGAGACAATGATGGTCCAAGTAACAATATTTGATTGTGACTAGCTCAGTATCCCAAAGGTTTATGTAAAATTTCAACCTCCTTTAAAATGTCCTTTGTGGTTTCCTCAAGTTCTGCCCCATGGAGCAAGTCCATTCAAAGTCTTCCTTTCAGGAATCATCATGGAAGCTGAGAAGTCACGGGCCATTCAAAGGAGCCACCACCTGGCAGCTGCAACTCCTGGTCCTCCTGTGTCCCTCTCCACTCTCCCTCCAGATGCCCTTCTCTACAGCCCCATTCATTCCTACAGCCTTCCTGGCCATAAATGGCAGAGGAAGGGATTGGGACTTGCACTGCACCCCACTCTGGGCTTTAACTTACCTAGCACTACGCTGCTGCAAGGCAATCCCCCTAAAAAGGCAAGATTTTCACCTGCTTGTCAAAAAATGGATTTTAACATTCATGACTATCATCTTAAATAGCATCCAAGTAAATAAAAGATTTTAAAAGAATATGTAGACTAGAAATGGTTTTGCCAAATTTTAGCTTGAGAACATTTAAAACAGTGTCCAAAGCAATAAAATTATGGGGTTTCTGCATCCTAGGAACCCCTAAAAAAATAATGTCTTATCTTGGATTTGTGTAAGTTGCCAGCAGGTGCAGAACATATGAAGCTTAATAAATATGGTACCTGGTGCTTCTAAAACATACACGTATTTCAATAGTTTGTGATAAGTGAATATGTTCTAAGTAAGAGCTCAATTAACTAGAATCACAAATACAATTGTTCGATGCACCAAATCAAAAACACCAAAGGTTAAGGACAAGGTTAATATTTTCATAAGTCTGAGTCAAATTTGAGCCCTTGTATTTAGTCATTTCCCTGATTGCTAAAACCTTCAACAAATGGCAGAAGAAAGATCACAAATCAATCAGTGACAGATGTTGATTCACCATATGGGGCCTCCCAGTCTGAAAAGTCTGGGAGGACCTCTTCTTGGCTAACATAGAGGACCAAGAGAAATTTCTTCCGGACAAAAATTTCTCACATCCTAAACAAGTACAACAATTGTAAAAATCATGTTTACAACTTAATAAATGTTGCCAGCCAAGATCAGAATCAGCTTACGACAACAAGGAGACTTCTTAAAAGAATTACATGAAGGTCAGAGGGACTAGAAGCCATCACCAGGCGAGGCACTCCCATGCATAACCTATTATTTTTAAAACACATGTTGCCCTCATGTGACAGTATATAGGCCTTTGATAATGGTAATTCTCCTGTTCAGATGCCTGCCCATGAATGGGATGTGCTCACTCTATCACATTTGTTTCTCTATATAATTAAGGACTGACTACTTATGATGTGGATCTTATTTGGAAAAAGGGGTAGTTTTCTAAAGATGTCAGCCTTAGTCATAGGCACCTATCAACCACTTTTGATTATTCAACATTTTGTATTATAAGACCCTTTTCAAAATAAATTATGAGCCAATATATTTGTTCATCTGGTATGTTTGTGGATTCTAGACATACATTTTGTTATTTTCTTATTTCCTCTTCAATTTACTGGGTAATAGATCTTTTGCTGAAACGCTTCTTTCAATTAAACTTGCAATAGATCTAAAGATCCAGGATTGTAAGCTCATTACAATGGGAGTAACATAGGAGAACAATACCATTGCTGGTGGCCCTGGATGCCCAGATGTAAGGGGTGGGGGGATTCCTTATAACAAGTTTCAAATTGAATCTTTGTGTTGAGTGGATTCAATTCCTCTGAAGGAAACGGAATCAAACATCAAAATCCAATAAAAGGAATACTGGCATACAAAATCAGTAGTTGTGAAATATTTAACAATAGTCAAATATTGAACCTGGATGTGGGGAAGAAGACTTTTGCTCCTACTGTGACCTGTTGGAGGTGAAATGGAAACATCCAGTCTCATACTGAGCCAGAAAACAGAAAATGGCTGTGTAATCCAGCTCCCAAAGTAACTCCCTATGGACTAGTGGTAAGAGAAAGGCAAACAGGAGAGGAGTCAAGATGGCGGAGAAGTAGCAAGCTGAGACTGCTTCAGCTAGCCGGAGATCAGCTAGATAGCTTATCTAAAGATTGCAAACACCTGAAAATCCATCGGCAGATCGAAGAGAAGAAGAACAGCAATTCTGGAAACAGAAAAACAACCACTTTCTGAAAGGTAGGACCGGCAGATAAGTGAATCCAAAGCGACGGGAAGATAGACCCCGGGGGGAGGGGCCGGCTCCCGGCAAGCGGCGGAGCAACCGCGCACAAAATCAGGACTTTTAAAAGTCTGTTCCGCTGAGGGACATCGCTCCAGAGGCTAAACCGGGGCGAAGCCCACGCGGGGTCAGCGTGGCCTCAGGTCCCGCAGGGTCACAGAAGGATCGGGGGTGTCTGAGTGTCGCAGAGCTTGGGGGTATTGGAACGGGAAAGCCGGCTACAGAGACAGAGCTGACAGTAAGCTCGCAGCTCCGTGTTACCTTGAACCGGTCGCAGGCTCGGTGAGCTCGGAGCGCGGCCGGAGGTCAGGCAGACGGGAGTGACTGGGCGCTGTTCTCTGAGGGCGCACTGAGGAGTGGGGCCCTGGGCTCTTGGCTCCTCCGGGCCGGAGACCAGGAGGCCGCCATTTGTATTCCCGTCCTCTGGAACTCTACGGAAAGCGCTCAGGGAACAAAAGCTCCTGAAAGCAAACCCGAGCGGATTACTCACCCCGGCCCCGGGTAAGGGCGGTGTAATTCCGCCTGGGGCAAAGACACTTGAGAATCACTACAACAGGCCCCTCCCCCAGAAGATCAACAAGAAATCCAGCCGAGACCAAGTTCACCTACCAAGGAGTGCGGTTTCAATACCAAGGAGAGCAGCAGAATTCCAGAGGAGGAGAAAGCCAAGCACGGAACTCATGGCTTTTTTCCTGTGATTTTTTTTAGTCTTGCAGTTAATTTAATTTTTTCTTTTTCATTTTTTTTTCTTTTTTTTTTTTCTCGCCTTCGGGTAAAATTTTTTTTTTTAACTGTTACCTTTTTCTTTTTTAACGATTTTTTACTAGTTTATCTAATATATATATATATATATATATTTTTTTTTTTTTTTACATTTTTCTTAGGTGTTTTCTTTTTTTAAAATTCTTTTCTTTTCTTTTCTTTTTTTTTTTTTTTTTTTCTTTTTTCTCTCTTCCTTTTTGAACCTCTTTTTATCCCCTTTCTCCCCACTCACGATTTTGGATCTCTTCTAATTTGGTTAAAGCATATTTTCCTGGGGTTGTTGCCACCCTTTTAGTATTTTACTTGCCCCTTCATTTACTCTTATCTGGACAAAATGACAAGACGTAAAAATTCAAAACACAAAAAAAAGAACAAGAGGCAGTACCGAAGGCTAGGGACCTAATCAATACAGACATCGGTAATATGTCAGATCTAGAGTTCAGAATGACAATTCTCAAGGTTCTAGCCGGGCTCGAAAAAGGCATGGAAGATATTAGAGAAACCCTCTCGAGAGATATAAAAGCCCTTTCTGGAGAAATAAAAGAACTAAAATCTAACCAAGTTGAAATCAAAAAAGCTATTAATGAGGTGCAATCAAAAATGGAGGCTCTCACTGCTAGGATAAATGAGGCAGAAGAAAGAATTAGTGATATAGAAGACCAAATGACAGAGAATAAAGAAGCTGAGCAAAAGAGGGACAAACAGCTACTGGACCACGAGGGGAGAATTCGAGAGATAAGTGACACCATAAGACGAAACAACATTAGAATAATTGGGATTCCAGAAGAAGAAGAAAGTGAGAGGGGAGCAGAAGGTATACTGGAGAGAATTATTGGGGAGAATTTCCCCAATATGGCAAAGGGAACGAGCATCAAAATTCAGGAGGTTCAGAGAATGCCCCTCAAAATCAATAAAGAATAGGCCCACACCGCGTCACCTAATAGTAAAATTTACAAGTCTCAATGACAAAGAGAAAATCCTGAAAGCAGCCCGGGAAAAGAAGTCTGTAACATACAATGGTAAAAATATTAGATTGGCAGCTGACTTATCCACAGAGACCTGGCAGGCCAGAAAGAGCTGGCATGATATTTTCAGAGCACTAAATGAGAAAAACATGCAGCCAAGAATACTATATCCAGCTAGGCTATCATTGAAAATAGAAGGAGAGATTAAAAGCTTCCAGGACAAACAACAACTGAAAGAATTTGCAAATACCAAACCAGCTCTACAGGAAATCTTGAAAGGGGTCCTCTAAGCAAAGAGAGAGCCTACAAGTGGTAGATCAGAAAGGAACAGAGACCATATACAGTAACAGTCACCTTACAGGCAATACAATGGCACTAAATTCATATCTCTCAATAGTTACCCTGAATGTGAATGGGCTAAATGCCCCTGTCAAAAGACACAGGGTATCAGAATGGATAAAAAAACAAAAACCCATCTATATGTTGCCTCCCAAGAAACACATTTTAAGCCCGAAGACACCTCCAGATTTAAAGTGAGGGGGTGGAAAAGAATTTACCATGCTAATGGACATCAGAAGAAAGCAGGAGTGGCAATCCTTATATCAGATCAATTAGATTTTAAGCCAAAGACTATAATAAGAGATGAGGAAGGACACTATATCATACTCAAAGGGTCTGTCCAACAAGAAGATTTAACAATTTTAAATATCTATGCCCCCAATGTGGGAGCAGCCAACTATATAAACCAATTAATAACAAAATCAAAGAAACACATCAACAATAATACAATGATAGTAGGGGGGACTTTAACACTCCCCTCACTGAAATGGACAGGTCATCCAAGCAAAAGATCAGCAAGGATATAAAGGCCTTAAATGACACACTGGACCAGATGGACATCACAGATATATTCAGAATATTTCATCCCAAAGCAACAGAATACACATTCTTCTCTAGTGCACATGGAACATTCTCCAGAATAGATCACATCCTCGGTCCTAAATCAGGACTCAACCGGTATCAAAAGATTGGGATCATTCCCTGCATATTTTCAGACCACAATGCTCTAAAGCTAGAACTCAACCACAAAAGGAAGTTTGGAAAGAACCCAAATACATGGAGACTAAACAGTATCCTTCTAAAGAATGAATGGGTCAACCGGGAAATTAAAGAAGAATTGAAAAAAATCATGGAAACAAATGATAATGAAAACACAACGGTTCAAAATCTGTGGGACACAACAAAGGCAGTCCTGAGAGGAAAAATATATAGCGGTACAAGCCTTTCTCAAGAAACAAGAAAGGTCTCAGGTACACAACCTAACCCTACACCTAAAGGAGCTGGAGAAAGAACAAGAAAGAAACCCTAAGCCCAGCAGGAGAAGAGAAATCATAAAGATCAGAGCAGAAATCAATGAAATAGAAACCAAAAAAAACAATAGAACAAATCAACGAAACTAGGAGCTGGTTCTTTGAAAGAATTAATAAAATTGATAAACCCCTGGCCCGACTTATCAAAAAGAAAAGAGAAAGGACCCAAATAAATAAAATCATGAATGAAAGAGGAGAGATCACAAACTAACACCAAAGAAATACAAACTATTATAAGAACATACTATGAGCAACTCTACGGCAATAAATTTGACAATCTGGAAGAAATGGATGCATTTCCTAGAAACATATAAACTACCACAACTGAACCAGGAAGAAATAGAAAGCCTGAACAGACCCATAACCAGTAAGGAGATTGAAACAGTCATTAAAAATCTCCAAACAAACAAAAGCCCAGGGCCAGACGGCTTCCCGGGGGAATTCTACCAAACATTTAAAGAAGAACTAATTCCTATTCTCCTGAAACTGTTCCAAAAAATAGAAATGGAAGGAAAACTTCCAAACTCATTTTATGAGGCCAGCATCACCTTGATCCCAAAACCAGACAAGGATCCCACCAAAAAAGAGAGCTATAGACCGATATCCTTGATGAACACAGATGCGAAAATACTCAACAAAATACTAGCCAATAGGATTCAACAGTACATTAAAAAGATTATTCACCACGACCAAGTGGGATTTATTCCAGGGCTGCAAGGTTGGTTCAACATCCGCAAATCAGTCAATGTGATACAACACATCAATAAAAGTAAGAACAAGAACCATATGATACTCTCAATAGATGCTGAAAAAGCATTTGACAAAGTACAAACATCCCTTCCTGATCAAAACTCTTCAAAGTGTAGGGATAGAGGGCACATACCTCAATATCATCAAAGCCATCTATGAAAAACCCACCGCAAATATCATTCTCAATGGAGAAAAACTGAAAGCTTTTCCGCTAAGGTCAGGAACACGGCAGGGATGTCCATTATCACCACTGCTATTCAACATCGTACTAGAGGTCCTAGCCTCAGCAATCAGACAACAAAAGGAAATTAAAGGCATCCAAATCGGCAAAGAAGAAGTCAAATTATCACTCTTCGCAGATGATATGATACTATATGTGGAAAACCCAAAAGACTGCACTCCAAAACTGCTAGAACTTATACAGGAATTCAGTAAAGTGTCAGGATATAAAATCAATGCACAGAAATCAGTTGCATTTCTCTACACCAACAGCAAGACAGAAGAAAGAGATATTAAGGAGTCAATCCCATTTACAATTGCATCCAAAACCATAAGATACCTAGGAATAAACCTAACCAAAGAGACACAGAATCTATACTCAGAAAACTATAAAGTACTCATGAAAGAAACTGAGGGAAGACACAAAGAAATGGAAAAATGTTCCATGCTCCTGGATTGGAAGAATAAATATTGTGAAAATGTCTATGCTACCTAAAGCAATCTACACATTTAATGCAATTCCTATCAAAGTACCATCCATCTTTTTCAAAGAAATGGAACAAATAATTCTAAAATTTATATGGAACCAGAAAAGACCTCGAATAGCCAAAGGGATATTGAAAAAGAAAGCCAACGTTGGTGGCATCACAATTCCGGACTTCAGGCTCTATTACAAAGCTGTCATCATCAAGACAGCATGGTACTGGCACAAAAACAGACACATAGATCAATGGAACAGAATAGAGAGCCCAGAAATAGACCCTCAAATCTATGGTCAACTAATCTTCGACAAAGCAGGAAAGAATGTCCAATGGAAAAAAGACAGCCTTTTCAATAAATGGTGCTGGGAAAATTGGACAGCCACATGCAGAAAAATGAAATTGGACCATTTCCTTACACCACACACAAAAATAGACTCAAAATGGATGAAGGACCTCAATGTACGAAAGGAATCCATCAAAATCCTTGAGGAGAACACGGGCAGCAACCTCTTCGACCTCTGCCGCAGCAACATCTTCCTAGGAACAACGCAAAAGGCAAGGGAAGCAAGGGCAAAAATGAACTATTGGGATTTCATCAAGATCAAAAGCTTTTGCACAGCAAAGGAAACAGTTAACAAAATCAAAAGACAACTGACAGAATGGGAGAAGATATTTGCAAACGACATATCAGATAAAGGACTAGTGTCCAGAATCTATAAAGAACTTAGCAAACTCAACACCCAAAGAACAAATAATCCAATCAAGAAATGGGCAGAGGACATGAACAGACATTTCTGCAAAGAAGACATCCAGATGGCCAACAGACACATGAAAAAGTGCTCCATATCACTCGGCATCAGGGAAATACAAATCAAAACCACAATGAGATATCACCTCACACCAGTCAGAATGGGTAAAATCAACAAGTCAGGAAATGACAGATGCTGGCGAGGATGCGGAGAAAGGGGAACCCTCCTACACTGTTGGTGGGAATGCAAGCTGGTGCAGCCACTCTGGAAAACAGCATGGAGGTTCCTCAAAATGTTGAAAATAGAACTGCCCTATGACCCAGCAATTGCACTATTGGGTATTTACCCCAAAGATACAAATGTAGTGATCCAAAGGGACACATGCACCCGAATGTTTATAGCAGCAATGTCCACAATAGCCAAACTATGGAAAGAACCTAGATGTCCATCAACAGATGAATGGATCAAGAAGATGTGGTATATATACACAATGGAATACTATGCAGCCATCAAAAGAAATGAAATCTTGCCATTTGCAACAACATGGATGGAACTAGAGCGTATCATGCTTAGCGAAATAAGTCAAGCAGAGAAAGACAACTATCATATGATCTCCCTGATATGAGGAAGTGGTGATGCAACATGGAGGCTTAAGTGGGTAGAAGAATAAATGAAACAAGATGGGATTGGGAGGGAGACAAACCATAAGTGACTCTTAATCTCACAACAAACTGAGGGTTGCCGGGGGGAGGGGGTTTGGGAGAAGGGGGTGGGATTATGGACATTGGGGAGGGTATGTGATTTGGTGAGTGCTGTGAAGTGTGTAAACCTGGTGATTCACAGACCTGTACCCCTGGGGATAAAAATATATGTTTATAAAAAATAAAAAATTTAAAAAAAAAAAAAAAAAAAAAAAAAAAAAAAGAGAAAGGCAAACATCCTGGGAATGTTTTCGTTCCCAGAATATTTTACATTATTATTTAATCATTCTCAAAGTTCTCACTGTGGAGCAGGTAAGCTGCACCAGGGTCTCTGGACAGAGATGTCTGCCTGTAAAAACAAAATAAACATGTATTTTGGGCTTATTTTAGACATACTTCTGTGCTAAAATTATAGATATATAAATATGGATATTGTAAGAACGGTCTTTTTCCAAAAAGCCCAAAAACTAGGGTTGCCAGATTTAGCAAATCAAAATCCTGAACACTCATTAAATTCGAATTTCTTATGAATGATTAATAATTTTTTTAGTATAAGTATGTCCCATGTGCTAGCTAGGGCATAATTATACTAAAAATATATTCATTCTTTAGCTGAGATTCAAATTTCACTGGACATCCTATATTTTATTGTTAACTCTAACAGCTGTTACAAAAGGAGACCACGGTTGAGTCTACAGGTAAGAAACTAAATTTGAACTAATTTACCTCGTTCAATATTACCAGAATACCATGAGTACTTAGGCAGAAAGCAGTAGATTTGGTACAAAGGAAAAACCTCAGTGGTAATCTTGTTCTTGCTTAAAGTAGAAGGACATTGCATGCTATCACAGTGCTTTTGTTCTTATTAAATTTCCTTGAGTTAATACAATACAAAACCTTACTGCTTTGCATTTTTAGAAGCCTTCTAAAATGGAAGACAACCATCTCTTTGGATATCTTTGTGCATTTCTAACAAGACCATGGTGACAAGGGGCTAAGTATACACCACAGTTATATTTAAATTAAAGAAAAAGGGAGTATCAATGTGGCACTTACGCTTTGAGATGGGCAAACTTGGAATGGGTTTATTTACTGTTGGGGGTTTAAGATCTGGTGTGTCTGTGGATATATGTGTGTTTGAGGGTTTTGCAGAAAAACACTGACTTATAATCAGAAAAGCACTGACTGCCCTGATACAAAGAGGTTAATTTTTAGAGTCGGCAATAAAAAAAAACAAAATTACAAATATTTTGGCCATTGTAAAATATATATCCCTTTTTATAAATATGTACCTGTAAAAGGTACAGAATACCTCTGATTAAGCATTTGTTTAAATTAAGAAATTAATTAAGTGAAAATACCAAGGCCACTGAAGATAAAAAAAAATAACATGCATAATCCATCTTCAAATACATGGGATATTTTAGAAACTAAGGAAATTATTCAGCCATCTCCTATACTCTTGGGTATTCTGATGTATTTTAGTATACATAGAATCCTATTACTTCCCATTACACATCAAGAAATCAGAAACTGATTCCAAAATATTGAAACTGAACTTCTTTATTACACATATTAGTTTCCCTCTATTTATCTAGAAATCACTTCAGCACAAGAAGTCACTGGGCGATAACTGACTCACCATAGGTGCTCAGGAAGTTGTGTTAAAAGAATGAAGCCATGGGGCACCTGCGTGGCTCAGTGGGTTAAAGCCTCTGCCTTTGGCTCAGGGCATGATCTCAGGGTCCTGGGATTGAGCCCCATGTCAGGCACTCTGCTCAGCAAGGAGCCCCCTCTCTGCCTGCCTCTCTGCCTACTTGTGATCTCTGTCAAATAAATAAATAAAATCTTTAAAAAAAAAAAAAGAAGAAGAATGAAGCCATGCTTCCAGCAAGATTTGTTTGGAAAATAGTTCGGATGGCACATACAATATTAAAAAGTGTTGAATGTGCTTTAGCATAGGTTTCATTGAGTAAGATTAGAAATGAATTTTTTTTTAAATGTATATAGTTGGGAGTCTAAGAAAACAGATATCAGGCCCTGGCCTGGCTTTCAGCTCTAGTTCAAAGATCTCCAAAACTGTGTGCTGGTTTTCTCTGCATCCAGGATTCCATTTGTGTCTGTGGAAGGAGAATGATGGATATTCCTGGATCTATGCACATCTTCAAGGACACTGCCCAGGAGGCTGACCTACTACTCTCTACCTTGCCAGGTTTGGTTTCAAATACCATTCTAGCAAAAAGAAAAACACATTGTTTATTTTTTCTAACATTCTAACTCCAAAGAAAATGAAATATAAATTAAAAGATTCTTCGCCAACAGAGTGATAATAAAGCCACGATCCCTGTTTTAACCCCTGGGTATATCAACTGGCATACTACAGAGAAAAACCAGGGCATGAAAATAAATCATAGCCCTTCCTACTTACATCTGCATTAACGATGCCTTAATAAATGGCAGGAGAAAAATGAGACTACTATGCATTTGACATTTAATCAGCTCAGCTCCTACAGTGTAAGTATTAGATGCTCATTTTACAATTGGAGAAACTACCTTCCAAAGGTCATATGACTAGGAAGCAGAACCGGTAAGATTTGAACCCAGGTCTGATTGATTCCAAGGCCGCACTTTTACTAAGGCATCATGGTGCCCTGCACTACACCACAAGCAGACAGCTTACAGCTGACCATTTCTGCTAGTGGCTAGTCAATTTGGTACACATACATGATTAAGACTGGGTTGGGGATGTCTTTTCCTATCTGAATGGGCAGCAGACAATTCTGTTCTTTTACAGGATGAGAAACGTCAAAGTCTGGACAAATTAGAGCTTTCACTAAAAACTGCAATAAGACACATAAAATTAGATAAGTATGAAAAGAATGAGATATGTTGGGGTGCGTGGGTAGCTCAGTGGGTTAAGCCTCTGCCTTTGGCTCAAGTCATGATCTCCGGGTCCTGGGATTAAACCCCACATCAGGCTCTCTGCTCAGCAGGGAGCCTGCTTCCCCTCTCTGTCTCTGCCTTCCTCTCTGCCTTCTTGTGATCTCTCTCTGTCAAATAAATAAATAAAGTCTTTTTAAAAAATAAGATATGAGGAAGTGGAGATGCAATGTGGGGGATTTGAGGGGTAGGAAAAGAATAAATGAAACAAGATGGGATCTTGTTTAGAGACTCTAAATCTTGAAGAACAAACTGAGGGTTGCTGGGGGGAGGGGGTTGGGAGAGGGTGGTAGGGTTATGGACATTGCGGGGAGGTGTGCTGTGGTGAGTGCTGTGATGTGTGTAAACCTGGCGATTCACAGACCTGTACCCCGGGGCTAAAAATACATTATATGTTTATAAAAAAATAAAATTTAAAAAATAAGATACATCATTATTTCTTTCATTGCTATTTTGGGATTTTTGTCCTTTGATTTTTCATACGTGCTTGCTGAAACATCAAGGTTAATGTCTTCATCAGGTTCCAACTTCCCAAGTGACCTTTATTCCAATTACCCTCCTACACAACACCTGCTTCAAAATACTGACCTGCTTCAAATAGATCTCTACTCTCTGAACAAGAACCTCCAACTTACCTTCTTCTCACTTCTGGAGTTAAGCAAGTTGATTAAAGTTCATTTGAAAGAACAAACCAGTAATAGAAGGGAACTTTTTCAACCTGATAAAAAGAATCTATGGGGGGGAAAAAAACCTACGAATAATTTCATGTAACGGTGAACATCTGAGGTCCTAATATTGAGAATAAGGCAGTGATGTTACATCTCACCATTTCTATTTGAGAGAGTATTAGAAGCCCAAGCCAGTATACTAAGGCAAGAAAAAGTAATAAGGGGCATACAGATGGGAAAGGAAGAAGGAAACTGTCTTTATTTGCAGATGTAACATGACCACGTATGTAAAAAACTAGTCTAACTAACCTACAGAAAGCTATTTGTACTTACAAGTAAGCCTCGCAAAGTTGTACGGTACAAGAGAAATACACAAAACTTAATTAAATGTCTATATATTAACAACAAATAATTCTGAAATGAAATTTAAAAGTAATAAGTGCAATGTTATCAAAAACATGGAATTCCTAGGGAAACAATCAACAAAACACAAGAACAATCCACTAAAACCAATAAAGTATTGCTGACAAAAAGTAAATACTATGATACTTAAATAATAAGTAATAGATAAATAAATAGATAATAAATAAATACTATGATAGTTAGATGGAGGAAACAATATTGTTTAGATGTAAATTTTCCCTAAATTTAAAGAAATCGCAGCAAAAATCTCAGAAAGTTTTTGTGTGTGTGTAAATACTGACAAATGGATTTTAAAATTTACATAGAAATTCAAAGGACCTAGAGTCACCTAAACCTTTTTGTTAAAGAAAAATAATATAGAAAGAGGTACTCTTCCCAATTTCAAGACTTACTGTAAAACTACAGTAACCTCAACAGTGTGGTATTGGCATAAGAATAGACATATGGATTAATGGAACTGAATAAAGTGTCTAGGAACAGACACATATGTGGTCAACTGATTTAAAACAAAAGTACCCAAATAATTCTGTGTGGAAAGAACCTTCTTTTCAACAGATGGGGCTAAAACAACTGGATATCCATACGCGCTAAAAAAAAGGACTCTACCCCTCACACCACACACAGAAATGCATGTGAAAGCTAAGACTTTAGAAAATCTTTGTGGTCTTGGGTTAGGGAAAGATGTTTTAAATGGGACGCAGAAAGCACAAACCTAGAAACAAAATAGTAATAAATTGCACTTCATCAAAACTTACAACTTCTGCTTTTTCAACAATACACTTTATAATGTTGAAAATACAAGCTACAACCTGGGAAAATATATTAGCAATATTGACAAAAGACTTACAGCCAGGAATTTTTAAAAAATAAACTCTTACGGGACGCCTGGGTGGCTCAGTTGGTTAAGCAGCTGCCTTCGGCTCAGGTCATGATCCCAGCGTCCTGGGATCCAGTCCCACATCGGGCTCCTTGCTCCTCAGGGAGCCTGCTTCTCCCTCTGACTCTGCCTTCCACTGTGTTTGCCTGTGCTCGCTCTCGCTCGCTCTCTCTCTGACAAATAAATAAATCTTTAAAATAAATAAATAAATAAATAAACTCTTAGACCCCAATTAACATTAGGCAAAAGATTTAAACAAACACTTCAAAACCAAAGACATATGTACTGGCCAGTAGCTCTACAACAGGTGCTCAACATCACTGTCATCAGAGCAATGCAAAATAAAATCACAATCACCACTACTCCTGCACTAAAATGGCTAAAATTTGAATAAGTGCCAACACCATGTGAAACCAAAGATGTGGCACAGCTAAAATTCTCAAATACTGCCAGTAGGACTATCATAGTGTACAACCACTTCAGAAAACATTTTATAGTTACTCATAAAGTTAAATACAAGCTTCCCATACTACTGAGCAATTCCACTCCTAGGTGTTGAGCTAAATGAAAACATACGTCCACACAAAAACTTATATGTGATCCTGAATATTCATAACAGAGTGTCTCAAAATAGCCAAACACCTAAAATAACACAACTATCTATCCAGAGGTGAGTGGATGAACAAAGCACCGTATATCCCTACAACTTATAAAATGCATTTCAAAAAATGAACAGATCCATGCAACAACATAGATGAATCTCACATAGAATCTCAATTCAGGGCGCCTAGGTGGCTCAGTGGGTTAAGCAGCTGCCTTCGACTCAGGTCATGATCTCAGGGTCATGGGATCGAGTCCTGCATCGGGCTCTCTGCTCAGCAGGGAGCCTGCTTCCTTCTCTCTCTCTCTGCCTGCCTCTCTGTCTACTTGTGATCTCTGTCTGTCAAATAAACAAATAAAATCTTAAAAAAAAAAAGAATCTCAATTCATATGAACTGAAAAAAATCAAACACTAAAGTACATACATAAAATCTCATTTATATGAAATTCTAGAATAGGAAAAATTAATCTATAGAGATACAAAGGAAGTTCATATTTGCCTGAGATCATGAGTGGGGTAGGGAATGAGGATTGACTACAGAAGAATTTGGAGGGATGATGGAAATGCTCTCTATATTAATTTTGGTGGTAGTCACACAGATATATATATTTTTCTAAATCTGAATGCAATACACCAAAATTTGTATTTACTACATGTAAATTATACCTCAACAAAGTTGATTTAAAAGCTAGATTTAAGATATTATTTCTCACCACTCAGATTGGTAAAAATCAGAGTTAGAAAACATACTATGTTGCTGTGGAGGGAATAGAAACTCCCATATATTACTAGTGACAGTGCAAAATTAGATCATCCATAGGGAATTTGCCAAGAGCGACCAAATGACATAGGCATTTACTTTTAACTCATATATCTCACTTCTAGGAATCAATTCCAAAGGTGCATTAGCAAAAATATGGAGAAAATATATACACAATTTTTCATTAAAGTACTGTGTTTTCTGCAACAGAAAGCAGAACAATAGGAAAAACACCCAAACACCTAAGGACCATGATATATTCAGGACAGAGATGCAGGTCAGACTTCTCTGAATATGCCTTGGGTTTCAATTATGTATATGAATATATTATGTTTCCTACTTCTATTCACTAAAATCCCTAAAGTAACGATCAACCCAGTTGCAATGAGCATCTTAATTGTGTTCTCTAAATACCATTTCCCATTTTTTAAAAAAAGCCAGAGTTCTTAAGAGAGAAAGGTCATCCCAGGCCTGGGAAAGGAAATGTATGAATGGATCATAATAAAAGTCAAATAGGGGCACCTGGGTGGCTCAGTCTTTAAGCGTCTGTCTTTGGCTCAGGTCATGATCACAGGGTCCTGGAATCGAGCCCCATGTCTGGCTCTCTGCTCAGCAGGAGGTCTGCTTCTCTCTCTCCCACTCCTTCTGCTTGTGTTCCCTCTTTCTCTGTGTCACTCTCTGTCAAATAATAAATAAAATCTTAAAAAACAAAAAAAAGTCAAATAAAAATTGGAAGCAACATAATACTACCCAAGTCAAAAGGATTCAGAGCCAAAACTCGAGAACCTCCCACTGGCTGAAGACGGTACAACTTGAGCATCAGTAAAGGTTATAAATACATGGAGTGAACAAGCAAATTTTTAAATCCTTTTGTTCATAATGGTACTTAAAAAAGTACACACATTCATCACTAAGGATTGTTAGGAAACCAATTCATTAATTGGAAAACTGGTAAATAAAGGGAAAGAAAATTGCCATCAACAAATTCAGATTGCAGAAAAAGCAGGATTAAAAAAAAAATCAGGACAAATACCTAGTTTTTTCAAAACTAAATGCCAAGAAAAAATAAAGAGTTGAGGGAGTTCTCTATAGATTATAAAAGATTAAGTGACTCACCAACCTGACACCAATGTGTACCCTGTATTTATATACTTATTTGAATAAACAATTTCTAAAAAACATTTTATGAGACAACCAAGGAATATGAACATTGACTACATATTAGATGATGGTAAGGTGTTACTGTCAATTTTGCTAAGTGTAATAATGGTGTTAATAAGGCTTTAAGGGAGTCTTTATCATTTAGAAATATATAGTATATTTAAAGGTGACAGATCATCTAGGATCTGACTCAACCCAATGAGGCACAGAAACAATGGAAATGGATACACAGACAAGAAGATTGCCCATGAGTTCATTACTATTGAAGTTGGACAGTGGATACAGGGAGTTCATTATGTTATTCTCTCTAGATTTTTGTATGTTTAAAATTTGTCAAAATAAGAAAGGTTTTTAAAGCATCAGTAAATAATTGAAAGGAAAAGAGAAATCTAATCTGATCATATGAGCTAAAAATAGATGTCACAAAGAAGAGAGATCAGACTTAGTGAAAGCTACAACTCAATATAAAGAATTCTATTCTAAAACCCAATTTATGGGGGCACCTGGGTGGCTCAGGTGGCTCAGTGGGCTAAAGCCTCTGCCTTCAGCTCAGGTCATGATCCCAGGGTCCTGGAATCGAGCCCTGCATCACATCGGGCTCTCTGCTCAGCAGGGAGCCTGCTTCCCCCCCCCCTGCCTGCCTCTCTGCCTACTTGTGATCTCTGTCAGTCAAATACATAAGTAAAATCTTTAAAAAAATTTTTTTCAACCCAATTTATGCAAAAAGTTAACAGTAAGCTAATATTTGGTAAGTTCTGATTGGTGAAACATAAATAATCAATCCTATAATGAGACCATGAGTTCCTGGAACAGTAAGACAAAAGCAGCATGTGGACCACCAGGAAACATGTATCCACCTAAAGCAGAGACAGCAATGAGGGACTTCAGTCTGGATGGAATAGCTAACACACAGTAATAGAAGGACAATAAGGATCTGAAATCAGAAGCAAAGCAATGGAATGAAAATGCTGCTATAAATTCTAGAGACAGTTCATAGGAACAACTGACGGAATTTGATACCGAGATGAGGGGAGAAAGAGGAGCCAAAGATGATTCAATCGAATTCAACAACTATGTACCGAACACTCTGTGTCTGACATGGCTTTGAAGACCTGGCAGTCTAATTGAAGAGATAAATAATTTAAATAATTAACTATGATATATACAAATGCTTTATGGCAGAAATGAGCATGAAAGTTATAAGAGAACATAGACTACGGAGCAACTGAAAAGATGGCCACATTAAGACAGCCATTGTAGAGATGGTGGAAATACCGGAGGAAGAGCAGTCTAGAAAGGATGGTAGAGGAACGCCTGAGTGGCTCAGTCAGTTAAATAGTTAACAGGTGCCTTAGGTTCAGGTCATGATCTCAGGGTCCTGGGATGGAGCCCCATGTCAGGCTCCCTGCTCAGCGGGGAGTCTGCTTCTCCCTCTGCTCTTCTCCCTGCTTGTGCTCTCTCTCTTTCTCAAATAAATAAAATCTTTAAAAATATAAACTAAAAAAGGACTGTAGCACCTGAAGTGCTTAAGGGACATCGAATTGCATGGGTTCAACAGAAGGTTAGGTGGAGGTCATATCAGCATCTAGGCAATGACTTTCAAAATAAATAGACTAGTTAAGTTTGTTGAAGACAGGAAAAATTGCCGTCTTTACACATAGGTCCTATAAATGAAATATTTTCTTTTATCCGCATCTTCATTGAGTTTACATTTTTATTTATTTCAATCTTTCTAGAATGCTAAGAATATTCCAGTTGAATGTTACCATGAAGACTTCGTGAAGTCATCTGAGCCTAAAGTCAAATTCCCTGACTCCCTGTTTAAGTGCATCATTTAAGACAGATCAAAGCAACTTATTTACAAATACTTGCCTCACTGCACTTATCAGTATAGATATCAAATGGTATAGTGATATTGGCTGCTTTCCGTGAGAAAAAAAATGTTACCTCAAAGAGGGAAATGCAAAATATCTTTGTTCAAGGGATGTGTACTGAGGGAGGGCAGGTAGACGCAGCTCGGCTAAGGTAACTAAAGAGAGCTAACTTTTCCAAATGAAAACAAATCCTATTTCCCTTTAGAAATCTTTGCGCTCGACTTCAGAAAGCCCTGTTTTGGAATTGGTCGTTTTCTAGGAAACTCTGGGAAAATGAGGAACTCTCTCCAAATTGCATGGATCACTCGGTCCAAGTATAGGCAATAGAACAGTGACCCAGGAACCCAGGAGGGCGAGCCCTGGCTCTGCGTGGCTCAACGGTAAGACACTGTCTTCAGCATCACTTAGCATGAGGAACTCAGTAAGCCCAGTGTGTCGTGTGGCATTAAGCTCAGAACGCAGCAATTGGGACCGCGCGCCGACTTCTGACGCACCGTTTAGAGTCGTTTTCTCGGGTTGAGAGAGACACCCAGTAACACCCCAGACAGAATGAAAGGTCACCATGAGCTATCACTGAACACCTGCACATTCACTTGTTAAATTTGCTAGAAACCGTAACAGAAATCCCCCTGATGGCCGCTTTCATCCGAGATATCTTTATAGTGAGAGACGCGAGTCAATATTCTCAAAAGAAAAAAAAAAAAAAAAGAACCTCCCCAACTTGACAAATGAACGGAAGTTGAATAATGGCGCGGACGGAGACGTTTATTTAACCGGCGCCTCCTGGAGATTCGGGACGGAAGAGCGCCTCCAGATCCCCGTCCCGCAGCAGGCGCGGTTTTATTTTTATCTAAGCGGCAGGAGCGATACAGTACATGACTAAACATAATCCGATTTGATTTGTGTTGTAGAAGCTCTCCAAAGAACAAATCTGTAAAATTACAGCATGTGAAAGCTTAACACAGTGATATAAAATGGCAGTGGCACGGTTCATATCTTAAACTGACAGACTGATGGTGATTATTGCAAGGACAATGCCCTGCATATGTCAAACGATTTGCAAATAATTTATGTCACCTTCTCCTCCATTATTGTTTTTGCAGAGGACATAAACTGTGTCACCAATATTAAACTGTCTGCAAAAAGAGCCGAGCTCAGCTTTCTCCTCTCTGAGAACGCACAGCCATCTGCACCCAGACAAACATGCATATGGCCGTCATTTGTCCAACATCTTACACAGTGTGAAGGTTTTTTACTTGAAATGCCAACCTGGGTGGCAGATGATGTATGTGTTTCCCCAGCCCTGTGATTACCGGGCCCGCGCCGCTGTGCCGCGCTCTCACCTCATCAGTTCCACAAGCTGCGCTCCAAGGTGTGTGAGGCATTTGCCGCGATATGGCTTCTGACACGCGGGGAGGCGGGCTGCTCGGCGGCTGAAGAGCGGCCTCCGGGTTTTGTTGCAATCGGGGTCAAAGTCTGACCTGCAGAAATTAGCGCGGGGGAGAGATTTAGGACTCAAAAACAGCGATTTGAAAACGGGAATGAATATATTTTGATAAAGGGGAAAGCTGAGGGCCCTCTTGCCACCCCCTGGTTAACTGCTGTGCCGGCTGCCTTCCACACGGCCTGGGTTCTGGCTGCTTGGAAGAGAACGTGGTGGAAGGTCTTCTTGGTGTCATCCGTTGTAAACAGAAAGGGTCACACCTACAGCGAGAAGGTGTCATTAGTTGTAGGGATTTGCCATGACTGTAGACCAGAAGGAGAGGGAATGGTCATCCCTACCACAACAGGATGAGGCAGCCCTTCTGCAGGTCTAAAGGTTGAGGAGCAGAGAGGGGCCGCCTGGGTGGCTCAGTGGGTTAAAGCCTCTGCCCTTGGATGAGGTCATGATCTCAGGGTCTTGGGATCAAGCCGTGCATCTGGCTCTCTGCTCACCAGGGAGCCTGCTACCCCCTTCCTCTGCCTGCCTCTCTGCCTACTTGCGATGTCTCTCTCCCTGTCAAATAAATAAATAAAATCTTGAAAAAAAAAAAAAAGGTTTAGGAACACAGAAATAGATTTTCTTTTATCTGGATACACATCCCCACACACACAGGGTGCAAGTGAAATCCTAAAACATAATTTCTAAACTATGGAGACAGGATTACTTACTTGCTTACTTACTTGTTTTTTTTAACTTGTAAAAGCTCCCACAATCCAGACATTTGATTCTTTTCTTACTATGATCCTCTGTTTTTATCAGGGAGGGAGAGGGAGCAATGAAGAACTAAAAAGTTTAAAGACTGTCCCAAAGGGATGTGTTTAGACATCAAATAGTTTTTACAAAACCACACATTTTGATGAGTTAAGTGTAAATGCATCAGAAACATATGGATTTATTTTCCTATAAAATTCACATGGACATAAAATATCTCCCCTGCCCCCCTCTTTCAATGGCGGGTTGTGCGGGGGTGGGGGGAACTAAATGAAGACATGTGATATTTAGTTCTTGTCCTCTATCATTTACCATATTTGGACATAAAAAATTTTTCAAACATGGACTTTGAACACTTGAGCAAAATACCTAATTTTAATAAAAAGAAGTCATTTCTCAAAATCTAATTTACAAAACAAAAATCCATGTACTTACCAAAATGAAAAAAATCCCATTTAGATCTAGTTATGCTTATGGGAGTAAGTGAAATAAAACCTATCAAGGCCATCTGAATACAGACTCAATAGGATGATTTCCAGAAAATGAATACTCTCAGTTGAAAAGAACAGCCAGTTAACAGAATTTCAATCAATATTTGCCACTTCTGATTACCTGTAATTCTTTCAATTAATGACAAGAGGGAAGAAAATGGAAATATACATATGTTAATAATAAAATGATAGAAAAACAAGCAAGATGGATTTAGTGAACTTACATGTGGGGGAGTTTTAAGATGTGGCCAGCAGCCCCCTAGGAACTTATTCTGACAAGTTTAATTTACATGTTTTAAAATGAGCATTGTCAAGGTTGGCAAAGCCGTTACTCCCAGTTTATCCCTCCTCCAATCCCCAGGCTTTTTGTTCTCCTATACCCTACAAATACCAAGGACATGGATAGATAGTAAAGATTCTTCAGGTGATTTGTTCAATTAGAATCATAAAAAATTAATCTTTTAAACTGCCTGCTGGACATTGTCATTTGGATGCCCAACTCAGCTTGTCCAAAACTGGCTTCCAAACTGACAATATCTCCTGAGTATGCTTTTCTATCAACTGGGGGTTTTTCTGCCATTGATGCTCCAAATTTTTCCACTACTTTTTCTTCCACCACATCTCATTAGCTATCAGCCCTGTACCCTTTTTCTTCCAAGTTTTTCCCAGATCTGCCCCTCTATTTCTTTTTTCTTGGCAATCTTGGCCTTGATAGGTTTTATTTCACTTACTCCCATAAGCATAACTAGATCTAAATGGGATTTTTTTCATTTTGGTAAGTACATGGATTTTTGTTTTGTAAATTAGATTTTGAGAAATGACTTCTTTTTACCTCAACTTAATGAAAGGGGCTTTCATTTTTGTCTCCTACCTACAGGAGGCATAGAGCACATCATTTCCTTATCAATCTGGCTTAAGAGCCAATTTAATCATAGTTTATTCTTCTCTTCAATAAAAATAACACCTTGGATTTGTAGATTGTTCCATAATCCACAAAGAACTTTCATAAAACTTAATTTGTTTGATCTTCACACCAAACCTGTGAGGTGGACAGAACAGGTATTGACACTCCTATTTTGTAGATGAAGAAGATAAAACTTGGAGAAGGCTAACTTGCCTGAGACCATTTAAACAGTTACCAGTTGAAGCCAAGAGTCTAACGCAAGGTTTTTGACTCCAATCCCAGAATAATTACCATTACACCACACTGTGTAGGACGACTGCATGTTGCCTAAGTGTCAAAATTGCTAAAGTGTGCTCAAAGCCATTTGTTACCTCATCCAAATTTATACTTATAACTTCGTCTTTCATGATTATCCTACAGAAACCTTTGATCCAATCACACTGATTTACCTACCATCCATGAATTTGCCGGGCACTTGCTACTCATGCTGTAACCTTTTAATCAAAGTCTTCCACTATTCAAAGTCTACCTATCTTCCTTCCTTCCTTTTAAAATGCAAATCAGGTTTATCTTCTCCATGAAGCTTTCCACAACCATTCCATTAAATGTAAATAATTTTTCACATGTTTAAACTCTGTCATTTTTGGGAATACTTAATTGTCTATGGCCTTCTGTCTCTTCTTAAATGGTTGCTTTTTTGCCTTCTCATTTAACTTTGCACACATCTTTGCCTTATCTGCCCCTATAGATTATAATCTTCTAGAGACCACAGACTGTGTCTGTTTCTGTCTCTCCTTCAGAATCTAATAAATACAGCATTAAAGATGTTCAGTAAATATTAGTTTAGTTAAATTAAATTCATTTGGATTGAGTTTTGTTAGTAGATGGCATTTAGATCTGGCCTTATTATTACATATTATAGCAACACTTAAAAAATGTATTGGGGCACTTGGGTGGCTCAGTGGGTTAAAGCCTCTGCCTTCAGCTCAGGTCATGATCTCAAGGTCCTGGGATGGAGCCCCAAATCGGGCTTTCTGCTCAGCAGGGAGCCTGCTTCCTCCTCTCTCTCTCTGCCTGCCTCTCTGCCTACTTGTGATGTCTGTCAAATAAATAAATCTTAAAAAAAAATTATTATCATAGTATTCCATATATAGTTATCTTGACTACACCTCTCCTAGATGCTTTCAATTTAATTTGATTTTTTAAAAATTTTAGTTAATTTAAATACTATACATATTATTAATCATCATCAAATTAGGAGTTTAAAATACACTAACTTCTTTCTTGGACTCATTTGGAAGTCAAGTTTCCATGTGGCACATTATTTTCTGATTAGGTTTACACAGAGATGGTGTTCACTGACTCCTATTAGAAAACCATTTGATCAACTTCTATGACAGAAATGTGTCATTAATCAATAGTAATTATTGAATAAATTGTAAAGCTTTGACAACATACCAAATGAACTGGACATCTGCCTTCACTTTAACCCTTCATATATTTATTAATCATCTTAAGATAGTTTCTAACACAAGCATAAATATAATAAAGTTCAGCATTTCAATTTGCCATTCAGGATAATTTTCTTTTCCTGTTGTTTGAAAATACAAATAGCAATTTTCTTAAGGTTTTCTATACTTACTGAAATGATTCTTCTGAAAAGCCAATCATATTAATCCTGGCTTTTTAGCATTTAATGGGTCCTTAACACACTTTCAGAGTTCTAACATCAATTATATACATAGAATAATATTTATTTTACACAGAGCTCTCTTGTCTACCTTTTTGGACATTTAGGGTATATTTATAATAGCAGTTGTAACATCACTGTGTACTAATTCTGTCATCTGTGTCATTTCTAGGTCTGTTTCTACTGATTAATTTTTCTTCTTGTGTTTCTTTGCATGCCTGGTAATTTTTTTTTTTTTTTTTTGGATTCCAGATATTGTGAATTTTATATTTCTGGGTGCTGGAGATTTTTATGTTCCTTAAATATTTTAAGGTTTTGTTCTGGAATGAAATTAAGTCACTTGGAATTAATTCTTTTGAAGCTTGCTGTCAAGCTTTCATAGGAAGGTCCACACAGCCTTCAGCCTAGGCCCAATTTGGCCCTAATCCCCTCTGAGGCAACACCCTCCTGAGGATCCCATTTAATGGCACATGTATCAAGTGTTCTTTCCACTCTTGACTGGGTGGAACACAAACTATTTCCAGCCTACCATGAGCTCTAAAGACCATTCTGCTTGTTTGTTTGTTTGTTTTTTTTTCAATAGTTCCTTGAGTCTTGGTAGTTTCTTCTTATGCATGTGATGAGCAACATCAAGACCAGAAGCAAAACCTTTTATAGATCTCATAGAGTTCTCTATGCTGTTGTCTCCTCTCTGGTACTCTACTTTGTGTTTTCTGGCCACCTTGGCCTGTTTGAACACTGAACTCTTGTCTTCTCAACTTTTGTCCTTCAACAGGGAACCTAGTGGGCTCTGTTTGTGCTCCCCTCTCTTGTGTTGCAACCTAGAAATGCTCACTAGGCAGAAGCTGGGAAAATTGAAGGGCTCACTTTTTTCCCTTCTGGCAAAGATCACTATCCTGAACTAACTACTATTTCTTATCAGAAAACCATTGTTCCTTATAGTTTGTCTGCTTTTTTTTTTCTTTTTTAGTTGTTTAAGATAGCAGAACAAATCTAGTCCCTGTTACTCCTATACTCCTATCATGACTACAAGTGGAACTTCTTAAACCACATTTGAAAGGTAAAGATTACTCTAGTGTATAGAGTAAAAATGAGCTTTTCTTTTTTGAAACTGTCAAAAACAAAAAAACAAGCAAGCCCAGAAATGAAAATTTACCCTTTCTAAAAGAAACCCTTCAAAAACAGTATTCAGTTCAGAGTGAAAAAGTACAATACATCAACTCTTTAGAGTAAAATCTTTGATTTATACAGGTATGAAGAGGTAATCCAACATTTTAAAGGTGATTTACCCAACCTCTTTTGAAATCACTTTAATTTCTTAAAGGTCACAAAAAGCATTGTATTGAAATGGCTGACACACTATTGAAATTTAAGATATTTTTTCCCTTTATGTTATTTGGTATCAAAAAAATAAAAAATAGTGTGACTGGCTGTACAAATCTACTCATAGTCAAAAGGAAAAAAAGAGAGCAAAAAAGAAAGAATAAAATAAACAGAAAAATTGAACTGAGCAAGCTAGTACTTTTTCTTTCTTTACATGCCCCACTTTGTATTGGTAAGACCAGATAATGAGTAGCACTTTTTCTTTGTAACAATTCATTAATCAGAGAAATGATCCTTGCTAGTGTTTAGATGTTTTACTTAATTTGGTACCTCTGGCCTGCTGCCCCACTAGTGCCAAAATTATTATTTCTCACCCAGCAGGTGATAAATAACAACTTCAGTCGTGATTAATACCATGAATCCTTCAACCTGACTAATGCAAAAAAACTTGAGACCTACAGAACAAGTGAGTGATAATTGTTGTGAGGACTGTTGGAGCTCCGCTCAGCCTGTGAGGGAAGAAATCCACAGGAAATGAAGCGTTTGTTAGCAGGCCAGCTGATCCTAAGAGGCTTCATTAAGCCCAACTCTGTGACACTCGCCATTTGAATACCAGTGCTAGGCTTTCTCCTTCCCAACGCTAAGTTTCAAGTATCTTCAGAGAAAAGAAATCACTAACTCATTTTTGCATGCATTTAAATATTTATCAAAGGGTTGAATGAATGGACGAATGAATAATAAATGAGAAAATAGAATTTTTGCCCAAGGACTTGACATTGTAATGTGGGTCATTTGAGAGCTTACATGTGATTATCTCTTGTCATTTCTCTAATAATGCAATTGTGCACAAATGTAGTTTTGTTCAAACCCATAGCAAAATTACTATTCTCTGCTGGCAAAAAGAAAAATGTTAGCAATGGCCAGTAACTAAAGCCACATGGTTCCATCAACTTTATTATTATAATTTAATACTAGATACCAAGGTAGTAGTATACCAGTGGTTCTCAATTAGGCAGGTGGTAAGGGAAATACGTATTGTTTGAAAAGCTTCCCACAATATTCCTTCTCTCCTAATTGAGAAACTCCTTTGATTGAGACTGTATATTTCAAGTCACAAGCCAATAGCTTCATAATGGTGGTCAACCAGTTTAATATGGCCTATAGACATATTTGTTTGGCAGGCAAGTTGTTTTTTCTTTTCTTTTCTTTTCTTTTCTTTTCTTTTCTTTTCTTTTCTTCTCTTCTCTTCTCTTCTCTTCTTTAATGCTTCAGGTAGCATTCCCTATTATCTTACTATCCAGTCTGTCTCATTCTACTCATTACAAGCCTGGCTTCTGAACTGAATTTGTTATTCCTGGCTAAATGGAGAAGTATTAAACAACAACAGAGGAAAAAAACCTAAAAACTAACTTGGATCCAGGATACATGGCTAAATATATCAAGAGATTTTCAAGATTCATGAAATTACATAAGCATCAATTTCTTCAGCTAAGAAATATTTTACTTCTGCCCTTATCTAAAAAAGCAATGCCTGGCATGGTATCAAAACCACTAGAAAATTGCACAATGTTGGAAGTGATGTGGAAACACAGAGGAGGGGAAGGTAACCAAACCTAGGTCTCAGGATGACTCTTAGGAATAGTTTTAACTAGGATTTGAAGGAATTGGAGAAAGAGAATGAAAAAGAACCCTCTTCCCTCACTAATATCTCATAATTCTTAATAAAAAGTAAAGAGAAGTAGCTTAAATTGGAATCTAGAGTACTGATTTATTTATCACTGATTCGCTCTTTAAGAGGAAATAGAAAACCTAAAAAAATAACCAAAAATATAAGTTGAATTAGTAGTCAAAAATCTACTCCTCCCCCAAATCCAGTAAATTTTAAAGAATGGTAATCCCTGGGTTTCAGAGAACAAAGAGAAAAGTGTCACTTGATTCATCTCTTTAAATCGACCTTATTTAAGTATAGTATAATTTCCATAGAATAAAATACAGTTTGATTAGTTTTGCGAAAATTTGTTATACATCCTATAAACAACACCATAATCAAAATATAAATTTTTCCCATTACCCCAAAAAGTTCTCTTATGCCCCTCTGTATTCAATTAAAAAAAAAATGAAATAAAAATTAAAAAACACCTCACCCCAGGCAACCATTGATCTCTTGTCACTATAAATTAAATTTGCCTACTCTAGAATTTCATATATATGTACATAGAGTAGACATTTCCACTTCTGGCATCCTACCCTCACTAAAGTTTTAAGATTCATCTAGGTTGTTGCAAGTAACAGTAATTTGTCCCTTTTTATTATTGGGTTGTATTCCTCTCTTTGAGTATACCAGAACTTATCAATACATCTATAGATGGACTTTTGGATTTCTCTCAAAATCCAGGCTATTACAAATTGAGTTGGAATGAACATTAAGGTACAATTCTTCATATGGATATGGTTTCATTCCTCTGGGGCAAATACTTAGAAGTGGATTTGTTCAGTCATACAGTAAATGCATGTTTAAGAAACTGCTAGTTTTCCAAAGTGCTCACATCAATCAATGTATATTCCCACTGGCAGTGTATGAGAATTCCAACTGACACTACACATCTTTGCCAATACCTGTTAGTGTCAAACTTTTCAATTTTAGCCGTTTTTATAAGCATGTAGTGGTATCTCATTGTGGTTTAATTTACTTTTAACTGATGACTAATGACATTAAATTTGTTTTCATGCATTTATTGCCATTGACAATATTTTTTGTATAATTTCTGTGTATATCTTTTGTTCTAACCTGGGTTGTCTTTTTATTAACTTCTAAGAGTTCTTTATATATTCTAGATATAAGATGTTTATCAGACATATTATTGCAAATATTTTCTCTCAATCACTCCCACTCCCAGAGTGGCAAACCTCATCATTTCATAGTGTCTCTGGGGGAACAGAGGTTTTTAATTTTGATGAAGTCCAGATTTTTAATAGTTTCATTTTTTTTTTAAGTGTTTATGTCCCACCTACAAAATCTTTGCCTACCTCAAGGTCATAAAGATTTTTCCCAGTATTTTCTTTTAGAAGTTTTCGAGTTTTAACTTTTACATTTAGATCTATAGTATATCTTGAGTTCATATTTGTAGGTAGTTAAGATTTTTAAAAATATGATATTGAATTGTTCCAGAACCATCTGTCTTAAAGGCTGTCCATTTTTCTTTTGGAATTATTTAGTTTTATTTATTATTTTCTACTGTGTTTCTGTTTTCTATGTCATTTGGAATTTCTCTATTGTGTGTCCATTTCCTATTTTACTGATTTCCATTACTTATTATTTCCTTCACAGTACCTATTAGGGGTAATTTCTCTTTTTCTAGATTCTAAAGGTGGAAGCTGAGATCATTGATCATAAACTATTTTTCCTTTCCTAATATTAACATTTAAAGCTATAATTTTCCCTCTTGGCACAGCGTAAGTTAAATCCCACAAATTTGGATATATTTTTTGTTATTTTTAAATTTAAAATATTTTCTAATTTTCTTTGTGATTTTGATTCTGATCCTGGGTTATTTTGGGTTTTTTTGTTTGTTTGTTTTTAAAGATTTTATATTTATTTCCTAGAGGTCACAAGTAGGCAGAGAGGCAGGCAGAGAGGAAGAGAGAGAGAGGGGAGGAAGCAGGCTCCCTGCAGAGCAGAGAGCCCGATTTGGGGCTCAATCCCAGCACTCTGGGATCATGACCCAAGCTGAAGGCAGAGGCTTTAACCCACTGAGCCAGCCAGGTGCCTGATCCTGGGTTATTTTGAAGTGTGTTGTTTCATTTGCAAATATTGGGGGATTACCCCTGACCTAAATTCGCTCAATAACTATTTGTTGAATATCTACAAGTTCAATAAATATGTACACTTCTAGAGATAAGGAACAGTAAATTAGGCAGATCTTTATCCAGACTTCTTATATTACACAGATCCTGCAAACTAAAGATCTTTATTAAATAAGTAAAAATAAGCACTTTGGGAAATGGAAACATCAAATCTGATTAGAACTTAACTCTCAAGAGTATTAGTCTAGAGATGAAATAAGAATACGGTACCAAGAGGGTGCCTGGGTGGCTCAGTCATTGAGTGTCTGCCTTTGGGTGGGATTGTGGTCCCAGGGTCCTGGGATGGAGCTCACATCGGGCTCCCTGCTCAGTGGGAGGCTGCTTCTCCCTCTCCTGTTCCCCCTGCTTCTGTCCCCACTTTCTCTGTCTCTTTCTGTCAAATAAATAAATAAATAAAATCTTAAAAAAAAAAAAAAAGAATACAGGACCAAGAGAAAGACTATGTGGTTGTTCAAGAACTTGATGAAATGCTTCCTGTGCTGTCCAATAAGAAATGCAACACTTCTAAATTCTCCAAGGGAGCAGACAGATAAGGAATGCCTAATCTGTTATTGCTTTTAGAGAGAAAAAATTTTAACATCATATAGTCAAATGACTGGCAATAAATGATTACTGTGAATCTACAATATGAATGTGTTAAATTCTTTCTCACATAAGTATGGCCTTCTATTCAGGAATATATCATAATCTTTCAGTCTATTTAAAACATCAGCTATCATGATAAACAACTAGAGGAGGAGTGATCTTTCCTAGTGAGAAGACTGGTTTTTTTTTAATCATTAATTGCCTTACTAGCTTTAATTCATTACTAGCTTTGTCTTTTCACTTTGAGACTCCACAAACTGTCAGTAATAAGACTTGCTTCTATTTTTTCCTCATGGTATTTTCTTCTTGGCTTTCATTTTCTCTGTTGTACTAGTTCTGAATAATATTCCTGTGATCATACTTTGCTTATTCCAAC
The DNA here is from genome assembly GCF_011764305.1 of Mustela putorius furo. Lineage (NCBI taxonomy): Eukaryota > Metazoa > Chordata > Mammalia > Carnivora > Mustelidae > Mustela > Mustela putorius. The sequence continues at coordinate 5,993,236 of NW_025422021.1, forward strand.
AGAAAAAAATAAATAGGACCGGGAATTCAAACTGAGAACAACAAAAACCTAAACATAGCAATATCCTTAATGTTTTGTTTTAAATTCTCGCTGGTTTTATAGGAATGACACTTTACACTGATGAAAGTATATTGCATTAAGTTCAGTATGGCAACATATCTAATTTAAAGAAAAAAAACAGCATAGAATTAATAGTTTTAGTTTATAGTTCTTTTACACATTATTATTTTTAAAACAATTTTGTCAAGTTTAATTTGAAAACCTAGGCAGGGAAAAACAGTAAGGAGCTAATCTCCTAGAAACAACTTTGTGCCTGTGAATGGTATTTCCTTCAAATATATTATTAAACCAAAATGAAATAATTGCATGTTGAACATTAACAAAATATACATGTAATATGGGAGCAGAGTACACTCTCATCTCAGGAACACAATTTCAACTTAATAATCATTGAAAGTACACATATTAAATACTCAGGTGTAAAAAACCACAAATATACTGAATAATATCTAATAAGCCAAACTTAGGACATTGATATAACAGTCAGTAGAATTACTTAAGTTCATATTTCAATAATTTGACATATTTGGTAAAGTTTTCAAAATACTTAGTAAATAACAGAGTGTTTTTTAATGTATAGTCTTTGACTATCTCACCCTAATGGAAGAAGGTATGAGTCATGAGCAAAAACCATCCTTTATCAAATTAGAATAATATTTTCTCCTCCAACACAACCTCATTGGTATGTAGGCCAGGATAAAATGAATACTATATATCTTTAGTGTTTTTATAGGATGTGAATGCTAGAGTGACATCACCAAGATGGTAGCATAGGTTGTTCCTGACTTCACTCCCCCTCACAAGAACAACTAACAATTATTTAAGAGCAAGACACCATTTGGGGTGCCTGGCTGGCTCAGTGGGTAGAACATGTGGCCATGACACCACTGAGAATCTTAGAACATGGGGTGAGACCAAAGCACCCCCAGTACCTCAAAGACCAAGACAGACTGCATTAGAAGAGTAAGAAAAGCAGCTACACACTAACCACTGCACCCCTTCCCAGACCAGCGCAGCACCACTCAGAGAGGTCTCCCCTGAGCCTATGATTCCCATTGGGAAAAGAGAACTGAGGGGGAACAACCAGCACTTCTCCCACTACTGCATTGTGGGTCACTTTGTAGGCACCTCTACTCTGATCTTGTCTCACAAGATTGCAGAGGGATCTGTAGGGCCCAGCACCACCAGGAATCTGACTGTGACAGAAAAGAGGAGAGGGATTTGCAACAACCAGCGCACAGATCTTGGCAGACCAAGTGTCTATCTACAGTGCCCAAGTAGTGGTCCCAACCACTGTGGCAACCAAAGTGGTTTCTTCATCTGTACAAGTAGTCAGGGCTGCACTGGAATCATGGAGACTCAGTGAACTACAGATCTCCTTATCCAGATCCTCAAACAAGGTGTTTTGCTGGCCCTAGAACCCGGGTGTCCATGCCCAGGAAAGGTGCTTAGTCATAGCCCCACTCGCTATGGAGTGGCTTCCAGCTCCATCCAACCAGAAGGGCAGGTGACAACTTCTGAAAGCTGTGCTGGTCCTGTAGCACCCAAGCTCAGAAGCAGGCAGAGCCAAGAGTTTGCAAAACAAAGCCAGTGGTCCTGCTTGGTCGGGGAACTTGAGGTGTGGGTCGGCTTGAGTTAAGACAACATCAAAGAGTTTTACCAGCTTTAGAGATATTTCTGTCACTGTGCCACTATTTCTAATCATAGCCCTGCTCACTGCTGAAATAGCCTCCAGCTTCTTTGCTCAGGAAACCTAATCAGAGCACACAGGAAGCTGTGAAGCCCATTCAATAGCCCTAGGTACAGAGAATGCAGCCCATGGCTTCCCCTATCTTTAGAGCAAAGCCAGTGGCCTCACCTGACCACAGAATTAAGTGCACACTCTAGACTCAACTGGGTCCCCAAACAACAAGTTGTATTCATCCTTGTCCTGTCCTACATAGCCCTATCTATTACTGATTATGGTACCCAGTCCTGACCATCTCTAAGTCTAACCAGAGAATTCAGGCAACCATGGAGCCCATCCTAAAGCCTCACTTGGGTAGAGAACCAAGCCAGCAGTCCAATCCAACTGTTCTTAGTCAGAGGCATACCCTCCTCCATCCCTGTCCTCAGAACTCACCCAAAAGTTCTGGGTGAGCTTTGGGTGAGCTGCCTCACCCAAAAATAAATAATGGTAGACCCCACCTGCTCAAGGACATTGCCAGAAGACATACCCAGAAACCCCAAATGAGCTGAATGGCTAGGCTACCAAAGTAAACCTATGAAGTCTTAAAGAGAAGCCTGATTACTCAATTGTGCATATAGCAATGTAACAAATCAAGGATATGAAAAAAACAGGACACCATCAAAGCAAAGTAATAAAGCTCCAATAACTGACCCTAAAGAAACAGAGGTATATGAATTGTCAAATAATTCAGACTAATCTTCTTAAGGAAGTTTAGTAAATTACAAGAAAACAGACAACTAAATGGAATTAGGAAAAAATACATGAACAAAATAGAAGTTAAACAAGGAAATAGCAACCATTAAAACCAAACCAAACCAAAAACAGATATCCTAGAGCTGAAAAATACAGTAACTGAAGAATTAAATAGAGTTACAAAAGTAGTCAACCATTCAGAAGAAAGAATCAGCAACCTGAAGGATAGGACATTGGAAAGTACCCAGTCAGAGAAGCACAAATTAGAAAGAACGATAAAAGAATGATTATGGGACTCAAGGAAAAGAAAAAATATTTGCATTATGAAAATTCAAAAAAAGAGAAGAAAAAGGGATAGAAAGTTTATTTAAAGAGAAAAAGGCTGAAAACTGGGGAGATGAACATCTAGATCCATGAGGCTCAAAGGACACCAAATAAATTGAACCTCAATTGAGTTACACAGAGACACATTATAATTAAATTGTCGAGTCACATAGAAAGGATTTTAAGAGCAGCAAGAAAGAGAAGTTATATATAAGGGAGCTCCCATAAGACTACTGGTGGATTTCTCAACAGAAACTTTTCAAGCCAGGAGATATATTGGTCAGCCATAAAAACTGAGGAAATCCTACCATATGTGACCACATGATTGGACCTTGAGGGCTTTATGCTAAGTGACATAAATCAGAGAAAGACAAATCTGTGTGATTTCACTTACATATGGAAACTAAAACAAAACAAAAACAAAAAAACAAAAAACAAAACTCATAGGCAAAGAGGTAAGACTTGTGGTTACCTGAGGAGTTAGGGGAAGTTAGGGGGAGTTAGTTAGGAAGTTAAGGGGAGAGGGAATATGAAAAAGGTTGCCAAAGGTACAAACGTCCAGTTATAAAATAAGTGAGTATTGGGGATATAATGTACAACATGATAACTATAGTTAATATGGCTGTATGATATATAGGAAAGCTATTAAGAGAGTAGATCCAAATAGTTCTCATCACAGGAAGAAATCTTTTATTTCTTTTTTTCTTTCTTTTCCCTTCTTTAATATATATGAAAAGATGGATATTAGCTGAACTTACTGTGGTAATCATTTCACAATATATGTAAATCAAGCCATCAAGCTATATGCCTTAAGCTGACACAAAGATGTATGTCAATTATTTCTCAATGAAATTGGAAGTAAATAAATAGTAATGATGTGGGTGTGGGTATATCAAAGTTTTGGAATTTTATAAAAATCAATAATTATAGTATAAATGTATATCTAGCATCCTGGCAATTACATATATTAATTAGCACTAAAATTCTTCATTCTAATTATAGCAGCTTTTAATAAAAATAACCCTAAAGCATTATAATATATTAGAATACTTCGATTCATTCCAAGGAATTCAAATTATGCCAGATGCAATGTCACTATTAAGCATATTCTATTGCATTTTAATTATTTGAAAACTGGTAGTCCAATGTAACAGGAAAAGCTATAGCTTACTATAATAACTAAGGTTACTGTAACATTTCTGGATAAAATTTCACATTGCAATTTAGTATGATAAAAATGGCATTTCTTTTTTTTTTTTTTAATAATTTTTTATTTTTTATAAACATATATTTTTATCCCCAGGGGTACAGGTCTGTGAATCACCAGGTTTACACACTTCACAGCACTCACCAAAGCACATACCCTCCCCAATGTCCATAACCCCACCCCCCTTCTAGCAACCCCCCTCCCCTCCAGCAACCCTCAGTTTGTGAGATTAAGAGTCACCTATGGTGTGTCTCCCTCCCAATCCCATCTTGTTTCATTTATTCTGCTCCTACCCACTTAAAAATGGCATTTCTAATCAGTGAATTCATAAAATAGTATTGGGACAACAGCCTACCCATTTGCATAGACAAGCAAATAAATAAATATATATAAGCAAACAATAAAGCCAAGTCCTCAACTCTCTCATCTCTTGCCTCACAATTTCTGGATAGACCACAAGAAGCACATGGATCAGAAAGCCCTAATGAAAAAGAATGATATAACTCAACACATTTAACATTTTTAAATTTACTTCTGGAAAAAATAAAGTAAAAAACTAATGGCTAATTGATAAGGACAAATATCCACAATACCTATGAAAACAATGGATTAATTTATCTATGATACAAAGATCACATGTCATGTAAATTGATAAGAAAAAATCCAATTGGTAACAGACAAAACCAGAGATTATAAATAACCAATAAAGATATGACAATGTTAAGCCTCACTTATATAATCAGAGATACAAAATCAAAGAGTAATAAAATATTATTTTCACTTAGATTGGCAGATATAAATGTTTCACAGTAAAAGTATTATGGGAATATAAATTGATATAACTTAGTTATGTGACCTTGAATTTCTTAATCTCTCTGTACCTCCTTAGTTTTCTCATCTTGAAGAAAGGTGATAATATTAAATCATAGAGTTGTAAAGAATAAATTAGTATCTGTAAAGAGCTTAGAACAGGGCCTCATACACTGTAAGCACTATATGTCTTCATTAAATAAATACATTTTAAAAATTCGGAATTTATTTTTTAGAGCAGTTTTAGGTTCACAGCAAAGTTGAGGATAAAGTACAAAGATTTTTTTTCACATACTCCCTGCCCTCACATAGCATAGTCATTGTCAACATCCCCCACCAGAGTGGTACATTGTTACAACTGACAAACCCACATTATCATTATGGCACATCATAATCACTCAAAGTCCATAGGTCACCGAGCATTACAGTTCCCTCTTGTTATTTGTACATTTTATGGGTCTGGACAAATGTAAATACAGTTTTTAGGAGGATAATTTGACAATATATACTTTTAAGATTTATCGAAAGCAAGAAGCACATACTCTTTGACAGAAATTTTCCACTATTAGGAATTTACCCTTCAGAAATATTACCTAAACATGTAAAGATATATGTTCAAGAATGTTCATTACAATGTAACTTATACACACTGTAAACCACCAAAAACTCTTAATGGCACATATTTATATAATGAAATACTATGGAACCACTGAACATGTGTACACATCTCCTTCTACCCCATAGCCCATAAACTGTCAACAAAGATATATATGTTTAAAAAATATATCCATAACAAAACAGTGGAAAGCAAGAAAAAATGTTCCCAGAGGGCCAGAAATTCTGAAGAACTCCTGATTTAAAAAATAATGTAGGTGGCATTAGATCTAAATAGAAATGTTTGGAAAAAACCAAAGGCCCAAATGATAGCAGAAAGTTATCACAAAACATGAGTCTAAGAAAATTCCATAGGTCAGTGGCACTTTATATAAAGTGCAGGAAGGGATTTATTCAAGTGATAAATTAGAAAAATGAATTCTGAGAAGCCAGGCTGATGAAGCTCTTCTCCATCTCCAGCTTTTGCTAAGAATAAGAAGCAAATGTTCAATAGTTGTATTTGCTCCCAGGATGACGTAGTGAGTACAGATCTGGGACCAGAGAGACAGCGAAGTGCACAAGGAAAAACTAATCCCAAGAATGAGAAACAACACACTCGCAAGACAAACTACCCCCAAACTCAAGTTAGAAGTATATCATGAAAAATGAGAAGAACCAGATAAGGTTGTATTACTAGCATCCAAAGAAATGTATAACAATTCTCAAATGCAAAGAAAGATAAGCAGAGAACCAAGAATTCAAACTCATGAAGAAAACTAACCCCATGAGAAAGACTCCAAATTCAAAACAGAAACTATAATCCAAAAAGAGTGACTTATGCAACCAAAGATAAATTTAAAATAAGATCTTCAGAGACTCAAGAGACTAGTTATCTGTGAAACAAAAATAAACAGAAATCCTGGAAATTAAAAATACCCTTATTTGGATAGCAGCTTCTGCTAAGATAAGAGTAATAGAAACCAGATTTATCATCCAATCTGAAATACCTAAAATCCAGACAAAAACATGAAGCAATGGTTTCGAGACAACTGGATATCAGGCAACAAAGGACAGTGATCCCTGAGAGGTAAAAAGTCAAAGTGATTCCTGTGCTTGCCCCTGATTGTCTTGGGTTTCCAGGATACAGCACAGGAAAGAGGAACCCAAGCAGAGCCTGGAAGGTTCCCTAAATTGGGGAGGAAGACAGGTGAGTCAAGGGAGATAAAGGCAGAGTTTGCAGGGTAGAATAGTAGAGAAGAAAGAGAACTCCAGAGATCTGCAGAGGATCCCCTCTGAATATTCAGCAGAGTACTGATCAGTGCACATGGATGGGACAATTATCTGGGGTTGAGGAAAACACAAGCAAAGGATAAAGGGAGCAGTACTCAGAGATCATACAAGGCTAAGAATAGTGCCTATTCCCACCATTGAGATTTTATATGTCATAATTCACAAAATGTTAGTGCATTTAAGAAGGGTCTTGTCTCAGAAGAGAAAATAATTAGCCCTAGACTAAATACAGTTCCTCTCACGTCTGACAAATATTAAAAAGAAGATCTAAGAGGATCAAACCATTTCCAAGTACTTTAACTGCTTCCTAGAACAAAGCTGGAGAATAGTCAAAGAAATACAAATATTTCCAGGTCCCCAAAAGATAAAATTCACAATATCTTGCATCAAATGAAAAGTTAGTGGGCATGCAAAGGAGCAGAAAGATAAAACCTATATTAAGGAAAAAAAAGTCTCTATATAGCAAAATATAAGTATACAAAAGAAGTACACAAAAGTACACATGAGGTACACAAAAAAAAATCTAAATAAATGAAGAGATTTACCATGTTTTAAGAGAGGAAACTCAGTATTTTTAAAATGTCAATTCCCATCTAATTAATCTACAAGTAAAAAGGTCTTTTTTTTTTTTATTCATCATTAACTTAGAGATACCAGTTACCATAATATGACAAGAAAAAGAAACAAAAATTTAGAAGAAACAAAACTGCCATTTCCTGGGAATTGTATTCTTTTATCCATAGAAAATAAAAATGGATCCTTAGATTGTGAGAATAAGGTTTAGGGGCGCCTGAGTGGCTCAGTGTCTATTAAACATCTACCTTCTGTGGTCCCTGGGTGGCTCCCTTGTTAGGCAGCTGCCTTCAGCTCACATTAACTCAGGTCATGATCCCAGATTCCTGGGATGGAGGCCATGTTGGTCTCCCTGCTGGACGGGAAGCCTGCTTCTCCCTCTCCCACTCCCCCTGTGTTCCCTCTCTCTGTCTGTCAGATAAATAAATAAAATCTTTAAAAATGTCTACTTCAGGGCGCCTGGGTGGGTTAAGCCGCTGCCTTTAGCTCAGGTCATAATTTCAGGGTCCAGGGATCGAGTCCCGCATCAGGCTCTCTGCTCAGCAGGGAGGCTGCTTCCTTCCCTCTTTCTGCCTGGCTTTCTGCCTACTTGTGATCTCTGTCTGTCAAATAAAATAAATCTTTAAAAAAAAAAAGTCTACCTTCAGCTCAGGTCATAATCTCCAGGTCCTGATATGGAACCCTGTGCTAAGCCCTGTGCTAAGCAGGGAGCCTGCTTCTCCCTTGCCCCTTCACTCGACCCCTCCTTCCTGCCACACACTCTGAAATAAATAAAATCTTAAAAAAAAAAAAAAAAGAATAAGTAGGTTCAACAGGATTACTGGACAGATTTCACACAAAAGTCAAAAACATTTCTTTATACTAACAACTTAAAATTTTATTTATAATAGCTAAAAATAGAAAAAGCGAGCAAATGGCAACACCACCAACAAACAAGATGGACTTCTATGTAGAAAAACTTTATTGAAGGACATTAAAGAAACATATGGAAGCATGACACATTTATGAATATTGACATAATTTTGAAAAGGTACTATTTCTTCCCAAAATAACCCATTCAATGTAAATCCAATCAAAATCCTATTTTTTGCTTTTGGTGGAATTTTAAAAGTTGATTCTAATATTTTCATGGAAGTGCAAAGATCCAACTTCGATTCTTAAATACAAAGAAAAAGACAGGATATTTGCCTTATCAGATGTCAAAACTTGCTATACACTACAGTAATTATGAGCACTCAATTTTGATGCAAAATAGGACAGTTAATTTAATAGACCAATGTAACAGGATAGCCAAGAAACAATCCTATGTGCAATGGGATAGGAAACAGAATTGGGACTAGGTATCAGCCAAAAACACTCAAGACCAGTCAAGAAGGTCAATAAAGAGTGCTAAGAAAATTAGTTATCCATTTTGAGAAAAGAATGGAATTAAATAGCTACCTTATACCATTAAAAAAAAAATTCCAGGTACATTAAGAACTTTAATATCAGAGGCAAAACTTGTATAAGAAAATGTTGAGGAGTGGCTTTATAACCTTAAAGTTGATGAATATGGTGGATTGATGTTCAACATCCATTACACCATCCTTTTAGGATGCCTTTCTCTCTTGCAGAAGCCAGAAAGTTAAAACTTAACATTTTCTAGACTCCTTTACAAACAGGGTTCTGGATGTTATTCAGGTTCTGTCATCCAGATAGATACATTTGTGAAAGATTTGAAAAGTTAAAGTAAGGTGCAAGGTACAATTCTGTTTCTCTAGCAAGTGTTTTCATAAAGGTTCTGTTTTTTCCGTAGCAGCATCAGCAGAGGTCCCGATAATCTGGTCACTAATTCTGTCAAGTTAATAAGCAGGGTGTGGGTGTCCATCTGGCCCATGCATAGTCTAGCAGGCATTGTCTGACTCTTGCTCTGTGCTGCAGCATGGCAATGGCATCCCAATCGCGGCAGCTTCTTGATCATGGCAGGGAAGGAATGGTTGGAGAGCCCATGGTTTCCTGATTATACGAGGCAGGAGCATCACTGGTGGACTGAGTTCTGTGGAATCATTGCTGAAAAGTATAACCTAGAGCATTTCTTCAGTATGCTAAAAAATTCTGTAAGCCATTAATACCTTGTAATAAATTTTTTCTTGCTTAACCTACCCAGAGTAAATTCTAGTGGCATTTTGTTTAATTTTGCTTCTTACTATTTTGGAAGAATTGTTCATTAATGTAGTCATCATAAATTGTCATCAAAATGCCTTGCAAGGAACACAGGAATCAAGTAAGCAGAGTTTAGTCCTTCGTAGGACAATTCTTCATGCCAACCAATACCTGAAGAACTTGACTTCTTCCCTGAACTTTTATAGAGGTGGGCTATGAAGGTGAAAATTTTATCTTTCTCAACATATCTGATTTCCCATTGTTTTCCTCTACAAATTTCAATGAAAAGTAAAGTGAATGTGCTTAGTTAGGCATTACACACAATGTTCTTTGACTGTGTTACTTTGACATACTTTTTTTTTTTTTTTTACGTCTTCCCTAAGTGAAAAAGTAGGCAAAACTTACAAGGGAAACACTAAAATACACAGAAATATCTTACTCAATATCACACAACGCATTTAGTTTCCAGTTATGGGCTCTGACATTCAGATCCACCACAACCATATTGTTCCTCAAGACTGTGTCCACCTGATAAGTTAAAACACAGAAAAAAGCCTCAAGGACTTAAGGCGCACTTCCCATGGAAAATAATAAGGTGTTATTTTCACAAACGATGGGACACTAAAACCCTGAATTATACATAAGGATTGGGAAGAGTTTCCTTTTTTATAAACAAGGGACAAAAAAACTCAAATCATAAAGAAAACGACTGACCAACACTTCAAGTATATAAAACTTAAGAACTTCTGTAAATTAGAACACACCACAAATGGACTGAAAAGACAAACTACAAACTAGGAGTAAATATCTGTAGCACTTACAACCAAGTAGGCATTAATATCTGTAATACAAATAAGACTCCCATGAACTACTAAGAACAGGCAAACGACCCAACAGAAAAACAGGCAAAGCCAACTTAAGTAGTCATATCACACACACAGAAAAGGCAGTGGCCAATAAACATATAAATTTATACTAAGCCCATTGGTAATCTTGAAAATACAAATTATAGGGGCACCTGGGTGGCTCTGTTGGTTAAGCCTCTGTCTTACGCTCAGGTCATAATCCCAGGCTCCTGGGTTCAAGCTCCAGATTGGGCTCCCAGCCCCACATTGGGCTCCCTGCTCACTGAGGAGCCTGCTTCTCCCTCTCCATCTGCCTGCAGCTCCCCCTGATTGTGCTGTCAAATAAATAAATAAAATCTTAAAAAAAAATTAAAAGTGCAAATGATAACCATGTTTAAAAAAAGTAATAGTTCCAAATGTTGGCAAAAAGAGAAATATAAGCTGCAAACTGGCACAATATTTATGAAAACAATTTGGAATTACCTTGTAAAATTAAATATATACATTACTTGACAACCCAGAAACTGGACTCCTATGTATATGCTCTGGAAAAACTGTCGCACATTCATACCAGGACATATGTACAGGATTGTTCACAAGCAACATTTTTTATAGCAGCAAAACTTTGGATACAACCAAATGTCAACTGACAGGAGAACACAGAAATCAAATGTTACACTCATGAATAAAATAATTGTATAATTAACCACTGCTAAATAGAAGAAATAGAAAATATTGTGTAAAAGAAGCAAAACAGAATAATGCATATAGTATGGTTTCATTTATAGAAAGACCAAAAGCAACAAAATTAAATCAAGGGAGTGATTAACACAAAACTCAGGAGAGTGGCAACCTCCAATTAGGGTAGGGTAAAGAGGTGTGATTAGGGTAAAGAGGGTAAAGAGCTGGGATCAGGTGAAAATAGTGTCATATAGAGGTCATCCAGATACTAGTAAATGTTCTATTTTTAAATTGAGGTGTGGAGATGATCTACATAGCAACAGTAGTAACAAAAAGGAACACATATGTATATTATATCTTAAAAAGCAAACATTTATGAACTTATATACAACATATATTAAGTAAATAAAGCAAATAAAAAAGAATGGGATTATAGACGGCCCTCAGTTGGTAGCAACTGAGGCAAGGGAGTGGCTCATAAGTACACAGGAGTTTTTATTTTTTTCTCTTCTTTTTGCATGTTTAAAATTTTACACAATAAAACCTCTGTAAGAATTTAGCACTTTTAGTTCTAAATGAGCATTTATCTCAAGATTAAAAAGCAGCCTAGATTTCCAGATTTCCATTTTTAGAATGTAGAAAGATGAAAAGAGCATTGCTCCCATCCTTAGAATAATGATGAACCACCTAACAAATTCATCCCAGTTCCTGACCAGTAGAGAGCTGAGACTGCAGGGCCAACTAACCCAGTCTAAGAAGAGAAGATACAAAAGTATTTGTTCACTTTAAAAATACTGGTCAACGGTAAGAATTGAGCTAAAATTTCTAATTAATTGCTAAAAGCTGAGTGTGGCCTCACAAAAGACCATTAAAACCCTTGGGGCTAAAAACAAAAGAAGAATTCACATTCACTCATAGGCTCTTGTCCAAGGACCTCACAGGAAGTTTACCAAAAAAACCTGGAGACATGGTGGGAATCAAGAAGTGTCCCTTGTGGTCCCTTGCAGTAAAAGCACAAAAGCCCCACCTGGATCCTTCTTCCCTGTTTCTCACATGGAACAAAAGGTGCCAAACAAAAGCAATTGTATCTCCATATGCAAAAAACCCCAGACTCTTACTTCATTCCACTTCATTCCACTAAAATTAACTCAATACAGAACTCAGAATTTAATGATATGTAAGAGCTAAAACAATAAAACTTCTAAAAGAAAACAGAAGAAAATCTTTAGGACTTTGCATTAGGTAAAGATTTCTTAGATACGACAACAAAAACATAATCCATAAAAGAAAAATTTGAGAAACTGGACTTCATCAAAATTAAAAATTTCTGCTTTTCTAAAACCATCACTGAGAATTGAGAATATGAAAAGACAAGTCACAGACTGGGAGTAAAGCTAGTATATATCACTTGAACATAGGCTCTGATTAAAAAAATATATTGTAAATTCTGGGTAACCAGTATAAAAAAACTTTAATGTATAAGTAATATACCAACAGTAGAGATAAAATGGCCTCATTTAAAAAAAAAAAATCCAAAAGAAGAGTTAAAAGAAACATGGAGCAAGTATAACAAATAAAAAGTCCCTGGCAAGACAACATATTTGAATCCACCTACATTAATAATTACTTTAAATGTTAACACGTTAAACACATCGGTTAAAAGACAGAAACTGTCAGTAATCCAAGATCCAATTCTAAGTTGTTTATAAGAAAAACATTTTGAATAAAAGGATATAAAAAGGCTAAAAATCAATGAAATCAAAAGCTGGATTTCTGGAAAAACAATCATTAGACTGATAAATCTCTAACCAGACTAAAAAAAGAGGAAGAAAAAAAATTACAAATATGAAAAAGGAAAGAAGGGACATTACTACAGATGCTATAGACATTAAAAGATAATGGAAAACCAAGAACTCTATGGCCATAAATTCAACAAAGTGGAGAAAAATGTAAGTTCCTTGGAAAGGCACACAACACACCAAAGCACACTCAAGAGGAAACATATAACCTAAATAGTCCTAAATCTACTAAATAACTTAAAATTTTAAGTTTAAAATCTTCCAACAAAGAAATCTCTAAGGCTAGACACCTGCATTGGTAAATTCTACCAAACACTTAAGGAAGAAATAATACAAACATAAACTCTTCTAAGAAGAAGGAATATATCCTGACTCATTTAATGAGGCCAGCATTAACAGGATACAAAAACCAAGGCATTACAAGATAACTGGAGACCAACATTTCTCCTGAATATAGACACAAAAATCCTTAAAAACATCTAGGAAATCACATCCTACGGGATTTACCCCAGGAAAATAAAGCTGAAGCAACATTTGAAAATCAGTTAATGTAACTCTTCATTTCCACACACTAAAGAAAAAAAAAAAAGATCATCTCAATGGGTACAGAAAAAGCCTTTGATAAAATATACCATTCATTCATGATTTAAACACACATACACAAACTCTCTACAAACTAGAAACAGAAAAGAACCTTCTCAACCTAATAAAGGGCATCTTAAAAAGCCTACAATCACACATAATAGTGGACTGAATACTTTCCCCCTAAGATCATGAATAAGGCATAGATGTCCATTCTCACTACTCCTGTCAGAACTATACTAGAAGTCCTAGTCAGGGCTGTAGCAAAACCAACAAATAAAATAAAACAATACAAGCAAAAGTCATATGGATTAGAAAGAATTAAATAAAACTATCCCTAGTCACAGAACACAGGATTGTCAAGATAGAAAATCCCAAAGAAGCTACTACATTTTTATCACAAATTCAATTACTGTAATTCGACAAAAACATAAGAAAAAAACAAAATGAAAACAAAACCTACAGCTAGAAATCCAATCCCAATTCTTAGGAACTTAAAAACAGATTAGGAAAATATTTATATCAGTCCAGATATCATCAACCTTTTTAACATTTCCAGACTCAATAAAATATATAAATTAGCTCATAACAACTGGTTATATAATACTTTAAAACAGTAAGTTAAAATAAGTTTTAAAAAGTTATTAAGTTTTATTTTAGAATACAGTATCTTGAAATATCTCAAGGTACAGCTACATTCAACCCATCCCCATTAAATGACAATCATACACAATAGTAAGTATCAAGATGGGGGCAACTGGGCGGATTAGTCTATTAAGTGGCTGCCTTCCTGAACTCAGGTCATGATCCCAGGACCCTGGGATGGGATCCCATGTCAAGCACCCTGCTCAGTGGCGAGTCTGCTTCCCCCTCTCCCTCTGCCCCTACTTTGCTCTCTCTCAAGTAAATAAATAAAATCTTAAAAAAAAGAAAAAAGTGTTAAGATGTATTAAGCAAATTTCTCAGATTGACATTTTATACTACTTTTCCTGGATTTCGGTTCCTAATGAATTAATACAATGTCTACCTATCCAATAGTCAACTGAAAAGTAATAAGTTGTTCAAAAGGGTTTCATAGAAGATATGCTAAACCCAATAATGCACATCATTCAGAAGTCATCAAATGACACTGTGGACTGTCTCTACCTTGATTTAAAACTTTCTCACTACTCATGATTTAAATTTTAGTTTAAATAGGGGCGCCTCGGTGGCTCAGTCGTTAAGCGTCTCTTAGGTGGTGATTCTGAGGTCCTGGGACCAGCCCACCATCTGGCTTCCTGCTCGGCAGGAAGTCTGCTTCTCCCTCTCCTACTCCTCTTGCTTCTGTTCCCTCTCTTGCTGTCTCTCTCTCTGTCAAATAAATAGATAGATAGATAGATAGATAGATAAAGAAATAAATAAATTTTGATTCAAATAAAGGATCATGCTAGTTATTCTCAAATTCTCAAATTCAGTACACATGTTAAGTATTTTGGCAGTAAAACAACATTTAACTTTTTAGACAGCAAACTAGCTTTTCAGTGATCATTTTTAGCTACTATGAATTGGTTTTGTGGACCCAAATTTAAAAGATAAAAGGAAGTAACTGAATCAACATAATGGGATAATCAAGGTTTCTTTCTAATGCATTGTTTTGGTGGTGATTCACTCCACCCTAGAGAAAAACAAGACCTCCCAGAATGACCCATGGATACAGTAAGTCTTAAGGAAGAGTAAATAACTCAACTTGGAATAATAACCATTATCTCCCAATGTTCCTCATTTTAAAATAAGAATACAGCCAAATAGTAAAGATAAAAATACTACAACTTATTTTGATGGAATAACTTTATATCCAAAAAACTCAAAGAAAAAAGTCTAGATTTTATTATACTGAGGTACAAATGGTTTGGGTTCAATTAAATGAATGTTATTGTAAAAAGAAAAAAGGCATCATTAAGTACAAAACAAATACACAAAAATATATACCCTCCCACAAAAAACCATCATAAGAGTTCTGCAAAAACACGGGTAACTTGGCATTTTTTAATAATACACATTATAAAACTAATTAGTTTAGGAAAGCTATATAAATAGCACTATAGTCCAAAGAGATTACCCAAAGTTTATATGGGATTTAGACTAAGGTGAACCTAATATATCCCTTATATGGTATAAATCTAATAATCTTAACAAAAAATATGTTATTCACTAAAAGCCAAACAGGTGCCAAACTGCCAGATAGTATTCACTAAAAGCCAAACAGATGCCGACTCTACTACTTACTAGCTCTACGACCTTGGGCATGACACTATGCTTTCTGTCTACCATGCCTTCCTCTGTAAACTGGGAATATTATCCATCATAGTGTCTTAATAAAGATTAAATGAGGTAAAAATGCCTGATGTTACATAAAAAGAAAATGTAAAAGTACTATTATTCTAGATTTTTTTTTAAAATGACATGATTTTCACATCTCTTTAAAGCATTCTTGGTTTTTTACAAAATATTAGAAAAATTGAAAGGGATAAAACATATGATCCTTAGTGCTTACACAGAAATTCTTGTTGATACCTCTGTGAAAACTATACTCCCACCTTCCCCATAAGAGAAATAAAATATTATTAAAATGTTCTTGACTCAAAAAAATAAGGTCTCTGAAACTATCCCTTTACCAAATATAAAAATATAGCTGCTCTGATGAAATGTTTACAAATTCAATTAGGTTTAAATATGAAGAATGCTCGTAAGTGGTAATGTGTTCCAGGATTTAACTGCTTTGCAATTATTTACATTTTCTTTTCTTTTTTTAAAGATTTTATTTGTTTATTTGACAGAAAGAGAGAGATCACAAGTAGGCAGAGAGAGAGGCAGGCAGAGAGAGAGAGGAGGAACAGGCTCCCCGCAGATCAGAGAGCCCAATGCTAAGTGCATACTTGTAAAGAACAATTTTCCCATGCCCAGGTTCACCATGTATCTATTAAAGTCATCTTAAAAGTATGGAACACAAATTATCTGCCTTAGAAAAGACAGTTTATTCCATGTATAAAAGCTCAGAGTGGCTTCAGGAAGATCAAACAGAAGTAAATACATCAGCCATATAGTTCTTTGAGCTTTATTTTTATATGCATACATGTTTCAAGAAAACAAAAATTTCAAGATACCGAGTACAACATATCAAATGAAATCATTCAGAATTATTTTAACAGTATAAAGTACATGTATAGGATGCATTATATAATATATTCTGAGGTTTCAAAAAGCAGTTTTTTTGGTTTTAAAATTCTGATACCATTACTTACTGTAACTTTCAAGTAACATAGTTCAAGTTAAGTTTTTTTTAAAAAATAATGACTAAATTAAGACATTATCTCTAAGATGATCTGATAGATGAGCTGCCTTTACCACGATCTTCAAAATAGTGCTGTTCAATTCTTCTACAGAAAGCAAGGAGGTTGCTATAGTTTTTCACCTTCTCAGAAAGTTCATCATTGGTCAACTGTGTGGTAAGAATGGTATACAAATGGCCAAATACCAGTGCATCTAGTTCAGTAGGCCTAAAACAAAAGTAGAAAGGAAAGAAATATGAATAGCATTTAACTTGTATGGCAGAATACACACTACTTTTTAAAACATTTTATTCCTCTATTTAAAAGAAAAAGTCACATAAATAAATCCTACCTCAACTTGATAGAATTTATTTTGTTTTTAACTTGGAGTTTCTGTTGTAAGATATGGAAAAAAAAAAACATTTTAAATGATAATTTGCTACTTGTGTGACTTGCTTTTTAAAGTGGTAATGCATTAAAATAATATTGATGTAACTGATCATATTCATTTTATTCATTAATTTATTCACTACATAAATACAGTAGGTCTTCAATGTGCCAGGAACTGTGCTTAGATGATAGAGATGTAAGAACATGAAAGATATCCTAAGACATGGACACAAAACATAAATTACAACACAATTTATTAAGTGTTTTAATAGAAGCAAAACCAAAATGGTATCAAAGCAGAGGATTTCACTATGGTGCTGGGACAAATGACACTTGACTACCCAAATAATGCATTAATAACATGATTTACTTTTAACTTTACTACTTTTAAAATAATTTAGCTTTTTAAAATTTATTTATTTATTTATTTTGAGATGGGGAAGGGGGTGGGAAATGGAGAGGAGAGAATCTCAAGCAGACTCCCCTCTGAGCTCAGAGCCCAATGAGGAGTTCAGTCTCAGGACCCATGAGATCATGACTGAGCCAAAAGCAGTCACTTAACCAAGAGCCACCCAGGCGCCCTAATAATCTAGATTTCTGAAGGAGAAGTAAAGATAACTTCAACAAAAAAATTTCTAAGGTTTTTTTCCCTTTAATTAGTGTTAGTAACAAAAAATTGAAATTTATCTACCTCACTACTAATGGTCTATAGATGAGGCATCACCAAACTACATTATATTAAAATAATTGCCAATAATATTAAAATACTACTGGAGATAAAATATCACTGTAATTATGAACTATTGCTGCTATCAGTCTCACAGTGATAAAATTTTTAAGAAAATATGTGTTAGCCTACATAAATGTGAAAGTATGTTTCAGTAATCTGGTTTGGAAGGACAGATTTGGGGGCCCCTCAAATCCAAGTTTGAATCCTAATTGCCACTTACTACCTATGTGGTCTTAATCACTAATAATGAATGACCTCATCCTGTTGCATGGCTTTAAATATGTCTTTATGCCACTAATTGCCCAACAATGTATCTCCAATCCCAGTCCCTCTCCTAAAGTCCAGAATCATACATTTTTTTTTTTTAAAGATTTTATTTATTCATTTGACAGAGATCACAAGTAGATGGAGAGGCAGGCAGAGAGAGAGAGGGAAGCAGGCTCCCAGCTGAGCAGAGCGCCCGATGCGGGACTCGATCCCAGGACCCGGAGATCTTGACCTGAGCCGAAGGCAGTGGCTTAACCCACTGAGCCACCCAGGTGCCCCCAGAATCATACATTTGAATGTCTACATAACATCTCTACTTGAGGGGTGCTTGGGTGGCTCAGTCAGTTGAGTGGCTGCCTCCGGCTCAGGTCATGATCCCAGGGTTGTGGGATCAAGCCCCGCTTCCCCTTCCACCCACCTCTCTGCCTTTCTGTGATCTCTGTGAAATAAATAAATAAAAATCTTAAAAAAAAAAAAAAAAGTGAATTTATTTCTTGATGCAACTTTCACTAATATAGATGGGCATCCTTTATCATTAAATGAAGGATCTGAAGGAGTTCAAGTATAAGTGTATATTCAAACTACAGTGGTCTAGAAGTAACCCTGAAGCGGTCAAAATGTTACTTGCTGCAAATGTACATCCATGTAACTCCAAAGGTGCTGAATTATATGGGTAATGAGAACTCAGCAATGGCTCTCATGTTACATAAAGACAACAACTGGATGGCAAGTTACTTTAGAACACCTAACAGGAAGTATAACACAATATACTAAATCAAATGAAACACACATACATAACTTCTAATGCATATTTTTTGTAATCCTTACAAATTTCAGCAATTACTTATATTAAGTTATATATATATGAAATATATAAATAACCCATTCCTATAATTCTTTCTTTTTAAAAAGTACACTTCTTTTTTTTCTTTTTCTTTTCAAAAGTACACTTCTGGTAGTGGTTCCACAACTGCATACCACTACTAAAACTCAGAGCTATAAACATAAAATGGTGTCAATATTAGCATGTGTAAATATAATAAACCTGATTTTTTTCTTAAAAAAGCAATAAACTCCAAAAAATACTTGCAATTCATGTGAGACAAGAACAACAACAAAAAAAACACACACTTTGCCCAATATTTGTACTGAACTGTTTAATCAAGCCAAGATCTTGATTAACATCCAGTTTTTAATTACCTTTCCTATACCACACAGAGAGAGAACTAACCTTTCCATTCTTATGCTTACTAAGTAGTGGGTTGAAATTTTAATACTGATAGCAACTCTCCTCCTAAGACTTTTAAGATCTTTCATATATATATATTACATCTATCTTTATAGACCTTTTATTAGAAAAATACTCCAGGATCATAAATACATTTTTAAGAACCTAAGAAATGTGCTGTCTTATCTTGCATTATCATTCTTTCCACATTTTCAATGGCTATCACTACTCTTTTTTTCCCTAGTTTTATTGAGAAATAATTGACAAGTATCACTGTGTAAGTTTAAGGTATACAGCACGGTTGGGTGTGATTTATATGTATTATGAAATAATTATACCAAAAGGTCCAGCTAATATCCATCAGTTATCTACTGTTCTTTCATTTGAATATCAAAATAAAAATACTATAAAATGTAAATGTTTTCCTAATATTTCCCATTTAAAATTTTTCTATACTCAACTTTTTTGCTTTCTTTATCATGACTGCCTATTTCTTTCTGATACCTTTTATAGTCAGTCTAGTTTGAAAAACATTAATATTGAATCTGTTCAGTAATTTTTCCTTCCATTACACTATTAACTTGCCATGTTTTCATACTACTAGGAGTAATTTACATATTCCCTCTTTATATACCAATCATTGATCTTAGTTAGGGCTGTCATTCAAGTTTGTAAATCAAGTCCTTTGCCATCAGTCTTTTTTATATTTTTGCCTTTGAAATTTTGAGCAATTTCAATTTGAGCAACAAATTACTCACTTTTCTGAAGTGGTGATTTAAAAAAAAAAAAGATTTATTTATTCATTTATTTGACAGACATAGATCACAAGTAGGCAGAGAGGAAGGCAGAGAGAAAGGGAAGCAGGCTCCCCGCTGAGCAGAGAGCCTGATGGATTGCGATAACGGGGCTCAATCCCAGGACTCTGGGATCTCCTGGGATCATGACCTGAGGCGAAAGCAGAGGCTTTAACCACTGAGCCACCCAGGTGCCCCTCAAGTGGTGATTTTTAACATTATTAAAGTATTTTAAAATTATTAAAGTATAATTGAGGAGAACCTGGGTGGCTCTATGGGTTAAGCCTCTGCCTTCAGCTCAGGTCGTGATCTCGGCTGAAACCCACATCAAGCTCTCTGCTCAGTAGGGAGACTGCCTCTCTGCCTATTTGTGATCTGTCAAATAAATAAATAAAATCTTTAAAAAAAAGTATAATTGATACACAATGCTGGATTAGCTTCAGATGTACAACATACTGATTCAACCACTCTATACATTACTCAATGCTCACCACAATAACCAGAGTCACCACACAACATTACTACAATTTTATGGACTATATTCCCTATGCTCTACTTTTTTCCATGACATGTACCATAGTGTTTTGATTACTACAGATTAGTAGTATATCTTGAAATCTGGGGTTAGATACTTTCAGCTGTGTTCTTCTTTCTCAAGGTTGCTTCAGCTATTTGAGGTTTTTTGTGGTTCTACACATACTTTGGATATATTTGTTCTAGTTCTGTGAAAAGTACTACTGGTGTTTTGGTAAGGACTGCATTCAATCTGTAAATTACTTTGGGATGTATGGACATTTTTAACAATATTAATTCTTCAAATCCATGAGCATGCTTTATCTTTCCATTTGCATCATATTAAATTTCTTTCATCAATGTCTTTTACTTTTCATAGTAACAGGTTTTTCACCTCTCTGGTTAAATTCATTCCTTGGTACTTTCATTCTTTTTGTTGTTAACTATAAATTCTAAATTTCTCTGTTAGTCTGTTAGTGTACAGAAATGCAACAGATTTCTATATGTTAATTTTGTATCCTACTTTACTGAACTCATTTATGAGTTTTAATAGTTTTCTGATGAGGTCTTTACAATTTTCTATATATATTATCATGTCATCTGCAAATAGTGGCAGTTTTACTTCTTCCTTAACAATCTGATGCTTTTTAATTCCTTTTCTTATCTGACTGCTATAGCTAGGACTTCCAGTACTATGTTGAATATAAGTGGTGGGAATAGATATTCTTGCCTTGTTCCTGATCTTAAAAGAAAAACTCTGTTTTTCACCACTGAATATGTTAGCTAGATTTTTCATATATGGCATTTATTATGTCAAGGTATGTTCCCTCTGTGCCCACTCTGCTGAGTTTTTATCATAAAGAGATGCTGTATTTTTTGTTAAATGCTTTTTCTGATTCTATTGAGATAATCATACAGTTTTTATCCTTCCTCTTATTACCATGATATATTATACTGACTGATTTGAGAACAGTAAACTACCCTTGCATCCATGGAATAAATCCCACTTAATCTTGGGGCGCCTGGGTGGTGGTTCAGTCAGTCAAGTGTCCACTCTTGATTTCAGCTCAGGTCATGATCTTGGGGTCTAGAGATCAAAGCCTGAGTTGAGTCAGGCTCCACACCCAGCAGAGAGTCTGCTTCAGAATTTCTCTCTCCCTCTCCTTTGCCCCTCACCCTGCTCACATGTACACACACACACACACACACTCTCTCTCTCTCTCTCTCTCTCAAGCAAACAAATCTTTAAAAAAATAAAATAAAATAGGGGTGCCTGGGTGGCTCAATTGTTAAGCATCTGACTTTGGCTCAGGTCGTGATCCCAGGGTCCTGGGATCAAGCTCCGCACACTGGGCTCCCTACTCAGTGAGAAGCCTGCTTCTCCCTCTCCCACTCCCCCTGATTATGTTCCCTCTCTCGCCGTCTCTCTCTGTCAAAGAAATAAAATCTTTTAAAAAAAATAAATAGAGTAATCCCACTTAATCATGGTGAATGATCCTTTTAATATACTACTGAATTCAGTTTGCTAATATTTTGTTGAGGATTTCTGCATCAATGCTCATCACAGATACTACCTAGTTTTCTTATTTATTTATTTATTGGTAGTATCTGTGCCTGGTTTTGAATAACGTTCTCCTTATAGAATGAATTTGGAAGTTTTCCTTCCTCTTCTATATTTTGGAATAGGTTAAAAAGAACAGGTATTGGGGCACCTGGGTGGCTCAGTGGGTTAAAGCCTCTGTCTTCGGCTTGGGTCGTGATCCCAGGGTCCTAGGATCGAGCCCCAATCAGGCTCTCTGTTCAGCGGGGAGAGCCTGCTTCCCCCTCTTTCCCTGCCTGCCTCTCTGCCTGCTTGTGATCTCTCTCTCTCTGTCAGATAAATAAATAAAACCTTAAAAAAAAAAGAACAGGTATTAACTCTTCTTTAAATGTCTGGTAGAATTCACCTGTAAAACCATCTGGTCTTGGGACTTTTGTTGGTTGATTACTGAATCAATTTCTCAACTGGTAATTTCAAAAAATTGAACAAACCTCAGTAAAATCCAATTCCTCCCTGAAATTTTTCATCTTAAGATTCCCATGTTTAATTTTTGCAGCATTTCCTCAATACCCTTTCTCATCAGTATATGAAGGTATATTTTCAAGTTTTACCATTTAATAGTTTATGCAGAACTTTTTCAAAAATAAGCCCTCTTCCAATTTCTCAATTTGAGTGACTTTTAACCAACACTCACTATCCTCTGCTGTCAAGGTTTTGTTTATACAGACCTGCAAGGAGTTCATAAATGCTTTACAATGGTATAATTCATTCTATCCTGATTAAACATAGGGGGAAAAGGGTAACATAAAAATAACACTGTAAGAAAAGTTTTACTTTTTCATTCCAAGTTCATGCTTACCACATGAAAAAGAACAAAGGATCTAGTAGCTTTTGGATAGGTATCTCAATAGATATCACATCAATAAGATACCTTGTATACAACAGAAAATAGATATTTTGTTTTAGTCTCATTTCAGAAATATGATTTAAATATTTAAAAGCTACCAACCACATTATATATTATAAAAGATTAAAGAAAAAAAAGGCCACCAGAGTTAGTATCTATCTTATTCTGATTTCTTTCACTTTTCTAATTTTTTCTTTCCACCATTTATCTTCTTTGTCCTCTTTTCCCAATTCCCATTCTTGCTGCAGGATCTCCCTCATCTACCCATTCCCTTTGAATCATCAAGTAAAACTACTGGGTTTCTTCTATGACTCCTCTCAACATCCCCATGAGGTTAACTAGGAGAAAAATTTATTCTACTTTTAGAGGGTAAGAGAAAGATACACAGGAAATAAGGTAACTTGCAAAAGTCTGGTATATATCAGAGCCAAGAACACAATTCAGGGCCACTGACCTGGAATCCGATACTACATTATCTAGACTTAAGCCAGCGCTCTAGTCACTAAAGTACAGTATCTCACAAAGTAATGATTCCTGACAGATAAAAAAATGAGAAAAATTCTGTCACATTAAAGTAAAAATACAAATGACTTTTTCCTAATTATAGTTTACTACTAATTAGACAATGGGATAAAACTAAAATTAAAAAATGAAATCTATTTTTCAATCATTAGAGGAAAATATTTATGTAAGTCTCACACAAGGTAAAATTATTTCAAAAACCTACATCTTAATATGGTTCTTCCATAGCAAATCTTTGGTTTTATGCTTGTTCTAAATGTTCAGTTTCTCATTACGAGCTTAAATATAACTGTAATCTTATAAGAAAAAAATCTGTTTTGATATTTCCACTAAATCACATGCTGAATGATACCTGGTTATGAATGAAGTCTTTGACACTGAGTTGAAATGAGAAAAATAAGTCAGATATATTCTCTTGGCCTCCCATGAAGACAGCATGCATAACAAAACTAACTCCTAACACACAATGATGCACTTCATAGGATAAAACACACCTCTTCTGGGCTTTTCAAGCCCTAAGAATTCCTGTACCACCAAGAAAAATGAGCAACTTGGCAGTAATATGTAGATACCATTTCTTTTGTGTTAGAGACTAAACAAATAGACTCTGCACAGCAGACATCACTAGAGCTAGGAACATAGCTGGAGAAGCTTTACCTACCAGGATTTCATGGTTTGAATCCTATGACCTTTGTGCTTCAGTGATCAAGACCCCAAATTTCAGTTATATATATTATACATTAATATAACAAATGTTTCCAAGCTATCATCATTGTCAATTTTGCTACTAATATTAATATCTCTATCAAAAGATGTATGATATGATCTTACAGAAGATGAATGCCTATAAAGATAAAATAATAGCAAATAAACCTTTTTAAAAATTATTGCAAGCTGGTGCAACCACTCTGGAAAACAGTGTGGAGGTTCCTCAAAAAACTGAAAATAGAGCTACCCTATGACCCAACGATTGCACTACTGGGTATATATCCTAAAGACAAAAACGTGGTGCTCCAAAGGGGCATGTGCACCCGAATGTTTATAGCAGCAATGTCCACAGTAGCCAAACTATGGAAAGAACCTAGATGTCCATCAACAGATGAATGGATAAAGAAGATGTGGTATATACACATAATGGAATACTATGCAGCCATCAAAGGAAATGAAATCTTGCCATTTGTTATGACATGGATGGAACTAGAGGGTATTATGCTTAGCGAAATAAGTCAATCAGAGAAAGACAACTATCATATGATCTCCCTGATACAAGGAAGTGGAGATGCAACATGGGGGGTTTGGTGGGGTAGGAAAAAAAAAATGAAAGAAGATGGGATCAGGAGGGAGACAAACCATAAAAGACTCAATCTCAAAAAACAGACTGAGGGTTGCTGGGGAGAGTGAGGTCGGGAGAAGGGATGGGGATATGGACATTGGGGAGGGTATGTGCAATGGTGAGTGCTGTGAAATGTGTAAACCTGGCGATTCACAGACTTGTACCCCTGGGGATAAAAATATATGTTTATTAAAAAATTAATCTAAAAAGGAAAATTTTTACTACATAACCAAGAAAAGGCTAGAATTTCTAAGTAAAACATTAAGATTAAAATGTTAATTTAGGGTGCCTGGGTGGCTCAGTGGGTTAAAAAGCCTCTGCCTTCAGCTCAGGTCATGATCCCAGGGTCCTGGTATCAAGTCCTGTATCAGGTTCTATACTCAGAGGGAAGCCTATTTCCCCCCTCTCTCTCTCTGCCTGCCTCTCTGCCTACTTGTGATCTCTGTCTGCCAGATAAATAAATAAAAATCTTTAAAAAAAAATGTTAATTTAAACCCATCTTAAACTGAAGCACAGGATGATTCTAATATATTAAAACTGTAACTTTTTTTTTAAAAAAAAGGGGAAATTCATTTTTTGCCTATATTAGATATTCTTTTCCAGATTACAAAATGATTTTCTTAATGAATTATTCAACTTAGATATATGTACATATACATTTAATCCATATCCTTTATACTAATTTCTGTGCTTTATAAAAGTTTTCATTAATTTTTAAAAGATAAGTTCATAACAGTGCTTGTCCATCCAACAAAATTGGTAACTGTTTAGTTTTATTCACTTTTCTGGTCCCCAGGGTATCACCCTGTAAAAACAAGTATGGTTAGACTTCATGTTTTAACAGCATTTTCCAAGTGTGGAATTTTGTTAAGATGATGTAGTTCCATACACAGCACCATACACATAGATAGCAGTACTTCTATCACATCATAAAATAATGACTGGTTTACATGTCTGCCCTTAAGAATTTTTAATGGCAAGGACTGCATTTCAGAAATTTTAGTATCCCAGAGCCTAGAGCTGTGCCTGATAACCAAGAAGTGCTAAGTAAATGTTTAATGAGGGCAAAAATGAAAAATAAAACAAAATCTTATCAAAAATATTTCTTGATAAAACAATTCCTCTATGGCAAAATAAGTTTATAATCTAACAATATAGAAAAGAAATTAAATAAAAAATGATAAAGTTTCTTACTGCTTATTGAAGAAATATGGTTGTGTTCCCAGTCTTTGAGAAAGCGCCTGACAGCACTGGTCTACATCTTCTAACACCTAACATAGGCAATATACCCAAAGGAAAATATTTAAATTAGCAAAACAATGTCTAAACTCTAATTCGTATCACAGCTTATATAACAAAAATGTAAGTTTAGGTAACCTTTTATCATATATTTAGAATCAGACTATAGAACACATAACACATAGAACATAAGTAATACTTTCTATATAAGAAATAAGAAGAAAATTTGAGAGAAAACTTCCTTTAAACACAAGCACATTTAAGTTACTTATAAGGATTACTATTAAGAAAGTTTCTACCTCAAAACTCTACCCCCTACAAAAAAATGTTTTCCTGAATCCATAGCTTCAAATGACTTTACATATTTTTAAAAAGCTGCTTCATAATGGTAACACTACTGCTGACCCACCATGAGTAAAAGCATTTGAGTTGTTTCCCCACTAGTGGAGATGGATTTTATTTACTCGATCCCTATTCATTTCCCCAATTCCCAGTGTGGTCAGTGGCACACAGCAGTAAACTGGCTAACTAGGACTCCAACTAGCCTTAGAAAAGAAACATTATTAATGATTGAATTAGTTCAATCTCATGACCTTGAAAAGCTATATATTTTTCTAATTTTGCTATTTCAATAAATTTAAAACAAACAAAAAGATATATTAAGAGCCTTATATAACAGGGTTTTTTAAAGCCCTGATGCTGCAGATCTATATTTATTGACATAGATGCCCACAATATATTGGTGAATAGAAAAAAATTAGATTACAGAGTGGCAGGTATAAGATCCCATTTAAGGAAAACGTTATTCAGAGACATCTAGAAGAATGTTCTCCAAAAAGTTAGCAGTGGCAATTTCTAGATGATAGGATCTTAAGCAATTTCTATTTCCTTTTTGAACTTTTCTGTATTAGATAGTTTGTTTTATAATAAGCATGTATGATTTTTATAAAACAAAACCCACTTCATGTCAGAAAAAAATAAGAGTAAATGTTTTCCTAATTTTTTTATTGTGCTGAGGTTTTTAAAGACAAAATATAACATGAATTTAATAGAAATATAATATAAATTATAAATGTATATAAAATTATATATAAAAATATATAATTATATATATAAAATATATAATTTTATAGAATATAAAATATATTGTATTACATATAAAATATAATGATACATAAAATTATTTTTATTGTATATAAAAATATATAAATTATAAATATAAAACATGAATTTCTTAATGCATTAAAGTTGAGGCAACCCTCTACTTCAATCTGAATTATCTGGATTCACCTGGTCCAGAGTCTTGTTACCCCATCCAATAGCTTTCATCTTACGTTTGACTTCCCACTGTTTCTGATAAGCCAAAATATGATTCAGAGGCCAAGGGTAAGGAGAGCCGTATCTGGCATGAGTGATCTAGAGCAAAAAGATTTTTTGACAAACATGATTCTAAAAACAAAGCCTGTTTTTACAAACAGAATTCTTAGGAAAATATATGTTCAGAACACAAATACAGCAATCTGAAAAAAATACATAGCTTGCAATCTAAAAAATTAAAATTTCAAACCATTCCCTTTAAAAATATATAAACTTTTATGTACTTTGCAACCAGTTACATCAAACAATGACACATAGCTTCCCTAAAATGTATGTGCAAGCAAAATTAAAGTAAGTGAAAAACTATATCACTAATGGTATAAACCACAATGTTTCATTTATGAGCAGGGACTTACGATTCTGAGCAAAAGTGTTTTCTCATTAAATTTTAATTAAGATAAATGCTGCAGAACCACTCACCTCCCCTACTGTAGCTTCATCACACCACTGAAGATACAACTAGGAACAAAAGAACAGTCACTAAAACTTTAGAATACCAAAAAGAAAATGGATAAAGAAAATTATTTCTTGCCATAGTGATTTTTTATAAACCAACTTTATAAAAGTCACATATATGAGAGCTTTCCCTCTCTGGCTAATATTACTATACAGAATTATTAAATTTAATTAATGATAATACTTAAAAAAAGCATTTCCTATTCATAAAGTAGTACATCTCTAAATACCATTAAACTATTTTAGAGATATTATTTAAGTAAACCTCCCAAGGCCAAAGTCAAATAATGAGTGGACAAGAATCATTCCTTTTTACCAAAAGAAAAACTAGACCTGTAAATGTCAGACAACTTGTTCGAACAATATAGCCAAGTAATTTCAGTAACCATCCTAGCCCTAGAATTGCTTGACTATATTCCTATTTCTCAATAACTCTGAAATAACCCATAAGAAAGATGATCGTTTGTAAGAGGGAAGTTTCTTTTCAAGGCCTATTATCTTCTACTATACCTCTGCAGTCAACAGCATATTGTTGACTAATTCCATGTAGGCTTTCATTTCTGCTTTTTGGACTTCATCCAGCCCATCACTAAGAGAATGGCCCTAAAGGGAATTTAAAAAAATTTAAAAGAGCATCATATTAAATAGACAAAAACTTTCAGTTATCTTACTACTGAGTGAATATAAATGTTTTTACTACATCAATGTTTTTACTATAAATGTCTAATAAACTTCTGAAATATCTCTAAAATTATACATGAAAAAAATTAATAATCTATCACGATAAATATTAATAAGCAGTATTTATATGCCACTATAAAAATGTATCTTTCAATGGACAAAATTATATTATCATTTCACAAAAAAAGAAAACAGAATGGTCAGTAAATCTTATTTTTTTTTTTAAGAGACTAACCTTATTAGTAATAAAACAAATGCCAAAAGACTGGCATGTGTTGCTTATAAAGTGGTCAAAGGTGGAAAGAAAATGTTAGTAAATGTATAGGGAAATAGACACTAATTTTAAAATTCTAATATACTATAATAATGAGTAGATCCATAAAATTCTATAACCCTTTAGTTCAATCCAGCCACCTGTGGTAAGATGTTTAAAAATGAGTATCTTTTAATATTTCAGCATCACTCTTAGGAATTTATCCAAAGGAGATAATCTGACAAATGTATAAAGGTGTCTGTAGAAGAATATTTATCTTAACACATAATAAGAGCCAAACACTGACAACAATTTATGTGTCCATCAATAAAGGCTTAAGTAAAAAAATTACAATATATCCATACAATAAAATACTATACAACAACTTAAAAGAATAATATATTATTATGGTCATTAACATGGAAGAATTTCCAAACATATTTATGATATTAAAAGGCAGGTTACAAAATAGCACACAATAACATGATCTACATTTTTCTGTATATGCAAAGAGAAAAGTCTGGAAGGGTGTTCCGCAAAATGTTAATGGGGGTTGTCCTTTTTACTGAACTCAAATGTATATATTAATATGTTCAACTTCTAAATATATTCTGTATCTCTCTCTCAAAGGTTAACCTGACATTTTATAACAACCTAAATTTTCATTTATGACCAAAACTCTCATTAACTGCAAGTTAGAAAATTATCTACCATTTTGTAAAGACCAAATTACATCCTTTGCCATTGATTTACATTATGGAGGAAAAAACTTATACTTTAGAACTATTTCTCTACTAGTTTATATTGGCATTTTTTAAAAACTAGGTTAAAATCAATACAAATATTAAGACACATTAAAGAATGATAAATGACTTATTTAAGACTGTGATCTAAAAATTAAATAAATAAATAAATAAAAATGTTTTAAAGAGACTAACTGTGATCAAATATATTTAATATCTTTTTTATTACCTTGGCTTTAACGAATTGGACTATTGGACCAAGTTCTGATACTACTTGATTTCCTACATGAATAAAAGGTACTTTACCTGTTGAGGAGGAAAAAAATGTATGAAGACACTTCCAGTAAACTAATACAAAAACAGATTGTGTTTTATTAATATACTGATTTTGTAAACCTATAACTTTTGAAAATTATAATTAAATGTGTACATTAAATTCTATAAACTTTTAAATGATTACTAATTTTAAAAGAAAAAGGAGATTCATTTCTAGAGTTCTCATTTGTATATAACAACTGATCACAATATTAGCTTTTCAGAACTAACATTTACAAACTGCTATATAATATAATATAGCAGTAAATACTAATTATGGAAATTAGATGAACCAAGGCAGAACACTGGTTCACGACCATTGACCGATTTGAAAGAAATGTAATTGGACTTTCTCTTCAGAGTACAATGAATCAATCTGTATTTTAAACTACATTTAAGAAGATGACTTCTTTTTACATCCACTTTTAAATCTCAGATACCATTAAGTTCAATATTTTAAGCACATAATGGTACAATAATAAATGTCTTTTACTCAAAAAAAATTAGGAATTTAAAAGAATTAGCAATCTTTGAAGATAAGCTAGTTTATGAATTATAACACAAAGTATGTTCCCAGACACATTTGGGGGGAAAAAAATAAGCATGCTTATTAAAAACTGGCTTCTCTAAATAAATATCACATTAAAAAAGTGGGATTTCATTTTAGAAATACCAATAGTTGATGAAATTATCAGAGATGATAACAAAATAAGTCTCCAAATAGCAATAAAGTTCACCCCTAAAGTTAGAGGATGAAGTTTGCTATCAGACCTATGTCAAATAGAGTTCACACTAACAGTAGGCTGATTCGTGGTCCTTTTCAACAGATTCACTCCTCTCTGCCCCACTCAGACCAAGGGTAATGGATGAGGCCTAGAGTACCAACAAGGCTTCATCTAAATCCCTAGGATAAAACGCATTACAAAAGGCAAGCAGGCCTTCAGGGAAACAACAACTCAACAATACATTTAGAAGACATTTCTAAGTTACCAATATAAAAACACTGAATTCCACATTCCTTTCTTCTACTGCTTTATAAATCTTGCAAAAAATAAAAGAATTTATCTGGGTATTAGGCCATAATGTTTTTTAACTTGAGATAAAATCTTTGTAAGTACTCTAATGCTAGAAATAGTACAGGTCCTCTGAGATAAAATGATCTGAGAATGAAAACTATGCGTGGATAAATGCCTAGACTGAAGGCTATTTTTAGGTTATAATATTTTGAAAGAAGAGTGTATTTCTCATTTTCAATATCCAGTCTGGCATTCTTGGAAGAAGGAGTTTGCATTTTCTCTTTTTAAAAATACTTTCAGTACTGTAGATTCTGAAGCAGGAAAGCAGTGTGGGTAGTCAAATGAGTACTCATGTATCCCTAAATATAAAGAAATATATACATCAAGGCAACAAATTACATGCCTTCATATATACATCATTACATGTCTTGATATATACATCAAGGCAACAAATACATGAGTACTCATGTATCCCTAAATATAAAGAAATATATACATCAAGGCAACAAATTAGAAGTGAGTAACGTTTTTGTCACTAGCCTGACTTAAAGTGGAGCCAATGTTATATCCTTATTATTGCAGGTTCAAGAAAAGCACTGTGAGATATTTATTCTCTGGCACCAATTGAAGATAATTAAAAAAAAACAAACAGAGGGCCCTATTTCTTATTTTAGGCAGAATAATCATTTTTTAGGACTTAAACAAAGGAAGCAAGAAGAAAGCAAGGAAGTCTGTGATTCAGAAAATATTGAAATAAAAAGAGCCCAAATACCATCTAATCCAACCACCACATATTACAGATGAAGTCACTGAAGCTCAAAAAAGAAAAGTGAAATTTCCCAAGGAAACTGTCAATATGTGACAAGGTCACAAAACGATTAGAGTAAAAATTTCCTAACTCTTAGCTAAGAGTGACTTGATTTCTGATTATTTCCACAATGTTCTCTGCTTTAAAACTCTACTACTATAAGATCAAGCAAACAAATAAAACATTGCCCTGATCCCTCCCCAATCATATGATGAAAGAGAATAATACTAGAGTTACGATGAAATTTAAATGAACACCTTAACAGAAAGTGCCACTTTCATCTACCTACAGGAGACTCCTATGAATGTATGTCTGTATGTGTGTGTTTATGTTCTGTAGCCTCTATAATAGTTATTTGTCTTTCATAGAGTCTATAAAAAGATATCTACCTGTGTGGTACTTAGTATAGTCATTTTAGGAAATAGGTGGATGAACTCTAGGGCTTCTCCTCATTTGCCAAAGATATCAACTTTAGTATTAGATTATCAACTTTTTTACATGTAGGTACACTCTTTTTGTATGATTACATAAAGGATAAAGATAGATAGAACCCAATATGATTCATCTCACCAGAATTCAGAAAGTTTATAAAACCTACATTCAAAATTAACAGAAAATGAGTCAATTAATGGCCTGCAATAATCTAAAATATGTCTATGTTTACAAGTCTAGAAATTTTTTTATGGAGATGTTTTAGAAAGTATATTCATAAATCTGTAAGTGTAGATGTATGGATATAGGCTTTTCAGTGTGTATGGAGGCTGTCCTCACAGCTTTTGACAATTATTACCACCTTTAAGAAACTAAGATTGAAAAAAAACTAAGATGAAAAGAAAAAAAATGTTTTATACAAATCATTTCTAAGTTATTTTCAGAGTAAGGAGATAAATGTCTCCCTAAAAAGCAATGTAACATATTTATCCCAAACATTTATACTCAATGGATTTACCCATAAAGGTGTGATTCTATGTTATCATTGGACCAGCAGAACCATAATTATAATCCATACCAATTCTAGTTAACATTTATTTATCAGCTTTGTGGCACTATATTTTGATGTTAAAAATTATCTGAACCATATTTATTTAAAACTTTACCTTTATCTACAATATATGACACACAGAAAAGGCAATACTGATTATAAAAAATAGGAAAAAGGCTAAAAGCTTAATAAATATCTTAAAAACCTGTTGAAATAAAAATTAAACAAAAAGAAGTCATTACAAACCAAAAGCATTCAGAGATGAACTTAAGGTCTTTGACAAGTAAATTTAATTATTCCACAATCTCTCTTCTTCCTTCTGTATAATAGGAGAACATAGTTTAGAGAAGTGTGGATAATAATGAATGGATTCATTATTATCAAAATTGGTTTTCTGAAGTGGAAAAGGTCCTATGTAAATAAGACTGGGGATATCTGAGATTGTGTATTTTCTTACTATTTACTACTTAAAACAATTTCTGTAACTTTCCAGTAATCGACTAACACCACAAAGTTGAAACCAATAGCCATGTCCACCCAAAGACTATCAAGTTTACAACTGTTACTTTACAAAACCATGGGAAAATTATTCCAAGGGTAAACAACAAAAATGGGACTCTAAAATAGTAGGTACAAACTGGACCAGCACTACAATTTTATCAATGCAGAATATTAACAGAATTTTTAAAAACTTACCAGACGGAGACATATATTCTGCATTTGCCCTACAAACCACTTTGATAGGCAGATTACACATTTGCAAAAAGGCCTGCAAATCAAGAGAAGTATAGTTAGCCTAGTGAAAGTATGTATAAATTGAACACAACTTTTTATTTATTTAGTTCCTAAATTTAAATAACAGCTCATATAATAACGCTTTATTAAAAAAGAATGAAACAATTTAAAGCAAAAGATCTGTATTCCAAACAAAACAAAATTTCATTTCAGTACTAAAAAAAAATCAATTTAGACACCAGTAAATGCTTGACACTTAAAGCATTTATACACTCTTAAGAAAAAAAAATGTAAACTATCTACACTTATTTTACCACATTAGTTTGTGTAAGCCAACAATACTAAATACTGATTTAATTTTCTTTAAGGATGACTAAAGTCCAAATTTTATAAAGTATTCCTTAATTCCACTATTCTTCACGGGATCTTTACTTTCTCAGCTTAGAGAAAAACTCTCAAAATGTTATTTCTGCTACTTCCAAGTTCTCTCCTATAATACTCAGTATTCTAACGTGTAGTTTATAAAAACCCACTGATTTGTTTTTTTAAGACATTAAGTTGTTGGTTTGTACTATGTTATAGTAAAAAAATCTCATAAGCAACTTAAATGTCTAACAATAAGAAAGTAAGTCATTTGTGGTGAATCCAGATCATGGATTGTTATGCCATCCCTTTTAAAAACCATGAATTATATCTTCACACATGGCTATCTGAAATAAGCTTACAACTGGATGTGGCCAGTGTCTAAATTCCGGCCAAAGGGACTTCAAGTTCTGGGCCACTGCTAGAAGCTTCTTTAAAAGGAAGAGATATGGCCTCTCCTCTTTCTTCCTTTCCTGCTCAGCAGAATATGAAAAAGGAGGACTATAGCCACAGCAGTCAGACTGAACTATGAAATAGAAGCTGAGAGTTGAAGATGGGCAGAGCAACAAGAGTGAAGAAGCCTAGTTCCTCGAGAATCATGGGAGTCATTGAACCTGATTACCTGTGCATATAAGAAGAAATAAACTATCTTTTCAAGTCTCTGGTATTTGGGGTTTTCTAGAACTCATAGCCAAACTGAATTCTAACATTCACCAAAAACTAGCTTCTAGCTTTAAACACCACCTCAACCAAGACTTGATTCTTCTCTGTGTAATAAGTGTATGCTGTCTTCTAAATACTATAACGTGTCCTCCCAAATTATAACAATGACAGTGAACTACTTGACTAATCCACAAGTATAGACTAGGATCAAAATCAGGTGGAAGGCTTATGAAAACACAGATTGCTAGGAATGGAAGAATTAGAGACAAGAAGTATCAGCAGCTCTTTCAAAAAAAGGAAGAAGGGATTAGAAGGGTCTTGCTTCTCCGATGTATATATCTGTACCCAATGATGAAGAAAGGCTGAACTTGTTAAAAGATAAATAGAAAAGAAAAAAACACACCGGAAACACTGAAATGACAAAAAAGAGGGAGAGTAACAGGCATACAAGATCCATGAGAAGGTAAAAAGGGATTTTAAGAGCACAGGTATAGGTATCTGGTCTTTTGTCAGGAAACAGGACACCTTTCCCACTCTAACACAAGGGGTGGTTGGATCAGTAATGATGCAAGTTGATAAGCAAGAAGGACAAGAAAATGAGAGAATATTCACATTCTATAAAATCGGAGAAGAAATCACCTTCTGAGAATGAAGGAATAAAAGTGGACTGAGGCCTTCAGAGAAGAACAAAAAGAATCTGAAAGAACTATTTAATATTATCTTCTAAAATGTCTGAATAATATTCCCTTGTTAGTCAACAATTATACTACTATAAGAATAGTAAATATTGTATATTTTGCTAAACGAAATGTAGTGGCAACTGTACTAACCACCTTTCCAAAAAGCTATATTTCACTAAAAAAGATTAAGCAAAATGGTAATGTTCTGCAATCAAAGCCATGTTTCCAGTTCTGTGAATTTTTCACTTTAATAAAATACAATTGATTGCATTTGACCAATTTAGCAACACTAAACTCAGCACAGACCTCAACTAATGGCATAATTCTAGTTAGCAAAGATTAATTTTACATTTACTACAATCCCAGATTTAAAAGTAATCTATGTATTAACCTGCAGTTAGTTCACAAAGAAGTCTGATATCACAAACACAATATTTTCATTCAAACATTAAAAATGCAGAACAGAACACTTCAATGACTGTCTTTGAGGATATAAAAAAATGTTAAATCCAAACCAGGCTTTGAGTCAAACAGTACTTCTCCTTTCTTTTGTAGGATGGAAGGAAATTCCTGAGAGGTACCAAAATAATAATTTCAACTTTCACTTTCCGTCTCTTATCAGCCCCCAAATAAAACAGCATGATACACCAACCTAAAACACATTTTATTTTCAGTTCTGAAATTGCAGTCTTCATATTTTTATTCTTATGTAAATCCAAAGAAAAAATGTAGTTCTAATTATAATAAGCAAATTTAGGATAACTCTGCTAACTCCTTTTCTTCAGCTGGATACTTTATTCCAAACTAATTCAAGTGATTAAAAATATAAAATAATTTGCACCAAAAAGTTAGCACATACTATCAGAATCTAGAACTGTGCTGTCCAATATGGTAGCTACCAATCACCTGTGGTTATTTAACTTAAATTTAAATAAATTAAAATTGAATAAAATTTTTAATTCACTTTCCCAGTCACACTAGCCATATTTCAAGTGCTCTATAGCCACATGTGGCTAATGGATACTGTGCTTATTGGACAATATAAGTAACAACATTTACATCACTGCAGGAAGTTCTATTAGACAACATGGATCTACAGCCATGATAATCAGTGCATAAAAGACATCTTAGCAAGACAGGCTGACATAAAATAAATAAATAAATAAAAGGGCAAGTCCCATTGGCAAAAAAAGAAAAAAAGACAGGCAGACATCATCTGAAAGTGACCAGGCTAAATATTTATAAAAAATAATCTGCACAATATTAGAGTGCCCACAAACTCTGCAAGAGATCCATCAACTTTTGATGACAGTGACACATTAAGCACCATAATATTTTCAATTTTACAAAGAACGAATATAGAGTTTACTTGGCTGAGCAACTCCCAACTGTTAAAATGGTCAGATAAGTTTATTAACCTGTGAAAACTAAGAACTTAAGAATGAATAAATTAAAACTAGAGTCAATAAATACATTCATTCTTTGAAAGGTAAGGAAATTTTTTTAAGATTTTTATTTATTTATTTGACAGAGAGACAGTGAGAGAGAACATGAGCGAGGAGAAGGTCAGAGGGAGAAGCAGACTTCCCATGCAGCTGGGAGCCTGATATGGGACTCGATCCTGGGACTCCAAGATCATGACCCGAGCCGAAGGCAATCGTCCAACCAACTGAGCCACCCACGCGCCCCAAAGGTAAGGAATTTTTTAAACATAGATACACACACACACAGAACACAGTACCCAGTACCCTTAAATTTAATAAGCGTGTAAACACAAAGAACTGAAGTTACACATTTACCTCTGCAATCTTTCAAAAATTCTACTAAAATAAGGGCACCTGTGTGGCTCAGTCAGTTGAGCATCCGACTCTTAATTTCGGCCTAAGTCATGGTCTTGGGATCATGAGCTAAAGCCCCACATCAGGCTCTGCACTCCTTGGGGAGTCTGTTTGAGATTCTCCCTCTCTCTCTGTCCCTTTCCCCCACCACACACACACTTCTCTCATGTGCTCCCTCTCTCTCAAATACACAAATAAATCTTTTAAAAAAAAAAAAAACTCTACTAAAATAACAGTGAAGAAACAGAAAACTAGTAAATCCAGAATGACACAAAGAAGGTGGAGAGGTGATCAAAGCAGACCAGAGATGTCTGCCCATTTCTGTTGGATGGAGAACAGACTTAGCAGGGCAGAGGAAGCTGAAACCTATGAGTATGCAGAGAAAAAAAATCAAAGTGTCCACATCACAGAAACTAGGAGATTCCAAAACTGGAGGGACCAAGTACCACAGAAGGTGGAGACGTGGTAAAGGACTAAAAATAAGAGGAGTGGCCGAAAGTCTGTATAAGCATCACACAACTAGCCTGCCCCCAACCTGACAGGAGACAGAGGTTCATTTTCTGAAGAAACCAAACCAGAGAGACTCCCGACCAAGTCTCAAGCATTGCAGAGGGCACTGAGTAGGTGCGGTGGGACTGTCACACTGAAAAGAGAAAGGTTAAGGGAGAGTGCACACATCGACTGAAGAGACCCACAGCACCTTCTCCCCCTTAGCTCCAACACACTGGCAACCAAATTAAGTCCCTCCAAGATAGGAGAGGTAACTGTGGAAAAGCCCTACAAATGCTGACAGTATAGGTCGGGGTGGGGGAGGGGAGGGTAGAAGCCAACAGAAAGAGCAACTCACTGTGCAATCAGTCACAGTGAAGCCTGCATGTCAAAAAGTACCCTCATCTCCCCCATCAGCTTTTTAGCACTTCACTCGTAAATATAAATTATTAGTACAGACCAAGAGATAGTTGAGGAAAGCCTAGAACATAAAACTTAGAGCCAAAATAAGGCAAAAAAAAGGAAGTGACAGGAAAGAAATATTGCAGAGAAAAGACAACTTCAAAGAAAAATTATAATGGTTAATATTTACTGAGCACTTACGACCCTGTGCCAGGTACTTGCATAAGAGCTTTGCCCAAGAGTTAGGTACAACAGATATGCCTATTTTAATACGGGAACACATTAACATACGAAGAGTTTAAGGAATCTGATCACAGCATATAGGAAGGCAGAAATGAAAGGAGGTAGGAAAGAAGGGAGAGAAAGGAAAGAAAAGAAACAGGAAAAAGAAAACTAAAAAAGTGAAGCATACACAGGACTGAGCAAATACATGACATTCATGTCTCAAAAGCAACTCTGAAACCTCAATGGTAATATAAGGCCTTCAAAATGCTAAGAAAAAAATCTTGCCAACCTAAAATTCTACATGAGGCCAAGGTTATTAATCAAATATGAAGAAAGAATAAAAACAGTATCATATAAGCAAGGTCTTTAAATTTTTATTTCCCATGTACCCTTTCTCAGAAAGCTAATGAAGAATGTGCTGCACAAAATAAAAATAACAAACCAAGGGAGGGAAGGGGGTGGGAAAGAATAGGGATCCAGAGAATAAGGGATCCAACGTAAAAAAAAAAAAAAAGGCAAAGAGAATTCCCTGGATGATGGTGAATAGCAGTCATAAGAAAACAGCTCTGAAGCCAGCAGAGAAAGGAACTGCTCCAATCAGAGTAGAAGGAACAGAAGTTTCAAAGGTAGTATTTCTGAGAGAAAAGAAAAAAAAAGTATCTGACGCATTTGACCATTGTGTGGGAGAGCATTTATAGTTCAATCAAAGTTTATGAAAGAAACTATCCAAATGAATTAAATAAAACAATTACTAACCTGGGGGGGGGGAGCACATAGAAAGATTATGTGCATAGTACACTGAGCTACTCAACTGAGATCAATATTTATATTCTAATTATAATGGGAATACTACGTATCAGTATTAATCTGACCAAAAAAAGTGAGAAGACAATTGGGAAGATGGGGAAGGAGAGAAAGGTGAGTTGTACGAGGAGAATTTCATAGTGGAATTCAATAGATACTTTAAAATTTTTAAAAGTAATAGTAACACAAGCATCTTAAAAATACAGAGGTAAATACCTGGAAAAATAATACAGCTAAAAGAACTGAAAATTGGTTGTCTCTGGGTATCCAGATTTGGGAATGGGGTAAGGGTGGGTCAGTAGACTGTGTGTGTGTGTGTGCGCGCGCGTGCGCGCATATATATGAGGAGCCTCTCATACATTACAGGTGGGAGTATAAATTAATCCAACCATCTTGACACTGTTCAGTAATTACTACTGAGCATATGCCCACCCTATCAGCCAACAATTCCATGCCCAGAACTATAACCCCCAAAAAGGCATATAGTCATTAACATACATGTACAACAATGCTCATAGAGTTTGATCCATAATAATCAAATACTGGGAACAACTCAAATATCTATTAATAAGGTAGCAAATTTGATTCTAAAATTCCTAACCCCAAGCTAAAAAGGATATATAGGGGCACCAGGGTGGCTCAGTGGGTTAAAACCTCTGCCTTCCTCAGGTCATGATCCTGGTGTCCTGGGATTGAGTCCTGCATCGGGCTCTCTCCTCGTCGAGGAGCCTGCTTCCCTCTCTCTCTGCCCGCCTCTCTGCCTACTTGTGATCTCTGTCAAATAAATGGATAAAATCTTTAAAAAAAATAAATAAATAAAAATAAAAAGAATATATAATGTCACCAACTGTTATTATGAGAAAGGAAAAAAGTAACTACAAAAGGATTAAAAATTTTTCTTGACGCTGAATGCTTTAGAAAGAGCATTCATTGAGAACTTTTAAATCAGAGAAATTCTAGAAACAATCCCAGAAGATGACACCTATGATACTCCATGAAGATTCTAAATTCTATTTGTTCAGTAATTACTTCTGAATCATATCTTCTGGGAACCATGGCTCA
Organism: Mustela putorius furo; assembly: GCF_011764305.1. Classification (NCBI taxonomy): domain Eukaryota; kingdom Metazoa; phylum Chordata; class Mammalia; order Carnivora; family Mustelidae; genus Mustela; species Mustela putorius. The sequence continues at coordinate 6,033,228 of NW_025422021.1, forward strand.
GAATTTTTTTGTAAAAAATGATTTTGAAAAATAAAATATATTTTATTTGTACATAAGGAAAACCAAAGCCAAAAGTATAAAGAACAAGAACGATCTGTTACCAGTCTATTCAACCCTTAAAAATACCTTAAATCCTAGATTCAAAAGTTGTTATTATAAATAATGCCACTGCTTTGATGAGATTATAAAACTAGCAGTTTAAATGTTGGAAAAACCCTTTCAAATGTTGTAGATAATAGAATATCAGGAATACAGACAGGGATCCTATTATAACAATCTGTCAGTAACATGGTGGCAAGCTTCTGATGCTTCTTGCTTCTCTTTTCAGATACCTGTCTTCTAAAACTAGCATTTACTATTTTAATACACAGTTATGTGCCAGATAATGATGATCAGCTCAATAAATGAATGAACAAACATGAAAATCTGAAAATATATCAAATCTCAAAATGAAGACTAAAGATGTCTAAAACTCAATAAATTTTCTAGTTCTAATCCTATGTGAATTTTCTTAATGAAGCAACAAAACTTCTGATAATAAAAACATTTTTTTAAAAACTGCTTAGTCAAATTTCAAAATACAACTGATACTCAACCAGTGCCTGGAGTATAAATCAATGCAGTCTAATCCAATGTTAGTTTGGCAACAGCTACAAAAATCCTAAATGTACATATCCTTTGACCCTACAATTGTACTGCAAGAAACAGATGAACATCTTCACGTATTTTATAAGATATATGTAACAATATTCATGCCTAAGCCCTATTATAGTTATAATATTTATACTTCTAATAATAATAACAGTAGCCTAATACCCATGAATAAGAGACTGATTGTATAAACTGTGGTGACTCCATCAATAGAATATTTGTAGTCTTCAAAAAAGAATGGGGTCACTCCTGAACTGAACTTCTTATACTGAACTCCAAAAGACATTTCTCATCTGGAATCTTCTGTAAGGGCTACTAAATAACATTAGACAACATATGCCAAATGCAGAACTGCTTTTTGTATTATTTTTCTTCCAAAGCCCTGGAGCAAAACATTAAAACAACCTCAGTAAGTCCTGCAAGAGGCTAATTTATTTGGCCCAATGCATAGCTTCTTGTGAACTAAATGGACAGGAAGACACAATTCTAATTGTGTAGAAGAATGGATGGAAAGCATTTATGCATTCATCCACATACTTGATAGAGTAAGCAGCTACTATGTATCACAACTATTCTAGGCACTGAGAACAGAGCAGTGAACATAAAGTCTAGGCCTTCATGGATTTTACATTCCAATGGAGAAAGAAGACAAGCAAATAAACTAGAAAATATGTATAGTGATCCCTGCTACGATCCCTTCGTACAAAGCAGTACGAAGGTCTTGCTGTTATATGCAGAGTGGTCAGATAAGGGCTCACCAGGAAACATTTGCACATAAACCTGAAGAAAGTTAGGGAGCAAGCCACGTATCTTATCTAAGAGAAGAGCAGTCCAAGTTCAACAGAGCTGACGCAGTCTTATGTGTCAACTGGTGTGTCTGAGGAATAAGACCAGTCTGACAATGCAGATTAAGGAAGTGAGTGGTTAAGTGATGACATCAGAAGAGATCATGTAGGACTTACAGATAATTTTAAGGATTCCAACCTTAGGAACAATCTTGGGAAGGTGCTGAGCTGAAGACTGCAAGAATCTTACTAACATTTTAAAGGATTACAAGCAGCTATACAGAGATTAGACAGTAGAGAGTAGAAGAATAGAAGCAGGAGCACTAGTTAGAAGGATTCTACAACAATCCAGGCAAGAAATGATGGTGGCCTGGATCAAGACAAGAGTGCGAAAGGGAACAAAAAGTCCGATTCTGGCTGTATTTTTAAGCTAGGGCCAAAAGGTTTTGCTGACAACTGGATGTGAATACAGGAAAAAGAGAGGACTCCAAAGATGGCTCAAAGTTTCTGACATAAACAACTAGAATGATGGAACTGCCATTTACCAAAATAGGAAAACCTGTGGGATGAGCAGGTTTTGGTGGTCTCTTCCCAAAAGACTTGGGAGTCTTTAATAGGGACTTCTCTAATATCACTTAGCAGACAACTCTGCTCTCTTTTCAAAGACCTGGTCACTAAGGCACCGTTGTATGTTTTGAAACCATATAAGCAACTCTACTCAAATGCTGAGAAGCCCAACCTTAAAGGCCATCTCCATTTCTTTTGTGGAAGAGGTGACAAAAGTACCTACACATTAGCATAATCTTTGTCAATATTTTCCTGCAAGTATGGCAATATTGAGATATTAAGAAAAGGAGAGAGGTAGGGGAGCCTGAGTGGCTCAGTCATTATGCATCTGCCTTAGCTCAGGTCATGATCCTGAAGTCCTGGGATACAGCCCTTTATCAGGCTCCCTGCTCGGTGAGGAACCTGCTTCTCCCTCTCCCACTTCCCCTGCCTGTGTTCCTGGTCTCACTGTATCTCTGTCAAATAAATAAATAAAATCTTTAAAAAAAAAAAAGGTGGAGCTATAATTATTATGCAGAATAAAAACACAACCAAGAAGAGTTGTTATCTTTGATCTCTTCTGTCCCCTCCAAGTTTAGCCCACCAAGTTTAAAAACTGAAAAGTCCATATCCAAAACATAAAAGAACTGACATAAGTTAACACCAAAAAAAACACCCAAATAATCTGGTTAAAAAGTGAGCAGAAGGGGAACTTGGGTGGCTCACTCAGTGAAGTGTCCGGCTCAATTTTGGCTCAGGTCATGATCTCAAGGTTGTGAGATGGAGACCCATGTTGGGCTCTGCACTCTGCAGGAGTCTGCTTGGGATTCCCTCCATCTCCCTTTCCCTCTGCCTCTCCTCCCACTCGTGCACACACCTGCTCTCTCTAAAATAAATAAATTAATAAACCTTAAAAAAAAAAAAGTGAGCACAAGACTTGAATAGATATTTTTCCAAAGACATCATAAAAACGGCCAACAGACACATGAAGTCATCAGGGAAATGTATATCAAAACCACAGTGAGATTTATTACCTTACACCTGTCAGAATGGCTAGTATCAAAAAGACAAGAAATTTAAAAGTGTTGGTGAGGATATGGAGAAAAGGGAACCCTCATGTACTGTTGGTAGGAATGAAAATTGGTGCAACCATTATGGACAACAGCATGGAGGTTCCTCAAAAAACTAAAAATAGAAATACCATATGATCCTGTAATTCCATTACTGGACCTTTATCTGAAGAAAACAAAAACAGTGATTCAGAAAGATATCTGTACACCTGTTTCACTGCTACATTATTTATAATATGCGAAGATATGAAGGCAACACAAGTATCCATCGATATATGAATGGATAAAGAAGATGTAGTGTGGGGCGCCTGGGTGGCTCAGTGGGTTAAAGCCTCTGCCTTCGGCTCAGGTCATGATCCCAGGATCCTGGGATCGAGTCCCGCATCGGGCTCTCTGCTCCGCGGGGAGCCTGCTTCCTCCTCTCTCTGCCTGCCTCTCTGCTTACTTGTGATTTCTCTCTGTCAAATAAATAAATAAAATCTTAAAAAAAAAAAGATGTAGTGTGTAGACACAAAGACACATACCATGAACTATTACTCAGCCATAAAAAAGAATGAGATCACTTATATGCAGACTCTAAAAAACAAAACAAATGAACAAACAAAAAGACCCATATATACAGAAAACACACTGATGGTTGCCAGAGGGGAGGAGAGTGGGGGTGGAGGGAGTTGGGTGAAGAAAAGCAAGAGATAACAGGTTTCCAGTTATGGAATGCACAAGTCACAGGGATAAAAGGTACAGCATAGGGAATATATAGTCAATGGTATAGTAATAGAGTGGCATGGTGAGAAATGATACCTATACTTAAGGTGAGTATAACATAATGTATAGAGTTGTGGAATAACTATGTTGCATACCTGAAATTAATGTAGCATTATCTGTCAGCGATACTTCAATTAAAAACAAAAACAAGGAGGCGCCTGGGTAGCTCAATCCATTAAACATCTGCCTTCGGCTCAGGTCATGATCCTAGAGTGCCAGGATTGAGTCCATAGGGCTCTCTGCTCAGCAGTGAGTCTGCCTCTCCCTCTGACCCTACCCCCTTCTCTCATGCCCCTTCTCTCTCCCCCTCAAATAATAATTAAACAACACAATAAAATGGGCATCTAGGTTACTCAATCAGTTAAATATCTGACTCTTGGTATCAGGTCAGGTCATGATCATAGAGTTCTGAAATCAAGTCCCATATCAGGCTCTGCACTGGGTGTGAAGCCTGCTTGAGATTCTCCCTCTCCCTTTCCCTCTGCCCCTCCTCTCTCTTTCTCATTTAAAAAAAAAAAATTACACTTTTTAAAATAAAAACATAAACAAAAAAACTAAACTGTCAATTTAACACACAGTTAAAGAAGAAGCAATGAGAAGCCATCCAATAACAGTAGTATTATCTTCTGAAAATATACTGAGAAGTAACACAAATAGAAGCCATTGTCACCAAGAGTCCTTTAAAATCTGAGCATAATGGTCCAATATGCAGGATATTTAAAATAAGTATGGAGATCTTATAATTAAGGTAAACATAAATATTAATAAGAAATCCAATAAAAAAATCTCAAAAATTATGCATATCTAGTTTCTTCAAGTCTTTATTTCCAAAGAAATATACTAAAAATATTACAGAAAGAATCTGGAGCAGCAAACTTAATTGAAATTCAATTTATTTTTTAAAAGATTTTATTTACCTATTTTGACAGAGAGAGAAGGAACACAAGCAGAGGGAGCGGGAGAGGGAGACTCCCTGCTGAGCAGGGAGCCCAACACAGGGTTCAATCCCAGGACCCTAGGATCATGGACTTGAGCCAAAGGTAGACGCCTAATGAATAAGCACCCAGGTGGCCCTGAAATTAAACGTAAAGCCAAAAACTCGGGGTACCTGGGTGGCTCATTCATTAGGCATCTGTCTTTGGTTCAGGTTGTGCTCCCAGGGTCCTGGGATGGAGTCCCGCATTGGGCTCCTTGCAGCTGGGAGCCTGCTTCTCCCTCTCCCTCTGCCTGCCACTCCCCTTGCTTGCTGTGCTCTCTCTTCATGTCAAATAAATAAATAAAATATTTAAAGCCAAAAATCATCCATTTCTTTTATAAAAAACAATAAATATCATGTTAACATGAGAAAGAAAATAGAATCTATAACATTAAAAACCTTGAAATATCACGCATCTTGTTTGAATTGCATTATCTTAACCAAAAATGAACAAATGAAGAAGTAAATAAAAATATTCAGTTCATAAAATAATGAGAAGGGCTCAAACCTGGCTGGAGAGAAACATAGCCAGCCAACAACAGGCCTGGCCTGGTCACTACATTTGCACAGGGAGAATGCTACACATCTCACTGAGACTCTGTCTTTACCATCATTTAGAGTAGGGCAAGTTTCTGTTGCTGACTCATACACACCATACATTACTCTTAAGACTGGGTGACCCAGCACATTCCCACTCTTTAATTGTCACTGGTTAAGTCCCTAGCATAATCTAATAGATCCTAACAGAATACAGACTTAAGAAACATGCTGTTGGGGCACCTGGATGGCTCAATGGGTTAAAGCCTCTGCCTTCGCTCAGGGCATGATCCCAGGGTCCTGGATCGAGCCCCGCATCGGGCTCTCTGCTCAGCAGGGAGCCTGCTTACCACCCTCTCTCTCTGCCTGTCTCTCTGCCTACTTGTGATCTCTGTCAAATAAATAAATAAAATCTTTTTAAAAAAGAAAGAAAGAAAGAAAGAAACATGCTGTTTAAGTAGAACACTAGAATGTCTTTTGAAAAATGGAAATCCTTTGGGGCACTTCGGTGGCTAAGCATCCGACACTTGATTTCAAATCAAGTTTTGATCTCAGGGTTGTGAGTTCAGGCCCTGTGCTGGGCTCCATGCTGGGAGCCCTTAAAAAAAAGAAGAAGAAGAAGAAGACGACAAGAAGAAGAAGATGATGACGACTACAACTTCGGAGGAGAAGTAGGAGGAGGAGAAGGAAGGAGGAGAAGAAAGAGAAGGAGGGAGAAGAAGTAGAAGGAGAAGGAGGAGGAGAAGGGAAGGAAGAGAAGGAGAAGAAGAAGAGAAATCCTCCTTATCAATTTTTTTAATTTTTTTACAGATTGATTTGTTTGAGGGAGAGAAAGAGAGATAGAGTGAGCACATGGATGGAGATGGAGAAGGAGAAGAAGACACCCTGCTGAGCAGCGAGCCCCATGTGGGGCTCCATCGCAGGGCCCTGGGTTCAAGATCTGAGCCTAAGGCAGATGCTTAACTGACCAAGCCACCCAGGCGCGCCCCTCTTTATCTATTATTAAGAGTCAGAATAGAACAGTAAAGCTTAAGTCTCCCAGTGAGACATCTCTGGGTAGAATCTTGTTGACTGTTAGCTTGAGAAAGCTCCTTTACCTCATAAGCTTTCTCACTTTTAAAGTGAAGACAATTAATTAGGCAGATTAACTGAAGTACTAATGTGTAAAACATCTTATATACTATCTGGCACACAGTAGTTCAATAAATATATTATTAAGATTAACAGTAATATTAGTAACAAATACTCATGTACCCATCTGCAAAAGAAGAAAGACTAACCTTGGTGATTTCAAAAGAAAGCTGACTTCGCTTACTACCCTTTAACACCTCCTTAAGAGAAAAAGGTAAATAATTTTCCTTTATAATCAAAACAGTAAAATTGGGCATAAGACTTAAAAAAAAAATCCCTAAATAGATATTAAAAGGATAAATAAGGGAACATAACCAAAAGTACTTTTTTAAAGAATAATAAGGTAAAGAATAAATAATATGATTTCTATGATCACAATATGTACCTTATATAAAGTATTTTAAGCAAGGCAAAAACAAGTGAATAAAGATGTTTTGATATTAACAAATATTTACTTTCTGAATAATGTTTCAAAGTCACACATACTGATGAAACTGATAAATGAACTCATAAAAGGCCTCCAGACTGTAGGCCCTGTTAGCACACACTAACCACCTCCATCTTATTCACTACTTTATCCTCGGCATACTACAGGGTCTCATGTAACATTTGCTCAATGACTAAGCCACAGATATTCACTATAATATGAAAACATACCTAAATTTGTAGAAAACTAGTAAGCTACAAGAAAGATTAGTATTTTGTTATTTTATAGAACCAAAGCTCACTGCATTAAAAAGTTAGATGTAATTCCTGTTAAATTCAGATTTTTAAATATCAATAAAATGACAAATACATCAATAAGCAGATATTGTTTTAGAAAAACAGTAACAGGAATTTAACTTAAAAATTATCAGAAACACAATTCAATGAGCATAAATAGCTTCAAATAAGCAAATTTGGTATCAAAAACATGAAATGCTACTAAAGCACAAATAAGACAGATCACATCAGAGAACAGATCTCCCTTAACACAACTCTCACCTGATAACTACTTTTGGAATATCTGACTCAACTTTAGATACATCAACATCTGACAGCTGTAGAAAAAAAATCAAGTTCAGAAGGAAAGCAACAAAAAAAGATAACCAGAATAGGAAAAGGTACATGCTCTCCCTGTTAGAATTAAATGTAAATAAAAGTAAGCTGTAAGGTCGATACTAAGTATCAGGAACTATGAAATAGTCACAGAGACCAATTCATATAACCCAAGAACCTAAAGCAATACCAGTCAGATATTTGGCACTCAATAATGAACAGTTTGGGAGTAAAGAAAGGAAACTACTTTTTTTGAGCTCTTATAAATGATTGTTTCATTATTTACAGATAAATATTCCCAACTGAGAAAAATAACAACAACAAAAAACTCCAACAAATTTTAAATTCTTAAGATAAGCTAAATAGCGGATGGCAGGGATATAAAACATATTCATTTTGATAAACCAATAGTAACGCAATACTGGATCATTTACTAATAAACAGCACCAACTATCTTCTTTCCTCTTCTTTATTCCAAAAATAAAATGAACATTTACTTATCTTACAGGCTAAATACATAAGAAATCTTATGCATTTAAGCAATAAAATCAACACTGCTTGCCAATGAAAATATAAAAATACTACAAAATTTTAAAGAATTGTTCTTGAATGTTTAAAAGATTAGGTGCCTCACACGGAGTAATACTATGGAATTTAAGGGGTTATAAACATAGCTTCTAAAGTATGTAGATCCCATTAACAAAGTTATCCAAATTCTAATAGGGAACAAGCAATTTTCACCCTAACTATGTAAAGCTATCCTTAGACAGCAGACCTTGGGTTTTCTTCTTTAGGACAAAGCTTCTATTCATCTCATAATTAAATTTGAAATATTTCACATAAGAATTCACTATGGACTATTCTAAAGCATGCAATACCATTTTCAGGGCACAAAATGAAAATGGTTCTGAATTTTAATTCATATCTCATTTTATGGACACAAAAGAAAATCTGTGACGACAACCAAAGAATTATTTTTCACCTTACGGAAGAAGCATGTTTTAAAATTAAAAACCATGAACAAATCTACCTATAAAGTGATTCATTTTTTTATATCAAACAGCTGCAGACCCTGTAATTGAAATAATGTATCTAAGGTTACAAATGAAAAGTGTTAGGTATCATTCCTGAAGTGACAGATTAAGTTCCTAATCCAGTTAAAGTAATAGCTATATTTGTAGTTTAACATAAATTAAGACCTTAATTATATTTGTGACTATTTTAAACAAAATAACAAATTCCTTTGTACCTGAGAATGTAATTTATAGCAAAGCCAGGTTCATTTTCCAAACCAATCTATTTCACACTGTAGAAGTACTCTCGTATAATGGTGTAATGTAATTCTTGTTGTGGAATGTTGAAAGAGTAGATACACTAAGAGTACAGAAGCGGTTTGAAGATAAATGAAGATGCTATTCATTCAAGGGTAATTTCATCTTAGAACTATATGAAAGATGTTTTGTTCACACAGGCTAGTGTATGGCCTCAAACTTAAGTGTATTTTCAGCTCAAATATAATGCTGCTAGATCGATTATGCTGATACTGTATCTAATAATGAAGAATTCTAGCCCTTTTCTGTATAAAAAATAGACTGTCATTTTTTCATCCTAATGCTATGTCTTCACTGTTCTGTTTAACAGCAACAAATTTTTAAATCCTGCTCACTATTTACTTTTTAAGCAGAAAAGTGTATGGTTGATATTCTAATTTGAAATCTCTCCTGACTGCAGCAAAGTGTATTTTTGCTATGTTAACTAGATACTTATGTTAGCAACCCACTACCCTCCAAAACCATTTTATTTCACTAATCACTAAAAATGACAACTCTAATAGCCACCGAATTCTATATTGAATATGTTTCATTTTCACAAATCCTGTAACACAAATTTAAATGTTTTGTATATACACCATTTATGTTGAGGAATTAATATTGATACTGAAAATGTTTTTAATCTGTTAAATTGTTTGCAATTTAAGTTCAATTTTAATTATCTCAATTTAAATTATCTTTTCTAAAGATCATCTTCTAAGTATTTAAATCCTTCCAAGTTTTATAAGCATAAATCACCAAAATACTTTAATACTGCTGGCATATAAAAGGTGATAGAAGACAGTCAATCTGAAGACTTTAAATTCAGTGATAAAACATCCTACAGCTTCCGTTTTTCTCATTTTACTAAAATACTGAAAAGATTTTATAAGTCTCCTATGTAATAAATATTCCCTAAATTTCTCTACCTCTAAACACTCCTTTCCTTCTTCTATTCCTGAAACTAAATACAGAAGCCTCATTTTGCAGAGGATGATCAAAGTGAAGGGATGAAAAAAACCTCAAAAAACTTTTACAGTCTATGAAACTTAAAGCTACATAATTTTAAAAAAATTTTTCATAAAAGAGTATTCTCCTAATTCTCTGTTAAGACATACACACTGGTGGTATCCTACTTGGATTTTTATCAGGTTTGAACAGACACTTAAAAAAAAAAAAACTGCAGACAACCATGAATAACTTGTTTAAAGAAAAAAAGGTATCCAACCAAACTGAAAATTCAAAAGCATTTCCTCCACAATTCTCAAGGTAAGCTGTCCACAGCAGCCACCTCAATGACAAGACATATTTATAGCGGATTTTCATAAGCACTGTTATTTCTCCAGTGGCACAAGTGACTCACAATCTTTAGGAGAGAGAGTTCCTCCTCTCTGCTGCTCTTCCCAATCACTACAGGAAGATATTATCATTTAACTGCTAATTAATACGTCTACCTAAAAAGCATCATTTGCTAAAAGGAAAAAAGCAAGGGTCAGCTAACAATTTATCAGTAGATGTTACATATAAGTGTTCATGGCCCAGAATTAATAGGGCCTATAAAAATGCTGACTTTTTTAAATGATACAACATATTCAACAGAAAAAATAGTTTTTTTGTTGTCTGCCCTTTCATTTTTAAAGACAGAGTATTCATTCACAAGAAGGGGGAAATGAGAATATTAAGTAGAATAATGATATTTCCCTTAATCTGAGCTTAAATGTTATACTTACTGGAAGTGAGTATAAAAACTGAGTAAGTGAAAGGTAGCATTCTCTTGTATGCAGTATTCTAGTAATTGTCATCAGTTCAAGACACTTTCTAAAAGTAAAGCCAAACTTTTGCAAAAGACTAAGCCATACAAAAAAGGAAAACAGGTTTCTTTGTAAGTTGGTTTCCTATAATAAACAACATCCTTTCTAAAACTTACTAAAAAGTAACAATTTTATTATATGCATTCATAAAATATAGGCACTAAATTCAGCATTCAACATCATCTTGTATTTCTAATGCTATTCTAATGCTATTGCTTTTACTTTTTTCAAAAGAATTTCTCATTTATTATCTAACTTGAGCTTCACAATAACTGAAAACTCAGGTAAGATTGCCTTTATCACATTTCAGAGATCCAAAAGCTGAGACACATTTATCTTTCACATCTTAAAGTAATCTATAAATTTGAAGATACAACTTGCTAGGAAATGTCAGAAATGATTTTTGAATTTAAATGTCCACTTTTTTTGAATAAAAATTCAAAGATCTGTGTCCCTGGACTGAACTGATATGCAACAAAGTGTTATAAGCATGGATTCTTGACTCTAGACTCCCTGGTTTTGCATTCGAGCTCTGCCAAGTACACCCATGTAAGTTTGAGAACCTCTCCACTTTAACTTGCTACTTTGTAAAATGGGACTACTACTACTACCCACCTCCTAGAGTTGCTGTGTGTGAAAATTATCTATGACATGTAAGGTACATTTAACAAGACCTGGCACATGGAGTAAGCACTGTGTACATTTTAGTTTCGGTTATTATTGCTGTTCTTACTAACACTACCTGCAGAATGTGGATTATAATAGCACCTAAACTTCAAGTTGTTTTAAGGATTAAATGAGTTAATAAGAATAAAGTGCTTAGCATAGTAATGAGCACATGATAGGTACTCAATCATTATTGTCTGTTTACCTCCACAGTCTGTGGGCTCTATGACCTTGGGCAAAGCTCAGTTCCAGTTCCCACATCTTTAAAATAAGGTTCATAATAGTCCCTCACACCAGGATTATGGTAAGGATTAAATGAGATACTTCATATAAAAGCTCTCAGTAGAATGCCTTAAATAAAAGTCTTCAATAGAAACTAACTTTTAAAACAAATCCTATTCAGAATTAAAAAAAAAAAAATACTTTGAATTAAAGCATTCAATATTGACATTTTTCAGGTACGGCATGAATGATTACAAAAATTAATAATGTTCACACAAATTCAAATATGTCCCTCCCCGCAAATTTTTTTTTAAGATTTTATTTATTTATTTGAGAGAGGACACGAGTTGGGGAAGGAACAGAGGAGCAAAGGGGGAGGGAGAGAGACAAGCAGACTCGGGCACTGTGTGCAGAGCCTGACACAGGGCTAACGCCAGGACCCCAAGATCATGACCTGAGCCAAAACCAAGAGTTGGATGCTTAACTGACTGAGCCACCCAGGCACCCCTCCAAAAAAATTCTTAAACCTAACATTTATTTTAATTAATCCCAGGTGTTTAGGCATTATAAAGCCTGCAAGCTTCCATTCCTCCTGCTGATACGGATTATACAAACTTCCATCAATGAATAAGAGAAGGAAATAATAACCAACATTCACTGCATATTTACATTGTGCCAAGTACTTTTCTAAGTACTTTATATATATTAACACATCCAATCCTCATGACATCCAATAAAACAGCTTCTTTATATCTCCATTTTACAGAGGAACAACAAAGAGTAATGTTTATGGCATTCTATATTTAGAAGAGACCAACTCCCATTTCATTTGTGGAAGCTGCTATAAAAGACAGCATATACCAAATCAGTAAAGTCATAAACTTCTTAAGGAAAATAAGACATTTTACTCAGAAAAACTGCAGGGGAGTTCATATGTATTGGCTCATACTATATTTCTAGACATGTGCTGTTCAATACAAGTAGCTACATGTGGCTACTGAGCACCTAAAATGTAGCTAGTACAAATTAAGATGTGCTCTAAGTGTAAAATACACATATTTTGAACTTAATATAAAAAACGTAAAACATCCCATTAATCAATTTTGTACTGATCACATGGTAAAATAACATTTGGATACAATGGATTAAATAAAACATGATTAAAATTCATTTCATCGGTTTCTTCTTACATTTTTTAATAGGACTACTACAATTTTTTTTTTAAATTTTATGTATTTATTTGACAGAGAGGGGGAAGCAGGCTGAGCAAAGAGCCTGATGCAGGGCTCGATCCCAGGACCCTGAGATCATGACCTGAGCTGAAGGCAGAAGCTTAACCCACTGAGCCACCCAGCTGCCCCCAAAATTTTTAACTACATATGTGGCCAACATTATATATCTGTTGGACAACAGTTCAGGTTTAGGAGGTGAGAGTAGTAACAGAGAATTACTATTTTTTTAATTAAAAAGAGTAACTGAGGGGCGCCTGGGTGGCTCAGTGGGTTAAGCCTCTGCCTTCTGCTCAGGTCATGATCTCAGGGTCCTAAGATCGAACCCTGCATTGGGCTCTCTGCTCAGCAGGGAACCTGCTTCCTTCTCTCTCTCTGCCTGCCTCTCTGCCTGCTTGTGATCTCTCTGTCAAATAAATAAATTTAAAAAAAAAAATTTACCTAAAATTTAACTGATTTATAGACATATAATTTATATACCATACAATTCATCCTTTTATTTAAGTGTCCAATTCAATTTTTAGTATATTTATAAAAGTGTGCAACTATCACCATTGTCTAATTTTAGAACATATTCATCACTTCAAAAAGAAACCCTGTACCCATTACATCATTCCCAATACCTCTCACTTCCTATTTCTACCTCTCCTCAGCTCCTGGCAACCACTAACACACTTTCTCTCTCTGTGGATTTGCCTGTTCAGTAACAGAGATTATCAAAGTTCTTTTCCCAATTACACATACACAAAGACTGCTTATACATATATGTACATACCACTACACACATGCACACACACACTGCTCATGAGAACCAGAGGAATATGCTACACTAATACTTCACTCTATTTAACATATAGGACTGTTATATGACCAAACACTGCTGGTTAATACCAGTACTTTTTGGGTGAGGAGGAAAAAGCAAACCTAAGAGGAAATAACAACCATGGGAAAAAAATTTATTTTCTTTTAAACTGAAATCATAAGGGTTCCTTTAAACAAAAAAGATCTAACCACTTAGTTCCAGGACTATAATAAATGCCAAGTCTATGCTCTAGGTAAAATTTAAATTTCCTGATTGCTTAACTGGCAGACTATTAAAATATCTGATGCCTGATATCTGGTATCTTCTAGAAAATATTGTTTATGGATACCTGTCACATTGTTTTGATCAATTTTACACATTTAACTGATACTTCTAAACGGATACTGGTCCACTATATAGAAGAAAATTACTCCATAAAGTTTACATCAGATATCTGGAAAAGTCACATTTATAGTCATGGCTACTATCAGCTGTCAAGTCAAAGAATATTGAAGAAAACTAAGAATTTTTAATATATGCTGGTTAATTTATCATCTAAGTGACATATGTAGGATAACAAAAAATTGAAATGGTTAATAAGCAAATTCTGCATTTTAAAAGGTTCTCTTTTTTTCTGGTTTTACTATTAATTACAACTAAATTTTGAGGAGCCATGGAGAGAAAGTAAATTAATAGGAACCATAAAAACAGAGTTGCTAAATAAAGTGTATACTAAGGTTTCTTTTTTCTTCCCTTCCCCAGATTACTTAAAACATTATCATTATTATTATTATTATTATTTTAATGGTAACATACTGGTATTTCGATTTATACTAAAAACTAGTTCATTCCAGGGCTTTTCAACATTGACACTATTTATCTCTGGGGCTGGGTAATTCTTTGTTGTGGAGGGACCGTCCTGTGCGCTAAAAGCTGTTTAACAGCATCCCTGGCCTTTACCCCGTAGATGCCAACAGCACCCTCCCCAACAGTTATGACAACCAGAAATGTCTAAACACTGTCAAATGTCAAATCTCCTTCAGTTAAGAACCACTGCTCTATTCCTTCTCAAAATACCTTTTAATTGGTGGAAATGACTTCAGTAACTTTTCACAGGGGATCCCCAAACAGCTTCAGCAAGGAGATCCATAAACCCCCTGAAACCATATGCAGAAAAGCTGAGGTATGTGTCTATTTCATGTGTGCACGCTGGAATGTTTTCTGGAGAAATGGTTTATAGTTTTCATGAGGTCCTGAAAGAGTTATCCCAAAAATGGCAATTTAAAAAGGGTTAAGAATTAGTGCTTCAGTGAACATACTCACTGTGCTATGAAGTTATTTTTTTCAAAGATAAACATTGAAAAATACTATTTTATACACAGCAAATAATTTGCTTGTGCGTTCAGTTATCAGGCAAAATTGCTTTTACCACACTTATGAATCTTTCACTCAACAAACATTTACCTAGTACACCTGATATGCTATGCAGTTCGTTATTAGTATCTGAAAGCTAAACTTAAATTCACCCTCACCAAAAAAAGAAAAAAGATTAATAGCAGTATGAAGTCCACATTTATTGCATAAAATCAAGTGAGAATTTCTGCTTCTTAAAAATTAATGTTAAGAAAAAAAATACACAAGTTGTAATAGTAGTATCTAAAGATAAAATAAGGGGGGGAGGGTGCCTGGGTGGCTCAACTGGTTAAGCATCTGCCTTCAGCTCAGGTCATGATCTTAGGGTCCTAGGATTGATCAAATCCCCTCTTAGGCTATCTGCTCAGGGAGAGTCTGCTTCTCCTCCCTCTCCCTCTCACTCCCTTATAAATCTTATAAATAAATAAATAAAATCTTTTTAAAAATGAAGATAAAACAAGGGTAAATAAATAAAATATATGTAATTTACATTTTTGGTAAAAAGATTTAAAATAAATCCTAAAGATGGGATGCCTGGGTGGCTCAGTAGGTTAAGCCACTATCTTCAGCTTTCAGGTCATGATCCCAGGGTCCTGGGATCAAGTCCCACATCCAGCTCTTTGCTCACTGGGGAGCCTGCTTCTCTCTCTGCCTCTGCCTGCTTGTGCTCTCTCTATCTCTGACAAATAAATAAGTAAATAAAATCTTTAAAATAAATCCAAAAGAAAGAAAGATACTCATATGAATAAATTATTATCCAAACACGTTTCTTCTTTCCATCTTTTCCTGCCTTAATGAAAGCAAAGATATACTAAATGACATGGTATCAGACATAGTAACCAAATGCAGAGAATATCAAGTTAAATAAAAAATGTGAGATGACCAAGTGCTTACCATCATGCCTATAACATAGCAAAAGCTCACAGGCTTTTCTCTTGCCTTTCTTTCTGTCTTCCAGAAGCTCATCATCCCATCTCCAAAAATGCCACATGTCTTAGTTTCTCTTTTAAGCTATCTTTTAGTGCTGCACAATAAAATCCTCTTTGTGATTCAAACTATGTAAGCTAACTAAGTAAGTAACAGCTATATATGCAAATGTTTGAATAACTTTAATTCTATAATCTCCATAGGCATTTCTCTCCCTTTTTTTTTAGTAAATTGTGGTGTATTCATACAGTGGGATAACACTCATCAATAAAAATGAGTAAATCAGAGGTATATCTATCAATATGGACAAATATAAAAAACAAAGTCAAGTACCAAAAAAACAAACAACATATCAATTTGTTAAATTTATACGAATTAAAAAAGCAATCTATAATACTAGTTATTTTTGTTCTCTTTTTTTTGTATAAGTTATCTGTAGTCCCATCATATGATAAGCAAATTCAGGATAATGAAAGAGAAGAGAGAGGGAAACAGAATCAGTGAAGGTTATACAGAGCCCTGTAAGCAGTATCTGTAAGGGCTTGTTTTATTTTTATTAAGCTTTTAATTCAATTCCAGTTAGTTAATGTACAGTGTTTTTTAGTTTTTAAAGCAAATAATCCCCAAGTAGTCTATTCTTCCTGTGGTGCAGTTTAAAGTTTACAGGACCACTAACCGCTTTTTGGATTACACAACTGTGATATACAAAGTGAAGAGCTACTGCATTCAATAAGTGGTTTGGGAATAAGAGACACTAATGTAATCAATAAATATATAAGAAACAGCTAGAGAAGAGAATGTCTGCTTTAAGATTAACAAATGGATTAGACTAGAATGAGCACAGTGAAAGAATGATGCTTAAAACTATGTGGTAAATAAATCTTTTCAAATAAGTTAATAACTGTGTCCATAAATGAACGTATCACCACAAATAATCAATACCATCATATCTAGCCAAAAGCTAAACTATTAAGAGAATAATCTAGCATATTAAGTGATTTTTAAAAAAAGAATGAAGACTTTTATTTTATATACTGACAATAGCTAAAAATATTACATAATAAAATCACACTTCACAGAAAAGATGTTATATTGATAATGGCAAATCACACAGAAAGATCATAAATATATAACATTGCAGACTGCGCGGAGAGAAAAAAATAGTTATAAGTGAAAATTATTACATTATTTGCATATTTACCTGCACAGCAAGAGAAGCTGCATTGTCAGAAAGCAAAATTTGCTCCCCTGTGGAAATACAATGAAAAGTCTGAATCAAAAGTGAGACTGCTAAATAAGCAAAATATACTTGTAAATATTTTTATTTTAAAACACTATTCCTATTTTTAAAAATAAAAGGTATAGATTTTCACCATAGGAACTATGAAGTTCTATATCAATACAATTGGGTAATCACAATTTTGATTAAATCATCACAATATGTACATAACACAGACTATTTCTTCTAAAACTATTTGAACATTTTTTGTATTTTATCAACAATATTTAATTAAAATCACTCATTTAAAAACAAATTCATTTTTCAACTTTTCAAGAAATACTATTCCTCTTCTTTTCATTAAAATTAAGTAAAATAGTATGTGCTCAAACCCCTCTCGTTAATAAGCATTCAAAATCATATAAAACCAGCTTGCAGTTAATATTGCACAGTGTGTCTAGGTCTGTCACACAAAAGAAAGATGACAAGTTTGCTGCAATAAAAATTCCATGCTTAGAAGACTAGGGCTGCTGCCTATTAGTCTTCATTACTTTGCAGTCTTCTGACAACTGCAGCAGGCTGCTGAGCCCCAAATGGGGTCCATAATGTGATCTGATGATATATGAAGAGCTGCTAGAGGGAGCCTGAACCATCCTAGCCTATACATTTTAACAGTTCCTTTTCACTGAGAGCCCACTTTACCACAAGACTTCAAAAATCTGCTGTGTCAGCTACTGGTGCAGTAAATCTGCCAACTGCTCCTGCAGCCACATCATTTTACACTGCCTACAGCAGCCAATATAATGAGTCAATAATAAACTAAGGACCTTATAGGCCATGAATAGTTGGGTTTACACTGCAGATTCAAGTTTAGGCAAAATCTCCTAGACAAATTGCACAAGAGAATCACTTCTTTATGTTCTCTCAGAAGTAAATGATGTTGAGGGGATGTGGATTTTTTGGTAACAATATTTTTTGTTTTTTTAAAAGATTTTATTTATATATTTGCAACAGAGAGCACAAGGCAGAGGGAGAGGGAGAAGGAAGCAAATTCGCTACTAAGCAAGGGAGCCTAATGCAGGGCTCCATCCCAGGACCCTGAGATCCATGACCTGAGCTGAAAGGCAGATACTTAATGAACTGAGCCACCCAAGCACCCCTAGATATATTTTTATATGAGTCATTTTTGTTTTTATATGAGCCGGGGTTTTTTTTTTTAAGATTTTATTTATTTTATTTGACAGAGAGAGAGATCACAAGTAGGCAGAGAGGCAGGCAGAGACAGAGGGGGAAGCAGGCTCCCTTCTGAGCAGAGGGCCCGATGCGGGGCTCGATCCCAGGACACTGAGATCATGACCTGAGCCGAAGGCAGCGGCTTTAATCCACTGAGCCACCCAGGCACCCCATATGAGCCGTTTTTAATTGTGGACAAGTACCTACCTTTCAGTTGCTGATACAAGGTAGCATTTTCAGGCCAAGGCTCTGCAGCTATGGAAACAAGGCAGTGATAATTAGATACATAAAGCAAAAATGTATCAATAACCCAATTAATAAGCACAAAGATTTGCCTAGAGAATTTAATTTAAGTCAATTGCCAAGGTTACTTTAAATATGGCAACCAATCACACTACCTTAGGTTGTATGGTATATGGTATAAGTAGGTTAGATAACTTCTTTTAAATGCATGTGAGGTTTATTATTTGGTAGGGAGTTGTGCTGCTGTTTTAATTTCAACAGAGAAGAGGTGGAAGACATCCTGTCCAATCAAAAGTGAAAATTTAAAAACTTAAACAGGCTATATGCTACTATTCCTTATCCTCCAAACACAGATACTCCAAAATGTTATTTATAAGATACTTAATTTGGGGGTGCCTGGCTGGTTCAGTCAGGAGAGCATGTGACTCCTGATCTCAGGGTTGTGAGTCCAAGCCCTACTATGGTGCAGAGATTACTTAAATAAATCAGTCTTTAAAAAAATGAGATAGTGAATTTGATTCACTATCAAAAAAAGTGAAACAGTATTTTACTATAAACTTTAACAAAGTAAACTTTCAAACAAGTAACACTATATGAAAGAATCAAATATATCTCTTTCAGGCTATGCATCTTTCTTTATAAGCTGGTAGTATTTAAACATACAGGAAAACCATGTTGTATTATAGAACATTCCGTTACCTTGAACCCACCACCACCACTCCCACAAAAACAAAGTCAAAGAGCACGATGAAGCAGTAAATACCTACAGTGTGAAAAAAGCAAGTAAAACTAATTTTAGGCCTGAAGCCAGGCTTGACCATAACCCTTAACCTCTAGTTGAGATGCTCTGAATAGTCCAGGGAGTGCGGGGGAGGACCCCTTTAATTTGCTTTAACTCATACTTCAGAATGAAAAGGAACAAAATCATATTATTATAAATTATAAATGCTACTTTTCATTTGATTTGGGCTACACAAAATTAGACTCGTATTTAGGGATACCATGAAAACCTCGAGCAAATAATGCACCATACATAGTTTTGTATGCTATTGCTCATAATATTATACGTATAAACAAAAACTACCAAGTTTCAACTCATATACCAAAAATGCAATAAAACTAAATATTTATTATATGATACTGTAAACTTTTAACAAAGCAGAATTTTACTAAGAACCCAGTTAACCTGTGTAACATAGTTTTTAAAAATAAAAGTCAAGGAAACAAAAACAAGGTGACATCAGCAAATTACTAAAAAATAACCTTTTAGGCTAAACTGTATGGTCAGCACACCTATAACGTTTACATCTATATGAGAAACAATACAATGAGTTTCATTTGTTGTAAAATCCTACATCATTGAAGATTCAATTAATTTTAAAAAGATTCAATTATATGCATCTAAATCTAATTAAAGCAATAAAGCATAAGAATAAAATTAACAAAAATTTCAAAGATACTGAAACTAAGTTTCTTGAGGGCACAGATGTGTCCCATCTATGTATGCTACCCTGTAGCATGTTTTGCATATGTTGATTGTGTGTAGAAAGAAAGACGGGGGTAATTGATTAAGCCTACCATTCTGTTCCCTAAATATTCTGGCTAATCTAAGTTTTACTGAACCTAGTATTATTAACTTTGTTAAAGCAATGGGATGTTCTAATTAAATATTGTAGTAATTTTAACTTCAGTTAAAATATAGGCTTTATATGTGATAGACAAGGATTACAAGTTTTCAAAAACAATGAATAACATACACTTAGCATTAAGCATCTGCTCAATATAATTTAAGTATTCTCTGATTAATCAGAAGCCACTTTACTACTCAGCAATATCGCAGAGTTTCATATGAGCAGCAATTTATGTGTTCCATGGAAAAGTTAATTTATTATCACCACCATGGATTCTCCAGACCCATTACAACAGACATATGTGAAAATAAAGAAACCTTGAGACCTATTACCTGATCACAAAAAGAGAAGTTGCCTACAAACACTAAAATTTCTGTTATTAATAGAATCTAAAGATGGAAACTAGGTGGGAGGGGGCTGTTTTCCTTGATCCAGAATACAAAATATATTCAACTCAGAAATTACTGTCAAAAATAAATTCTCGGGCGCCTGGGTGGCTCAGTGGGTTGAGCCGCTGCCTTCGGCTCGGGTCGTGATCTCAGGGTCCTGGGATCGAGTCTCACATTGGGCTCTCTGCTCAGCAGGGAGCCTGCTTCCCTTTCTCTCTCTCTGCCTGCCTCTCTACCTACTTGTGATCTCTGTCAAATAAATAAATAAAATCTTTAAAAATAAATAAATAAAAATAAAAAATAAATTCTCAAAAAGTAACTCTGCCAAAATATCTGAGGCTATCTTTACAAATAGAACCTATCATTTAAAAAGAGAAGGAACTGGGCTGATACATATACATACATGTATATATACATATATATATTGATACAACTATGGTTGTATGTATATGTGTGTGTGTGTATATGTATATATATTTTTTATATATATTTATTTATCAGTTTAGCAGTATGGCATGCCAGTGTATCCATGGACCAGGAGGCAAGAAATGGTAGAGTATGCAAAGAATGATCAACTACCTATCTCACCCATGAGCAGCTCAAAATATACAAACATCACTGATCTAAGTGCATCCCCTACATGAACCAGCTCAAATAATTACATTTTAAATATGACATGGGAGAAGAAATAGCTAGAGTGTTATTCAATAGAGTGCCAAAAGTGAAAATCCTAAGTTGTGTGGCATGGCAATGGATCTACAAACCAACCATGCAAGTATCTTTCTAGGAAATGAACTCTATTAACTGTCTTCACAAGTAAATCCATGAATCATGAACACTATTATCCACACATGACAAAGAACATTTCTATTTCTATTTCTTGGTTTGGATAATATTAACTGAAGTTTTCTTTACTGAGAACACTATTATGAAAAAGACAAAGTCCAAAAATGCAACTGCTTCTCTATTCCTCTTTCCCAAGGTTAGGCAAGTCAATACCCACCCCTTGCTCCTATCATGTGAAAAAGAAAGGGAGACTAAGAACTTATAGTGTTAACAGACCTTTAAAATCTGTAGCATTTCAAAAGAAACATCTTAAACAATAATAAAACATTTGTCATCCCTTGCTAGTTTTACTTCCATTGACCTAAAATGTTTTAGACCATAAACTAATTCAATAGTGAATAAAATTTCAGGACTCACCTATGGTATTTTCAATTTCTACCACCAAAAACATTCCCAGTATGAAGTGCCTTTTTAAAATTGCCTTTGGGAAAGACTGGCCTTGGAATACATATAGAAGGTGAAACTCAAATTTTCTGTAAAGAAAGTTTGGTAGGATTGGGGACCGAGAGAGACCACTGTGCAATGCCGTCAAGGTGCAAGATACTGGTATTATTAGCACATCAAAAGTAAATTTTAGGGGCACCTGGGTGGCTCAGTGGGTTAAAGCCTCTGCCTTCGGCTCAGGTCATGATCCCAGGGTCCAGGGATGGAGCCCCACATCGGGGTCTCTGCTCAGTGAGAAGCATGCTTCCTCCTCTCTCTCTGCCTGCCTCTCTGCCTACTTGTGATCTATCTGTCAAATAAATAAATAAAAATCTTTTTTTTAAAAAAAGGAAATTTTATGCTTCCCACACATCAACATTTGGCGTGGCTCTTGTAATAAAGATCAGATTCCTCAACTTGGCCTTACACCTCTCCCTCTCTACCTCTCTGGCCTTCTGGCCTCATTGTAACTCCTCCGCCTACTTCTACACTCCAGTCACACTAGCCTTCAGTCAGTTTCTGGATGCACCATGTTCCTTCCTACCCCAGAGATTCATTTGTGCTGTATCCTCTGACCTAGAGCTATCTCCCACCCCTGCAGTGTATCAGCTCAAACATGCTGAGATGTTGGGCCGGCTCCCTGGACATGCTACCTGAGCAACTGCACAGGGCCAATGCTTAGAAGGGCTCCACACTCAGTTTCACGTTCTGCCATTAGTCTTGGAATTCTTTAGAACAAGGGGCCTCATGTCATCATTCTGCACTGGACCCTATACATTCTGTAGCTGGTCCTGTCCTCAGGGAAGCCTTATTGACCCTCCCTGAATAGTTCAAACACTTTCTTCACAAACTTGACAGCATGCACTGTCCTTTGTACCACTTATCACAGACAACAGTTTTATACCAATTTGAGGACTAGCTGATTGTTTATCTCCCCTAAACAACATAAACACCATGAATCCAGTGTTCAGCTCTGATCTTTGCTTACCATTTCTTCCCCAGAATTAGTACCTAATCAGTAAATGTTGACTGAATAAATGTTTTTATTATTACCACTATTATCACCATTATCACTCTGTACTGTTTAGACTTAGAACGCAGTAGAGAAGATAAGGAAATTATACAACATGGCCAAAAAGGGGAAACTTGACCAGGAAAACTTAAACACTACAACCAATAACACAAATATAAAAATATCAAACAGCTGCCTAAATAGATGGCAGAATCTAATTCCATAAATTTACCCCTTCACTGACCCTAAACCTAGAAATGTGTTTCTTTGCTTCCTACCAAATGTACAGCTCCCACTTGATATTACTGTTGCAGCCCTCCTAAGACTAACCCCAGGCCTTGACTTATCTGACATGTCATCTCAGTACTCCCCTTTCCACAGCCTACAATTCTAATCCAGGCACCATCACTTTTTAAAATCTAACATCCCCATCAGTAAAACATTTGGGCATTCAGGTCCAGATAGATTTAGATATCATATGGTCAGTATTTCTAAGCTAACAAATCATGCACATTATAAAGCATACATTAAAGAAGAAAATACGCAGGGGTGGCTGGGTGGCTCAGTGGGCTGAGTCTCTGCCTTCGGCTCAGGTCATGATCTCAGGGTCCTGGGATTGAGCCCTGCACTGGCCTCTCTGCTTGGTGGGGAGCCTGCTTCCCCCTCTCTCTCTGCCTGCCTCTCTGCCTACCTGTGATATCTCTATCTCTCTCTGTCAAATAAATAAATAAAGTCTTAAAAAAAAAAGTTTAAAAATAAATTGAAGTCCAAGGTCTAGGACTTTCTTCTTGTACTTCAAAAGATTGTCTTATGTAACACAGGGGATACACACCCCATTCCACTTTGAAAAACACTGCTCTAATTAAATAACTACTTATCTGACATTTTAGCAGGGAACCCAGCCATTCACACACCCTTAAACAAAGATGAGTCCTCCTCTATTCTAGTGAAATCATCTTTTTTGACAATGAGAAAAGGTTGGAAAGAACACACACAAATTAATGGGGGTGGGGGAGATACAGTAAGACCCTCTTATCCTACCTAAAATTTCCCCTACATACTTCATACTTTCTCACCTTTGTGACTTTGCTGAACTTCTTCCCGTCTGTCCAGAATACTCCAAGCACCACCACATACCCAAATCCTATACCTTTTACAACACCAAGGTTAAATGCCACCTATATCAAGAAGGCTTTTGAACTGAACAAATCTAATTTCTTTTTTATCTATACTGTCCATAGCAGTTTGTACTTGTCTTATATCATATATTACTTTCTACTCTATTCTATTATTATGTCAATATCTTATCTCTCGTTCTAAACAATAAGTCCTTAGAATGTGAAAAATCCCATGGTCCTGAGATTATTTATTAAAGACTTGGCTTCCCAACTGCTCCAAACTGAATGTGGCATTTACAGTAATATATGCTAAAATATGAAATACAAATTAATTTAGGTCTAATTTTTTAAGTATCATTTAAAGCTAATATCTTTATTTCAAGAGTTTCAAAGTAAAACAACCCACCTTTCAGAAACTCTTTCATAATAAGAAACTACTACATCATTTTCATAACACAACCATAACTTACTCTAAGGTACTTAGTGACGCACATTAATCCATTATCTCAAATTAGAATGGCTTCTCATTCCTTAGCGAAAGACCCATGAAACTTTTTATTATTTTTATTTTTTAAAAAATTCCTATTTTATAGATATAAATAAAAGAACATCTAGAAATAAAGCTCAGAGCACCTCATAGCTAAGTTTCTATCTGACAAACTCTGTTGTCTTACCTACTTAGCCTTTTACCTATTTTCCAATTCTGCAAAGGCAAAATTGCCATGGTTATTTTACATTTAGTGTCTTTTTACCAGAAGCAAAGGAGATGCCTCCTCAATTTTCAGTCTTCAGTGGAACAGGAGTTTTTTCATCCAAATGAGTATTTTTAAATTTTCAAAGACATTTTTCTCCACTCCTGTTTAAGTTGGAGAAGAACAAGCTAAAAAGGGGGGGGGGGGTGCCTGGGTGGCTCATTCAGTTAAGTGTCTGACTCTTGGTTTGGGCTCAGATCACGATCTCATGGATCATGAGATGGAGCCCCATGTGGGGCTCTGCATTCAACAGGGAGTCTGCTTGAAGGTTCTCTCCCCCTATCCTTCCCCCTACTGATGCGGGTACACACACACTCTCTCTCTCAAATAAATGGGTAAATCTTTTTTTAAAAATAAAATAAATAAAATTTTTAAAAATTAAAATTAAAAATTTTTAATTAAAAATTTGACTTTTGAAAGCTGTAAGATAAAATAAATGAAAGCATAAATAAATAAATTAGTGTTAGAAATGCACACAGGATAAAATATTATCTACAGCCCCCCAAAATGCATATTTGCTTCTCATTTAATTATCTTTAAGGTACCCACTATTTTTAAGTTTTACTAACCAATACAATATAACAAAAACAACAAAAAAATCTACTAGTCTATTATAACTTATAGAGAAATAACTACTGGCCCATAAATTCACATATATATATAGGCCTACATCTCGAAACATGCTCAACATGCTACATTTTACCTGCAATATTCTTTCAAGTATCAAATTCGGTCATTTGAGGAGCAGATAATCTATCTATGCCATTCAATACAGAGTATTCTATAGTATGAAAGTGCTATGACCTAATAAGCAAGTCTAATTCCAAAGTCTATTTCTTGATGATCTAATCTAAGAGGACAAGAGAAGGGCCATGGAAAGAAGTGCCCTCTGTTGTTGTTTTTTAAGTTCTGCATTCTTAATGCACAACATGACTCTTCTGGCATATGAATGTAGGTGAAGACATAATTTGTAGAATAATAGGCACTAATATTACATGCTGCTTCAGTACTGTCATATTTCTAATCCATCAAATTGATTAATGCTATAATAACTCTACACAACCCTATCATTTGTGCACTAATGAAGTCAAAGCCAGTGTATCCTTAGGCAACTACATTCCAAAAGCTCATAGATGTCATCTCTTCAGCTTCCTAAGACTATTTAGACAGTGTTATACAAATGGAGTAAGAAATATGTATAACCTAACCCCAAATTTGGATGGCTTTCTGCCAAAGGTATAAATGCAATACTACTGAGATAACAAAATATTCCAAAAGCATTTGGCAGGTCACAAACACGAGCAAGTTACTGCAAGACACAAAGAGAAAAGAAGGAAATAAGTGTACTAGTTTGACATAATTACTATGCTGATGATCTCCATGATATCAACACAGACACCTATCAAGTTTTAGGCAGTTATGATATAAAGCTTTCATTTAAAATGGATTTCTAAGATGTCTAGACTTTCAATATGATGGTATGGGGCTTTATCAAAACTAGAATTTTAAGAACTACGTGTTAGATTTAAAGCTATTCAACCTGCAGACTATAGTACAATTCAAAGATAACACTGTATCCAAGAAAATACAGACCAAGAAAGTATTAAATAGCAATGTCCCCTGAGCTACTGTTTCATAGGGGATGTTTAAAGATATTACACAGAATGTGTAAACAGGAAGTGACTCTTCCCACAAACAGAGTTTAAAACCATTCTCCCAGCACCTCAATAGTCTGATATCAACGTTCATGTCAGAAAATGGCTCACGTTGGAGAACTGAAGTGTAATGTCACAGTGACACTTCCATACTTAAAACACTGGCAGGTAAGCTTTCTGTAAGTGGTGGTAAGACTACTGTCTTAGTTCATTTGGGCTGCAATAATAAATACCACAGACTGGGTGGCTTACAAACAACAGAAATTTCTTTCTCACAGTTCTGCAGGCTGGAAGTCTGAGATCAGGATGGTCAGGCTCTGGTGAAGGCCCTCTTGTGAGTCTCTGATTTCTGACTTCATTTCTCACATGGTATAAGGGGCTAAGGAACACTCTGGGATCCCTTTTATAGGGGCAATTAAAATGACCCCAAGTGAAAGTACATGAATGCATGATAGAGTAGAATTACTATGCAAGGCAAATGAGATCTAATAACCTGCCACTCAGAAAACGGAAGATAGAAAGCAAACAAATTGAAAATTCAAGAAAACTAGCAGAGGGCAGAACGTTCCCCCTCACAACGTTAGGCCCTGAATGAAACTGGAAAACAATGAGAATCTGTCTCCTTCTGGTCAAACACTACCTAAACTTCTATCTAGGTAGACAATGATAATGGTGATGACAGTGATAACAGCTGAGATTCCCCAAGACTCATAAATCTTATACCCAGAATACAGAAAAAACTATTACAACTCAATAATTAAAGACAAATAACACAATTGTTAATAAGCATAGGATTTGAAAAGACTTTTCTCCAAAGGAGATCTATGAATAACCAACAAGCACATGAAAACATATTCAAGATCATTAGTCATTAGTCAATGTAAGTCTAATATCATTAGTCAAATGTAAGTCAAAATTACAATAATGAGATACTACTTCATACCCACAGAATGGCTATCATCAACAAGACAGAAAATAAAAAGTGTTTAAAAGATGTAAAGAATTTGGAACTCACACACTGCTGGGAGGAATATAAAAAGTCTGGCAGTTTCTCAAAATGTTAAACACAGAATTACCATATGACTCAGCAATTCTACTAGGTATTCACCCAGGAGTACAGTATGAAAAAAACATATATCCATGGGAAGACGTGTACATGAATGTTCATACCAGCATTTTTAACAATAGTCAAGAAGTGGAAACAACCCAAATGACCAACTATTGATGAATGAACAAACAAAATGTGGTATATCCATACAACAGAATAAGAAGAACCAACTACTGATACATGCTATAACAGGGATGAACTTCAAAAGCCTAAGGCTCAGTGAAAGAAGCCAGTCACTAAGGAAAGCAAACTGTATTATTCCATTTATATGGCATGTTCAGAATACGCAAATCTACAAAGATAGAAAGTAGAGTAACAGTTGTTTCAGGCTGGGAATAGAAGTGACTGTAAAAGGGCAAGGGACTTCTTTTTGGAGTGATGGAAATGTTCTACAATTTGTGGTAATAATCACAACTCTGTAAATATCCTAAAAAATCGCTGAATTATATACTTTAAAAGCATATGTTAACTATACCTCAATAAAGTTGGGGTAAATAGAAAATGTAAACTCTCTTACTGTGTTTATTGTGCACTTAAGTGCTTTACATGTTAACTATTTCACAACTTTATGAGGTAGGCACTATTATTATGCCTATTTTACAGTAAGAAAACAGAGGCACAAGCATAAGGAATTTGTGTAAGTCACAGTGTTAGTAAGTATTAGTAAGTAACAAGAGCCAGGGTCTAACCCAAGGTAGGCTGGCTCCAGTCAGTGAACACACAGCTGTCACCAGCTAACCTCTTACACATTTAAACCTCTTACACAGGGGTGCCTGGGTGGCTCAGTGGGTTGAGCCTCTGCCTTCGGCTCAGGTCATGATCCCAGGATCCTGGGATGGAGCCCTGCATGAGGCTCTCTGCTCAGCGGGGAGCCTGCTTCCCTCCTCTCTCTCTGCCTGCCCCCCAACTTGTGATCTCTGTCAAATAAACAAATAATTTTTTTAAAAAATTAAAAAAATAAACCTCTTACACAAATAAACAAATCAATAATAATTATTAGAATTAAAGTAATTATAATCATCCTACAACAGTAGTTCTCAACCCTTAATAAGAATCATCTATGGAATTTCATAAAGTTATGTATTTCCACCAAATTCTAAACTTTGAGATTCTGATACTGTAGAGATGAGGACCAAAAATCCAAACACACCACAAGCACTCCCATAAATCTGAAGCAGATGGTAAGTACCACAAAAAAAGACTATTGTTGGGACAAAGAATATATCTCATAGAAGATTTAAGTTCTTTTCACTGCTTTCATTCATTTGCCTCAGAGAATGTGGTAATGAGGGCCTGTGTAGTTTAATGTATTCAAGAAGATTTTTGTCCATCTTATTGTACTTAAATATTTGCACATATGGCTTAAAGCCATGTTTTAAAGCATGTCTTAGTGGCATGCTGCAATTTTATACTGTTCCAGAGTAAGCCTTTAAGATTAATGAATGAAGGCCTCACTTTTTTTGGAATCAAAGTGGTTAAATGATAGTTTTCCCATTAGAGGTAATCAATAAGGAAAGTAAAATTAAGTTAGTCATTATGAGGCTTGACATGAGCCATCCTAAACCTATCTATGTAAAACTGGAAATCAATTTCAAAATGGTATTCAAGGATCAATTTCATAAAACTAAGAAACTTCTAGAGGTTAACTAGGGTCAAGAAAACTAATTCACAGCAACAACAACCCAATAACTGAAGCAAAAGTGAATACAAGTTTAATTTAAAACCTTACATCCTTTCTTAGTAAGTACACATCATCTTCTCAAATGGTCAGGTTTAGACTTTGTCACATTATAAAAATAATCAGCCATTTTTCATTAATTTCCATTAGAAAACAGGCCAACTACGTGTGATTATGAATAGATATGAACTTGGTAGCCAGGACTCAAAATTTGAATTCTCTTCTAAAAAATGGTAATCTGAAATTCATAAAGAAGAAACACTGACACATGTCTGAACTTTTCTCAGAAATGGAGATGAGTATGAGACGAAGAGCAGAACTATACAAAAACAGCTGGTTACGATGGAAAGTGCAATTTCTGCCCCCCCCCCTCAAAAAAAATCAGAGAAGACAAACAACCCCACACAGGTATCAGACCTCAACAATGTTAACAATGTTAATATTCAAGGTATAATAGTTCTCCAAATCTAATCCTAGAAAATGGAAAATAAGATGTCCCTCAAACTAAAGAACAATTCTCCCACTACTTTAAATCAAACACAATCACTGTAGTAATAGCACCTATGTTTTTAAATATCTACTAAGTGCTTACTACTCTCAGTACTCTCCATATACTCAGTCTCTCACATCAAGCTAGGTAACCATTCCTTTCCAACCCCTTTCCATTCCTCCTCCCTCACTTCTTTCAGCTAGCTATGAAACAAATGATCTAACGGAGGATTTAATGTGTCATTATACCTTCTGAAATCTTGGCAAAACTGCAAGATTTCCCCCAAAACAAAAACAAGCAAACAAACAAACAAAACCCAAGAAAAAAGATAACATAGCCCAACCTTCACAGAATCTCTTCCAGAATAAGAGCGCAGAGATAGAAAATCCCCACACAGGGAAAATACATATTAAATGCATTTAACTAAACAAACATAGGTTTTTATAAACTACCAAACTACCAAAATATGATGAAAAGACAAATATGAACATAAAACTATCACTGCTGTCTAGGATCTAATTTTGTTGAGTGGGTAAGGGGGAACAGAGCTTGGAGAAGGGGTTGGGGAGAGAAGAACAAGTGACTGAGATACATATAACCACTTAGAATAGATAAGTGAGGGCACCTGATTGGCTCAGTCCGTTAAGCATTCAACCCTTGGTTTAAGCTCAGGTCATGATCTCAGGGTTCTGAGATCAAGTCCCGTGACAGGCCCAATGCTCAGAGTCGCTCAGCTCAGAGTCAGCTAGTCTCCCTCTCTCTCCCCCTTCGCCCCTCCACTCCCCTTCCCCATGTGCACAGATACATGCTTTCTCTCTCTCTCTCCACTGCTAAAATAAATAAATAAAATCTTTTTTAAAAATTGTTTTAATGCAGTAACGAATATAGTTAGTGTAGGGAAAAACATAGGTCTTAAAGTCAGACATATCTGTGTTCTCCTCCCAAATCTACAGCTTATTATTGGAGTGATCTTAACCAAGTTGTTTAACCTACTCTTGCCTCAATTACTTCACCTGTGAAAAGGGGAAATATTACCCACCTTGTAAGGATGTTGGAAGAATAAAATTTGATAAATCATGTAAGTGCCTTATACAGTCTCTAGCTTACAGAATATATCAATAATTACTATTAACATTAGTGTCAAACCAAAAGTACATATCCTGCCTGAGGAAGACAAGAAAGAATGCACAAGAAGAGATAAAATCTGAACTGGTCCAAAATATAATCAGAAGTGGGCCAGAGAGAAGGTGAGGGGCAGGGAGAAGAGCTGAGATGTTTGCTAAAAATCTAACATCCCAATTCAGTTTGAGAAGGGACAAACCATGCTCAGTAAAGACTTCCTAAATTACCATTTCTATTAAATATACCATTTTATATTGAAATTATCCATTTCAATGGATGTGCCCTACAAAAACATGTAAGTTCATCAAAGGCAAGAATTGTTTTACTCTTCTACAGCACCTAGCAGAGGAACTAGCACATATTAGGTAATCAACAAATAAATATATTCTGTAGGAAATCAAGTAGGTCTTTTGCTATCTAAAGCCTGAAAGATATCTGACCACAAAAAATTGCTGTAACTCTGGAAATAAAACCACCAAAGCAAATTAAGGAATGATAACATCTCAATAATATGTACTAAATTCAACACTGGAAACTCATAAACTCACTTTCTCTCCAAATTGTTTAATGGTTCCTAACAAGAGGTGCACAGCCCAATCATCTATGGATGATTGTCCTAGGGCACCTGGGTGGCTTAGTGGGTTAAGCCTCTGCCTTCAGCTCAGGTCATGATCTCAGGGTCCTGGGATCAAGCCCCGCATCAGGCTCTCTGTTCAGCAGGGAGCCTGTTTCCCCCTCTCTATCTGCCTGCCTCCTCTCTGCCTACTTGTGATTCCTCTAATAAATTTTTTTTTAAATCTAAATATATATATATGTATATAATATATATAGACAAGCATGTGTGTATATATATATATATATACACAAACATGTCCTAGAGCTGCCCTCGACCTTTACATGTAACAGGCTTTTGGTGAGAAAAAAAAGGCATGCAAGTGTGTGCATGAGGTTTGAGAAATGCCTTACAATACAGGCATGGCTTATTTTAGAGAGCTCCACAGATAATATATTGTAATGTGCAGTAACACCCTTTACACACCATTCTACCTACACCCATCTCTCATCCACCCCATCTTATTTATAACCTATGTAAATGGGACTACTCCATTCCCAGAATTAATTTAATTAATTAATTAATTAATTAAAACAGGTGACCCCTCTGCATCAGTATATTACCACCTTGTCCACTGTGGCATATTACATTCTTAAAAATGGCCACAACAATATAACCTGTCCTACAAGTTCTTCTAGAATCTCACCAACACCTACCCCATCCACCCATTAAGAGGTGAAGTTAAATTCCCTCCCCTTGAATCTGGGCAGACTTGTAACTCTGTTGTGACCAAGAGAATACTGCAGAAGTGATGCTTCAAGACTTCCAAGACAAGGTCAGAAAAGGTGATGTATCTTCTCCTTTGGTAGCTTGAACACATGCCTTTGGAGCACTAAGTAAAATGTCTGACTACGCTGAGGCTCCTAGGCTCCAAGAAGCCCAGGCCACATGGAAAGGCCATATATAAATATTCCAGAAGACAATCACAGCTGAGTTCTTTGTCAGCAATTCTTAGATGTGTGAGTGAAGATGCTTCCAGGTGTTTCCAGCCCTCAATTGTTGGATCCCTAGCCTTAGAGTCTTTCCAGGTGAGGATCCAGACATTGTGAAGTAGAAGCAAGCCATCTCTCCTGTAATCTGTCTGAACTAACCCACAGGATCCGTGAACATAATAAAATGGCTGTTATACATCCCTAAGTCATGGCGTGATCTGTATACTACAACAGTAACTGAACAGTTAGAGTTTGGACAGTTACTGTTAGTCACAGATCTATCATTAAAGATTGAATTAAATATTAAACCATTTGTCTAAAGCCTCAGAATTCCATCTAAATCAGCTACCAAACTGACTCCTGACCATGTTATATTTATAAATTCCATTTACTGCTTCAGGCATAGATTTTGACATTTCCACTCTCCCTCTAGAAGGAAATATACCTTCCTGAAATCTCACTCTCCAACTTCCTGCCCACATCACAGCTCCCTGACCTCCAGTCCCCAGAATTTGGAACCCAGTGACTATAATGGCTTACCTCCATCAGAAACTCTGTACTGTTGGTAGTTGCTACATCATTCAGGAAATGAGGGGAAAAAGAATCCAAGGAGAAAAAAATGATATAATTATACTGGCTAAACTCAAAGTTTACTATAATCTTTTTATAAAAAGCAGACCATTAAAGCCATTTACCTATGATACAAAGATAATCCAAAACAGTAAATAATGAAATAATTTACACGTGCCCTTAAATTGCACTCTATCATTTCTAGAACATTGTCTCCCTTTTGAAATATTTAATATCAAAATTATTTTACCTTCTCCAAATAGCCACAAAATGACAGTATGAAAAATCAGTACAAGTATATATGACAAGAAGAAGAAATCTGTCTGAGAAGAAAAAATCAAGACTAATTCACAAGTGGCTCAGTCAGTTAAGCATCTGCTTTCAGCTCAGGTCATGATCTTGGGGTCCTGCCATTCAGCGGGCTCCCTGCTCAGTGGGGAGTCTACTTCTCCCCTTCCCTCTATCCTTCCCCCTACCTGCTTGTGCTTGCTTTCTCTCTCTCTCTCTCAAGCAAGAAAAAAGAATAATTCACAATCTCAAAAAAAAAAAAAAAAAAGAATTTACAGTTTCAACTAAGAAATAAATATAAATTACCACATAAATAGTTAACATTATATAACCAGTTCTCATCCACTAGCCAAACTAGGGTGTTAAACTGATGGACAGTAAAAATTACAATTATGGGGTGCCTCGGTGGCTCAGAGGGTTAAGCCTCTGCCTTCAGTTCAGGTCATGGTCTCAGGGTCCCGGGTCCAAGCCCCATTTTGGGCTCTCTGCTCAGCAGGTAGCCTGCTTCCCCCTTTCTCTCTCTGCCTGCCTCTCTGCCTACTTGTGATCTCTGTCTGTCAAATAAATAAATAAAATATTTTTTAAAAATTACAATTATAACAATGTCTAATGAAAAAAAGTAAGTAGCTTTTATTTTTACATTCTCATTAACTCATATCTTTTTCAAATTTATCAAATAAAAAAATCAGAAGCTTAGCATTCATGATGCCAAAACATTCCCCTATAATGTAAAGACTAATGATCAAAAGAAAAGGAGGTCAACAAAAGGCCAAATCATTAAAGCATCAGCTGCCAATATTAGCTTACAGAAATAAATGCTGGAATAATTAAGCCCCTCTTCCTGTCTAACAAATGATACAATTTATTTGTATGAAGTTCTAGTCAGTGTTCTAGTTTGTCCAGGTAATAGAATATGACATGGGGCCAAGTCCAAGACAATATTTAAGGATACTTATCCCCTGGAATACATATACCCAACAAACTTTTTTGAAAATCCAAATGCGGATTAAGTCATGAAGAAACTTCTTTGGCTTTTAAAAGTCTTAAAGACAAAAATATATAATCAGCACAAAAACAGAGCTAAGTGTATAAGTACAATGAAATGCTTTTTACGGTTTCTATTTTGCTAACGCAGTTACAGTTAATGGGAATTGCCATGACAAAATGATTGTTTTTATGAAAAGAAAGCTCTTTATCACTAACCAATCAAATTTCATTTTTATTACTGATGTAGAAAAGTTCGAAACCATGATTCATTTATAGAGCGTACAAAAATAAGAAGAGTGTTCAAGAATAGAGGGATCATTTACAAAGCAATAAAAAATTAAAACATGCATTTCTCTTACTGGCAAGGCAAATACTTCTACACATAAATGTCTGTAACTGCATTTGCCGAATATTATAATTTCTGTCTTTGAACAAAAAATGAGAAGCCTGAATTTAATAGCTCATCTCCATTTGGTATCTTCAGTCCATCTGATAACTGCTTATCAAGAAATTTCAAAAACGTTTGAAAAATGTTAAATAAGTTTGATGATATTTTCTTTCAATAATCACTCAAATATGGAAGGCTTGAGCTAACGTTAATAACTCAAAAGTCTTCATAGAAATAAGACTAGCAAATCTTTATAGGATACCTATCACCAAATCTTTTACATTAAAAGCTAAAAATCATGTCATTTCAGAGTATGGAGTGTTAATAAAGCATACAAGAAAATTAAAACTCACATTATGATTAACTATGGACTACTTTAAGATCAGAAACTTTCAAATTTTTCTGATTTGAACGTTTTTTAAAAGGCATCATATCAGGGGCGCCTGGGTGGCTCAGTGGGTTAAGCCGCTGCCTTCGGCTCAGGTCATGATCTCAGAGTCCTGGGATCGAGTCACGCATCGGGCTCTCTGCTGGGTGGGGAGCCTGCTTCCCTCCCTCTCTCTCTGCCTGCTTCTCTATCTACTTGTGATTTCTCTCTGTCAAATAAATAAATAAAATCTTTAAAAAAAAAAAGGCATCATATCAAAGTTTTTTAAAAGGCAAATAAGCCACATTGCTCTCAATAAATTGTACTTTGCCTTTACTCTGAAGTAGAACCTATTTTATCTTTGGCTTTGCTTTTCCATCTGCCCCTTTGAGATCCCCTTTACATGTGCCAAGTGATAAGCACAACAGTATGAGACCATCCACATGAAAATATAAATAAAAGAAGATTCTCTGAATGTGATGGCTAGTTCAGTAACTTCTCAATAATTCCTCAGTGCCTTCCTCAATCCTGGAGAATCCTCAGAATACTAAGTAAAACTAACAATATGTCTTTATTTTCAAGAACAAGAATTGAATGCGCTGTATTTTTTTTTCTTTTTTCTTTTTTTTAGATTTTATTTATTTATTTGACAGAGACAGCTCGCAAGTTGGCAAAGAGGCAGGCAAGAGAGAAAGAGGGAAGAAGGCTCCCCGCTGAGAAGAGAGCCAGATGCGGGACTCGATCCCAGCAACCTGAGATCATGACCTGAGCCGAAGGTAGAGGTTTAACCCACTGAGCCACCCAGGAGCTCCCTGAATTGTATTTTTTCAATTATCTGCTACAATCATCATCATTAGATAGGCATGTGGATATAAGAGCTCTATCACATATAATAATTCTATCACTCTCTGCATTCTCAATAAACCTTGTGAGCAATAGCATCACTCCTATTTTACAAAGGACTTTTTTTTTTTTTAAAGATTGTATTTATTTATTTGACAGAGAGAGATCAAAAGTAGGCAGAGAGGCAGTCAGAGAGAGAGAGGAGGAAGCAGGCTCCCTGCTGAGCACAGAGCCCGATGCAGGACTTGATCCCAGGACCCTGAGATCATGATCTGAGTTGAAGGCAGCAGCTTAACCCACTGAGCCACCCAGGCGCCCTTACAAAGGACTTTTAAACTATGTTTTCCACTTCTTTGAGCTTCTGGTACCCTTCCGAACTGCCTTTAAAGTCCACATTTCCGGGGTGCCCGTCTGGCTCCATCAGTTAAATGTCTGACTCTTGATTTTGGCTCAGGTCATGATCTCAGGACTGTGAGACTGAGCCCTCACCTGGGCTCTGTGCTAAATGCAAGGATGATTAAGATTCTCTCTCCCTCTCCCTTTCTCTCTGCCCCACCCTTGCCCACCCCATGCTCTCTCTCTTAAATAAGTAAATCTCTCTCTAATAAATAAAAAAAGTCTACATTTCTTAGTACTTAACACGGAAAAGGGATGAAATAAAAAATACTTTATTGATGAAATTAAAAACAAAATGTTATAAACATGCCTTTTTTTTTTAAAGATTTTATTTATTCATTTGACAGACAGAGATCACAGGTAGAGAGGCAGGCAGAGAGAGAGGAAGGGAAGCAGGCTCCCTGCCGAGCAGAGAGCCCTACTTGGGGTTCGATCCCAGGACCCTGAGATCATGACCTGAGCCGAAGGCAGAGGCTTTAACCCACTGAGGTACCCAGGTGCCCCAAACATGCCTGTTTTGATAATACTTTCAAGATGCTTACAAACGGGTTCCATGGAACCCATAAAACTACTTTTCCAGATCATAATATAAATTAATGCTACTCCTAGAATGATGTTATTAATAAATTTAAATAATTAAGCACTCACATGCCCACAATGAGATAAATGAAATATTGCAAGTCTTTTTTTTTATGCTTTATATAGTTTACTGAGCTTCTAAATAAAGAACAGAACAGATATTGTACTGATTTCAAAAGATTAATAATTACAGTATGATGAAATTAACTGATATGCTTCAAGTATAGCAAGGTACTGGGGAAGTAATAAGGTCATTCAGAAAAATGGTATAGAGTTACTAGAAATAAAGACACTTTTGGACTTTTGCTGTCCAAAATAGCAAAAGAATAACATTACAAATATAACATCCTCAAAGGTTCTCAGGCAATGAAAGTGGTAACAGAAACTACCACGTACCAGTAAACTAGATGCATGAAACATGTTATAAAATATCTTACCCCTTTTACAAATAAGGTAACTGTGGCCCAGACGGTCTGACCAAAATCACAAAACAAGAGACAGAGCTGAACTTGGTACTTAGTTTTGTCTTACTGCTATGGCCCGGTTCCTAACCTAAGCTTCAATTTCCTCACCTATAAAATAAGAATAATATCTATCAAAGAGGATCAAATTGTTAATATTAGCAATTATATATCTAAATCATCTAGAATAATGTCTCGAAAAGGGGTGCTTACTCTTATTATCAGTAATTATCTAGTTAAGCTAAGTTTTTAAGGCTAAAACGTTTTGGCAATGTCTAAGAGACCGCCACTCACTCCATCAGAGAGTGGTAAAAGAGAAAAACTAGGAGCACCTGGGTGGCTCAGTGGGTTAAGCCGCTGCCTTCGGCTCAGGTCATGATCTCGGGGTCCTGGGATTGAGTCCTGAATTGGGCTCTCTGCTCATCGGGGGGCCTGCTTCCCTCTCTCTCTCTCTCTGCCTGCCTCTCATCTACTTGTGATTTCTCTCTGTCAAATAAATAAATAATCTTTAAAAAAAAAAAAAAAAAGGAGAAAAACTAACAAGGTGAACAGCTAAAAATGACATTAATGAACATTTATGGAATGCTTACAGTGTGTCAGACACAAGGCTAAGCACTAGTATTTTTTCTCATCATCTTTAAAATATATAAAATTATCCTCACCATTTTACAAACAAAATAAAGATCACATATGTAGTAAGTAGCCAGGTCTGACTTACTCCACAGTCCACAGAAGTGTAAAAGCTAGGTGAAAGAAATGACTGATGGGCACCTGGCTGGCTCAGTCAGAGGACCAGGTGACTCTTGATCTTAGGGATTGGATGTTTGGGCCCCATGATGGGTACAGAGAATACTTAAAAATAAAAGCAAAACAAACAAACAAAAAAAAGTGATTGACACTGTGGGAGATTTCTGCTATTTGGTGCTCAACACCTCTCCTTTTGTGTGTGTCTGGGGGCTCTGTGGAGCCCTAGAGCCTGGAGCCACTCATAGCACAGGGATAAGCAAGGGGATCAGGCTTGTCCACCACAGTACCCCATCCTTTTTGGCTACAGTGACTGCTCCACATGTGCTCACACAACCCAAATGGGGATATTCCACCCTTCCCTAGGATACATACCCCAGTGACAGTAAAAAATTAAAAAGATAAATAAAAATCTCATGTAATGTACTGGAAAAATTTGCCATTAAAAAAAAAATAAAATAAAAACCACAAAAAAATGAAAATTTAAAATACACAGGCTGTTATAAAAAATTTTGAGGGCACCTGGGTGGCTCAGTCAGTTAAGCTGCTGCCTTTGGCTTAGGTCATGATCTCAGCATCTTGGTGGGGCTCCTTGCTCAACAGGGAGTCT
Source organism: Mustela putorius furo (assembly GCF_011764305.1). Taxonomy (NCBI): domain Eukaryota; kingdom Metazoa; phylum Chordata; class Mammalia; order Carnivora; family Mustelidae; genus Mustela; species Mustela putorius. Next base: position 6,071,804 of record NW_025422021.1, read on the forward strand.
GCTTCTCTCTCTGCCTCTGCCACTCCCCCTGCTTGTGCTCTCTCTCCCTGACAATAAATAATGGGTTATTATTAAAATATTAAAAATGGGTTACTATTAAAATAAATAAAATGGGTTGTGGGGGAGCACCTGGGTGGCTCAGTCGGCTTGGGTTATGATCCCAGGGTTCTGGGATAGAGGCTGCATCGGGCTCCCTGCTCAGCAGGAACCCTGTTTCTCCCTCTCCCACTCCCCCTACTTGTGATCCCCCTCTCTCTCTGTCCCTCTCTATCAAATAAATAAATAAAATCATAAAAAAAATTTTTTTAATGATCCAATACCCAGGATTATTTTTATCCCTCTTCAAAGTTCTAAATCAAGCATATGATCATCTAAAGATCCAAGCTATTAATTCAAAAATTAAAAAGAAAATTCAAAATCACAATTTACCCTTCCTTTCCATATTATTAAATAACAAAAACAACTCAAAATCCTCTTCCACTTTAAGAAATTTATCAAAGAACCTATGCAGTAGATCCACAAATATGTCTATGAAAGCACTGCTCACATCAGAGAAACATAATATATACCAGGGATGGCTTCAGGATCCATCAACTTGGCTAGACTGAACTATTGCTGCCAGAATTGCCTTTCTCCTGTTTCTGGTTATAGTGAGCTACAGGGACATTTCTCTAGCAGGCTCTGGGAGGACAAAAGAAGCAACAGCCATTTTGTAGCTCATAAATACCTTCTCCCAGTTATCCAAACACTAATTTAGATGCTGCTGTGAAGGGATTTTGCTGATTATTTATAAATAAAGTCCCTAATGAGTTGACTTTACATTCATCTAAAGGGAGATTATCCTGGGTGTGCCAGATTTAATCTGATGGAAGTTTTTTTTTTTAACAGAGAGCCTATGAGTTCATACACTGCAAGCAGCACCTGCTACATGTGCCTCTTCCTCTTCCTCCTCTATCTCCCCTTCCTGACTGCCTACTCTATGGACATGGTCTTTGGTTGGCCAACCCCCACAATAGCACAAGCCAATTCCGTGTGTGTGTGTGTGTGTGTGTGTGTGTGTAGACACAGATACAAAGCTAGAGTTAGAGCTCAAGATCCTCCAGTTTCTGCTTCACTGGTTGAACTAATGTAACACACTAAATACCCAACAAAATAAGATTAGATAAATAAATTATGCTTTCTTCATTACAATGAAATACTACGTAACCACTGCAAATGATGATGTGTACCTCCATTAGACAAGGAAACACATCTCAATGTTATACACAAAACAGGTTACAAAAAAGTATGTACATTTTGTATTATTTATGTGTTTTTTTTTTTAAATTTAGGGGCAGAGAACAAGTTGACTCTGCTCACCAAAGTTTTAATGATGATGGTGAAACTTTAAAGTCTTAATCTGGGTGTTAAATTTTAGGTGATTCCTGTTTTATTCTTCAGATTCTTTTGTATTACTTCATTGTCTACAATGGCCATGTATCATAATTACTACCAGAAAAAAAAGAAAAAAAGAACCAGTTCTCATTTGACAGGAAAAAATGTGAGACTTACAGGTTAAAATGTGCAAACTCTTGTTTGTCCCTTACGAGAACACTATGTGCCAAAGATGAACTCTACAGTTTAGAAGAGTGAGAACTTAACAATGACAAGAGATGAGGCTGAAGAGATGGACTAACTTATGACAGATCTTATATGCCATGTGACAGTTCTGAACTAATGAAGACGTTGAAACAAGAGGAGTCACATTTGCATTTTAGAAAAATAATAATAAAATATCATAAACAAAAACCCACTGAGGCTTGCAATGTGGAGACTGTATTAGAAAGAGGCCAGACTAGACACATGGAAACCAATTCAGACACTACTACAGTAATCCAAGCAAGAAATTATGAAGTCCTGAACTAAGGAAATAGCAGTGGAGATAAAGAGAGTAAGCCACTAAGGTCCAGTAAGGAGTAAGAACTGTGGGATTTTGGAGGTGAATACACTGGTAGTAACGAGACAAAAATAGTTCCCTTAAGCTGGGGAGTTCAGAGAGGACTTCCTAAAAGATGGGCTCTCAAGAATACCACAGAGAGATGCAAGATGCCTTTAAATGTTTCTAAAGAAATATGAGTGTGTTGGCTCACAACCACTCAAAGGAAAAATAATAAGCAATACACTAAAAATGAGAGCACTCAACTACAAAAACCAATTCACAATTATTTGTTGTATTTATAACAGGACTATACAAATACGAATCTCTAATCTCTTGAGGTTGATCTCTTCCAAGAAAATCAAATTACTGTCAGAAATAAAACACTCTGCATAGTTGCTTGATCTGAGTCACTTATAAGTCAAACATGATTCATATAAATTGTTACTTTAGTCACCCCTTATATCACTGCTTGCCCAAATACAATCTTTTAAATTTTTTTAATTATAATCGTTTAAACTACACAAGTAAAATATTCTCACTGTAACAATTTGAATTCAGAAATGCAGTTATTCTACCCTCCACGAACTCCCTACCCTTATTACTCTGAAATTACTAGTTAAAATGAGTTGAATATTCTATTTTTCTTTGCTTATATAGCAAGTTTATATAGGGTTTATTTAATAACAGTGGGTTCATAAAGTATATATATTATCCTATAACTTGTTTTTACTTAAGGTAATCATAAACTTCAAGCCAAAATATTCAACATTTCTATTATTTGTAATAATGTGGGCATTCTATAATTTGACATATATTTAGAACATCTGTGGTTTTTTTATACTAAAATTAATGATATAATGAATACTGCTATATATTGCTTTAAATAATGGTTCTTTTTGTTTGTTTGTTTTGTTTTTATAAAAAGTCTATTTTAATTCATTAAAACTTCAGTTTTAACATATTCTAAAACTATACACTTTTATCCTTCTCTCAAACTTTTATGTTTTTGATGTCACAATATACATCTTATTTATCTTTGTATTCCTTAACAAATTATATTTTTTTACTATTTTTGTCTTTTAGACTTCATACTAGCTTACAAATGATTAACTCACTACCTTTACATGAGATTACTCTGAACTTTCTTATAAGTTTATTTTTACCTTTAAAGTTATACTTCCAAATGTTTTATTGTTACTAATTAGTACCCTTCTATTTCATTTAAAGAACCCCCTTTAACATTTTTTTTTCCCCATTTGGGATTTTTAAAAATTTTTTATTTATTTTTTAAATTTCTTTTCAGTGTTCCAGAATTCATTGTTTATGCACCACACCCACTGCTCCATGCAATACATGCCCTCCATAATACCCACCACCAGGCTCACCCAACCTCCCACTCCCTACCCCTCCAAAACCCTCAGATTGTTTTTCAGGGTCCACAGTCTCTCATGGTTCATCTCCCCACCAATTCCTCCCAACTCCGTTCTCCTCTCCATCTCCCCATGTCCTCTGTATTATTTCTTATGCTCCACAGTCGCCAAACTATGGGAAGAACCAAGATGTCCTTCAACGGATGAATGGATAAGGAAGATGTGGTCCATACATACTACAGAGTATTACGCCTCCATCAGAAAGGATGAATACCCAACTTTTGTATCAACATGGACGGGACTAGAAGAGGTTATGCTGAGTGAAATAAGTCAAGCAGAGTCAATTATCATATGGTTTCACTTATTTGTGGAACATAACAAATAAAGGTACTTCTAATGGTATTTCTATCAGATAAATTCCCTGAAAAGCTTCTTGGTTAAAGGATAGTATCTTAAATAATATTACTATATTATTATATTATATTAATATATATTATATATTAATATATATTATATATATATTAATATTATATTAATAATAAATTATTCTCAAACAACAGTAATACTTTAGACTCACCAGCAGTTTGAGGATAGATGTTCTCCCCCATACCTTTGTCAGTTCTAGAAAACTTCGTATTCACTTTTGCCCATTTGACTAAATGGAAAACTTTGTCTACTTTTAGTGACAGCAACTTTTCATGTGTTCATTGTCCATCTGCATTTCCCTATTTGTGAATTGCTTGTTCCTATCCTTTACTCTTGATCCTGTTGTTTTTTTCATTAATTTTTGTGGAAACTTATGTTTTATCATGTAAACCTTTAAAATTTTTCTGCAATCAAATCTGCTAATTTTTTCTCCCAGGGACTTTAGATTCTGTGTCTTGCTTAGGCCTCCTCTGCTACACAAGATTAAACTATCACCTATATTTCCTCATAATTATTTTATTACGATTTGGTTTTGTCCTTATTTTACATCTAGATCTTCAACTCATTTAGAATTTATTCTTATGGTGTTATAACTTAGGAGATGTCCCAACACCGCCTATTAATTATTCATCTTTAAATGTTTCCTTCTAGAGTAATAAATTACAAATAGCCAAGACGGCACACAAATAAAATTCCTAGGAATTCTTAAATTTCACTAACTGAACTAAAATTCCAAATTTATCAAAAGTTTTTTAAAAGACTTTTATCATTTTTGCTTTAAAAGAAATCACACACTGGGACATATGTATACAGTATACCAAAATCAGCATACAACGGTGAAATAGTTGATTTTTTCTAACATAGCAGAAATGGAAATTAAATCAATGATCTAACTTTTTTTTTAAGATTTTATTTATTTATCTGACAGAGAGAGAGATCACAAGTAGGTGAAGAGGCAGGCAGAGGGGGGGGGGTGAAGCAGGCTCTCTGCTGAGCAGGGAGCCCAAGGTGAGACTCGATCCCAGAACCCTGAGATCATGACCTGAGCCAAAGGCAGAGGCTCAACCCACTGTCACCCAGGCACCCCTAAGTCAACAATCTAACTTTTAACATAAACAGAAATAATCAGTTTGAAATCTAAAGATTATTCATTGATTCAGTCACAAATATTTATTGAGCACCAACTAACAGGTGTTCTGGATTTAATGCGGGCCAAAACAAGTAGATCCCTACTTTCAGGAAGCTTATAATCTAGTTTGAGCTTCTCTCTCTTTCAGAAACAATGTATTTAAGTAAAAAAGAAAATAAGAAATATATGTTCACACAAATACAGTGCTATGAAAAACATTTTGGCAAATTTCATTACACATTCAGTACTTTCCATTTCCAAAATACTACTTTATTTCAAATGTACCTATTTATCCTGGTAACTGTCTCTTTACTCATGTTGAAAATCCTGCAAGAAATTAAGATTAACTTCATTTAAAGATTAGCTATTACCCATCAACCTTAACCTACAATACCTATGTCTACTCTCCTCACTTCCTCAACGATATTTAATTTCTGTCACTATGGTAAATAACTCAAAAAGAGAAATCTAGTTACATCAGCCACGTTCAGTCCAACAAATCAAAGTTTTTTCCAAAAAGTATATCGAGACTGAGAGACTTTTCGGCGATTCCTACAGATCTAGCAAATAGCAATACTATATTGCTTGAAGAGGAAGCAAGAACTTCGGTGGTCCTTACATGGCGTCAGGTAACAAGGGCAACTCATTAATGACAATCACCTTAAACGTCCGATCCCACGACCGAGGCCACCGCCACTCTCAGCCTTGTAATACCCGGCCCTTGTGGCCACGCCCCCCATACGAACTCTGGGCCTCCTCCATGCACCCTAGCTCCTCCGGACCCAACAGCACAAAGTATGCCCACGAGAGGGAAGGCGGTATTACTGCCCCTACAGTGTGACCTTGGCTAAGTGTCTCCCCGTCAGTTTACTCATCCGTGAGATGAGGCTGGTACTCCGCGCCCGCCTCTATCCCCAGGCCTGGGTTCAGCACCTAATGCCACAAAAGGGAAAGCTGCAGTCCTAAGCTCCACGCTGTTCCCCGCGACTGCCCCGCGCCGCCCCCGCCTCCACCCGCAGTCCGAGGCCACGCGCGCTACCTGCGATCTGCGAGACGAAGGCTTCAGCCACTAGAGACATGTCTGCTGGGCGGCTCTGCGCCCGCGGTTCCTACGCCCCTCGGCCCTCGACGTCCTCTTCTGAAACCCGTGCGTCTCCTGCGGCTACCAGGCGTGATCCCGGCTGAGGCTCGCACTCGCACAGCCCACCTAGGTGCGGGTGCAAGCGGTGAGGACCCCAAGGTTACCGCCAGGCCTGGCCAGGAACTTCCGGCGCAGCTGACAGTGGAGGAAGAGCACTTCCGCTCGCGTCACCGGCGCGCTCCTCCCCTGGCGCGGGGGGTTGCCGAGTCCTAATCTCGCCGCAGGGGCTCCGCGGCCGGGGGGTGGGGTCCCTGGTTCCCGGTCGCTCTATGCTCCAACCTGGGGGTGGAAAGAGGGATCCTGGAGGTTTTCAGTATCCTTTCTGTAAGCGAGAATTTTCTAAGCAAGTTAATTTTTTTCTTCTTTTTAAAGGATTCTTTATTTATTTGAGAACGAGAACCCGAGCTGGGGGAGGGGCAGACTCCCTACTGCAGAGCCAGGGAAGGGCGCCGAGCTGGGTCTCACAGTACTGAGATCACGACCTCAGTGGGGTGCTTAACCGCCTGAGCAACCCCGGCATCCCAGCAAGTATTGTTTTTAAGCGGCACCATACCAAGCCCTTTAAAAAGCGTATACAGTATTCTATTTAGTGTCTTCTCAACAACCAAGAAGTCGATATTGTTATGGCCATTTTATGGGTAAAGAAACAGGCTTAGAAAGTTTAAACTGCCTCTTCAGGGAGTATGATGAGGCCCAGATTCAAATCTGTGTTGAATTTCCTCTGTTTCTCTATACTGCTAGGTTGATTAGTCCATGGACAGACATTAGTGTTTATTCCTTTATTCAAAGGTGTTTGGCAGAGAGGAGGCATGAGAAGCTCCTAAGCTGAGAAATAATTTGCCCTTCAATTCTGGACACCCAAAAAGAAGCTCATCTTGCAGAATAAGTTTCACACACTTCTCCCTTTGGCGGGGGTGGTGAGAGGGGCAGGAAAAGGAGGAGACATTAAATCCATAAGTGACTTTTTATACAGTTTATACAAGCATACAATTGAGGAAACATAAGGATATGTTACAGATTTAGAGGCATAAAATATTACAAGTGAAACTTACTTCAGAGATCATCTGGTGAGTCAAGGCCCCCCTTTCACTGCTGAGAAATTCGTAACAGATTACCACAAACTAAATGGCTTAAAAATATTAAATTTATTCTCTCCCAGTTTTAGAGGCTGGAAGTCCTAAGGACTCTAGCTTTCCCCTGACTCTTTGTAGCCTCTGGAGGTTGCCAGCAATCTTTGGCCTTACTTTGCTTATAGACCCATCAACTCAAATCTCTGGCTTCATCATCATGTGGCAGAGTTGTTTGTATCCAAATCTCCCTCTTCTTATAAGGACACCAGTCACTGGATTAAAGTCTACCCTTATCCAGTATGACCTTATCTTAACTTGATTTCATCTGCAAAGGCTATTTCCAAATAAGCTTACATTCACAGGTACCAGAGATTAGAAACTTGAACATACCTTTTTTTTGGGGGGGGGGGGAATACAATGCTATCCACTACACTAAATGATAAATTTTTTAAGAATAAGTCATCAATATTTGCATCACCCTTTGCAACTAGGAAATTTGTTAAACTAATTTAAATTTACCCAAAAAGTACGTGAACATAAATATAGCAATGTATTCAGAAACAGTGTCTTCTCACTGGCTGAGATTCAGAGTTGACAATGGGTTGAAATAATAGGTTTTTCTTGTTTGTGCTAAGGGAGATAACACTGATAGTAAAGAATAAGCCCAGTTTCCTCCTCCTTATCCCATGAATGATATTGACCAAGAGAAATGAACTGTTCCAGGGTATGGGGAGGCAATTAAAAGAAAAGCTTTCAACTCCTGTCTGTTTCTCTGCACAGTGAACTAGTATAACTTGTAAAAGTGAAGATCTGTCAACTATTGAAGTTCTGTTACCAAGTTTGGTTTGTCATTTTTTTTAAAGCTGGAATAAAATTTTTGACTACTTTTTGACACTTGCAGAATTTTTTTTAAGATTTCTCCATATCACAGAGATTATATGGGAACCTGAACCAAAGGCCTTAGAATTGGACTAGGGAATCCAAAATCCAACAAGTTCAAAGGGCAAAGGTGAGCCCCAAAGTGGAAGGAGAATGGCAAGATCCAGGGATTTGGCATACATGCAAGAAAAACAGAGCAAGATGAGAGGCAAAGGAGACTGTGCCCTCAAAATTTCAGTTATGGCTTGATGCCTAGCACATCGATGATCTGGACTGGCCCAAAGGTCCTGGGCTGGTGATTGACACCAACCCTGTTCTAGAAAGCTTTTGAGAAAGAAACTGGGATCTGCTGGGGGCACTGTCTATACTCAACCCTTTCATCATTGTAGCTGGGGAAACAAGACTCATCAGCACCATATGGATTCACTTTTTCTCCCTGACTGATGGTTCCTTTGCTTCCCACACAGGCTAATTTAGACTGGAAAGAATCTATAATGTGGGAGGTCTTTATTACTAAAAATTAGATCCAATAAAATGCAGATGTCCTGACAGTATCCACAAACAAGCTGTCTTTGAATAAATAACCAACTGGAGTAAATGTATTTATGCATTTGTATTAGAGCAACTGGCAGATTTAAAACTGAAGATCTGTTTAAGATCACAATTAAGGAAAATACAAGAAAACAAGCCACTGAAAGTTTTAAGGATGAGGTTATAAAACAGAAGTGTTAGGGAATCCATATGTTACTAAAAGGATAATCACACAATTATTTAAAATAAAATATTAATGCATGATATGAATATTGTTTGCCCTAATAAAATCACTTTTCTTGCAAAACTGTACTACCATGAAAACAGTTTCATGTCTCTAGTCTAGATTTTATATTACTATATTAAGTAGGAAACATAGAGCTGTCATCATGAATATATACTTTATTAACATTAAAGTATCAAGGCATTTTATCTGCATTTCATTTTTCTCTGACAGAATGTTCATATTTTAAATGTAAATATTTTCTTTTTTGAAAAATGCCTGCAAGATAAAATTTAGGCTGAGATTCCTTCAAAATTGTACTATTTACTTGACAATGATAAAATAAATTCAGGCCTTATTATGCAATTAGTCCCCCCCCCTTCCTATCTCATCAACAGAATTAATTATGGATAATTCAATCAATCCCAATAAAGTGTTAATACAATTAAAAACACTAAGGTAACCATATTATGCCCCAGAGCTTTTTTGTTCATCTACTAACAGTTCTTACTTCTTTAAAAATAATGGAGCTGTAGGCAACTACAGGCGGTCTAATATATGGGCTTTGCAAAGATACTTCTTAAAGGGTACAGAAATGTGGCAGCCATTTGTCCTTACACCTCTCAACAACTCTTTCATCCATTTTGTTTAATTCCTGAGAAATTATGATCGACCCAGAACTAAGTTCTTACCAGTTTCTCACTTTCTGATCCCGCCCTCTTGTATCTTAGGCTAGCACACCCTGGAAAGAACTACAGGTATATGGACTACAACACTACACTTCAGGAAATATCTACACTATTGACTATAATGGGCCTGGATTCTTGGGATATTAACTTATTTTCAACAGTAATTAAAAGGCTTAATTTCCAAAATACGCTGCCAGGTCAGGTGTTCTCATAGTTCTTTGTTATTTTTAGGAGCTGAATCTTTTAACTATATCTAGTGAGGGTGCTTTTCTCGGGTGGTTGAAAATTGTCTTATCTACTGTTCCAGGAACTGAGTTAGTTAGGACTTTCCTGGTGCAAGTTATAAAGGAACAAACCCAGTTAAGCAAGTTTAAGTTTATCGCCTTGTAGTGGTAGAAAATATACCAGAGTAGTTCACAAAGCTGAATGAAAACTTCTAGGAACCAGAGTGTCAGCTCTCTCATTCTCCTTCTACCTCTCATTTCTGCTCAGCTTTATTCTTTCTCCCTAAAGACACATCTTCTCCCAGCAGGCAGGAAAAATAGTTGCCTAGAGCACCAACTTGACATCTTCTTAGCTAGGAAGCCTCAATTTCCATAAATTAATCTCAGGGAAAAATTATAATTGTTTGGATGTTGTCACCTTCAAATGAAACACTTTGTCCAAGTGAATGTGTTCACTGACCAAGCCGGCAAGGGAAGTACAGGATCTGTTATGAAAGAAAATGAGAGAAAAGACACAAGGCAGCCAATATTATAGTAACCCGTCCACAAGAAGCATCGAGAGTGCTATAGTGGGGCTACTACTTGTATTAAAACTACAAAAGTCACTTAATCTCTTTATTATTTTTATTTCTGGGGCACCTGGGTGGCTCAGGGGTTAAACCTCTGCCTTCAGCTCAAGTCATGGTCTCAGGGTCCTAGGGTTGAACCCCCGCATCGGACTCTCTGCTCAGCGGGGAGCCTGCTTTCCCCTCTCTCTCCGCCTGCCTCTCTGCCTCCTTGTGATCTCTCTCTTTGTCAAATAAGTAAATAAAATCTTTAAAAAATTTTTTTATTTCCACAAAGGGGCTAATAAAGTGTAATGATGCCTTAACTACAGCCCCTAGGGTTGGGGAGGAGGAGAGAAACTCAGATGATCATGTTAACTAAGGAAAAACTGAGGAGGCCTGCAACAGAATTATTATATTTATATATGTAGCTATTTATTATATTACTATATTTAAGCAAAAGTAAATACTTTCACATAAATGTAATGAGCTAACTCAACCTTAAATCACTATAGCAATGAACTTACAGTTTTTCAAAACAAAACAAAAAACCCACACACAATTGTCTCATCCCATGGTGTATATAACGCCCTTCCACAGCTGGATAACAAGGATATGTACTTTCTGAAGCTATAAATAATATGTGTGAATAAAACAACATGGAAACATGAATGATGTTATGTTAAGTTAAAAAAGCAGAATTAGAAATGTACTTTATTCTGAATACATCTATGTAAAAACGTGTATATGGAAAAAAAAATTCTCAAATGTAATAAAGCCTTGATCCAGTAGGGTGGGATCTTGATTTTTTTTTTTTTTTTTGCTGTTTTTTAAATTCTCTGTACTATTTTTATGCTACTTTTACCATTGGGGGAAAAAATGTTTTCATCACTCTGGATAAAGGTGACTGACCTATCTACATCTAGGCCTAGCATAATATAGATCTTATTAGACCTTAATTATACTGCTGAGAATTTATCTTGGACTAGGTCCATGTTCCATAGCAGAGATCCACTTCCATAGTAATACTGAGGGAAGAACACGTGCAGATAGAACCACATCCTAAATACCTTATTGTTTGTATGTCCTTATGAAAGATTTTGTACAGCTGGCAAGCACATCTCGTTGTGTGACTACTCTTGTTTAATACTGAATGATATGTGACAGAAACTGGCAAATTTTGTAGATTGGTTGTAGATACCCTTGTTTTTGCTGATAGTTTGGCATTGGTTTTAAACTTTATCAGAGTTGTCATTTTTATCTTATAACCGGTACACAAAGCTGAAGAGTCGGTGATGGTGACTAAGAAGCCTGAAGCAAGAGTGTCTACAAAATGAGTGTCGAAAACAAGGTGAAGAGATGGGCCTAAGACAACAGAAATTTGAAAGCACTCCTGAGCACTTGGAGTCACTTTGAGAAAAAGGTTCCCATGATGGAGAACTAGGTCACCTCTGATAGAACGTCAGCATCTTGAAGATTATGCCCAATGACATGATCACCAATGTTTTCCTTTGCCTTCTTTTCAAATTAGAATCTATCTTAGAGAATGAGATTCATTTCACTCATTCATTCATTCCTCAGGTAGTTATTAGACCCCATTTTGCAATGCTGGGCCCTCACCCAAATCTTGGAGATACTATAGTGAACAAAATTCAGTGTCTGCTCTGAATTACAATCCAGTTGAAAAGATGGTTAGGCAAACAAGCCATTTAGACACGGCATAACAAGTGCTATGAAAAAGGGTCTGTATAGGGGCGCCTGGGTGGCTCAGTCTGTTAATCGCCTGCCTTCAGCTCAGGTCATGATCTCAGGGTCCTGGGACTGAGCCCTGTGTTGGGTCAAGGATCAGTGAGGAGCCTGCTTCTCCCTCTCCCTTTGCCCCACCTCTGCTGCTTGTGTGCTTACTCTCTCTCAAATAAATAAAGTCTCAGAAAGGGATGAAGGAGGGAAGAAATGAAGAGAAGGAGGGAGAGAAGGAGGGGGAGGGTGTCTGTATCCATTTAAAGTCATAGGCAATGTTACCTAAGAAATGTTTCAAGTTGTGTTGCCATAGCTACCACAACTCTTCAGTATAAGCAAAATGCCCTTGCCAGTATACCAAATTTAAATACATGAAAAATAACTTCTTGGGCTGGTGTGTAGTACACCTCCAGTAATCCAAAAGCTTGCCAACTATCTTACACAAAACTTTATTTTGGCACATGTTTAAATCTTACAGTCTTTAAGGGGCACAACATCCTTTTTCATGGCAATTCTTAACTTTTTCCTTTCCAAATAAAATGAAAACATCTCACTCTATAATTCTTCAAAATTAAAAGCAATCTTTTATGGCTGTTTCTCAGTTCAAATTTCAGTGTGAAATGTTTGGTGATTTATCAGCTTCTTTTTATTAAACAGTATCCCAGAACTCAAATGAAATAGAAACAATTAATATGGGTACCAGCAACTCTTAACAATCCCAGCAATGATTTCTATTTTGTCTCTGGAAAATTTTTTATAAGTGACTGAATATTTCTCTCTTCACTCTTGAACCCAGTCATCCACATGAACCCACATGAATTTTATCTAGATCTTCAATTAGATTTTTTGAAATTTTTATTTAAATTCAATTAATTAACATATAAGGTATTATTAGTTTCAGAAGTAGATTCTGAAGTCAGGGATTCATCAGTGTTATATAACACCCAGTTCTCATCACATAGCATGTCCTCCTTAATGCCCGTCCCCCAGTTATCCCATCCCCTTACCCCCTCCCCCTCCAGCAACCCTCACTTCCTTTGATTAAGAGTCTCTTATGGTTTGCTTTCCTCTCTGATTTCGTCTTGCCTTATTTTTTCCTCTCTTCCCCTATGATGCTCTGTTTTTTCCTTAAATTCCACATATTAGTGAGATCATATGGTAATTGTCTTTCTCTGATTGAATGATTTTGCTTAGCATAATACCCTCTATTTCCATCCATATCATTACAAAAGGCAAGATTTCTTTTTCTTCTTCTTCTTCTTCTTTATCCATTCATCTCTCAGTAGACATCTGGGCTCCTTGCATAGTTTGGCTATTGTGGACATTGCTGCTAGAAACATTGGGGAGCAGGTGGCCCTTTGGATCACTACATTTGTAACTTTGGGGTAAATAATAGTGCGATTGCTAGGTCATGGGGTAGCTCTATTTTCAACTTGGCAAGGAACCTCCAAACTGTTTTCCAGAGTGGCTGCACCAGCTTGCATTCCCACCCAGTGTAAAATGGTTCCCCTTTCTCCACATCCTCACCAACACCTGTTGTTTCCTGACTTGTTAATATTAGCCATTCTGACTGTTGTGATGTGGTATCTCATCATGGTTTTGATATGTATTTCCCTGATGCCAAGTGATGTTGAGTATTTTTTCCTGTGTTCTGTTGGCTTTGTATGTCTTCTTTGGAGAAGTGTCTGTTCATGTCTTCTGCCCATTTCTTGATCGGATTATTTGTTCTTTAGGTATTGAGTTTGATAAGTTCTCTATAGATTTTGGATTCTAGCCATTTATTTGATATGTCATTTGCAAATATCTTCTCCCATTCTGTAGGTTATCTTTTGTTTTTGTTGACTATTTCACTTGCTGTGCAAAAGTGTTTTATCTTGAACTCCCAATAGTTTGTTTTTGCCTCTGTTTCCCTTGCCTTTGGAGATGTGTCTAGCAAAAAGTTGCTGTGGCCAAGGTCACAGAGGTTGCTGCCTGTGTTCTTCTCTAGGGTTTTGAGGGATTCCTGTCTCATATTTAGGTCTTTCATCTATTTTTAGTCTATTTTTGTGTGCGGTGTAAGGAAATGGTCCAGTTTCATTCTTCTGCATGTGGCTGTCCAATTTTCCCAACACCATTAGTCGAAGGGGCTGTATTTTTTCCTACTGGATATTCTTTCCTGCTTTGTCGAAGATTAGTTGACCATACAGTTGAGGGTCATTTCTCTATTCTGTTCCATTGATCTATATGTCTGTTTTTGTACCAGTACCATACTGTCTTGAGAATTACAGCTTTGTAATAGAGCTTGAAGTCCAGAAATGTGATGCCACCAGCTTCGGTTTTCTTTTTCAACATTCCTTTGGCTATTTGGGGTCTTTTCTGGTTCCATAAAAATTTTAGGATTATTTGTTCCAGCTCTGTGAAAAAAGTTGATGATATTTTGATAGGGATTGCATTGAATGTGTAGATTGCTTTGGGTGGCATAGACATCTTTTTTTTTTTTTAAGATTTTTTCTTTATTTATCTGACAGAGATCACAAGTAGGCAGAGAGGCAGGCAGAGAGAGAGGAGGAAGCAGGCTCCCTGCAGAGCAGAGAGCCCGACGTGGGGCTCGATCCCAGGACCCTGGGATCATGACCTGAGCCAAAGGCAGAGGCTTAACCCACTGAGCCACCCAGGTGCCCCGGGTGGCATAGACATCTTAACAATATTTATTCTTCCAATCCATGAGCATGGAACGTTTTTCCATTTCCCTTTGTCTTCCTCAATTTCTTTCATTAGTGTTGTATAGTTTTCTGAGTACAGATCCTTTGTCTCTTCGATTAGTTTTATTCCTAGGTATCTTATGATTTTTGAGGCAATTGTAAATGGGATCAACCCCATGATTTCTCTTTCAGCTGCCTCATTGTTAGTATAGAAATGTAACTGATTTCTGTGCATGGATTTTGTATCCTGCCATGTTGCTGAATTGCTGTATGAGTTCTAGCAATTTTGGGGTAGAATCTTTTGGGTTTTCCACATATAGTATCATGTCATCTATGAAGAGTGAAAGTTTGACTTCTTTGCTGATTCAGATGCCTTTTATTTCTTTTTGTTGTCTGATTGCTGAGGTTAGGATTTTTAGTACTATGTGGAACAACAGTGGTGATAGTGGACATCCCCTGCTGTGTTCCTGACCTTAGGGGGAAAGCTCTCCATTTTTCCCCATTGAGAATGATATTCACTATAGGCTTTTAGTAGATGGCTTTTATGATGAAGTATATTTCTTCTACCCCTACACTGTGAGGAGTTTTAATCAGGAAATGATGTATTTTGTTTAATACTTTTTCTCTATCTATTGAGAGAGTCATATGGTTCTTGTCCTTTCTTTTACTAATGTAGTGTATCACACTGATTGATTTGCAGATGTTGAACCAACCTTGCAGCCCGGGAATAAATCCCACTTGGTCCCCATGAATAATCCTTTCAATGTACTGCTGGATCCTATTGGCTAGTACCTTGGTGAGATCTTCTACTGAGTTTTGTCTGTATTTTACTGTCAGTAAAGAACCTAATTCCAAGTATAAAAATTACAAGGAACAGCTGCTTCTGCTTTGTTCAAAACTGTATTAATTTTTCTTTATAAGATTTTATTCATTTATTGAGAGTGAGTACAAAAGCAGAGGAGAGGGGCAGAGGAATGAGCAGACTCACTTTTGAGCTTAGAGCTTGTCCTGGGGCTCCACTTGGGTTTTTGTTTTTTGTCTTTTTTTTTTTTTTAAAGATTTTATTTATTCATTTGAAAGAGATCACAAGTAGGCAGAGAGGTAGACAGGGGGATGGGGGAGATGAAGCAGGCCCCCTGCTGAGCAGAGAGCCCAATGTGGGGCTCAATCCCAGGACCCTGAGATCATGACCTGAGCTGAAGGCAGAGGCTTAACTCACTGAGCCACCCAGGCGCCCCCACTTGAGGTTTGATCCCAGGACCCGAAGATCATGACCTGAGCTGAAGTCAGATGCTTAACCAACTGAACCACTCAGGTGGCCTCCAATAGTAGTGTCATCAGGCTACTCTTCCAATTTCGGAAAAAAAGATATGCATGTGGGCTATTCAAAGCACATTAGTTGTATGTTGACTACAACTAAAGTATCAGAAACTCCAAAAGAAGACCTTTCACTAGCTTAAGAAAGGTTAGGAGAATTCAATGTCTCCACACTGGATGCCCTCATCCAGTGTTCTCCAGAGGACTTATAGCTAGATAGAGAGAAGGGAACACCCCTATCTGAGTGAATAGAACCTGCCTATATAAGATATCTATAGAAGTGTAGTTACACATATATTTATACACAAATAGGAAAAGCAAAAAATCAGTATGTTAAAATGAGATCAAAATACAGTGAGCAAAGATGATACCTAAAAGAATAAATTTTAGGGGCATGTGGGGAGTTTGGTTGGCTGATTGACTGACTCTTGATCTCAGCTTGAGTCTTGATCTCAAGGTCGAGGGTTTGGGCCCCATGACGGGCTCCACACTGGGCATGAGCTTACTTAAAAAAAAAAAAAAAAAACAAATTTTAAAGAATTTTAAAGATAATAATTAAAAATTTACTTTGATATCTAATAACAACTTAAAGGTCATATAAATAGCCTATATGTTTTTCTCATGATAAACTATCAATGTATCTTTCCACTTTCCTTTAATGCTCATTATTTTTTTGAAATGTATGATTACAGCAAGACATAAGTCTTTTTTTTTAAGATTTTTTAAAAATTTATTTGACAGAAAGATAGAGAGCACAAGTAGACAGAGCAGCAGGGAGACGGAGAAGCAGACTCTCCGCTGAGCAGAGAGACTGATGTGGGGCTCTATCCCAGGACCCTGAGATTACGACCTGAGCCAAGGGCAGCCTCTTAACTGACTGAGCCACCCAGGTGCCCCAAGACATATTTGTATGTGTATTTGTAAAGGTGAACTATAACATAGTATAGTTACTGAAGCCAAGAAGTTAACACTGATGTCACACAATTAACTAGTCTACATACCATATACTAATTTATCCAGTTTTCCCTCTAACTGCTTTTTTCTAATCCAGACTCCCACATTGCATTTAGTTGTCTTATTTCTAGTCTCCTCCAAGACATGAGAGTTTCTCTGTTTTTATTTTTCCTCTGTCTTCCATGACTTTGACACTTTTGAAAAATTCTGTCCAGCTATTTTGTAGAGTGTTTCTCAATCTGGGTTTCTCTGATATGTTCATGATAAATTGGTGTTATTTGTTTTTGGTAAAAGTACCTCCAAAGCAGTATTGTGCCCTTTTCAGTCTATCATATCAGGATACAAGTCAATATATCCTATTACTGGTCATGTTAAATTTGATCCCCTTATTTAAGTTAGTGTCTGTGACTTTTCTTCAATGTACAGTTACATTTTTCTTGTAAGTAAGAAGTACATTGTAAGAGATACTTTGAGACTCTACAATCTTGTTTCTGATATTTTGTCCACTAGTTGTACTATGTGTTGATAGGTCTTGCCTGCAACTGTTATTGCTTTGCTATTTAACTAATGGTGATTTTCTATTTTTATCATTCCTTCTACATTTATGGATTAGAAAATTACTGCAAGAAAGGGCTGTGCTTTCTCCCCTTGTATTTATTTATTTATTCAAATATTTTTTTATTTCAGTGTGGATTCATGGATATTTATTTTATTCTATTGGTTATAATCCCAAAGTGTCATTGTTTATTTTCTTGCTCAAATTTCCCCAGACCCAGTTATTGGTAAATTGTACAAGTTGATTGCTGTGTCTTTTCAAAATACCTCTATCATTTTTTGAGCATTTCCTTATTTTCTGACACCAGAAGATGGTCCATGTGCATTTTGTAATTTCCCTGCCCAGGAATCAGCCATTTTCCAAAAAAACTCTCGTTTCTTTTAGTAGAGAATGATATTTAGAAACAAAGACCTGGTTGTTAGATAAGCCTAGTCCTATTGGATATTCATTGCTCCCAGGCCCACTCAGTGAACAAAGATAGGAAATATATGTGCGTATAATAACACAGGCACACACGCATCTATATTTATTTCCAAACTATTCATCTCTCTGTGTGTATGTATATGTTTTATGTTTTACACACACACACACACATATACATAAAATCACGAGTTCATACTAATACCTTTAATTTTAATCCAATATCACTAAATTCATTCTAGGTTTCCCCCCTTTTATTATCTGTAACTTCTTTCTCTGACAGGGAGAAACGTGGTTCTCATTATCCACAATATATTTTCTTATTTGTTCGATTACAGTATACACATAAAGCAGTTTCAGAATTGTAAGCTCATATCCCCATAAGAAAAAAAAATTTAGTAAGAAGAGTACAGTATTTCTGTGCAGGATTTTGGGTTTTGCCTTACCGTTTATGGTCAAAAACTGTTTTCCAAGGTTGGTTAGGTTAGTTCTTTCCTTCCCCAACTGCTTCAGTGCAATTATGTTATTCATTTAATGCACTTAAGTTTATTTGTTACTTTTCATGTTCCACTTAAGGTTCCTCCCAAGTCCTGGCTGACTTTACTTATTTATTTTGCTGGGGAGGGTGGTGGGAGTGTGTGAAATATTGCCATGGTCCTGAGTTAAAGCAATACAAAAAGACAGACACAGATAAGTGTCACTCTTCCTCATTCTTACTACACATTATTTCTACCCATTCCCACTCACTCCCTGGAGGTAACCAATCTCATTTCTGGTTTACCCTTTCTGCATTTCGTTTGCACAAATAAACAGATAAATGTTGATTTTCTTAAAATCTCTTTCCTTTTTACATGAGGTAGTTCACCTTCTTTGGCGTCTTTCTTTTCTCATAATTTTTTAATGTTTTTCTGGATATTCTTTTTTTTTTTTTAAGATTTTATTTATTTATTTGACAGAGAGAGTCACAGCAAGAGAGGGAACACAAGCAGGGGAGTGGGAAAGGGTGAAGCCGGTTTCCCACCAAGCAGGGAGCCCAATGTGGGGCTGGATCCCAGGACCCTGGGATCATGACCTGAGCGGAAGGCAGATGCTAAACCAACTGAGCCACCCAGGTGCCCTGTTATTCTGAATATTCTTGCCTGCTTATTTTCCCATAAGAACTTTAGTATCAATTTATACAGCTCCATTAAAAAAAAAAAAAAACCAAAACACCTTGTTGATATTTTTGGGGGAATTGCATTCAATTTATAAATTGACTTAAAGACATTTTTATAATCTTTACTCATCGTATCCAAGAACAGATGATGCTTTTCCATCTGTTCAAGTCTACATTTTTGACTTTCAGGAGTGTTCTAAATTTTTCACATCCAGTTTTACACACTTATTATTACGTATACTTCTGAGTATTTAATCGTTTTATTGTTACTAATATGGGGCTTTCTCTACCTTTATGAACTGTAACAGGTTATTGTTTGTGTATGTGCACCAAAAGGGATACATATTGTGGGAAGACAAGCTTAGACATGTTGAATTTGAGGTAATAGCAGAATACACAAATGAAAATATTCTGGAGGCATTTTGAAATGTAGGACTAGAGCTAGGAGAGATACTAGGGTTTGATTTTTTTTTTTTAATCTATATGGGTATTGATTGAAACCAGAAGGTAGCATGTGATCCCAAAGGAATAGAGCTATTAAAAAAAAAATTAAAATAGAATAAAGAACCACAAACTGAGGCCTGAATGTTGGAGAGCACCCAGGTTTAGGACACAGAGAAAGGGTAGAAGGAACATCAGAATAAGGGGGTCACAAAGGCCAACAAAGAAAGATCCAGGGAGTAAAAGTGGGCCTCTGTGGCAGAAGCTACAAAGAAAATGAAGCCTGAGCAAATGCCATCAGATACAGGTAACTAGTGTTTTCCAAAGCTTGGTCCCCACCATCCTAGTTCCTTCAAGATAATAATATGTATTCTTCAAAAAATGTTATGGAGATCAAAAAGTTTGGAAAGCACTGATTGATCTAAATTAAAGAGGTTTCTCTACCAGAGGACTTCTAAGAACTATTAACATGCTCCTAGGAATTCTGAGTTTCCATAATGAGAGTGGCATGCAGATTTCTACACTTGTGTTTTCCAACTAACCTAGAGTTTCCTTAACCAATCTTTTTTCTTCCAAATGAATTTCTCAAAATGAAACGCATCTTGGAACGTACTCTGGACATTTTAGAGCACGCTCTAAACCAATTTTCTTTAGCCTCCTCTCTGCCCTCAAAGTCAAACAACAGAATGTAGGAATTTTATTTGTTTTACAGGAAACAGAACTTTCTGACTCTGGAAGATTGCCACAAAGTACTGCCAGTGTTGTCACAGCACAGGCACAGCCGAACAGCACACTGGAAGACACTCTAAGGCAGGCTCCCAGAACTGGATACAACAGGAGGGTGCGTTGGGGCCAGGGGTGGGGTTGGGAGAGGGGGCTCTCTTGAGGGCAGAGGGCAGCAAGGAGCCATTTGAGTCAAAAGGCCCAGGAGTTTCTGGAAACTCACAAGCAATCCGGCAGCACAGTTCCCAAGAGGTCTGACCCAGGAGGGTCATAAAGACTCTGGTTCTCAGAAGCAAATCCCCAACCCTGGGAATCCAGAAGCTGCAGGCTCTTTCCAGAAGTGAGCAGCTCCTGCCAGGGTCCTTCCCGACTAAATGGGCAACAACATGGCAGCAGAGTGGGGACAGGGCTGACTGGGATTCTCTCTCTCAAATAAAAGCCATCCTAAATATTTCAACATTCTAAATGACATTTTAAATTAAAAACTTTAAAGGAAAAGTCACTCCTCGAGAAATACTTTGTCAGAATAGGAGAAAGTGCTTCTCTCAAAAAACACGTTAAAAGAAATTAATACAGACAGTGGAAGACAACAAAAAGTTGGATGGATTTATCATAAATCTATTCACTGAGATGTAGCATTCACTTAAATAGAGGTCACATGAAAAAGACATCTTCTGCGTGATATTTTGTAGTAAATTAGAAGGCCTGACAATAGCTTGATTATCCCATACTAATGCAATGTTCTTAATTGTTTTAAGGCCTCAAGGCCTTGCACAGTCTAGAGATAAGGAGATATCTAAATACAGTCAGCTGGATGGGTGCCTGCCTCATGGAATTTCAGGACCAACGTCAGGTCCTCAATTTGCTCCAGCTGTGAATAAGTCTGAACCAAGCCTGGTAGCATATCAGAAACCCCATTTCCATCAGTATGTAGGGTCTGGAATGAGTCTTGTTGTTCTAACTCTGGGATCGAAGGCCCCTGTACCTACCTGCCTTCCATCTACCCTGCCCTTGTCTTCTTTATGCATACCTAATCTGCATTATGGGACTTCTTCTCCAGTTCATTTGGTAACCCATCTCCTAGATATATATCTGTCCTAAACTCAAGTCCTTTTGACTGGGGTCTTGACAGTCACCCTTGTCCTTGTCAGTAGCTAACCTTGACACCTCCCCAACACCATCACCCTACACTCTACTGGACTGCTGGGGTCTTATTTCCAACTGGAGAGAAATCTCACAACCACGGTTCTTTTACTTAATTTGACTAAAATTATCACCACCTCATTGGAGATCCCTGCCACAAGGCCTCACCCCTGATATCTGACATTTTTAGCATAGGCACTAATTGAATAGGATGAAGGTTCATAGCAGTTCCCTGGACACCATGATTGGAATGCTGACAACTCCCAACCATCAGTCTTAACCATGCTGATGCCCAAATAGCTCCCTTTTCCTAACAATCTGCCCAGAATGACACCCCAAAATACTTTTTTAAAAATTTAAATAGTTTGTTCTTAATGTCCTCTTTGGAGTCCACAGTTGTATAATCAGATATTTTATAATATCTAACCAATACTTCCATGAATTGAAGTTCTTGGGGCCTAATCATGCCATATGATGCATTTGCAAAACTTCACTCATAGTAAATTATTTCCTGTGTATTTTATAATTTTAGTCTTCCAGGCTTCCTCTGTGGAAACTATGTGCCAGTATGACTAAATGCATACCCTTCCAGAAAGGTTTTCATTTTCTTCTACCAAGCACTCCATGAATAATACCAGCCTTGCCTAAACCTCATTTTTGGGGGGGGGAGGTGATTTCTCAGTGTGGGAGAGTTCCTGGGCCCCTACAGATAGTATAAGTTCAAACAACAAATCCATGTGAGGACCTGTGTTTACGGATTTAACGTGAATACGACTTCAGTTCATCTAGAATACAGGTGAAAAACTCCTGGTTGCCTCCTTGTGTTGGTAGACAGATTTTTCCTTGCTTGCCTTTTCTCTGAGGACACAATACTTGGGAACTTTAGCATTGTGGGGATGTCCAACTTGATACTGGCCCAAAGCCTCTCATGTTCTTGCATGGGATAATAAACCCCAGGTTCTGAGTTAACAAGACCAGTAAACTCTCCATGGCAGTCATAACTTTGTCCTTCACCACACTGTTTTCATTCTCAACTCAGTCTTCACCTTTGGTGTATAGGGATGCTTTATTTTACCCTGATTTCCAAGTGTTTTATAATAAGAGACTTTTTCAGATTGTCTAACCCACAATTTCGCTGGACATACAAGTACCAGTGTGCCTTTTTTAGATTGAAAAGTTCTACTGGTTACTGTATCAGTATAATTATATAACGTTAATGTGATTTTTATATAAACAAAAACTACCTCCAAGAAAAATAATACAAGGTTTTGCAATGATGTTTTTAAGGGACTAGTCCCTGAAATTTATGTTTTTGTTATAAATCAGAAAGCCTAGAGAATAATTTCTGCTGTGCGAAATAACAAGATTTCATTCATTTCCTGTTATCTTTTACCATGTTCTTGGTATATCCACTACCACTCTGAGTTAGGCCATTATCTCATGCCAGGATTTATGAAATAGACTCTTAATTAATTTTCACATTTCCAGTCTCTTTCAGCTCCAAATCATGCCACAGACAACCACCAATTAATCTTCCTAAAAATGCTACTCTTGCAGTAACATTCTTTCTACATATCTCTGATACTTCTCTTCACAAGTTAAGACAGTTACTCACTCTCCCTCCTGATCTCTTCTAATTCCTGCTTTTGTTCACGATTTTTCTCTCATCTAGAAGGCCCTTCTTCCTTTTCTCTGTCTTCCCAACTCCTGCCCACTCTTAAAGGTTCTGTTTAAAAGTTCCATCTTGAAAAGTTCTCTCACTTACCCCTCTGTAATCAATCTTGCCCTCCTTTATTCACTGTTAGTGTCTAGCACCTGAAATAGTCAATTAGCATTTATCACATAGAAGAGCGAATCCTTGATTTTCAAACAAGTGTGTTCCAAAGGTATTTTTGTAAATTGGCTGCTTAACACACTGAGTTCAATTTCCCTTAGAAGTCAGATTGTAAATACTGGTTAGGTTTTGAAGGTAGCTTTCAGAATTCTATTCAGGCCCTGAGGAAACTGAACCAAAATACCAATAGTAACAATTCAAGAATCTGTAAGGCAAACTTTATGCTATCTAGAAACAGCAAAAGATGAATATTAATTTATTTCTCCCTTTTGATAAAGCAGTAATGTCCACTCTTAGGCAATTTTCTACTTAATTTAACAAATATTTATTGGACAATTATTAAGTGCCAAGTACTGTAGAAATCTAGTGATCAAGACAGACACATCCCTTGGCCTCATGACAGTCTCATCTCTATCACCTTCACGTACGCCATTTTCCCCTATCTCAACGTGGCCTTCTTCTAGGGCCCCAAGTTTCTGACCTGGTGACTGGGTCAGAAGGTCAATCTGGAAGTAGTGCCATATACCAGTGTGGAAATTACTAGAGAAAGGACAGGCTTGGCTTTGCTTGCTTTGAAGTTTTTTGGTGGCTGGCCTTCTGTGATAAAAGTGACAATGAAAATGGTTTCTACTATTGTTATGTTTTGTTTGAAGAGAAATGGTGTGTTAGGGAGAGAAGATGATGTGTTCTTGCAGAACTTAGAGTTTGGTATGCTATGGGACACCATGAAGAGATCTGTAGAGGGGAGCCTGGGTGGCTCAGTGGGTTAAGCCTCTGCCTTCGGCTCAGGTCATGATCTCAGGGTCCAAAGATCGAAACCCGCATCCCACATCGGGATCTCTGCTCAACGGGGAGCTTGCTTCTTCCTCTCTTTCTGCCTGCTTCTCTGCCTACCTATGATCTCTCTCTCTGTCAAATAAATAAAAAAATTTAAAAAAGAGAGATCTGTAGGTTAAAAAGAGAAAGGAAATACTTGAATTCTTTTTTTTTTTTTAAGATTTTATTTACTTATTTGACAAATACAGATCACAAGTAGGCAGAGAAGCAGGCAGAGAGAGAGGAGGAAGCAGGCTCCCTGCTAAGCAGAGAGCTTGATATGGGGCTAGAACCCAGAACCCTGGAATCATGACCCGAGCCGAAGGCAGAGGCTTTAACCCACTGAGCCATCCAGGCACCCCAAATACTTGTCTTCTTATGGGGATAAGAAGAGACTTGGACCCAAGCTAGAGGTTTAGATTTGTCAGTGATTTTTCTCATCCTAAGTATGAGTAAGATCATTTTTTTAAGTATAGGTTGCTTGAAGGTTTATTTTTTAAACTGCTAAATTGGCTGTATGATCTTGTATTTTATTTTGTTTTTTCCTTGGGGGGGGGGTGGTTATAACAGCAACAACAGTCTGCTCCCTTAGGGTTAGAACCTTTCCAGTCTAGCTTTATGCCTCATGAAGACTCACATACTGTATGGATTCAATAAATATTTGCCGATTGTTCCACTGTGTCAGTGTGAGATTCTGAGACACATCAATAATTTCCCTAGGGTTAATAAAAGTAATTGTAAACAGTTGGATAGTCTGATGTACCACAGGCTGGCTAAATATAGCAATAATAGCTACCACATTTGCTAAAATAACAGCTAAGCTGCTATACACAATTTGGGATTAAAGACTCATTAAATAATAATATAATTCTTTCCAGCCAAACTGGCCTGCTCACTCTTCAAAGACAAGCATTGAATATTCCTGCTCCCATGTTTCTGATGACTCCAGTTATCCCACTTGGAAAAACCTTATCACTTTTTCCCACAGGTTCACCCTCTTCAACCTTGTTAACCTTTCTCAAGTCCTGTCTGTAAAGGCCTTCCTACGTTCTCTGGCCCTGGGTCTTCATCACCACCCGGTACACATCACCCTGTTTCCCTAATTTTATCCCAGCTATATTCCCAGCCAGACTGAAGAGGAGTCTTTTTAACTTTTTGGTGTCCTCTTGCCTAGTTCAATATGGCAAAATAATAGATACCCCATAACTCTTATCTGTTGATGATGATTGAGGGAAGATAGGCACCCAATAAATCACAGGATCATAGAATATTAGAATCTGAAAGAAACTTTGGGAATTCTGTGATGCCCACCTAACACCTAATAGACGTTATGTACTTGTCCTCAAACTAACCCCATAAGCTAATTGGAGGTTTCCAACGAGGATTCCCCAGACAACTGCTATCAATGAAGTCCTCTGATGGTGAAAAACAAAACAAAAACAATAGTCTAACCGAACATTCCTATTTTGGAAATGAAAAAAACATAGTTCCAAAAAGCTGGAATTATTTTTCTGAGGTTGACAACTGGCTACTGATAGAATGTAGAAACCTAGTTTACTGATCCTTTAAGGTTTCTGCATAACGCCGATGTATTTGGAGACCGGTACCTTAGCTATAGTACCTGTAGAAAGGGCATACATACCTAACAACTTATCCTTTCTGCTTTTGATAATGACATTTTGAGTTCAAAATCTATTGAATAATTCAATTAGACAGTGATTGGATAAAAATAGTCTTTTGAATTAACCAAAATAACTTTGGACTTAAAAATGTTCCCTGTGGTTATTACCACTGAAGCTCAATTCCAAATAGAGTAAAGTAGGAGAAAGCTTCCAGAATGAAACCGCTTTCACTATTTTATCCTTGCTATTAACACAGGACAAAGACACCATGAATTACTAAATCCTCCAAAATACTTCTGTAATGTAAATATGGCTTCTTTGGTGTTGTGAAATTACATGTTTCATCTTTTTTTTTTTTAAGGTAGGCTCTATGCCCAGCATGAAGCCCAACTCAGAGCCTGAACTATTGACCCTAAGATGAAGGCCTGAGCTGAGGTCAAGTGTTGGATGCTCAACCAACAGAGCCACCCAGGCACCCCTAGTATGCTTCATTTTGTTTTGGACATCCTTGACAGAATTCAACCAATAGCCTTAAAATATAGGAAATTCTAAAAAGGGAGTATGCTGCAACATTGTCAATACTTCAAAAAGAGAGTTTTCTAAGTAAATAAGCACATTTAGCTTCCATTGCATCCACTCCAAAGTCTGCAATGGGAGTTATCAATGCTGAAATTAAAAAAAAAAAAAAAACACCTATTCATTTCATATCTATGCTTGTAAAAAATTTGGGGTCTCCCCATTGAACATTTGCAAAAGCCCTCAACAAAATATTAGCAAACTGAATTCAATAGTACATCAAAAAGATCATGAAGAGTAAAAATCATGTGATCACCTCAACAGATGAAGAAAAAACATTTGACAAAACACAACATCCATCAACATCTATTTATGACAAAAGCACATCACAAAGTGGGATTAGAGGGAATGTATTTCAACAAAATAGAAGCTGTATAGGACAAGCCCATGGCTAATATCATACTCAAAAGTGAAAAAACAGAAAGGTTTTCCTCTAAGATCAGGAACAAAGTAAGGACGTGCAATCTTGCCACTTTTATTCAACATAATGTTGGAAGTCCCAGACAGAACAATTAGGCAGGAAAAAAGAAATAAAGCCATCCAAATTGGAAAGGAAGAAGTAAAACTCACACTATTTGCAAACAACATGATTTTATATATCGAAGACCTTAAAGACTCTACCAAGAACTATTAGAACCAACAAATTCAGTAAAGTTGCAGAGTACAAAATCAAGACAGAAAATCTGTTGTGTTTAGGGACACCTGGGTGGCTCAGTGAGGTAAGCCTCTGCCTTTGGCTCCGGGCATGATCTCAGGGTTCTGGGATCGAGCCCCACATCAGTTTCTCTGCTCAGCAGGGAAACTGCTTCCCTCTCTCTCTCTGCCTATCTCTCTGCCTACTTGTGAATCTCTGTCTGTCAAATAAATAAATACAATCTTTTAAAAAAAATCTGTTGTGTTTCTAGACAGTAACAACACACAATTAGAAAGAGAAATTAAGAAAACAATCCCATTTATAATTGCATCAGAAAGAACAAATAGCAAAAAAAGAAACAAAGAAAGAATAAAATACCTAGAAATAAATTTAACCAAGACGGTAAAAGATTTGCACACTGAAAAATGTAAGACATTGATTAAAGAAATTGAAGAAGACACAAACAAATGGGAAGGTATTCCATGCTCATGGATTGGAAGAATTAATATTGTTACCCAAAGTAATCTACAGATTCAATGCAATCCTTATCAAAATTCTAATCATATTTCTCACAGAAATAGAACCAAGAATCCTAAAATTTATATAAACCATAAAAGATACTGCTTAGCCAAAGCAATCTGGAGAACAAGAACAAAGCTGGCGGCATCACACTCCCTGATTTCAAACAATATATCAAGTTGAATATAGTAATCAAAACAGAGTGGTATTGGGATAGTATTGGCATAAAAACAGACACATGGATCAATGGAACAGAAAAGAGCCCAGAAATAAACCCACAAATATATGGTCAATTAATTTATGACAAAAGAGCCAAAAATATACAATGGGGTAAAGACTATCTCTTCCATAAATGAATGTCCAGTTCGGAAAACTTGACAGTCACATGCAAAGGAATAAAACTGGACCACTATCTTATGTAATACACAAAAATTAATTCAAAATGAGTTAAACACTTGAATTTAAGACCTGAAACTATAAAACTCCTAGGAGAAAACATAAGCAGTAAGCTCCTTGACACAGGTCTTAGAGATTATTTTTTGAACTTGACTCCAAAGGCAAAGGCAACAAAAGCAAAAATAAAAATTGGAACTACATCAAACTAAAAGCCTTCTGTCCAGCAAAGGAAACAATCAACAGAAATTAAAAAGGCAACCTACCAACTGGAAGAAGAGAGTTACAAAGCATAAATCTGATATGTGGTTAAAATTTGAAACAAACATATAAAGACCTTACACAACTCTGTAGCAATTAGAAAAGTGATCTGATTAAAAAATGGGCAAAGGATCTGAATAGACATTTTTTCAAAGAAGACATACAGATGGCCAACAGACACATGAAAAGATGCTCAGCATCACCAATCAACAGGGAAATGCACATCAAAACCACAATGAGTTATTACCTCACACCAGTAAGAAAGGCTAAAGACAAGAAATAACAAGAGTTAACAGTTAAGATGTGGAGAAAAGGGAACCCTCATGCACTGCTAGTGGGAATGTAAATTGGTGCAGCCACCATGCAAAAGAGTATAGAGTTTCCTTGAAAAAGTAAAAACAGAACTGCCATATTATCCAGCAATTCCACTTTTGGGTATTCATCCAAAGAAAACAAAACACTAATTCAGAAAGATATATGCATCCATATGTTCACTGCAGCATTAGTTGCAATAACCAAGATATAGAAACAACCTAAGTGTCCATCAGTGCATGAATGGATAAAGAAGATGAGATATAGGGTGCCTGGATGGCTCAGTGGGTTAAGCCTCTACCTTCAGCTCAGGTCATGATCTCAGTGTCCTGGGCTCAAGTTCAGGGTCCTGGGCTCGAGTCCCAAGTCGGGCTCTCTGCTCAGCAGGGAACCTGCTTCCTCCTCTCTCTCTGCCTACTTGTGGTCTCTCTCCATCAAATAAATAAATAAAAATGTTGCTTTTTAAAAAAGGAAGATGTAATACATATACACACACATACACACACACACCATATGTATGGTATATATACATAATGTGTGTGTATATACACGTATACACACATACACACAATGGACTACTACTCAGCCACAAAAAAGAAATTTTGCCACTTACAACAATATGGATGGACCTTCAGGATATGGTACTAAGTGAAATAAGTCAGAGAAAGCCAAATACCATATGATTTCATTTATATGTGGAATGTGAAAACAGAACAAATGAACAAAGAAAACAAAACCGAGCTCATAGACCCAGAGAACAGACTGGTGGTTGCCAGAGGGGAGCTGGGTTGGGGAGTGGGCCAAATGGACAAAAAGGGGTCAAGAGCTGCAGACTTCTAGTTATAAACTAAGTAATTTATGGGACGTCATGTACAGCATGGTGATTATAGCCAATAACATAGTATTGTATATCTGAAGTTTACTGAGAGTTAATGTTGAAAGTTCTCATCACAAGGGAAAGAATTTGTAACTATGTTAGGGGATGAATGGTGACGAGACTTAAAGTGATGATCATAGTAGCAACTATACAAATATCAAATCATTATCTTATACCCCCAAAACTAATATAATGTTATAAATGAATTACACTTCAGAAAAAAAAGATTTTTCTACCTCCATATGACAAAGTACCTTTTAATAGAAGAATCAGTTTTCTTGCTTTTCCCCTTCCCCCATCTTTTAAGCTGACAATAAAAAAAAGAGAAATACAAATTTTCCTTTTCAGACAATTTATTCAGTCTTGCTATTGTTATATCCCCAGGGATTAGATTTACATTTTGAAAAAATACCATGGTGTACAAATGTGCATATTCTATTCAGCCAACATATCATAAGATACTATATAATAACATCTGGGAATATTAAACTTTGCCTTTACTGGCAACCCAATTGGCATCTTTAATTTATAGTGCAGATGTTTTATACTGATGTGCTTTGGAAATATTTGAAGTATTCTCCAGACAGTATTCTGAGGTTTCTGCAGTGGTCCACTTCAGTCTTTTGAAGTTCTCTATACAATAGGAGACATACATAGATTTTCCAAAACATGCTTTGGTGGGAATAAAAAAAGAAGAAAAGCCCAAGATGGCATTATACAAAGCTTCCCTGAGTAGTCTGTACCTAATTCCTTTCTGGCACCGTAGTCTTGGCCGTCAGTGAGCTTTATGATAACCATCTGATAAAACCCTTCCTGTTCCCAGACCACTTTGTGGAATCTAAATCATTTTAATGCCTCATATTTACGAAACACTTGGATTTCTAAAGTACAGATATGAAATTTTCATTTTACCTCTTTGCCCATCATATTTCGGTCGTGCACTAACCAGTGGTAGCGATTATCGTCTGTGTGTGCGAGGAGACGGCGGATAAACCTCACCTGTGATCAGGAGTCCTTCCACAGTGTTGCCGCTGAACAGAGGTCTTTCATCCGAGGCCTCAGCCACTGCGCGTAGACCTTGCTCCTGCTCACCCCACCAGCTTCTCAACTTGAGCACAGTCAGGCGTTTGTTTAGGAAGAGCTGCCTTTCAGATCATAGGAGATGCTGGCCTCTAGGAAACAAACTGAGGGTTCCTGGAGGGGCGGTGGGTGGGGGGAAACGGTAAATGGGCGATGGAAATTAAGAGGGCACTGGGTCTTACATGCATCCAATGAATCGCTCAATTCTACCTCTGAGACTAATAAAAAATAAAATAAAAGGAGCTGCCTTGAACCATCTGTTGCTCATGTTTACCAGGAGTCCACCACTGTGCCACATGCTTATAACATGGACTTTGGAACTTTTTACAGCAGAGTTCACATCTCCACTGTGTCGGTGTAATGTCGTCAGCTCATAGAAAGCACATAGACTCCGGAGACACATACACTGGGA
Organism: Mustela putorius furo; assembly: GCF_011764305.1. Lineage (NCBI taxonomy): Eukaryota > Metazoa > Chordata > Mammalia > Carnivora > Mustelidae > Mustela > Mustela putorius. The sequence continues at coordinate 6,102,416 of NW_025422021.1, forward strand.
TAGAATTCCTAGCTCCATTATTTACTAGTCCTGTGGCTTTGGATAAGAATGCTTTGGAGCTCCCAGTTTTCCTTTCTCTGCGATGGAGACAATACTTTCATGATTAGGCTTCGGTGAGAAATAAATTAGAAAAAGTGAATAGAATACTTTCCTCAGTGTCAGACCTCTTTGAGGGTCTTTGGATTGACATTCTCTGAACTGACTTGGATTAGCAAGTATTAAAATACACCCTACTTCAATTCCCTTTTTTTTATTGTCATGGTAAAAAATACACCCCACATAATTTACCATGTTAACCATTTTTAAATACAGTTCAGTGGCATGAAGGACGTTCACATTGTTGTATAACTACCACTACCATCCGTCTCCAGAACTTTCCATCTTACCAAACTGAAACTTTCTACCCATTCAATGCTAACTCCTCTTCGTCACCCCTACTCCCCACAGGGCCCTGGTAAGCACCATTCTACTTTCTGTTTTATGACTTCAACTATTTCAGGTAGCTCGTATAAGTGGACTTGCATGATATTTGTCCCTTTTTGTCAGTTCTTGTGAAACTAACTGCTATTTGCGACTTCATTATTGATTACCTTGTCTTGCTATTAAATTATTAAGTTAAGCCTGCCATATGTATGTTGCATTCGGGGTGTAACGGTCCAACCCAATGCACCTAGGTGTAAAGGTATCTTAACTACCCATCTAATGGGAGACTGGACTGTATGACGGTGATGATGATGATGATGTATCCTTCTACTATTACCTCCCCAGCTTTCTTCTTTCTGCCCCTTGAAGAGTAATTTCAATCCTAGCCACTTCCTCTTATTCTCAGTCTCTTCACAAAATCTCGCTCCTCTCTTGACTCTGGAGAACTTGGAAACTTTCTGTGCCCCAGCCACCCCCCTACAGCCCTGTAGAATGGAGGCTGCTCATTTTCCATCCCTTACATTCAATGAGCCTGGAAGCTATCTTGGCATTCTCCCAACATTTCTGTTTTATAAAACATGACTCAGATCTTTATGCAAAACTTCTTCCTCATTTGGGTCTCCTATGCACTGAGCTAGCTAACAAGATTTGATGAGGAGATAGAGGTGGGGTATGATAGAAAAAAAAGAGGTGTCAATGATGATACCAAGGTTTTAGGGCTTTGGAAGGATGGAGTTGCTATTTGCTGAAGTAGAGAGGACTGGAAAAGCATTTGGAGGCAGAACAGACTATGTGGAGCTGTGCTTGGACTGAACATTGAGATGCTCGGGTGCTCATTAAATACCAATGGGAGGTGACAGATAGGAAACCTGAGTGAGAGTCAGGGGTGAGTTTCAGGGAACTTGATTTTCATCAGTGTATAGATGGTACTTAAAGTCACAAAACTGCACGTAATCGTGTAGGGAATAAGTGTAGACAGAGTAGAGGAGAGGTCAAAGGATTGGATACACCAACATTTCCAGGCAGCAAGGCACCAAAGGAAACTGAAAAGGAAAAGCCAGAGAGGTCAGAGGAAAAACAAACTAGAATGGTACCTTGAAGAGAGAAGAAAATGTTTCAAGGAACAGAACCATTAACCGTTGAACGTTGCCAGTGGGTCAAGGAAACTAAGGGCTGGGAAATGAATACAGATTTGGAAATCTGAAAGCCGTTGGTGACCTTAGAAAAAGGGCAGTTTTAATACAGTAGTGAGGGTGAAAATTGGCCTAAAATGGGTTCAAGAGACAATCGGGCAAAGACATTGAAGGTGGCTGATATAAACAACTAATTCCAGGAGTTTTGCAAGAAAGGGACAGAAAGGTTAAGGGTGCAGCTGGACAGGGAGAGAGGGCCGAGAGGTTTCTACGATGGGAGAAATAACAACATGATTGTATGCTGATGTGAAGGACAGAACAGAGAGGGGGGAATCATGATGTAAAAGGGAGGGGGAGAGTAGCCAGAGCCCCACCCTTGAGTTGAGATGGCATGACCCCAGTGTACATTGAAAGGATTAGCCTTTTCCAGAAGCATGGCAGTTCATCCATAATAACATGAGAAAGGATAGTGTGTATGGGCACAGATAGAGGTCGGTGAGTTGACATGATGGTGAGAGCTTGTGAAATTCTCTTCTGATTCATTCAAGTGTCTCAGTGAAGCAAAATCACCAGCTGACTGAGGAAGGGTAGGGAAATAGGAGAGGTTTGAGAAGGGAGGAGAAGGTACAAAATAGTCACTTAGAGCAGTGCTACCCACAGCATAGTCTGGGGACCAGAGCTTTTTCACAAAGTCTTTGTTACCAATCCATGAAAAGACAGGTATAGGAATTAAGAGTAACCATGTATAAGCTTTTAGAGCAATTGGATGGAATAATTTTATGACTGTTAAGTTTAATGATAAAAATTTTGGACTTGAAATTTGTCTGTCTTTGTTTTATTTCATTTTTATTGTAACTCATTTAAGTTGTATTTTATGAGAGTATTATTCCAGGGGCACCTGAGTGGCTCAGTCGTTAAGTGTCTGCCTTTGGCTCAGGTCATGATCCCAGAGTCCTGGGATTGAGCCCTGCATAGGGCTCCCTGCTCAGTGGGAAGCCTGCTTCTTCCTCTTCCACTCCCCCTGCTTGTATTTTCTCTCTAGCTGTCTCTCTCTGTGTGTCAAATAAATAAATTTAAAAAATTTTTTAAAGTATTATTCCAAGATGGATTTAAAATTGTTAGAAGTTGACCCTTCACCCAGATAGTTTGAGAAATACTTATTTAGAGAGTGGGAGAGTTTGGACAAAGCAAATACAGAAAATTGCTGGGAAGCCTTATGTCAGTAATCATGAATTTAAAACACCCAAGTCAATAGAGTCTCTTTTGTCTAGTCTTATTCAACCATACAGATAATTTTTTATTGGTTGGAGAGCTGGGTTTAAGCAGGGTTTTGGTTTCTCCAGGTGAGTAAAGAAGAAGGGACAAGAGCGTTGGGTATAGCAAGGAATCGATTACAAAGAGTGACAATTGGGTTTGCCAGAACACAACAAATGTGAAAATTTAGATTTACATATTCCTTTGTATGTAAATTTTACATCAAAAGAAAAAACTATACACAAATATTGTACTCAATGATACGCATGCTAAAAAAAAAGTAGGGATGTCTATAACTTACTTTGAAATGCACTTTTTAAACTGCTTATGAATGGAGGAATGGCTAAAGGGATAAATAGGTGATAAAATTGAATATTAGAATTTAAGTGATGGCTATATAGGTAGTCACTATAATTTCCTTCCATTTTGCTATTTGTTGGCAATTTTTCATAAATGTTGGAAAAACTATTATCTTGAATATTTTTGTGATCATTTCATGTTCCCAGATTATTATCTCCTAAAGGACAGAAAAGTTATGTCCAGGTTATCTACCCCATACCTCTTTACTTCACAGATAAGGCAACTGAGTACCTAAGATGCTGAATGACTTTATCAAGATCAGATGCCAAGTTAGGGGTATATGTGACTCGTACTAATTCACAAGGAGCCAATAAAGGGGGCACCTGGGTGTTTCAGTCCATTGAGCATCTGTCTTTGGCTCAGGTCATGATCCCGGGGTCCTGGGATCAAGACCCACGTCGGGCTCCCTGTTCTGTGGGGAGTCTGCTTCTCCCTCTGCCGGTGCCCCCCCCCCACCGGCTTCCATACATGCATGCTCTGTCTCAAATAAATTAAACCCTTAAAAAAAAAAAAAAGAAGCAAGTAAATTCCATAACTCACCCCTCCAAGATCCATGGAAGAGCTTGGAATGCCCATAAAACCTCAAAAGCTAAATGTTAAATCTTGAGTGTATGTTCAAATGTACATTTTCTAAAGGAGAAAATTCATAGCTTCCAAAATACCTTAAATAGTTTATGACTGAAGAGAGATTATTCTCTCTTTAAAAGGGCAAACTTTATGTTCATGTGCATTCCTTGTAAGTACAGAACACAGTGTTAAGACATTCAAGAAATATTTTTAAGCCAATAGTGTTTTACTACTGACAATCAGTGTTAAAGTGATAATATTTTAATCTGATTAGTGATAACGGTGTTTAAGAAGGTTTTTTGTAAGTCCGAGATTATAAAGGTGTTTATAATTTAGGACACTCAAGCGCTTTATAGTTTTTAATTATTGTTGAGCTTGCTGCTTAGTGACCCTCATAAGCCTGGCTGAGTTCTGATAAAAGATTTTTCTTTCTTTCTTTTTTTTTTTCTACTTCTTTGACATTCCCAGATTGCTGTATTGTTTAGCAAAATCCATCCAAGGCTTTCAGTTCCTACTTTCCAGTAAAACACTTTATTAGGGGTGCCTGGGTGGCTCAGTGGGTTAAAGCCCCTGCCTCTGGCTCAGGTCAAGATCCCAGGGTCCTTGGATCAAGCCCTACATCGGGCTTTCTGCTCAGCAGTGAGCCTGGTTCCCTCTCTCTCTGCCTGCCTCTCTGCCTACTACTGTCTGTCCAATAAATAAATAAAATCTTTTTTAAAAAAAACACTTTATTATATAACGTCTTTCACATCTGGGCTATAAGCTTTCTTGCATTTGTCTATGGGATGAGTAAGCAGTTGCCTTTAGGTGTAGAATTAGGCTTGTTCGTTCTCCCCTACTCCTCTGCTTTACCATTCATTCGAGGAAAGCCATCTTCTTGACCTTTAGCTTTTTTACCTATAAATTCAATACCTCCTGAAGTATGTCACAAAGTGCTCTCAGTATTATTTTTTTAATAGTTTTAAATAGTTTTTTAAAAATGGTTTGAAGAGAATGAAACAGTAAAGTATAAGTGTTCAGTACAAGTGAAGTATAAAGCATATAGTATTATATTTGGTCAAAGGAAAAAATATGTTATCGATATGGTTTTTATATTTCAAGAGACCCAAGATTCTGTATTTATGGAAGAAATGAATCATTGGGTGGAGCTGCTTCTAACATTAGGGGGAAAATATTCCTCATTTCAAATAAGCATCTTTCCAGAGTGATTCTCCCATCTACCTGTGCCCGCATTTGCCATCCTCTATTTTCTTATTTGTCAATTCAGTCGATGCCTACTTAAATCTTCTAAAGGCCACATTTGTTAAGCAAATATCATAAAAGCTCATAAACACTGACTGCAATGGGGTTCTCTTGAATGTCCCAAGGATAAGCTGAACAGATAGGTCGGCATAGCTAAAACTGGACTGCTGTAAACCTGCTTGGGCTGTCAAAAGAAAGAGAAGAAGAATAGTTCAGGAAGTAAAACAGTCAATGAGACAAATTAAAGGAAATAAAGAATTCTGGTGTGGATTGAACTGACAAGCTCAAGAACAAAATGATAAAGACCTCTCATCACGTCTGAAAGTCTATAAAATTGTATAAGTACAAGGACTAGAAAACGTGAATAGTAAGCCTTATCCTATTACAAAAAGAAACAAAATGAACTGCCAAAACTTCAGAAAGGTCAGCTGTATCATATATGTATCTGTATTGAATGTTCGTACTGAAGACTAATTGGAAGTTTAAGAAAGAATTTGCATTGTTAAGAAAGAATGATCTTTTTAATGAGGCAGATCATCAAAATATGGAAGGCTCTTGGACCTTTGTAAAACCAGGAGAACATGCCTGGGCTAGCCTGCTATAGATTGAGACACAGGAAGAGATGAACCATGGCTCCAGGGGAAATTCTGGATCAAACAGTTAAGTTGCCCAACTAATGTGGAAACCCTAGATGGATCCAGAAAAAATAAATCAGTCAAGCTCAGCCAAGATTAGCAGAATTGCCCATCCAACCCACAGCTCAGTCCTGCATAGATAATATCCCCTGGAGGTGGGAGAAAGGGCAACGTGGGGAGACCAGTGAAGAGTCTACTGCAATATGTTATGCTAACGGCCCCTAAGCTATGGATCAGTACTAACACCACAAAAAGAGGGGCAAGCAGACATTCTAGGTCTTTTGATATGATATGATGAAACTACCACTTAGGAGGTAGTCTTCCCAAACAATGGCAACTGCTCTAGGCATTCAGATCTAACTACTAATTTAAAAAATATTAGGGGACAGAAAATATGTTAAACAATAACAGAGAGATGTAATCTGTAAAATCCAAGCTATGGAAAACTCTATGGGACAAAATGCTCCATTCCTTCAATAAATAAATGTAAGAAAAAAATAGGGAGGAGGTAATCAATGGGCTAAAAGACAGTTGATAATCTATACAGGAGTCAACTGGAAAAACACATTTATGACACAATCAGGTAAATTTTAGCAATAATTGGATATTTAATAATAATTAGGAGTCCTTGGGGATTTTTTAAGATGTGATAATGTTATTGTCATTATTTTTTTTGAGCCCTTATGGGAATACATACTGAAATATTTATGGATGAAAAGATATGATATCTGGCTTTGTCCCAAAATAATTCAATGAGATGGGGAAGTGGGTGGGGTATTAACAAAACAAGATAGGACATGAATTGATCATTGCTGAAGCTGATTGCTGAATACATGGGGGTTCATTTTTTTCTACCTTTGTGTATGTTCAAATTTTTCATTTAAAAGAAGCCTTAAAATTATGAAGGAATATCATTTACATACACCATATGACAGAAAAACTTTACAGATACTGCTCTTTCTCATGATTGACAATTAAGCCATACTATTGCAAAAAGCCCTCCCTTTGCAGATGCCTATTCCTCAGTGATATGGTATTAATGCAAGAATCATCCTGGGTAAAGAGGGGCTCCAACCAACTGAAGAATGAAATGAAATAATAATAGAGACCCATACGTACAATGTCTGCCTATAGATTGCAGTATGTGTTTTAGTGTGTATTCACTGAATGACTATCTTTTTTAACTAGCCAGTTTTTATATTATTAAAATAAAATCATACTGATGGTAAAATATCCAAACAGTACAGAAGTTGAAAGAAAGGTGAGAAGTAAAATTCGTTCTCTCAATATCTAGTCTCATTAGATAGAACCACCTAAGTAACACATTGAGTATCCTTCTGGAAATGTTCAATACATAATCACATGTATAGGTTGTATGGGTGTGTGAGTGTGTATATGTGTGTTTGGAAAAGTTAGTGTTAAACACTATTTGAATAAACACAAGAATTATCTGGGTTTTGATTAATTTTATTAGGAAAAACTATTAGTGAGCATTTAATACATCTTTAGTTTATGGTGACACTTTCATATTCGCTAAGTTGTATATTCATAGAACTTCATCTTAGCCCTCTTGTCACATGATTTCCTGTATCATTCTAACATAGTAATTCATATTCTATTGATCATTTGGAAACAAAGCTGAATTTTTCACCTTAATATAAAAGAAAAAGGAGTGCTGTGAAGTGTGTAAACCTGGAGACTCACAGACCTGTACCCCTGGGGATAAAAATATATTATATGTTTATAAAAAATAATTTAAAAATAAATTAAAAAAGAAAATACACTGGGGCACCTGGGTGGTTCAGTGGGTTAAGCATCTGCCTTCAGCTCAGGTGATGCTCTCAGGGTCCTGAGATCGAGCCCTGCATTGGGCTCCCTGCTTGGTGAGGGATGGAAGAACATTCTCCCTCTATCTATCTCTTCCTCTCTTTCTCTCCCACCCCCTCCTGCTCATGCTCATTCTTGCTCGCTCACTCTCTCTCTCTTTCTCTCAAATAAATAAATATCTTCTGCCCATTTTTTGATGTGATTATCTGTTTTGTGTATGTTGAGTTTGAGGAGTTCCTTACAGATCTTGGATATAAGGCCTTTGTCTATAGTGTCATTTATAAATATCTTCTCCCCTTCTGTGGGTTGCCTCTTTGTTTTGCTGACTGTTCCCTTTGCTGTGCAGAAACTTTTGATCTTGATGAAGTCCCAAGAGTTCATTTTTGCTTTTGTTTCCTTCGCCTTTGGGGACATGTCTTGAAAGAAGTCACTGTGGCCAATGTCGAAGAGGTTACTGCCTATGTTCTCCTCTAGGACTAATGGATTCCTGCCTCTCATTGAGGTCCTTTATCCACTTTGAGTTTATGTGTATGGTGTAAGAGAATGATTGAATTCATTCTTCTCTAGATAGCTGTCCAATTTTCCCAGCACCATTTTTTGAAGAGACTGTCTTTTTTCCACTGTAATTTTTTTCCTGCTTTGTTGAAGATTATTTGATCATAGAGTTGAGGGTCCATATCTGGGCTCTCTACTCTGTTCCACTGGTCTATGTGTCTGTTTTTGTGCCAGTGCCATGCTGTCTTGGTGATCACAGCTTTGTTGCCTGATTTCAAAGCTTGAAATCAGGCAACGTGATGCCTCCAGTTTTGTATTTCTTTTTCAACATTTCCTTAGCAATTCAGGATCTCTTCTGGCTCCATACAAATTTTAGGATTGTTTATTCCAGCTCTTTGAAAAATGCCAGTGGAATTTTGATCAGGATGGCATTGAAAGTATAGATTACTCTGGGGAGCATAAACTTTTTTTTTTTAAGATTTTATTTATTTATTTTACAGAGAGAGACACAGCGAGAGAGGGAACACAAGCAGGAGGAGTGGGAGAGGGAGAAACAGTCTTCCCGCTGAGCAAGGAGCCCAGTGTGGGGGTCGATCCCAGGACCCCAGGATCATGACCCAAGCTGAAGGCAGATGCTAAACCATCTGAGCCACGCAGGCACCCCGGCAGTACAGACATTTTAACAGTGTTTATTCTTCTGATCCATGAGCATGGAATGTTCTTCCATCTTTTTGTGTCTTCTTCAATTTCTTTCATGAGTGTTCTGTAGTTCCTTGAGTACAGATCCTTTACCTCTTTGGTTAGGTTTATTCCCAGGTATCTTATGGTTCTTGGTGCTATAGTAGATGGAATCAATTCTCTAATTTCCCTTTCTTTATTTTCATTGTTAGTGTATAATAAATAAATAAAATCTTTTAAAAATATATACATTGAGATGAAAACAAATTAATGGTTTATTTATTATTTATTATTTCTTTAAGCCCTTCAAATTGAAAATATTTAGATGGATTTTCTATTGGGGCTATTACAGTGCTCTCATCAATGAAGCACAACAAAATTTTAGTGCATGAAAAGAACAAGGTCAGTATCATAATCTTATGTCATCTGTCTGAATCAAGAGTAAAAATAGTTATGTTATAAATGCATGCCACAAGTTTTACAAGATACATTAAATTTTGAGAGTAGCTTTTTATATTACTTCTCTGTAATGCCTGGTTCCATACAAATTTTAGGATTGTTTATTCCTGTAATGTTTAGCCTTTTTTTGTTGTTGTAAGGGTTGCAGCAATAAACAAAAACATTTCTATTCTTTAAAAAACTCTTTAATTCACTAATTTTAAATACAACTATGTAATTATTGCCCTTAAGATAATTCTCAATTGAACACTAACTACAAACTCTTTCTTTCCTGTTAATTGTTCCCTTATTAAGTTTATTTATTTATTTTCATGATTTCTACACCCAGCGTGGGGCTTGAACTCATGACCCTGAGGTCAAGAGTCCCATGCTCTTCTAACTGGGCCAGTCAGGCGTCCTTCCTGTTAATTCTTTTACAATATAACAAGATTCATCTTAGACTTCAGTTAGCCAATACAGTATTATTTTTCAATATGTCCCCTTTTGGTGTGAGCCCATTTTCTTTGTGCTCGTCAAATGACTACTGGTTTTTCAAATTACTGACAAAGAGAAGAGAAGGTAACTATTACTTTTCTTACATGCGGGACTGTCTTCATGCACACATGACCCGTGCAGGCACACAGGGTCCCAGGCTCAAAAGAGCCCCATGTTTGATTTAATGCTGTACTATCACTGTGTTGAAATTCATTATAATTTAATCCTTGAACTTGGATGTTTTGTAAGCGAAGTCCAAAGGGACAACAAAGCATGGCATGAGCAGATAACGTATATTCCATGTGCCTCTGTCATTTCTTGCCACCCCATCTTCGTGTAGCATTTCTGAAGCTGCATGAACTCAGAATTCCAGTGGATCCAGCATGGAGCTTGACAGAACTCAAAGTAAGCACAGGGCAAGCATTTTATGGAAGCTATTGGCCTCCATAGACTGCTAGGAGAATGTGCACAAATCAAGAAGCGAAAGAAAAAAAAAACAGGTGAGGCAGTTTTTGCAGCATATTCAGTGTGGTGGTAAGAACAAAATAAAGGGGTGCTTGGGTGGCTCAGTCTGTTAACCATCTGCCTTGGGCTCAGGTCGTAATCCTGGGGTCCTGGGTTTGAGCCTACATCAGGCTCCTGAGCAGGGATCCTGCTTCTCCCTCTCCCTCTGCCTGCTGCTTCCCCTGCTTGTGCTATCTCTTGGTCAAATAAATAAATAAAATGTTTAAAAAGAAGGAAAAAATACATATATATGTACAAGCTACAAAACATAACTGTACAATTTGGGTGATCCTGCATGCAAGTAAATGTTCTCATATAATTTGAATAAATATATTTGAATAAATTTAAAATTGGAATGCCACGCTCAAAAGATGAATGGTTTAAAAAAAAGCCATTGGGGAATCTGGACTGCAAGTTCTGAGGGAAGCGGAGTGAAGTGGTGGGGACGCGGCGGCGGCACTGACGATGAGTTTTCTTGGAGGCTTTTTTGGACCCATTTGTGAGATTGATGTTGTTCTTAATGATGGGGAGACCAGGAAAATGGCCGAAATGAAAACTGAAAATGGCAAAGTAGAAAAACACTATCTTTTCTATGACGGAGAATCCGTTTCAGGAGAGGTAAACCTAGCCTTTAAGCAACCTGTAAAGAGGCTAGGGCACCAAGGAATTAGAATTGAATTTGTAGGTCAAATTGAACTTTTCAATGACAAGAGTAATACTCATGAATTTGTAAACCTAGTGAAAGAACTAGCTTTGCCTGGAGAATTGATACAGAGCAGAAGTTATGATTTTGAATTTATGCAAGTTGAAAAGCCATATGAATCTTACATCGGTGCCAATGTTCGCTTGAGGTATTTTCTTAAAGTGACAATAGTAAGAAGACTGACAGACTTGATAAAAGAATATGATCTTATTATTCACCAGCTTGCCACATATCCTGATGTTAACAACTCAATTAAGATGGAAGTAGGCATTGAAGATTGTCTACACATAGAATTTGAATATAATAAATCAAAGTATCATCTAAAGGATGTGATTGTTGGAAAAATTTACTTTTTATTAGTAAGAATAAAAATCCAACATATGGAGTTGCAACTGATCAAAAAAGAGATCACAGGAATTGGATCCAGTACCACCACAGAAACAGAAACAATTCTAAATATGAAATAATGGATGGCGCACCAGTAAAAGGTGAATCAATCTCAATAAGACTATTTTTAGCAGGATATGATCCAACCCCCACAATGCGAGATGTGAACAAAAAATTTTCAGTAAGGTACTTTTTGAATCTAGTCCTTGTTGATGAGGAAGACAGAAGGTACTTCAAGCAGCAGGAGATCATTTTATGGAGAAAAGCTCCTGAAAAATTGAGGAAACAGAGAACAAACTTTCACCAGCGATTTGAATCACCAGAATCACAGGCATCTGCTGAACAGCCCGAAATGTGAACTGAATAGGAGAAAAAAAGAGAAGCAAAAAACTCCTATGTCCATTGAGATGAAGTTCAGCTTGTTAAAGATGGCTGCAGCTTGTGGGGGTGGGGGGCAAAACTCCATTTATAATAGTCTTCCTTTATCTTACAGTGCTGCATTTATTTTATGATACAACTAAATGTTCTTCATGTATATACATTTTAAAAAAGCGCTTTCTTTGAAACACTGGAACTTTCTTAAGCTGCCGTTTTTTTCTTTCCTTTTTTTTTTAACTGCATACTTTGACCTGATGATAAGCACCCAGATATGCATAAACATAAACATTAAAGATTTTCATGTGAGTAGGCTGGTATTTGTAATTTTGCTTTTCTTTGTAATGTTGATTATACTTTTCTCCTTTTTCATGCTAACAATTACCTCTATTCTCTACATGCAAAAAATTAAATAGTTTGTGTTCAAATAGAAATAGAAAAATTGACTGGGCATTACATCCGGCAAAGATTTAAAACATGGCATCTCAATATTTTTGAGATGATGTTTCTACATGTGTGTTTGAGAAATACATAGGGAGTGTTTGACTGTAGGTGCTTTCGATTCTACCATTCCGTGGCTTCCTGAATTGTATCTTCTTTGAAGTCTTCTGTGGTGCTAATGTTAAAATTTTTCCCTGAGATTATGTGGCATGTCACAGTGGCCTGCTTGCTTGCCTGATCCTCCCTCCCTCCCTGCCTCTTTTCTCTTCTGTTCTTTTTCTTTCATTCATTCTTTCCTTTCTTTCTTTTTTGCCATATTAAGTAACTATTTTGCTACTACTATCCAGCAGGTACACTGTATGTTTTCTGCAATGTAGAATTGACTCTATGTTGGTGTTTTAGTTAAAACTATATAATTCTTCTATAACTACTTAAAATTGTTTTCTTAATTTAAGGCATCTTTTTACCACATACATAAAAATATAATTTTCTTGCCTTCACAAATATTCTCTTCCCTTTCCAGGAGAAAATTTGAGGATGGGGAACTCAGGAGGCCCTGTGAAGCATGTAGTTATCTAGATCTGGACAATTTCATGTTTGTTAACCTGGAACTTTGGCTAGTTCAAACTGAAATGTAATTTTACCCACTCTGTTTAAATTTTGCTAACACTAAATTCAAGTCATTTGTTCAAAGTTCCAAAAGAAGGTTTCAGTCATCTGTTCGTATGCATGGGGTCTGATCTCAGATACACTAAATGTGGGGTGTAGGAACTAAAATGAAGCCTGTCGTGTGAAACTACTTTCACTAAGGGTTCACTGGTTTTTGTACCAATATTTTTTTATACACTTCAGCGCAAGTCTTGTCCGTTAACCTTACTTTATGAGTAAGCTAAGTAACCCAAGTTACATTTCTTTAAACCTGTTTACTACTATGGCACTTTGATAAAATGGTCAGTAACCAACTTCATTATCGGCAAAAGGTTCCATGTACCATGTGCTGGAGCATCTATTTTAAATGTGGCTATCTGTGAATGGTAATGTTTTCCTTCATGTAAGTGCCTGTTCAGAGTTTCAAAATTTTAAAATGCCAAATATTTTCATGGTCACATTCATGTAGTAAATCTAGGAACTATTCAAAGAAATTTTGGAAACCAATTGTGTTTAACCAGCCTCAAATTGTGCACCCATGATGTATAATAAAGGATTTGAAATGATAAAAATAAATAAATAAAAGCCATTAACTTAAAATGCTTTATTCTTATTTAATTAGGGCAGCATTAGATACATTAAAAAGCAGAGATACTGTGGGAAAAGGAGGAAAGCTTTATATTTTGGTCCCTTTAATAACACTTTTCCCCCTAACTTTTGAACAAGTCGTCCTCCATTTTCATTTTGCACTGGGCCTCACAAATTCTGAAACCAGCTCTGGTTATGTGTTCTCTGTCTGCCCAGGAATCCTCCCGCAGGAAGCATCTGTCTTCCATTCTGAAGTCATTAGTTCACTCTGGCAGCTCAAGTTTGGCTGGAGAAAGGACATCTTTATTTTGGCAAATGGGCAGCACTAGGAAACAGAAGTAACAGAAGGAATCATCATGTGTCCTAAGATCTAGTATGGCAAATGCTTAGGTTCTTAGAGATTGGGTTTTCTTTCCTTTGTTGTCATTTACAGCTATGAATTTTTCACACTGAAGAATAGTTGTCAAAATAAGTACTTTTCCTTCACCACTTCTTGCAAAAGCTCAAAAGTTCCCAGTGCCATCTTGTTGTGAATTTTCTTTTCTCTTAGAAATACTAGAGGGGCCCTGGGAGGGGGGTCAGTCAGTTAAGCACCCAACTCTTGATTTTGGCTCAGGTGATGATCTCAGGGTGCTGGGATTGCCCCCTCGTCTGGCTCCGGGCACAGCCTGGAGATTCTGTCTCTGCTCTCATTCTCTCCCTCTCAAGAAAATAAATAAATCTTTAAAAAAAAAAAAAAAAGGGTGGGAGCGTCTGGATGGCTCAGTCCATTGGGCGACTGTCCTCGGCTCAGGTCATGATCCCAGAGTTCTGGGTTTGAGCCCCACATCAGGTTCCCTGTTCAGTCAGGAGCCTGCTTTGCCCTCTGCCTGCCTCTCCCCCTGCTTGTGTTCTCTCTCTCCCTCTCTGTCTCTTTCTCTGACAGATAAATAAATAAATAAAATCTTTAAAAAAAAAAAAAAAAAGAACTACTAGAAATGACCCAAGACTAACCAAAAAGTGTGTTGCTAATTTTCATTATGTGTTTTTCTGTCACTGTCTCTGATGAACCCTCTTCAGAATATTTCAACAAATATTTATTATGAGCTAGCTTTGTGAGAGGCACTGGGCTAGGCACTTGGGATACCGAGTAAAACAGGAAGACTTCCTGGCCTCAAAGGATTTGGATGGAAAAATCCTCCACAGGGAGCAGATAGGGCCCAAATTTGATGGTGAGTGATCTGGTGGCTCACAGAGTAAGTTCTTTTGTTTTGTTTTGTTTTTTGCCCCACAAATGAGTGAGCTTTCTCTCTCACGGTATGTAAATCACCCCCTAATAGCAAGCTAAGCACATTAAGCTTATTTAGAGTACAGTGGATAAATAGATTAATGCTTCCAGAAATGGCAAGAAGGGGTTAAATCTGACTCATCTGGGAAGGAAAAAAACGCTCCTTTGAAAAAAGCTGCTATCCTTATGAGTTGAAGTTTCAGTTTCTCTGATCTGAAAATCTAAATACACACATGCTGTTTTAGAGAATCCAACCAAAACAGAACTTCCCAAGTCCCAAATCTGTGATTTGGAGCAACTCCATTGATAATGATCAAAATCATTCCTCAAGTTGGGACAGGTGCTCTTAGACTAGATTCTAGAGCCCATTTATCCATAAGCCTCTGAGGTCTTTTCTTCAAGATTTACTCAGTCTTCTTCATTCTCAACACCTACATTAGCAATAATAACTCGCGATATGCTTCTAATACCAGACTCTTGAGGCTGCCTTGTGGTTCTGTTATAGACATGCTCCCAAACATGATTTAACATAAGTTTAAAATTATTATTTAATGCGGGGAGGCAGAAATTCTTTGGAACTTGTTTTCATGAAATGCTTATGGATCTTTTTACCCCGAAGAGTCCCCAATTACATAATATTTATCTATTCCCCAACATCTATTCTTTCCGTCTTCTTGGCAGTGACAGTTCTCATTTTTAGCTGAGCACATGGCCACCTGGTATAAAACCATTTCCCCGCTTCCTTAGCTACTAGGAATGACCATATGACAGTATTTTATCTAACGTGATAAAAGCAAGATATATGTCTATAATATCCTCCTTTCCTGTTGGCTGGAACACAAATGTGACAGCTGGGGGCTTAGCATTCACTTTGGACCAGGAGAGGGAACATTAAAGACAGTAAAACAGAAAGACAGGAAGAACGCAGGCACTGCTTATTTCTGGACTTTTACATGGAGAGGAATAAAGCTCTGTCTTGTTAAAGCGACCATTATTTTGGGTTTCTGTTACTTGCCACTAGATCTAATCCTAACTGATAGATTTTCTTCTAGATGCTTGTTTCATCTGTCTTAGGTGGACTCAGTCTATTTATACTTATAGTTTTTTTCTACCTTGAAAATGATTGCTCCTTCTGCTAGAGATTCCTTCAGGAGAGTTATGCTTCTCACAACTCCAGTTAAGTCTAGCTTTAAAAAGGATTCAAACAGCATAACAGCTGCAGTAGCTACGGATACCGGTTAGTGGTCTTCTGCTGGTACGTATTCTAATTCTGCTAAAGAATTCCATCTAGTCTATATTCTAATTCTATCTAAAGCACTCAGTTTTAAGACCACCTTTACCTTAGTTTCTGTTCCTATCCACCCCACCAGCTTCCACAATTTGATATTCAGTTAGCAATAATAATAATAATACTAGGGGCGGCTGCATGGCTCAGATGGCTAAGCATCTGCCTTCAGCTCAGGTCATGATCCCAGGGCCGTGGGATGGAGCCCCACATCGGGCTCCCTGCTCCTTAGGGAGCCTGCTTCTCCCTCTCACTCTACTGTTCCCGTGCTTGTGCTCTCTCAGTCTCTCTGTCAAGCAAATAAATAGAATCTTAAAAAATAAAATAAAATAAAAGTTACCATTTCTTAAAAATAATAATGATAATGATAATGTGTTTAAGAATCAGTGCATCTAGATTCCACTTCAAGCCAGGAGTAAGTCTGATAGAAGCATCATTTCCCTTCCTGGAGGTCAGAAGAACATTTCCTATGGCAGCCATTGACGCTGTTGCTGGAATTGGGGGGGTCCGCAGATGCCAAAGTTGTGAACCAGGAGACAACTGGTATGCTTCCAATCCAAAGGACAAGGTGAGAGCCAGACGGATACTACAGTAGATGGATAAATTAGTTCTGGAGTTCCTAGTGGAGAAAATCTCAATGTGTGGGGCAGAGGAGGGCGGGGGACCCCACTGGGTCTGAAAGAGCAGTTTAAGACTTAGTCCTGAGAGAGCACCTGGGTGGCTCAGTGGGTTAAAGCCTCTGCCTTTGGCTCAGGTCATGATCTCAAGGTCCTGGAATCGAGCCCCGCATCAGGCTCTCTGCTCAGCAGGGAGCCTGCTTCCTCCTCTCTCTCTGCCTGCCCCCCAGCCTACTTGTGATCTCTGTCAAATAAATAAATAAAATCTTAAAAAAAAAAATTAGGGGAAAGTAATTAAAAAAAAAAAAAAAGACTTAGTCCTGAGGCAGAGTAAGCAGTAGGGGATCCCTTTACCTAGTTCCCTGCAGACACAAGTGAGAGAAGTTCCAATGGCCTTAAAATTCAACATAGAATTTAAAATCACAAGGAAATTACTTCAAATAAGAGCTGGGCATGATGGCAGGTTAAGGTGACAATCTTAAGGAAAAGTCATAACTGTGGTTAAGATGAATGAAAATTAAGGTACCTAAATAGATAACTGCATAAAAATTAAAACTTGGAGAAATGTATGACTGCAATTATATTCCAGAATTGATTTAACTCTTTAATTTGAATTTTGGGGGGATTTAGACAGAAGAGGTGCTATTAATACCAAATGATAATCACCAGTGGAAGAGCTACCATCCATTTTAAGCTCCTCAGCTTCCTGACAAAGAATCATTCCAAACGTCATGCAAATCCTGATGCATTCAACAAATGAAATTCATTTTAGCTGAAAGTGAAAAAACACCAAGAATATTAGAACAAACCATTCCCAAACTATCTCAGAATATACTGGTTTGAATAACTGGGCACTTTAGTCCCTAAAAAAGGCAAGAGCAAAAGATATCAGACAGTGGCAATAAATATCCAGAATTTAGCAAGAAAACTAAAGAAATGGGTTGTGACTGTACATCAGTGATCCTCAGATAGAGTCTTTCCTTTCCTGTTCCCTTTAATGAGGTGATCCGGAGAACGATCCCTTGCCCCTGAGGGCCAAAGCTGGTTTAGTCACTGAGCTTTCTGTTCTTTGCTCTTTGTTCCCTTCTTTACTGGGAAATGATTTTTAGCAGTGGGCCAGGGAGACTCATCTGTGAGGCGCATATCTGTGTCTTCCAGAAGAAGGACTAGTATGGGGGAAGTAGCCCAATCTATTGGACATCTGGAGCTATCTAGTCTGATATGACAGCTGTCCCAGTGTAGAGAAAGAGAGAAACAAGCATCAGTTTCCAATCTGATTTTCTTCCTTGCCTCAATGGCCAGTTCTGACACCTTTGACACTGAAGCAGGCAGAGTAAGAATGCTGAACTATTAGCAGAAAATGAATAAAACTAGGTACCTACTGAGTATCACCTGTGTGCTTGGATACTCCATGGATACAAACCAGGAAAGATGAATTCTGTCTTTGACTCACATAAAGTTACAAGGCAAGGAGCGACTGTGGGTGACTATTCTTTTTGTGTATCTGTATCTTCCACTAGACTAGGCTCCATGACAGTAGGGACTAACTATATTCATCATATGCACAGCTGCCCATTATTGATTGCCCGGTCCCTGGGCAATAAATACTTGAATAAGTGAAAGAACATATGCTATCGAAGTAACAACAAAAGGCAGCCTCCACATAACCATGTACCAAAGCGTGGGGTACAGGAGAAATAAGCAAGAATCAGTTAGAAAAGCGAAGATAGCTAAGTGAACAGGCGAGGGGTTCAGAGGTTATCACTGTGTGCAGGATAACAGAAGCTCTCCCAGCTAACTAGAACCTGGCCGTTCTGGGGCTCTGGGTCCCATCAAATGTATAAAGCATTCTCAAGAGAGGACATAACACAGCAAGTGCCCCAGCTTCAATGTCAAAACTGTTTACCCCATATGGGACAATGGTGGTATCCTGGTACAAGTTTCTAGAACAACCTCTTCTCTGGAGTCCAGAGACCTTCAAACAAATGACACGTGCTAATGAGGCTTTCTTTGATCACTAGACTACTCTTTAAAGTACCCAAAACCTGAAACTTTGGATATAAAGCTTAATTATAACACCATAATTTAGATGCCAGTGATGGTTCTGAAATATGAGGATTTGGTTGCTTTTAGCTCTATGACTTTTGAGAATTGGTAAGTAGATGGCGGGGCAGCTCAGCCCAGAGGTAGAACATAATGGCCATCTCTCCAGAATGGTCCAAGGCAACAGGACATCACTTCAGTCCGCAACTCTTTTCTCAACCTGGTGAGACACCACTGAGGGAAATGTCATCTCACCTTCAATGAGAAGAGGAAGGAGCCAGTTTTCTTGAGGATTTATAAATACTGAAATAACCCCACTCACTTTCCTTTGCCATCTTGATAGGCCAACCGCAGTCTGAAGTGGTGAGAAGTCAGATCCTTCTCTGGTCCAGTCACCTCCTCTTTCTACCCCAAAAGTTCTGCTTAGGGGCCATAAAGCTTGTGTGTCAGTCAGAGGCTCATTAGAAAATGGATGGTACACTCGAAGTGGGATAATTTGGGGAGAGTTTGGTAAAGGGCCTATTTACAAAGATGTGAGCCGGGTATAGACAATCAACAAGGCATAGTACTGTAGTGCCCCGGGCACTGTTACCTCCCTGCAATAACAAGTGTATATAGAGAAGTTACTGGAAACCTGAAGACTGCGTACAGAGGGACGCCATGCCAGAAGCCAGGACACAGCCAACATAGTGAAACCCCCGCAGGAAGGAAACCATAAATACTCTCTTCCCTCTAATCTCCTTTGCCAATATAAACCGGAAGCTGGGGGCAAGGGAACCAGCCCTTTGATGCACTCTCTACAGGTCAATTCTGATGCAGACAGCAGGATGGAGGAGCCCAGGCATGGATCTCCAGGCAAACCGAAGCTCTCCAGCATAGCTGTGCTTTATTCATTCTCCATGAGTCTGTGTCTGGGTAAAGACTCATTCCTTTCAAATAGAAAAAACCTCCTTCTAGAATTAGTCCTTAATCACACTAACGCAGTGAGCCACAGACAAACAGAATCATGGAATCCAGAGCCTAAATTGCAATCCCACGTCTGCTAATCACTGGCTGTGTGACGCTGCGGAAGTTAGTTTTCTGTATTTAGGCTTTCTCGTTTGTCTCCTCGTCACTATCTCATGAGAATATTGGGAGGATATCTGCCGCACCTGACTCTATGTTGACCACAATCGCTTTCCTCAACTGCTCAATAACCAGGAGCCTCCCCGTGTCTTTCTACTCATTTCTTCAAAATCTCAGTACCTCTCTCCCCCCCACCTCTCCCATCATTGTTTTACATTCTTTCCCCCTGCATTTCACCCGATATTGAAACCTGCTCTGTGGCGATGTACTACGAATACTGCTGTGGTTTGATTCCATGTTCGTCGCATCTGTTGTTGAATTCTGTAAAAAGCTGATCCATCAGGTTTAAGGAGTGCCACACCGATAGCATCTTTTATAAACCTGATAGTATCCCAGCTTGCTCAAAACACAAGTGCTGTTCAGAGATATTGTTGAAAATCTCCTTCCAGAAGCAATAAAATGCCAGAAGCCATGTATATAAAGAATAACTGATGCCACAGGGTCATGAATATGATGATGATAATGATCATAAATAACAGGAGTTTCCATTTACGTAGGTTTACATATTGCAAAGGAAATCATGGACGTTCTGTGTCACGCACCATCCTAAGTATTTTAGACATATAATATCATACCAATTATTATTTGGTGTTTTGGGGTTCCACTTTGTAGAAGAGGAACATGAGACTTAGAAAAAGTAGATTCCTTCCCTGGGTGCCTGGCTGGCTCAGTCGGTAGAGGATGGGATTCTTGGTCTTGGGGTTATGAGTTTAAGCCCCATGTGGATGTGGAGATTACTTAAAAAATAAAATCTCTGGAGTGCCTGTGTGGCTCAGTTGTTAAGCATCTGCCTTGGGCCCAAGTCATGATCCCAGGGTCCTGGGATCGAGCCCTCCATCGGGCTCCCTGCTCAGTAGGGAGCCTGCTTCTCCCTCTCCCACTCCCCCTGCTTGTTTTCCCTCTCTCGCTGTGTCTCTCACTCTCTGTCAAATAAATAAATAAAGTCTTTAAAAAACAAAAAAAGAAAAGAAAAAATTTGATTACTGTCCAAAAGTTGTCAAATATTACTCAGATTCAGGATTCAAATCCAGTTTGGCCTAAGTCTATAGCCCATGTTCTTAGACACTACAATATAATTGAATTTCATAAAAGACACATAGGGGTATCTGGGTAGCTCAGTCTGTTGGGTGTCTGCTTTCGGCTCAGGTCATGATCCCAGAGTCCTGAGATTGAGCCTGAGTAAGGAGCCTGCTTCTCCCTCACCCTCTGCTGCTCCCCCTGCTGATTCTCTCTCTCTCTCATCCAACTAAATAAATTAATTAAATCTTTAAAAATAAATAAATAAACAAGCAAAAAACAAAAAGGACACGTAATTCAAACTCTCTGACCCAGTAACCTCACTTACAAGTAGTTTTCCTGCTTCAAAAGAATATCATTCTAGGAATGGATAGTGGTGGTAGTTGCACAACAACATAAACATAATTAATGTTACTAAATTGTACACTTAAAAATTATCAAAATGTCAAATTTTATATTATGTGTATTCTACGACAATAAAAAATATTTAAGAATTCAACCAGAAAAAAAGAAGGCAGTAAATCAAAATTTTAAAAAGTGATTTTGTTCTTCTTTTCCTACCCCCCAAACCCCACATGTTGCATCTCCTCTTCCTCATATCAGGGAGATCATATGATAGTTGTCTTTCTCTGACTGAATCACTTCGATAAGCATAATACCCTCTAGTTCCATCCACATTGTCGCAAATGGCAAGATTTCACTTCTTTTGATGGCTGCATAGTATTCTATTGTATATATATACACCACATCTTTTTTTTTTTTTAATTCCATTTATTTATTTGAGAGAGAGATGGTGAGAGAGAGCATGAGAGGGGAGGGAGAAGCAGACTCCCCATGGAGCTGGGAGCCCAATGCAGGACTCGATCCAGGGACTCCAGGATCATGACCTGAGCCGAAGGCAGTTGCTCAACCAACTGAGCCACCCAGGCACCCTACACCACATCTTCTTTATCCATTCATCTGTTGATGGACATCTAGGGTCTTCCCATAGTTTGTCTAAGAAGAAAAAATGAAAGAAAATGGGATCGGGAGGGTGACAAACCATAAAAGACTCAATCTCAAAAAACAGACTGAGGGTTGCTAGGGGGAGTGGGGACGGAAGAGGGTGGTGGGGATATGGACATTGGGGAGAGTATGTGCTATGATGAGTGCTGTGAAATGTGTAAACCTGGTGAGTCACAGACCTGTACCCTTGGGGATAAAAACCCATTATATGTTTATTAAAAAATTTAAAAATAAAAAATTTTTAAAAGTGATTTTTGTAATATGTTGATTTAAATGCTTGTGTGACAAAATAAATTATAAATATACATTACCTATATTGTTTCCACATCTAAAATAGTCTGCTCAAGCTGGCTAAAAACTTTGAAACTATATTCTTATTGGAGAGGTGGGATTTTTCTTAGGTTTGATATTGCCATATATTTGGGCATGGCAATATTCAACCAAAAATCAATAGCCATCTAAATTAATATTTAATGAATAGAAAAACAAAGACCGCTTTAGCATGAAGTGACTCAGAAATTTTGCCATCCACCAACCACTGAAAACTATCTGAAGAGCTACTATAGCAAATCGAGAAACGTACCAAGAAAGAGAAAGACCTGGGAAAAATTAAAGTGGTAAGAAGCAAAAAAAAAAAAAAAAAAGAAGCAGCATATCTACAAGATGATGGCTGTCACATTATTTTTAATTGCAAATTAAATAGGAAGTAAAGGAAATACCCAAAGAGAATGAGGAAATTAGCTAAATTATGAACTATGGTGCTCCCTCTTGAGTGAATATTATGCAGCCAAAAAATTATAAGTACAGAAATTCTTTTTTTGAATTTTTATTTATTTATTTTAAGTAATATCTATGCCCAATGTGGGGCTCAGACTCATGACCCCAAGATTAAGAATTGCATGCTCTCCTGACTGAGCCCGCCAGGCACCCCTTAAGTACAAAAACTCTTATAACAGCATGGAAATACTTATGGCTTGTGTTAAATTAAAAAAATAGGACGCATTATGCTCATCAGCAATAGAAATGTATATGTATATATGTGTGCAGATTGAAATGAAACACGGAAAAATAAGGCCAGAATTGAGACTGAGCGTAGAATTATGGGTGACCTCCCCACCCCCACCATTTTCTAAACTTTCTGTAATGCCATTTCATTGTTGTATCAGTTATCTATTGTTATGACACAAATTATCCCCAAATTTAAAAGCTTATGACAACAAGCATTTGTTTCCCCACAGTTCTTGTGAGTCAGAAATCCAGATACAGCTTTCCCAGATGCCTCAGCCTCTAGGACAGCAGCCACCTCAAGGCCTGAGTAAGGAAAGATCCACTTCCAATCGCACTCAAGCAGTTGTTGACAGGATTCGGTTCCTCTGAGGTCCTGGCATTGCAGGCCTAGGTTTCAAACTCTCTGTCCCCTGGAAGCTGACTTTAGTTCCTTGCCACAAGACCCCTCTGTAGGGTAGCTCAAAACATGGCAACTGATTTTCTTTTCTTTTTTTTTAAGATTTTATTTATTTACTTGACAGACAGAGATCACAAGTAGGCCAAGAGGCAGGCAGAGAGAGAGGAGGAAGCAGGCTCCCTGCGGAGCAGAGAGCCCAATGTGGGGCTTGATCCCAGGAACCTGGGATCATGACCTGAGCCGAAGGCAGAGGCTTTAACCCACTGAACCACCCAGGTGCCCTGGCAACTGATTTCCATCAGAGCAAACACATGCAGGCAAGCCTGATGGAAGTCAGAGACTTCCTGTGGCCTAATCTTAGAACCAAATATCATTGTCTTTACCAAATTTTGTTGGTTGGAAGCAAAAAGTCACTAGGTCTAGCTCACATTCAAGGAATTCGAATCCTTGGGGCCATCTTAAAGGTTGCCTACCACAGTGGTCACCAAAATAAAAGACTCGTGAGGCGCCTGGGTGGCTCAGTGAGTTAAGCCTCTGCCTTCAGCTCAGGTCATGATCCCAGGGTTCCAGGATTGAGCCCGGCATCGGGCTCTCTGATCAGCGGGGAGCCTGCTTCCCCCTCTCTCTGTTTGCCTCTCTGCCTACTTGTGTGTCAAATTAATTAATTAATTAATTAAATCTTTCTAAAATAATAAATAAATAAAAATAAAAGACTTGTGAGATAGAGCTCTTCTTTTTGTCATCCATGACCCATTATTTTTGGGGAATAGAATTCAGCAACTTCTTTTAACACACATGCCTCTAGAAACTGGAAATGTCAACAAACCTGCTTTCCCCTCAGGTCTCTAGAAAGGACCATACCCCTGCCAACACCTTAGTTTTAGGCCAATGAGACCTGCATCAGATTTCCACCTCTGGCACTGCAAGATGATAAATTTGGGTTGTTTGAAACCACTAAGTTTGTGATAATTTGCTAAGGCAGGAATAGAAAACCAATAGAAGCCACAAGCCAAACAAATCACAGAAGTGTAGCTTATTCAGTCTCTTTTAGATTGAATGCTATTTTCCTTGAAGGGGTTACGTGGAAACACAAGAATTCTTCGGGGCCTGGCTCACAGGACTCCTGTGAAAGCTGTTTAAGCCTGTCATTGCAATCATTGGAAGGAGTCACAGAAACAGTGGTCTTCAATTTCCCATTGACTTTTCACACTGAGTCGTGATAGCAACTTTCATCCAGCACAGAAATTGATTTTAGTTAGCAAAGAAATTGGAAAATATATGCTTGTTTATTTCAATAGAAATGAATGAAAAAATAAAGACATTTAACTTCTTCTGCTACTCTAGGAATACAAAGCCTGTTCTTGGCTTTAAGTCCAAGAATGAAGGGACCTTTTGGCAAAGGCAAGGGCAGGGAGGCAGGCAGGCAGGGAGCAAGGAAGGAAAGAAGGAAAGGAGGAAGGAAAGACGAGAAAAGGCTGTAATGTCCAGGTAAGTAAGACGGATCTGGCCTATAAACTATAAACTACAAACTCTAGATGGAATCCCATTAACCTACATGTTCTAGAAAGATAAAAAAGCAAGTCCATCCTCCAGGGATGGGAACACATGATTCCAAATAGTTTAGCCATCTTATTTTTAAGATTTTCCTTATTTGACAGAGAGAGGCACAGTGAGAGAGGGAACACAAACAGGGGAGAGGAAGAGGGAGAAGAAGAAGCAGGCTTCCTACTGAGCAGGAAGCCTGATTCGGAGCTTGACCCCAGGACCCTGAGATCATGACCTGAGCTGAAGGCAGATGCTTAACTGACTGAGCCACCCAGCAGCCCCTGGTTTGGCCATTTTAAAGCCAAGGCTGTAGTGTGGTTGAATGGGTATGTGCAAAGAGATGGACTTCTCTTACTCGAAAATTCCATGGGATTTTCTTTTTTTCCTTTCCACTCCATGTCAAGGGTCTATGAATGGAGACTGACAGATGAACTGGGATGTTAAGAGGTAGATTTGCCTGCTGATGGACTCGCTGAGCTTCCATTAACACTTCAGGGAATTATGTGGAACTACCGGTGGGTGAATATATCCCTAATACTCTATTTCTAATTTTTTTTTTCAATGAACAATTATGTTTAGTCAATCCCCAGCAGGATTTGTTGGTGAGAGTGCTGGTTTCCTAATGCAAGTTTCTTTTCAGTTAGTCAAGCTAATGCTGATGACCTGTGTTCACTTGGTGATGTACTGTTAGATATAGTCAGTGTCTACCTAAATGCATTGGTGAATTAAATCTTGTCTGGGAAGATTTGCTCATTCAACCTAGGGATTAGAAATTATATTGACCCAAGAAGCAAGACTTGCTATATTTAGTCTGGGATCTGTGCCAAACATGCATAGCCAGACCAAGGGATTAGGGAACCCTGACATCATTTTTACTCCAACCCTTTATAAAACATCAAGGTTAGCAATTATGTTACATCATCTGAAAGATACAATTCCCAAGTTTCAAATTATTTTAAAATTTTTTGTGTGGTGCCTCATTCTCAGATCGATAATATTCAGCACAGGAAGGGAAAGGAAGGGCCTAGAAGGGGGAAGAAACTGCCTTGAGAAGGACCAGCTGATGTGCTTATTCCCCTTCTGTGATGAGAAAAGCAATACGCAGAGAGGCTAATTAAGTAAATTATGGAAAGGTACAATCGAATTGGTAGCAGGATTAGTATTCCAGCCCATCCCTATCTGGCTCCAGATCCCATGCTCTTATCTTGTTTCCATTCATTCTACCTTTGCGGAAGACAAAGGGGGTGTGTATGCTTGATTTCAGTTGGAGAAGTGAGAACTTTATAATAATGGAATGAATTCAGAATCTCCCAAGAAAAGCTGAATAATAACTTCTGACTCAAACTCCCATCCCTTTTTTAGACAGTCATTTCCCTCCTCTTCTGCCTTTCCTTCCTAATAAAAGCACGAATGAAATTAAACATTAAAACTCCAGGAGGAAAAATATCTCCAGGAGGGCACAGATTGTCATTTATCTTTGTATTTCCAGCGCCTTGTACTTACCTGGCCCAGATTAGGTGCTTGTCACCAGCTTGTCATAGGAAAAAGAGAATGAATTAATAAACCGGGGAAGATTGTTCTATTTATAATGCTTATTGGAACTGCTGTTTCACTTTCAAATGTAGGTAAGTATTTTGTTATTATTTTAAGCCAGCTGTCTTAAATATGTTAAATACTCCAAATTTCTGAAATGTGTTACTAAAGACTGATTCTGGACATGGGATTTTTTTCTTCTCCCTCACTACACAGAGACACAGAGACACATTTATCTGTTTTATATTTTTATTATGATCCCCAAAATTATTTAATTCAGTTTATATTCAGAGGTATAAACACTCTGAGCTCCAAGTAACATTCTCAGAAAGGGTCTTTTCAAGTTTCATTAATCAAAAAGATTTTCAAAAATGAGAACCTTCATAGGTCTCTCTAAACCATAGGTTACTCTTAGGACGATTTATAAACTGTCCAATTGTAATTTAAAACACAGTTGAAATTGTGGGTAGATGTGTCAGATATTACCATTAACAAGGAAAAAGGAAAAAACAGTAGTTTCTATTTAAAATCTGGTTGTATTTGAAGCAGCTAGATGTACACAATCCAAGACAACAGTCAAAACCTTTCAAAGTAATATGTAATGATGAGCTGAGAATTCTATCCAAAATGCACACCTAAGGCTTCTTGAATTAGACGTTTATTTAGAAGCAAGTATGGTACCTTAAGTGTCTTCTAGCAAAAAGCAAACAAATTTTAGAATTTTTCTTGTAAAGCATTGCATGAAATGCCTGGTTTCCAAGTGGAAAAAAAAAAAAAAAACCAAGGAATTGTAATTACACATAAATCTTGCTTCAGTGAAAAATGCCATTTCCAGAACATTCGTTCTACCAAAAGTGGGACCTTTTCTATGCAAGACTTCAGTTTATATCCTTGAGAGTAGAAATTTTATCTCATAATTCCACCTTTGGATGATGCATTGGTATAAAGAATGTCAATACACATACGTCACACATGAGGTGTGTTTGGATGGATTATATATTCCAACTGTACTTCACACAACAGGCTCGCTCTCAACCTAAATGAGGAGCATTTTTAATAAGAAGGTAATAGGACTGTAGAGATCTTCGTATGGCATAAAAATACATGGGGAGGTGTATTGTAATGTGAATAAGACTAATTGATCATCTTATTGGAGAAACACTTATCTCAAAATGAAAAATGGCCACATTGTTGTTTGACATTTGGATTGTCGATGACTTGACCAGAAGAAACCTTAGTCAAACACTCCAGAGACACGAACAGTTCAAGAGAGCAGCTGCTTGCCAAAGGTCACTGAGAGAATAATAGGGTTTTTCCTTCACGATCTGGAGAAAGGCCGGTGTTGCTTATATCCCAGGGAAGGGGAAATAAAATGATGGCCAAAAGTCATGCTTTTATTAAAAATACTACCACTCATGTAGCAATAGAATAAGTCTAAAATTTCTCTGTAATAGGATCCCTAGATAGTATACATAGGCATGTAACTTATTCTCTTCTCATCTGATATACAACAAAAGTAAAACATTCAATTCTTTTTTGAGAGAATAGAAACTAAGAAAATACCAAGTTGATTTACTAGTCATCTAGCTTGAAAATCATTCAAATGAATAGAATTCCTCTTCTGTTTTGTTTATTTATTTGTTGACATTTTACTTAAATTCAGTTAACTAATATATAATGTATTATTAGTTTCAAAGGTAGAGTTTAGTGATTATCATTTGCATACTACACCCAGTACTCATTACATCACGTGCCCTCCTTAATGCCCATCACCCAGTTACCCCATCCCCCACCCCCCTCCCCTCCAGCAACTCTCAGTGTGTTTCCTAGAGTTAAGAGTCTCTTATGCTTTGTCTCCCTCTCTGATTTTGTCTTATTTTATTTCATTAATTCTTAAGTTTAAAAGCCAAACTGTTTCTAACTTCCCATAATAAAAAGAGACTTTAGGTAGGCATAAAAGTATTTTTTAAAAGAGACCAAGAGCTCCAGTGGGTCTCTCTTCTCTCTCACAGCAATTTTAAGGTCGTCTGATAGAAGAGTTGGTAGATGTTCTGAGTCATTCATGAACCTTTGCTAATTTCAGCATTTTCCGTCTGCTAAAGCTGTTCACGTGAAGAATTTTAATTTTTAAAACTGTTCAATGTGCTCTCTCTGTCTCTCTCTCTAATGAATAAAAAAAAAAAAAAAAAAACTTTAAAAAAGGGGAGGCGGGCGCGTGGGTGACTCAGTGGGTTAAAGCCTTTGCCTTCTGCTCAGGTCATGATCCCAGGGTCCTGGGATCAAGCCCTGCATCATGTTCTCTGCTCAGAAGGGAGTCTGCTTCCCTTCCTCTTTCTGCCTGCGTCTCTGCCTACTTGTGATCTCTGTCTGTCAAATAAATAAATCTAAAAATCTTAAAAAAAAAAAAAAAAGGTGGGGGGGAGGCACATGGGTGGCTCAGGTTATGATCTCTGGGTCCTGGGACAAGACCACGTCAGGCTCCCAACTCAGTGGGGAGCCTGCTTCACCCTCTCCCTTTGCCTCTCCCCTGCTTGTACTCTCTCTCTCTCTCTTTCAAATGAATAATAATTTTTAAAAAACATTAAAACTGTTAGAGATTTCAATATCACATTAGCAAATACAACACAACTAAATTATTTCACACGATGTTGGTGACAATGCTAAGATGACTGGTAGATATGAGGTACTCCCAAACCTTGGACTTCTCACTCTTTACCAAGGAAAAGGTTTCACAAAACTACAAATTTTAACCAGTGTAGTACCACCCCAAGAGAGATACATATATCTCTGCATATATCTCAATAGGACCATATCATGGGGGGTTAAAATTTCCCCCACTACATCCCTATCCCAGAATTTTTGCACAGTGGATTCAAGTTAAAATATATAGCATGGGCAGACTTGAAAGCAAAAAGAAGCCAAAACAATTTAATACAAGGCCTGAATTGCATATACAGGAAGGAGGAGAGGCAGAACCATTGCCATTTAACCTTGTTAACTTCAGGCTTCTTACCTGAATATTCCTCCCACACAAAAGATATACAGACCGTCCTTGCCCATCTTGATCACACTAGCAGCCAAGGGCTTTCCAAACAACGGTACTCCAATTCATGCTACCCTCATAGACTGTTCTGAAACTTACCTGCTGGTGCTTGTAATGGATGACAGAATTTTGGGAGGACCACACCAGTGTGAAATAAATTTTGAGTCCTTTTAGATATGAACAGCCTCATCTTTTTAACTTAATGGCATTATTTATCAGTAGGCTCTGAAAAGTACAGTATACTGTGGGTAGAGACAAAGACTGACCTAATAACCAAATCGCCATAAGATTCAACTTCTCCCTAGTACTTCATCCCCAGGGCCTATGTGACCCCCACATAGCTTGAAGACCATGGAAGAAGCTCAAAAACATCTCACCTGTCCTATTCAATGGGGGAAATCCATGTTTTCAAGTCCCTGGGGAAAATGCATGGATTCCCGGAAATAACTAACATTTCCCAGGTGACTACCAGTTCCACAAATTGAGTAATACTAGGTTTTCACCAACATTACTTTTACAAGATTCTCTGCAGATGGATATATTACTTGCCATCAAAGATTGTCAAGATTCCGAAGCTTTTATGATCTATATGGGGCGTGACTAGAGGATCCTCTGCCACAGAAATAGACTTGAGTCTGGAGAGCCAACCACCTTTGAAAAGCTGCAGGATTACTTGAAAACAAAGAGTCTTATAGTATCAGCTGGTTCTGGTCTACAGAAAGATGGTAGCATCCATTCTTCTATCTGATTTTGAGGCTGGGTTGCATCCTAATCAAATCCTTCAAGCACATTCATAGTCTCATCCTTGTCATCTCTGAATCCTAAATGTTAAGCTAAAAATGGTGACCCAGAGCTCCCAAAAGACACTTTGTCCACCGGTGTGGCTTTCATCATTAGCTTCTGTATTGCTTTTGACTACTTCTTAAGAAGTCCATGTAAATATTCCCAAACACCGCCTCCTCTTTCTCTTGTCCCCTACTTGTTAAAGCTTACATAGGCACACTATTTGATAGTCAAGTCCTCAGTAACAGAAATTTTGTTAAGAATAAAGAAGTGTTCCCTTTCATTACCTAAGTGTGTGATACTGGGAAAATTACTTAACCTCTCTCAACCTGTTTTATCCATCTGTAAAATGGAGCTAATAATACCACCCTCTCCGGGGATATTGTAAGGATTAAATGGATATAAAATAACTAGAATGTCATAGGCGCATAAGAGATGTTAGAGTCTTTTTAACAGAAGTCTAAATTTATTTACATAGAAACTTGCAAATGAATGTTTTTCTTGTGCCAGCAATGTCTTTAGGGTTAAATTATCCCTTCACCATTTCTTAATCAAGCTTATTTACAATCTGGGATATTAAGGACAGATTTAAAGTGTTTTTTATATTAAGGGCTGATTTAAAATATTTATATACATTCAATACTACATTCTGTTGCTACTGTCCAGTTAGCTTTATATTTTTACAGATTTTATATAATTACATTGTCTTTATAGTATTCATTTTGTGCATTCTCAAGAGTGATGTACCATAATTACTTATTTCTATCTTGGGACTTCTGGTTTGTTTGCATTTCTTCAGTAATATCATCAAATAGGGTTGGAAGGGAGGAAAAACTTTGTGCACAAGAGCTTTTTCTAATTTGCTAGTTAATGTTTTAGGATACAGTTCTAGAAATGGTATTACTGGATTGAAGTTTTGATGGCTATGATTTGCTTTTGTTGATTTTAAGTGTAGGGAAAGAAGCTACTGTGAGGTAGGATTATCAGAGATCTGAATATGGAGATTTGAAAGGTAGGAAAAGAAATATTTCAGGAAGAAAATAAATGAAACATAAACAAGTAAGAACCTAATATGGGGTGGGGCGGGGGAGAAAAAGAAAAAAAAAAACCCAAGGAAATTAACCTGATTGAAGTAGAAGGTTTTTTGGCAATAGTGGGAAATTAGGCCGCATGAGTAGATTCTTATTAGAGGTAGCCCTTGACTTTGAGAGTGAACTAAAATAGTTAAAGCTTGCCTTTGACGCCTAGAGCCCAGGACAGCAGCACAACGGAGAGGGAGAGTGTTCCTGAAGAATCGCTGGGCAGGACTGAGGCTGAGCTAGATGGGAAGAACACCAGAGAACAGCTAGAATCAAAGCGTCCCATGTGATGTCAAAGGAGAGGAATGTGGAAAGCGAATCCAAGTGCTTGAAGAGAAAAATGAATAAAGGGACTTAGAAAGAGGTTAGTGTAAGAGAATGCACAAAATTATACTTCCCCAAAATTCTCAGATACCGGAGTGACTGGAAATGAGAAGTTGATGTCACTAAACTGGCAGCAGTCAGGTAACCGGGAGGGAGAACCAGTTTGCTGGAGGAGTGGACTGGGCAGAGGATATTGATTTTGAGTTGACAGTAGGATATTCAAGTGGAAATGTCACATAGAAGCAGTTGGAAGCCCTTACATACCTTAGGACTTTAGTGGTTGAAGTTGGATACTTACAAAACAAGGAGTTTGTGTTGCAGGGTAGGACATTTTACCAGAAGATGGAAAAGGTACTAAGGAACTTCTGAGATGGTCAGATTAGCCATGGCCTTGACCAAAGCAGCAGGTCATCCTGAGATCTGCCCCTGGCCTCCCAGGACCCCAAAGTGAGAGTCAAAATTTTATCAGAAACCATGTTCCCTTCTCTAGTTCCATAATAAATATGTGGTAAAAACACATTTGTGGTGAAACATCAGAGCAAAAAGGAATGAAATTTAGAATTATTTCATTTAAGGTACTGTAGGCACAAAACTGGCAATGCTATTATAGTGCTCACCCCATTTTATTTAGGGGCCAATAACATAGCTTTCTTAATATTTTACTTCACAAGATACCTGTGTGAAAAGACTCCTCTAAAATATATGGCAGAGACCATGAAACTCAGAAAATCTCTGAAGAGCAGTATGAATGAACACCTTTCAAGAAACTACACGATACTGAAAATTTGGCAGGCCTCACACCTGCAAAATCTTACAGATGAGCTCCAAGGTCCGCACCAAACATTCAGAATTCCTGATTCATCTTTCAACTGTACAAAATTCCATAAGAAGAACCTAATAATCCCCTGGGTCATCCAGAACCACTGAACACATACCCTGTATTCTAAATATAATCCTTTGCATTTTTCCTTAGAGGAATACTAATCACATGTGTGGGCCATATGTTGCAGTTTAATATCTCCCCAATCAGCAAGAAATTTCCTCAGATTTTTCACAGGATCCCTGAGGAACCCAAAATAGACAGCAGGAGAATCCAGTTTGAAGTAATCATCTTAGATTGAATTAAATATAATCATGTATGTAATGGTACCAGGATCTTCTGGAAGAATTTGGGTGTACTAAGTTTTCCTGAACTTGTGTGTTTTATCGATTTTTAATTATCGCTCTTAAATTTCTGGGGAAATTTTTCCATCGAAACAGTTTATAATTCAAGAATCATAAATAAGACTGTTGGTGGAAGGCCATAGTTAATCACCTCAAAAAATGCTCATGCTGTCTGCAAGGTAAGTAGAGAAGGCACCAGAATAGCTCATAGACAGTGGGACTGGCTGTAGCCCAAGAGTCCCCCAACACAATCTGTCTGCTGAGCATTCTCAGTCTTCCGAGAAGGAAGGCTCTGGAAATCACTGGTCGTGAGCCACCCTAAAGCCCTGTATCAGAATCAAACCTGGAGCGTGTTCGATACATCCGTCTTCCTGGAGTCCTGAGCCATGGGCCTCCAAGGCCTTCTGAGGGTAGATGCCCTGGATTTCCTGCTTTCTCAACGTCTGTGAAGTCAGAGTGAATGAGGATAGAGGGGCGTGGTAGAGGACAGCAAGAACAATGGTTTTGATTCTTTTGAACTGACAGACGTTCACAGAATTACGTATTTTTTCTTTTTGGTAACTTCGCTAAATTTGTTCATTGCAATCGAAAAAGATTTTGCAGTCCATTACCCTGTAATGGATGTAGCCTTTGGGTATTTTTGAAAACTAAAATTAGAAGAAAAATGAGCAAGTAAATGTGTTGATTAATGCATCTATGAGGATCTTTTAAACAAACTAATGAATATGTTAAAGCAAAATTATAACATGAAAATAAATATACTTCGTATTTGTAATGACAAACCTGCTTTTCAGAACAACCACCAATGAATTAGTCAAACCCATTTCAGAGATGGGAGACAGTAAGACCTGAAGAGATGGACTTGTGTCCCACACACTCAGTATGTTGGCTAGAGCAGTAGCGGCTGTCTAAAACCCTAGCCTGGGTGCCTGGGGGGCTCAGTCAGTTAAGCGTCTGCCTTGGGCTCAGGTCATGATCTCAGGCTCCTGAGATGGAGCCCGAAGTTGTCGGGCTTACTGCTTGGCAGGAAGTCTGCTTCTCCCCCTGCCTGCCACTCCCCCTGCTTGTGTTTGCTCTCTCTCTCTCTCTGTGTCAGATAAATACAGAAAATCCTAAAAATAAATAAATAAAACCAGTGGCCCAGCCAGGGGTTAGGGACAGGACATTTGTCAAAAGTTTCAAAGTTGTACCCGATTTGCTTGAAAGAGGAATCATTTTATCAGTATTTTCCAGGCACGAGCATGTTCCTGAGGTCTGTGGCTCCCTTCAGGGGCTGCACCTTCTGGACTCAAGCTGCCTCCCGGACCATCTGTTGGGGCAGACAAAGGTGGAAGAGGCTCGCTTCCATGTCTGCCTGCCTCCCCACTCAGAGCCAATTTCGAGCCTCCCTCCAGACCTCACCCCACCCCCATGCTTCTCCTATTCCTGAGGTAATTCATAACTAGAATTGGAGCTGAGGAGGGGCATGGTAGCCAGCCTCCAAGGTCCTCCCTTACTTCTCATCACATCTTTGTAGAGTCTCCTCCCGCACTGGATCAGGGCAGGCCTGTTTGCCTAGTAGAACATTCCACAGTGTAGTGTGTCATGTCAGGTGTGTTAGGGTATTGGGGTTTTACCTTTAAAATTGCTTGTTTTGGAGGGGGCCAGTAGCCATGTCATGAAGACCCTCAAGCTGGCCCACAGAGAGGCCCGCATGGAGAGCCCTGACCAGCCAAAACTGAGAGGCAGCCATGGTAGGAGTGAATCCTTCAGGCCCAGCCAAGCCATCAGACGGCTACAGTGCAGCTGACATCTGGCTGTACCCTTGGGAGAACTCCAGAGCCAGAACCCAGCTAACCCACTGCAGAATTCCTGACCCACAGAAATGATAATGTTATGGATGATGACATCGCTCTAAGCTACTAAGTTTATAAATACAGAAATGCTTTTTACGTATTGTTTTATTTAACCCTTACCATGATCTTATGAGGAAGATACCAATTTGTTCATTCCCCCAAAACTCCTTTTGTGAAGCACAGAGGAGGTCAAATGGCTTGCCCAAGGTCAAATAGTAAAGAGTGAAGTCTGAACTTGAACCCAGGTCCTCTGATTTCCAAGCCCATGTTTTGGGACTGGAGTGGAAAATCGCTAAGGCTCTTTCCAGCTCAAACAGAGAGGATTCTATGCTGTAAAAAGCTCCTACTCTCCTCCTTGCTTAATGCCAACTAAAGTACCATCCACCTTTAGTGGCCTTTGCTGGGACCATACAGCCATCCTATCTCCACGAGAGATTTAGGAGGGTCCCAAGCCTGCCCTGGCCAGTCTCACATCCTCTCTCTTGCAGTTTCCATTTCTGCATTGTCTCTAGGACTCACTAGGGTCCAGTAAAAAAAAAAAAAAAAAAAAAAATCCCTGATTAAAACCTAAATGTGTTACCTGGGAAATGTATACCAACATGTTGTCACCATCTTTGACCTATTAGCAAAGAACAGAACCTGAAGGAAATAGGAGACCTGACAGATATATTGACGTTTAGGGAGAATTTGAGAAAGATCTGAAACTGCTGCATTTCCAGGAGTTGGAAGGCCTCTGAGAAGCTGAATACCTATAAGGTGAAGCAAGTGTAGCTCCTACACACACATCCCACTCGTGCCCCAGATGTAGAAAAAGAGAAAAGTTCAGCTTCAATTATCCAAAATTTGCAATCAGAAAACCCAGAGATAGGCTTTCTTAAATATAAGCATATGTATAATTCGGTGTCATTTTGAAAAACACAATTTTATCTTAAATGACTTGTAATGGAGGTGAGACACAGCAAAATCATTTCTGTTTTGAAAACATTATGTTAATTTAAATAAGCCAGACACAAAAAGATAAATATGATATGATTCCACTTATGCAACGTATCAAGAATAGGCAAATTCATAGAGACAGAAATGAGAATGATGGTTTACCAGGGGCCCCGGGGAGGAGGGACTGGGGAGTTAGTGTTAAATGGGTATAGAGTTTCAGTTTGGAGAGATGAAAAAGTTCTGATGATGGGCAGTAGTGATGTTTGCCCAACAATGTGAATGCACTTCATACCTCAGAATTGTACATTTAAAAGCGGGTAAAATGATGAATTTTATTTTTTTAAAGATTTTATCTATTTATTTATTTATTTGACAGACAGAGATCACAAGAAGGCGGGGGGGGGGGGCGGGGAGCAGGCTCCCTGCTGATCAGAGAGCCTGATGCGGGGCTCGATCCCAGGACCCTGAGATCATGACCTGAGCTGAAGGCAGAGGCTTTAATCCACTGAGCCACCCAGGTGCCCCGATGAATTTTAATTTATATATATTTTATCGTATTAAAAAAATTTTCCCCTATCTTTTCTATTGCTAGAGCTCCAAGGTCTGTATCTGGTCTTACTAACTCCTTCCCATTTTTTCCTCCAAAATGTCTGTCTGACGTTTTTCCTCTTCTTCCTTGCCTCAAGCCTTCATGATCTCTCGCAAAGCCTATTGAAACAAGCTCTTAAATGGCCTTGCTGATTCTGCCTCTTCCTATACAATGCTTCTCTGTCATCCCAGAGTTAAAAGTCTCTCAGGGCCTCTTGCCTTTAGACGAAGTTTCACACATATTAAAAATCAGTTTTCTCTCTTATTCAGTGGGAAACCCAGGCTGGATGCCTGTTTCCAATGATCATTGTTCTACTTATTTTTTGAAATTGCATTTTAAGTAACCCATGCCACACACAGGGCTAGAACTCACCACCCTGAGATTAACAGTCGCACATTCTACCAACTGAGCCAGTCAGGCACCCCTCACTTATCTTGATGGTGAAATTCCGCTTTCGTGTAGGGTTTCAACTGCTCATGTAACCAGGTTTAGAGAGGACATTGACAGTTGGTGCTTAGAGCTGACCGGACAGTATGAGTAGATGGAGGAGTAGCAAAACGTGCTTCAAAAAGAAGATACAGAGACAAATTTCTCTGGTTTTTATCATCTTAAACCCAAGAATGCGAGGCAGCACCTTCCAGCAGGATCAGAGTGGGGTCCATGGACAATTCCTTTAAAAAAAAACCTGTTCGGGGCGCCTGGGTGGCTCAATGGGTTAAAGCCTCTGCCTTCAGCTCAGGTCATGATCCCAGGGTCCTGGGATCAAGCCCGGCATCTGCATCTGGCTCTCTGCTCAGCAGGGAGCCTGCTTCCTCCTCTCTCTCTGCCTGCCTCTCTGCCTACTTGTGATCTCTGTCTGTCAAATAAATAAAAATAAAATATTTTAAAAAAAATCTGTTCAGGGGCCCCTGGGTGGCTTGGTTGGACAGCTGCCTTCAGCTCAGGTCGTGATCTTAGAGTCCTGGGATTGAGTCCCATGGGCTCCCGGCTCCATGGGGAGTCTGCTTCTCCCTCTGACCTCCCCTCTCATGCTCTCTCACTCTGTCTCTCTCTCAAATAAATAAATAAATAAATAAATAAATAAATAAAATTTAAAAATCTATTCAGGGGTGCCTGGGTAGCTCAGTGGGTTAAAGCTTCTGCATCCGGCTCGGGTCATGGTCCCAGGGTCCTGGGATCGAGTCCCACACCGGGCTTTCTGCTCGGCAAGGAGCCTCCTTCCCCCTCTCTCTGCCTGCCTCTCTGCCTTCTTGTGGTCTCTGTCTGTCAAATAAATAAAAATCTTTTCAAAAATTAAAATAGAAATAAAAAATTTAAAAATCTGTTCAGTAATGATGGTGTAGAAAACCAGTGTAACCCTAAACAGCTCTGGTTAGGGAGTCCCGAATTAGGAAGGTGAATAGCACAGCTCCTTTCCTGGAGGGAACAGACACGGATGCCATCAACAGCAGTTGTTTTATAATAAAGGTGTGTACAAAATG
This sequence comes from Mustela putorius furo, assembly GCF_011764305.1. Taxonomy (NCBI): domain Eukaryota; kingdom Metazoa; phylum Chordata; class Mammalia; order Carnivora; family Mustelidae; genus Mustela; species Mustela putorius. Next base: position 6,139,685 of record NW_025422021.1, read on the forward strand.
CAAAGTGGAGTGAAGAAGCGTTCAGAAACGGAAAGAATTAAAATGAACCAAGCTACGAAACAAAGCAAGAAACAATTGGTAGTGGGATCTTTGTCATCATTTCATTCCGAATTCCTACTAGGAGATGAGTAAGTTCTGGGAACCCAAAGAGACGGAAGGAGAAAACCTAATCCATGTCCCCGATGCCAGTCTAGGAAGCAACTCACAGTGCATTTCCCGTGGAAGCTATGGAAGCCCTTCTCTGGAGATCTTCTGCTGGACTTGGAAGTCTCACGTATCCGCTGGGCTGCCAAGTTTGTTAAAGCAAGCGGGATGCATGCCAGATTGCCACTTCCTTTTGTGCTGTGTAGACACAGTCCGGAGCAGGTGAAGCTCCCCTAAAGCACTTAAAGTTATTTTTGGACTTGTCTGATCTCCCTTACTGGTGAGTTTTTAAGTTCCTTGAGGGCAGTGCGTCCCACAGGGTTCTGAGAGGCAAACATGGGCCCCACGCAAGCTCGCTGAAACAGGGGGCGGAAATGACTAGGTTTGGGTAATTCCAGGAGGACCACGGATCTGCACTCAGACAAGGCGCTACCGTCAGACAGGAACACCTCCCTCGGGGCAAGCCGGCACACAGGTCCCGGAGCAAGCCTCGCTGCCCTGGGCAGGAAAATCAGCCATTCCTTTACCCCTAGAAATGGTGGGAAGCTGTTAGAGGAAGAAAGAGTAGGCACTGGGCGGGCAGAAACAACCAAACCAAGGCCGGAAGCAAAGTAGATGCTCACAGAGTTTTACTAATTCAGCCACGTGGAAGTACCTAGTACAGTTAGAAAGAATACATCTCTATTTTAAATTTTCTCACACATACTTTAGAGGTATCAAGCTGCTCTTCCAATAAGCCAACTTTGAAATACAGCGGACAAAAGAACTAGCATTTTCTCATGGTGGTTATCTAACCTTTCGCTAGCCTCCTAGAGGCTTAACAGGACCTTCGTTTTTGGTGTGTTTCTCTCATAGACCACCATGGAATTTCCTAGGTCTTTCTAGAGCATAGGTATCAAAGGATTTTTGGTGCTCTACAGAAAAAAATGCAAAGAATATTAAGAATACTCATTCTTGGGGTGCCTGAGAGGATCAGTCAGTTAAGCGGCCAACTCTTGATCTGGGCTCAGGTCATGATTTGGGGGTCCTGGGATGGAGCCCTGCATTGGACAGTATCCTCAGCCGGTAATCGACTTAAGGATTCTCTCCCTCTCCTTCTCTCCCTACCCCCGCTCACGCGCATGCTCTCTCTCCCTCTAAAATAAATACATCTTCAAAAAAAAAGAATACTCATTCTTATAAAAAGTTTGCTTGTATCTTTAGAAACTTGCTCTTAATATAAAAAGTAGCATTTCTTGACTTTTCCTTTGTAAGTATGGAAAAATGAAAAGTATAGTTTAAGAGGGGTGGGGGATGGGCAAAATATGTACAGGGGGTGGGAGCTACAAACTTCCAGTTTTAGAATGCGTAAGTCATGGGAATAGAAGGTATAACATAGGGGTGCCTGGGTGGCTCAGTGGGTTGAGCCTCTGCCTTCGGCTCAGGTCATGATCTCAGGGTCCTGGGATGGAGCCCTACATCCGGCTCTCTGCTCAGCAGGGAGCCTGCTTCTCTCCCTCTCTCTGCCTGCCTCTGCTTACTTGTGATCTCTGTCAAATAAATAAATAAGATCTTAAAAAAAAAAAAAGATATAACATAGGGAATATAGTCAATGGGATTGTAATAGTGTCCTGTGGTGACAGATGGCATAATGTAGACTTGTCTGTTACTGTTGTACACCTGAAACTAATACAACATTGTGTCTCAATCATACTCCAATTAAAAAAATAAGTTCCATAAAAAAGTATAATTTTCCATATTTCTTGGTTCTCCATTTTCCTTAAGCTAAAGACATTCTTTTCTTTTTCTTCTGCTCTTCATGAATTCTGCTTTTATCAGCACAATTCAGAGCTTGTTTCCAACTGGTAGGATGAAAATTGAACATATGTGACATGTGAGCGCTGAATTCCCTGTTGAAGAAATGAACGATAGACCTTATCTATCATTTATTGACTCATGTGTACACCCATGTATATTATAGACATTTTTATTTAATTATTCAGGAATTGGCACATGAGATGCATTATCTAATTCCTCTGGGGTCTTCCACTGGAAAAAAAATAAATGCAAAGACTGTGACTATCAAATGCAATTTTCCCTTTTTCATATATTTTAGGATAATGACTTTATTATCTCTACATTTAATGATTCATTATTTGAAGATTTTAAGCAATATATAAAAGTACTACAAGTGAAAAAATCAACAAAAGCCCACCATGTAGAAAAAAGTTATCATTAACATTAGGTGAACATCTGTTTTGACATCTCTCTATGTAGACATGCAGATAGGAGGAATGGTAGATGAATACATGGAGAGATAGTTCAGTACACAGAAATAATTGTATAAAACTGGGTACCTACCATGCACGCTATTTTTTAAATTAAAAAATAATTAAATTTAACAAACAAGAGAAATAGATGAAACTAACAGATAACTATTTCTTCTTCACTGGAAAAGTAGCCTCTAGAAGAGACTTCTGACAATAAGGGGGGAAAATATTTAAAAGTTTGGAGATTTTAGCGACCCAAATGCGTTCTTCAATTTTGTTAAAGTGTCCCTGAAGCACCTGGCTGGCTCAGTCAGGGGAACGTTCAACTCCTGATCTTGTATTTGTGGGTTTGAGCCCCATGTCAGATGTAGAGAGTACTTAAAGACAGAAAATTTAAACAAACAAACAAAACTAGGGCACCTGGGTGGCTCAGTCTGTTGAGCATCTGCCTTGGGCTCAGGTCATCCATGGGTCTGGGGACTGAGTCCCTCATCACACTCCCTGCTCAGCAGGGAATCTGCTTCTCCTCTCCCTCTACCCCTCCCCCCTGCTCATGCTCTGCCTCCCTCTCTCAAATCAATAAATAAATAAGACTAAAGTGTCCCTGATACTACATAACTTTAACTGAGAAAGCTTTAAGCTAACTCTATTTGTCCTGAGTTCAAAATGGCAATTATATTTTACAACTAAAATTGTAGGGGAACAGAATTGGAAAATCTGAAACTTTTATTTACAAATAATCTGGGGCTAGCTTGCTTTGTCTTTATGATGCTTGTGAAATTCGGGACAGGTATTAAGTAATACCTTTATTCATCTTTGATCGATTAGACTGAAATTCAGTCCACTGGTATCATAAAATACATCACTTATTATAGTTTTTATATGAGATCAGTTAAGAAATCCTTAGCACTTCCTTGTAAACTATATAATTTTCAGAATTCAGGGCTATCCAAAAATCACAAACTTCTAATAAAAGTAAATTTGGACTTTTCTTAGGTAGTATCACCATGGAACAAATTCCAAAGCTTCTTTAGAGACACAAACACAGCTGTTTTTGAAGCTTCCAAAGGAACCATATGCTGCTAGAAAAAATAGATTATTCTGTTTGCATGTGGGCTTTTATTTGTAGTCAAAAGAGAAGAATAAAGTGGGATTCTTGACAGGTTCACCTAAGGAAGTTTTTTCTTTTAAGATTTTATTTATTTATTTATTTAAGAGAGAGAGAGAAAGAGTGCAAGTGGGGAGAGAGACAGAGGGAGAGAGAATACCAAGCAGATTCCTCTTTGAGCGTAATGCTCAGTGCAACACTCAACTCAGGGCTCGATCTCATGACCCTGAGATCATGACTCTGAGATCCTGACCTGAGCTGAAACCAAGAGTCAGAGGCTTAACGGAATGAGCCACCCAAGTGCCCCAACCCAAGGTAGTTTAAATTGTTTTTAAAGTCAATTAAAGATTTTTAGAGACAAATAGTATGCTGTCCTTGTCTGAATAAGAAATATTATACTTTTAACTTGTCCTTTGTATCTCATTATATTTCTTTACTGGGAACTTATCTTTTCTACAATTCCTTTATAAGCTAGTAATTTCTTTTCTTGCCCTCTATAGTAAAGCCAAAACACTTCACAAATTTGAAACGTAGCCCAGGTTTCAAATGTAAGAGGAGATATAAACATTTATATATGATAGAGTAATTATTCATACAAGCAATTGAATACTAACACTATTTTGACTATTAGGTCACGGGCATTTAGGAAAAATAAAATACTTTCTATTTACATAGGACTGTCTTACCATTAATTAAACCTCAAAATGTCCCTCTGCAGCAAGCTTTTTTTTTTCCCCCAGCTTAAGGGCAGGCTTTCATAAACCTACATTGGAAATAGTTACAGGTTTTATGCACAGTTAAGAAAATTCATGATTCCTCGCTGCCAGAGTAGATAGAGGAAGGGATTTCTTCTTTCTGCAGCAACAGAGTCAAGAATGTGGTTGATTGTACTTTAACTTGGATGTCAACAGAATATAGTAACCAGAATCTCTATTTTTAAGGATGATAAATTCAAGCCGGGGGAAGTGCCACAATGTAGGAAACTCATGTAACACATCACTGCAATCTAATTTATGACACCGTCAAAATGTCATGCATGTGAATTCACGTGTCCTTTCAGATAGGGAAAAATTAGGCAGATGTGTAGTGGATTTAAGTTTTCTGCATTGCTTGGTCAGTAAATTGGAAGCAATGGTCAGTGGTCCAATGCCCCTCTCATCCTTATTTCTTCCAAGTTGGATCTTCTAATGTCTTGGGCTCTTAATTCAGTGCATGCTTAGCCATTGCTCTCATCAAGTATTCATTAACTACTATTTTACTTTCATCATGTACCACCTATATTTTGCTAATTTTATCAATAACCCTAGAGCTTTGCTTATTCTCTCCAACCTGATTCTTTTTTTTTTTTAAAGATTTTATTTATTTATTTGTCAGAGAGAGAGGGCGAGAGCGAGCACAGGCAGACAGAGTGGAAGGCAGAGTCAGAGGGAGAAGCAGGCTCCCTGTGGAGCAAGGAGCCCGATGTGGGACTCGATCCCAGGATGCTGGGATCATGACCTGAGCCGAAGACAGCTGCTTAACCAACTGAGCCACCCAGGCATCCCTCCAACCTGATTCTTGTTTCCTTCTCAATATCACTCTGATTCTAGTGGTAAATAATCTTTCTGGTACCTAATAGCTTAATAAATATTTGTTTTATGTCTATATATGAACATTTCTCTCCCTTAGCCTGTGTCTTTCTGCCCTAGCTACCCATTAGAACTTTCATCCCATATTCATAATTTGTGAATGATTATTAAGCATCAGGCATTGTGCTAAGCAATCTGCATGTATTACTTCTGTTCATCTGCACAAGTCAATGAAATAAGGATATTATTATTCCCATTTTTAAGGAAGGAATGTAGAGCTAAGTGACATTGCATTGTCCATTTTAGGATTTGCTCCCAAGCCTGTCTGCCTCCAAGATGCAGTCTTGTAACCACTACATTTATTGTTTCCAGACCCTTCTTGAGAAACCCCAACACTAGACCTTATTTGGTTTCAAAAATCCTCTTCCAGTGGCTCTGCTCCCATAAGGTACTCAAGTTCCCATAAGGTACTCAAACGATTATGGTAAGTAATGAATGCAATACCATATATTACAAAGCCTCGAACAACAACCGAAAGGCATTGTACATTATATTCTATAAAGATATAAGGGACGGGTTCATATAACATTCCCACTCTCCATAGGTTTACAAGTAAAGAAGGAAAGTCTGTGTTTCCTCCATTGCCTCTCAGCCTCCTATTTGTATTTTACTATGTGGTCAAGAATAGCTCATGTTCTACTATAAATAATGAAATATACAGAATACTTAGGAAAAGGAGTCTGGCTGACTTAGTGGGTAGAGCTCGTGACTCTTGATTTTGGGATTGTGAGTTCCAGCCCCCGCTGGCTGTAGAGATTACTATTTAAAACAAACAAACAAAAAACCTTAGCAAATAAATTGTTATAATGTTCTTCACCTGGTAGAAGAGGTGCTTAATGAGTAGCCCTGAATGTGATGATATAATAACACTGCATTCAACATTCAGCAACTGGTATAGAACCGCTATTAGGTATAAGGCGCTCAGTGAGAGATGAAATATACGCCAGTGGCGAGAAAACTAATGGAGAACAGGGACGAGGGAGACTGTGGCTGAGACGGAGACCAGAGGCCAGATCAGCAGGGTCCCTCCATCGCATAGCTGAATGGGAGATGGTTAAGCCTGAGCCAACGGAGAAAGGAAAAAGACATGAGACATCCTGAAGAAAAAATAAGCAGGACTTGGAAACTAATGGAAAGCAGGAGCAAGTTGGATATTTGTATCTCTTTTCTGTAACAGAACAGAGTATTTACTTTGGAATCCCACATATCTTCAAGGAAAAGAAATTACAAGTTATTTCTCTATCTGAAACCTGTCAACTTAGAAGAATTAAGAACAAAGAGATTGAGAATTGAAGCACTGACACCTATTTAGAAACTTTCTTATTCGACCCTAATTTATCTGTTCAGAGGGAAGTGGTAACTTCGGGGGAGATTATCACCATTGTTAGCTCTTTTGTTCAAGTCAAGACCAATGAGAAACATCACCTAATTCATACTTACACACACACACACACATATTCTTTTTTTTAAGATTTTATTTAGGGTGCCTAGATGACTCAGTTGGCTAAGTGTCTGCTTCTGCTCAGGTCTTGATCCCAGGGTCCTGGGATTGAGCCGTACATCGGGCTCCCCGTTTAGTCGGAGAGGGTCTGGTTCTCCTTCACCCTCTGCCACTCCCCCTGCTTTGCTCTCTCTCTCAAATAAATAAATAATTTTATTTAAGATTTTATTTATTTGAGAGAGAGAGCCTGAGAGAGAGCACAAGCCAAGGGGAAAGGCAGAGGGAGAAGCAGACTCCCTGCTGAGCAGGGACTCCCCCGCCCCATGTGGGACTTGATTCCAGGACCCCGGGATCATGACCTGAGCAAAAAGCAGACACGTAGTGAACTGAGCCACCCAGGTATCCCTAAATAAATAATACCTTTTTAAAAAAAGTGAGAGAGAGAGGGGAGCATGAGGAGCAGAGGCAGAGGAAGAAACAGACTCCCTGATGAGCAGGGAGCCTGATGCAGGACTAGATCTCTGGACTCCAGGATCATGAGCTGAGCCCAAGGCAAAAGTTTAATAGACTGAGCCACTCAGGTACCCCTATACACACACAATCTAAGGACAGATAGCTTAAAATGTAAAGACCTCTTGTTGATGCTGATCTTACACAGTTAATTATTATTAAGTAAATTTTTCAGTAATAACCAGCAAAGTAAGGGATTGTGGCAGAATACTAGGGTGAAAAGGAAACTTAGTGATCATCCAGACCAAACCCCTCTGTTTTATAGAAGAGACTGAGACCAGGGAAGTTATGTTCCCTTTTCATTAGAAATCACAACTGGGGGATGCCTGGGTGGCTCAGTCGGTGAAGCATCTGCCTTCTGCTCAGGTAATGATCCCAGGGTCCTGAGATCAAGCCGCACATCCAGTCCCACATCAGGCTCCTTGCTCTGCAGGGAACCTGCTTCTCTCTCCACCTCTGCCTGCTTGCGCTCTCGCTCTCTTTCTCTCTTTGACAAATAAATAAATAAATAAAAATCTTCTTTAAGAAAAATCACAACTGATGCTAAAATCCACATCTCCTTCCTTAAGGATAATGTTCTTCCCCCTCCCCCACAGCCCTTTCCTCAGCCTCAGTGATTCGATCCTTCTGGGAAAAGCTTAGAAGTCAGCAGTGTAGCTGTCATCTCTGGTTCTAGATTGGTATCCCTGAGAAGGAAATACAACAGAAAAGAACCGCTGGGATGAAATAGAGCCCCATTACCAGAAAGTGAAATAGTTCAGGCAGCCAGTAGCCCAGAAAAGACAAGTGGTATTGAGAGGCTTGGAGTGTAGACCAGAGCCCCAACATGCCTTTGGCCACATTATCTAATATTTGATGCCCTTAAGAGGTGCAAACAGTCATTCTGGTTCCAAGATCCTGGGAAAAAGCAGTCACTGCTATCATCTTACAAACAATGACTAGGTATTGGGAATGGAGCAACGGTTTCAGAAGGGGCAGATAGGGTTTTATGATGAATGCAAAGACACTTGGGGTCAGTAAAGCATGAAACTCTTGATCTCTGGTTGTGAGTTTAAGCCCCACAATCGGGTTTAGAGACTTTTTAAAATCTTAAAAAAAAAAAAAAAAAAAAGGAAAGAAACTTAATCTCCACTCACTTGGGCTCTTCCAGATCCTGAAAGATACTCTAGCAATTTTGTATTCACGATTTTTTTTCTTAAAGACGTCCCTCAAACTGTAGTTTAGGTTCAACAAAACCCCGAAGAATGGGATGCACTAAATAGTCTAGCGCCCTTTGAAATCCCTCGAAGGTGTCAGTTACTTGCTCTATTAGCTACTTATGAGTCCAAATGACTACTCTGTGGCCATTCTTTGTATTTATTAAATGATATCAGTAGGGGACACCTGGGTGGCTCAGTTGTTATGTGTCTGCCTTCTGCTCAGGTCATGATCCCAGGTTCCTGGGATCGAACCCCACTTTGGGCTGCCTACTCAGTAGGAAGCCTGCTTCTCCCTCTCCTACTTTCCCTCCTTGTGTTCCCTTCTCTCTCTCTCTGTCTCTCTCTATCAAATAAATAAATAAACTTTTTAAAAAAATTTATATCAGTAAGACTAGCATAAGTGGAACAGATAATGTTTAGGGCTTTTTTTTTTTTAAGATCTTATTTTTTTTTAAGACTTTTATTTATTTACTTGTCAGAAAGAGAGCAGAAGCACGGAGAGCTACAGGAAGAACAGGCAGAGCAGGCAGAAGGAGAAGCAGGCTCCCTGCTGAATAAGGAGCCCAATGTGGGGCTCCATCCCAGGACCCTGGAATCATGACCTGAGCCAAAGGCAGACGCTTAACTGACTGAGCCACGCATGCATCCCATGCTTAAGTCTTTACAATCTAAGTAATAGCCCTTCCTTTCATGCCAATATTTAGGAATTCTTTCCTCTTCGTTCACTATTGAATTTAAACAGTTTCTATTTAATTTATAGTTGCATAACAATTAGAACATCAGAAGCAGTTATAAGTAAGATGTTAAATAGAACCCTTTTCATATCTGTTGCATGTTCGTGCTCTGGAAATATGCTTTAAAGGACAAAAACATGAAAATCTTTACTTCTATTCAGGTGGATATTTATCATTATTTGTGAGATATGTTCAGTATGGTTTCCCTTTAAAACCACAAATAAAGTTTTAACAATCGGCATTTTTCTTGTCAAGAGGTCTGTGGTCAGACTCAACATTTCTCTGAACTTGATTAGGTCCTGAGGTTTTTCAATTCAATATTCACCAAATATAGAGCATGTGTTTGGCCATAAGAAATAATTACGAAGTCCGGAGCCAATACAACTCTCCTGAGTCTGGTCTTTTCTGATGACATGGTAATCAGACGCAACCTCTCCAGTCTCAGTCCTCACCATACAGGAGACTGGGGCAGAATGCATACAATTGGTCTTTTGAGGATTTAGGTGACATTGCTTTAGGTTTTTACATTAGCAACTCTTTTGTTTGCTAGGACTCAAGTAATGGAAATTTAAATATTATTAAATGCTTTATTTCTTCTTCCTCACTCACAACTATCCTGAATCCAGAAAAATAGACACATGGTCATTCTGTGAAGACAATGGAACATTGAACAGTAAATTATACAATAGCCAGAACTGTCCACTGTGTATTCATTCTTGAAACGGACCGCTGGAGGGGAAATTAGCATATTTAGTTTGAATTCTTATAAAATAGACAAGGGTTGTTTTAGCAGTTTCACAGTTTGCATAGTAACCATCATACTTCATGGATGATCTCACTCAAAATAACACAAGGCTCTGAACAATGGGATGGGGAATGTTCTATAAACAATCCAGATGGGTTAGGTACCTCCACGGACAAGATGTATTTAATGAAGTCTAAAATCCACTTTTCCTGTACAAACACAGTGTCACTGTCATCCCATGGACTGCATTTACTTTCTTGGGGCTGAACTCTTTTTTTTTTTCCAATGATAGGCCTAAAATAAAATATGCAGAAGTCATTGAATCGTTTCTGTAGCCTCTTCATTGCTGAAAGGGACCTCCAGAGGTCACCTCGTTCATCCCCGTCTCCAGTCAGGACTCTCCCTAATACTGAATATAGCTGTATAGTGATCTACATTAAGAAAGCTTTTAAAGATCCCTGGGGTTGGTCAAAAAATAGCTAATATTGGCCTGATTCACAGAACAACATTATACATATGTCAAAATAGCCACCTTCATCAAGGAAGACATCCATCAGGGTTAAGTGCTCGCAGTAGCTTCAAAAGGAAAAGCTTTATTTTCTCAGAGAAAAGGATGGTAAGTTAAGGAAATGACCCAGTGGGTTGGCATTTTGTTTGTTTGTTTGTTTGTTTGTTTAGGTGTACACTTAATGCTTATCAAAAAGGAAACACTGTCTTGTCAAAGACCACTGCAGGGGAAGGAAGCAAGCAGATGACAACTCCTGCAACAACTCCTTTCAAATAGCTACCAGGATGGGGTGGGGTGGGTGGGGGAGGGTACTGTTGTTTCAAACCAGATCTGATTAGCTTCAAGTCCATTAAGGGCAGATGGTGAAACATAAGCATAATATTGACAACCTGAAATGACTACTACACTGTATGTTAACACACTGGAATTTAAATAAAAACCTTAAAGAAAAAAGAGAGTGAAACTGTGAAAAACAAACAAACAAACAAACAAGAATAATATTGATAGACCTGCTTTTTAAGTGATATCTTTTCCCACTAATTGGCTGAGTTTGTTAGAGTTTATAATTTTATTTCTCCAACTCCATGAAACTGTGAGTGCGAAGGAGAGGAATTTAAGTGTAATTTCAGTCTTCTAAGACGATCACATCATGGATAGTAAGCCTCCACAACTGTTAGACTTCCAAATAATTGGATTTAAAGCACTACACTAGAATCTAAAAGTCTAGTTAAAAGGAGAACTGAGGTTCATATCTGGATTATTTGAACCTTGAAGCCCTTTGGTTGAACTGCAGAGAGATTTTAAAGATGAAGCTCTAGCTCTTCATAAAGTGAGGGAAATGAACTGCCTTGATAATTGTCCCAAATATCTACTTGGCTTTGTGTATTAATGTCACATTTTTTCACATAGTATTTCTGTAAGGTTGTCTAAAAGCCTGGCCAACCATGCGTGTTTCCAGGGTTAGGAGCTGGGGGGCTGGATGGAAACAAGCTTAGAGGCTTTTTATCACATACCCTCTTGCCATCCTTCAAATTTTGTGCTTTGAAGCTTCTTTCAAAGAAGTCACTTGAAAGTATTCTGTTTTTAAAAATAGAAAGTTACCTCTGTGCTCTCTTATTAGGCGAGATGTCAGTCTCCGTTACAGGAAGCAGAAAGCTCTGACGACTGGCCCCACTAGCCTCCTCTGTAATTCTTGACTTTGGGAAAGGGAAGTCCGCCATTGAGAACTTTTGGATGTGCAGCTGCCTTTCTCAGAGAACACTAACCAACTAACAAAACCTTCAGGTTGCCTTTTCTTGTCGCGAGAGCAAGAGACAAAAGAATAAGGAGATCTCTCTACAGTGTCTTCTTGGCTTTACAACATTACACAGTGGACACCTAACCTTTGAGTTAATGTGCAGTCTAGAGTCACTCCAAAACTTGCGGACTTAAAGTAAGTACAGCAACTTTGGCAGAGTAGTTCTTCTTCTCCCTTAAACTGCTCAGATTATTGTCCATTACCTATAGTTGGTGTATACAACCTATAAAATGGGTTATTTTTTTAGAGTTATTAATCTAAACAAATTCCCAGAGCAGAATCAAGAAATTAGAAGAAACCAAATTAGCTTTTAAGAAAGATCATGAAAATGAAAGGAGTGTAAGAAAAAACAGAGAGTAACAGATTCTGTAATTTTTATTACCAAAAAAAGTTCAAACCCTTTACATGCTGACATTAAATGTCATATAGAAGTTCATTGCAAGCAAACCTGTTTAAAAATATACATACTGTATATATTTACATTCCAGTCTGAGTAACTGGTGTCAAGGTGTAGTTCAGGTTCTAGTGTTCACCCACCCTGTGGATTTGTTCCTCTACTAACTAGACAGCCAGCGATTGTATCTTCACTCAGGCACATGAAGAGGTAGAAACTGCTTTTAAAAGAAAAGAAGAAGAAAAAAAAAAAAAAAAGCAAGTGGAGTGCAAACGTGAAGATCACCTTTGAAGCAGCTTAGCTAGATCAAGAAGGCCCTAACTAGCTTTGGTCATCTCGAGCTGAATACATGTAGTCTGTCCTTTAAATAAAAATGAGAAAAACTTTGGGTAGACGTTCTTCTGAGCATATCCGGGGCCGGCAGAGATCAGCAAGGAATGCTCTTGTCACTCTGCACCGAAGGACTGCATAGGACTAAGTTAGGCAACACAGCAGCAGGGCTGGGCTGGCACTTGGATACCTTTTCCCTGATAAGACACAAATAATACACAAACGAGTGGCTTAAGCGACTTCAAATTGACATCTGTACCCCTAAGCCTGGAACTCAGAAGCCCACTAAGATACTTCCTTTCCTGAGAGAAACCTCTGTTGATTTCAGCCCACGCCCACCTCCATCCCAAACTGAGCTTACTAAGTCTAGACAGGGGTGAGGCAGCCTATGACTTCTGCAGGCCAAGGTTTCTCAGCCTCAAGACTAAACCTCATGAGGGCGTTTGGGCCTGTGAAGGGCTCCCTGGCTTCTTGCCAGACTTGGCAGTTCCTGAGAGGGGGAGTTGGAGGGAAGCCACAGGGGTGACGGAGGGCAGAAGCCCTTCCCGTTCTCTTTTCTTCTGTTTCATCCTGCGGTTCTGGAACCAGATTTTGACCTGGGTATCATTCAGCTGCAAGGAGTTGGCTATCTCGATGCGTCGGGCTCGAGTTAAGTACTTATTGAAATGAAACTCCTTCTCCAGTTCTGTCAGTTGCTTGGTGCTGAAATTCGTGCGGATCGCGCTGGAGGGGCTAGCGGCTCCATATTCGGCGAGTTTGCCTGCAATGTAAAGACAAAGCATCAGTGGGGCAAGAGGACGCGGCACACTAGTTAGAATCAAAGTTACAAAGCAGTTCTCCTGGTTCTCTGTAAACACAGAGCTCCACGGAGAGCTCCCTCCTAAAATTTCCTCAATGCCTGGCCCATTTTCGAAGCGTCTACTTGGGACATGCTCAATGGAGTGCGCCCACTTTAATAATGCCTCGGAACGCCTTTCCCCCATAACTCTAAATGGCCCTCAAGAGGGGCAGCTGCGACGCGCTCCCAGCCTAATTCTTCGGAGGGGGGCTCCGACCCCAGTAGCTCGGTCCGAGGCCCAAGCACTTACTTTTCCTAGGGGCGTTCCTCTTCACTTTCATCCACTCGAAGGTGCTGAAGGCGGCTGGGAGGCCGGAGGCCGGCGAGGCCGACTTGGGGTAGGCACCAGGGGCGGGGGACGCGGTCTGGAAGGTCCCAGGGTGGCCGTCGGCTGGCTCCTTCAGACACGCCGGCAAGGGGCCGGGCTCGCCGAAGGCCGAGTAGTCCACCTGGCCGCTGAGCAGAAAGGAGCCCCCGCCCGAGAAGACCGCTGAGGTCGCGTAGTGGACGTGCGCCCCGCCGTCGTCCGCCGCCCGCCCGAGCGCGCACGGGAAGTCGTAGGCCGACCCCGACCCCAGGAAGCCGTAGTCTGCAGCCCCTGCCGCGGCAGGTGCGGTGCCTGGCTCGTAGGCACCCTCCAGGGTGCACGGCGCGAAGGAGGGCGCGGCCGGGGGCGGCGCGGGAGGCTGCGCGGGCGCTGCTGGGGGCAAAGGCGCAGGCCGGGCGGCGGCCAGGGACAGGCAGCTGACGAAGGCGCCGTCGCCGCTGCCCAAGGGGAAGGCGGGCTGCAGGGCCACGGGCCGGGCGTCGGCGCGGCAGAACTTGGGCGCGAAGCTGAGCACGTCGCCGCCGCCACCCGCCCCGCTGCCGCACGACACGTACTCCAGGTAGGAGCTCATGGTTCCGGCCCACCCGCCTCCGCGCGCAAGCCGGGGCCGGAGTGCGGGGCCGGGCAGGACCGCGGCGGGCTGCGCCGCTCCACCTCTGCTGCCTACCCGCTCTGCCTTCGCCGAGCCATGGCCAGCAAGCCGGTGGTAAATAGTGGCCTAATATAGCAGCGGGGGTGGCCACGTGGCGCTGGCCGGCCAATGGGCGCCTGCCCCGCACGGCCGGGGTCCCGACTGGCGCGCGGCTCCACGCGCCTGCCCCGCCGCCAACTTTGCCAAATCCGCCGGTGGCCGCCGTCCAGCACCCCCCGGGTCGGGAAGAGAGCCGGCGCGACCCAGGGGCGGCCTGGGGAAGGGCGGGGCGAGAGCGCAGGAGGCCTGCTACCGGGACAGGTACTGGACGGAGCGGGAACAGAAAGGCAGAACAGGCGGCTCCGGTGAGGACAGAGGGGGAGAAGATTGTTCTTCTGCATCGGTGGGTGGCTGACCCCTCGGATGCGGATTGTGCACACTAAGATGGGGAAAGGGTTAAAAAGGAGTGTGGTGGACGTCAGCCCTTGGGGACTGCTTATAGCCTCCCCCCACCCTCAACCCCGGGGAAGGTCAATATTCCTCCCCAACCCCCCCTACTCTGAGTCCTATGCGCTTTCGGTTTTCCTGGCACTGGTGTTATTCCTTTCCTAAACCTAGAGTACGGATTTAATTTTCCCTCGTCTTCTCCCTCCTTCCGATTCCCGGGACTAAATTGTATGCCCTGTGTGCTGTGTACCTGGGGCGGCACGACATCTTCACAGTTAGATTTTCACGTTACTTCGCAGCATCCCTTCAGTTGGCGTTCCTTCCATTTGTGGCGGCGGGGTGATGCGGGTACGCATTGGGGCGCCAGAGGTTTCTGCCTTGTGGGGAAGTCTACCAGATTTCCCCTTCTAACTAGGATGTCCAAAAAGACTGCCCTTGCGGTGGAACGCCGGTGGGAGGCTGGCACCCGCATCCGGGCTGCGCACGTTTTCTCTGAGAGGCTTGGCTCCAGGGCGCAAAGGCTTCCCAGGGACCGGTCAGATCTCAGAGGTTTGGACGGGCTTGTACCTCGAAGCAATTAAAGCTTCTGTTCCATCAGATAAGTGCTGCGTCGTCTCTTGCGAGTGAAATCTGAGGGCTCACAATGTTAATGGGCTCACTTCTTTCCCTTGATAATATGGTTTTGTTTACTGAGCGTAGAGAGACGGGAAATAAAAGTGCAACTGGCACAGGAAATGAAGAGGAGAAGGGTTACAAAGACAAGCCTCCCATTGACAAACTTTCCAACGTCCTTGAACATTTCTTATAATGTCTTTGGAGCGGTAGGAAAATAACAAATTAAATATATAAATGTTATTTACACACAGCAGTCTTGAAAGAGAGTGGCTTCCTAAAACTGTGTGAATAGGGTCTACTCTTGGCTTATTCAAGTACCCTTGAGAATTTGATCTATTATAGCCTCTTAGTTATGGTGACAGAAGTTTTATTATTGTTTTACTGATCCACTTGTCATGAAAGAGCGATTGAGTCCTTGCCTAAAATTCTGCTCTCAGGAAGCCTGGAAAGTAGGAGCCATCACAGTCCAGGCAGCCAGTCCCTACTGGGATGTGAACTTGTGAATAAACAAAGTCACACCAAACGTGTTGCTGGTGAAGCTGAAGTTGAGCCAAGGTGGGGGTGGGGGGGGTAAGTAGAGAGTACACAACTAGGAATGAGCACAAAAGCTAAGAGGTCTGGGGTTCCTACACCGCTGGAGTTCTTGGATTTGATTGGGAAACAGAATCCTGTGCTGAAAATCGCCCTCAACCTTGATGTTGCTACTTCAGTTCTCTCCTAAAGCCAATCAGATGACAAAGGTCCTAAATAGTCTGAAAAGGGAAAAATAGAAGCTTTTTTTTTTTTTTTTTTTTTAGCTCCCTGATCAGGAAATAATAGAGCCCTTCAGAGCTAGCTCAGGCTTCATATGAAGAAGTATTTCTTTGCTGTCCCTCACTCTGGGCTTGTAATACAAAAATACCAGCAACTCAAATGCTGCTGAGGTCACATAACACTTCATTCATGCCTGCCTAGACTTTAATAGTCAGTTTTTATCAGCATAATGACCCAGTGTGCACATTCCTATCTCAAAACTATAAGTCTTTCTCTCAAAAAGTACTTGTTTAATCACAGCTCCTAGGCCCAGAGTCTATACTTGCTAAGACCAAGTCAAGAAGGAGGATGGGGCACCTGGGTGGCTCAGTGGGTTAAAGCCTCTGCCTTCAGCTCAGGTCATGATCCCAGGGTCCTGGGATGGAGGCCTGCATCGGGCTCTCTGCTCATCAGGAAGCCTGCTTCCCCTCTTTGTCTCTAACTCCCCACTTGTGACCTCTCTCTGTCAAATAAATAAATAAAATCTTTAAAAAAGAAGAAGGAGGAGGAGGAGGAGGATGGCCTTGCAAAACTTTCTGGAGAAGACTTCTAGCTGGCTGCAACTTAGGACGTAGGACAGAAAATCTAGCCTGATTATCTGGCCAGTCTGACCAAAACCTGTCATATTAAGCACCTTTGCTCTAAGGTTTCAGGAAAAACAGGCAGCCTAGGCACCTTGGCATACCTCATTGCAACAGGGACCAGGTTTCTGCTATTATGCACTGGGGGCAAAATTTGGGTCCTCGCTGTCACAATTAAGCATTGACTTTGATGCCCCATAAGCTGTCCACACTATTTCCCTGAAGCAAAATTTTAAAGATTGAACTTTTGCTGGTGGAAGAACATGTCCTAAAAGAGATTGAGATTTTTTTAATCGCATTGTTTTGTTTCCAAAACTATGAGTGAGTGTGGGTGGGTGGGATGCTCAGTATTTGTCCAGACCCAATTGCTGTTCTCTGGTAATTGCTTACAGAGAGCTACATTCTGTCCATCCTCTCTACTCCTTTTAATCTCTCAGGCTTTGGTATATCCTACACCTTGGAGCCCAGAGTTGCCATCTCTACTCCTGGACTGGTTCTTGACTCGTTCAGATTGGAGTCAAGACTCTGATTATCTCAGACTCAGATTCAATATATGCCAAGAACCTACTGTGGAAGATCTGGGCTGGGGGGGGGGGGATGTTCTCAAGCCAAAGGAACAAGAGATTCATTACTGGCACAAGTCTCAGATATATTATAAACCTATTCCAGAAGAATCTGAATCTATAATTTTCTAAGGAGAGATAGGAAGATATCATTGGAGAAAATGTATGTAGAAATATGTGAACCTAGGATACTTTGCGTATATTTAAGGTTTGTCTCCTAGGTGTTCACAGGGTATGAGAGAAATGTCTTACTAATTTTATTGCTTGTTCAAGTCATGAATTCCCAAGGGTCACTTGCCCTGCTAGGTCCTGGTGCTGTGAGTTCTCAGTGGGAGGTGACAGCAGAGGAGCCTGATTGCCAGGTTGTGTTTGATGTAGGAATGCTTTGAAATCTCTCCCATACTGCTAACACAGGCAGCCACCCCCCACCCCCACCCCCATGACAGCCCTTGTCTCCCATCTGAACAACAAGTTTTTTTTCTTGCAGACAGAAGTGTTGGAGGGTGGCACTCTGGTCTTCTGTGTGTTTACAGTTGTTCCTAAGAAGTCTCTTACAACCCCTCTCCACAAGCCTCATCCTCTTACCCCTTGGAGATGCCTTGAGCACATGCTAACTCTTGGCTTCATAGCCCCAAAGGATAGAAAGGCCCTGGATTGGTGGGGTGAAAAACAGAGGAGGAGTGGGCTTTTCTCTTAAGCAAGATTTGTAGTTCTCTGCAGCAGACTTCAGTCCTCCCATGATGGAAGTGGGGGTGGAAGGGATCCTAAGGACAGGAATTCTAAACCTATCAGAAGATTGTTAACATGACCCTCCCTGTTTAGAGTGCTGTGCCTTTCCCTGGGAGCTTTGTGAATGAAAGGCTCGTGGGTCCAGCCGTTGCCTGGCACACAGTAAACATCCAAGAAATGTTTGTTGGACAGAAATAAAAATGGACAGGATGATGTGTTTTTACCATGACTAATATTGGCTGAAGGATATCCTTAGATTATTGGCTCCCAAAATCATCACAGAAGCTTCTTTAAAAGTGCAGGTTCCTGAGCCCACCCAAGAGATTTTAATCCAATATATGTGACTCCATTAAGAGTTTTAATAAGCCTCTCGGTGATTCTAGAGCGAGGTTTTTTGGACTCATACTTCGAGAATTTCTGCTTCAGGAGCTGGGTTGGGGTGGGCATTGTTGGGAGAGAGGGGTGATTCTGTGGGAGAGACCCTTGACCAGCACCATGCGAGCTCCTGGCCAGCTGAAACATGAGAATACCTGAACAATGTTCAGAAGCCTGTGGTAGGGGCAGAGAATGTTGAGGCCAAACCTGAATCCAGTTGGGGTGAAGTTTCCTAAAATAACCTTAAGCAGTAGTCAAAATCCTACGATTTTGCCAAGTTTTGCTGACAAAGTAGTGTTTTGCAGAGACCTGGCTTCTTCTCCTTGCCACTTTCCTAACTTGGCTTTGGGGATACTAGTAAGGTAGGAAGTGAAAGAGTTTTGTCTATCCCAGTGTCCTCAGGGAAACTTTCAGGTGGTTTTGAGGTAATGGAAAGAAGGAAGGTGTAGGAATGGGGCTTCTCAAGAGGGAGGAGCCAACTCCTCCTTCCATCTCTCCCAAATTGTCTGGAATGAGCATTTGAGCTCCAGGGATCCATAGGGGATGAAATGTCTGTTGGCCTAAGCTGTAACTCTCCTTTTGGTTAAAGATGGACCTTTCATATCATAAAAATGTCAGTGCAAGAAGGCTCCTTAGAGATAAGTGACATTGAACCTCTCATTCTAGAAAGGAAATCACTTTATTCAAAGGTTGAAAGACAAAATCATTCTGCAAAAAATGACAGTCAGGTCTCCTGACCACAGTCGGCTTCCTGTCCACAGTTTACAAAGAGGGACAAGTAAACCAGCCCCTCCTTCATGCCATGGCAGCCTCAGTGCTGAGCCACAGAGCAGTGTTCAAGGAGACACCCTTGTTTCTGGGAGACCGTACAGCCAATGTGGCTGACTGGGAGGCTTGCCACCCCCCACAATTTGTAATTTGTTTCCGAAATTTGTGCTCCAGACTTCTGAGGCCCCACATGAGATACTCCTGCAAGAGAAGGCAGAGAGGATCTGGCTCCCCACCCCGTCCACCAAGCAAGGGTAAAGGATCCCCTCTTCTCCTGCTAAGCTTGACACCTGGGGGAGCAAACAAGAAGTGTCCTTGGGTTAATGTAGCTGGACAGTTCAGATTGAGGATGTGTGTGAACACACACAGGTGCACCCAGGTCAGTTACAGTCATACTAATCTTTTTTTTTTCTCCCTTATTTTTTAAATAGATAATAAATTTAAATTTACCTGGTTCAGGATTCAAAGGGTACACAGTGGTATGCAGTGAAAATCTTTCTCCCATCCTGTCCTCAGCCACCTAGTTCCCCTTCACATAAACACCAGTAATTGGTTTCTTGTATGTCTTTCCAGAAATACTTTATACATCATCAATCTATAAATTCCCCACATTCTTTGCATAAATGATAGCATATTAGATGACTCTTTTGGCCCATGCTTTATCCCCATTGTATTTTTTTTTTAAGATTTTACTTATTTAGGGGGACCTGAGTGGCTCAGTCAGTTATGTGTCTGCCTTGGGATTGAGCCCTACATTGGGCTCCCCACTCGGCAGAGAGCCTGCTTCTACCTCTCCCTCTGTCTCCCTCTGCCTGCCACTCCCCCTACTTGTATGCTCTCTCTCTGTGAAGTAAATAAATTTTTTTTAAAGATTTTATTTATTTGGGGTGCCTGGGTGGCTCAGTGGGTTAAGCCGCTGCCTTCGGCTAAGGTCATGATCTCAGGGTCCTGGGATCGAGTCCTGCATCGGGCTCTCTGCTCAGCAGAGAGCCTGCTTCCCTTCCTCTCTCTCTGCCTGCCTCTCTGCCTACTTGTGATCTCTCTCTGTCAAATAAATAAATAAAATCTTTAAAAAAAAATAAAAGATTTTATTTATTTGTCAGAGAAAGAGAGCGCTAGCACAAGCAGGGGAGAGCACAGGCAGAAGGAGAAGCAGGCCCCCCATTGCACAAGGGCCCTGATGTGGGACTTGATCCCAGGACCCTGGGATCATGACCTGAGCTGAAGGCAGATGCTCAGCTCACCCAGGTGCCCTCCCCTATTGTATCTTGAAGATCATTTCATATACTTGCATACAGAACTTTCTGGTTTGTTTTTACAATTTCATGCTGTTCTACTCTACATACCTATAATAATTTATTTAACTAATCCCCTATTAATGGGGATAGAAAAGTTCTTGCTTATTTTCAGCCTCTTGCTATTATAAACACATGTTCAAATTTTTGACCTATTAGATAAATTCCCAGACATGAAATAACTTAATCAGAAGTATGTGCACCAGCGATTTTGATACAAAATGGCAAATTGCTCTCCTTAGAAGTGATTCAGTTTACCCTTCTACTAGCAACATAAGAGAATTCCTGTTACCCCATACCCTTGCCACATCAGTGGGGCAGTAAAATTTTTTATTTTTTGCCAGTCCAATAAGTAAAACATAGTGCCTCTTACTTACCCTTAGAGCATCTCCAAAAATGCCATTCTTCCTTATCTTGTTTGATCCTTTCATAATTCTATTTTGCAAATGGTAATACTGACACAGAAAAGATAAACTACTTGTTGTCATCACACCCAATGTAAATGGTCAAGGTCAGATGTTCCAACACCCTTTCCTACACTGCACTGTGTCACAAGGAAGCCTAAAGAGGTTCAAAGAGAGTGGGTGGCTTCAAGTATTCTGTGAAAGACACATGATATAAAAAAGCTTTCCGACATCTGCTAAGAGGCCTCCTCTTTAGTGGTCTGATACCAGGACCACATTTCTGCACGTGTCCCTGGAGAGTACCCTCCGGAAGCAGAGGAGCTCTAATTAGCAATATGATCTGACCTAGTCCTAAGCATTAGCTTGGATTCAATATCTGGGAAGCAGGAGGGTGTTGTTTGTAATTTTCCTGAGACATATTTCTCACTAGCCACCCAGGATCTAAGTATTGATTAGCATGGTGTGGGTAAGAGGATGTTTACCTTAGGTTTTAGCTTTGCATATGACACTCCCTTGGACCTGGTGAAGGTAATACCCAAAGTGGATGTGTGCACACACACACACACACACATACACACACACGATAAACTTCTGAGGTAGATATCTATTGACTGTTATATTGGTGATGAAACTGAAAGCCAGAAAGATTAAGTGAATTGTTTAGGGTCATACAGTGTATCAGTTAGCAAAACAGAAAACACAATGTAGACCTAAAACTGAACTCTTTCGTTTCCTCTGCAAAGTCTTCTCTTCTCCTCCTGTATTCATTTTGGTGAATGACCTGAGTACTCACTCAGGCCCTCTAAACAGAAACCTAGGGATTAACATTTGTAACTTCTCTTTCACTCATCCAGTTATCACCAAGTCCTGTGAATTTGTCCTCCTAAATGTCTTTCCTCTTCATTGTCATTTCCTTAGTTCCTCTCTATGCTAGATTATTGCAACCTCCTTTTTTTCCTTCTTGTCTCCTATCTCTGCTTTCTCCAGTCAGATAGTTTCCCAAAGAGCAGTCTTTCAAAATTTACAACCTCACATCCCAGCTTAAAACCTTCAGTGGCTTCCCACTGCCTACAGATGAGGTCCAGACTCCTTTCCATGAACTCCGTACAACCTCTTTTTCCAGCCAGATGTTCTACTCCAAGGTACTGTTCTTGTTCTAGGGCCAGACTTTGCTCTTTCTTCCCTTCTTGTTTTGCGTGTGCTGGTCTCTCTGCCTGGTATGTCCCTCCTTCCTTCCTAAGAAACTCTAAGAACCCAAATTCATTTCCTCTGAGAAGCCCCCCCCCTTTATTTTTGACACAACAGTGGTGTTAGTGGCCCATTCTCTTTATTCCAGGAGCATCTTGGCCACACCTGTGTTAGAGCATCTGTCACACAGTTTCAGCATTCTTTTCCTCCCCTAGTAAATGAAAAGGTGCACACTATTAGTGACTACTTTTTATATCTCAAGCCCGACACAATACCCACAGGAACTGTTCAGTAGGTCTTGCTGAAAGGCAAGGAGAGAGGGAGACACTCTGAGCCAAGGACAACAAGACCAGTATTTCAGTTGCTTAATGAGTTCAGAACACTGTGCAAGGCTTAATGCTTCAGGTTTTATCTAAAGCAAAACGATAGTAGAACACCTCTCCAAAGCAAGTTAATTTCCACCCAAGAGGGTGCAAAAAGAGAAGAGTGCAGGGGGGAACTGTCTTTCAGGGGCTCTTTCCTATAGGCTGAGGCAACACTTAAGGAACTCCAGAAACTTCTCAGCTGATGTCACTCAGAAAAAGAGTAAACGGGGTGGGGGTAGCCTGGAACTTCTTAGATTTTACAAGAGAAGTACAAGTACCACTCAAGAAGGCCTATACGAATGCTTCACCACCCACTTACCCAAGCCCTCCCTCTGAATAGCTCTGATGCTAATGACCCCCGCCCCCCCCCACCCGCGCACCGTTTTCAATCTATCCCTTATTCTGTCCCTTTATGGTATTTCTAAAATGAACCCCAAAAGAGCTGATGTAAGATAGTTCAGTCCTTCCTTCACACCAGAAAAGAGAGGAGAGGCATATCATTGTGGTTGGTATTTTAAGTGTATTTTTATTGTTCTCTTTATATGGCATTCTAGTTCCAAGTTCAACCCGGGTGTTACCCTGCTTCCTCCCACACAAATTACTCCTGAAGGTAAATAAGAGAACGAAACTAGCTCCGTCTCTTCCCTGAAGTCTAGTCCCTTGGGAATCTTTTTTAAATTCTTAGTGTCTGCAAAACCCTTCTGACCCAGTGGGATTTTTCTTGTTCCGCCTTGGGAGAGATGGAGTTGCCGGTTTCTAGGCGTAGAGAGGCGTTGAGGGTGACTGGGGAGGAAGGAAGCAGGAGATGTCGGGGTTGGGGGGGGGGGGTGAATACCGAGTCACGGTGCGTCCGGGACTGGCGCTGCCGGCCTCTTGGAAGGGCCGCGGGCCGCAAGTGGTCCGAGGGCGGGCCGGCAGGCGGCAGGAGGGACCCGGAGCGAGGAGGTGACCGGCCCTGCACCGCCGAGCGTGGGGCGGCGGTTCGCACCCTCCGTGAGCGCTCACCCCGCGTGCCTGCGTCTCCTCTGCTTGCGGTTTCTGGTCGGCTCCCAGCTGGCCCGGACTTGCTCTGAAGTAGGAGGAACCGCTGTCGAGCGAAAAGTGCACACCGGGTGATTGATGAATTCTTAATAGGACTAACCTCTCCCGCCACCCCCTCCCCAACCCGCGACACACACAGAGAAATCCTCCTCCCCAGCCCCCTCCCAAGGCCGCCTCGCTGGCGAGAGGGGACGCGGCCGCCAGCCTGTTGGGTGATTAACTCACCGTTTGTCTCTCCTAAAGCGTGCCAGGTGGATTTCGGCAGCCTGGCCGCGGCCCCGCGGCTCCCGCGCTCTGCTGACTGCGCCCTGCCGCGGGCCCGGGGACCGCGGAGCGAGCGCGCGCGTCACATGGTGGCGCGGCCCCGAGACGGCCTTTGTGCCGCGCGACCGCCCGGCAGCCCGGGGGAGGCGGCGGCTATTGTTCCCCGCAGGGGAGGGAGGTGCTCAGACTCGGGGTCCAAGCCAGCCTCCTCCCCAGAGTGTCCCCACGTCTGAGGACGGGTGGGGGCTTCCTTTGTGTGTTCTGTGCCTGTGACAGGAATGGCGCGGCGTCGCTGCCCCAAGGGGCAGCAGAGAGGCTGAGGGAGGTTGGAGCCAGCTCCGCCACTACCTCGAGCTCCGCTCAGCCGACCCAGTTTCCCGCTTTGCCCTTGCGGAGGAGGCGGAGAGGCATGTGGTATTTGTAGGGCAGAGCTTGGAACAATGGAGCCATCAAAGGGCCTTCTTCCCCTCTCCTCAGAAGTCAGCAACAGGTCCTCTTGGCCTGGTTTTAGGCCTGCTTTCCCAATAAAGACATTTCATCTATTCCACCAGGGTTCTCCATGAATCCTGATTTAAATTAAAGTCTCCTCCTTGGGCTCTTATTAATGTTAAAATCCTATTTTCATTATTTTCCAGATATTACTCTTCCATAAAAATGATCCAGACTAGCTATCGGAACCAGTCCAGATATTTTGCCACCAATAGAGATCTTTTGGGGCCCCTGGGTGGCTCAGGCAGTTGGGCATCTGCCTTCAGCTCAGGTCATGGGATTGAGCCCCACATTAAGCCCTCTGCTTAGTGGGAAGTCTGCTTCTCTCTCTCTCATTCCCCCTCTGTGCTCCCTCCCTCAAATTAATAAATAAAATCTTAAAATAAAAACAAAACCATTAGGGACATTTCACCTGCTTCTGCTACTGCAAATGATTGGGCATCCATTTACATTTCCTCTTCCTTCATGTGGGGAAACCTTTTGTTCACCATGCTTCAGGCTAGACCTGGCTTGAAAGCGGGTCCTTGAATTACCTTTGTACTATTCCAACTTGCCAAGTGGTTATGGGATCTGAGGGAAGTGTTCAGGCATGGGCTGTAGGCCAGGAGTATATAATCCATTTGGAACCAAATTTGAGCCCCAAAGATAAGGGCATTTGTAGCTGGACCAGAGACAAGGGAACAATGAAAACTAAGATTTCACCCTCTGTGATGATCTTCACCTCCAGCACCACCAATGCGGTGAGTACAGAGGATTCAACTACCTCGCCTTTTTTTCTCTCCATCCAGGCTCTCTGCAAGAGAAATCTAAGTGAGCGAGTCCTCATAGCTGTGGAGGGTATGGCTGGCGACTCAGTCTTAGCTCTCTGTGCCCGGAGTGTCTAGGGCTAAGTCTGTTCACCCAGGCCATAGCTCTGTCCTCTCTGGGAAGTTGCAGTGCCCCGAAGTGGTAAGGCTATACGCCTGTGGGACTGAGGCCTTCTGCCCCTCTTTGTATTTTTATTTAATACTCACAAAGTTCTGTTCGTCCTACATTTTTTTTCTTACAGTTTCTGAAAGAAGGACCAAATTCATGCCAAGAACACCCAGATGAAGAGGACCTTCCTGGATCTGTAACTGGGATTAACCAATTCTTTAAGAGAAAGTTGCAATGAATTCTGAGGATAAAGCCAAACAGGCTCGTGACTGTTCCTTGAGTACTGACAGCGTAAACAAGCTTCTGGCTCCTCCAGGTCAAGCGAGAAACACTTTTCATTAGGATGTTGGGTTTCTTCTTTGTTATTCAAACATACACCCACACATATCCTCTTCACCCTCCCTAATGAAAAACCTCAGCAGATGGAGAGCCTAAGCTCCCAAGACTTATGGCTGAGGAGAAGCGCTTCACTCAGGGGTGGGTTGGCTGGTACAGAATGGGGGAGGGAGAAATGAATAGCTAGGGTAGGTAATCACTATCTTTTAATACTCCTTACTGAGAGAAATTCGAAAAATCCTGTTCAGCAAGGTTAGCAGCCTCTAGGGCCTAGGAAACCAATTTGGCTGATGTGTCTGTGATAGGGACTAGGCCTGGGGCTGCACCAGGGGGAAAGTACTCACTCTATATTCTCTCTCTCTCTCTCTCTCTCTCTCTCTCATTTGAAAGCCTGTACAAAGAAATGGTACAAATGGATGGTTAACTTAATGATTCATCAGAGGCGGATTTTTCTCTGTCAGGTCCCTGGATGAGGCCGAGGTCTGAAAGCCAGGAGGCTGAACATTTACTTAATCGCCCTTTCTTACCACCTTTCCAGGGGCCAGGACTACTCTTCAGACATTTCCTCTGCAACTGCCCCACACCCCGCTAGCTCAGTTGGGTCTCTTTATTCCACTCCAGGCTGGATCCTGAGATTCTCCTGGAAGCCAGGGCAAGCTCTCCTTCTGCCTAAATCTCTTTCCCCACCCACACCTCCCAGTCAGCAGTGGGCCCTCTGGGCAGCCTCCTCTCCACCATGCTTTAATTCACGTTTGATTGCCTGGACAGAACAACCGGGGGCTCCCAAAGGGCTGTTACCCCCATCCATGGGCCTCTTGTTGACTCTGAGCCCTTTCTTCAAGCCTCAGGGGGATCTCCCACAACCTCCCTGCCCCCCCTCACCCCCCACGTCACACTTCAGGGGTCTCTGTAAGAAAAAAATAAAATAAAATAAAAAAGAGCTGGTCAAGGCCTGAGCAAAAGAGCCACTTCCTTTCCTGGAGCAGCAAACGAGGTACACCTCCCAGAGACCAAGGCTCAAAGTGGGCCCAGCCGTTCCTCAGCGCCAGGCGCAGGCCCAGCGGTGCCATTGTGAGGCCTTACCCGACGCTGAGCCCCTGGGGAAGCCTCGCACACAAAGACGCAGGGCTCCCGGAAGCCCTGGCTGCTGTGAGCGCCCGCAACCCCGCGCTGGACAGTGAGGGGCCAGCAACCTTGGTGCGTTCACCATTCCCCCCGGTGAGTCTGTCTCGGGCCCAAGTCGCGGGCTAGGCTGGAGGTTTCCTTCTCCAGCCAACTTGCCCCTTCCCGCTGCAAGTTACACACTCCCCCACTTCCCCGGGGATGGAGAGGCCTGGGCTCAGGGCGCCATTGCCCAGTCCAGGCTCCCCTCCCCCACTGTCTCCTTTCTCTGCTTCTCCGAGATCGGGGAGAGAGGAGGCGGGTGCCTCCGCCGATAGAGCAGCTATTGTGACCTTCCCTCGCGGAGCGGGAACCCAACAGAGAGTGTACCGCCGGCGGGGGAGGAGGCGACTGTGTGTGCAGACCTCGGGGTGCGGAGGGGGTGGGACTGGGAAATTAATAAAGGTTTGCAACCTTGGGCAGTTGGGCCCTTCAGAGGGCGTTTGGTTGTGTTTAGACTCCAGTGCTTCCTAACACTAATTGCAGGCTCAAAAGGAGCAAAATTTATGGCGAAGGCCAAGGCGGCTTGTTTATAATTTATGAAGTTTTAAATGGCTGTGCCGGAGAACCCCCTCTCGCTCTGGCTGTCGGCCGCGCGGGAAGCGCCAACCCAGACTCGCCACCGCGCCCCCCCCAACCCCCCCCCCCAGCGACCTAGTGTGCCCATCACATGACACTCAGGCCAATGGCAGGAAAGAATCCGAGCCTCGGGGTACCTTTCTCCAAAGGTGAGAGAAAGCCGATTTGTCCAAAGCAAACTCCCCCACCCCACTAGAGAGGGGCGCCTCCGGGCCCCCAACCCCGCACTTCTTTGGAGCCTCGGTGTGAGAGGAAGCTGATGTCAGCCGGCCCAGACACCGTTTAAAGTCTAATCCATGAAACCCTAAGCCGCAAATGACACTTGGGGCCTTCGCAGACACCCGCAGACTCAGCAGATACTCCTGCGGTAACACACCGCGCTGGAAAACGCCTGGAGCCATAATGCATTATGTATTTTTATTATTATTTATGGTAGGAAGAGGAGATGAGGGAAAACCGGGCTGAATCTAAACAGCCTGATAATTCATCTATTTAATATTTCGCCAGTTAAGAAAGGTTGTTGTAATCCCTGCAAGGCAGCAAGCTCTTCTTCGACTTCCCTAATAGCTTAAAAAATAATTTCTTACAAGACAATTAGAAATTCTGCCTATGGATGCAAATCTCATAGAAAACAATGTTAAGCCTTGAAAGTGGGTAAAATATCCCTTCAGTTGAAGTCATTTATTCTGTTGATACACTTCTACAACATGGATACTCTAAACCTGCTCAGATAAAGTGAAATTGAGCAAAAGAATAGCCCCCTCCCACCCCCAATCTAACATGCCATTTTTAAAAACAGCACAAAGGAACAAGGAAACTAAATATTATTTGAGCCATCATTTAGCGAAACACAAACATCCAAATAGAAACGATTGTTGTTCCACCAGAAGATCAGAAGTTAAATTATTTGCACACAATGGGAATTTCACCTCGTGTCACCGGGGGATGTAGTAGGAGTTGCATTATTTGTCAAACCAAATAGAGATGCGTGGGCCGACGTTGCTGAAATACAAAAGAATCGAACCTTATCTGAAGGCGCTTTCCAAGTGTCTCCTTATAGAGAAGTGGGTGGACGTTGTCCGCCCCTGGCTAAAGCCATGCTAATATTTACAAAATGGATATAAACCCTTGAAGACATTTTTGCCCGTTTTGTACAAAGAAACAGGAATAAACAAGGTGTTTATACTTGTTATGTTCCATTAATGAAACTTTTATTACTTTACATCGTGGGGCAACGTTTGTTTACTTTAGAAATGAACCACCAACCATTAAAAAGGAAAAAGTCCTGACAGCATTTCCTAAAGAAAAAGCTTAGGTGCGTGTCTACAAATGACCGTTTCTTTTTGTGCACCTTAGCTTTTTCATAACTCAGATCTTCCTACAACTTTACTTGTGTCTTTTTTTTGATTGTCAGTTTTCTTTTAAGGTTTATTTTGTTATTAGCGCAGAAAAGTGAGCGCTGGCCTCCCCAATGTAAATGCAATCTAAAAAAAGTCGATTTATGTCTAAAAAGAGGGTGATGGAAACAGCACAGCAGGCAGAGCACAAAGCCCTACCCAAATTACCCCATCCAGGATGTTTCTAGGCTTGCATCCTCAGATTCCCACCCCCCCTCCAACCCTCAGGTCAATGCTGCTGTGTAATCAAGTATCCCCAGAACCAGCTCGTGTACCAGATTCCAAATAAATGGAAAAATATATATATATCAAAGAGTCAGCCTATTTGGGGGCCTTCTATTGGGATTGTGCGAAAGATAAAAGGCAAAGTGATCTACTTCCAAGTGTGCGTGATTAACACAGATACACTTCGGACTGAGAAATTTTTTTATTCTAAATATTTGTTCAAATAGTACCAGACAATTTGAAATCAATAAACTGTGTCGAGTGGTGAGGGCTGCGGCTGTTCAGAAATGAGTAACTGGTGTGGTGCCACGCCGCGGGGCCGCCTGACTCTACCCATGAAGGACAATTTGCGGTCTTAATCCTTTACATCAACTACAAACACCAGCCACGGTTACAACTGTTCAAAAACTACTCTCTCAACTAGTTCAGACCAAGGGGACTAAAGAGGTGAAACGTGGCCCACGCGGCCTGGGAGCGCGTTCCTAAGCTTGGCTGGAGAATTCTACAAATATACACATAAATACATTAAGACGAGGATAAATAATCAGGGAAAGAAACGAAATGACTCGCTTCAAATAATAAATACAGATCGTTGAGTCCGTTGCAATCCTTACGGGACAGGAAGGAGCATATAAATTAAGGTCTCCGCAACTAAGCTAGACTCGGGCCAGGCCCGGGGCTGTCCGGGCGCTGGTCCCTCTGCACAGCGCGCCGCGGATGAATCTCAGACTTACCTTCGGGACACCATTACCAGATTAGAGTCCCTCGGTCCGCAGTATATGGCACTGTCAGGGTTACAGAGGAGAATCCGTGCGGCTGATTTATGGCGAGTCACCCAAAGGAGGGAGCGCCTGGAGGGGAGGCCCAGTCGCCTGCGTCTCGGCCGCTGTTGGCCCGAGACCCGGGAGGCGGCGACCGGGCCAGGGCGAGGGAGGGGGGTCACCGAGCTACCCCGCGGGCCCCGCCCGCCACCCCCGCCACCAAAGCAAAAGAGGTAATAGCGCCGCGAGTTCCGGCCGGCGGCGGCCGCTACAGATGCGTCAGTTTGGGGGCCTCGGGCAGGCGTCCCTGAGACGAGTGGTGGGCCGAGAGATCTGTGTAGGTGGGATGAGGGTCGCACGGTCCATGGTGATGGTTGCCGGGAATCTGCGCGGCGCAGCTGTAGTCCACGCTGGCCGAAGACGGGTGAGAGAGGTGGCCCAGATTGAAGACGGGCCCGGACGCGGGCGCCATGGAGTCGACGAAGTTGCCACCCACGTACACCGGGCTGCCCTGCAGGTTGGCGCTGGCGAAGCCGCCGCCGTTGCTGGCCATGGGGTGGGGCTCGAACTCGGGCGCCGCGTAGCGCTTCTGCTGTGGCAGGCAGCTGCTGAGCGGCGCCGTGTAGGCGGCCAGGCCGTACATGTTGGGCTGAGATTTGGCGAAGGCGGGCGGCGAGGGCGCGTCGTAGGCCAGGCCGGGCACGGGCGGGAGCTGGCCGGAGTAGGCCACGTGGCCGGCGGCGCTGCCCAGCGGCGGGCTGCGCTCCGGGGACTGACCTGCCGGCGAATGCAGGATGCCCTTGGCCTTCTGGTCCTTCTTGTACTTCATGCGCCGGTTCTGGAACCAGATCTTGATCTGGCGCTCCGTGAGGTTCAGCAGGTTGGCCATCTCCACGCGGCGCGGCCGGCACAAGTAGCGGTTGAAGTGGAATTCCTTCTCCAGCTCCACCAGCTGTGCACTGGTGTATGCCGTGCGCACCCGCTTGGACGCCGGGCCCGGCGGGCTCTTATCCTCGCAGCTCTCTCCTGGGCAGGAAGGGAGATAGAGGAGATGCTGAGCGGTAGGGGGGTGGTGGGCACCCAGGGCCGGAGCAGGGTGCTTCTCTGGCTCCCTTTTCTTCTTCCATCCCTCCCCCAACCTTACTGCTGGCTGGCTGGAGTGGGGGAGGGGGACGTCTGAGAGGTGAGACTCCTAGTGGGACCTCACACACCCCGGTCCTACCTATGAGTTGCACCTGAACACACACACACACACCCCCATCTGCCTTCTGAGGTCCGATTCACTCTGCCGCCTCGTCCCCTCCAGCCTAGTCCATCATCCTGTCCCTAAGGCTAAGGCTGTGGAGGAGTTTAATGAGAGACTAGTAGCAGCTGGTAGGGCCTAGCCCCCACTCCCAACCCCCATTAAAGAAGGGCCAGACTTCTTTGAACACTCTTCCCAACCTCTGCTGGGGGGTTAGGGAGAAAGGCACCCTCCTCCAGCCCCTTGCTCTGGGGCTGGCTCCTGGGCAAAGCACTCCAGGAAGCACAGAATGAGGATGGAGATGTGGGGACCTCACTCCAGCTCAGCTGCACCGAAGGGCTCTGCACCCCAACTCAGGGAACTGATAAACCGTAAAAATACCGCCCCACAGTTTCCGGGGCTCCAAGGCCAGCCTGGGTGCATTTTGAGTATTTCAGGGCTAGGACAGCAGTCTCAACCTGGGTTTCCATTACCCCCCTCCCTCAGCAGCTTGTCCCTCCCTCCCTGGTTGTACAAATGGATTTCTCCTGGGAAGAAGGGGCCGGGCTTGTAGCTGGGAAGGAGGGGCGGAAGAAGCTTACAAGCTAGAAGGCACTTTCCCCCTAGGAGCTGCAGCCCCGGAGAGATCCTGGCTAACCAGAGACTTGAGACCTCACACTAGCCCTAGACCTGTAACCAAATTCATCTACCTGAAGATAAACTGCGTCAAAGGACACAAGGCCAGAAAATTTTAGGAGCCAAGCAAGGCTGAGTGAAGAGAGGCAGCAGACCTTAGAGCTCCTGGGCCTGTCCATCTTCTTCCACATATCCTGAATGGATCCACAGAAGATCTCAACTCTAGGATCTCCCTTCTCAGGAAGAGAACCTCAAGGCTGCTCCCATTTCAGAGCACTTCCTTTTCCCCTAGGATATGCCCCTCCCCAGTATGGATTTGCTGGGATGGGAAGAACTGGGCTGGGGTAGACCAAGTAGAGATCATGGCTTGGAGGCCCTGGTTGGATTCAAGTGTGCCATTCTGTGGCTTTGAGATCTTGGGCAACTCACAGTTTCCTTATCTGTAAAATGGAACTATTATCATATACCTACCTCAAAGGTTTTTTTTTTTAATTAAATTAGATAATGCTTATAAAGCATTTAGCCTGGTTGTTAACATGGAACCAGATTAGCACTCCACAGACTTTAGTTTTTATTAATTAAAGGGAGTGGGATTCCTGTGTTATAGGCTACATAAGAACCCATGCTTGGAGAATCATAATACCTGACTTCAAGTTTTGAGGAGCCGTCAGACGGAAGAAGGAGCTAAGTCATGACCAGCAGCCCAAGAAAGCAGATAGAAGGTCAATATAAGAAAAAGGCCACCTAGTCATAACTGTGGGAGTTGTCCAGCAATGGCACCAGCAGCCTGGAATGGAGCTCCCTTTCCCTGTAAGGGCATGGCTCCAATCGGGGACACTAAGAAGAAAGGCCATTTCTGCATGAGTACAAGTGTACATCTATGGCCTCCAAAGCTGCACTTGCAGCCCCAGGTCTTTTGCTTCCTAGGTGAGCTAGCTTCTTGGGGTCATTCTGGGGCACTTAGCCTAGGAGGAGCCGCCTCAGAGAGCTACCTGCAGTTGCACAGCTGTTCTTCTGCTTGGAGTTCTGTCGGGACTCTTTCATCCAGGGGAAGATCTGCTTGCTGATGGTGGCTGAGGAGCCAGAAGCATTGGGCCCACCCTTGGCCTTCTTGGCAGGCACTCCTCCTCCAGGATTGGTGGGCGAGGATGGGGGCAGGGTTGGTGGCGGAGGAGGGGGTTGTGGTGGTTGCTGCTCTGAGTTCAGGCCAGGAGGCTGGCTACCACCACCCCCACCCTGGCTGTTCCCAGTGCCAGGCCTCATACAGCTGCCATTGAGTTCAGTTCCTTTGTGGGCTGGGGCTCTCAGAGGTGCGGAACTCTGGATAGAACAGGCAGAGCCCGGGTAATCAGTGTCCAGGGAGCTGGCAGCAGCAGGGGGTGGGTAAGGCTGATGGGGGGTGCCATAGCCATAGGTCTCCTTGCTGTAGCCATAGCCTCCGAAGAGTCCTGGGTTTTCATAGTAAGCAGCCTTCTGCATCGTGCACTCGGGAAGTTCCAGGGCCTGCTGACCCAGCTCAAATAACATTGACCACCACTGTCTCTTTCACTTCGGAGGTCTGCCCTGAGAGGGCTGGGGTAGCCCCAGGCTCCAGGTGACCTGTGGAGAAGAAAAGTGAAAGGCCCCAGAGGGACTGTAACTGACAAGATAGTCAATATAGAAGGACCAGCTAGCCTGTGCTCTCTGCTGCCTACCCACTTCCTAGGGGGAGGATCTGAGATTTTATGACGTTCAGCGTATTTGAACCTTGCAAAAGTCAGAAGGAATTTCTCATAAACATAAGGAAAGACCTTTCCTTCTCTTGAGCTCAATTCTATCCAAGAGAAGGGGCTTCCTCCCCATCCAGAAACTATTTTCTTTCTTCAAGATCATCAATTTAGCTTTTGAAATGGCATAGAAAAGCACTTATGGCCTCATACATTTTAATGGCTGAGTCTCTCGCTGGACTTCGAGCTCCTTGCAGGCAAGGACTGTGTCTTATTCATCTATATATTCCTAACACCCAGCCCAGTGCCCTGTCTGTAGTAAGTACAGTAAATGCTTGTTGAATGAGTGAATGTATGGGTCAATCAGTTAATCATTGGGACACCCAAGGGTGTTGATGAAAAAAGAAAGCTCTATAACACACTCAGAACAGCCAGAACTCTCAAAAAAGAAGAAGAAGAAGAAGAAGAGGAGGAGGATGAGGGGGAAGAAGAAGAAGAAAAAGAAAAAGTATCTCCCCCACCTGATTTCAAAATCACAGCATCTTTCATGAAGACCCAGATAGTCCACTTTCTGGTGACAGGGTGAGAATCCGCCCAGTGAACTCTGTGGGTCAGCCCTGTGAAATGGACTAAGAGATAAAAACCAAGAACACTTAGACTCCCAAACTTATTTTGAGGCTAGAAAATGTTTCTTCTCTTTCATCTACATTTTTCTAGTCTTTACTTTGTCCTGTACTACTTTTAAATGGATACTGGAAAGGGTGAAGAGGTTTAGAATTTGAAATGCATGGAGCATGAGAGAACATAGGACGCTTTATAATATAACTATATCATTTTTATCTTGCATCTATTGTGTAAATATATATTATTATTGACCTCTGCTCTGGATCTTTCAGGACAGCCCAACTCCACCCACTCCACAGCCAATGAGAGAACTTCCCATGCCATGATGAATGGACCCAGAATTAGAAGAAGAAGAAAAAAAACTAAGAAAAATTCTATCCCTTTTGTGTCCTCTGATTCTTAATGGGGGTTTCCCTTCTCACCCACTCCACCCCCTTCTCCAGACTCCTAAGGAGTTAAAGTATAACTAATACCATTCAACCACTTTTGTCTGCTTGATAAAGAAAACTCATAGGTCAGCTCGCTGGTCTTCATTCTTGATCTCCTCTTTCAGGCACCTTTCCTTCCTCAAAACTCCCCAGGCTTCCATCATGGTCATCATGATGGACCACATTGTCTAGACAACTTATGTGGCCTAATGGATTTGACCACTGGGATCAAAACCACTCCTCCATTCACTCATTTCTCCTCCACTTTCACCAAAGAGCCCTATTTTTAAAATTCTTCATATTAGCCTTTGTTTGGTAGTATTGTTGCCCTTTTTGTTTTAAAATATAAGGGAATCTGGCATTTATCTTGTAAAGACACAGGCCCTTTTCAATGGGATAACAGAATACTAGGATGTGTTTTAGGAATTATTTCTTTTATTGTTCTTAAATGTATTCAGTTAAGATATCTACTTAGCAAAGCTGGTCTTGATCTTTCTTTCATTCATTTTCTTGATCATCCTCTATTAAAGTTACTGAATATCAAATGGAAAGTTACATCCCCATCCTGTGACTAATATTGATGTGTTTGCCCCCAAGGCAAAGAACCGGGTATTCTAGCTTTGTTTCTGGACTTTTCTTGGATCCTGGTTCCAAGGATCTTAATCGTGGGCTCTCCGGATGTCAAAATGGTCACATCTGACACTCAGACCACCAGAACTCACTGCTGCTTCTGTCATTTCATTTAGAACTGTGGAAGCAAAATACATGCCCCCCCTACCCTTCCTCCCAGGTTGACCAAGTTTATCTCAATAGGTGGACAAATCACATTAAAGTAGCTTCTTTGGCTACTGACCAGGTCTTTGAAACAGATGGCTTTACATATATATTTGTTCCTATGGCATATTCCTGAAGAAGCCCTGTACTGGGCCTCAAAAGTGTAAATACTTGGCAGTTTCATGAATAACCTCAGCGCCTGTTCTCCTGCATCTGTTTTCACTGTCTTAAGGAATTTCAAGGCCTATTTGATGACACCCCAATGTCTACTGCCCCAGAAGGGAGGAGAGCGGTCCTCTCCTCACCAGGAAGGGCTTTGCAGCCTTCCCCCACATCCATATGATAATGTCCCAAAGAAACCAACTGTCCTAAAACAGAACCCGAGAATATTGTTACAAAATTGGTTTAAAAAAAAAAAAAAAGGCTTATTTCTTTCCAGAAATCCCTACTCCTTGTGAACTCTGCTTGAACCTAAAAAGCAGGAATGGGTCATAAATCACTTGGACAATGGTCAACTGTTCAGAGGCTCATCTTTTCGATCACCCCCCCCCTTTTTTTAAAGGCTTTCTTTTTTTCGCCCTTTGGTACCTCTGCTCATTTTTGCTCCGGGACCCAAATGCCTTGGGGTGAAGACTAGCCCCTGTAGGGGGAGGGGCGGTCTGCGAAGTCCTCGCTGCCCTTTTCTCTCCTTCCTTCTCCCCTCAACCCCCGGGGCTCCGGCCTGGGCAGCCTCCCCAGAACCCCACGACACAACCCCTGGCCCCTTCTAGGGTAGGGGCACTAAGCGGGATCTGGGTCGGATCTTTCTCACGGTCCCGGGAGGTTGCCCAACTCAGCTCGGAGGCCCAACCGCAGGCTGGGAGTGCAGGGCCGAAGGGTCCCCAGCCAGAAGGAAGGCGGCCTCAAAGCGACCACCCTCGGCCGCGCTGGACCACCGCACCCGCCGAGCGTCTGAAGCCGCCGAACCCTGATACTTCCTCATTGCACTTAATTCTGCCCAGGATCAATACCTAATATGATACCGAATAAATAAAAGGCGCTCACAGCGGCCAGGGGACGGGGTTATTAAGCAGCTGGAGCTCTCACGGTGCATATCAATGCACCTGTCATTGTGGTTTGTAACAAAATTTATGACTGCAAGCAAGGCGGCAGTAAACGCTTCAGTAAGGAATGAAAAGAAAAACACTTCCCAAGGCCCGGCACTTTTCAGAAGTGGAAAACAGGCTCCGCGTAGGAGGAAGAGCAGCAAAAGAATTCCCTACTCCGCACTTTGGCCGGCCCCGCGCCCCGCGAGCAGGGAGACTATATAAAGTGGCCACTGCCCGCCTCTCGGAGCAGCTCTGCGGGGCGGCCGGACGCGGGACGGGACGCGCGCTGCCTCGCCAGGGGCCGAAGACCTGCTGCCCGCCGCTGCCTGGGGACGCCGGGAGGCTCGCTGGATGCGAGGAGGCCCGCCCGGCGCTCGCTCGCCCGCCGGGGCCGTGAACACACCGAAGGGCTTGGGGAGGGAAGGGGCGGCAGTCGCCGGGCTGGGACTTGGTCGGTGGTCCTAGTAAATTATGGACTGGTAGAGTCAGGGCAAGTTGAAAGAGAAGGGGGAGGCGATGGTTTGATGGTTTGCCGGTTGTTTCTGTTGTCTCAAATGTTTCTAAGGTTCCAGTTGGCCTTGGCTCCTCTCCCTGTTTCTTCCTAAACCAGGGCCTCGGAAGCCCACAGATCTCTTTTTGGCGTACCAGACTCTTGCTGGGCATCCCCGTTAATTCTCTGGAACATGGCAACGATTCTTGCTCCCTGTTGGCTTTGCTACTTTGGGATTCCGAAACCACCCCTTTTCCGGGTTGCTCCGTGGGGATATATTTGCTGCAGAGCTGGGATAGCTTTCTGCCCGAGGTCTTTCCAGCTCTCAGCCTGAGCCTCTTCTGCCCTATGGGAAGCCCTGAGCGCGCCTTCTAAATCATCCTTATTTAGCCCAGATAACTCAATACTTAATACACCCTGCATTTAAGGCACTGGGTTCACCCCATTAAATGACCATAAATTTGAAGGCCGATGATCGGTTATCATGTAACGGGCAGCAGTTCACACTGAGGTGATCCACTTCAAAGCTGCCCTTTGTTTTATGTCTTGATGTATGAATCCTGAGATGGCTACCTTGAGTTGTAGGATAGATGGAATTGTAATGGAAATTATTTTTTTTAAATCACACTACTCACCACAATTTGTGTGTGTGTGTGTGTGTGTGTGTGTGTGTTCTCAAATTTTGTCGGTAACTCTTTTTTGGTTCTTCGGGTTCCTTTTGATATTCTGTTGAGGCAGATCTGGAACAAAATGGAAAACTCTCAGTGGCAGTTGCTTCTTTCTTACCCAAACATGTTGAGAGACTTTACCCCTTTTAAGGGTGTCTTAATCAATGTGACTATTGTATATGTATGTTGCCCGCAGTCATTCCAGGCGCCTTCCCCCAGGCAGAAAGGAGACTTGGTTGGCTTCTAGAGAGTGAGTGGACTTTAACACAAAGTCTTTGGCGGGATGAGGGAAGGAAGAGCTCTGACTTGAGGAAAATGCCAGACCCTCAGGCAGGGGATGGGGTAAGTGAGTCAAAGGCACAAGGGGAATTAGTTCTCTCCTCCTGCTTCAACTAGCCTCTAAGTACAATCTCCCAGGCCAAGCCCACCCTCCTAGGAGTGAAAGAGAACTTGCAGAATTAGGGCGGGAAGAAGGCTACAGAATAGGGCCCCAGAAAGAAGAGGAGGAATATGTGGATGGGCCTGGGTAGGTCCTAGTCAATGGCTGTCCTACTCAGCCCCAGTGGAAAAGGAGCTGGGTGCTATTTCCTGGTTTGTACGTTGTATATTGAAGGGTTCCCCTGAATTTATTTTATTACAGTAGGTACCCACTATTTTCCTGGACTAGGCTGCTCACCCATTCCTGGGTTGGGATTAGGCCGCAAACCATCCAAGAAACAAACATCCCTTCCACCTTCACCCAGAAGCAGACCCAAGCTGCCCACCACTGTGGGTGCCTAACGGGTGCCTGTTCAGGTCAGGCCAAAGGAGAGACAGAATCCCCCCTCTTGCATCTGCCCTGTGCAATTTGTCGACTCAGTAGTTTGCAAACACTAAACCACGCAGGAGAAAGCCCCACACAAAGCGATCCGGTCCCTTCTAAAGACCAGAGCACGAAGCCATAAGCCTTTGAAGTGACCTTTGGCTCACATGGCAATAACTCACCCCTTAATGAACACCCAACGGAAGCGCCTCAGAGAGATCCCGGCCCGTAGGGCTCCTAATATCTTGCCAGGGCTTGAGCTTCCAAGCCAGCCTCAGGCTCAGGGGGCTGCCCCGGAGGGCTGTGCAGCAGGGGCATACTTTACCCAGGTCCTAGAACCTGACTGGTGGGCCCCGAAGCCACTTTATATGATACATTCATGGGAACGGACATCAACTTTTGCCGCTTGACTGTTTTATTTTATTTTATATTATTTTATTTTTAAAAGAGGGTTCTTTGAAAGTAGGATCTTCCCCTCAGAAGAGAGCTAAATTGGGAGGCCACCAGGGCCAGCCCCGTGCTGCCTATAGCTTTTCTTTTCCCAGCCATGGAGGAACAGGGTAAGTGTGCTCCTGGGTGCTCTGGGATGCCCCGTGCACCCTGTGCTCTGGTGCAGGCTTGGGAAGGGAAAAAGAAAAAGGACCCCAAGGGGGACAAAGTTGGGCCACCCAGAGTCCCCGCTGCCTTCTCACGCTCTTTCCTGCTCAGCCCACCCACCGTCCAGCCCAGGCCCAACATCAGCCTCCTGCTTGCCCAGAATCGCAGGCTGAACCCGGCTGGCTCTGGTCCACCAGCTCAAGTACCCTTTCCACAGCCAGAAATTGGGGGAGCAGGAGGTAGCCCTATCTGTGAGCTGTCAGTGAAGAGCTGGTCTGAGGCAGACCCGGCCCTATACCCCAACCCCCACCAGCATCCCCTGTAAAAGTCTTTAGGATAGGGAGCCTTGGTGCGGATTATTGAAATTTTCGGGGAAGTTATAAGTGAGTGCTCCATGGGGCCAAATGAAATGCTGCTCGCAGTAATTGGATTCAGCTGACTAAGTTGGCAGGCGCGCCGCTCCAAGGCAGCAGGCGAAGAAAAATGTCCAGCGACTTTAAGTTCTGATGGAGCCAAGAGCAGGCGATTGACAAAACAACTTTCCTGCTCTCCTTTGATGGCGATGCCCTTGGAAGTCAGTCCCCTCTCTAGCTAGGGCCTGTCCCAACTTAGGGTAAAGGTCTGCTCCTTGCTTTTTGGGACCCTTCCCTACAGAGGCCCAATCTGGCCCGGCTGTGTGGCATTCTCCTGAGCCCGGAGCTGCTCACTTGGACTCATGGAGCTGCTTATTTGGGCATTGGACCCGGGAAAAACCCCAGGATGAATTGTCCTGTCCTCCTCCAGCCAGGAGCCACAGGATCCAGTAAACAAAAGGATGCAAGGAATTTAGAAGCCAAAGTATGATTTAGCTTTCGTCCTAGGTTCTTCGGGGAGAAGAACTCAGGAGCCCTGAATCTTTTCTCTGACACTACGGAAGTCAAAACCTAGATTAGTGAGGGGGCATGTGGAGGAGCCTCTCAAACTCTTCTGAGTAGTTTGGGGGTTCTCTTGAATTGGGGGGAGAAAGCCTGAGTAGCACTTTAACCTCTAAAGGAAAAAAGTATTAAGCCAGCAGCAAGAGATAAAGGCATGAGTATGTGGAGCTAGCTCCCAGAACAATGCAGGGAGCTGGCTGGTCACAGAGTTTATTTTAAATACATATAAATCAACCTGCCTGTGCCCAGCCAGGCAGCCCAAGACACGGAATTAATATGACGCTCCATCTTACTTTGGCAGTGACAGTGTAAAAAAGTTTCTTTTTATTCATTTCATTTTCCAGCCCATTCTCGCAACTGCACATTTAACCCCAAAATACTTCCTCCAGCCCCCAACCCCTTCGCCGACCCTCTCCTCAAACTGCCACCTCCTCCCTCTCCAACCCTACCATCAGCCACCCCCCAAGCCTGGCAAGGTAGTGTGTCCTCCTAACCTTTGGGTAGGCGGGGAGCACCCCCACAAAGCGCACCTCCTTACGATTAATCACCGTCCTCGATGTATATGTAGAAGTGTATCTAGGTCTACGCGGACTGCCTCACCAATTGGCAATAATCAAGATCACAGATTACACAAAATAAATCATATTTAGTATCCCATTCAGGGCAGCAAGCAGCCCGGTGCCCGAAGATTTCCATTTTGTCATGCAATTGCTTACCTGGATCCCAATTTATCATAAACCTGGTGTCCTCGGCCTCAGAGGGGGCGCCAGTGGGGGGCAGAGCTAGCCTTCCCCCTTTGTCTGCAGACAACACTGTCCCAACCCTGGTCTTGCGCGCTCGCAGACGCGGCCATATACCCGAGCACACAGAATTCCCGGTAGAACGGAACCAGGCTGAGGTTCAACTACCAATAAACGCAGGAGGAACGAGTTCGTAGTCCCCGAGCTGGCTTCGCCCGCGCTGCGCGCCCGTCGGTCCACCCGCCCGCCTGTCCGCTCCCAGGCCCAGAGCGGCGGCCACCCGAGCCCCCACCCTCTCCTGGGTTCCTGCCCAGCCCTCCCAGACCCCCCAGAGCTCGGGGTTTGTTTTGCTTTCGGAATGTGGCCCTTTCTGGATTTGGAGAGAGCCCCGGAAACCCCCTCATAGTCGGGAAATACAGACGCTGCCTTCAAATGCGAGCATATTTGTTCACGTGACCCCGAGGGAAGATTGTACTGATTGAGGCTGAAACTTTCACGCCATCCAGCCCCGGAGCGCAGCCAGGCCTGGGGGCTTGGAGGAGGGGCAGGAAGCGTGGGATCTGGGCCCATTCCCCGGAGCAGACCTGGGTGGGCATGGAGCGGAAAGAAAGTCCCCGTCTCGTTCGGGACCAACCCAGCCCCAGCCTGGCCGCCGGCAGTGGGATGGGGGCGCTGGAGTCTCTCCCCCCACGACCTCTGACCCTGCCCCGGCCTTCCACCGGACTGGCCCACGGACTGGAAATTTTAGAGGCTGCCTCTCAGAGCCGTCTCCGGAGGCCGCTGTGGAGCATCAGAGGCCCAGGGTTCCCTTAGCTCCCCGGCCGGCCGAGCCCGGTACCTCGCATCCGCACGCACCCAGGCAAGGCTCTGCCTAGGCGGACGCGCTGCTCTCCCCATCCCGGGACGAGACAATTAGTTGTGGCACAGAAGAGGCTCCGGCCCTAAGGTGGGTGACTCCAGCTCCCAGACCAGGCCAGACACTCCGGGGGAACCCCAACCCCCCCACTCCCACCCCCACCCTCACCACTGCTCGAGGCCTTGGCTCGTTCCGCAGACGCGGCGGCGGAGTCACCACTCCCGAGAGCCAGAAAAGACGCCTAAGCAGCAGGCCAGACCGGTAGCGGTTTCCCCTCTCCGCGCCTTGCGCACTCCACTCGGGCGCCCGCGGCCTGGAGCCCCCGAGGCGCAGAGCCGCTGTTTGCCGAGACCTGCGCGCCTCCCAACCTGGGCCGGGCCCACGGAATCCGCTGGCCCCGTGACTGACAGGCCGCGGCTTCCCGCTTCCTGCGGCGCCTCCCAGAAAGCGAGGAGCCTGCGGTATCAGTCCTGGTCGGGCAGATCTGGGAGTCAAGGGAGCTTCTGTTTAGAAATAGCACATCGGGACCTGTTCCCAGCACTCTCCAAGTGGTCGGGCGGAATTTACCGTCACAATTCTGCGTGTGAGAAAGAGTTAAGCTCCCAGCCAGGGTGAGCGACCAGCCTCTAAGTCCGAGCCTGCCAAGAGCTACCACCCCCCGCCCCGCCCCATGGCCCTCTCCCGGCCCGACCTGCACCCCGGAATCCCGCAACGCGGGATTCTCCACCCCATCCCCGAAGTATCCTTGTCATGGCCAGTGTTGCTTCTCAGTGGCAATGGGCACGGAGCAGATGCCCTGTCACCGCTTGCAAAGTCTCCGACAGGCGAAAGCGAGCGTGAATGTGCTCGGCAGCTCCGGAAGAGCCGGGGAGAAGGGGGTAAAGTCCACCTCATCCCCCCTTCAGAAGCACAGAAGTCCCCGAGGACAGGTCACAGGCTCGAGCCCCTAGACGGGTCAGGGAGTTCCTCCTTTTGTTCACCTGGCCGGGCCTGGCTGGAGGCCCACTCGGGAGGCCTCTAGAAGCTGGACTGTAGGTGCCCCCAGCTCACCCCCACCCGGAGGATCCTGCCCCCAG
This sequence comes from Mustela putorius furo, assembly GCF_011764305.1. Classification (NCBI taxonomy): domain Eukaryota; kingdom Metazoa; phylum Chordata; class Mammalia; order Carnivora; family Mustelidae; genus Mustela; species Mustela putorius. Next base: position 6,181,680 of record NW_025422021.1, read on the forward strand.
CCTCCCGCCAGGGGCAGAGCAACGGGCCCGCAGCAAGTGTTAATCTCCTGCCAAAGAGGGGGGCCGATTTGCGGGAATTTGTCTCCAGGAAAGGATCTAAGCCTTCTTCAATCGGAGCATATGTTCATAGAGCAATAAACCGGAAAGATTTACAGTCCTCGCCCGGCCCCCAACAGCCTCGCACCCTTTCAGGAATTACTTACGATGATTTATCACATCAACCCGGGCAATTGTCACACTGATAAAATAGCCCGGGCCGGTGCCCGCCAAGCCCAGGACTTGGGAGACTGCTGGCTGCCCGGCTGCCAGCGGGGCTGGGCAGGCTTTTGTGGGCTCCTCTCTGGGCCTACCAGGGGATGTTGAGGTGGGTCGGGGTGGGTGGGGTTGGGGAGGGAGGGGAGCAAATTCTCATTGAGAAAAACGCAAGCAGCTCAGAGAAAGCGCCCGGAATCTGCATCGGAGTCGCTTGCAAAGCACATAAACATTTGTCATCTTTGAATAATTGAATTAATGTATTATTGTTTGAATGTATAATTCATAGCGGAGGGAACTTTGTCTCTATCCTGACGGGGAAATATACACAAACCAAAAAAGAAATCAAAACATACACACAATCCCCAAACAACTACCAAACACAGCCAACTCCAGCTAGCGGAAATCATCCTCAAAGCCAACGGGAGCGGGAGCGAAGAAGGCGAATAAAGAGGCTCTCCTCCCCGGCACTGGCCCTGAGCTGCGAGCTGGAGGAGAATGTCCGCTGCTGCCTCAACCCAGAGCCCCTGGCAAGCTGCGGGTGGAGTGGGTGGGGTGGGAGCTGAGGGGCTAGTGGGACCTCAGGGCTCCTTGGACGGTGGGAGAAAAAAGGCTAAAATGGGAGGCGACAGGACAGACAGCTTTTGCACCACGACTTGGCCTCACCCGCATATCCCTGCCCTAGGCTTCCTTTCGCCCCCGGGGTCTCTTACTCCAGCCGTGGGGACTTCTAACCCGTGCCTTTATTTTAGATCTTCGCCCAAATTAAAAATACAAAAATTAAGGGTAAGAAGGGGAAACTCTTTGCGGGGGTGACAGAAGCAGCAGAGCTTGGGTGGGAAAGGAGAGGAGTGGGAGAAGCAACTCGGAAATCATTATCTGTTGGTTAAAACCTGCCTGGGGTAAAATTTCAACTCGATTTTATAGCCTTCTATTATGACGCAAAGAAAAATTTACGACCCTCGCTTGAAAAGAGGGCCGGGGCCTTTTCTCACCGGTTTAAGAATAGGCAGCAGATGCCGTGACAGCGACCATTGTTCCCGGTAGACACAGGCGACCGGGCAACCTCGGCCCGCGTGCGCCAGGCGCGTCCCCCAGCCGGGCGGGTTTTTAACAACTCCTGTTGTTTCGGAGCAGCTCGCGCGCACCCTCGCCCCTCGCCCCTCGCCCCCTCGCCCCTCGCCCCTCGCCCCTCGCACACCCCCACATGCTCACACACACCCTCTCGCGCGCTCACAGACACACACTCGGCCGCTCTCAGTAATTTTTCATAAGTGCAAAGCTTTGCTGAACCAAAGGTCACCATCCAAGCCACTAACAACTTCTCGCCGGCGCGCGGTTCCAAATCAGGAAGCAAAGGGAACTATTTGTCAGCGGCCCTGACAGCTAAGTTCATTAAGGATTTAAATCTGGAGAAATAAAAGTCGCCAAAATATTTACCTGCTGGCCGCGCTCCCGCGCCCGCCACTGGGGGCCCGAGGGTGGAGGGCTTGGGGGCGCCGCACGGCCCCCCTCGGCGGGTGATATTCTTGGGATCCCTGCACTTTCCAAGTCGGAGAGAGCCCTTTGCGTGGCAGATTAATGACGACTCCGTGTTTCTTAAGGGACGTGCTGAATTAATTATTTCGCCAATCACGTGGTCGGGACTTGTAGAAATCTATTCTTATCATCTTCCTCGCACTTTGAAAATTCTCCGGGTTATGAGAGGCCCTCCCCCGGCTGCCGGCGAGCCCCGGCCGCCCAGCCAGGCGCGGGGGGCAGGGAGGGCTCCCCAACATGGCGGGCGGGCGGGAAGCGCCGTCTGCCGAGGGTCCCGATTTACTGTACTGTACTCAAGCGGGCTCGGCTATGGACTCGCTTCCTCCTCGTCCCTGCCCGTGATTCAATACACACCACGGTATTGATGTATTGGTGGGCACAGGAGGAGCCATTAACCAGAAGACGGGCAGAGGACAATCATAAAATGTGTCTGAATATTTAAACTTCTGTCTGCACACTTATAAATACACATGTCCACGCGTCTGAGGCGAGCCCTTCCATATATTAAGGACACATGTCTGATTTTATGCATCCTGCTCATTTCCTGTCGCGAGCAAGCCCCCCCTCCCCAGCTATTTTGGGACTCCTGTCTTGGCCCACTCTTCAAGGCCAGGCAAAGACCAGAGAAAGCCCTCGCGGGAGAAAAAAAAAAAAAATAGCGCACGCCACTTTTTATAGTGGGGAGTGTTTATTGTCGTCTCAAGGGCGGAGGGGGCTCCAGGGGAAGGAGGGGCAGGTGCAGGAGGCCCCAGTGGGGCTGAACAGCACAGGAAAAGTAGGCGTCCAAGACTGGAGGCCAGAGGGGTCTGGTCCCAGGAGCCACTGGCCAGTCCCAGCTTGGCCCAGAACCCAACACTCTTCCAGAGTTGGGGGAAGGGGGCGCGTGCAGGGAAGTCTCTCTCCCACCACAAAACAAAGAGAGACTGAAGGGGTCTAGGGCTAACCCGGGCCACACAGAGAGCCAACCTGGAGCCTCTTTTTAGCCTAGGAAGTTACTTATTTTCCTAAATAAATAAATAAATAAATAATGCCCTGCAGCCTGAATCCAAGCTTAGGCTTCTCAACGCCCACAAAATATGGTGGCCAAATGGGAATGTATACTTGTAGGGGAGAGGTCAATGACAAATTTGCTAACCTTACACAGTTTAACCTTCACATGTCAGGCACAATGCAGAAAGTAATAAAATAAATTGTTAATATCGAATGTTAGCTTTTAGAAGACTTAATGAAGAATGCTTCTGTGGAGGCACCAAACAGGATGGAAGTTTCGCTACACCTTTTATTATTTCAAATATAGATCAATGAATTACATCAAAACTACAGGCAACAATTAGTATAAATAATACTTTAATCAGTGGCAGCAGAACAGTGGTCAATTCTATTAAAAAAGCATCTTGTGTGAACAGACACCATGGGGCTGACTGACAATGTCATCTCCCAACAAAAGGCTGCAATGGACACAGTGAGATGGGAGTCTGAGGAGCAATGTCCTCAGTAAACACTTCACTCCTCCCCAGTCACGACCCCAACACAGTTTAAAAAAAAAAAAAAAACCAAAACAAACACTTCTGGCTCATATTTGGGGGAACAAACTGGAAACAAATAAAAGCAAATGGGCACTGCGCCTTTCCACATCTAGGTTTCTCCAGAGTACGTTCCCAGATGGAAACTCATTTCCTTCCCTGCCCTGGGTGGTGGTGGTTGCAGGGGAGGCACTGCTTCTTCCCTGCCCCACTCCTGTGGGCCCAAATGGATGCTGGGGTCCAATTGGGACCACAGGGTTGAGGGCTGCCCCCTGGGCCATCCAGGCTCCATTAACATTTCAAAAGACAATCCCTGGAAACTGAGGAGAACTGAGACTTATAAACAAAGAAGTTGTTTCTCTGACTAAGTTACTTTTCAAAGTAGTGGGGCTACATTTGAGAAGAAGCTTGGGTTTTCTTCATCAAAACATGCCTCTTGGCTTTCCTGTGGGGTTTGAGTGAGGGCAGCTATGCAGTTTTGACATTTGGTCTAAAGCTGGAGTGAATAACCTGAACTTCTGGGAAGGGGGAAATCTATATAATAATCTTTATAATATATATGTAGATTGGTGTTGTGAAAATATATTCTTTTTCCCCCTCTCAAGGAGAAGGTTCAATATATTCACAGATTTGGGCTTTAGGAAAGAATCTTAGCAACTTTCCAACTTGCCTAACCATAGCGGCTCTTTTCAAATGCTACATCCAAAGACTGCTCTCCATGTTAGAGGGAGAAAAAAAGAAGAGAAGGGTAGTTAGAGTCCAAAAGGTTAAGGGTTTAGAGGTCAGTCCTCCCGGCTGAAATACAGCTAATCGAATAGAAAATTTGTCCTCTGGATGAACCTGATTCTGTAATTTAGCCGAACTTCAGTAAAATACCTTTTCAGCTTCTCAACGTGAGGGCGTCAGAAAAAAGACGTCTTGACTATGTATGAACTCTTTGCTTTTTGTCATAGAAACAATGATGCGAATAATGCAGGAATATCCATCTTTAATATCCCGACGTGGCGATATTCAAGTATTGCCATGTGCAAGTCTGAGAGCCAGGCTCACCCCAAGGAGGAACAAAGAGCTGTCCCCAGGGTCTAATACAAAAGACCAAGGCTTGGAAGATACTTTAGAGAAGTGGAATTTCAGCCTAGGGACTCAGTGAATACCTGCTCTCAGTTCTCAGGAGACACCAAAGAACATGCGTGCAGAAAAAGTCTTTTTTTTCTCCCTCCACCTAAATATATTTTTAAAAAATTATCTCGGAACCTTCTGAAGCATTTTGAAGCACTGAAAAAAATAGCTCCAGGTTTGAATCTCTCTTTCAAGCTCATCCTTCTCCCCCCAGCCCCTTTTGCCACTTTTTCGTAGCTACAACCAAAGGGTTTCTTTTTGGAGCCTGAGGCTTTGGGGTTTAAACTTCCAAAGTCTTGTTTCATTTGAGTATATGAACTCTGGCCATTACCTTTGACTCTTTCCCCCTTATCCTTAAGGGTCAGCATTTTAGAAAAATGAGCTTTGAACCCTTCTCAGGCAAGGCATAAGAAAAATGACTGAAGAACATCACTCCTGTTGTTTGAGAGTGATTGTTCTTAAACCACTATTCTTTAAGGCAAGGAAGAGGGCCTGAAACTTTTATACTTTGACCATTTCTGCTTCTAATTAATATGTTGAGGAAAAACTTCCTTACATTTGTTTAAAAAATAAAAACTTCAGGGAAAAAAAAAACCCTAAGACCAACTTTTGTGGACTTCTAGATTCAATTAGTTTTCTGTCTCTTTTTTAAAGCAAGATTTCCCCTACTTTCCCAATTCCTCCCCACTACATACCCCCTCTCCCATATAGGCCGTACACCAATTCCTATTTTAAAAAACTGCTATATGGGTTATTTGGAATCCAGCATTTGGAATCCAGTTGGAACAGAAAATTCAGTCATTATCTAATGACCCAGAACATAGAGGATTTGTTTTCTTTCCCCAGAAGGAAAATGTTGGACCATTTGTTTCTTTCTTTCCCCTTTTCTTTAATCACCCAGAACTAGTTGTAAGCACAGTGCTGAAAAAAGCACATGTGGAAATATATTTTCAAGAACTCAACTTTGAGCGGACCCTTTCCTTCCCTCTAAAAGGGTTAAGGGCCCCCTACACACATTTCCGGGGAGTGGGGAGGGGGTGGAGTTCAAAATAATGCTTACAGCCAGAAGTTAGTCCACACATCTCTATTCTCCCTGAAACTCAGCCCCTTTCACCTTCTTAAGATTTTTGGCATTAAGATGTCAGTTATTTCTGTTCCCCATCCATCCCCCAACAAATAAATATTTAAGCAAATATAATCTAAACATAAAATAACCCGTTTCCACTTTCTTCTTAGACTCATTTCTTTGGGCATGGGGCCACTGGGAGCAAAATACTTTTTTTTCACACTGGAAATTATACAGATAACCAACAGAAAGTTCCAAAAATCCTGGCCCACCTCTCCTGTTTCCACTGAAAGCACCTAGAGCAGGGGGAGGGGGGGTCAAGCTCCTGCCTCAACTCCCCCACGTTATTAAACCACAAAGATCCCTGGAGGGGTGGGGTGGGGGAGGATGTTCAACTTCACGCTGGGATAAAGTATCTCACCTTCATTTGCAAATTCAAAATCCAACAGCAGAGATTTTCATAAGTTTAATAACTCGCCAAGGTTTATGTTCTCAGTAGCTCCTGCCATATGATAATGTACTTAGAGAATCCCGCCCCCCTCCCACCCCCATTCCGCTCCAGGGAGGGGGCTGCCCTCGGGCAGGATGCTAACCTAGTCCGAGGGCGGCCTGCCAGTCCCAGGTCCACCCTACAGTACCTTAAAGCCCAGGGAGGTGACAGCAAGCCCGGCCTGCCCCCGCAACTTCGGCTCAGCCGGGAGCGCAGGGAGGAATGGGCCCAGGTTCCCCACTTCTATAAGGTCGTCAGATCCGTGTGGTGGTCCTTGGCCAGCGGCTGCAAATGCTGGCCCGGAGCAGCTGAGGAGGAGCAGGAGGAGGAAGAGGAGGAGGAGGACGAGGACCTGCCTTTGGTGTTGGGCAGCTTGTGGTCTTTTTTCCACTTCATCCTCCGGTTCTGGAACCAGATCTTGATCTGGCGCTCGGACAGACACAGGGTGTGAGCAATTTCAATCCGACGGCGCCGCGTCAGATACCTGTTAAAATGAAATTCCTTTTCCAGTTCTAGGACTTGCTGCCTGGTGTAGGCCGTCCGGGACCGCTTGGGCTCCCCGCCAGTGTAGTTGGGGTTCACTGCGAGACAAAACAGACAGCAGGGTCAGGTCAGCGCCCAGCCACTCGTTAGGCCCCTTGCCACTGCCGCTCACTTCCTGGCGCGCCCCGAGGCCCCGCGGCCCTCCCCGCACACTCCCCAGCCCGCTCCCTTCCTCCCTCCCGCCCTCGCGTCCTCCCTGCCCCGAGCGCACACACACGCACGCTCACTCCCACCCACCCTCCCACCCATCCCGGGAGGGGATCCCCAAATGTGCTCCCATCTCCCCGGCCCCGAGCCGCGAGCTCCAGAATTCCCAAGCATTTGGCGATCCCCCTCTCCTCTACCAGGTTCCCTCGCTCTGAAAATGGAGTCCTCCCCCACCCCACCCCCATCTCCACCCCCTTTTTCGCCCACAGCCAAGCAGCCAGCCACATGGTCCCGGCCTGCTCCCTCAGCTATAAAAATTTATGGAGAGAGTAATTGCAGCGCCCATTGAAGCCCCGCACGCCCCCACCCACTCGCACCCCCTCCCAGGGGCCCAGGCCTCCAGGCCGGGGTGGGGACTGAGAGGTCGCTGGGCCTTGCCTTACCCGAATTCACGTGCACCTTCTTCATCCACGGGTAGACCACGGCGGGCTGCTTGAGGGCCGTCCCGGGGGGCGGCTGCTTGAGGCCGCCCGGCTGGCTGCAGGCCCGGGCGCTGGGCAGGGGCGCGGGCGGGGGCGCGGGGGGAGCGGGGCACGGCTCTCCTGGGGCTCCGTAGTGGCCGCCGGGGCCACTGGCTTCTTGCCCGTGACCCCGTGGTGGCAGCGCGGAACCGGGCCCAGGACCGCCGCCGCCGAAGGTCTGCTCACCGAAGTCGGGCCGTGGGTAGAGCCCCGGGGGCTGGAAGTCTGCACCCTGCACGCCACCGCCGTAGTAGTCGGCGCCCTGCTCGCCTAGGTAGCCGCCCTGCAAATACTCCTCGCACGGAGGGAACTTGGGGTCCACATACTTGGAGTTCACCATATACGAACTCATGGCCATTAATTTCAGAAGGTAGAAAATACTAATTTTTCTCGTGTTGTCTTTTTTTCTCCTTCCATAGGGCCCTCCTACTTGCTGTCAACTGAATAAAGTTGGCGGCCATGTGACCAGGCCAGCCAATAGCGAGGGAGCGAGTTTATCACCGGGTTGGTGAGCATCTCATAATTTTCACAAATTTAACTAAATAACATACGTGTAATCAAGTGACTCGCCATGGCACATTCGAAGGCCCCCACCAGATGTTAATGTAGTTCTAGAGTCCCCAGAACCCTCCTTCCTGGCAGGTAATCCCAGCTTTTGTCTGCCACTGACTTTGTTAACCTGGAGTGCCCTCTCCACTGCCGCCACCCGCCTGAAAACAGCCCCCCAAAATGGGTACAGTTCAAGGAGGGGGATGAAAGCCCAAATTTGTCAGGCTGCAGAATACCACCAGGAGGGTGGGTGAGGTAGCCCTGGACTTAGGCAGAGTACCCCAGGCAGGCAGGGCTCCCGCCCAGCCGCGGGAACAGGGACTCTGCCATACAAAGGCCGAGTCCTGGCTTTGTCTTCGTCAGGGTCACCCAAAAGTTACAACAAGCTGGCTAGCCTGAATCGAATCAGGCAATGAGTAACTGCCAAGCTTTCTGTGAGTGCCTAGACTGGAGCATTTCTGGCCAAAGCCCCTCTCGCAGGTATGGGAAGACTGCCACCCACAGCCCCCCCCCCCAGCTACTGCAGCTGAGGGGTGGGCTTGGAAGCCACGGATGGCACCCTCACCTCACCCAGATAGTCTCCAAAGGACCCTGCACTCCTTCTTCCCAACTGGCTTTTTCCCACATGGCAGTCCCTGACCAGTGAGTCCCCCTCACTGAGCACCCTCTGACCTCACCTCATACTCCCTCAGGGCAGAGCTGGGACTGGGGCTACCTGGCCTTCCACCTTGCTCCCCAGTCCCCCAAAACCTACCCCTTTGGCCCTGCATTCATGCAACCAATTAAAGGATTACACAGGAGCCTCGGAGGGGCTTCTCCAGGCAGACTCCATTATGTCACCAGGCTCAGCCCATCCTCCTGGAGTCTAAGGTAATAAAACAGAAAGAAAACTGACCCGTGCCCACTGCCTCTGGCCTCCGCTTCCGACTATGGCCATTTCGGAGAAACATGAAGTTTTTGCATCGACCATATATTCCCCTAGAATCGAATCTGTGACTATGTGGATACCACACAAATTCGGTTCTACAGGGTATATATAGACAACGTTACTAGCTCCGGGTTCCGGCCAGAGTGGGTACCCCGACTGCTGCCAGCCCCGGCCTCTTCCTCAGAGCCATCACGGGCCCGATGCAGCCACTCGCACTTTCAGAGAGGGTTCAGGTAGCTTGAAGAGCTTGGTGAAAATTTGCAGCAACGAGTTCCCCATCCTCCGTACCACGGCCAGAGGGACCAAGCAGCCAAGGAGACGGGACAGTCATCTTAAGGAAGAAGGAAAGGAAAGGAAAGGAAAGAAAAGAAAAGAAAAGAAGAAAGAAATAATCCATCCCAGAAATGGCGGCTTTATCACCCCCCCCTCCAGATCCAAATAACACCCCCTCCCCTTATCAAGTGGTATTTTCCTGAAAGGAGCAAATGTCCTCAGTGGCAGAAGAAAAGATGCAAGAGGGGAATATCTTCCACCCATTCTTTTTCCCAACGCGGAGGCAAGCCAGGTTGGCTGACAAAGCTAGTTCTCACAGAAGTCTCACGTTTACCTTCCTGGGCCCTGTGCGGGGCGGGCCTCTTGGTCCTGCTGCTGCTGCTGCTGCTGCTGCGGACCCCGCGGCAGGCACTGCTTGCAGGCACCGAGCTGCCCTGGGCTAGGGTCGGCGTGCTAATGGTGAAGGGCAGGGCGAGGGGTCATTCGAAATCATTTACAAACATATCACAAAGTTTCATTATTTTTGCTTTGCCGACAGCAGCACACAAGAGTACAAAAGTTCATGAATTGCACCCGCCCCAGCGCCTCAGCGCCGTCTAGGGCTCACCCCTCCGTTTGGGGCACGAAGAACACAGACACACTCAGGGCCCCGCTGGATTTCAGGGGCAGAAGGATGCCTGGGCTCAAGAGGGGGTTTTTGGATCTCTGACCGTAGGCCAGAGGTGTTAAAAAAATTTTTTTTTGATTGTTTTGATTTTCTCCCTTATGATTCAAAAATGAGTTTCAGCCTCAGCCTGAATCTTGTGTGGTAGAGCAGGGAAACTCTCCTCTGCGCCTCCCCCGCCCCCCAAAAGCCTGGCAAGATTGGCTCCCTGCTTCTAGTCTTACTTTGGACACTCCCCGCCCCCATCCTTTGGTTCCAGGGCTTTAGCTATTTTATAGGGACTTCCTGGGTGCCAAATCTAAGGAGAGTCTGAGGCTGCCCCACATCAAATGCCCTTGTTGGGGGAGATCCCCCCCAACCTCCCCTAATGCCAAGCACTCCCAACACACCCACCTGCCTGGGGACACTGGGCCTAGGCTTTATCCAGACAAATTGGGGGATCCTGCTGGGCTGGGCGGGGACCGGGTGGGGGTACACATTTTCATATTTGTTAGACGCTGTGACCTGCATTTCACCTTATTGCTCCACTTGCTCAGACAGGTCAAAGCCAACGAGTTATTGATGAACAAAAGCGTTAAATATTCACCTCCCGCTCAACTGCCCATACAAATGCTTTTGATCTCTCGGGCTTTTTGTGCAGCTACAGGGCGCCGAATGTGGGTTTGCAAGCAAGGAGCACTGGCAGAGATAAGCACCCAGAGCAGGGGCAGCCGCAGGAAGGGGGCAAAACCAGGGTGTCCTGGGGACACCAGATTTTCCAGCCTGGAGCCCAGAGCTGGTTTTATTTGGGCCAGCCTGAGCACTAGAGGGGAAGTATGAACTGGGCAGACTCTCCACTTCTGGGGAGAAACACAGCCTCCAGGAAGTCAACTAGGCTGCCCACCCTGGAGAGCAAAGAAACCTGGCCCAGAGCCAAGCCCTGGCTTCTTCCACCCTGGAGAAAAGGTGTCTCAGCAGAGAGGAAGGGTGCCTGGCTTCCACTGCCCTCCTATATTCTATCTTCCATTAAAATAAAATAATCTCCATTTTGCAGTGAGGGAGGAGGTCACTGTTTTCTTCCTTCATTCTCCTGCCACTACCATCATCTTAATGAGATAGTCTTCCTGGAGATTTCACAGGCCTCCTCAGAAATCTACCTGTCTTCGGGGCACGTGCAACTCAGAAAGATCCAAACTTCTGAGCTCAGGACTCCAAGCATCTCTGCCCCCCACTGCAGCCCTACCACCACCAACAACAACACGACGTTTGCCTGCAACACCAGTGGCTCTGCCTTGAAAATTCTGGAACTGCAGGCTAAGAGGACCAGAGGTGAACCAGAAGGGTCGCATCACTCCCTCCTCGCTCAGCCCGTGTCCCCAGCCCAGACCCCAAACCTCTGGGGCTGGGGCTTAGGGTGTGTGTGGGGGGGGGGCGAGGAGGGATTTCCACTTAAAGCTCAGAATTCGCGCAGCCCTTCACGAAAGCGGACCAACTCCCCACACCCACAGCCGTAGAGGGTGACGTTTTTCTTTCTTCTTTTTTTATTAAAAAAACGAGAGAAGAGAAGTTGGGCCAGGCTGGGCAGCGGAGGGGAACCGGGATCCTTTGGCGTTTGGCAGGCTGGTTCGAGCAGAAAGCGATGCTCGCTGAAACTTGTAAATAGGGCGGGCTGCTAATTAGCTGCAAGCTCTTCATAGAAGCGGAGGCAGCAGCGGGGCTGCACCTGTGCGAGCTAGGGAGGCCTGGGGAGGCCCAAGGAGACCAGGGTGAGAGCCTGCGGTGTGTTCTCTTGGTTGGGTGACTGTGAACTAGGCCCCAGAAAAATCTATCCAGGAGCACAACTTCGAGCCTCCACACCCGAAGAGAGCTTCCCTCGCACCGCCAGGCCTGGGCAGCCAGGGCCCCTCTCCCACCCGCCCAGTCCTGTGGGCCGGCCCTTCCGCCAACACCTCCCCAGTTCTCAATACCGCCTCTTCGCAATTCGGAAGAAACGGGAAGGTACTTACGGCGGCAGTCTCGCTTGGTCTCGAACCTGTTGCAATGAAAACGGGGGTCACTTAAATTCCACAGGATAATAAAGCAGAGACAGAAGATACACGGAAAAATGACAAGGCCCAGACACCCCACCAATACCCAGACCTCCCCGCTTCGGGTGCCGCCCCCAGGAATTGCGCCAAGCTCTCCGCGGAGCCGGAGACCGCAGTCCTCAAGGGCAGACCCAGGGAGTAGGAGAGTATTGGGCCCCATCACCTCCCCCGTTCCATGCACCCTTGGGCAAAACCTTACTAGTTGCTTGGCCCGACTCAGGCTGCCTGTAACAGGGTTTCCCCAGTGGGAAAACGGGAAGCGAGGAGAAAATGGGCCTTTGTGTGTTCCCTTCTGCACAATCAGCCGGGTGGGCGCAAGTTCACCGGGGAGGGGACAGCCGCTGCATCTGTTCCCTGCCCCAGGTCCCGGTCTGGGTCGCTCTGGCGCAATTCAACCCCATTTCCCAGTTTCGGGTGGGTTTCAAATTCCCCAGCCCCAACTAGCGCCCCCAAAACCTGGCTTCTCCCCTTTCCAAAGAAGGACCGGGCATGACTAGGACTTTCCTTCCCACTTCTGCTCCAATTCAAAACAAAGAGCAATTTCCAAGGGAAATGAGGACCTAAATGATAACCAAAGGAGGAGGAAAATCGATGGGCTGGAAGGTAAATAGCAATGCTTTAGATTGGTCCTGCAGCTCCATGGATGTGGCAGCATTTTGTCAGCATTGCTACTGGAGAGCCCACAAAGCAATCTTACAAAGCGGTGCTCCTCACAGGGGCTGGTGTCCAGCTTTAAGTTTTCATCTATTCTAGGATGGCAGCCTTCCCTGAGAAATCTCAGAAGCAAAGCCCTCTCCATCCTCATCCTTTCTCTCCCTCCCCTTCTCTCCCCCACTCTCTCTCTCCACCTAGACTACCACTGTTTAATTCCACGTCTGAGACCGATGCTCCACTGGGAGGTGGAGAGAGACAGTAAGTCCCCTTTTGTGAGGTAGGAGCCCTCAGTTCCTAACTTTCTAAGTGCAGAAGGGAGGGGAGGATCCCAAGATTCCCACTCCATTTGTTAATTTCAGTTTAGGCTAAAATGAAAATTCACTTCTCTGGGACTTCTGCTCACCCCAGGAAGGAACGACAAGGCAGAGAAATCCCCCACCCCTGGAGCTGTCCTGGAAAAAGTAATAAGGGACTTACTGGTTTTCTCTCCTAGTGGGCAGGGGAACTGGGAGTAGCACTGTCTCCTTCTGAGCCTGGCGCTAGCTGGAGCCTCTCACTTCCCTATCGCTGCTCCAAGAACCAAGCATCTGCACTTGTATGCTCTTAACCTAATTTATGGTGGGAATTATATTTTGGCTTGTCAACTCTCAAGCCATAAAACAAAGTTTATTGGAATCACGTGCTCGTAAATAGCCACTCAGGTCTCATCTCTGCACAACCATAAATAACCTTCGGCTTTAAACTTTTATTCACTAAATAAAGGTTCACTGCAACTGTTCTCTCACATTTAAATAGTTCCAAATATTCAGGATGCAAGGGGGGTCATATTCATATCAATACCCTGGGCTTTTCAAATAGCATCTTTTCAGACAAGTCTGTTTAAGTTGGGAGGTAGTGCTATTTCGAAAAGACTGGTTGGTGGGCATGTCTTATGATTCTTTGGCTGCATTCACTGTGAGTACCTTCAACTGCTTTCTTTCAATCATTTTCTGGCTCTAGATATGGTAAATAAATAAAGAGGAAAATCAAAGGCTACTTCTGACTCCCTTATACCAGGAATTGTTTGAGATTTTGTTCAAACTTCAACAGAAAATAGGGTGGTTAGAGAGAGGCTGGGTGGGCTTGGGGTGGGGGGCAGCAGTTGGAGTTAACACTTGGCTCTGTATTGTTGTGGATGGGCTCAGTGAGAAAGGTGAAGGTAGCTACATGCCTAGAGGTCTCTATAATTTGCTTAGCTCTGAAAGGGGAGCCTTTGCAAGTGACCAAACTGCTTAAAACAGCAAGACTTGGGGTTTGGTAAAGTGAGAAACTGGAGAATAGCCCCATCGGGATCTTTGGCAACTGAAGCTCTAAAAGAAGGTTATAAAACAATAAAACAGCCCTGGTGTGAAGGGGACAGGGTGTGAGGAAGCAAATGAGGTTCTAAAGGAACCCAAGCCCAGGAAGTCAGATGTCCCTGCTCCCACTTGGCTAGGGGCTCATGGTCCCCGCGCTCAAACCTGAGTGAAATGCTACAGCCCCACACTGCCACTCCCACTCCCACAAGAGGGTTAGCCTAAGAGACAAGGAAGGAGTGCGCTCTTCTGCTGAGAAAGCCCAGAAATGGAGCTTGGGCCCAAGCGAGCTCAGTTGGGGAGAATGGGACATTCTATGCTGGGCGAGAGGGGGGGTTGAAGCGATGTCCCCAGCTCCCAACAAGCGGGGTAAATCAAAAGAGAATTGACCCCCAGCACCCTTCCATAGCCCGCCAGAGTTTCTACCAATCAGTGTGAAGACATGTATGATTTTGACGATTCTGATGAAAAGAATGGGGGTTATGTGTAGGTTTGTAGAGCACACACACACATACATGATTTCTAAATCAAATTCAGTTGCAAGAGTTCTCATCAGCAAGTTCCACCAAGCCTATGAAAGAGATCTCTCTCTACAAAGATCTCTTTGCATTCTAACTTCCACCCATTCTCTGTGTATTTCTAAGCCCTGTGTATTTCTAAACTTCCATCAGCTGAAGGCGGGGAGCTGTTGGCTCACACTCCATGGCATTTATTTCTTCTCCCCTCCCCCATTAGCCTCTTAGGAGGACCTTTTTCTTTTACAGTTGGTAGCATTCGTTTTTAAAACACGAGTAAAGGTCAACCCTTTAAAAAATGATTTCTGATTCTGTTAGGACTAGGTGAGCAGCTTCAAAATTAGTCCCAGCTGATCCACTGTAAAAAAATAGTAATAATTAAAATTTGAGAGATTGAGAAAAGATTCTTTATTTTTCCTTAAGTTAATAAAACAGAATTAATCAAAGGACGTGTGACTTTCAAAGGATGTGTGAGCTTTTCATGGAGGGTGGGGTGCAAGGAGGAGACCAGGCTGGGGAGGTGGTTGTTCGAAACAATGCTGAGTGCCTGATCTGGGCTCGGTGGATATATTTTGAATGAGTGGCAATGAAGGACGATGACTGGGCTTGCTTGCAGGCTTCGCTGTGGCTCACACAAGAAGAATAAAATGACACAGCCTATTCTGTATTTCGAGATAATAACAGGAAAGTAACTAGCCATGCAGAGGAAAAAGGAAAGGAAGACTCTGAGGCAGACATCTTCAATTATTTTCTAATCTTAGGGCAGGCAGGCAACATGATTAAGGAGAGTGTCCACCTTCCTACAGTCTTCCCTTGCCTCCAAGCCCCCAGTGTCCTGAGCTTCTGTGAATGAATGAGCGAGTGGGAATAAGAAAGAACAAATTTGGTCTAATAAGAAAGCTGAGTATCAGGGAGAACAGCATACTAATTTGGGCCAATTTGTTGGAGTTTTCTCAAAGAGTTTCAGTAGTGGTGGTGGTAGTAACAGAAGAAGAAGTGTAGAAGCAGAGGTTGAAGCCTTCTATAAAAACCTGTAATGATTTGGGGGAAAAGCAGGACTCTGAGACTATCTCACCTCATTTGCCTGGAAAGGGCCAGTCCTGGGAAATCCTGCCCAGAAAGCTCCCATGAGGTAGGGCTCCACCAACCTAGAAGCCAGAGCAGCTTCCCAGGAAGGAGGAGAAAGTGAAGGGGCATCTGCAGGTATCAGCTACACTCCAAATGTAATGAGGCCTGCCCTCTGTTCACTGGAAGGGCCACAGCTATGTGGCCTCAGGGAAGAATAGTTTGACACTGACTTTTAAGAGGCCTCTTGCCCAGAGGTAGTATGAACTTTCCTCTTAAACTAAGTGTCTGTATAACAAGAACAGGTAGGGATGGGACTTTGAATGAACTCCCAGGTGGGGGACAGATGGTAGAAGAAGACTACCTAGGCCTGGCACATGGGAACACAGGATGGGGGTAGAGTCAGGGAGGGGCTGAGCAGAGAGTCCCAAGCAGGGGAGAAATATGATCCCACGTTCCTGGCACTATACTCTATCACTGAAAAAGGAACACTTTTCCCACTACCCTATCTCCCCATTCTTTTCATTCTCCTATCTCCTGTGCTTAGGAGCTCTGGCTTGGTGTCCTCTGGGAAGAAAAGATGACCCCAGAGCAAAATTCCAGTAGTGAGAGATGAGATCCAAATGAACGGGCCCTGGCAGGGCCTTAGATGATGGAGCCAGTGGTCTCCAGAAGGGTAGGGTCTGGGATGGCCACCTTAGTACTTTGAGAAACAAGAGTGGAGGTTAGATGGCACAGGAGTTGGGGATGGCTGGGGACTGCAGCGGTCCCCTATGATATAGGCCAAACATCATCTGGCATGGTTGAAAGCTAAAGAGACTATATATGTTTTGAGAGAAAATCTGCCCCAGGTGAACTCCTGGTTAAGCCAAGAGAAGTCGCTTGGCGAAGGGCTGCAGAGGCCTTGTTAGGAAAAGTCTATAAGCACAAATCATGGAAACCAGGACTAGGGGTTGGAACCTGGTTGCAAGGGGTCTGCACAAGTCTGTGGATTGTAGCATGAAATACTATTTACATAGCTCTTTTAAAAAGAAAGAATCTCAAAAATCTGGAAAGGCTGATGGATATTGAGGGGATAAGTCCTCTCCAAGATATACCTTGATATCACTGTGGCGCAAATTGGGCTTGCCCAACTTAGCGCTGGAGCCTAGATCTTGGAACACAAGCAAATTAAGAGGGAGTAGGACACTTCTGGCATCCTCTGCTCTTGCCCATTGGCCTTTTGCTTTTTTACCCTGCTCCAGATGTCAAGAGGCTAAAAAGGGGATACTTGCTTTGGTGCGTGGGACTGACAAGTGGTGGTGGAGGTGGCTTTCTCAAGAAAGGCCTAAAGCCTTTGGTAGGAGTCACGAATGGGCCTGCATGGGTGCAAGGCCTCCTTGGTCTGCCAGGCTACCCACTGAGGGCCTAGGGGCACTTTCCTTCCAGAGGTGTCCCTGAAGCCCACCCATAGGCAGATGCCACACACCTAAGACCCAAGGGGGCAGGGCCTACCAGGCCCGTTACAGCAAGAGGAAGCATCCCCGAACTAAGTTCTTCTGGGTATGTCACTGCCTGTGTGACCAAGTCTAAGGTCTGTCTTCTCCTCTGTAGAGTTCAAGAATTGGGTGAGTGAACTGGGTCTCTTTCAGCTCTAAAAGTCTAGGCCTGATGTTGAGCAAAAAAGAGAGAAGGATAGAAGCAACATGTACTGAGTGCTTGTTATGTGCCCAAACACTGTTTCAAGTACTTAAGCAGTGAGTTAACATACATAAGGTTATTAGAATAGTGCAAGGCACATAGTATTGCTATGTAAGTAAAAAAAATTAAAAAATAAAAAATTCTTCATAACAGCCCTTGAAGGTACTTTTATTCCTACTTTTTTTTTTTTAAGATTTTATTTATTTATTTGACAGAGAGAGATCACAAGTAGACAGAGAGGCAGGCAGAGAGAGAGAGGGAAGCAGGCTCCCTGCTGAGCAGAGAGCCAGATGCGGGCCTCAATCCCAGGACCCTGAGATCATGACCTGGGCTGAAGGCAGTGGCTTAACCCACTGAGCCACCCAGGCGCCCTTATTCCTACTTTTGAAATGAGGAAATAGGCCCCTGGGAATTGTCCCTACTTGCCTAAGGTTACATAGCAGGTAAGTGGTAAAAGATTTGAACGAAGGCGGTCTGGACTGAGAACATACTCACCTATTTAAAATCTCCAAGTTAGCAAGAAATCAATGTCCCCTTCCCTAAATGGGAGCAATTAATTAATCAGCCTATGTGGTAGTGACATTAAAAAACACGATTAGAGAGGGAGCTCCAGGAACCATGGGGGGGGGGGCTGCTGCACGGTAAAGGGAGCTTGGCCCCTGGAGGCTAAAGAGCATTGAAGAAGCGGGAGAAACACTTGACCAGTAGTTCGAAATGTAAGCATGCTTCTTAATTGCTTTTGGGAGAGTGTTTACAAAATGCAGGTCCCAGATACTCTGACTTAATAAATCTGGCCTGAGCCAGGAACCTGAGTTATAAACAATTTGAACTCAGGTCTTTATTAAGAATC
Organism: Mustela putorius furo; assembly: GCF_011764305.1. Lineage (NCBI taxonomy): Eukaryota > Metazoa > Chordata > Mammalia > Carnivora > Mustelidae > Mustela > Mustela putorius. The sequence goes on from NW_025422021.1 coordinate 6,199,458, forward strand.
ATTGCTCTGAAGTACGGAAAAGAGAGAAGAAGAAGGCTGCATTGCCAACAGACAATGGGAGATCAGTGGGGTTGGATCAGGGGCCACTGTTGAAATTGGGTGTCACAGTGGTGCAAGAAACGACCCGTGGAGTCCACCAAAGTTCTGAAATGGGCGCGGAGGTGAAAGTGTGTGGGGGTGGTGTGGGAAAGAGCTGAGCTGAGCATCTGCAGTGTTCTCAGGCTGCAAAGTCAATGAGATTCGACCCCTCAGAGCCTCAAGGACACCCAGAGGGAATCCCTTGGAACCCAGGCCCTGTGGTTGGAGAGTTATGGTGAGGCCCGTCCGCCTGCCCCGGGAGGCGTTGGACTTTGTGCTTTTCAAGGCTGCTGATTCTGGGTACCAAGGATCGCAGTTATGGGTGGGTGGCAAAAACAGTAGCCCAGCCAGGGGATATGGTTAAACACGTCCCCTCCTACCGCCGGGCCCTAGTGTCCTGCTTTTAGGAGCCCAGCGCGCGGAAATCGCGCCACCTCCGGGAAGACAGAGGAAGTGAGGTGGCCCGCCACCCTGCAATCTGCCTTCAGGCTCTGCGGCCTCGGGTTGGCCTAAGCTGTCCATCCCGGGAAGCAGCCCTCTGGGGTGGGCGCAGTACCTCCGACACTCCACAGAGGCCGAAAGTACTAGGCGACCAAGAGGAGAAGGCAGCAGAGTCACGTGTCCTCCCCACCCCCGCCCGCGCCCGGGGCCTCACCCGCGCCGCCGCAGCGGGCAAGACGCTTGTCCTACAGCGCCTCCTCCTGGACAAGGTGCCAGACAGCCGGGCAGGGGGACTGAGCCTGCCCGGAAAACCCGAGGCTGAGGCTTCTTCGCGCGGGTGGTGGTCTTCAGGCACCAGAGCCTGGGAGCCGGTCCCTCAGTGTCCCCTGGGGGCGGCCTGGGGGCGGCCAGAGGTCCAGAGGATCCTGAAACACCCCCTCCCGTCCCACCCCCAAGGCTCTCGGCCCAGGATTATGCATCCCCCATTAATTAGGCAAGTTCAGGCAGAAAATCCCTTCAGTATATCCGTTTATTTATTTATTTGACCAATCTCTGCTGAGCCGCTGGACCCCTCAGAGCCCTCGAACGGGCTGCACGGGTGTAACAAAATCCGGAAACGGTATGGCTGAAGGACTGGCCTGAAGTTTGGCGGTTTGAGCAAACGCCAGGAGGAAAGGCCTTTTTCTAAAGCAGAAGAACCAGGCTGGGGAAAAAAAAAAAAAAATCTGTACACTTCCTGAGGATCACGCATAAAAATTTTCTTTTAAGGTGTTAAAAGTGTGCGTGTGCGTGTTTCTTTTAACACCTTTCTTTGAAAGATTTGGCTTCCCTTTGGCCACTAGCTCGTATTTGCAGACTCCTAAACTGGATGGGATGGTGAGTCAAGATGATTGAAAATAACGTAGTCAAGGACAACATGTTTGGCTATATTTAGATTGAAGGCTGGAATAAAGGAAAGATGAGTAGTGCATAGGAGGGAGGGAGGGAGGAAGGGAGGAGTGGAGAGATCAGGTTCTATCTTCCTGCCCTGGGTCCACTCGCCCCCTCCCCCATCCGTGCCTTCTGGCTGGATCCCGCGGGCTGGGCTATTTCACTGCACATGCGCCAGACGCCAAACTGCGCTTAGGGCACTGAACTGCAAGAGCAGCTCGCACGCTGCTCTGCGGTTTGCGCCGCCTCGCACTGCTTGCGTTCTTACCTGCGGAGGAGCTTGGACGCCCCATCTCAGAGAGAGAGGATGCGTTACTTTCTCTTTTCTTTCTTTTTTTCCAGGAAAACCTGTGTTAAAAGCCCCAGCCGTCCTGATTTGCAAGCCCTGTTCCACCAAACCACCCAAATCGCCATGTTGCCAATGTACACTCTCAAGGTTGTCATCTGGATCAGCAATTTCACATCTAGTACACGGCTTCCCTCGACTGGCTCATCGAGGCAGGGGAAAACCACCCTACGTCGAGAAAGCACAACTTATCCTTCTTTCTGCACAACCATCAAGTCTAAGGGACTCGTTCCTAGAAAGAGGGTATCTATTCACACCAATTCCGGAAAAGTGGCCCTAAATTGGACTTAGGTCGGAATTCCGAGTTCTTGGTGGCTTCTCCCTAGCTTCCGGTGCCCCCGCGTGCCCTGCCCCGCGGCCGCACTGCGGCAAGGCCGTAAATACCTCTAACAGCTGCCTGCCTGCCCAGAGTGAAATACTGTCTTTGTTCCGATTTCCCCCGCTTCCCTAGCTCAGAAAACAGAATTCTGGCGAAATATACTTATTTGAAGGAGCATCTGACTGGAAAATACGTTTGGTTTTCAGCCCTGGTGCTTGGCCACATTTATAACAGCGAGTTTTGCGCTTTTCCCTGGTCCTCATGAAAAGTGCAAGCCCAGCTCTCAGCCTGACCGGTAAAACACCGAGGCTCCGACATGTCAGCGACTCCCTGAACTGTAAACGGAAAGAGGTTCGGGCTGAGGACGCTGGGAATTACACTTCCTGGCTTAGGAGCTTTCAGAGTCAAAGTGTTTCTTACTTGATTTTTTTAAAAAAATTGAGTTTAATTTTTTAAAAAATTGGGTTAACAGGGACAATGGGGGCATTTCCGGCAGTAGCAAAAGCGTTAACTAGTCTCCTCCTGGCCTGAGTTCAAATGTGATTTGCAGATTATTTACTCCCTTAAATGCAATCAACCGTTAAGTTCCAATAAACCCTTAATGCTACCACAGGACTTACAAAGAACCCTTCAGTCCTCCGTATCTGCCCATGACCTCACCCTCTGCTGGGTAAGAAGACCTGTGGTAGGCCTAGGTTTTTAGTCACTTGGGCACACTCAGCCACCCAACCCAGGGAAAAAGCAACTGAAGCTGCCAAAACTAGGGCTTGGTCATCATGATCACAACTCCTCCCCACCCCCACACTTGTCCCAGCCCATCTAGGGGGCTCCTTAGGCTTTGGAACTGCCAGGGGACAGGCCTACGTGCCTCTGATCTGGGGCCTGCTTTTCAATAGGTAATGCTTTTTACCAATATGAGACAATGATCTCAACAGCCATTGTACCGTAGTGTCGAAATAGTTACAAAATACAGATATTCCAAATAAAAAATATCACTGTTTCTTATTTGTGAGACCATAGTGAGCCACGACAATTCCTCAGACGTCAACCGGCCACAAATAGTGGCCCTCCATTTTGAAGCCAGCGCGATTCCATCACTCGTGACCACAGAAACCTTTCTACACAGATGTCATTTATTGTTTAGGAACACTTTTATGGCCAAAACGATTACAAAGAATAGTTGGAATATTATTAGGATCTACCGCTGGGTGCTCTGGAGGCGGTATTCAGCCGTGCGCAGGTCCACGCCATGCGCAATGCGGCATATTGTCCACAGGTTTTACTCTCTCACAAGGTGCTCATGAGGGAATAGTCAAGAGGATTTGAGAGATGCATCCTCAAGTGCTGTTCAAAATCGGTGGGATAAAAGAGCATTCCTTTTTTTTTTTTTTTCTGCAAAGGCTTTTCTTTTAATGCATAGATAATGTTTCAGTTCAGTATTTTGAAGAAAAGGATAAAATGTTGCTATATATGACGTTTATTGGAAGGCAAAACAAAACAGAACAAACAAACAAACAGACAAAACCCCACCACGACAGTGCAATTAGAGAGCAGGATATCTATTCTTTTCCTATTCTGCCAAGTAAGAAACACTCGCGATATTTGAACTTAGACACGCTGTGAATTTCTTAAATATCTGTTGATTTTTACCCAAGACCTGAACCGGATTTTATGATCCCAATACCTCCCAAAATATGTATTCATTTTGTGACATAAAATAATCCAAATTCACTTGATAGATCATTAGATGTGGGAGGAACCTTTCTTAAATTGTTATAAAAATTCTCTAAGAACGAGAGAAACGGTTAAAAATATCTAAAATTCCATCTCATACATAAGGCCCAGTAAACCATAAACCCTAGAAATTAGCCAGCATCACTTACCAAAGCCTAGATTAACAAACCGAACACATCCTGGGTACGCAGAATCCACCCCACCCCCACCCCAGCCCCAACCCTCAACCCTCAAAAAACACCTGTTAGCCTCCCAGATACCTCTGACACAGACATACCGCAAAACACTGCTCTATACTATCGAGTGCCTTTAGTGACCCGCGGCACAGCTAAGACGCCCAGGAACCATCTACAGATTCTTCCCAGGGTGGGGACTGAGGGGCTCTCGATCCAGTGGGGTCCTATCTCTCCGAATCTCGAGGGGAAATGAGGCTTCCCTTGGACTTCCGAGCTCAGCTGGACCCCAGCCGGGGCCCCAGGGGACGCCTGCTCAGAGATGGAGCGATTAGGAAGCAGGGGGGCGCAGAAAGCCACCCCAAGGTACCGGAGAAGTATAGGGAGTCGGGCCAAGCTCACCGGGCTGCCCAAGGAGGTGGGCGCCTGGAGCTCCTCGGCGGCAGTGCTGGGCGCGGGGAGGAGCGACTCTTACCCGGAGGCTGCCGAGCGGGAGGCGGCGGTCGGCCGGGGCGGCTGCAGTAATCCATTAAGCGCTGCCGGGCGACGTGCACTGGGGGCTGCAGGGATCTGCTCACGTTGGAGAAAGGGTCGCCCCGGAACCGCGCGGCTTCAGTCCCCCGGAGCAGGCCGGCTGCTCCCGGCGGGCGGTGTCGGCGCCGGCGGGGGCCTGAGCGCCCCGGGCTCCTTCCGGGCTCTCCCGCCCGCCGGGCTCCCCGCCGGCTCCGGAGGCGGCAGCGGCGCGGCCGGAGCGAAGCGGCGGTGGGGCCACGTTGGGCGCCAGGCGGGAGCGGAGGCCGCCGCGGACCCCGCAATCCCGCAGCCCGCGACTGGATCCCACCTCTGCAGAGACAAAGGTTAGAAAAAGAGGGGGTGAGGCTCCAGGAAAGCAGAATGCGGGGGGAAATTCGCCTGGGAAATCAGGAAAAAGGCCGTGAAGGCGAGCGGCGCCTGCACATGACCAGCCGCAGCCAATGACGACCGCAAATAGGTCATAAAAAGGTCTATTACCAAGTTGTAAATTTTCTTCAAACAAAAAGGAATTTGCTGCAATTCCTTGCGGATTTTGCACATACAGCTCGCAAGCGCCATGTTTTTTCTTCTTTCTCTCCCCGCTATCTTCTGTTCTGTGTGTGTTCCTCCTCCTTTTCCTTCCTTCCTCTCTTTCTTCCTCTCTTTCTTCCTCTCTGCTCCTCCTGGCTCTCTCCGCGTCTCTTGCCTCCATGGTTCCTGACTCTCACCTTTTCTAGGAAGTATTTCTTTTGCTCTTTTTTGGTTTGGCTCGAAACCTCTGCTGAATAGAGCGTTGTGTTGGGAAATGAATGCGGTGTACTGCACAGGCGCTCCGGGAGGTGCTCCTGGCAGTCACCCCCTCCGACTCTCCTTGCGCGGGTCACTTGGCTTTCCCTCCCCTCCCGTCACAGAAAGGCCCGCTCCCCAGCGGCAGCCAGGCACTTTCGGTTTTTGCCCCTCTCATCTCCAGGCAAGCCAGACCCAGTGATCTAGCGCAGAAAACCTGGGCTCTGGAGGCCAAGAAAGCCCGCCCTCCCCCTAACACCTCTCCAACACAAATTGGGGTCCCTCCCATTTCTTGGGGTTTCTGGGGGTAGGAGAGTCACCAACCAGCTCAAAGTCTGGAAATGGTTTTGGGTACTTGTCAACTTCTCCAAAATAACATTTGAACTCCCAATGCTTGACATTTATCTTGGCAGAAATATCCTCCTGGAGAGTGCTGGGTTCAAGGGGAGGCAGTCTTTCTGGATCCCCTATCTTCATACCCTTGCTATGTCTCCCCTAAGTGCAGTTTTTATTTCTAATTTAATTAGAAATTTATTTCAATTTAATTATAGTTTCCCCTTCTTCCATTGCCCCCCAAATGTCTGTCCATCGAAAAGACTGCTTAATGCAACATTGAAGAGGAGAGGGGCTCCATTTGTTCCAGTAAAGAGCGGACCCTCAATTTCAGCCTTGGGGAAAAAAAAAAGTCCTTTTTCTTCAAAAGCAGGAGTCACATTCCTTTTGTACTTTTGATAGGAGCTGCTCCAGAGAACACCAGCTGAAAGTAAATGTCCTTGAGGGCCCCAGCATTCTCCTCGTCATTAATGCATGGGCATGACCATCCAGGCTTCAGAACCTGCCTGAAGGAGGTAACCCATCCCCCTATCCTTCAAGGACACCATCTTTGGACTTCTAGCAATGCATTTATAAATACTTGCATTGGATGTTTACGGGTAGATTTTCTACTATTAACATCATCATATCCAGTAAGTACCTAAGTGAACAGAGACTTAAACAGAAAACACACAGCACCCTCTAAAGCAGGCCATTTGTATCCCTTGAAAAGTTTTCGGTGATCTTGGATGCTTTTTATTAAAGGAATTCTGTTGCCATCTGTCAGCAAAAGTGATACTCTTTTTTTTTAATTTTTAAAAAAAAATTTGACAGACAGAGATCACAAGTAGGCAGAGAGGCAGGGAGAGAGAGAGGGAGGGAAGCAGGCTCCCTGCTGAGTAGAGAGCCAGATGTGGGGCTCAATCCCAGGACCCCGGGATCATGACCTGAGCCGAAAGCAGAGGCTTTAACCCACTGAGCCACCCAGGCACCCCAAAAGTGATATTCTTTCTGGAAACAGTGTGCTCTAACTTTGCTGGAGGGAACCACAGCAGTATCCAAGGTCCATTAAAATGTTCTATTCCCCTGTCCACCCCGATTCCAGAAGAATCAGCAAACACCACGGAAGCAGAGGACACAAGCTTGGATGTGAAATAGCAACATCTTATGCATTGAAGAATAATAAAACAATGTTTTTAATTACAAAAGAAAATGTGTAAGAATATGTGGGGCAAATATTGGGGCCCTTCCAAGCTAAAACACTTTACACTGATCTGTACATATGGAACTGAACAGAGATTGCTCACTTTAAAATTTTCTAAGAAATTATCTCAATTGCCAATTTTCCTCTAGCCACATAAAAGCAAACTTTATGACCTTCCTTTTCAGCCTGGGGAAGGGGGTCTAGGAAAAGACTTTGCACTTTTGAAAAGGCAGCCATATTTGCACTTTTCCCCTGTGCAGAGTTGTAATCCAGGCGATGTGCTGGGCTTTGTGGAACCTCACAAAATGGCAGTCTCCGAACTGATTTTTCTCTAGAAACCTTTGAGACCCACACCCTTTTGTGTGTTTCTGGTTCTTGCAAACAGAGAACCTAAATCACTTGGAAGGCTTGGTTCTTTCATTCAAGTATTAGCATTGGAGGGTCCTATTTTTCTCTAAACGGTTTACAGACCTCTCTAAGCAGACTCTAAGCAATCCAGGGCCAAAAAGCATCGCTCGATTTTCAAAGGATTGTCTGAAGGTTTATGCAAATTTCTGCAGCAAAAATGTTTGCTCGTTTTGCTGCAAGCCTCAGATGTTTACAGATTTGAGCCAATTAGAAGGGTATCTTCTGTGCTCCTCACCTCGAGTCTGTCTGCATGAAACACCATGATGGGGAGTTTCTAGCCACTAAAAGAAGGTGATGTGTGTGTGACACAGAGAGAGAGAGACAGAGAGAGGGAGAGAGAGGTGTAATTCCCCAAGCTCTTTATTTGAAGACAGATCTATGATTTTCCCAGCTACAAAAAGAAACATATATACCTAAATTTATTTATGACCAACATTTTCTGCAATGTGTAATCTATGTGTAAGTACAAATACACCAAATATATATCCAGAACACCACAATTTGTATATGTACAAATACTCTGCAGTGCATCACATACTACAACAGAATTTTTTTCCATACAAGAGCTACAATTTTACTATGGGTTGGGGGCGATGGGTCAAGAAGTACAACACTTCCAGAGCAACACAGAATATAGAGGAAATAAGAACATTGCTACCTCCTCTTCATTTCTTGATTACCACATCCATTCATGCACCAGGTCCCGAGTCTTGCCCCAAATCAGTGACTCTATAACCGCATTTTGGGGAGCATTTTTGAGTGGGAGACAGCGAATTTTGCTAATAATCACTTAAATGGAAGGCAGCTGGAGTTTAGCAGCAAGAAGCTCTAGCCAGCCTGTGGCCGCCACCACCATTGCCACCGCTACTCTACCAACCCCCACTGCCACCACCCCACAGGCTGTTTCCTAGCCATGTTTTCAGGCGCTTGGCATCTTTGCTCTAGAAACCAACAGCAGAGTCTCAAGCAGCACACGGAGAAGAGCGTTTCCAAATCCAGCATGCACATTTGCAGCTGTCTCCTCTTGTGCAAATGTTTCTTAAGCTGCAGGCCACCCGTGACTTAAAATTGTCTTTCCTGGCTCAGGTCAGTGAATGCCACCGCCACAGCCTCTTCCCTGGATAGAAAGCTAGGAGCTGTTTCACTTCTGGCCCCACCGGTGCCAACATTTCCTAGGTCCTTGAAGTGGCAGGCAAATAGCCCACCAATGCCTGAGGGGCTGATTCAGGCCTAAGAGAGATTCCATTTTTTTTTTTAAACCTGTGCAGTAAAAACCACTCTGGAAATTAAAATGTACCTCTTTAAAAATAAACGCATCTAAAAAATGCGAAGAGCCCGTCAATGTCTACCTTATGAGATGCTTCTCATTTCTTCAGGAGAAGTATTAGTTTACTTGAATTTTTCCTCTTCTCTACTACCCCGCTTCCCCCTCCTCTTCCCTCATAAAATGGCAGCTGCAGGAGCAGCCTCCAATGGAAAATGGATATCTTGTTAATAACAGATCGCAAACCCCAGCATCAGCACAGGCTCAGCGGAATAATCTGTGGTGTAACCCGGACTCTGGGTCTTCCCCCACTGGGCCCACAACTTGAGTCCTTGGCGAAGTTCAAAGCTTTCACAGTATCTTAGCAAGGTTATTTAGAGCAAGATGCAGCTAGGATCTTGAGCCTAGCCAGCCCTCTCTGGAATGAAAAAGAGACCCCTCCCCTGCATTTATTTATTTATTTTTACAAAGGAATGCTTGTAACCCACTCCTTTCTTTCTCTTTTTTCTTCCTCCCTCTCTCTCTCTTTTAAATCAAATAGAAGCTTTAGTGACACGTTGCCTTCCAGTAGCCCAGACGGTGGTTCCTGACTCAGGGAAAGGATTATGTGCGGCGCTCAAAGACACTACCTCTAAAAAAGATTCATTTCTTTATTAAGGAGCTAGCTATGTTCTGGAGCGGTTGTTTACACTCAGATTTTTCTGCATTTGCTCTCAGGGCTTGTTTCAATAGGTGAGGCCATCCTGGAGAACAGCAGAGGACGTACCAACCGACATCTGAGGCGCACACAAATTGGCTCAAAATGGGCGTGCAAACAGAGCGAAGGAAATACAAATAAATATGGCACCTATTCAAAAAATGGATCACAGCAGCGGCCACAGCATAGAGACCTAGCGATCTCAGGCGATACCAAGCGCAGTTCAAAACGAAAGCAAGTTGAGAAATGAGAGACATTCCAAAAGGCGACTTGCCAGAGTGAAAAGTTAATGAGTGAAAATGTTATAATTGGCTTTTCAAGTATTCATTCACTTTACATGATTAAATTGCCACAATTTGTATAGACTACAGAAAATTATTAAACATCAACTACGACATTTTCCTGAAACTTTTGTCATTGGCCCAACATCTTCCCCAAGCTTAAGGAAGCTGCAGAACTGGACGACACATTACACTCTCCAGCTAACATGTGCTTTATGAATATTTGGCCCAGAATTTTCCCAGAGATATTACATTTACAAAATACTCAAAGAAACCTTGTAGGAGTAAACAAAAGGCACCCAAACCATTCATTATAAAAGCAGAAAAAGAAAACATAAATAATACGCTTTAATCAAATAACATAAAGTAAATATTCTGCAGGCATAATTTTTTAAAAAAATTAATAGATCTCTTTTAATTTACTCACCATAAAGAAATGATTTTAAGTGTTCAAGTGCACTTGTTTGATTAATAAAGCATTTTATATTCAATTATTTAGTGCTAATCATTAGGAAGTTTATGTTGTTGAGGCAAATCACCAGCTCAGACATTAAAAACTACCATTATAAAAATATAGCAACAAGGTCAGTATCAAATTACCCTTACATAGGACAGCTCAAAGGCTGCTTCTATGTGATACTAGAAACTTTAAACACCCAAACCCCTCTCAAAGCGCAGAAACCTCAAGAGCAGTGACATGAAGGTAGCTTGAAATACAGGTAAAGTCCTTTCCAACAAAGAAAATAGATGGTGTCCAACAGCATGTGTTGATCATTAGTTTTAATAGTCTGTGGTAAAATTTTAAAGGTAGAAGTTAATTTGTCAGGCCTTCGGCTCTGTCTTCCTCCAGCTCTTGGGCTTCCTTTTTGGTTTCCCCATCCTTTGCCTCCTGTCGGGAAACTGGGAATTTGTCCTTGTTGTTCTCTTTTTTCCATTTCATTCTCCTGTTCTGGAACCAGATTTTTACCTGTCTCTCCGTGAGGGCTAGGGCGTGGGAAACCTCAATTCTTCTCTTCCTGGTCAGATAAGGGTTAAAAAGGAATTCCTTTTCCAGCTCTAGAGTTTGGAAACGACTGTAGGTTTGTCTTCCTCTTCGTCTACCAGGAGCTGCTGATTTAAAAAAAGAAAGAAAGAAAACAAGCGTTTTAGAAATGTAATGGTGCCTCTGCAGGTTGCTGGAGTTTTCTGGAACGTGTCTAAAGGATGAAATACAAACAAGTCTCTAGCTCTGATATATATAGGATACGCAGGCAAGAGAAATAGAGAGAAGGTCTTCACAATTACTGTCCCCATCATCTTTACGCGGTTCCTACTTTACGAAAAAAAAGAAGTATTACTTTTGAATAAGAGCTACGATAGCTACATAAGGAAAAAGGAGAGGGCAAGGAAAAGGTAGTTTTAAAGCTAGAACGTGAGATGAAAGCAGATTTCTCCCCCTCTCCCCGCACTGGAAAAAAAAAAAAAATGCATCCCAACCTTGTGGTCTCATCCAGGGAAACATTTGAGAAGGAGACGAGCTCTGATTTAAGTGGTCTGGGTCCTCGCCAATATTACCACTGGACGATTTACAGTCAGGATATTGTACCAGCTCGGCCTCTTGCTGGGTCGTAAAAATCGGCTGTCTCTGTAAGTTATCGTATCCGTAAAACTTCGCGGGCTCCCCGTGACAGGCAATCCCGCCGCAGGGGGGAGGCGGCGGCGGAGGCGGAGGATGCGGAGGAGGAGGGGGGGCGGCCTGGTAGGCTGCGGCCGGGCTGCCCCCGCCGGGGTGGAAGTAGTCCTGGCCGTGGCCCGGGCCGCCCCCACCACCGCAACCCGGCCCGGCGGGCGGCGGCGACGGATGCGGGTGCGCGTGCGCTTGCGGGGGCGCGTGCGGGAAGCCGGCGGCACTGTTGCCATAGAGCTGCAGGGCGGCGGCGGCGGCGTGGCGGCTGCCGACCTCGGGCGCGAAGTGACAGTCGTAGTAAGTGGGATTGATGGCCTCGCCCGCCGCGGCCGCCGCCGCCGCCGCCGCCGCGGCCGCCGCCTTGTACTTGGAGTACAGCGGGTTCACGAAGTAAGAGCTCATCGGGGCGGCGGCGGCGGTGGTCAGGGGCCGAGGTAGGGCGGCCCTGGGCGGGCAGTGTGCAGCAGGCAGGGAGCGCGCCTCAGCGCGGCCGCACTGCCGCGGGGGCCTCTGGGGCGGCTGCTCGTTCCGCCGGGGCCGCCGGGCTACGTTGCTGCTGCTACCCACCCGCCCGCGCGCGCGTCGCCTCTGAGGCCCGGCCGCCGCGGGCACTTGGCTACTGGACGCTCATGCCCGGCTCTCGAGCCCGCCGCCTCGGCCTCGCGCCGCCTCCCTCGCGGGTCGCGGGGCCTCACCCAGCCCCCGCGCTCACCGCCCGTCCGGCCTCTCCCGGCGCGCGCCGGCTCGGCCGCAATATAATCGCCGACGCCCCGGGTGACCTGCCCCGCTGCCTCCACTGTTTCCTCTCAGGCACCAGGCGGCCCTGAGCGCACCGGGACAAGAAAAAAAGTGCGCCCGGCCCACGGGGACACTCTTTGGCTTCGGTTTACAAACGCCCGCTCTGGAGGGAAGAGAAAAAAACACCCTCTACCCGCCACCACCTCTCACCTCGGCCCCCCCCGCGGCCCCCTCCCACCGCTCTCGCCGCCGCCGCCGAGGCTGCCGCCCCGGTGCGCCCCGGCGAGGCATTTTCGCACCACGCCACTGAGTGGAGAAGATGGGGGCGAGATAACCGCGCGGAGGGATCCGCGCGGAGGCGACACCGTTGCTCCCGACGGGACTCCTCACGCTGGCCGGGAGATGCCTCCGCCGGCCTTAAAGGGGGCCCATAAAGCCGCACTGCCAAGGGCTCGCCTTGCCCCCCGGGGCCCAGGGAATGTGGCTCGCGGCTGGCGTGGCGGGGGCGCGAGAGAACCTTACACTTGGTTGGGGGGAGGAAGGAAGGCCACTCCCAGGAGGCCAGGGCAGCAAATGACTCCCTCCCCTGGCCCCTAGAACAAACCCCCAGAGGTTGGCCGTGGCTTTTGCGCTTCTGGACACGCGGGCGCAGACCGGGGAACAAGGGCAAGTGGTGTAGACTGACCTGACCGCGTACATTTGGGTTGGGTCCGGAGTGGTTTGATTAAAGGCCACAAAGGTGATCCCAAAACCTGGCATTATCAAAGCGAATCTAAGGCCTTCTTTTCCAGGCGGGCAGGCCTGGTGGAAATGAGATGTACATTTACCCTTGACGCACTGCACGCCTGGCTGAGGCTCCCAGGTTAATTGATATTTAATGGAAATCATGCCTATGAATATAGTTTCCATCATTTCACCCTTGATAGACGTCAGCACCAGGCGCAAGGGGAACTGAGGAATGTGGGGGCGGCGGGGGCGGGCAGATTAGCATTGCTGAGGGAGTAAATAGAAAAGCGGACAGAAATGTTCCAAGGCGGGAAGGAGAACTCACGCTCGGGTGGGTGGTATTTCCTCCAGCAGGACGAGCGGCTCCCGGGTCTAAGCCCCGGCACGGAGCGGACCAGGGCAGGCGGTGGCCCCGGGCGAAGCGCGGGGGGCCGACCCCTGCGAGTCCCCACTTGGAGCCCCGGGGCCGGTGTTAGGATCGCTCCGGTTCCGGGCAGCTGCAGGCGGCGCCCACCGTCTGCTAATGATTCTAGTTCATCTGCCAAGCCTGTGAAGTGACTGCTGAGAGCGGGCGCTGCATTCAGCTTAAAAAGTTACTCATTTTTCCGAAAGAAAGGAAAGAGAAGGGTCATCCTAGCTTGAAGGATGAGGAAGAGAAATGTCCCGTGTCATGTGGGCAAGTCGAATGTAAACCGGCAAAATATTCCTGGTTTTACGTGCTCGCTCGCCGTTAACCGCCGTTTTCTCTTCCTCAACCCTCCTTTTTTCTCCCTGTCTACTCCCGTATTAATGTCCAATAAGTATAATAAGTCTATGTTGAGTGCGTTTTCCCTCACCGACTCGGCCTTTCTCGTGAGCTCTTCAAATGACCGGGGCCCCTTTTCCTTAGGGATAATCTATTGCTGTGAGGGCACCAGGCCCACACCAGCCTTAATCGACCTCGGAAACATGCCCCGAGCCCACGGAGGGCGCTCCCGCTAAAGCTAAACCACACTACGCCGGCCTTTCACGCCAAATGCAAATATCTAAAAACCCGAGACGGCCCCCAAAGGCGCAGCAGGCGAGTCATTTCCACCACCCCCTACTCCTTGTGGGTTGGTCCTGTCTGTGACTGAGATCCTGAGGTCAGTCCGTGTGGACTGAATCATATTTTGCAAATGGAGAAAATGAGATCGAGACGGAAAGGCATAACAAGATAATGTTTAATACTCTTTCAATTGTTTCTACAGAATGGCTGAAAATGGTCCAGGTAAACGGGTGGTTAATGAATTTCCAGATGATAAAGGCATGCTTTATTTTTTAAATGAGTGGGGAGTGGAGGGTGCGGGGTGTGGGGTGAGGGGAATGGGGTTTGTTGTTTTCTGCCGGATATACCCAGGTAAAACTTCCTTAAAATCCGAAGGCGAACAAACCTATTCTGATAGTTAACGATTTGTACTTCAGCCTTGCAAATACCCAATTAAAAGAGAATTATTCTCAATAAAGCCTTGGAACCAACTTTGTAATTGTGGCTTTTTAAATTTCCGTGTTTGATGTGTGCGCGTGTGCGTTATTTAAACTCTAGATCAATGAATGGGTTTTGGAACAGAATGGGAAAAAGAAGAGCGAGCCCAGATCTCAATACTACAAGGCACCTTCCAGAGCTGTGTTTTTCCTTGGGGGTGGGGGGGGGCAGGTCGCAGAAAAGAAACACAAATACTACGAAATTCATTTCTACACATTCTGGCCTAATTAAGAAAGCATTATAACAGAACATTTCCTCTTGGGACAAAACACTTAGCTCCCCCTCGCCCCCCACCCCAAGCATTCTGTTTATAATCTGAATGGGAAAAGAGCGCGATTAACTTTGTAAATAAAGATCTATGCTTTTTACATGCTTGTTTTGATAGACTGCATTAACTTAACCATAACATTTTATAGTTTCAGCTGTGCCATAGTCCAAATTTTCTAAAATCCTGACTAATCCAAAATTTTATACCTAACAAACACGCCTGGAGAATTTAATAGTGTACACTGCATCTTTTTGGTCAAATTTATCCTGATTAAGAATTAAAAATAAGATTGTAAATATTTTAAATCAAAACCTTCCTTGCCGCAGCGCCAGCTTTACGAGATCACAAAGTGGAGCAACAGCGCTCTCTAGTGGCAAAATGCCGCCTCCCTTTATCCGACTCAGACCAGTTCTAATCTTGTTCTTTATTTTGACTGGGGCTTGGATCGTTGACACTAATAATGCTCCATCCCTTTGATTGTCAACAAGTCAACTGCAGTAAGCAGGAGCTCCTGAACGCCAAAGATATCTGTACTCCCGAGAGCTTCCAATAGTGTCTTTTTCAAAAGCTTCCAGACCTTCTTTTGCCAGACACAGTAGGTCCCCATTCTGTAATCGCCCACAGTTACAGGATGGGCTGGGCTGAAGAAAAATTACAGCTTTCTAAATATCAACTACAGCAGGCTTTTTTGTCAGAGGAGCCAGGCACTTCGAAAACGAAGAAATGATAGTTCATTTTATTGGTATTTTCTTTTAAAGCTTGTTGCTCAGCAGAAAATCCTGAATATTTGCTATTTTAACTTTTTATTTTTAATCCTTCAGGCCCATTTCACTGGGCAATCTGGGGACAAGGGAAGGCAGAACTAGAAACCAAATTAAAAGCTTTTTGCTGGATCTCTGAGCGGCTGTCTGGAAAGGCCCTGTTTGGTTGTGTTTATTGGCATTTCTATACACAATAAATGAGATTTTAAATTTATATCACAAGTCACAGAGTGAGATAAACTGACTAAGCATTCCACTTGAATTTTTGTTAAAGCAAAGACTTTTTAATCAGCTGAGGTATTTCCTTCGAGGTTAATCGTTTTTCTCAATTTCAAAAATGTTTTCTTCCAATTCAGCTGTAACGATTACATTTTTTTATAAGCAAAGAGAATTTAGAATTTAGAACAATACTTTTGCTACAAAGTTTGGAATGGGAGGCCAGGTACTTTTATGAAAGGGCATTTAAATACATCTTTCCCTGCGACGATTCATTCGGCTGGGAGACCCTGGGTTCCAGTAAATGATTCAATATCACTAACTTCTCCCCAAATAACAGGCCAATTAAAAAAGAAAGAAAACGAGCTAGACTGTCACCATAGTGAAATATTATAAGGAGCCACCCACCATAGGCTGATTCTAATACTGGGCTCGTTTTAAAAATCAGAAATCTATCATCTCCTCTTTCCTACCCTCCCCCATTTTTATTTCCTAGGTGCTCACACCTCATCGGGAACTCTTAAGCCCATGCCTTCTTGGTCCAACACAGTCTTGTTTATATTTTATTGTCCAGATTTTAAGACCCAGTTTTGTCTGCATTTTTCCCTTCCTCCCACAAACACAACATCAAAATGAGATGGTTTCAAAGCGAAGCGCCGAGCCTGTCGTAAACTCATTACCTCCAGACGTCTCGCCGGCTCGATGGCTTTATGACACCTTGGCTCTTCCTGTTTTCAAAGAGCTCTAGGTATCGGGTTGGCCGCAGGGGCGGGGGTACGCTGCACCTTCTGCCGGATCTGGGCCTTGGCTTTCCCTCCCAGCCCCCCTCTGCTTTTCCTTCAAGTCCCCTGTTTCATCAGGATCCCCCCAAACTCTGCCATTGCCACCCCCCTTCTTCCACCTAGCCCAGGCCACCCGGCGCCACCCATTCTCCGGCCTGCAAAAGCTATGCTGGCCGAACCTTCACTTACAATGACCTTCATTTTAGCCCCTGAACGCAGACCTTAGAGGGCCAAGCTGGGGGCTAAACTCCTCGCACTGGAACTGAGGGGGGGAAGGGGCACTAAGATGGGGTGGGGGTAGCTGCCGAGGAGAGCCTTGACCATTTTCATCTGCTAAGGTCACTTTGGGGCTCTTGAGTGTGTGCAGGGCAGAAGCTCGGGCGCAGCCTAACGGGCTCAGTCCTTCAGGAGCCAGCCAGCCTTTGGAGGTGGGGGAGTTGCTCCAGAATGCAGTTGGCCTTTCCCTTGTTTAGAGAGGGGAGGAGATGGCTTGGTACCCTTGAGTAGGCGGAAATGGGGTGCGATGTTCCAACTCCCAGGAAAAGTGTGCCTGGCTTCTGGGGCCCTGGGGGGGGGGGGCTCCGCTGGGCACTGCTGTGAGGCTGACACTGGGCCGAGGGCCGGAGTTGGCTGAGAAGCTGGAAGCAGGCTGGGGGAAGGACAGAGCAGCCAAGGGCCCCTCTCTGCCCACACAAAGGATAGACTCAGAGGCACATCGGACTTTAGGTGGAAGGGCCCCAGATTTTTAGCAGTGTCTCCTTCCCAGGGATGGGAGAGAAGTCCTGTGGGGATGGTATTTTGCAAAGAGACAGAGAAAGCAGACACACAGTGTTCAGGGCCAGCGTCTGGGCTCCGTTTGATCAGGTCAGCATTTATTGGTAGGAAGCGGTAACATTTACAACTGGTCCTCAGGCAGGAACCCGGAGGGCCTACACCCGCGGCCGCCCACGCAAGCCGAGCCCTCCCCAGGAGCGATCGCCCCTCCAGTGCACTAAGAATAAACCCCCCACCCACCAGAGGCCCTGTGCTCCCCTCTCGGCCTCATTTCAGGTCTCAGTGAAGGGCCGATGGGCTCCCTGAGGAAAGGGGACTTTCGTAACTGGTGGGCAACCTGGGCGGGCCTCCCACCGTCGTCGCTCTGCCTTCATTCTCAGAAGTGGGGCGTCCTTGGCCCCTGCTTGAGCAGCGCTGGGGGCTAAACTACAGCACTTTTCAGAAACATAGAGGACATTTACACAGGGGAGGGCTCCTTAATCCAGCGTGCACTCACAAAATATAGCATTTCCTATGGAACCAACGGTTCAGGAAAGGGAGGGGGGAGGCAAAACCCAAAGCCACTTCGTTTCTCCAACACAAAAGCGAGCAAATACAGAGTCCCCCAAATACCTCACAGAGACCAACCACACAGTCACTTCTACCTAAAAGGGAGAGGGGGAGGAAATGTCCGAATCGCAGGAGAGTTTCTGGAAATCAGCACCCACAAACAAAACCCCCACTGCCTTTGCAGCGCACAGTGGTCCCGCCAGCGCCGCGTCGGGTCAGTCTCCTTTGGGGCATTTCTCCTTGCTCATCTTTTTCATTTTCATTCTACGATTCTGGAACCAGATTTTGACCTGTCTCTCTGTGAGGTTCAGAATCCTTGCCACCTCGTAGCGCCGGTCCCGGGTGAGGTACATGTTAAAGAGGAACTCCTTCTCCAGCTCAAGCGTCTGGTATTTGGTGTAGGGACAGCGCTTTTTCCGGGTGGAGCGAGCGTGGATCCAGTTTGCTGCAGGGTTATCTATGAAGAGGGGAGTTTGGAGAAAGGGATCGAGGGGCGGAGGGGAGGCAAGGAAAAACGACAGGGTGGGGGAGAGAGGTCGTTAAATTAATTTCACCGAGGATGGCCGCTTTTCACAACTTGGGGGGAATTATCATAAAAAGCCTTAATGCCCGCGCTCTGTTTACCGTACAAACCGCGCGCCTAGGGTAGGTGGTTATGGGAAGCTTTTTATGGATGCGTGTTGCTCGCCTAGGCTAGAGTAGGCGTCTAGACGTTTTTATAGGTTAGTAAAACTATCAGTTTTGCACATTCGAGCCTTACAGGTTTCAGCAATAAATCAGGGGGCAATTTCTTTTGCACTTACTTGGGTCAAGTTGCTGCTGCGGCGGCTGCGGATGCTGCTTCTCCTCCTCCTTCAGTGGGCAGCCTGGGCTCGGGTGGTCGCTGCAAGCCGAGGGCTCCGACGAGCCTCCTGCCCCGGACCCGGACCCGATCCCTGCCCCGGGCGCAGCCGCCGCTGCCGCCTTGTCCCGTAGGAACGAGTTGCAGGAGAACTCGGGGCCGCCGCTCCCCTGGGACTCCCGGGCCGCGGAGCACTCAGTCCTTTTGGAAGAGGAAGACGTGGAAGTGGAGGAGGAGGTGGAGGTGGTGGCGACAGGGGTCTGGGCCGCTCCGGTTTCAGGCTTAATCCCGTAGTGCCGCCCGTTGGATGGGCCGCTGGGGCCGGGGCTGGGACCAGGGCCCGGGCCACCTCCACCCCCGCCGCCGCCGCTACCTCCGCCGCCCGAGCCGCCCGGAAAACCGGGCAGCGGCTCCATCCAGGAGCGCATGTAGCGGCCGGGCTCGGAGGCGGCGGCGGCCAGGGGCGGCGGGGGCACGTACGGGTGGTAGAGGCCGCTCATCGCCGCCGCCGCCGGGGGCTGGGCGGGCACCGCGGACCACGAGGCGGAGAACACGGCCGATTTGGGGGCAAAACTACACGAGGCAAACTCGGCGGCAGCAGCAGCCGGGCTGTCGGCCACACCTGTGGGCCTGCCCTGCGCGCCGGGCCCCGGCGGTCCAAAGCGCGCGGCGAACACCTCGTCGCCCTCATGGCCTATGAGCGAGTCCACGTAGTAGTTGCTGAGGGTGCCACTGGAGGACATTTTGAGGCGCCGTGCGCTCCCACCCAAGGTTACACTGCCCGCCGCGGCGCCGCTCCCCGCCGGCGCCGGAGCGGCCGACTAGTTCGCAGGCTGCAGCTTCCACCATTGGTCGCGCGGCCCACGTGATCATATTTACCAATACCGGGAGTAAATCAGTCCGCTAAACTGGGGGCTGCTGTGATTTAAAAAAAAAAAAAAAAAAAATCATCATCAACATAAGCGCCGCAATTAGAGCCCATGGGCCGGGTCCGTGCGCCCAGCTCGGTCCGGCCTGGCTCGGACAGCCTGCGGTGGCTGGAACCACTACGCCCGACCGTGGCCGCAGGAGGCGCTGGGACTATTTGTTCGTCTCTTCTTGCCGTCCTCGGTCCTGCAGTTCAGACCCAGGCGCTGCCTCTCCAGCCCGTGGACTCAGCTCCCGGCCGCGGGTCCCGGGCGCACCGAGCACTGGGCCTGAGCCCCGGGAGGCCCAGGGCGCGCAGGGCGGCGTGCGGCCCGAGGCAGGCCGGCCTTCGGAGGCGGCCCCCTGGCGCCCGAGGGGAGTTTTTTCCCTGTGCCTTCTTTGCTACCCAAACGCACCCCTCCCTACACAGACCCACACACGCTCTCTCACAGCTTGTCGTGTTGTTTAAAACAGGTGGAAGACCTCTGTAATGATATTATG
This sequence comes from Mustela putorius furo, assembly GCF_011764305.1. Lineage (NCBI taxonomy): Eukaryota > Metazoa > Chordata > Mammalia > Carnivora > Mustelidae > Mustela > Mustela putorius. The sequence continues at coordinate 6,219,176 of NW_025422021.1, forward strand.
CCTTTCAATAAAAATTTTATGAGGTGTATTTGATTATAGATTAATGTGTCCCTAATAAAACGGACGGATGGAGCAGCTCGGAGGGCCTCCTCCCCCTAGCACACTCACACACGCCCGCGCAGCCACACACTCCCCCGACGTGAGGCTAAGCACACGCCACTGCCCGAGGGGTGAGCTGGGGCAGCCCGGCCCGCCGACTGGGTGCTTCGGCTGCCTCCGCTGGGGCTTCTGTGTGCCCTCGGAAGTGCTGGCAGACTGCAGCGTAGGCACCGCGGGGACGGTGGCGGCCAGGATGCCTTGTCTTTCTCCGGGGCTGCTGGAGAGGCCCTGGAAGAGAACACGCCATAGGGCAGAACCCAAATGCTAGCGCAGGCCCGCTCCCGCCCACCACCCGCAACCTGCCTCAGAGAGGCCAGCGGGAACCGCATCTCCCCGGGGCCAGGCCGCTTCTTGTGGCGCCACTGTCTTCCGAATTCTTTCTTCTTCTTCTTTTTTTTTTTTTTTTTTTTTTCTCCAGAAGTAAGGCTGGGCAGCCTTGAATCTGAGGGAAATGCCCATTGTCACTCCCAAATCCATGGTACAAAGCCTCGGAAGCTCGGCTGGGAGCCGAGACAAAAGCAGCCTGAGAGCGGGCGGCAGAGGATATATTCCTCACTCTACAAGTTGCCCAGAGCACCCTTGGAGGGATCCCAGCCCACCTCGAACCCCGGAAAGGAAGGGGGTAAATGGCTACTTATGGCCTGATTGATTGCCTTTGCCAATGGCTTTCTGATTTTGTTCCAGAGGCGATGCCTTTGCCTGTAGCACGGGTTTTCCTCTGAGACATGGCCCCCTGTCAACAACTAATGGCGCTCCCCACATCGCAGGGAGGAAACGGATAAGTTAAAATTGCCCTCCTTCTCCTGCCCAACCAATGGAGGTCTGGGCAAATCTACTCTTGTGTTTCCAACCTGGCATTGATTCCCAGCCTTCTCTCTCCCACCCCTAAGAAATGGCTCTCCTAAAGGGTTCTGTCTTGGAACTGGGGAAGGTTCTTGGTTTTCAGGAGGAAGTTTAAAACTCTGAATAAATACTGAATTTCCTAAAGACTCCCTTGATGGGAACTGTAAGGCTCAGAGCCCCTGAATAAATAGTTTCATGGGGAGAAAAAGTGAAAAGGACGTGTTTGGTGAAGCTTCTTGAAGTCGGAGGAGACCTTTTGAAACCACAACACAACATGAGGAAACGAATTCTCTGTCGGCTCTTCCCTCTAAGGCCTCTTCTCCTTTCTCCAACAAAGAACTAGATAAGCCTGGACTCTTTCGGTGAAGGCTGGCTGGAGTTTTCTAAGCTGGGTCAGCAGCTGGACGTTGGACTTCATGTGAAGTCATGTTCATTTGCAAAGTCCCTTTCAGTCACCTTTTGTACATTTTCTTGTCTCCCGATACAGTGGCTCCACCCAACAGTTTATAGTTAAATAGGGGGAGCATTACCTGGGGAGGAGGAATCTTTTTAGAAAATTTTACAAAAATTTCATGTGGGCCACTGAAAGCTAATGACTGAGCATGAAATCCTTCCACAAGGAAACCAGGGCAAAGTGGGATGGGAAAACTCACCCATCCTCGGCTTCCCTGTGGCCTGGCTCTTCTTGCGCTTGGGATAGGGTGGGGGTGAGGGCAAGGAAGGGGGCAGAACTGGAACCGTGGCAGTGCTAGCTGCTGTTTGTCCTTGTTCCTGTAAGGGAGGCCGGCGGCTTCCAGGTGGGCCAGACTGGTTTCAACCTAGCCCCTGATGATGGCACACCAGTCAGAAATCACCAAGACCCTACTGAAAGTGTTAGAAAATAACAAAACCAAAACCAAAGACAGGAAAACACACAAAAGGGAGCTGTGGGGAAAAAAGCAGCGGGGGCACTGTCTTACTAGGCTCTGGTTAGAGGGAAACAAACACCCATCTAGAATTCAATTATGTTACTATACTGGGGAGGTGGGGGAAGACTCCCCTTCTTCCCAGCTAGGAAAACAGCACACCTTGGCTGGATTATCACTCCCCTCCACCAACCACTGCTGAATTTTAGCACCCTAGGCCTCCTTCAGCTTCGCCCATCTTCCTCCTTCTTGCTCTCTGTCACCATCCTCAACTGCCCCAAACAAGCAATTTAACCGGAAAATAATTTCACCAAAGGCTTTCATTTCCACTGTAACATAGGTCCATTTCAGAAAGCAGAGGGAGCGAACTCGTTTCCAGAGTTTATTGCATTATACATGCGACCAGAACATGCACAGAAAGGACAGGTTGCTGTTGTACTTCTACCAAACCACAGATGCACCACAAGGGAAGGCTACAAGGCATAAGTCGTCAATATTCCATCTCACCAAAGACAATTGCTAAATTCATTTGCGAAAAGATACATTGTAATGTGCTTTTTTAGTCCCCCTCCCCCCAAAGCTTGTGGGTTTTCTTAATCTTTTTTTTTAAATATATATGTAATTTAAGTACTTTTAAGTACTGAATGTATTCAAAAACGCCATGAGATCATGGACTAACCACACACAGAGACCTTTTGCATTAGGAAAAACATGAAAAAGTCACATTGCTGGATGGATGAATGAACTGATGGATGCTGTACAGTTCCAATAAGTTAAGACCCAAATGAAAATGCGCAGTAATAGTTACCCTGCATTACGATGAAAAAATAATAAATTACACGTGCTAGTTTTTTTAATATATATATACTCATAGGGATTACAGATCACTTGCAGCACGAACAGAATGACCCCAAAGTCACATTCTAGCAGGAAACAAAACAAAACAAAACAAAAAACAAAGAGCAATGAAGGTTTTGTTTCCGCCTTCCCAGTCCTCCAGCACTGGGCCCTGGAACGCGGTGCCCCCTCTCCGATCCTGGCCTCCGACGGGCCTGGGACCTAAGAGAAGGTGAGGTTGGCGGTCAGTTCTCGGATCCGGTTCTCTCGGCTCATCTTCTTGAGTTTCATTCGGCGGTTTTGAAACCAAATCTTGACCTGCCTGTCGGTGAGGTTAACGCTCTTACTGATCTCTAGGCGGCGCTCGCGGGTGAGGTACATATTGAACAAGAACTCTTTTTCTAATTCCAGCGTTTGGTGCTTAGTGTAAGGGCACCTCTTCTTTCTGCCACTCTTTGCAGTGAGCCAATTGCTGGTTGGAGTATCGGACTTGATTTCCTCTAACAAAATTAAAGGGAGAAGAAGAAAAAAAATCAAGAATTTTTTTTTTCTCTCAGTCTTTTCAAATGTACCCTTGGCCATGACCCCGCTGGCAGCCAGGCCGCTTTGGGAAATGCTGGTATTAAACATTACTCATATGAGGTGGGCCCTGGAAAGGATTTGTAATTGACGCCAGATTAGTTTAAATGCCCAAAATGACACGATGGGCAGGTACTCTTGCCCTGGGTGTCAGGGTTCTCTCTCCCCTCCTCTCAACTTTCTGATTTGCACAAAACATCAGTACAATAGTAAAGTTTCAGGATCTCCCCAACAACATTCTAACTGGGCAGCTTATAATTGGGCTGGAGTGGAAGAAGCAAACCACAGCCTGAATAAGACTACCAACCCCATGGCTGCCTCACACCCCCAAGTCTGCCACTTCTTCCCCACTTTTCCTGCCCAGGCGAGGAGCCCCACAACCAGGTTGATAGTTGCCCTTCTCTTTCAAAAGATAACCAAGGAAGCGAGTACACCTTCTCCGACCTGCCTGGGGCATTGCTGTACTCCCCAGAATTTCTTGCATTCTCATGCTTTCTTGACCCCACACAAAAGCATCCTCCCACGCGGAGAAATGTGGCTCCTTACTGTGGCCCACCTCTGGGCACTGAGGGAGAGGCTTAAGGGCAGGGTTCCTTCTAAAAAAGCCAGCACTCCAGGCTCTTTGCCCCAGCTTAGCCCTAAAGCTGGCCCTGCCGGGTGGGCCCTGCAGATTCCATTCTCCCCCCCTTCAGCCTTTGCCCTCTTTGCAAATGGATTGCAAAGCTTACGGCACTTTCCCCCAGACAAAGCCAAGGTTACCTAACCCCGCAGAGGCTGGGAGCCCTGTTCCCCAGTCCCAGTGCCAACCAGCCCAGTCATTTCGTTCCCATTGCCGCCCCCAAGCTCGCAGGATGCGGGGGCATACACTTGAACACGAACACAGTGCCTTGGACCGCCTTAAAATCATCATTGGGTGAAAGGCAAAGCTGGGACTGCAAATCTGAGAAGGAGAAAGGAGGTTTTGGGGCCATGTTTACGAGCCGCAGGTCTCATTTGCCCTCTTTTGTTGCATTTCAGGTCTAGCTCAGGAAAAATAAACCCGGCAAGCCCTTCCTCTGCCCAGGCGCCATCAGCGTGGGGCCAGGACCAGCCAGGAGGGCCAGGGCAGCCGGGGAGAAGCGGGGACCATCTCAAGACTGAGACTGCCCCTCTAAAAGCCAGGAGGAGCGGCACCTGCCAGTCGGGCCCCGCCTCAGCTGCCCCGGCTCAATGCTGGGCACCCAGGCGCTCCCTCTCCGCCGGGTTCCCGGGCTGCACGCCCCGCTGGGGTGGCAACTTGTTCATACCGACCTTTGCTTTCCTTCTCCTGTACTTCGGGACTGGACACGGAGACCTCAGCCAGGCAGCTCCTTTCTTCCGGAAGGCCGCCCTTGGCCTCGGGGCTCTCCACCTGGGAGACTTTGGTGGGCTCTTGGCCGCTCACAGGCTCGTTCATCTTCTTTTCCATCTGCAGCTGGGCGGCCGAGAGCTGCGGCTTGGCCGCGCCGCGAGGGTTGAGCTGGAGCATGACTGTGGAGCTGCCTTCGGGGCTGTTATTGTACTCTTGGGTTTTCCCGGTGGCGTAGGTCTGACTCAGTCTAAAATATCCAGGGACAGGAACTTCGGGGTTCTCAACGGGACAGGACTCAGGGACCAGCCTCTGGTACGAAGGGACCTCAGCAGAAATGAGTTTGTTGCGCTTATCAGAATACATGCAGCAATTGGATTCTTCCTTAATGTTGGTGGTGAAGGAGCAAGTGGGGACTTGCTGTGTAACAGGTTGCTCTATTCGACACGATCTGTTCGGGTCTGTCCAACTGTCTACTTGAGGTATATAAGGATGCACATTCATACCCATATTTTGGTGGTTCACTTCTCTTTTGGCCAGAGACGGGAGCAGTCCACAGGTTTGCATTCCATAGGTCCCCATGTCTGCGCTAGGTGGTGGCATGTACATGCTGGCGCTGCTCGAATAAAAACTGTCACTCCTGCAGGCACTGATCAAGGAATCTACTAAAAAAGTATTAGCAGCAGGAGAGCTGTTGGGAAAGGACATTTTGGGGAGGAATTTGAAGAAGAGAGATTGTGTCCTTTGTAGGCTGACATCTCTAGGAAAACATTCCCCGTGTAATTGTGGATGCCTCTGCCGACCACATGACAACCAAGCCAATGAGATTTGAAAATGGCCTTGAGCCGCAGCCTCCTCGCAGGTCACGTGCTCCAGAGCCCGGCCGGCCGGCCGCGTAAGCACGGACAACAGCGACATCTACTACGCGCCCGCGATAGTGCGCGCTGGAGACAACCGGTCCAGCGCTCTCCGTCGCCCGCCAGCCTCCCCGGGGCTCGCTCAGCCGGCCAGCCCCACTCGCGTCCCCCGCTCAGGCCTCTGGGCCCCGCTAGCGGAAGGAAAGCCTCAGCCGGAGGGGCGTCCGAGAGAACGGGCGGGGAGGGAAGCCAGAGTGCCGGTGCGCCTGCACACAGAAGCATGCCCCCGCACACACCCAGGCAGAACGCGCCCGAAAGCCGGGGCACGGGCGGGGGGTGGGGGCCCGGCTGCTTAATTTTCTCCCGGGCAGCGTGGGAAGGTGAGTCGGATTCCCCGGGCTCAGAGACATCCCACCCCAGGGAGCCACAGGAAGGGTGTCTCACGCAAAGACGCGATCAGGTTATCGTGGGGAGCGGAGGCAAGAAGGGCGGCGAGGGCTAAGAGGCCAAGCTGGCCGGCCCGGAGCCCCGAGGACTGGCCGGCCCTGGCGCTGTCCATTCCCTCCTCCAGCCCGAGGGAGATGCGGGATCCAGGCCCCTCCGCGCCCGGGCGGGCTGCCCAAGCCTTCGGCTCTCTCGAAGGAACCACACCCCGACCTCTGCGGCCGGGGCCGCTGGGAGCATTCAGCCCGGAGACAATCCCTCGCCAGCAGTTGGCTATCCTCGAAAGCGTCCCTCCGGTTCCCAGCGGGAGAACTAAACCGAGGTTTCCTTCCCTACACACCCTGATAATAATGAGCAAAGAGGAAGGAAGGAAGGAAGGAAGGAAGAGAGAAAGAAAAGAATTTTTTCAAGGAAAGGGGAAAACTCTTGCCCTCAGACTCCAGAAGTTTGAGAAAACTGGCTGGGCCGAATAGCAAAGAGAGAGGGAGATGCAAAGGTGTCATTTGGTTCTTCTGCAAAGAAAAATATGTTTTCCTTTTATGGATTTTGTAAAAGCATTGGTTTCTGACAAGTGCAAGGTACAAAAGGTTGTGGAATTTATTAATACATATTAAGAAGAATCAGGGCGATCAATAAAATTCTCATCTACATTCTTGGGCTACTTGGTAATTTTCTTGCTTCTGAAGGTTTTTAAAGAGTTATACCCGCTGTTGCCACACACGGGAAGATATTTTATTAACAAATCAATCGAGACTTTGTAAAGGATAAGATTAATAGTTAAGATTTAGCATAATGGCGTTCGCTTTATGAATTATTGAAAATTATACTATTGATTTTTCCCCTTCGCTACTAACCAAGAAGGTAAATTTTTGTTTTAACACAAATCGTCAAATATTAAAAGCTATACTTTTGTCAGAAGTTGAGTTTTATAGTTTTGGACAATTCCTAAAATTATTTGACACCATTTTGCTTGGAAAAGGGGAGGGAGAAAAAAAAAAGGAGGTGGGAGAAACTTAGTCCTCTGTTTCCTTTGGTGACGGAAAGTTCTGCAAAGAGGATTTGGTCTGGGGTTGTGGTTGAGCTCATTAAAGAATAACCACCATCACCACCATGGAAACTCAGAGTTTTACGAGAAACTTCTCCAACAACTTCCTTTCTTGTTCTCTGGTTGCAGGCGGGTGAGCCGCCCTTCGGAAGCCCCGGCCTCCGGGCAGCAGCGGGGAGCTTTAACCTTGATTTCCAAAGGCTTGCCCTGGTTGAGGGGCCAGGCCAGGGCACAGGAGCCGTCCTCAGGCTTCCCAGATCCCCTTCCCTGCATCGGAGAGAGGAAATGGGCCCCAGAAACCCTGATTGTGAAACAGTTCTCTGTCCGGAAAGGCGTCTGTGTTTTCTTCTCCCCACACTCGCCCTGTCATGGGCTGGCTTTGGGTTTCAGGCCCAGAGACTAAACTTGTGGGCAAATTGGGTTTCCGCCTCAGCTGAACATTTCTTTGGAGCCTGAGGCTCATTAAAGCGCCTCAGCATTCTGGGGTAGGGGGACTAGGAGCCTGCTCACTTCTTCACAAAATCCTTTTCCAAAACCCCTCTGCCCCCCTCCCCAAAAAGAATCTCCCCCTGCCTGGTGGAAACAGGCGCTGAACATTATTTTCGGCCTTGGGACCACTTTGCCTGTCCCCTCGAAGTGCCCTCGCCCAAACAATAACCCCTTTTAAAAAACTTCGCGGTGGCAATGAGACAGACCTTTTAAACCTTTACGCAGCTGTTCAAATACAACATCATTGTCAGGTTAAAAGCCTGGCGCCTCTAACTGCTCCGGCTGCGGGATGCCGGGCCGGCGAAGCCCGAGGTTTAAACATTACCTTACCTTAGGGGTGGCTGTTTTTAAGCTTGAGGATGGGGGTGGGGTGGGGTGGGATGGGTGGAGAGGAAGGCAGGGGAAAAAAAATCCAACTTTTGACTCTAGTCTCTTGCTGCTCCTTTTCAAAGCTAACAGCCACGGACCGGCACCCCAAAAATTGTTTTATCAGAAGGTGGAGATCGTGATCCCGGCCTCAGCTAAGCGTGCCCAGGGCTGGACAAAGTGCCCGCTGCGCACGCTCTCGGCAGGCGCCCTGACGCCAGCCTGGCGCTCGGAGACTCTCGTCCCTTTGCCTCTCAGCCAGGGTCGCTGCCTGGAACTCGGTTCTCCAATTCTCCCTATCCCACTCGTGAGGCAAGACTGTTCAATCTAATCGGGAATTTTATGCCCATCAAATGCCCTTTCATAATCTTTATTTATACATGAAGATAACATTCAGGCTAAAACCCAGCAATTCCTCGCCGAGCGGGTAGGTCTATGGTGAGCCAACATAAGCAGGATCTGCCTTCCGAATTTGGGGGCCTTTCTGTTTCAACTCTCGGGGCCTTTGGGCTCTAATTCTCCCCCCCCCACACACACACATTACATCTAGCTTTACATGGTTCTTCTCCATTCACAGAAAATATGTGTCTCAGCTCTGATTTTGAATCTATTATCACAAAATTCTCTTTTATTCCTTCTCAAGTATCTGTCTTTAGACCAGTTCCTTGAAGCCAGGGATGCCAATATTTCAGAGGAATTTTATAATAAAAACAGAGCAAAATAGAAATAACACAAGGAAATGATCTGGACCTGGAAGGGTGGCAAGTTCGGTTAAGACTCTAAGGCTAAGTTGAAGCAAATGAAATGAAAAGGCAGTGGCTTTTAAGGCCAGCCTGTATTTTGCTTAGGAGTATTTAATGTAGCTGCATAGCTGCTGTTTTCGATCATCTTTAGATCAGTTGGAGCAGTTACCATTAATAATAAATCAATATTACACTATAAAGGAGATGAATATCCATATTTGTACCAAGACATCCTTCTCCCTGGCACAGCTCTTTCCAGAGAAAAAATTTAATAGAGTCACTTTAGCAAGAAATTAGCATTTGTAATCCAGAAGTGGCTTGCATCTGCGCTCTTCTGTCACCAGGAAGAATAGTGACCGTGGGCCTGAGTAGACTTGGGGACTCCTAGGTTAGCCCTGAATTTGGGCCCTGAGTGGCCTCAGGGCTGTGCCATTCCTTGGGGGCAGATTGGATGAGGACAAATTTTAAAGGCTGCTTCCCCAGGGAGCCCCTCCAGGTTGCACTGAGCACCTTCCAGCCAATCTGAAAAGAAATCGAAGGGGCAAATGGGCAGGCTGTGGAAGCCACCACCAATGAAGCAGGGTCTGTGGAGACTCTGCAAAAGAGCAGGCGGCCGGGAGCCTCTTTCCTTCCCAGACACAAAAGACTCCTACTTGGCGCACTTTCCCTCCACCTCAGGATCTGAGATCTCAGTGATTCAAAATACATGGCTGTACTCCATGAGCCCCACAGGCTCTGAACAATCAGGAGGGGTCAGGTCTGCAACCCCCGGAAGTCCGGGTCCAATCCTCTGTCCTTTCTCAGGCCCATCTTGGGTGCTGCGGGTAGGAAGGGAACTGCAGACGGCTGAATGCCCGTTGTCTGAGGAAGGCTGTCAGCCAAGGCCAAGGGGCTTCGAAAGCCCACGGGGCTTCGAAAGCCCACATGCACCCTTGCTGGAGCCGCCTGAAGAGGAATGTAATGACATTTGGGGAGGAGTGTTCTCTCCCCACCTGGACTGAGACCCAGGTTCGGCTCGGAGAAATGTCGCTTCGCAGTAGCTTAGCAGGACCCGCGGTCAGACAGGTGGGAGCCGGGGGTGCCCATGGGGAACACCTATGCCTCTGGTTGGTGCCTCACTGGGGGGCTCATGGTGCCCCAGACTCCACTGAAGCTGATGCCAACTCCCAGGGGTGGACCTGGGGCCTTTGGTTCAGGGTTTGGAGAAAGGAGACAGAGGCAGCAGAGCCGAGGAGGCCAGCACTAATTCTGGGCATTGCGGGGGCTTTACAATGAACTTCGGGAAAGAAGGGTCAGGCACTCTCCCCCAGAACAGCCCATGCCTGTCCTGGAGCCCTCCCTTTTGGACAGAGTATGGCGACGCAGGCCCTCCCCAAAGTCAGGGGCTTTGCAAAAGGAGGTTGGGGGGCAAGAGGGCATGCAGCAAGAAGACTGCTTCCGAGAGCTGGTGCCAAAATCAAACTCGTTCTCAAGGCCAGCAGGCAGCTGAAAAGAGTGTCCAGGGTTCTATCAAACGCAAATCTCGTTTGCTTCAAATGCAAACCCCATTCTATGCCGCCTTGCCTCTTAGTAAAAACGTTTCCCGGGACAGCCTGCCGCTTCCTGCAGCTGCACCAGCCCAGCCTGGCCCAGGCGCCCCCAGTTCATAGTCCTGCCTGCGCTTCTCGCTACGGGCAGCCCCGGTGCCAGGCATGGCTGGGTTGGGGGGCAGTCCCTTGCCCAGAACGACCCCCTCAGTCCCAACGCATCTCATTTTCTCTGAGACCACACTCAGCTAAGTTGCCGGCGCCCAGATCAGTCTTAAACAAAAGCCTTTTAATCATCCCAGGCAGTCGGAGAGCATTATCAGGCGGACGCTGTTTTGGGGAGGAGTTGGTCCTATCCTCATATTGTTCTCCATACTCAAACCAATAAGACAATTAATTTCTCTAATTTAATTAGCTCTCAATGGCACGACCTATTTCGAGATGTATGTATCCGTCTTTAAAAAAAAAATCTCTCCTTGACACCACCAGGTTATACCAAGGTATTCTTTGCAACAGCGTTATCTTGAAGGAGACAACGATTGTCTGTTTCAGGAATATGGGTAGCTCCTTTTTCTCTGCTTTATACAACTTCCCACACCTCGTCGCTGCTTAGAACAAACAAACAGTAAACAAATACCTTAGTGACCCGGTGTTTCTAACCGGCTGAGATTGCCTATTAGAATCAGCATTGGGAAAGACAGGGTACCGCGGCCTCTCCGCCAAACGCGGCTTCTGGAACGTGAGCACGCCCCCGTGTGGCTCTCCAAGGCCATGCAAACGGGAAATGGTATCTCTTGGTTCGGCTTACCTACGGTACTGGACACACAAGTTTGCTACATTTAGACGCAGTTAAAAAAAAAAAAAAAAAAAAGATAGATGGAGAGAGAAAGAAATAAAGCAGTTTTAAGCTCCTGCAACGACCATACTACTAGGGCACTGACATCTTAACGGACGCCCAGAATTCCACACAAAGGAATCCCCTTCCGAACGAAATTATTCAATTGTAAGCTTTGTTTCTCTCGCAATTTTCACCAAAGGTTGAAGGACACTTTGGAAAACAATATAAATATTTTTAGTTTTGTTCCATATCATAGAACGCACAATAACTTATCTGACGGTGCAGCAGGTTTTTTTTCAAATACAACGATGGTGTAAATCTGACTAAAGCTTCCTCTTTCAAATGCCTGCTTTGAAAGCCGTGGTTCTTCATTAAAGCAAAAAGGACTGCTGTCTGTGACCACCCCCACCCCCGCAAAAAAAAAAAAAAAAAAAAAAAACCCACCTCAGTATATACTAGCTGTATAAAAAAACATGCTGGTAGACACTTAAATCTAACCAGTATTTTAAAAAGAAGTCAACTGCTATTGAATTACACAAATGTTTAAAGGGAAATTAAGATTATTGATCCTGAAATTAGGCATTTGCTTAGATTTATAGTGAGCCCCTGATATGATGCTGTGTGGTCATAAATGTATGTGGGGGTCTGGATATGTGTAAGCATGTCTGTGTGAGAGTGGGTGGCGGCTGAATATCACAGAAGAACCTTAAGGCGCCTAATTATTCAGAAAGGTTAAAGGTGATGACCTTGACATTTTGGAAGTTCAAAGGCATACACTTATGCACTTATGTTTTTCCTCCTCCCCCCCAAACTTTGGCAATTAAAAAAATTTTGCATTTGGAAATGCATACCTCCTCTGAAAATGCATGGGGTACTGTACATCTTCTGGATTTCTTTCTTTCTTTCTTTTTTTTTTTTTTTTACACTTTGGGCTTAGGAGAGGTTAAGAGTCATGATTCACTTTACCTTTTTTCAGAGAAAGAGATGCTTTTCTCACTCCTACAGTTTATTGCACATTGCGGAAATCTCTTTTGGGCCCACCAGAAGGTGTATAATATAACCCAATTAAGCTGTTTAGAACTTTGGCTTTTATGGTGTTGTCTAGACAGTTCAAGGTTTTGTAAACAGCCTGGCCTGGCCCAGCAACATAATGTGCAGTTCAGCCCCCACCACATTCTTTAACTTGAAGCGATAAATGCAGTGAGAAGTGGGTCTGCAGCCTCAGGCCCTATTCCAGGGAGGGGTCTTACGTTCTCTACCACATGCCTGCTGTGACCTAGCAAGGATCCCAAGCCCTCTGGACCACTGGTAACTCCCTTTTAGCAAACTTTTTTTTTTTTTCAAAGAAGCTTTCTAATTTTGGTTTCTTTTTTTAAGGGACCTTGGGTCCTGACACCTTGTTAAGATTAAATTTAGATTTTCTAACAAGTTTTTTTGAAATGAATTTTGTCTCTTCAGAAATTCCAAGTTCACTAAATTGGGGGTGGGAGGAGTAGACGTCCTTCTTAGGTTCCTGCTGCCCCAGCCTCACTGCCTGCAGAAAGCAGCACCAGAATGGCTGGGTCACAGCCTTAATACAGAAATTCATCCCTAAAGTGATTTTTAAAAGCGGTGTAGCCTAGGCAGGGTGGGAGAGAGCTACTCTTATTTCAGCGGGATTAAAAAGCATTTCACCTGGTTTTCAGTTGCATATGGGAGAAGGTTCTGGCCACCAAAATCCCCTAATCAGACACTAAATTTCCTTAAAGAGTAAAAAATCATATAGTGTGCTGAAGCTGTAACCTCCATTTTACCAGAAACCATTTATTCACACAAAACACAGTGACTTATGCCTTGATACGACAGACCAACAGGCCGAAGATACATTTCCCAGAGTTTAAATAATCTGCATTCACCAAGGGGATGATCAGGTCCCTTAAACTCAGAACAAAAACAAGCACCTTCCAGCCTAGCGGCCTAACTCTCTACAGATCCCACAGCGTCCCCACAGGGACTCTGAGAGAAGGAGGGAGAACAACAGCACATTGGCGGTAAAATTGTAAAGGGACGTTTGCATTTACCATTTTCCCCTTATTAGGATCCATTCGGCCAAGTCCCCGGCCTCGTCCGCAGGCAGCAGTGGTCGCTGGGAGGTCCCGAGTTGACCGTGGGAAGGAATCGTGGAGTTCCACAGAGAAGAGGCGTCATTAAACCCAAGGACACTGGGCCTGCCCAGGGCAGGCTGATGGGGAAGTGGGTGGGTGAGTGGGGCTCGGGAAGAGGGGGTGCTTCCTGGAGCTCTCAAAATAAGGGGTTTCCAGTGAAATACTGCAGACGGTCTCTGTTCAGTTTCTTTTCTTTCATTCTGCGATTCTGGAACCAGATTTTGACTTGTCGGTCAGTGAGGTTGAGCATCCGAGAGAGTTGGAGTCTTTTCTCTTTGTTTATGTACACGTTAAAGAAAAACTCGCGTTCCAGTTCGCGGATCTGGTACTTGGTGTAGGGACAGCGCTTTTTCCGGGACCGCTGGGGGGCCACTGCAAGTCAAAGAAACCAAGAGGTGAGAGAGGCCGCTGGCTGCCCACCCCCAGCCGCCCGCCGGCCCAGGCCCGCATGAGGGCCAGGCCTCGGGCCCTTTGGGGGACGTCCCCCGCCTCCACTGAAAGGCCCTGCCTGCGTCGTGGGGGATGATATATGGGCGGGCACAGGAGAGAGTGCGGGCGTGGACCTGTGTTCACGCCTGGACACACACACACACACACACACACACACACACACACACCCTGGCACGGAAGTGGAGAAGCAGAGGGCAAGGCCGGCTCTGAGTTGGAACCTGAAGGGAGAGAAACACGAGCGCGCCCAGGCATCTGCTCTACTCCAGTCAGCAGCGCGCGTCAGCCAGAGGCTTGGATAAAGTCCAGTTCAAGGATCTCCCCACCCCACCCCACCCCACCCGCCCTTAAAAGCAGGAGGCTCGAGTGTCCACACTCACAAAGTGGCTTGAAATCTCCCCCCTTCACTCCAGGGTCTCCAGCACCACCAAACTGGGGAAAAGCTCTCTGCAGCGATTAATGTCCCCTTCGAAGTCTACCTTAAGCCCACCTAAATTGGTTTCCTATCGTAAACACACTTTACAACGGCCCGGGAAATCTTATAGGATGTATAAACCCCTTCGAACGCTTATAAAGTGGCACATAAAACGGCGCAAGCAGAGGGAGGCCCCCGCCGCCCCCCCGCGCCCGCGGCCCCCGGCCCAGCAGCCCACCCCGCACCGGGTGCCTACCTGTGCCGCCACTCTTCTCAGCCCCCGCCTCCCCCGGGGGCCCCTCGCCATCGCCGCCGCCGCCTTCTGCCGCCCCCTTGGGCTCGGAGCCCGGGGTCGCCTTGGCGCAGGGACTTCCCCCGCCGCCACCGGCCCCCGTCTTGTGGTCGCCCTTGTCGGCAGCGCCCTCGGGCTGCAGCGGCGCAGGAGGTGGAGGGGGCTGCGGCCCTGCGAACGGGGGCCCGGGCGCAGCCTCGTAGAACTGATCAAAACCCTGCGGCAGGATGCCATTTCGGCCCACGGCGCTGTAGAAGTTGGAGGCGGCGCCCGCGGGACCGTGTGGCGGCCCGGGAGCGGCGCACACTGGCTCCGGCGCCTTGAAGAGCACGTCCGGCCGGCGGCCCGCGGGAGGCAGCAGCTCGCGCTGCATGGCCGCCTCCTCCGCCGCCGCCGCCGCTGCCGCGGCCGCAGCGGCCGCCGCGTAGTAGGGAGCGTAGCCCCCGGCGCCGCCGCCGCCGCCCCCGCCGGGGCCGCCCCCGCCGCCGCCGCCCCCCGCGCCGCCGCCGCCGCCGCCGCGGTACGGCCACTTGGCGCGCTCCAGGCCGTAGTCGCGGAAGGCCACTTCGCGCACGGGCTGGACGTGCGGCGCCAGGTTGGAAGAGTAGGGGAAAGTCATCTGGCAGGACGACGGTTGCGATAGGAACGACGGCTTGCTGGCGAAGTCCGACGGGGCCACATAGTAGGCGCAGCCGGGCAGGTACATGCTGGCTGCGCTCGGGCCGCACTCATCAAAGTCGTTCATGGCTTCGCGGCGTGCGCGCCGGCGAGCCCCGGGCCGCTCCCCGCGCCGCCAACCTGAGCCATCGATTGCACAAGAGGCTTGGGCCAGGATCAACTAAGCAAAAATCCCCACCGGGCGCTGACGTGCAATTCATCTTGATTGATTCTGGTGGTAATTATGTCACGTGACGCCATGGAGAGAAATGTCCTTATATCTATATCAGCTCTCGCCAACACGCCCCGGGACGGCTTCTGGCGCCGAGACACGCGAGCGCTGGGGGCGGATCAGTCTCTCGCTCCAGCCAGCACTCCCCGGGCGCTTCCCGACCTGGCTGAGCCTCGGGCCGGTCACCTGTGCGCCGCCGGCGGCTGCCACTGCTGGGTGCATCTGCCACCGCCCGGCTGGGCCGCCCGCCCGCGCCCGCCCGCGCCGCTTTAAGTACGCGGACCGAAGCCGGCGGGGAGGAGGAGGAGGGGGAGGAAGGGGGAGGAAGGGGGAAGGGAAAGAAGCGGAGAGCGGAGGGGGGAGCCCCAGCCTGGGGCACAGGGGACTAGGTGTGAGGTTGTGAGGTTCCCACCCCCCACACCCCTTCCTGCAGCCGCTCCCTCCCCCGCGACGCCGCCACCCGCTGCAGCTTGCGGGTCAGGAGCTTGTTGCTTTTTGCTCAGGGGGCGTAATTGCGCCACTCTCGGGGCACACGGAGCCCTGATTTACATATTTCTCAGCCCTGCGCGTTCATCGCAGAATAACTTGGCTCTCTCCACTACTGACCCCGGGAGCGCGAGTGCCAGGCTCGAATAAACCTACACCAAAACCTTACCAGGAGCTCACCCAGGCCAGGGCCTCGGTGCGCACTCGGATCTCTTGCCCTCTCTCCTCCTCTCTCTGTTCCTGTCTTCCTTTCTCCTTCCTCCGCCTCCATTCTGTCTTCTCACTTCTTTCTTTCCTGTCCACTCTTCTCCCACTCCCTTCTCTTGTTCCCTCTAGCCTTCTTTTCTTCCTTTTCCTTACTTTCCTCGTTTCCTCTCCTCTTTATCTCCTGATCCTCTCTTCCTTTCCCCTTGCTGTGTGTCACCACCTCTGTGTTCTCCCTGTAGTCTCTCTGCCTTTCCTCTCCTAATGCTAAAGCAAGGAGGAAGTTTAGCCAGCGGAGACGCCCCATGACCCTCTAGAAGTTGGGGGGTCTGGAGAACAAAAGGATCTGGAGTCCTACTCTAAAGGTGCCTGGTCTCCACTCCCCACCACCGGAGACAAACCACTGACGCCTCCACCCTCCTCACCCTCTCTGCTTTTTGGCCTGAGCTAGGACCAGTCCGCCTCACAACCGGCCCCTTCCCTGGTCGGAGACCAGCCCAGGGCTACGAATCCCCGCTGCCTGGTCTCCCCTAGGCTCCTGCGGTGCCCTTGCGCTGGCATGGTCCCTGTGGGGGGGGGCAGGGGTAAGGCCCCCCGGAGGTCCCTCGGCTCTGGGGAGGAGAGCAGAATGCTCTCAGCAGCTTTTTCCTCCTTGGTTGAACTTCTCTGCAGTACTTGGCCCCGAGAGACCCCCATCCATTTGCCCCAAGGCCTCACTTTCTTCCACGGCCGCCGGGTCTCTCTTTCCTAGCCCAGGGGGCCAGGCGAGGCCTGGACTCCCGCCTCCAGGAGAACCAGCGCTTTCCAAAGGTAAAATCGGTCTCTCAGAAAGAAGCTTTCCAAACCCAAATCCCAGAACCAAGGGCAGGAAGTTGCCCCTCTCCCCAAGATTCCTCAGCCCAGGCAATCCCAGCACGGGGTTCTGGGCCTCAGCCCTATGCCCAGAGCAGGCGGTGCAGGCTTTGAAGCTGGTTCCCTCCCTGGCCCCGGCCGCGGCAGTGCCCGTGTGGCGAGCTCTGCCCACCATGCCGACAGACAGAGAAAAGGCGGGTGATCGGAGCTCATACCTATTTTCTGGCCGTTGTCCCCCCCCCCTTTCTCTCCTCCCTCCTTTTCTCCCTCCCACTCATCTTCCTCCGCCCCCCCTCCCACCTCTGCTTTCCTCCCAACACTGCGCAAACAGGTCTGTGGCGACTGGAGGGTAAGGAGGCTCCCCCCGCCCCAGAACTGCCTATCGTTTTGTGAACCCTCCTTCCAGCTGGCACCCTCGCCCAGGTTCCCTCTCGCCCCTTTCTCCTCAGTCCAGACCGCCAGCACACTTATCTGCCTCTCATCTCCATCGCCCGCCAAGCCTCTCACTTTCGGCTCGTGGTCGACGCCCTTGGATCTCTCTCCTAAAATGGCTCCCCGGACACTAGCCCTGCAGCAGCTCAGGACCCAGGGCAGCAGCTGCAGGGACCCCCCCACCCAGCCGGGTCTTTACGTGTCTGGGAGTGCGCAAAATTCTCGCACCTTCTCTTTGCACGGGGTGGGGCGCAGGCAGCCCGCTGCCCCCAAAGCGAAGCCTGCTGACCGCTGAAGAGGGAAATGGGGAGGACGGAACCATTCAAGTTCAACGACATGGCGATGGCGGCTCCGCTTGGAGCCGCGCTTTGGCGGGGGAGGGTGAGCCATCAGCAGCGGCGCGCGGGTGCAAAGGGGAAGGGGCAGCGGACCCCTCTCTGCGCGTTTGCGCAGATCCCCGCACCCACCCCCAACACTTGGGCTTTCATTTTGGGCCCAGCCCGCTTCGGCCCTTTGCCCCAGCTCCCTCCTGGATCCTCACTCCGAAACCCAAGGAAAACCGCAGCCTCCCGACCCGCGCGTCCCGCGAGAACCTACCATGAAGACTCCAGCGTTGTGGCCTTGTCCTTGCCTGCGCGGCCCCACTCGAAGCACAAGCGCATCCGACCCTTCCCGCACAGCCAGCTGCTCCGCGAGTGGTAGCTTTCCGCGCAGCGCCCAGACGCGATGCGGTAATTTTGAGCCACCCAAGATAAGACACTAACTTGACCTTAACTTTGTCAGGGCGCCCCTGGTATCTGGAGAACGTGAACAGACACTGTCTGGCAGCCCTCGTAAAAGCTGACTGGGGAAGGGATTCTGAGTCATTTCATTTATTGCCACTACAGTTCTGCAAGAATGCTTTTCCTCCCTGCCAAACTTTAATTATTTATGCTCTTTTGGGAAACGAAAGAAGAGGAGAAACGCGGGGAAAAACACCCAGAGCCAGTCTCTTCCCTGCAGAGCCTTCCGAATGGGCTCCCTAAGTCAAGTGACTGGAGAACAAAAATGTGGGGAGATCACCTTTGTCCAAGGACAGTCGGACAAGCGCTGTGCACCCCCCCCTCCCACGAAGGAGGGGATGATTGCCGCTGGGTGAGGCGGGGTGAAGAGGCACCCCCACCCCCCCCCCCCGCAGACATGAATATTTACAACGGTTCTGGATCTCTCCTCCACCCAGCCGGCCTCCCGGAAACCTCCCTAGTCCTCCTCCTTCAGGGAGAGCCCCCAGGCCTTAAGAGTCCCCCGGTGGGCCCTCTGAGCTTGCAGCCGGTTGAATGCCAGCCGAAGCCATTTTTCTCGTTTAAAACCCTTTTTCTCAGTCAAGAGGCCTGCCCGGACTGCAGCATTTCGGAAGACGCATTTGTCTTTGTGTGAGAGAATGTTGAGCCCTCAGATTTCAGCATCATTTCTCTCCGCATTTGTTTCTTAGGAATTTTGTCGTGGTTCCAAATCCCTGCCAGAACCTTGGCTAGGAGAGGAGAGAGGACATCACCGCCTTTGTATTTGTGTGGATCAGTAAGGGGGATAAATTTGAAAAACACTGCTGAAGCTCCAACGGACAATGAGATTTTACACTTAGAATAATTTCAATCTCTTTGGGGAGTGGTCTTCATGAATTTCTCCTCCAACCCCACCTCCCAGACTAAAGAGAAAGAGCACAATGATTTAATGGTATACATTGGAAAGAAACTGTTTCTCCATGTTATCCTAGGGCCTGCATCTAATTCCGGTTTCCTAGTCCTTTACCCAGCTCTCTGGACCTGAGGTCTGCGTGTGGCCTCCGCCTTTGTTCAGCTGTTTTGGGGGAGAGACTCAGCTCTGGGTGCAACTAGCTCCCGGAGCCCCATCAGGTGGGAAGACATTTCTAAAGATAGGGACTCACAACCTCTTGCTTCTTTTTTCCCTGCTGTTGTATTTTTTTTCTTAAAAGAGCTGTTTTTTTTTAAATGTTTTAGAATACACATCAAATTTGCTTCAGGAAAGGGGAATCATAGTCCATGAATACTTGGTATTAGAAATTAAATGGTTTTGCCAATTCTTCCACTATCTAAAACTAGGAATTCTCTAGTTTTAATTTCAAAGCTAGCCGGGGTCTGAGGTCTGCAAGCAGATAGTGAATGCTGAGCAGACTTTAACTTCTCCAGCTTCAGCTAGAGGCTCCTAAGGCCTACAATGGCGTGTGGAGGCCACATTTCCCAAGAGAATCTGCTGGGCTCCAGACAGAAGTGCCAGGATTCAGAATTTCCATAGGGCATAGCCTGTTCCAAAGTAGCCTGACTGAAACATGGCAGGGAGAGATGTTTTGTGTTGAAATCTGAGGAACCTCATATCTTGACAACACCCTCCCCCAACAGCAAGCCCTAAAGTTTGAGAATTTAGACAAAATATAGAAGCACTGGCCTACAAGCTAAGAGTTCACTTAATGCCTTCCAATCTGCTCAAAGACCCCCGTCTCCTCCCACTTGGATGCTTCATACACATTTTGTTCACAGGCTTTTATACACCATTTTCGGACTGACTTGGAAGCCATTTTCTCATTTAATGAACAGTCAACACCTGCAGTGAAACCACAACCAGGAAAGAAAAACGAATTTGGTGGCCTCAAATCACGAGGAGGGAATTTGGAATGTTTTTGAAAAATTGACATCAGTCCCTTGACAGCTTGGCTGGGACCTGTATATTTATTTCCACTCAAAACATTTTGATGTATCTGATATATACAAGCTATTGTTTTTTGGACAAAATCAAAACAACACAGAACATGCACAACAACTATTAGATAGCAAAGAAAATGTAATTAGTCTAAACATAAACTGCGGTAGGTTGGACTGAGGCTTGGGGCTCTCTGGGAGGTGCTCGCTCCAGATCTAGGGCCTAGTCCTCCGCTGAAAATAAGTCACTGGACTTGGGGAAAGAATCGTCAACTCTTTGGCTGCCATACATCTCACTAGGAGCTGGGGGGGGGGAGTGTTACTTCTCAGAAGGAGAGGGAAAAGAGGTAGGAATGGTAGAAGGAGCTGGGGGGGGGCTCAGTTTCTCTGACGGTAAGGCAGGACACCGCCCCCCCCCCCCCCCCCCCCCCCCCGCACAAGCAAAACAACTCCATCTGGCATCAGAAACCCCAGTCTCTACAAAGCAAACCCAGCAGGGCCCAGGGCCTTACAGGCGCCCCTGAGGCAGGCCAGACGTGGGCTCAGAAAAGGCACAGTGGCTGAGGCACAGAAAGGCCCCCTGTGGAGTTGTGCGGTGGTGAAGAGGGTAAGAGAAGGTGAACTTCTCTCTACTTGGTCAACAGCAGCGACCAGGGGCTAAGGATTTGAGGGACCTCCTTCTTCACCCCCTGGCTGATGAAGGAACTTTCATCTCTCCCTATGGTGGCCCATTACCTTGATTCAAGAAAGACATGTCCACAACTTTACCCATCTGAAGAGGGAAGCCATATTTACAGTTGGAATGTAGGACACCCCTCTCCTTGCTCACTCCCTTCTCCTCCCCCTGGATATTTTTCCCACCTCCTAGTGCAACCCAGCCTCAGAGCAGATTAGCAGCTGTCCTCACCAGAGCTGAGTCCAATTATCCAGTGCAGGGCTCTGGCCTAGACATATGGGAGGAGATAGGAGAAGTAGGAGAAATTTTACCAGTCCTGTCTAGAGACCGCAGTTTGCCCTGGAGCTTCAGCCTCCCTGGAATCCACGGGAAGGAAGTATCCACCCCATTCTGTCCAGCTGGAGGGGCCAGCTAGCCCAAACTCCGAGGGGTCTTCAAATTTGTCCAGCCACACCGTTCCTCCCATCCCCTTTCCTCCCGAAGTCTGAATGTCTAGGGTGGCTTTTGTCCTCCAGAACCAGCCAGGGCAGACAGGAGGGGGGCGGTGCCCTTTCTTTCTCCAGATCCAAGTTTCTGGCTATGCCACAAGGGGCTTTGGCTGCAAAGAGACAGAATTGTGCCTGTAGCCCTTTTCTACTCCTTCCCGAAGGACTTCCCAGATTTAATTACACTCAGAGCTCTAGCAGGGTGCCTACTAAATTCAAAAAAAACTGGGGAGAAGAGGAAAGGGAGTCTAGGTGGGAGCAGAAATCCAAGTACAAGGGTGCTAGAGTGAGTGCGCGTGTAAATAACCCAGACAAGAGCTAGGACAGGTGACCCCAGACCCCCACTCAGGAAGCCTCAAGGCCAAGGTTATACTTCGGCTTCTGCAGAACCCTCCCAGAGAGCTGGAAGCATAGAGAGAGGCCCGACTGGCCCGGTCTCCAAATCCTCTGCTGGCTTCCAGGGCGACAGACTGAGCGGAAGGGTGCTGGGGACCAGCGGAGAAGGAGCGGAAGGAAAAGCTCCTATCCACAGCTTTTCTTACACGCCAGGTCTCGGCTTTAAAAAGGCAGGCCTGGCCAGCGGCGACCACGCGGGGAGCTAGTATAGCGCCAGTGCCTGCTCGCGCAGGACCACACGCTTCTTTTTCATTCGCCGGTTCTGGAACCAGATTTTGACCTGCTGGTCGCTGAGGTTCAGCCTGTTGGACAATTCCTTGCGCTTCTGGCGATTAATGAATTCGTTGAGGAGAAATTCGTTCTCCAGCTCCGCAATCTGCTGCTTGGTGTAGGGTTTCCGCTTCTTGCGGGTCCTCCCTGGGGCTGCCCCCCACGGCAGGCCTGCAACACAGCCCCAACCCAAGTCAGCCCAGCCGGCCGTTCCTTGTAGCCTGCCCGCCCTCCGCGGCCCCCTCCCCCTACACACTCTCCCCTGCACCCCACCTCCCAACCCAGCCTAAACTGGCCCAGGGAGCATGGCCACCGTTTACCGTCGGGCAGCGAAGGTCGCAGGCAAGAGGCGACGCTCGCCGCCTGCACTGTCATGTTCAAGTTGAGCGGGCCCTTGGCGTCGTCCTTGAAGCCGGCAACGCAGGGGGTCCCCTCGAGTAGGGTTGAAGAGCCCGCTGCCGCACGGCCCACGCCCGCGTAGTCGTACTTGGCGGCTTTGAGAGCAGCGGCCGCTGGGGCCAGGCTAGACTCGGGGATGAAGGGCGGCCGCGCACGGCCACGGTCCTCCGGCCCGGCAGCCACATCGGGCGCATAGAACTTGGCGGGCTCTTCGGGTCCGTCCTTGGCGCCCAGGGGCTGCAGGCCGAGCGGCCCGGAACCAGCCAGGTAGGGCTGGGAGAAGCTGCCGAAAGCGGTGGCACCGGCAGGCTGCGCTGGGGCGCAGGAGGCGGGCGTGGTGGCCCAGGGCAGCGCGCCTCGCGGGTATGAGATGGGGGGGAGTGCGGCCAACTGGCCGCCATTCGGCCGCAGGTTGGAGAAGTAGAAGGAATCAGGCGACTGCAGATTCAGAAGCGAGCCCACATAGCCCGCTCTGTAGAGACTGCGCTCACACATCTCCAACAAAGGGCTTCGGCTGCGCTTGCAGCAGTATTTAGTTACAACCGGGAATAAGAGGACAGGCTCAGACGATTGGACGAAACTTTGCCTGCAGGTTCTTCAAAGCCGGTCATTTCAGCACCGCCTACATCCCCCCCGACCCGTTTCCCCCCCTTCAGGGTATTATGATAACACCCGCAATATTGGATGGCGAAGGACGAGGCTGCCAGGCAGAGCCAAGGAACGTGGAGCGAAGGTGAAACCACTGGGAGTTCCCAGGCTCAGCTTCAGGAGCTGGGGACATTGGGTGCCTTTGCCCGAGTGTCCCTTGGGATCCTTATTGGTCTTGATTAGCTTTGAACTCCCTTTTTCCACTGGCTGCCTGGGCCGGGCTTGTTTCCACCAGCTTTAAGTTGCAGCTAAGGCCTTTTCCAGTACTGTGCACCTACCTCTAGGCTTGCACGGAGAGCCCACGGTGTGGTGGGGCTACCAGCTCTGTCCCTAGGCCTGAGCAGTGCTTCTCAAAAGATTCCTCCCTGCCCTGTCCCTCTGGAGAGGATTCTGCCCTAGTGGTCTAGCAGCGAAGACCCACACACTGCCTGAGCCCAGCACAGTCCAAGAAATTTGCTGATGGAGGAGAAATGAAGCACAAACTCTGCCCAAGTTTGGCTCCCAGGAAGGTGGTTTCACACCAGTTCCGGTGTGCTTCTCCATGGTCAAGCCCTCTGCTCCCAGGAAAGTTGAGACCATCCAAGTCCATGGAGAATGCTGGCCAGGGAAGGGGCAGCTGCATTGGACAATTGTGGCCAAAGGCTGCATTCCTTTTATTGCCTGGAGTCACCTTGGTGACTACATCCTGCCAACCAGAACTCCAGGCTGTTCAACTCTGCAGCAGGCAGATCAAGATGAGCTCCCCTGACCTGATGTGGAAAGACAGAAGAGCCAGAGTCATTCGGCTGGGAACAGCGGGGCCCACCGAGGCAGCAGGCTGGCAGCATTCCTCGGCTCAGTGCCTCCAAGGCGGCTGGCGGGTTCGGAGTTCTGGTGAACAGGGATGAGGCGGGGCGCTTTCCCTAGCAGGGAGCAGTGCCGCGGCCCCCCTCCGCAGGTCCTCCAATTTAGTTTGGCCAGAGGGCTATGGGTCCGGTCCTTCTGTCCTGCCTGGGTCCCAAGATCCCCAGTGACCGCGTGACTGGAGCCCTCCCCAACCTGCAGCCCGCCTCGCCGGTCCTGGAGCCAAGCTGGAATTGGTTAGACCGCCCGCTCCGGCACGGAGACCACACAGGCGCCGCCGGAGGGCAAGGCTGACCACCGCTCTGCGTCTTTATTGTGTGAGTCATGGCGACCGATTGGGCGGCTCTGGGGAACGCAGTCGGTCTCTTCCTCCCGCTCTAGGGCGGGGGCAGGGGGTGGGCATGGGGATGTCCGGGACTCTTCAGGGTTCTGTCAGAGTTTCTTTAGGAGTTCAGACTGAGAGACAACTGCGCTCCCGGTCCTTTTGAGGGGTGTGGAGTGGGGTGGGGGGTGGGTGGGTGGTGTAGGCATAAGCTGCAACCTCAGTTCCTAAGGATTTAGGGGATCCAAGCTCTCATTTTGGGAGACTCTCCCTGTTTTCCAGGAGCTACAGCCTCCCCAGACCCGAAACTCCAGCTTCAGGGATCCCTGCAGTCTCATCTCCTGTCTCAGCATACAGTGATGCTCCGGTATTTCCAGGTTCAGGGGTGTCTTCTCCGGACCGTTAGGCATCCGCACAGCTGCGCTTTACCCCTAGGGTCTAAAGATATAAAGGGACTAAGTGAGAAACAGAAAAACTAGAATAACTAGACTCCCTCCATTTCTCCTTGGCTCAGAATGGTGGCGCAGCCGCCCTACCTTATCTCTTGGATTTATAATTTCCGAGGTCCAGCAAGCAAAGTTGTACGCTGGGATCTGGAAGCTGGAGACTGCACCGAGAGGGCGGGGCGGGCGGGGTGGCGGGGGGTTGGCGGAGTGGGGGGGGGGGAGGGCAGGAGGCTTGGCGGGTGAGCTAGGGAATGGGAGAGGATTTGGCCGGGGAGCTAAACGGAGAGCTCTGCCAATGCCGCCGACCGCCCAGGAGATGGCGAGCGAGCTCCACGCCTGTCGACCGGCCGCCGCACGGTCAAGATCAACAGCGAAGGGCGGCACAGCCGGCCTGGGGTCGCCAGCCCGTGCGGTCACGGCCGGCTGCCAGGCTCCGCCGAGTGTTTCAGAAAGCCGGAGATCGTGGCAGCAAGGCTGGGCGGGACAGCGGAGTCAGAGGCACCCAGCAGGCTGCCAGACACGGGGAAGCGTCGCGGCCGCCTCTTTGTCTGGCGGTGCGTCCCGGCTGCAGAGCGTCCTTCGGCTCTTGACTCACGCGGAGACGCGCGGGCCTCGAGTCTCCACCAGTGGCGCTCGAAACCTGCCGGGTTTCGCAGGCGCTCTCCCTGCGGCCTCTCAGTTTCCACCCGAAGGAGAGGCCTCTCTCCGAAGCTCCCTTCGCCCTGGCTCCTCGCGGGCCTCCCTTCCAGCGCTCCGGCCACCTACCGGCCCCTCTCCTCCCACCTCAATTCGGAATATAAAAGGAATGCATATAAATAGCAAAGTCTTCATCTGTTATTGATTTAGCCATCCATTCAAATTCCACCGGAGAGCATTTGAGCAGTTTTAATCTTCAGCAAACCTCCCATTTCTCTTGGGCGGAGGGAAACTGACCGGCACACTACAGATGAAAGGAAAACCTCGAGGCGATCCCCCCATCCGACAGGAAACCTTCGAAACCTAGGAATGGAGTTCGGCCCTGGAGTCTGGAATTTACCGAAAAAGGAGGGAAAACAGGCCAGTTTCATATGAAAGCACATCTTGCGAGGAAAACAGAGAAAATGTTAGAAACTCTTCCTGAAAGTGGAGGGTCGGGGTCCATGTGTCCCCATTTTCAGGGGTTATTTTCTTCTCCACTTTGAGTCATAGTCCGTTTTCTCTCTCTCCCTCTCTCTCTCTCCCCCTGTCTCTCCCGGTCAGTTCAGATGAAGTTGGCGGCCCTCAGCCAACCATCAGTCCAAGATATGAAAGAAATCAAGCCGGGCCAGAGAAAACGAAAGTAGCTTTGGACCTTGGGGCTCTGCGCCTTCTCTGGCAGATCCGTAAGGGAACCCTCCCGCTAGAAGAGTTTACATATTGTGTGAAGTTTTAAACATCTGTATTTAACTTACATTCCAAAAAGTTAACAACCACTGAATCGATTTGTGTCCCGTCGCTAACAAAAATGAGGCACCCAGTTCCTCAGCCGCCATTTCCCGGAGTGGCAAAAAGGCCTCAAAAAGAAAGTTCATAGTGCCTAAAAATTGCGACTAGAGGTTTAGGGTGTATAATTATGGTTTCAGTCCTCAAATGCTGTTTGGAGCCTGCTCAGAGAAGGCGATAAAGGATCAGCTTGAAATGTTTCTTTTTCAATTGCCAAATATGGATATGTCTAATTTCAAGACCTTCCAAGAGTAGATATTTACAACAGCCTTTCTAGGAAGAACACCTTCAAGCGAGTACAATTACCTATATCCAGACACAAACATACGTATTGATTAAAAAAAAAAACTATTTGAATAAGGTGGTAATATTGAAAGAGAAGGAAAATTTTTATTGGAGATTTTTTTTGTCTGGCAAAAAATACCATTTCAGACACCACAAATTATATTCTCATTTAAAGACATCACTACTTATGTTAAAGGCATAGGGAAAAGGGCAGAGAGGGGTGGCAGAAATGGAACGGAGGTTTCACGGAGGCTTCAGAGAGCAGAACTGGGGTTGAGCGTCCTTCATCTATAGAGAACATCGTAATGTTCAAGACAACTAGATTTTATAATAAATAAGAGCACAAGAGGTAACACAAGCTTGGAAAAAGAAAACAAATATATAAAGACACAGAAGAAACAAGAGAGTTCTGTTTATTTGCATCTCCCTAGGAATTAAAAAATGATTTTTAAATGCCTGCAGCACTGCACACATAGCTCACAGACATCACATCTACAAAAATAATCTCTCAGTTGTATAAATATGCAGCACTTTAAAAGTCGTTATTTATCATCACTTTCAGAAAGCTTTTTTCAAAAATATTGAACTATAGAGCTCCACATTTTTCATATTTGTTAGATGTTTTAAAACTCCATGAGAGGCTCAATACATTTGTTCAGACAGTCGAGTTCTTCATTGGGTTCTGGGTAAAAGTTCCCACCCCTGGCCACATTGATTCAGTCTCTTTCAGGGGATTGAGCAGATCACCTCATTTCTAGTCCCACAGACCCAAGGTCAAGGAGGAGGTGTGCATTTATATCATCCACGGATCACTGTCACACTTGCGGCCATTTAAATATCTGCATCTAGAGCTGGGGAAATGAAGGCATCCATGAGGACACATTATTTTCAAATTAAAGATTATAAGAGCACAAATCGACAGGGCATACTAAACACATAGAACTACAACAGCAAATGAAAGATCCGAAGTAGGAAAGATTGTCTTCATTCCAATATCGATACAAACTCTATTTACTAAGGTAGCTGCTTTTAAAGCCATCACAGTACCTCCAGCTGCCTGCTTTTAGACTTTCCAGGTGACCCAAGAGCACTGTCTGCCCAGAGCTGTTTCCACTTGCCTCAGGGTGACTACTGAGAACTAATGATTAAATTGCCCAATCACAGGATATAAATGACTGCAAATTGTTCTACCCTAATAGATTATGAAGATAATCAGTGCTGGAAATAGGCATATGAAGTGATTTAAGAAAATAAAACCTTAAAATCATAATGGCACTTCTGAAATTCTTTGGGGGGGATTATTTAAAAATACTTCAAGTCCTTTATACTGGCCTGGAGGGAGAAACAGAACATTAAAAACATCATTTAAGAAAACCTAGACAAGAACAAAATCAATAATAAACAAGTAAGAAACAGAACTACAAAGTCAGATTGGGCAGCAAAAGGTTTTAGAGCCAAATAAAGGAAAGAGAGAAAAACAATTCACAAAATTTGCCATCATTGGCAGGGAGATGGGGAGAAATTAAATACATATTCAAGTCTTTCCGAAGGTCTTTTGGAGACAACTGAAAGCATTTAAACTCTCTTTGGCCAATCTGGTCTATATCAGGAGACAGTGTCTTTGAGCTTGGAGACGATCTTCTTGTCTTTCACTCTTCGGTTCTGAAACCAAATGGTCACTTGTCTCTCGGATAGGTTCGTGGCAGCCGAGATCCGCCGCCGCTTGTCCTTGTTAATGAACTTGTTAATGGCATACTCGTTCTCCAGTTCTTTGAGCTGCAGTTTGGTGTAGGGCACCCTCTTCTTCCTCCCCCGACGGTAGACACACATATCTGGCTGATTTAGAGCCACATCCCCTGGTGTAAAAAACAGCATGAAAAAAATTAGACCAGGGATTCTGGAGCACCCCTGGGGGCTGTGTGTGTATGTTTGGAAGGGGTCTGGGAAATAAAGAAAACCAGGCTGTTTGCATTTTATTATTATTTACACAGACATGTTATTTACACATTATTAAAGAAAGATATTTACACTTCAAAGTGAAGGCCATTTGATGGACCATCATGGTTTCTCAAACCATCATCTTAACAAGCCTTCAATTTTATGGCATTGTTATTGGGGACAGTTATAAGGACAGTTTCTGCAAATGTCCGTTGCACACATACAAACATACACAGACCTAAAAAAAAAAAAAAATCCAGGGTTTTTGTTCAAGCTTTGATTTCTTGTGTTCCTGTGTTTGGAGTTTGTGAGCTGTTAGAAGCTTTAGTGGTGACCCTGGGAGAGTCATATCCTTCAAAAGTGGGACCCAACTGTTTGACACTTCTTCGGGGAGGAGGAGCCAAGGCCTGAGCAAAGGGAACGCAAAGACCCTCAACTGTGGGTCTTTGCCTATGCTGGCACATGAGAAAGAAAAGGGTTGTGAGGGGGACCGTTTAAATCAAAGGAGAAATTTACAAATTTCAGGCAAACCACAGGAACTGTTTCATCAGGTTAACCTTGGCTGGGCAAGGGGCACAAGTGCAGCTTCCAAGAAGGGACCTACATGCCTGGTGCTTTCTTTCCCTTCTCTCTCTCTTCCCTCCCCCCACTCCTTCCCTTACGGCTTCCCCGTCCACACACCCCCCCCACACACACACCCCGCCCCATCCCATCACTCCTACCTGGAAAGGATGATTTCCAAAAGTGGGAGCCCTGTGGCTGATCCTTGGCGCAGTACACCTGGCTGTTCCACCCGTTGGCCAGCGTCCAGGACTGGTAGCCCTCCATGGAGATGTACGCCTCATGCCGAGGCTCCCCGGAACCGAAGGTAGACACCATGTCGATGTAGCCAGGCACATGCTGATAGGGGCTCGTGTAGCCCTGGTAGAAGGACACCTCTTTGGCTCTGGCAGGCACCTCGTTGGCTGGTACGCTGCTGCTTGCCAGGCCCGACACGTCCATGTACTTCTCCACCGGGAAGCCTCCCAGCGAGGCGTGCGGCGACGACTTGAGAGCGTTTTGCTGCAAGCCCACGCCGTGTGACATGCGGCAGCTGTAGTAGCCGTTGCCGAAGTGGTAGCCGTAGCCCAGAGCTGGGGCGCCCGGCGGCGCTGTAGCTGCCGCGCCGGGCGCCGGACACTCTTTGGCCGAGGGAGCCTCCGGACGCGCTGCGACCACAGCCGAAGATGACGACGACGACGCGGAGCCCGCACGCTCAGAGGTCCCGGGGTATGCGAAGCCCGAGGCCGCCGCCGCCGCCGCCGCCGCCGCCGCGGCCGCAGCCGCTGCGCGCCCGGAGTGTGTCCCGGCGAATACTGGCGCCGAGAGGAAGCCGCGACACTGGCCCGGCGCCGCCGCCGCCGCCACAGACGAGGAGGAGGAGGAGGCTGGGGCCGCTCCGGCGGCCCCACTGTCCGCCCGCAGCCCGTCCATGTCCCAGCTCCCGGCGCGGCTCATGGCCCGGCCTGGCCCGGCCCTGGCCCCGGCCCCGGCCCCGCGCAGGACACCATGGCGCGGCGCGCTTCCTCCCTCCTCTCCTTTCTCTCTCGTTCTCTCGCTCCCGCCCTCTTCCTCTCGCCCTCTCTCCCTCTGCGAGCCTCCCGCCTCCCGCCCGCCCGCCCTCCAACAGGTTAGCTCATCGCGGGACGTTTATAAAAACGAAGTTCAGGTTGGGAGGGGGCCTGGGCCGGTCGGGGGGCCTCCTCCCTCCCCGAGGGCTCCCTCTCGGGGCCGCGCCATTGGCTGCGCGGGGCCACGTGGGGGTGGGGGCGCGGGAGAGCCTGGCTCCTGGCCGGGGCCCCTCTGGACCCACCCACCCGGGCCCCTACCTCTTCCCAGCCCCTAGTGCAGCCCACCGCCCCTTCCTGCCCTCCCCCGGACCCAGGCGTTTGCGCCGCAGCCAACCCCCACGAGTTGATTGCGCGACCGCCCATCCTAGGCCCTGTCTGCGACTGAGACGGGCGCCGAGGCCTGCGCCTTGTTTGGGCCACGGCTGGTTTTGCCACCTCTCCTCGGGTCCGAGCTGCACAGCTCAACGAAGGCGAAGGACAGAGATGGCCAGAATGGTGTGAAAACAGATTGCTTTTGGATCCCGTTGCTTAATCCCTTGGATTAGTTGACCTAGACCCCAAGCCCGAGGAAGTCTATTTTCCCTACCTTGAACAACCGCCACGGGCATTTCACGCAGGTTATCCTAAGGGATCCTCCGAATTAAGACTAATTGGAGCAGGTCCTCGCTAAACACACACATCCAGTCCACCAGGAAAATGCCCACGAAGCGCCCTTAGGGACGGGACAAAGACTTACAAGTAAGTCAAGCAGCAGAAAAGACTTCCACAACGCGGCGAACCTGACGATCTGCCCCACCGAGAAAACTCCTGTTGCCTGATCCTCCACACTGTTCGCCTTTACACTCAGGCCAACCGGGAATCACTTCTCGATCTGGCCTCCCCAGCCTCAGTGCAGATTCCCCTGGTCAGCAGAAACACCCTGCAGAGGGCACCTGGAGAAAGCCACTCTGCTGCCCGCCCGGAAACTTCTGCGCCTCCCCTGCAGCCCGACTCCCTCCTGCATTTTGCAGCCACCACCCACCCCCGCCCATTACTCACACCAATTAATTGAAAACTTCACTTTCCCAGGGACCTTTGTTTCACTTTCTTTTCCAAGCTGCCAACTGCAGAGAACTGAGAGGGGCAAATTAAGAGGGTGTTTTCTTTTTGTTTTTTTGTTTTTTGTTTTTGTTTTTTTTCCAAGCCAAGTTGAGGCTCCAGATAAGAGCAGCCCTGAACAACTGGGTCTGGCCTTCAGGGGAGAGAGTGGGCTCCTGGTGTCAGCCATCACAGCCCTGACCCGACTCATCCCTTTGCACCATTTCTCTGCTATGGAGCCCCAGCCCACCACCACCCATCTTAGTCACTGGGGGGTGGTGGTGGTGGTGGTGGTGGTGGTGGTGGACAGCTGGTGTGTCTCCTGGGGTAAATTTAAGGGTCCCCCTTAGGAGCAATATTTGATCTGAGCAGTTAAAGCTTCTGGGGTGGGTGCAGAAGCCCTCAGAGTGAGCCTGTTTGGTTCTGCAGTGTTAACTCCCCAGGCCAGCCCATCTCCAAGAAAATCGCGCCCATGAGCCTGTGACTGATGAAGCCAGCTTGTCACCCAGCCCTGCCATTCCTGGACCCAAGACGCGACTGGATGGGGCGAGTAAAAAAAAAGCCAAGGAGGCCCTCCTGGGCCTGGCCTGGCATTGCAGGGTGGGCTGCTGGTGTCGGGAGTGTTGACACGCAAAACCCAGTAACCATAAAAGGCTCAAATAAAGGGGAAAGTTATGAGAGGGGCGCTGGAAAGGAAAAGCAGGGGAATTTGACCTTTTTGAAGTCCTAGATGTGTTCATGATCAAATCTGAGTCAGAGGGGCTTGAGCCTTTGCAGAAAATCATAGGGAATACAAGTTTTCTGGTGCGAACAATTTTGGTTACTTGAAAAATGGAGGCAAAAGTTAGTAACGGAAGCTGAATCAGCGTTTTAAAAACACCAGCCCGTGCTAGGTGACAGAGGTTGCTGATTTTTTGGAAGAGTCTGGCGGGGTCCTCCTCACCCAGCAATTTCGGTACCAAACCAGGTGTGGAATATCAACCCCAAACTCTCTTATTTTTCCTTTGTCTCCCTTGCTTTTTCTCAGAGAGGGAGAACAAGAGTTAAACATTTTCCCCCCATGATCTCAAAAAGCAAATTTGCTGAAATAATTTCTAAGGCATAACTGGAACCAATGGACTTTCAGTCTTTTAAAACTAAATATCCCTGTGATTCCTCCCCCCATACCAGAGATTTCTGTGCCACATTCTAATGGATAAATACATTTTAATAGTCAATTATATGTCAAAATACGAAGAAAATGAAATTCAGCTAGGAAGGAAGAATTTGTCAAGTTTTGCCGATTTGAGACAGCCCTTCAATTTTGGCTGAATTTTCCATGCAGCAAATTAAGTTCTGCAGGGCTGGGAGGAAAGTCTGAATTCATGATGAAAGACACTTCTCAATCATGGCTCTACCTCCAGTTGCCCTGTGGGACCTTCACAGGACTCGGGGTTTCTCTGTCCATCCTAGTGGATATTGGGACTCGGGAGGTTTTAAACAATAAGGAGTATTGCCTCTTGCTATTCTGCTGCCGAATCTACTTCCAGTACAGCCTTCAAGGTCCTGGACCTGGGGGAGGGAATTCCCCTTAGAAAGGAGGCTCCAACTGGACCCTGTGAGAGCCCTTAAACCCAGCACCCCAGGGCAGCGGCTGCTATTGGATCATAGGGCTGCGGATGAGTACCAGGCAAAGTCAGGGTTGCTCTGTTTATGAACTAATAAGACGCATAATTTACAAGCCAGGGTGGTAGGTAGTAGAGGAATTTTGAGGCTGAATTTGCGGAAACATTTCATTTAGTCTGTGTACCCTGTGTCCGAGTTGATTTTAGGTTTAAGCTCAATGGAAATACTTTCCTTTAATTGGTCAGGAGCACAGATTGAACCCTGTGTATGTGTGTGGGTGTATTATGCTGGGACTTTAACAACAGACATAAACTTTGTTAAATGAAAATCTTTTGCAGCCAGACAGAAATGCCTCCAAACACTGACGTGTTATTCAGTGAAACCAGTTTTGTCACATTTCCAGATTTGGGAGAGAATCCCTCATTGTCCAAAGTCTTATTGAGAAGGGGGGGGGCAGGGAGAGGGAGGGGGGGAGAGAGAGATCATCTCTGTCCTCCTTTCCCACCACTCACTCGTTCTCCTTTCTCCTCTCTCCATAGGCACCCTTTCTGGGAATCAATAATGTTCTGAAAATCACACCCTCTCTTGTCCTCCTTGTAGACGATCTTTCAAATCATGTCCTTGTCCTGGGTTGGGGAATGGGTGGATGAAGTCTGAGATTTAGACTCACTGAAGAACAGAAGTTCCTCTGCTTGCCAAAACAGTGAGCTCAATTAACCCCATAATCAGTGGCCATTAGCACCAGACAACAATTACCGGCTCCTATCAGAGTGGGGTACTTGGAATTCCTTTGAAAGTCTTTTCCTTGATGGAAAAGAAGTGCACCACGAAGTGCAGGACACCCCCCTAATTAATTTGTAAGAAGCCAAAAATTAAGTGTAGAAATAAAGTCTTCATTCCAGAATAAAGTCTTAAATCCAGCAGGACTGGCTGGACCGTGTTCTTAACCAAATCTGTGTCCTGCCAACTTTGAATCTAATTTCTCTCTGTAGGCAATACCCAGTTTCATTCAGGTTGGAAATATATATTAAGAAAAATAAAAATAACATCCTAGGGTAAAGAGAGGGGTCTCTAGCAAAAGCCAGACAGTGGAATCCTCAGTTTGGTCACTTTCTATGTCTGAGATGTATTCCATTTGGATTTTAAAACACAGTTAGGCTTTATCAAATGTAAATTGTTTGCAGCAACAACAAAACACTCTCTAAACCCAAAGTGCTATTTGGTGAATCTAGGTTGGCCTCCCACAGAGCAGAGGGCTCTTGTTGGGATGGAGAAAACTCCAGTCCTGGAAGGAATGAAACACAGCAAGAGTCTTCCCTCTTAGAGAAGCACTAACCTTGCTGAGAAGGGGGTGCTGGAGGGTGGGCCCAGAGCTGGAGGATATCAGTAACTTGTTGCCCTCCCACCTGCCCTCCAGGAAACAAAAGCTGGGACTGCAAACAGTTTTCTGCTATTTTGCCTGGTGTCTCAAGGCCTGGGGTTTTCCTCCTATGCACTTCTCTAGCAAGGTCATTGTTAGCTGGAGTCCAGCAAGTGCTCGCTCTGTTGACCTTTGGAAATGAAAGAAAGTTAATGTCCTCTTCTCCCCACCTTCTCTCAATCCCTTTTCCTCTCGCCCTCTCTCTGTCTCTCTCCATTCCCCAGAGCCCTTGGTCTCTATGAGGAATCCGCGCGTGGACACCAGCAGGGAGAAAAGATGAAGATTAAGGAAATGCCTAACCAAGAAGGTGGGCCGTGGGGGGATAGGACGTGGGGTGGGTGGGTGGCGGCGCGAAGGGAGTGAGGTGGAGAAGCAAGTGGTCAGGCTTGCTTTCCCCGCCGGGCAGCGCGCAGTTCCTCAGGCCTGGCGCTAGATGTCTCTGCAAGTTTTCCCGTGGCGTCTGAGGGCGCTCAAGCTTCAGGCAGGCAGCGGGTCTGGGTAGCCCCAGAGCCCGGGAGAAAGTACCCCCACCCCCCTCCTCACCCAGGGCAGTCCCTCGTCGTGTGCGCAACTGTAGCGGGAAGGACGAGAACTAGAAGCAGCCAGAGGGACTAAGAGACAGCGCAAGGACTGCCCGCCTAGAGATGGCCCCAAAAAGATGCCAGGAGGGAGTCAGGCCTGAGTCGCCAAAGCGGCGACTCTTTCCCTTATAAACCGAAACCTCCAAGCCATAAGCCGTGGGGACTGTATTTAACTTAAAGAAAGTGCACCAGGGGTTCGAAGCCTAGGTTTTAGCGATTCTGCTGTCCCTCTAAACCCAGGCGGCCCCAGTCCTCGAGCGAGCTTGCTTCCGGATGCGGGCCCGCGCGGGTTTGGGGCCCGCCTAGCCCAGACCCTACCGCGCGGAAGACCGCAGCCAGGCCCCGGGAGTACGCGGGGGCTCCGTTGCAACTCCGGCTTTACCCGCGCCCCTCCGCCCGGGCAGCCTGGACACATTTATATTACCTTCAGTCCAAGGCCAAAAGTGTTTACCGCTTCACCTCGGAGGACCAGCTGCTGCTCAAGAAACAAGTATTTAGTCTGGAGGCCCAACCTGCCCCTCCAAATTAAATGAACAAGTAAATAAATAAGTAAGACCTCCTTCATGTAATTCCTCCCTTGGACAAAAACCCGTTTTTCAGTCCATTTGGAGAAAGGCGGTCCCACACCCTCACCCCCAATGCACCTTAAAAATTCTTGACAAAACACGGGGGCATGGGCTGGACTCTTGTCTTATTTTATTGAGTAAGTCCTATATTTTGGTGGTGAGGAGAAGGTCTCAATATGGCCCAGAGGTTACGATAAAAACTGGGAGCATCTGACTGGTCGTTCTCAGTTTCAGCCTCCACCGTCTGGGAGAAGTGCAAGGTTTGGGTATTTCATTAATAAACATTAACAGAACTGTTTGTTAATCTTTTCCACTATCTGCTATACAGGCTCAGTGTTTTGGAGGTAGGCCTGTATTTCAAGAAGATGTATGCAAAAGTGAAAAAAAATCAATTAAAAATGCTGCCCCAAAGCTTTTAAGAACCTTATAACTTGGATATTTTCAGAGATAAGTTTAAATCAGCAAGTCCTTCAACCTCTCTGTGTGGAAGGA
This sequence comes from Mustela putorius furo, assembly GCF_011764305.1. NCBI lineage: Eukaryota > Metazoa > Chordata > Mammalia > Carnivora > Mustelidae > Mustela > Mustela putorius. Next base: position 6,254,448 of record NW_025422021.1, read on the forward strand.
GTCCATCTCTGTAAAAGGGATAATAGAATCCATCTCTAGCTTTGCGCAGTGGCAGTATCGTAGCCAATGAGGTTTATCCGAGGCGCGATTATTGCTAATAGAATCCATCTCTAGAGTTGCTTCGAGCTTTAAAGGAGATAATATATGTAAAAAACACTTGTAATTTTAGAGTAAAAGCTAAATAAAAGTTCACCAACATTACTAGACTAGTAGATGTGGAATCTAAAATTAAGCAAGGGACATTAAATATTGTTATGGGATATTCACCGTCTCTGGTGAAATATTGTCTGCTAAACGCAGTTTAATGAAAAATTATAAGTGTCTTTTACTGTGAGTAATTTCCCTGACGTGTTTTCCAATGTACCTTTTATAATTAACGTGCTAGAATACGAAATATTAGTGTTATTTAAAAGGTGCAAAATAGTTTTCAAAACCACTAATGAATGAAGTTGTCGCCTGGAAATGGTGTTTTACCTTTTCAACAGACTGAGGTCCGGTTTGGCGCAGGCTTTGGGACCAGAGGCGTCAGGTCCCAGAGGAAGGGAAGAAAGGAAGAAGCGTGGAGTGAAGGAGGAAGGGGTTGCCGTCGGCACCTCAGCCCCCAGCTGCGGCTTCTGCGATTCAAAGTAGCTCACAGCTGCCGAAACCGCGAATAAAACAGACGGGGGCGCCAAACGACAGCAATAAAGGCATCTGTGACTTCCGCCTGGGTCGCGCCCGGGCCTATCCCAACCCCCGCCAGGGCCTCGGCCACCCACGAACCCGAGCCTGGACCGAAGTGTCCCATTCAGTTCCCTAAGCAAGTGGGACTGGGCTGGGGGAGGACCCTTCCCAGGTTCCTGGGGCAGCGACTTCTCTTTGCCCGGGGACCCTACCGGGGGTGGTAGAGCTGCGGGCACAGACTGTGGAGCTAGGAGGGAGCGGTGGGGGCACTCGCAAGGCTAATCTTTGAACGCCTTAAGGGCTAGAAAGCCGCCTCAGGGAGGGCTCATAGTGCTCAGAGTCGAGTGGCCTCTGGGACAGGGTGGGAGGTGGACGCCGAGGCCGGTGCTCTTCCGGGTTCCCGACACCCACTCCACGTCCCTCCTCCCCCCACCACCTCTCCAGCCACCGCGCGTGTCTCTCCAGCTTTGCATTTCTCACCTTGGGGGAGAATTCCGTTTATTACCTAAAGAGGTGGATTTGATTTTCTAAGCAAAGCTCACGTTGTTGAAATAAGTTGGCGCCGAGGGGAACCGGAGAGAAACTTTTGGCATTGACTATGTGTATAAATGTATATAAATATACTTAACACCTCGTCTCTCCTTACATTCCTGACGCGCCCCCAACGGGTTCAAGGTTAAAAGGAAAGCACCAACGGAGAGATGGGCAAATAGATTCTGGGTTTGCCCCTAACACACCCCAACGTGCTGGGTGTGGCGGCAGGGAGGAAGGGGGGCTGGGTTGGGGTCTGAGTTGGCGCTGAGGGGAGGATGCAGGACCCGCGCCCAGCGCCCAGATTGCCAGGGTCTCTCGGCCTCTTCGGAAGCTCGAAGACCGACCTCCGTGTCCCGTCCATATCTTATCGTGTCCCTGCCTGTGACCAGGGATCTCTCCTATTTTGCTGCTGGCTGGCGGACCCGCACAGTGCTTCGGGGGCCCGGACAGGGTGGGGCGCAAGCGCGGGAGGAGATGTGCAACGGCCTTGAGTGAAGATTGATCTTCGTTAAAATGGTTGCCACCGGCGTCATTATGACCATCAAAGTTATCGCCAAGAGGCTCAGCCTCCAAGCTCAGGCCACAGGAAGCAGCAGCAAGGCTGGTACGAGACTCTCCGCGCCCAGACTCAGCACCGGGCATACTCAGGGCCACAGGTAAGAGGTTGGGTTGGGGTAGGAGAAGGAGAGAAGAAAGAAGAGCAGAGTGGAAAAGGGAGGGCAGCGGATGGAAAGGGAAAGAGGCTAAATCCCTTCTTTCCTCCTTTGACCTAGAAATTCGGCAACTTTGCCACAAATAATTCAATTTGAGTAGGGAGGGGGAAAGCTGGCAACGTAAAAAGTGGATCTGGGGCAGCCCATATGGCGTTGTAAATCGCGACTGTGTTTAAAGTTAGCTGTCGAATTCTACTATGAAATCGTCCAGCCGAGTTCATTTCCCCCAGGGAAAATGCGTAGGCGAGAAGCCTATCCATCAGCAGGGTTATAAAAGTAAAAAACCCAGGACTTCAAGTTCAGAACTCACTCTGCAAACGGTGTTAAAAAATCAGAGAGGACCTAATGATTTCCGTTTGGAGGCGCGGGCCCAACGCACCTCCCCAGCCACGTAGCACTGAAGTGCTTTCAAAACTCTACGATATTTCCTTTCCCTTTCTCTCTCTCTCTCTGTCTCTCAGCTGGGGTGGGAGGAGAGCAGCCAGACTGAGGCGAAGAAGTGGGGAGAGAGAAAACTCGGCGCCTTATTTGTTAAATAAAATACATATTTGGTTCTGAAATTCAAAAGATAAGTAATCCAGACAGGAGCGCAAGGTCTCCTTACGCAACTCTTCCTACATCCTCCCTCTGGTCCCCTCCCTTACCCCTCCCGCTTGTAAATGTTAAAAAGGGGGGGGGGGCTTCCCGACGATCTACTCTGGAAAATCAAAGCATTATCTATTATTTAACACGTATCTATGTCCGAGGAAAAATGAGGAAGGCACTGCATGATTAGGACCTAAGGGGCAACCCAGCAAACTGAGAGCGTAATGATGCCCCTAAATGAAGGGGGAAATGTGCCGCGGCGCGCTCTATTAATCAGACTGTCAATTTCACCCCCGAGGCCAAACCCCCGGGCGAACAGAACCGGCTCTGAGCGGGCAAAGGACCGGAGCCTTCCTCCTCACTTCTTGTCTCTTCTCGCCTCCTACCTGGATCTATTTGTCTGCTCCGAAGCCGCCTTCATTACCCACTGACAGGAGCGTGTATTTATTTGCTTATAAACCTGTTACAATAAATGATTATTCGAACGGCGTCATTCGTACCTTAATGACGAGCGAGCGCTACTTTTTGATGAATGACATCTCGGGCTCGGAAGGATGTATGGGTCATTTTGACCAGTCATTCCCTCGCTCTGGCATCCCACAATTTTTCCGCCTCCCTCCAAAAGAGATAATAATATTTAGAGGCGCTCGCTGGGGCTGAATGAGAATTAGCCCTAGGCGCAGCCCATCATTAGGACGGGACAGCGGGCCACTGTGACATTTTTTAGAAAGCTGAGATGATGGAAAGAATAAGAAAAGAGATGATTCTGATGGAGAGAGGGCTGCACAGCCCCACGGCCGGCAAGCGGTTCTCCAATTTGTCCGATTCAGCTGGCAATGCTGTGCTCGAGGCCCTGGAAAATTCGCAGCACCCGGCTCGCCTCAGCCCGCGCCTGCCGTCCGCCCCCCTGCACAGCGCTCTGGGAGACCTCCCTGCCAAGGGCAAATTCGAAATAGACACTTTGTTCAACCTGCAGCACCCGGGCAGCGAAAGCACCGTCTCCTCCGAAATCGCCTCCGCAGCCGAAGGCCGTAAAAAGCCGGGTCATTATTCAGAGGCCGCCGCCGAGGCGGACATGAGCAGCGACGTGGAGGTGGGCTGCTCCGCGCTGCGCTCCCCTGGCGGCCTCGCCGCCGCGCCGCTCAAGGAAAACAATGGCAAAGGTAACCGCGCCGCCCTTGCCGCGCTCTCTGGTCGCATCCTCCCCGCGTTCCTCCGCGGCTTCTGCTGGCCCTTCCTACTGCCTTTGCCCCTAACCGACCTTCTTTCGCAAGCAAGCTGCACCCAGCGGGCTCGGGCGGGGGCGGGACGCATGCTGGGGACCCTGCATTCCCGCTTTGCTCCTTGAGTCTCCCAGCGAGGCACAGGCCTGGGGCGTTCCAGGCCCGCCAGCCCGCTATCGCCCGAGTTCTAGAAAATGTTTCTGCGGGCTGTTCTAAAAGCCTGTGCGAACTGACCGACCCCTAGCCAGCCGCTGAGTCGCGCTACGGGAAGGGTGCCCAGGTAGCTGCTCTGAACTCCGTTACCCCTGATTCCCCAAGGCCGAATGGAGGGGGCATCCTCAGTAAGTCGGAGGGAGAGTCGCCGGGCGCCTCTGGGAGACCCGCTTGGGTCCGCGGAAGAAAAGAGTTGAAAAGTAGAGTCCACTTCCCAATGGTTCCGGTTTGAGCTGCTGCTCTTTCTCATCTTAAAAATATTTTTTAGCCAAACCCAAAAGACTATCAAAGAAAGGTTGGGAGCCCTACAAAAGCTGCCCTGCTGTCTCCAGACCAGGGGAAACCCAGAGCTTACCAAACTGCGCCTAGATGTAGGCATTTTCCCTTGACCAATTTTCCTCCTGACTTGAAAATTTCCAATTATTTAAGGAAAAAAAAAAAACCTTCCTAATTGAGTTCTTATTATTTGGTTATGAAGGGGTCCCCAAACTTTACTGATTCCATTAAAAGCAGCAATTTATAAGCATGACAGACACTATCAATTCTGGCAGCATCTCGCCTTCCTCTCCCGGCTTTCCCCATCCACGCTCAGCCCCAGAGCGGGGATCGCGGCCCTACAGTGACTCTCGCACTGTCGGCCGTTTGTTTGCCAGGGTACGCGGAGAGCGGCTCTGCCGCCGGCACCACGACGTCTGCGTCGGGCTCTGGCCTTGGCAGCCTGCATGGAGGTGGCGGCAGCGGCGGTGGCGGGGGCGCGGCGCTGGGCGGCTCCGGCTCCGGCGCGGATCAGGTGCGGCGCTACCGCACGGCGTTCACCCGCGAACAGATCGCGCGCTTGGAGAAGGAATTCTACAGGGAGAACTATGTGTCTCGGCCCCGCCGGTGTGAGCTAGCCGCGGCGCTCAACCTGCCTGAAACCACCATCAAGGTATTGATTCCAGCACGCGCCTTTTCTAGCCTCCCCGGGGTGTCTGGGTTGATTTTTGTTTCTCCTTTCTTCTTCCTGGGTGGCCACATTTAGCTGAAGGCCTGAAAGTCCGCGGGGTAGAGTTACCAAAGAAACTGGCATATTTATTTCTCAGCTGCTGAATCCGAAGGGTTGGCCGGCCTTGCTGACCTGGGAAGGCCCGGGAATGGCGGAGCCGATGCCGGAAACGCTGGCCTCTGTTCGATTCTGCCCAGCGCCTGCCCAGGTGTCCCTAGCTCATGTCCATGGCCTCACTTTCCCTTGGGCGGCAAAGCCGGCTGGTCTTTGTTCCTCTGGCACGAACCCTACGTGAAACTTTTCATCTGCTCTTGATCTTGGAGATTTATTTTCCACATAAATCGTTACAACAAGGAGAAAGGAATACTGTATTTTGAAGATCGATTGGGTTGAGAAAGTAGTTTCCTAAACATTTTTCTCTTGGGCAGCAGTGGGGTGGGGAGAGAAAGAAAGCAACCTTGGGGGTGGGAGGGAGGATACAACGAAATTGTTCTTACTTCTGTATCTCTAGGTGATTTATTTTATTAATCTGAGAGAGACAGCTGGGAGGTTGGGCGACTTGGCGAACACTTCACGGAGGATCCCACACTAGAAACGAAAAGAGTAAATTGCAAGGGATAAGGGAGGTTGTGGAAGTCTCTCTTTGGTTTGATCAGGCTTTCTTTAATTTAGAGTTGTGACGAATGATGTCTTCATTAGACTGCATTGGGAGGGGTAGAAAAGTCCCCTTCCCAGTTTAAGAGGGTGTTGCTCCCGCCACTCATTTGAGGCAAACGATTCCAACAAAATCATCCCTTCGGTATCAAAACCGAACGTGTGCCCTTGGGGCAGGTTGTTGCAGCTCCGAGGACGCAAGACCTCGAGCGGCGAGCTTTTGGAAAAGCTGCCGAGATAGCAGACCCTCTTCAAAGGTGGCCTAGAATCCCGTGCAAATCCTGGGATTGAGAGAGGGGTGCTCGGCAAGCCTGGGCACCAGTGGGTGGCGAGGAAGGAAAGGAAAGGTTGCGCTGGGATCTAAAACGCAGCAAAAAGCAAGGGAGCAGGAGCCGAGGGCAGAAGGCTATTTTCGCGCAGGAAGGTGTGCCCATGGCTGTTCCCACTGTCGCCCTCACTACCAGCTGGGAGAGCAGAGGGGCCTCCAAGGGGCGCCCAGTCGGAGGGGAGTAGTAGGTCAGGCCTTGCGGAGGTCCGGGTAGGGTGGAGAGGTCCAGGGCGGGGGCTGAGGCCTCCCGGCACTCCTTAACTCGGGCCGCGGCGCGGCTCTCCCCTCAGGTATGGTTCCAGAACCGGCGCATGAAGGACAAGCGGCAGCGCCTGGCAATGTCGTGGCCGCACCCGGCCGACCCCAGCTTCTACACCTACATGATGACGCACGCGGCCGCCACCGGAAGCCTGCCCTACCCCTTCCACTCGCACGTGCCGCTGCACTACTACCCGCACGTGGGTGTCACGGCTGCGGCCGCGGCGGCCGCGGCCTCCGGCGCAGCGGCCGCGGCCTCGTCGCCCTTCGCCACGTCCATCCGTCCGCTGGACACCTTCCGTGCCCTGTCGCACCCTTACTCGAGGCCGGAGCTGTTGTGTAGCTTCCGCCACCCGGGCCTCTACCAGACGCCAGCGGCCGCCGCGGGGCTCAACAGTGCGGCCTCCGCAGCGGCGGCTGCGGCGGCTGCGGCGGCTGCGGCCTCCTCGGCCGCGGCGGCTGGGGCGCCCCCCAGCGGCGGCTCCGCGCCCTGCTCGTGCCTCAGTTGCCACAGCAGTCAATCCGCCGCGGCGGCCGCAGCAGCCGCCGCCGCGGCCCTGGGCTCCCGGGGCGGTGGCGGCGGCGGCGGGGGTGGAGGCGGAGGCGGCGCGGGGGCCGCTGGGGGCTCGGACTTCGGCTGCAGCGCAGCGGCGCCTCGCTCGGAGAGCGGCTTCCTGCCCTACTCAGCGGCTGTGCTTAGCAAGACCGCCGTGAGCCCGCCGGACCAGAGAGACGAGGCGCCGCTCACTAGATAACTACGTCGCCGCCGCCAGGGGGCTGTGCCCGCCACTCTGAGCGTGCCCGGGAGTCCCCTGAGCGCCCCCCGCGCCCTCCGTGCGCCCACGTGCCCTCTGCGCTCTGCCCGCTGCTAACGCTGCCGCCAGGGGGCGTCCTGGCGCGGGAGGCCGAAGGGAAGATGCCCCGACTGAATTGGGGGAAAAGAGCCGCGCGAAAACCCCGCGGGTGTACCCCCAAATTTCTATTTTTGTATTTGCTACACAGCAGCTTCCTCGTGTTTCCCACGGCCCGTGCCCCGTTTCCCGCCTCTGTCCGGAGCTCTTGGGTCTTCCCGAAGACAATCCCCTTGCCCTCAAGCTAGTCCTCTCGGGTACGGCGTCCTGACCGTTAGCCCTCAGGCCCAGGTTACTCTCCTGAACCACGTGGCCAGAAGCAAGGGAGAATCACAACAAAGAGAGGGGAATGGTGGGCCCTAGCGCGTTGTGCCGGGGGTGGGGGTGGGGCAGTCACCCCCGAGGTTCTTGCTGCTCTTCTTCCAGCCTTTCTTTTCTTTAAACGAGGGTGAGGGGAGGTGGCAATCCCCGCCCCCCCCGCCTGAGCTTGTTAGGGGTCCCGTGCACGGAGAGCGGAAGAATGGAGGTCTGAGAAGGCCAGGAGGGCGGACGGAGAGCGCGGGCGGCCGCCGGTCGTGTTTGTGAGACGGCTTACCGCGAGGTTTACCGCGTGCGGGCGCGAGGCGGGAGGGGGCTGTGGCCGTCTTCCCCGGGAAGGGCAGCGCGGAGGCAGGCGGCAGTGGCCGCCTCCCCTCCACTCTCGGCGCACCCCGGTTCTCTCTTTTGATCTTCGGTGCGGGATGCAGGCGTCTTGCATATTTTATGCAAAAAGTAATGGCAAAGGAGGGTGCAGCCAGGCCGGGAGTGGAAAGGGGAACGAAGGGAAGGGGAGGGCAAGACTGACAGATCGTTGTCTATTTGAAGAAGCGTTTCCAGCTCAGTTTTCCAACTACCGGGTTCCATTCCATCTGGGAAATACTTGAATCTCTAGATATGTGGTATTATCCTGAAGCATTTCCTTAGACACTTTTCTAGGTTCGACCTCGATTCCCCTCACCCCTTTCCCTCCTCGCTTTCCTTTTCCTTGGGTAAAATGGTTCTTGGCA